>NC_052309.1:54646190-55939691 GCF_016432855.1 Salvelinus namaycush
AGGCATATCCTTGATGAGAACCTGCTTCCGAGTGCAAACAATCTTAGACTGGGGATAAGATTTTACGTTCCAACTGGAATTTTTTAAAAACCTTTATTTAACTAGGCAAGTCAGTTAAGAACAAATTCTTATGTTCAATGACAGCCTAGAAACAGTGGGTTAACTGCCTTGTTTCTTGGGCAGAACAACATATTTTTACCTTGTCAGCTCGAGGATTTGATCTGGCAACCTTTACGGTTATTAGTCCAATGCTCTAAGCACTAGGCTACCTGTCAACCCAAGCAATAACCCCAAGCATACAGCCAAAGCAACGCTGGAATGGCTTCAGAAAAATAATATTAAAGTCCTTGAATATCCCAGCCAAAGCCGACTATAATCCCATTGAAAATCTGTGGAAAGACTTGAAGATTGCGGTTCACTGCCCCATCTAATTTAACAGAGCTTGAGAAAATCTGCAAGGAAGAATGGGAGCAAATCCCCAAATTCAGATGTGCAAAGCTGATACAGATATAGATATACAGACATGGACATAGCGATTACTCAAAGCTGTAATAGCCGCCAAAGGTGCTTCTACAAAGTATTGACTCAGGGATGTGAATACTTATGTAAATTAGATATTTCTGCATTTCATTTTCAATACATTTGCAAAAACATCTAAAAACATGTTACTTTGTCATCATGGTATTGATCAATTTTGAATTCAGGCTATAACACAACAAAATGCAGTCAGGGATCAGCAACCCTGGATCAATTAGTGTTAAGTGCGTTGCTCAAAGGGCACAGATTGTTAACCTAGTTGGCTCAGGTATTTGAACCAGTGACCTTTTGGTTATTGGCCCAAATCTCTTAACCACTAGGCTGCCTGCCAGCTCAAATGGTAAACATCAGACAGAACATTAGAAGATACTGTACCGTCATACTGTGTCTTCACTTAATCATGCAGTTGAAAAGACAAACATTATTGCAAATAAAACAAAATAATTGAGGAAAAGGTTTTTATTAGAAATACGAGTGGATATAATCAGCGTATGTCATATAAAGTCACCCTGTCATCTTTTATAATAATATTCTGACCTTCAACACAGGTCAGGTTGTTCATCCTCCAATGAAAAAGACTGCTTCTAAATGCAAATATTCTGCAAACAATGACTTTTCAATAAAATATATTGCCATTGGTTATCCAATAAACCTATCACACTCATTGAAACAACCATTCTTGATTGGGGAAATTCTTTATCAGCAGATTATCAAATTCTCCCTACGAAATCTTCAGCAATCACATATCTTACATGCACTTCGAGGATCTAAATTTGGCATTAATTTAGAGTCTACATTTTAGACAATGGTATTTCGGTGTTAGGTGAAGGTGAAGAATGGCATATCAATTGCACAACAGACACCCTGTTTATTCCTGCCCATCCCCACAGCCTCAAACCTTCAATTGCTCTGGACAATACTAAAGGGAACTTCGGAAGAGAACTGATACATTCCATTCCAATCCATCCACAACATTTGCAAATGTATCAAAAACCTGAGTGATCAAACCAATCTCTACTATGTATTTATGAGTAGGATACCAGACATGGTTTAACAGGTATTTGTGCACAGTGCTCCACATTAATTGGCTAAATGAAGTGACCAACCTCACAACAAGCTTTGAAGCCCATTTAACCAGAGATCAGTGCAGCTTCCTTTGGAGTTGCCAGTTAATGTACATTACTGCAGCAGCAAAGCATGCATCAGGTAATAAAAAGTGACTGAAGTTGAAACAGCAGGCATTTGCGAATGAAAGACATTCAATTCACTCCTTCTACACCACCTCAACTGACAGATGCCATATCATATTAACCCAGCCACACACACAAACACACTATGACCACCCACCCCCACTGATGTGGACAGATGTCTTGGTATCCTTTTAGGACTATTGACAGAGTCATTTTCTTTGTCAGTAATAACACAGATTTCCATGACAGTTGATGTAATTGTGACAAAACTCAATGATGACAAAAAAGTCAACCTATGCCAAAGTGGCTCCTCTATGCAAAAGCAACAGCTGCTTACCATATGTTTAATTAAATACTGTGATATAATATCTAAATATTTCAATATGTCAATGTAACGGATGTGAAATGGCTAGCTAGTTAGCGGTGGTGCGCGCTAATAGCGTTTCAATCGGTTACGTCACTCGCTTTGAGACCTTGAAGTAGTGGTTCCCCTTGTTCTGCAAGGGCCGCGGCTTTTGTGGAGCGATGGGTAACGATGCTTCGTGGGTGACTGTTGTTGATGTGTGCAGAGGGTCCCTGGTTCGTGTCGGGCGAGGGGACGGACGTAAAGTTATACTGTTACATTGATGCTGTTGACCCGGATCACTGGTTGCTGCGGAAAAGGAGGAGGTTGAAAGGGGGGGGAGTGTAACGGATGTGAAATGGCTAGCTAGTTAGCGGTGGTAGGCGCTAATAGCGTTTCAATCAGTTACTCGGTTTCGTCACTCGCTTTGAGACCTTGAAGTAGTGGTTCCCCTTGCTCTGCAAGGGCCGCGGCTTAAAGAAATGGCTAGCTAGTTAGCGGTGGTGCGCGCTAATAGCGTTTCAATCGGTTACGTCATTCGCTTTGAGACCTTGAAGTAGTGGTTCCCCTTGCTCTGCAAGGGCCGTGGCTTTTGTGGAGCGATGGGTAACGATGTTTCGTGGGTGACTGTTGTTGATGTGTGCAGAGGGTCCCTGGTTCGCGCCCGGGGCGAGGGGACGGACTAAAGTTAAACTGTTACATTGATGCTGTTGACCCGGATCACTGGTTGCTGCGGAAAACGAGGAGGTCGAAAGGGGGGTGAGTGTAACGGATGTGAAATGGCTAGCTAGTTAGCGGTGGTGCGCGCTAATAGCGTTTCAATCGGTTAAATCACTCGCTTTGAGACCTTGAAGTAGTGGTTCCCCTTGCTCTGCAAGGGCTGCGGCTTTTGTGGAGCGATGGGTAACGATGTTTCGTGGGTGACTGTTGTTGATGTGTGCAGAGGGTCCCTGGTTTGCGCCCGGGTCGGGGTGAGGGGATGGACTAAAGTTAAACTGTTACATCAACAGAAAATATGTACATGTTACATGGTATGGCATTTATGGTATATACAGGTAACTACCAAAATAAAGGAAGCACCAACATAGTGTCTTAATAGGGTGTTGCCACGAGCTGCCAGAACAGCTCCAATGTGCCTTGACATAGATTCTACAAGTCTCTGGAACTCGGTTGGAGGGATGTGACACCATTCTTCCATGAGGAATTCCATCATTTGGTGTTTTGTTGATGGTGGTGGAAAACGAGATCTCAGACACCGCTCCAGAATCTCCCAGAAGTGTTCAATTGGGTTGAGATCTGGTGACACACGAGCACATACACGGTCCTTTGAGACCCCTCTTTCAAAGTCACTGAAATCCCTTATTTTAGCCATGGTACCAAAATAATGGGCAACTGGGCATTTCTATACAATTGCTTAATTTTAGAGTTAGTGATATCCAAGTGATATCCAAAATCCTTGGGATGCCCGTACCCTAAACCATTTTCAATTTCAATGGGATAAGGACGTCCCAAGGATTCCAGATAGCAAGGTCTCTTAATTAACTCAGGAACTACTCCTGTGTGGAAGCACCTTCTTTCAATGTACTTTGTATCCCTCGTTTACTCAAGTGTTTCCTTTATTTTGTCAGTTACCTGTATATCCCGTTTTTTAAGCAAGTGACAAACAGCCAATAAGTTAGACCAGGAGACAATATTTAAATATGAACATTTAATTTAAATCAGATGTTAAATATTTATGTTTGAAGGAATAACCAGGAATAACCACCTACTTCTGTGAGTTAATCTATGCTGCTAAGAAACAGGCAAATATTTATAATGAGTGGTTGAACTCAATCATGAGACCTCATTTCTGGTTGTGTAGCAAACATGTGGCAACAGGCAATGATTAGGCAATAGCTGGAAGAGAGAAAACAAATGAAGAAAAAATGTCAGCTGGTAACTACAGTAGCAGGAACTTTAGTTTGTAACTTCAGTCATAGACGGGTTAGCTGACGTCACAAAAACAATGTGCATGCTTCAATGGGGCAGAAAGCCATGTGTTGTGAATCTGGATGACAAGATAGCTAGCAAAAATGACAATAAGCTGCCATGTGGGGAATCGTATGGGGCTAGTTTTATCTTGTTCTTGATACCATGTCTTGTTTTGACTGATGTCACGTCTATGCAAATATGGTTCAAATTCACAAGCTAGCTAACCAATGACTGTAACAATGTATTTGAGAGACAACAAGTGCTCAGCCAGCTTGGAGTTTGCTAAAAGGCACCAAAAGACTCTCAGACCATTAGAAACAAGATTCTCCTGTCTGATGAAACCAAGACTTAACTATTTGGCCTGAATGCCAAGTGTCATGTCTGGAGGAAACCTGGCACAATCCCTACGGTGAAGCATGGTGGTGTTAGCATCATGCTGTGGGGATGTTTTTCAGTGGCAGGAACTGGGAGACTAGTCGGGATCGAGGCAAAGATGAATGGAGTATAGAGAGATCCTTGATGAAAACCTGCTTCAGAGCGCTTAGGACCTCGGACTGGGCCGAAGGTTCACCTTCCAACAGGACAATGACCCTCAGCACACAGCCAAGACAATGTAGTAGTGGCTTTGGGACAAGTCTTTGAATGTCCTTGAGTGGCCCAGCCACAGCCCGGACTTAAACCTGATCGAACAGCTCTGGAGAGACATAAAAATAGCTGTGCAGTGACACTCCCCATCCAACCTGACAGAGCTTGAGAGAATCTGCAGAGAAGAATGGGAGAAACTCCTCAAATACAGGTGTGTCAAGCTTGTAGCGTCATACCCAAGAAGACTCGAGGCTATAATCGCTGCCAAAGGTGCTTCAACAAAGTACTGAGTAACGGGTCTGAATACTTATGTAAATGTAATAGTTTATTTTATTTTATAAATTTGCAAAAATGTCTAAAAACAAATGTTTTCTTTGTTATTATGGTGTATTGTGTGTAGATTGATGAGTAAAAAAAACATTTTAATCAATATCAGAATAAGGCTGTAATGTAACAAAATGTGGAAAAAGTCAAGGGGTCTGAATACTTTCCGAATGCACTGTATGTCCAGAGGTACTGTATACAGCTGATCATAGCTGAAGTGCATTTTGTATAGTCTCCCCCACAGGCTTCTTCTTCCTCGAGTTATCCACTGACCTTGTTGGCGTTCACTTTCTTGAAGGTTCTGTAGATGTTGAGCAGGGTCAAGTGATCTCCCTCGCTGGTGGTGAACTTCTTGCGTGTGGCAAGACACTCCTCTCGGCGTACAGGGGGGTTGTAGAGCACCATGTCCACCGACAGCAGAGGACGATGGTCAGCACCTCCTCAGAACACTGGAAGTCTGGCGACAGCAGGATGGTCTGTCGATGTAGACACACAAGAGAGAGATACAGCGAGGAATAATGTGATAATACAGTATTTATTGTTGGTCATGGGGATCAATACAAACAACCTCCAATAAAAAGCCCCTTTCCTGTGTGTCTGTGTCTTACCTTGGCATAGCGTGGCTCCAGGGGTAAGCTGGCAAATCTTCTTGCCCAGAGGAGTGAGGGTGACCTGCTCATCTTTCTTCTCTACAGCCCCTAGTAGATCCAGCTGCTCCACCGCCGTACGCATCGCCTCTGAACAGTCATATTAACATTACGTTATTACAACCAACTCTGACCAAACACGTCGACAACATGACACTATTTCAACAAGATGAATGCAATAACTAAATGTAAGTTGCTCTGGATAAGAGAGTCTGCTAAATGACTAAAATGTAAAATGTAATTACAGTAGTACAACTAACTCCTATCTGAGTCTACATATCAGTGGATTAATGTAATAACACTTCTGAAGACGTTAACATCACAGTGAACACACAGCAGACCTGGGACTGGATGACAGACTGCTTACCAGGAGAAGGCTTAGACATGAAGTCAAAGTTCATTACGTCAGGAATCCCCAGAGTCAGAAGCTGCAGCATGACACTGGCCAGGTTACACCTACAGGGGAGAACACGGGACAGGAACAGTTACACCTGCAGAGGAGAGAACAGAGGAGCAGAACACTCACTCATAATGACCTAGAGATGCATCAACTTATGCTGCAGCAAGAACTGGTTCGTGTTCATTAGGGCACACCGTAGCAAAAAGGGGCGAATGAAAACGAGCATTTCTTATTGGACATGTTAAGGTACCTCACCATTTCGTGCCTACTGAAAATTACCTTGTTCTCTTTTAACAGGTGAACAGTGACAGTAACTAGATTTGCTTCGGCTCCTAATCTAAGCCATGATGGTCCTACTCACCTCTGTATCTCAGGCACGGTCATGGGGATGAGGTTGTCAAACTCGTCCTCGGTGTAGAGGCGGTAGACAGACCCTGAGTCCTCTCTGCCAGCCCTGCCCGCCCTCTGCCACGCCTGGGCTTTAGATACCCACTGTACTGCTAACACCTCCAGACCACTCTCTGGGGGGCAGACAGAAACACATTACAAATAATGAGGAACACAATGAAAATAAGTCTGTAGACTTTATTATATATGTTAATCTTAAATGATTTTTAAAGCCTATTTTAGTTTTATCATATTTATTTCGAAAATATAACATTTCATAATTCGAGTTCATTCATTTATTTATTCACACTAGGCCACAGACCTGAGTGACTCGCAAGTAGAGAAACGGAGTTTAAAAAGCATTGTGTACAGTTCATTCATTTATTTATTCACACTAGGCCACAGACCTGAGTGACTCGCAATTAGAGAAACAGCGTTTAAAAAGCATTGTGTACAGTCAGTGAGGAATCTCACCTGGGTTGAAGTGTTTTGCTTTCACCATGCCTGTATCAATTATGTATTTGATCCCTGAGATGGTGATTGACGTCTCAGCGATGTTGGTTGAGAGAATGCCCTTCCTACAACCCTGGCAAAACAATACAGTTGCTTGAGGAGACCATGTATCACATTATACAGTGCCTTCAGAAAGTATTCATACCCCTTGACTTATTCCACATTTTGTTACAGCCGGAATTCTAAATGTATTAAATCAATGTAACATTTTCCCCTTCTTTGCGAGTGTCACGGACGTTGCTGGAAGTAGACCAAAGCGCAGCGTGGTGAGCGTACATATTCCTTTTATTTAGAAATGACGCCGACAAAAACAATAAACAATACAAAACAACCGCGAAGCTTAAGGGCCATGTGCCACAAACAAAGTTAACTTCCCACACTGTAAGGAGGAAAAAGGGCTACCTAAGTTATGGTTCCCAATCAGAGACAACGATAGACAGCTGTCCCTGATTGAGAACCATACCCGGCCAAAACATAGAAATACAAAATCATAGAAAACAAAAACATAGAATGCCCACCCCAATCACATCCTGACCAAACCAAATAGAGACATAAAAAGGCTCTCTAAGGTCAGGGCATGACAGCGAGGCATTGGAAATCCTCGGTGATATTTGTGGTTGAATCTGTGTTTGAAATTCATTGCTCGACTGAGAGACTTTACAGATAATTGTATGTGTGGGGTACAGAGATGAGGTAGTCATAAAAAACAATCATGTTAAACACTAGTATTGCACATAGAGTGAGTCCATGCAACTTATTATGTGACTTGTTAATCAAATTTTTACTCCTGAACTTATTTAGGTTTGCTATAACAAAGCGGTTGAATACTTATTGACATTTCAGCTTTTCATTTTTAATGAATTTGTCAAAGTTTCTAAAATCATAATTCCACTTTGACATTATGGGGTATTGTGTGTAGGCCAGTGACACATCGCAATTTAATCCATTTTAAATTCAGGCAGTAACACAACAGAATGTGGATAAAGTCAAGGGGTGTGAATACTTTCTGAAGGTACTGTAGATGACTGCAGGACATTGAGGGGGGTGTAGGTGTATCCTACCTTAGGTGCGGGCTGGAAGACCCTGAGCTGCTGAGCAGGGGACAGAGAGGTGTACAGGGGGATGACTGTCATGGGATCACAGCCGTCAGGGAGGTGCTTGGCGATGTCACGGCAGGTACGGGCCAGCGCCTCTATCTCCTCCTGACCCGTCATGAACACCAGGATGTCATATGATGTAGGGGCTTCCTGTTTAGAATGGACACATCACAACCCCATCCTGTCTGGCATCATATGGTGATTTGGAATCATGTCTCCAACTTGTGTTTCCAGAAAGGTATGGTTGAGTAGTGATAGTAGTAGCCTGACTGAACTAGTGAGTGCAGCGTTCAGTCTGGTTTAACCAGGCCAGGTGTCTGGGCCATCTTTAACTGAATCAACTCTTTCTACATGAGACATTTATCTTCAGCTAAAGCACCCCAGCAGCCAGAGCACACTTATGTACCTGATGGATCTGGAAGACTGAAACCAGTGTAGCCTGCAAATAGTCAGACTGGGGATGCTTGGTGTAGTAGATTTGGATGGGGTGCATGCAGCCTGCCCTCCAGGTACAGCACAGGAGATTTGTTGAAGTACTGAGAGAAGAGGTCCACATCCATGGTGGCTGACATCACGATCACCCAGACTGGTACATTGAAGAGACAATACATCAGATTTATTTATAAAACCCCTTTTTTTTAAATCAGCAGTTGTCATAAAGTGTTTTTACAGTAAGAACAAGACTACAAGCCACCAGTCGTAAGGTGGTCTGTGCAGAGTAATGTTGACATTGTACATCTGTACTTTGAAGAATGGAACATCAGCCCAGGGGGGGCACGTGCGCACGCACACACACACACATTTATGTTAAAAAACACAACCAGCCTATGACATTTTTTTATCTATGGAGCCTAATGTTAGTGACCTAGCCTGAAATTCAAACTGAAATGTTCTGTTACACCATTGTTTCAGATCATATCAGTTTGGATTCCAGGCTACTGAGTCTAGTAGTGACCTACCGTGAGGGGAATGTTGTTCTGTTCTCTGCATTTGCGTTGGGCTACCTTCACCACTCCAAACAGCACGTCAGTGTGGACCGGGCGCTCGTGAGCCTCATCCAGCAACACCACAGTGTAACGCAGCCATAAGGGGTCTCGTATGACCTCCCGCAGGAGCATACCATCTGTCATGAACTTTAGCTTTGTCTCTGAGGAGGTGACATCCTCAAATCTCACCGTGTAGCCAACCTGAGGGGCATGATTGGATTTCCTGTTAGGCCTATCTTGAGTGTTTGGTAATGGTATCAGTCCCATATATGCAGCCATGCTGCTGCCACTCGACCATTGATGATGATCTAGGCTGCGAGGGAAAGTATGAGCACCACATCCTTACTATTTGATGCGTGTTCAAAATGTGTCTGTCTTTTTCACCACAGAGTTTGACCACTAATTGTAATGTAAAAGGTTGTTTTTATTTACCAGCTTCCCCAGTTGAGCTCTCTTCTCCTCTGCCACCCTCGATGCCTGGAGATAGCTGCCAGTCGGCGGAGCTGTGTGACTGCGCGATGCCCTGTCGTCTGATGCCATACAAGTACTGAGGGAACTGGGTGGTCTTCCCAGAACCAGTCTCACCTGAGGGACAGGGCATCGCAAGACACAACGGTTTGTCAGCTAGGTAGCTAACATTATAATAGTTCAAGGGAAAAATCTACAGTATATGCAACCACATGAAGAAGAAAGTCAACATTGTTACCCAAACAGAAGCAAACTGAATGAAACAGGGAGCTTGGTGCTACAGTGGGTTGAGATTTGAGATAAAATATCCACAGGAAAGTATTATTAAACTGACTTCAAAATGCAGTTCTCTGTGTGTGGCTGACAATCAAGATGTGTTTGCTCATAACCTAAGACATGTGCACAAGACGGAAGTACATGCACGTGATGCATGCATATTAACAAAAGTTTTGCAGGTGTTCACATTGTGCACATGTGCCAGGTGATAGAAATTTCAACGACAGAACCGTGAGAGTGGCCCAGGTGCAGACATCATCTCTCAGGCCCCTCTCTTTTTTTTTTTTTTAACTAGGCAGGTCAGTTAAGAACAAATTCGAATCAAATCAAATGTTATTGGTCACATACACATGGTTAGCAGATGTTAATGCGAGTGAAGCGAAATGCTTGTGCTTCTAGTTCCGACACGGCAGTAAACAACTACCTTATACACACAAGTGTAAAGGAATGAATAAGAATATGTACATATAAATATATGGATGAGCGATGGCCAAACGGCATAGGCAAGATGCAGTAGATGATACAGAGTACAGTATATACATATGAGATGAGTAATGTAGGGTATGTAAACACTGTATAAAGTGGCATTGTTTAAAGTGACTAGTGATACATTTATAACATCCAATTTTAAATATTAAAGTGGCTAGAGATTTGAGTCAGTATGTTGGCAGCAGCCACTCAACGTTAGTGATGGCTCTTAACAGTCTGATGGCCTTGAGATAGAAGCTGTTTTTCAGTCTCTCGGCTTTGATGCACCTGTACTGACCTGGCCTTCTGGATGATAGCGGGATGAACAGGCAGTGGCTCGGGTGGTTGTTGTCCTTGATGATCTTTTTGGCCTTCCTGTGACATTGGGGGGTGTAGGTGTCCTGGAGGGCAGGTAATTTGCCCCCAGTGATGCGTTGTGCAGACCTCACTACCCTCTGGGGAGCCTTGCGGTTGTGGGTGGAGCAGTTGCCATACCAGGCGGTGATACAGCCCGACAGGATGCTCTCGATTGTGCATCTGTAAAAGTTTGTGAGTGTTTTTGGTGACAAGCCAACTTTCTTCAGCCTCCTGAGGTTGAAGAGGCGCTGTTGCGCCTTCTTCACCATGCTGTCTGTGTGGGTGGACCATTTCAGTTTGTCCGTGATGTGTACGCCGAGGAACTTAAAACTTTCCACCTTCTCCACTACTGTCCCGTCGATGTGGATAGGGGGGTGCTCCCTCTGCTGTTTCCTGAAGTCCACGATCATCTCCTTTGTTTTGTTGACGTTGAGTGTGAGGTTATTTTCCTGACACCACACTCCGAGGGCCCTCACCTCCTCCCTGTAGGCCGTCTCGTCGTTGTTGGTAATCAAGCCTACCGCTGTAGTGTCGTCTGCAAACTTGATGATTGAGTTGGAGGCGTGCATGGCCACGCAGTCATGGGTGAACAGGGAGTACAGGAGAGGGCTGAGAATGCACCCTTGTGGGGCCCCAGTGATGAGGATCAGCGGGGTGGAGATGTTGTTTCCTACCCTCACCACCTGGGGGCGGCCCGTCAGAATGTCCAGGACCCAGGAGCAAAGGGCGGGGTCGAGACCCAGGGTCTCGACGAGTTTGGAGGGTACTATGGTGTTAAATGCTAAATGCATTCTTACATAGGTATTCCTCTTGTCCAGAGGAAGTGTGTAGTGTGGGCAGTGTGCAGTGTGATTGCGTCGTCTGTGGACCTATTGGGGCTGTAAGCAAATTGGAGTGGGTCTAGGGTATCAGGTAGGGTGGAGGTGATATGATCCTTGACTAGTCTCTCAAAGCACTTCATGATTACAGAAGTGACTGCTACGGGGTGATAGTCGTTTAGCTCAGTTACCTTAACTTTCTTGTGAACAAAACAGGAACAAAAACCCTCTTGAAGCATGTGGGAACAGCAGACTGGGATAGGGATTGATTGAATATGTCCGTAAACACACCAGCCAGCTGTGCTGTGCATGCTCTGAGGACGCGGCTAGGGATGCCGTCTGGGCCGGCAGCCTTGCGAGGGTTAACACGTTTAAATGTTTTACTCACGTTGGCTGCGGTGAAGGAGAGGCCGCAGGTTTTGGTAGCGGGCCGTGTCGGTGGCACTGTATTGTCCTCAAAGCGAGCAAAGAAGTTGTTTAGTTTGTCTGGGAGCAAGACATCGTGGTTCGCGACGACTGACTTGTTGTAAAGGTGGCATCCTTTGACGGTGCCACGTTGAAAGTCATTGAACTCTTCAGTAAGGCCATTCTACTGCCAATGTTTGTCTATGGAGATTGCATGGCTGTGTGCTTGATTTTGTACACCTGTCAGCAACGGCTGTGGCTGAAATAGCCAAATCCACTAATATGAAGGGGTGTCCATGTACTTTTGTATATATAGTGTACAGTACTTCCCCCGCCGTAACGTTAACAGAACTGCAGAACAGCAACTCTTGTCAGGTGGGGGACACTATACCGTTGTTCCCTAGCTAGCTAGCAGCCTCCTCCTTCGGTAGAGTTTTTCGGTGGTTGGCATCCAATATTGGTGCATTACCGCCACCTACTGTGCTGAACACCAGAGCCCTCAATGATATGACTATACTGCCACCTACTGGTGGGAAGACTTTTCGGTGTTAAATGAAAATAAATGTCACAATAGTTTTACAGCTTGTAGGCTTTGTGGCGGGATCTTAATGTT
The DNA here is from genome assembly GCF_016432855.1 of Salvelinus namaycush. Classification (NCBI taxonomy): domain Eukaryota; kingdom Metazoa; phylum Chordata; class Actinopteri; order Salmoniformes; family Salmonidae; genus Salvelinus; species Salvelinus namaycush. The sequence goes on from NC_052309.1 coordinate 54,658,576, forward strand.
TTTGTTTAACTGACACTTTTGATATTATGGATTTCCTCTGATTGTCTCTGAGATTAAAATGTGTGTCAATAGGAAAATAAAAGTCTTATCAGAGTTGCCTGCTCCCTTAAGAAGAAGGGAGCAGTTGCAGACCAGAAGCCTATAGCCAATGCAGCACTGGTCCACACCTGTTCTGTCTGTCGGGTGAGTAGTATTAGTTGGTACTGTATGTGCCTTTAGGTTCCACTCCATGTGCAGGCTATTGTACTGGCCTGTGTGTCACAGTCTTTCATATGTGTAGTAGTTTGTCACATCGTATTGCTTAGTTTATCATTTTTGTCTACTTTGAATTAAATCTAAGCCAATTCCTCCATTTTGCACTTGACTTTTTTAGACACAGACCCGAAGACATTTAAAGCAGCACTTTGAGAGCAAGCTGTCCTCAGTGCTTCATTTGTATCGTGAATGGATCATTTGTGGCAATGCTGTGATCACTTATCTTCTTTAATGTTGTGATTCACAGACAAATGATGACCGTGACTTGAAAGCTGCAACTGAGAAGGAATGGCGTTGAGGGATACATGCTGAGATCCCGAGTATGACTGGACTTGGGCCAGATATTTGTGACAGCGACCTAAAAGGGGTGCAGAAGCAGAACAACACACCATTTTATGTTTATTCTATGGCCAGCCATCCCTCTAGCTACCCCTTATTCCACACTATGCCTTTTATGACCCATGGTCCCTCAACTTCCAAAACTTTGGAACTCTCCATCTTATCTCTATAAACCCACCCTACTTTCACCAATTTCCCCTATGCTGCTTCCTTCACTTGTTCTTCTCTTGATTGGATGACATCTAGACTGAGTAACACATTTAAAAGTGTTGATGTGTACTGTTTAGGCTACCTTTTTTTCACCTGTGTAATGATGTCCTGCTTATTCTGGGGTTCAGACTGAATGCAGTGTTGAATGTGCTGCTAACAAATGACAGCAGCAACATGGACCTGTAAAATTGACAAGAAGGGTGTTGATATAGCTGTGTTTAGACATGGCTTCCCGGTTTTGAGTCTGTTAAGTGTGTTTCTCATTCTGCTGGAGTTGACCTGGTATTTTATATAAAACCTAACTTACGCATCCAGTTGTTTCTCCATTTGTATCTAACCCACCAAAAATCACAATATGCTGTTTTACATTTTGTGTTATTTCTGCAGGTCTAATTCCTAAAATGTAAAAGCAGAAGAATCTGTACACTCTCTGATATAATTAACAGTTCATATGGTGCTCTTCGATGTCCCAGGTTTGTGGCAGGAATAAATAATTGAATTTTTACTTCAAGTCAGATGTTTATATGTTATGTTTAAAAGGCGTATGCATTGTTTACTGTTTTGATTTATTTAAAGCAATGTAATTCCTTTCATCTGTAATCTTTTTATCTCTTTCTTTCTTTTTCTCTGAGGACCTGAGCCCTAGGAACATGTCTCAGGACTACCTGGCCTGATGACTCCTTGCTGTCCCCAGTCCACCTGGTCGTGCTGCTGCTCCAGTTTCAACTGTTCTGCCTGCGTCACCGGACGTGCTACCTGCCCCAGACCTGCTGTTTTCAACTCTCTAGAGACAGCAGGAGCTGTAGAGATACTCTGAATGATCTTCTATGAAAAGCCTACTGACATTTACTCCTGAGGTGCTGACCTGTTGCACCCTCTACAACCACTGTGATTATTATTATTTGACCCTGCTGGTCATCTATGAACATTTGAACATCTTGGCCATGTTCTGTTATAATCTCCACCCGGCACAGCCAGAAGAGGACTGGCCACCCTTCATAGCCTGGTTCCTCTCTAGGTTTCTTCCAAGGTCCTGGCCTTTCAAGGGAGTTTTTCCTAGCCACCGTGCTTCTACACCTGCATTGCTTGCTGTTTGGGGTTTTAGGCTGGGTTTCTGTACAGCACTTTGTGACATCAGCAGATGTAAGAAGGGCTTTAGAAATAATTTGATTGATTGATTAATTCATTGTTTCAGTTCAGGTGTTTGATGTGGTGGCTAGGTGCATTATTTTCAATTAAATATGCCAAATAAATATGTTTATTCATTCATGATTATGGATACATTCTGCAATTAGTTCATCTGGCTTTGAATCTACAACAGAACATGTCAACAAGTTAGTTCCAAATTGCTTTAATACATCAGTACACCATGAATTGAAATACAGTGCCTTCAGAAAGTATTCACACCCCTTTACTTATTCCATATTTTGTTGTGTTACAGTCTGAATTCAAAATCAATTAAATATATTTTTTCTCACCCATCTACACCATAATGACAAAGTGATAACATGTTTTAGAAATGTTTGCAAATTATTGAAAATAAAATACAGAAATATCTCACTTTACATAATTGAGCTCAGGTTTGTCCAATTTCCTTTGATCATCCTTGAGATGTCACTACAACATGATTGAAGTCCACCTTTGGCCAATTCAGTTGTTTGAATTGGATTTAGAAAGAATATACAGTACCAGTCAAAAGTTTGGACAAACCTATTCATTCAAGGGTTTTTCGCCCTGGCGTGACGCGTTGATAACCATCTCTCGGACAAAGTGACTTTTATCAATATATTTGTCTCTATTTACTCTGAGATTGTAAAATGCTAAATTAGCATCTCCAGCACGTCATCTCTAGCTGACACCTTTGCTGTCAGCTAGCTAGATACAGTACTAGCTACTTTGATCCAAAATGAAAAACAGTACAAGTGCAAAGTTTGGACACAGCTACTCATTCAAGGGCTTTTCATTATTTTTACTATTTTCTACACTGTAGAATAATAGTGAAGACATCATACCTATGAAATAACACATATGGAATCATGTAGTAACCAAAAAAGTGTTAAACAAATCAAAATATATTTTATATTTGAGATTCTTCAAAGTAGCCACCCTTTGCCTCAATGACAGCTTTTCACACTCTTGGCATTCTCTTGACCAGCTTCACGAGGTAGTCACCTGGAATGCATTTCAATTAACTGGTGTGCCTTGTTAAAAGTTAATTTGTGGAATTTCTGTACTTCTTAATGCATTTAAGCCAATCAGTTGTGTTGTGTCAAGGTAGGGTGGTATACAGAAGATAGCCCTATTTGGCAAAATACCAAGTCCATATAATGGCAAGAACAGCTCAAATAAACAGTCCATCCTTACTTTAAGACAAGAAGGTCAGTCAATGCAGAACATTTCAAGAACCATCAAACGCTATGATGAAACTGGCTCTCATGAGGACCGCCACAGGAAAGGAAGACCCAGAGTTACCTCTGCTGCAGAGGATAAGTTCATTACAGTTACCAGCCTGCTTCACAGAATTCAAGTAACAGACACATCTCCACATCAATTGTCCATGAAGACTGCGTGAATCAAGTCTTCATGGTCGAGTTGCTGCAAAGAAATCACTACTAAAGGACACCAATAATAATAAGATACTTGATTGGGCCAAGAAACACAAGCAATGGACATTAGACGGTGGAAATCTGTCCTTTGGTCTGAAGAGTCCAAATTTGAGATGATTGGTTCACCCGCCATGTCTTTGTGAGACGCAGAGTAGGTGAACGGATGATCTCTGCATGTGTGGCTACCACCGTGAAACATGGAGGAGGAGGGGTGATGGTGTGGGGGTGCTTTACTGGTGACACTGTCTGGGATTTATTTAGAATTCAAGGCACACTTAACAAGCATGGCTACCACAGCATTCTGAAGCGATACGACATCCTATCTGGTTTGTGCTTATTGGGACTATCATTTGTTTTTTTAAACAGGAAAAGGGATATTTGACCAAGAAGGAGAGTGATGGAAGGCTGCATCAGATGACCTGGCCTTCACAATCACCCGACCTCAACCCAAACCCAGTTGAGATGGTTTGGGATGAGTTGGACCACAGAGTGAAAGAAAAGCAGCCAACAAGTGCTCAGCATATGTGGGAACTCCTTCAAGACTGTTGGAAAAGCATTCCAGGTGAAGCTGGTTGAGAGAATGGCAAGAGTTTGCAAAGCTGTCATCAAGGCAAATGGTGGCTGCTTTGAAGAATGTCAAAGATAACATATCTTTTGATTTGTTTTACACTTCTTTTTGGTTACTACATGATTCCATATGTGTTATTTCATAGTTTTGATGTCTTCACTATTATTCTACAATATCACCATCAACAATCTCAACATAAAAATAAACAAAACCCCTTGAATGAGTAGGTGTGTCCAAATGTTTGACTGGTACTGTATATATAAAGGTCCTACCGTTGACAGTGCATGTCAGAGTTGAAACTGTACTATGAAGTCCGAGGAACTGTCCATAGATCTCCGAGATAGGATTGTGATGAGGCCTATATCTGGGGAAGGGTATACAAGAATTTCTAGAGTGTTGAACGTTTCCAAGAGCACAGTGGTCTCCATCATTGGGAAATAGAAAACATTTGGAACTACCCAGACCCTGCCTAGAGCTGGCCATTCGATTAAACGTAGCAACCGGCCAAGAAGGACCTTGTCCAGGGAGGAGACCAAGAACACAATGACCACTCTGACAGAACTACAGAGTTATTTGGCTGAGATGGGATAACCTGCCAGAAGGACAACAGTCTCTGCAGCACTTCACCAATCTGGGCTTTATGGGACAGCGGCCAGATGGAACACACTCCTGAGAAAAAGGCACGACAACATGCCTGGAATTTGCTAAAAAGGAACGTGAAAGACTGAGAGCATAAGGCAAAACATTCTGTGGTCTGATGAGACAAAAATGTAACTCTTTGGCCTGAATGCAAAACACTATGTCTGGAGAAAAACAAGCACAGCTCATCACCCGTCTAACCATCCCTACCATGAAGCAAGGTGGTAGCAGCATCATGCTATGGGTATGCTTTTCAGCGGCAGGGAATGGGAGACTGGTAAGGCTAAAGGGAACAATGAATGGAGCAAAATACTTGGCAAACCATTGATGAGAACTTGTTTCAGAGTGCAAATTATCTTAGACTGGGGCAAAGATTTATGTTCCAACAGGACAATGACCCCAAGCATACAGCCAAAGCAACCCTGGAATGGTTTCATAACAAGAATGTAAAAGTCCTTGAGTGGCCCAGTCAAAGCCCAGACTTGAATCCCATTGAAAATCTGTGGAAAGACTTGAAGATTGCTGTTCAATGCCACTCCCCACAACAAACTGTGGAATAATTCAAGGGGTATGAATACTTTCTGAAGGCACTGTAAATAAGCCAACAAATATTAGTTTAATAAAATATGGAACAGTAAATAAAAATGTTCAATATAGGTCATTATCAATACAACCTCACAATACGGAGCAGAACGTATGAGACCACAGCTCCGCTAAAACCATTGACAACTACGTGCCGTTTTCAAGGGATTGTTAAATAAATTTCGTTGTAAACTATTTCGTTGTAATATCATCACATCTTGAAGAGCATAGTCAGAACAAAAACGTTCAGATTATTTCATGCAAAACAATCATTAGCTCTATCATCAGTTATTACAGTAAGTAACTGCATGCTTTTCATGATCAATAAACATAAATTAATTATACCCCCTAAATAAATAAACAAATATCAATTGATCATGTATTTTCCGATACGTGAGGGTAGCCTATCCATTTGGCATGTAGCTAGCTAGTATAGCAAACAACGTGTAATTTAGCTTGCTTCATCAGAGATTGGGTTTTCGGGAAGAGTTTGACATCGGCATGTCCTCATCCTGGTAAAGTTGTCAGTCATCACCACTATAGATGGAAAGCAAATCAAACAATATTTCTAGTTTATCCCTTGACAGTTAGCTTGTTAACTAACCATATTGATGTGATCAGTTATTAGCTAGCTAGCCAATTTGATGTGGTCCTTCAATCAATGTAGCGTATCATGTCTGTCAGCAGCAATTGTGATTAAGCACTCTTAAAAACAATGTTGAAAAGGGGATAATGTTAGCTAACTTCGCTAGGTAGGCCTACGTTGGTTGGAGAAAAAGTACATTAGGACTACTTACCACTATGTTTAGCCAATTGTACAAAGTTTCTACCGGTAGCTTGCAAAGTAAACATTATCAGCTAACACAACAGTACATGGCAAATGCACGCTTCTGCTGCTTGACAGGCAGCCCCCACAAAGGATGGGATATTAACCTAAACCACTCATACTTGTCAGGTATAGTTCACTATTATTTTATATCACTCAAATATGTTTGCTGTTCATGAATAGCATGCAGTTAGTTACTTGCTGTATAACTCTGACGATGAAGCTAAATGTGCGCAAATAATCGGAAATGTGTTGTTCTGACTATGATCTTCAAGAGGTGATGATATTACAGCCAAATAGCACGCAGTTTCCAATGGATTTTGCAGAGCTGGGGGTCTCCTTGCCCCCCAGCAGGCAAATCGAAAGTTTTTCACCATATTGTGACGTTTCAATAATAACTACCTATATATAGTACCAGTCAAAAGTTTGGACACACCTACTCATTCAAGGGTTTTTGTTTATTTTTACTATTTTCTACATTGTAGAATAATAGTGAAGACATCACAACTATGAAATAACACATATGGAATCATGTAGTAAGAAAAATAGTGCTAAACAAATGAAAATATATTTTATATTTGAGATTCTTCAAAGTAGCCACCCTTTGCCTTGATGACAGCTTTTGCACATTCTTAGCATTCTCTCAACCAGCTTCACCTGGAATGCTTTTCCAACAGTCTTGAAGGAGTTCCCACATATGCTGAGCACTTGTTGGCTGCTTTTCCTTCATTCTGCGGTCCAACTCATCCCAAATCATCTCAACTGGGTTGAGGTCGGGTGATTGTGGAGGTCAGGTCATCTGATGCAACACTCCATCACTCTCCTCCTTGGTCAAATAGCCCTTACACGGCCTGGAGGTGTGTTGGGTCATTGTTCTGTTGAAAAACAAATAATAGTCCCACTAAGCGCAAACCAGATGGGATTTCGTATCTGTCACACCCTGATCTGTTTCACCTGTCTTTGTGCTTGTCTCCACCCCCCTCCAGGTGTCACCCATCTTCCCCATTATCCCCAGTGTATTTATACCTGTGTTCTCTCTTTGTCTGTTGCCAGTTAATTTTGTTTCTTCAAGCCTACCAGCGTTTTTCCCATGCTCCTGTCTTGCGCTAGTTCCTGTTTTCTAGTTTCCATATTTTGACCATTCTGCCTGCTCTGACCCTGAGCCTGCCTTCCGTTCTGTACCTTTCGGACTCTGTTCTGGATCACTGACCTCTGCCTGTCTTTGATCTGTTGTTTGCCTGCCCCCTGTTTTTGTGATAAACTTTTGTTACTTTGAAACTGTCTGCATCTGGGTCTTCTCGTGTGGTAGCCATGCTGGTTAAGTGTGCCTTGAATTCTAAACAAATCACTGACAGTGTCACCAGCAAAGCACCCCCACACCATCACACCTCCTTCTCCATGCTTCACAGTGGGAACCACACATGCGGAGATCATCCGTTCACCTACTCTGCGTCTCACAAAGACACTGTTGTTGGAACCAAAAATCATCAGACCAAAGGACAGATTTCCACCGGTCTAATGTCCGTTGCTCGTGTTTCTTGGTCCAAGCAAGTCTCTTCCTCTTATTGTTGTCCTTTAGCAGTCTCCTCTGAACAGTTGATGTTGAGATGTGTCTGTTACTTGAACTCTGTGAAGCATTTATTTGGGCTGCAATTTCTGAGGCTGGTAACTCTAATGAACTTATCCTTTGCAGCAGACGTAACTCTGGGTCTTCCTTTCATGTGGCGGTCCTCATGAGAGCCATCATAGCGCTTGATGGTTTTTGCGACTGCACTTGAAGAAACTTTCAAAGTTCTTGAAATGTTCCGCATTGACTGACATTCATGTCTTAAAGTAATGATGGACTGTCATTTCTCTTTGCTTATTTGAGCTGTTATTACCATAATATGGACTTGGTCTTTTACCAAATAGGGCTATCTTCTGTATACCTACCTTGTCACAACACAACTGATTGGCTCAAATGCATTAAGAAGGATGGCAATTCCACTAATTAACTTTTAAGAAGGCACACCTGTTAATTGAAATGCATTCCAGGTGACTACCTCATGAAGCTGGTTGAGAGAATGCCAGGAGTGTGAAAAGCTGTCATCAAGGCAAAGGGTGGCTACTTTGAAGAATCTCCTATATATATAGGTTACTACATGATTCCATATGTGTTATTTCATAGGTATGATGTCTTCACTATTATTTTACAATGTAGAAAATAGTAAAAATAAAGAAAAACCCTTGAATGAGTGGTTGTGTCCAAACTTTTCACTGGTTCTGTATTCCATTTTGGATCAAAGTAGCTAGTATCTAGCTAGCTGACAGCAAAGGTGTCAGCTAGAGATTACGTGCAGGAGATGCCAATTTAGCATTTTACAGTCTGAGAGTAAATGGAATGGTGAAAAAACAATTGGAACCATTTTCGTGTTTCATCGCTAGGTTTTATGGGTATTGTGACGCATCAACTGTGGGGCTCTATTAGCCTATTTCTTTGAATACTTTGAACTCTTTGAATACTATATTGAAACTATGACACTATATTCATTTTTAAAGAATTTCCTATTATTAATTTTTGACAATAACAAAATTGAGCAGATTGGACTAGAATGGGGCATAGCCTACTGAATTTATCATCCACCGTTCCAGATAAATTGTTGTAAGAAAGAGTGGCCTCCATTCAGCTGGTTCCCAGCTGACCCCGGGCCTCATAACAGGACATTTACATGGTATGGGACAACACATCTGGTTTTGTGCCACACTAGAGGCTAGTGGGGCCAGTTTTGGATTGGATGTATCCCATGCGTTCCAGGTTACATCTGTCAACTTCGGCATGTTCTGCACTTACTCAAATGCCACAGTGATTGGCCAAGTTAGAATTGGACCAAAGTTGACCGAGACAAAGTTAGTTTTATACTGGATATTCAGTGCTATTTTTTTTCTCTCATTAATATCTATTGAACCAAGTATGCCATGACTATGAAGATGGTATATTCTGAATCAGTAGTGTATGGAGATTTTAATTTTTTTTATTATATATTTATTTTTATAAGATGGGTGAGAGGGGGAATTGGCAAGGAGGGGTAGTTTGAGGTGGGAATTGTCCTGGTGTTTAGACAAAATATGCCATAACTATGAAAAATATATATTCTAAAATGGGGGTTGGATGGGAAAAAAACAGCTTTTTGGGGGGGGAGAATTTTGAGAAGAAAAAAAATATTCCAGCTTTCAATCTACACAAAGCATGCCATGACTATGAAAATTATATATTCTGAATCGGGGGAGGATGGACAAAAATCCATGGCTTAAAAAGTAAAAATATTATTAGAATTTTGTACTTTTTTGCAGTCAATCTTCTTTAGGTCTTACTCAAAGATTTCCATGACTATGGAAATTATATATTTTATTGTTGTTGTTTTTGTTTTTGTTTATATATAAATCATTGAGTGGAACACATTCTATTTCAGTGCCAGCAATATGGGAGGGAAAGGGAGAGATTGTTATTAGATTTAAGCAGTAATGATGTTGAAGAGCCAAGCTTAAATTAACTGCTGATAAAATCTTCAGGGGATGGGGTGGGGGGGAATAATGTCTCTGGTCCACATTACAGTCCAGTTCGTGGCAGTAATGCAAAAAATATATATTAAGTAATGGCACGCTTTGTGTAAACTATTGAAGATTAAAAGATAAATTGATGTCCATCTGACTATGAAAATTATATATTCTGAATTGGGGGAGATTCAGAATATATAATTTTCATAGTCATGGCAAACTTTGGGTAAGGGCTATTGAAGATTGAAAGCAAAAAAGTCAGGGATTTGGGTCCATCCTCCCCTGATTCAGAATATATAATAGTCATAGTCTTGGCATGCTTTGTCTAAGAGCTATTAAAGATTGAATGCTAAAACATTTCAAAATAATTCACAAAAATAAAAGCTGTGGATTTTAATCCATCCTCCGCTGATGTCCATCATCCCCTGACTAAGAATATATCATTTTCATAGTAATGGCACACTTTGTGTTAGAGCTATTGAATATTAAAAACTAAAAATTTTATTAAATAAATACATTTCCCCCCAAAAAAGCCAGGGATTTTGGTCCATCCTCCCTCGATTCAGAATATAACATTTTTATAGTCATAGCTCGCTTTGTGTAAGAGCTGTTATAGATTGAAAGCAAAAACATTTTTATAACTACATTTATAATAAATAAAAGCAGTGGATTTTTGTCCTTCCTCCCCGATTCAGAATATAGTATCATTTTCATAGTAATGGCATGCTTTTTTAAGAGCTATTGAAGATTGAAACCAAAAATCTTATTATATATATTTTTTAAGTCTCTCTAGATAAAAAAAAAAAAGCATTGGATTTTTGTCCATCCTCCCCTGACTCAGAATATATAATGTTCATAGTCATGGCACGCTTTGTGTAAGAGCTATAGAAGATTGAAAGCCGAAATCTTATAATAATAAAAAATAAAATAAAAAAAGTGTGGATATTTCTCCATCCACCCCTGATTATACCATCTTCATAGTAATGGCATGCTTGGTTCAAAAGCTATTGACAAGAGAAACCCCAATTGCCACCGAATATCCAATATAAAACTAATTTTACCTCAGTCCAAAACCGGGGGAAAAGTTCATTGCAGCGCGGAGCAAGTTGAATTCTATACTGGAATGGCAATGGCAGAAATAATGTCCCCGGAATTGTCTCAGGGACAAGGACAAGGAAAGCAGAACCAACTCAACGACTTAGAATCAGATTCGGACCAAGAGGAAGATCATGCGGCGACCACCGGGACTGAACCGGCTGTTGCTGGCTCTTTTCTCCGCGCGCAGGTCATCCATAGCGGACACTTTATGGTGTCCTCCCCGCACAGCGACTGCACGCCGCGGAGACGGAAAAGCGGAGCTACTGTGCGATATGATTTCGATACCGTGAACAGGACTTGGTGTCAAACATACAGATTCGGTCCGCTAAGTTCTGGGAGCCTTAGCATCGACCCAACGCTGACCCGGTTATTTGAGTGCATGTCACTGGCTTACAGGTAAATACCTCATTATTGATTATTGTATTGTTTACTTGTGTGTAAAGTTGTCAATGGTTTCAACATTTCCACGAGGGAAGTTGTCAAAGGTTTCTACATTTCCACACTGCATGAAAATTAACCACAGTACCACCAATTAAAAACGTTTTTGTTGCATCACTTCGTCAAAATATTGTCTGGCCTTACTGTAAAAGCTAGTATTACAAGTCTCCGTATATGCCTAGTATTATTACACTTTCATAAAATAATTGATTGATACTGTATGTAATAGAGAATGATTAGGCTTAAATAGAAATGACATAAACTCAAAAGGTGTGTGTGTGTGTGTGTGTAGGCTGTGTACTGTGTGTGTGCGTACATGTGTGTGGTTGGGTGAAGGGATTCAGAACAGGCTGTAGACTACTTGCGAAACGTGTTTTGAAAATCTTGACAGAGAAGTGGACTTTGGTTTGAGTTGGCAGCCGGTATGTTATGGAAGATTACAGTGTAACTAAGGGAAAGGATAAGAGACAGTTACCACAAAGACCCTGTGCCTGCTAGCTCACCTCTATCCCCTTACCCTATATTCAGTGTTTTTCCTTTTGTAATGAAGAATACAAACTGATGCCAACAGGGACTTTGGCATGCTGCAGGAGATTTCACTGCTGATTAGTCTATACATTATTATTAGCACTTCCCTTTCTGTGAATCAGTTACATCACAAGTATTTGTTATCGAAAATGATTTAACAACCACTGGTTGATAGACAGTATACAGTATGTACAGTGTCCAACATTGTCGCCCACCTTCCATTGAGTAAAGCAACTGTTCTTGGCTGAGTAATGGACAGATAGCGACACACAAATGTCCAAAAAACCTTGAGTTTTTTTTTTTTCCACCATCATCAGGAATGATAAAGGAAGGAAGGAGACAAGAATACTTGACATAATAGTTTTATGATACATTGGCAATTTTCAGGGGCAATATTGCTGGCAACGGAGTGTGGTATGAGACACTGTAGCAATGATGAGAAATGAGCAACATGGACATGAATAATAGATGTTATATGAAGCATATATCAACTTAAAACTCAATTTCCCCATTTATTTACGAATCTCCTATAGCCCTTTCACTTTATTTTTTGTTGACTGCCACATATGTACTGGAATTTATCAGCTAACAAACAAGCAACAAAGGGGTGTTGGCCCTGCCCTGGGCACCCACTCAACCTACTGCCAGTCAAGTCAATGACAATGCATACATAAGGATAATTAGATTTAGAAAACGTTTTACCTCACAATTCTAAGCTAGGAAGTGCAAACAGTATTCATCAAGCTAACCAGCTAGTTAAATAAAGTAAAACATATCAAATTAAATGTAAAATCTACATGTCTAGCTAGATAGCGAATTAGCCTGTTTGTCCCATTGACTTAACATGGGTTTGCGGTTAGCATGCTAATTGATTAACATGCGCACCACCGTGGATGTTTTCGGCAGTTAAACCTGACAAAATGAACATAGTGTAATGAAACAGGCAGGGAGCAGGTCTCGAACCCTCAACCTTCTAGCCCGAGGTCCGGCGCGCTATCGACTGTGCCGCAAAAGCATGCTCGTGCGGCAGAGTCGATTTCCGCGCTTATGAACCCAGGGTCGTTACACTACTCCCTCCTTTCAAAGAGCGCGTCCTCGCGCTAGCTTGCGACTCTACGTCTTACAGGAACGCGCTCACCGGCCAAGCACACGCACTGTCGTGGATGCAAGGTCCGATCACTTCTGACACCAACGTAATGAAACAGGCAGGGAGCAGGTCTCGAACCCTCAACCTTCTAGCCCGAGGTCCGGCGCGCTATCGACTGTGCCGCAAAAGCATGCTCGTGCGGCAGAGTCGATTTCCGCGCTTATGAACCCAGGGTCGTTACAATAGTATGTATGTAATAATGTACAGTATCATGATATACTATTGTAGTGGAGAAACATATTGGATGTGAATGGCCAACATTTAATTCCAACATGTGAGTTGATTTTCTCTCACTTCAGCTCAAAAACAGTCGCCATGTTTTTCTCTATATTTTGGAAGAACAGGCTGTTCACATGATCAATATCTGTGCTCTGATTGGAGGATTCCTACAAATTTCCCACTAAGTGGAGCCACAGATCAAGAGTCGCCAGATAATAAAACGTTGCTAATTTTCAATGTAAGTTAGTTGCAGCAACCATTGCTGGCAACATTGCTCAGCAATATTGTATTGGGTCTTGGTTAGAAGGGATCCAGCTTTTTTTAAATTAACATCAGATTTTTTTTTTTTTTTTTTTTTTTTTTTTTTTTTTGGGGGGGTGGATCAGCTTAATATTGCGGAAAGAATGTTGCTTCCAATGTAATTGTCTGCATCATTTCCAATCCCCCATATTTTTTTGGGTAAATATATATATCCATTCACGTATGCATACATATACACATATATACATACACATACCTACATAGACATACATACTTTTTTTAAAGAGTATACCTTTATTATTATTCCCCGCAAACCCTACCACCGATCCCCCAATTGGAGTAAACTGATAAACATTTCTGTTTTTACCTTCAATTTATACATCTTATACACATTTTACAGACACAGTCTACTTTATAATAGTTCTCTCTTGTTTGTTCTTAGTCCTTCCTCTATTTCTGTTGTCCATCCAGTTTGATTTCCACTTGTAACTGTGCTATTTCACAATAGCTCCGCACCTATACACATTTCACAGATCCCGTATGCCCTACATTGTTTATCTTGTTATTAGTCCCACCCTTCAGCTCCACTCAACCTTTCCCATCTATCTTCCAACATCATCCATTTCGGATTTTTATTTGCCATATATTTTTCAAATGTGCTGTGATGCTTCACAAAAGATTTGAATCTTCCTATTCTCATAGCTTCCACGGATTGTAAATTAAAAATAAACATTTTTGCTAAAATAATTATTATATTATTGATTGATTGACTATGGCTTTTCAAATCCCCCAGTATTGCTATCTGTAGCGTTAGTTCTACGCAAATGTTGCAATTCTTCAACCATTCCTGGACCTGTGACCAAAAACGAGCTACATGCGGACAATACCAAAATAAATGGTCTAATGACTCTGCCTCCTCACTGCAGAATCTACAGAGCTGGGAAGATTGTATCCCCCATATATATAACATTCTATTAGTTGCAAGAATTTTGTACAATAATTTAAATTGAAAAATTCGAAGTTTTGAATCCGGCGTTGTTTTGCGTATCAATTCATAAACCATGTGCCATGGAATGGGTACATCGAAAATCTCTTCCCAACTATTTTGCAATTTATATGGCACAGCTGTAAGTTTTTTGGTCCTTAAATGAAATTGGTATATGTTTTTATTTATCACACTTTTCTTTAACCATTTATGTTCTTTAATATAAGGCCGACATACAAGTTCCTTACTTTTATCCCCTTCCACCTGCCTCTTCCATTTTTGTGGTAATGCTGCAATTAATTGGTTGTAATTTTGGGTAGAGCAGACATTTCCATATGTCTGTGTTAGCTGCATGTGTGACATTACTCCACCAGTCCTATTTATGATATCATTCACAAAAATTATACCTTTTTTAAACATTTCTTCGATAAATACAGTTTTTTTATCAATTACTATATTTGAATTTAACCACAAGATTTGTTGTACTATTTGTTCCGTCCTTTCAGGTGGATTAAACTGAAATTGCAACCAACTTTCTAAGGCTTGTTTAAAAAATAAAGATATTTTGGAGATTATTTCCTTTTCAAGCAACCGAAAGTGAGCAGGTGTAATCTGAATAAAGGGAAAAAGGCCCTTCTTGAACATAGGATGAGACATTCGTACCAATCTACTAGAGAACCAGTTTGGATTTAAGTATAACTTTTGTATGACTGATGCCTTTAGTGAGAGGTCTAATGCTTTAATATTTAATAATTTCTGCCCTCCGAATTCATATTCGTTATATAAATAGGCCCTTTTAATTTTATCTGGCTTGCCGTTCCAAATAAAATTGAATATTTTTTGTTCATATAATTTAAAAAGCAGGTCACTAGGTGTAGGCAAAACCATAAGCAAATAGGTAAACTGTGATATGATTAAAGAGTTAATCAGGGTGATTTTCCCACAAATAGACAGGTATTTTCCTTTCCATGGTAGCAAGATCTTATCTATTTTTGCTAACTTTCTATAAAAATTTATTGGAGTGAGATCATTTCTTTCTTTTGGGATTTGTATACCGAGTATGTCCACATCACCGTCAGACCATTTAATTGGTAAACTACATGGCAATGTAAAATGTGTATTTTTTAGTGATCCAATACGTAATATGGTACATTTATCATAATTTGGTTTTAATCCAGAGAGGATAGCAAATGTATCTAGATCCTCTAAGAGGCCGTGGAGAGATTCTAGTTGTGGTTTTAAAAGAAAACATGAATCATCAGCGTACAATGACACCTTAGTTTTTAGGCCCTGGATTTCTAATCCCTTAATATTAATGTTTGATCTAATTTTAACAGCTAACATTTCGATGGCAATAATAAATAGATATGCCGATAGTGGACAACCTTGTTTTACTCCTCTAGATAGTTTAAAACTTTCTGAGATGTAGCCATTATTTACTATTTTACACCTAGGGTTACTATACATAATTTTTACCCATTTTATAAGAGATTCCCCAAAATTGAAATATTCTAGGCATTTATATATAAACTCCAGTCGTACTTTATCAAAAGCCTTTTCAAAATCAGCTATGAAAACCAGGCCTGGTGTCCCCGATATTTCATAGTGTTCTATTGTTTCCAGTACTTGCCTTATATTATCTCCAATGTATCGTCCATGTAAAAAACCTGTCTGATTAGGATGAATAATATCTGACAAAACTTTTTTTATTCTATGCGCCAAGCATTTTGCTAGGATTTTTGCATCACAACACTGAAGTGTAAGAGGTCTCCAATTTTTTAAATGGACTGGATCTTTATATATACCACTTGGGTCCTGTTTCAGTAATAATGATATCACACCTTCTTGTTGCGTGTCTGATAATCTATCATTTATATAGGAGTGGTTAAAACAAGCTAATAATGGTCCTTTGAGTATATCAAAAAAATGTTTGTATACTTCCACTGGTATGCCATCCAGTCCTGGAGTTTTCCCATCCTTAAAGGCCCCAATTGCATCAAGTAGTTCCTCCTCTGTAATTAGGCCTTCACATGAGTCTTTCTGTACAGATGTTAATTTTACATTATTATTAGGGAAAAAATCCATACAATTAGTTTCAGTTAGTGGAGATGGAGGAGCCTGAAACGAAAATATATTCTTAAAGTACTTTACTTCCTCTTTCAAAATATCATTTGGTGAATCATGCGTGACTCCATCATTTGTAACAAGTTTTAATACGTTTTTTTTGGTAGCATTTCTATATTGAAGATTGAAAAAGAATTTGGTGCATTTTTCCCCATATTCCATCCAGTTCGCTTTATTTTTGTAATATATTACACTGGATCTTTCTTGAATAAGTTCCTCCATTTCTTTTTGTTTTTCCTCTAACTTATTCTGTGCCTCTATGGTACCGTTTTTATTGTTATCTAACTGTACTGTTAGTCCTTCAATTTCCTTTGTTAATATGGACTCTTTTGATCGAAATTGCTTTTGTTTTATAGATGAGTACTGAATTGCATGGCCTCTAAAGGCACACTTAAAAGTGTCCCATACAATATGGGGATCTGCTGTACCTATGTTATGTCTAAAAAAGTCAGTTATAAATTCTTCTGTCCTAGTTCTAAACAATTTATCATCTAGTAGGCTTTGATTAAATTTCCAATATCCTCGCCCACGTGGAAATTCTGTAAGAGTAATATATATGCCAATTATGTGATGGTCCGACCGCATTCTGTCCCCTATCAAACACTTTTTAACTTTTGGTGCCAGAGAGAATGATATAAGAAAGTAGTCAAGGCGACTAGCTTGATTAAGCCTCCGCCATGTATATCTCACTAGGTCAGGGTATTTAAGTCTCCATATATCCACTAATTCCAATATATCCATGACATTCCTGATTTCCTTAAGTGCCTGAGGGTGATAGTTTGTAGTGTGATTTCCTTTCCGGTCCATAGAGGTATTTAAGACCGTATTAAAATCTCCCACTATAATAATAGAGTCTAGTGTTGCTTGTAGAGTTGATACATTCTTATATATATTGTCAAAGAAGCTTGGATCATCATTATTCGGACCGTATAGGTTAATAAGCCATATATGTTTATTGTCCAATAACATATTTAAAATAATCCATCTACCTTGAGGATCTGTTTGGACAAGTTGCACATTTGGATCAAAGTTATTATTAATTAAAACCATCACCCCTTTTGAATTTCTTTGCCCATGGGAGAAATATATTTCGCCCCCCCAGTTCTTTTTCCACAAAACTTCATCTAAAACTGTTGAATGGGTTTCCTGTAAACAGTAGATATTATAATCCTTCTCTTTTAGCCAGGTAAATACTGATCGTCTTTTCTTATTATCTGCTAAGCCATTACAATTGTAACTGGCTATACTTATTTCACCACTTACCATAATGAGACACACCTTTCAATTATTTTTATCAAAATATATGTTTGTAAACGTCCTATTAAAAAGTAACATAATGATTGAGTGTCTATATAGTTGTACCATGACATTTGCATCTCCACTAAGCAAACCTCCAATTGGTCCCCACTATTCCACCCGCCAAAAGCCCCCATCTCGAGTTGGGTTGTCATCCCAATGCCCGGCAGACCACCCCCGACCCCCCGCATCGCACAGCCCCGGACCGACTGGGATCCATCCTTCGAAAAGTGCACACAGCACCATCCACCGAACCGAAGCAGATCCATTGCCAAATGCATTTCCATCGCCCTCACCTCGATTTTTATTACATATTGCTGTGAATCATCCTCTATAGTCCCTAACATCTTTTACTTCTTCCTTCGCAACAGTTGTGGGATACACACATACACCCACACACATTCAGCCCTTACCCCCACACAACCATAAGCTCACCCTCTCAACAATTGCACCATCCCAGAGCCCAACTCAAGATGGGTCATGATTTACAAATGTACTTGCAGTTGCAGCTGCATGAGAAGGCCTGCAAGACCGCGCAAAAAAATGAGCATAAATGTAGAGATTTATTTACCATTGTCACATCCTAGATGATGGAGGTCAAATGTACACCTTCTTCCTGAAACACCCACAATACGGTCATCCATTTTGACCATGTTCCCAAGCATCTCCATGCAGTCCGATTGGTTTCGTGCCACCAGGGCCACAATAATATACCCCCTCTCTGAATGTCCGAGTGTGAACCCCTCCCCATGGGTTACTGCAGCTAGTGTTGCCAGCACTGCCACTGCCTGGGTGGGGGCACCCCACCGGAATCCCCACCGGCTAGGTACAAGGTCATCAAGGTTCTCATTAGCAGCTTTGAGAATTTCCTTGTTTATTATGCTCTCCCTTTAGGGGGCTTTGGCTTTGCAGGACCAACCCTGCCAAGCAGGCTCAGAATCTTGAGGGGGCAGTGCTGCTCTTGGTCCCTGACCTCATTTTGGCTGCATACAGACCGCTTACAGCATGCACATAAAACAGTTAGGGACTTCTCCTTAGTATCTGGGCCATTCATGTGGGTGTCTAGGGTATAGGGCCATGGACCGTACCATTAAAATAGGATAATAAATAATTAGATATAATTTATTTTAAAAATGTAGTTCCCCATGATAGGACAATAAATAAATAAGACGTATAATTCATTATAAAAGTATATCCATCATCTGAACAACATTGAAAGCCCTCTCATACCCGGCCCACAGCAATACACTGGCTCTGGGATATGCAACTATTTCTTTACTCACTCACTCAACTTTCCAAACATAACAAATAAAAATAAACACACACCACACCATCCACACATACTGTGCCTTCTGTTTACTTAGTTTTTATCTTCACTATGTAGAAATAGTGCTTGTGTTCAATTAGTTATATGTGAAGATTTATAGAAAAGCTATATTTTGTATTGTATTGTTACAATCAGTAACCGGGCTTGAATTGTGTTTATTTTCCTCATCTATGAGAACTTTGTAATTTTTAAAATAACCATGGAGTAATCTTTGTGTCTCTGAACAACTGGTTATCAATATATAGTTTATCAACGACGAGAGCTACTCGTTTCGCTTTTAATCTATTTTCTTTGAAAATTGGATACAGAACTTTGCGCCGTTCTGCAATTTCTTTCGGAAACTGATCATTCATGCCAATTTTGGTCCCAGCAAGTCTTTTACCCAGGCTTTTAACCATTATTTTATCTTTAAATGAAGCAAATTTGGCAACGATTGGGCGTTCGTACCTCTGCCCTCTCTGTCCGAGGCGGTGTACACGTTCAAGTTGGATCTTATCGATAACTTCGCGTGGAATCTGAAGCGCTGTAAGGAGGAACTCTCTAACTATAGATTCAGGAACTTCTCCTTCTTTTTCTTGAATACCTGTAAGTACCAAATTCTCTCTCATGGATCTAGTTTGTATGTCCAGTAAGCATTCCTTCAGAACGTTGTTCTCCTTTTTAAATTCATTCATTTCGGTTTCAATCTTATTGACTGTCCCTTTTAGCGCGTGTGTTTCCTTTTCCAAAGCCGCAGCTTTTTCATCACTCATCTCTAGGCTTGCCTTCAACTCTTTTATATCTTTACTAACTAATTCAAGTATACCCAGTTTGTCATTTATTGATTTTAACAGATCGGTTTCGACCTTTACCATTGCCGGTGGTGAGAATATTAGATCATCAGTGTCGGTTGAGGAGTCACGTTTTCGTTTTTGAATCGGTTCCCCTGTCTTACTCTCCGTCATGTTTGGGTGTTGCTTGTTTTCGTAATATTTGTCGATAAATGTCTCTAGTCTTAGGATTTGTTTTGTGTTATTATCCAGATTGAAGGTTATCACCCACCAGATTATTTAGTGCTAATATTTTAGTCTAATTTAGCAGATATTTCGAATATTATGTTTTATCTTGAGGTGCTCTACATAACTTCGTTCAGTCCGCCATTACCTTTACGTTACCTTTACGTCCGCCGTCTACGTCCTACCTCTAATTACCTTAACATCAGATTTGACTTTCGTAACAGGGTAGGAGAACTTATGCATCAGGTTAGGATAATTAACGTAGCAGTTTAGGATAATTAGGTTAAGGTTAAGAAAAGGGTTAGAGTTCCCAAAAACGCAAAAAATATAAACTTTTGACGTTCATTTTGACAAAAGCTGGATCCCTTCTAGCCATGACCGCAATTCATTTGGCCGCATATTGGCGGTGTATTATGGCCTTTATTATCTGGGGAATTTTGATATGCAGCGCCACCTTGTGGACAGTTGTATTTTTTTACAAATCCTCCAATTAGAGCACAGATATGGACTCCCGAGTGGCTCGGCGGTCTAAGGCATTGCATCTCAGTGCAAGAGGTGTCACTACAGTACCTGGTTCGAATCCAGGCTGTGTCACATCCAGCTGTGATTGGAAGTCTCATGGGGCTGCGCACAATTGGCCCAGCGTTGTCTGGGTTTGGTCGGTGTAGGCCGTCATTGTGAATAAGATTTTGTTCTTAACTGACTCGCCTAGTTAAATAAAGGTTAAATAAAAAATAAATAAACTATTGGTCATGTGATCAGTCTGCCGTTCTAAAATATTTAGGAAAACATGGCAACTGTTTTTGAGCTGACGTGAGAGAAAATCAACTCCTGTTTTGGAGTGAAATGTTGGCCATTCACATTTCATATGTTTTCTCTCTACAATATATGATCATGATATGTTAATACATACATACTGTGTACAGTTTGTCATGTTTAACTGACAAAAATATTCATGGTTGGTGCATGCTAATCAGTTAGCATGCTTACCGGAGCTCATGCAAAGTCAATGGGACAAACTGGCTAAATTAGCTAACTAGCTAACCACGTAGCTTGTTAGCTAGCTATAGCCATTTACATTTAGTTTTCCGTTTTAGATAGTTTTTGTATGTTTAGCTAGTTTGCTAGCTAGCTTAAAACCATTGACATCTTACTAGCTTATGATTATGACGTTAGATGTTTGCTAAATTTAGTTATCTTTACTGTATGTCTGCATTGCCATTGACTTGACTGGCACCTCTTTATTGCTTGTTTCTTAGTTGATGAATTTCAGTACAGCTGTGGCAGTCAACTGGCAATAACAAGCTATAGGAGATGAGTAAATAAATGGGGAAATTAAGTTTTAAATTGATTTATGCGTCATATGAAATCTATTATCATGTCCATGCTACTCATTGCTCCAGTGGCTCATACTCCTCTCCTTTGCCACCAACATCGCTCATCTATATTGCATAAAAAATTGCCAATGTGTTATGGCCTTTAGAACTGCCCGAACAATGTCTTCAGTGTGTGTGTGTGTGTGTGTGTGTGTGTGTGTGTGTGTGTGTGTGTGTGTGTGTGTGTGTGCCATGCCATCAACAATCCTTGGCACAGAGAGGAAGTCTCTTCCTTCTACTACTCCAATCTAGCTTTTACAATCTGATAGTTGCTCCATGAATAAAACACACACAACCAGAGCCAAGAAAAATACTGCAGCCTTAAAGAAAGACTGCTACTAAATCCATGTTTCAGGTGTTTATTAGACTATATTCAGCGATAGACCTTACTTTCATTGAGGAAGGAAACTAGGAATATTTGATCATGCTAAGGATACAACAACAAAGTGTACTAGCATAACCAATCATTCAATCTTTAAGCATAATCAATCAATTAATGTATCCTGTATCAGTTTAAATAAAGCTAGCTATTGTCAATGAAATGCAGCACTGAATCTGATAGGATACACACTATTAGCACAGGAATTGTTATTTATTTTTAATGTCCGCTGATGGATCTAATGAACATTGCTTTTTCAAACAGTTTTTCTGAGACATCTTAGTGTTAGCTTTTTTTGTAAGGTGTTAACAGCATAGTTTATGTCAGGTCCTTTGTTAAAACAACATTTTACATAGAACATTTATTAGTCACCCTCCAGATGGGTGAATGTTATGGTTTATTTAACCCATTAGCTTCATCAAGTCAATTTGTACCCGGTTAATGTGCCTCCTCTGCTGTTTTGCTGAACGTGGATGCTGACAGGGTTTTCACTTTAGCCATTTGACATCATCCAGCATCCAGCGCCTAGGAAATGATTCACCTGGCTTCCTAGCAACCCAATAAGCACCAGCCATTAAGTGGCCCCTTCTCACCATCTGATGTGCTGACTGTCTTAGTCTGACACTGGAAAGGCACAGGGTCGAAAACAGTCTGCTTTTTTGCTCAGTGGTATCCTTTTCCTTGTATAGTTCACCAAAAGTAGAACATTATTTAGGAAAGAGGGTACCATTTTGGACACATACCCTTTCAGTGTTCTGGTGTATAGGCTCCTCTGATTGGGTGCCATCAGGGCTGTGTGGAAATGATGACGTCAAAGAAAGAGGCAGCATTAATATACAGTTTCAGTGCTCTTGTTTTTAACAATGAGGCAGAGGACTGGTCCTTTCATATATTGTAGCTTTTTCTCAATGCTGGATGATATGTGGAGAATAGAATAAAGAAGAATAGAATAGATCATCCAGTTTCTGCATCTCTAATATTTATCCTCTGCTTGTAATCTCATCGTTGTGTTTTGACAATCATTAACTCTGTCAATTGCTTGTCTCTCTGTCTCTCTTTCTAAATGGAAGGGAAGGAAGGAAAGTTTGCCCAAGATTGTCATAACATAACCATTCCTTCCTAATAAATAGAATATCTTGAAGTGGGACACAAATTACATTGACGCAAATTTTTTACTTAAATCTCACAGGTATACTGCTTTGTTACTTGTTATAAGCATGTATATGAACCTTTATAATGTCTTAATTCCTTTATTTTGTGTGATTGTAAGGATTATGTTATGTCTTTTCAGTGGTAAAATAGTCTCTCCGAAGTGGAAGTCTTTCAAAGGCCTGCGGCTGCTCTGGAGAGACAAAATCCGTCTGAATAATGGAATCTGGAGAGCCTGGTTCATCCAGTGTAAGTTCTCCTCTCCTCTCCTCTCCTGTGTAGTTAAGTTGGTAGAACATGATGGTTGAAACACCAGAGTTGTGGGTTCGATTCCCACAGGGGACCAGTATGAAAAAGTACCAAAATGTTTCTGTAAATTGCTCTGGACAAGAGTGTCTGCTAAACGACTAAAATGTAATTCCATTCATCCTCACTCTGTTCTTTCACTCTGAGCAGCTTGCATGTCTCCTGTCATCCCAGGGTTGTTTAATCTGATAACAGACAGGGAGAGCTTTGTTCAACAGAACTGATACATGGACTTGTTACTACAGTACAGTCACACAAAGAAAATAGCTTGAGTGGGATGTCTTCTACAACAACTACTATACAATGTGGACTGAATTAATTTTAACACAATGCAGTGTACAGCTTTCCATGCCAAAAACATACTAATGAGAGCTCCATTACTTTATGCACATAATGTTGAAGCCATGTTTGGAAAGAAAACACACAAAAAACTAACATAATTGACTGATTTATTGAGAGAATTGGCAGAGTTGACAGATTTGAGAGTCCATTGAACCATTAATCCAAGTCATGATTGAATGATCAGTTGTTTCTCGTCCGTCCCGTGGTACAGACGTGGAGAAGAGGAAGAACCCTGTGTGTGGGTTTGTCACCCCACTGGAGGGCTCCGAGGCCGACGCCCATCGCAAACCTGAAGTAGGTGAACTTTGACCCCCAAGGCCTAGTGAGGAAGTAGCCGATATAGTGCACTGCTTTTGAGGAGGGCCTATAAGGCTCTTGTCAAATGTAGTGCACTATGTAGGGAATAGGAAATACCCATTTATAATCAACTCCTATTAACTCCTATGTTTTTTGTTTTCTCTTGTAAGGCTATAGTTCTAGAAGGCAGCTACTGGAAGCGTAGGATCGAGGTAGTGATCAAAGAATACCACAAGTGGAGGATCTACTACAAGAAGAGGGTGAGTGCTTATTTTGGACATAGATAAGGATCCTTTTGCATTATGACCTTTTGTTATACGTTGTTTTCATGTCATTCCAATTGTACTAAATTCCGTTTCTTCTTCATCCATTGAAGCTTCAGAAAAACAAAGATGGCCTTTTGTCAATGCTACAGAAGGTAAGATAAAGACTTTAATAATTCAACTCTACTTATAATTTCCCTCTTTTTGGAACAGGTTTTAATTTCCCAAAATTTTTGGAACAGGCCATGCCAGTATGTGCACTCCTTAGTCAAACATTGAAAACATGTGTGAGGAGAGTTTCCATATCTCAATAATTATATATGTTTGGTCAAGTATGAGAACTGACCATTGTCTGACAGCTGACCGTTTATGCCATTACGTTTAGCCAAACGTGCATGCATGCGCGAGTGTGTGCGTGGCTGTGTGATATTGACCGAGCGGATTAATGACCCAGGTGTATTGTGTTTACTTTAGTAGGTTTGGAGCTCACCATATGTTTGTCAAAGTCCTACCACTGTCTATTAATAGATTCCATTCAGATTCTTCCGGCCTTGGTCAGTCAGAGAAGAAAACAGAGGGGAGGCAGAAAAAGGAAAAATAGAAAACATGCAAAAGTACATGCGTCACAGGCCGACATTGGTGATCAAGTTTGTATTGCCTTCTGTGACAATACCTCTAATCTCTCTCTCTATACCCCCACCCAATCTCTCTATTTCTCTGCTCTGCCTGTCTTTCACCAAGGATGTGGCTTCAGACTTTAATATGTAATTTAATCAAATCTGACCCACTTGGTGATGGGTTGCATTGTGAAGCAGGGGGAAATGTAAGGTCTTTGTTGTTCTACTGGATGTGTGAACGTGAGTTTGTGACGTCGGTGTCACTCTGGCGCAAAAACAACTGAGCCATATTGGGAAGAGGATGTGGTTTATTTTTTGTTCTTTTTTGTATTTAACCTTTATTCAACTAGGCAAGTCAGTTCAGAACAAATTCTTATTTACAATGACGGCCGACCCAGGCCAAACCCTAACCCGGACGATGCTGGGCCAATTGTGTGCCGCCCTATGGGACTCCCAATTACAGTCAGTTGTGATACAGCTTGGAATCAAACAAGGGTCTGTAGTGATGACTCTAACACTGAGATGCAGTGCCTTAGACCGCTGCGCCATTTGTTTAGGAAGAGAAGCATTGGGAGGAAAGAAAGAGGTTGAGGGATGGAGAGGGGAGAGATGCTGGATATGTACCTTATTAATGACTCACATGGGCACACGTGTGTCCTCTCAACCCACAAAACCCTAAACCCACTCTGTGTGCAAAATACATGGTCAGGTGAAGTCCCACACCCACTCTGCATTATGCAGTACATGGTCAGGTTTCCCCTATGCTCCTGTGTTGTCTCCCAACCATTCTGTCACTCTATCTCCTTATTCATCTTCCCCATCCTTTCCTGCACCTCCTACTTTTCACCTCCATTTTACTTACTACACTCTTTAAAAAAAAAGTGTTCTTCATTTATCCCCATAGGAGAACCCTTTTTGGTTCCAGTTAGAACCCTTTGGTGGTGAAAACATTTCTACCTAGAACCATTTAGTGGTGAAAGGGTTCCACGTAGAACCTCACATTGGTTTAAGGATTCCTCTTGGAGCCTAAAATAGTTATTTTCAGAGGGTTTACTATGGGGACAATTGATGAACCTTTTATGGTTCTAGGTAGCACTTTCTTTTCTGAGAGTGTACAGTTGAAGTTGGAAGTTTACATACACTTGGGTTGGAGTCATTAAAACTCGTTTTTCAACCACTCCACAAATTTCTTTTTAACAAACTATAGTTTTGGCAAGTCGGTTAGGACATCTACTTTGTGCATGACACAAGTAATTTTTCCAACAATTGTTTATAGACAGATTATTTCACATATAATTCACTGTGTCACAATTCCAGTGGGTCAGAAGTTCACATACACTAAGTTGACTGTGCCTTTAAACAGCTTGGAAAATTCCAGAAAATGATGTCATGGCTTTAGAAGCTTCTGATAGGCTAATTGACATCTTTGAGTCAATTGGAGGTGTACCTGTGGATGTATTTCAAGGCCTACCTTCAAACTCAATGCCTCTTTGCTTGACATCATGGGAAAATCAAAAGAAATCAGCCAAGACCTCAGAAAGAAAATTGTAGACCTGGTTCATCCTTGGGAGCAATTTCCAAACGCCTGAAGGTAACACGTTCATTTATACAAACAATAGTACGCAAGTATAAACACCATGGGACGACGCAGCTGTCATACCGCTCAGGAAGGAGACGCGTTCTGTCTCCTAGAGTTGAACGTACTTTGGTGCGAAAAGTGCAAATCAATCCTAGAACAACAGCAAAGGACCTTGTGAAGATGCTGGAGGAAACAGGTACAAAAGTATCTATATCCACAGTAAAACAAGTCCTATATTGACATAACCTGAAAGGCCGCTCAGCAAGGAAGAAGCCACTGCTCCATAACCGCCATAAAAAAGCCAGACTACGGTTTGCAACTGCACATGGGGACAAAGATCGTACTTTTTGGAGAAATGTCCTCTGGTCTGATGTAACAAAAATATAACTGTTTGGCCATAATGACCATCGTTATGTTTGGAGGAAAAAGGGGGTCGCTTGCAAGCCGAAGAACATCATCCCAACTGAAGCGCGGGGATGGCAGCATCATGTTGTGGGCGTGCTTTGCTGCAGGTGGGACTGGTGCACTTCACAAAATAGATGGCATCATGAGGCAGGAAAATTATGTGGATATATTGAAGCAACATCTCAAGACATCAGTCAGGAAGTAAAAGCTTGGTTGCAAATGGGTCTTCCAAATGGACAATGACCCAAAGCATACTTCCAAAGTTGTGGCAAATTGGCTTAAGGACAACAAAGTCAAGGTATTGGTGTGGCCATCACAAAGCCCTGACCTCAATCCCATAGAAAATGTGTGGGTAGAACTGAAAAAGCGTGTGCGAGCAAGGAGGCCTACAAACCTGACTCAGTTACACCAGCTCTGTCAGGAGCTTACTGTGGGAAGCTTGTGGAAGGCTACCCAAAATGTTTGACCCAAGTTAAACAATTTAAAGGCAATGCTACCAAATAATAATTGATTGTATGTGAACTTCTGACCAACTGGGAATGTGATGAGAGAAATAAAAACTGAAATAAATAATTCTCTCTACTATTATGCTGACATTTCACATTCTTAAAATAAAGTGGTGATCCTACCTGGCCTAAAACAGGGAATTTTTACTAGGATTAAATGGAATTGGAATTGTGAAAAACTGAGTTTAAATGTATTAGGCTAAGGTGTATGTAAACTTCTGACTTCAACTATATGTACCCATCTGAAGTGCAAATGTATTGCATTGTGAAGTCTATACATTGCATGGGAAGTCAGAAGTCAGTTAAGTCATTGTTTACTGTGTCGAAGGTTCTGCAGGTCCTTGTAATACCTGATCAGGTTTGTGAGCACCAGAGATAATGTTTGATTGTGTGTAGAACTCTGTGTTGTCTGGGACTGTGCTGTACTAGAAGGATAGAGAGATAAAACTGTGTATACAGGGCAGAGCATTTCAGGACTGACTGTGGTTCAAAGGAACACAAGCCGACAAACCTCACTGAGGCCAAAGTTCACTTGACAAGAGCGAAAGCACCTGCTATCAGCTCACAACATTCACACAACTTTTGTAGTTTATCTTGTCTTGACTTAAGCTAGAATTGTGGTCAGTTGCGTATATGGCTTATGTAGGGTTCTTTTTGTTTAGTTCAGTAGCCCTTTCCACTCGCAGTCCATCATCCCATATACTGCTTGAACATTTCAGATTTTTTCATTGATTAGCACCTACATTGGAAACCAGTGGCTGTACAGTAACATGCTATATTATGTCAGAGCACAGGTTCTCCATTTAACAGCACTGTATAGGTTTTGACTAGAGGATGCCCCCATTCCTCCTGCTATTTGGGCTACTTTTGCACATTTGTTGTTGTCTAAGTGAGGGAACTGCTGTACCTTAAGATGACTCTATGTATTTTGAAAGATGAGATGTTGAGGATTATAATAAATACTGCATTGATGTCATACAAGCAAACCACACACCCATGAGTCCAAATGTGTACTTCATATTTTAAACCTCACGTAATTTATAGTATCAATGTTTATGATCGCTATGTTTGATCCACAGTTACAAGGATGAAATGTGTTATCATTCAGTTAGTGAAATTACATTGAAAAGACGTCTTTTAGATGCCTTTTCCAGAAGTTGACATCAAGTGAAAGGTTAAAAGACATATTTTTTGGACGTCGAAAGTACATCTTATACGGACGATAAAAACACATCTTATACGGACTTCACAAATACAAAATACGTATTTCCTGGACGTTGAAAATATATTTTTTCCGGGCATTGAAAATACTTATTTTCCTTACGATGAAAATGCGTGTTTTTCAGTCATTGATTCTATGGACAAATTTCAACTGATATACATTATCAATTAGGTAAGCATTATACCACAATAATACTTTTCCACACCTCTTAAAGGGAAAGAGGAGCCAAATGTAGATCGCAACAAAATATGTATTATTGCTCCCATAAATCACATGCAATTAAGTAAGCTTTTTAAAAGCTTTAAATCTGAATGATGATGTTCAAAGTAGTCTAATACATAGGAAAAAAGGAAAAAAAACACTTCAACTAGAATAAGATTCTGAGTAACGATTACATATTATTTTTCTTGCTATGACTGTGATATGTTGTTGTTTATCTACCTTAGGTGAATACACTAACTGTAAGTCACTCTGGATAAGAGCGTCTGCTGAATGACCAAAATGTAATTGTAAAAAACAAGACTTTTGCAAGGCATACTAGTTATTATTCTAATGAGCTCCGCCCCCAAACAAGTACACATTTGGTCATTGAGGACCAGATCCAAATCTTAACGAATCATAGACATCTAGGCTATGTTTCACAAGTTTGAACATCACAGTACAGTACGGCACAGTTTAGTACAGTAGAGCACAATAGAACACAGAAGAGTAAAGTACAGTACAGTACAATAGAATACGGTATGGTACGGTACAGGACAGTAGTTTTTTCAGTGGAGTACATTACAGTATGGTATATTACAGTAGAGTTTAATTCATTACAGTTAAGTACAGTAGAGTACATTACGTATAGTTTAATGCAGTAGAGTACAGTACAGTACACTACAGTAGTTTAATTCAGTACAGTAGAGTACAGTACAGTTTAGTTTAGTAGAGTAGAGTACATTAAAGTAGGGTACAATACAGTACACTACTTTATACTTTATGGGACTCTAGTGTGCTCTACTGTAATGTACTGTACTCTGCTGTGCTGTACTGTACTGTGCTGTCAAAGTTTTGTAGGTCTGTTTTTGGGGGTTTATTTATTCGCACCAAAGAAAAGAAGTGAAAGACTAAACAGAACGGACAAAAAACTGGTAAAAACGGTGTGCAGGTGAGGTTGGAAGCCCAAAAGCGCTGATATGAAAACCACACCACAAATAAGTACCAAAAAAAAGTTTGTTCAATCAGTTAAACAAAGCATATTAATTATAATTGTACATGATATACTCAGTATACAAGAAAAAACATGTTTGATTATGTATGTGTGTGTGAGAGTGTGAGAGTTAGGCTACATGGGGATTATTGGTAGTTTGGTTCATCAGACTGACCCCCAGTCTTCACTTGGAAGTTATTGAGGGATGATGAAGTTTTGGTAAGATTAAGAAAATTATTCCAGAGTATGGTACCTCTCTATCTGATAGAGAATTGACTATGTGAGGTGCGGCAGTGGGGAGGGTGAAGGTTATCGCGGTGTCTTGTGTTCTATAGATGGATTTCAGAATTAACCTGGAATAATCCATTGAAGGGTTTAGGTAAACAGTCTGGGAGGTATGAGTAGTTGTGTACTGGCCCAAACAATATTACAGTAAATGAGATATGGGTAAATTAAGCTATAGTATAGAGTTAGGAAGTTAAGCCTGATGAACCAAACCACAAATCTTTTTGATGATACCAACAGATTTCATTACTTTGCTAAAGACAAATTGAACATGATCTTTCCAGGATAACTTTTCATCAATTCGAAGGAATCTAGTGGATGTGACTTGTTCCATTTCATTCTGACCAATTCCAAATCAAATCAAATCAAAGTTTATTTGTCATGTGCGCCAAATACAACAGGTGTAGTAGACCTTACAGTGAAATGCTTACCCTAACCAACAGTGCAAGGCCCTAACCAACAGTGCAATTGAGTAAAAAATAGGTATTAGGTGAACAATAGATAAGTAAAGAAATAAAAAACAACAGTAAAAAGTAAGTGAAAAATAACAGTAGCGAGGCTATAACAGTAGCAAGGCTATAACAGTAGCGAGGCTATATACAGTAGCGAGGCTATAACAGTAGCGAGGCTATATACAGGCACCGGTTAGTCGGGCTAATTGAGGTAGCATGTACATGAATGTATAGTTAAAGTGACTATGCATATATGATAAACAGAGAGTAGCAGCAGCGTAAAAGAGGGGTTGGGGTGGGACAATGCAAAAAGTCTGGATAGCCATTTGATTACCTGTTCAGGAGTCTTATGGTTTGGCGTAAAAGCTGTTGTGAAGCCTTTTGGTCCGAGACTTGGCGCTGTCCGGTACCGCTTGCCATGCGGTAGTAGAGAGAACAGTCTATGATTGGGGTGGCTGGGATCTTTGACAATTTTTAGGGCCTTCCTCTGACACCGACTGGTGTAGAGGTCCTGGATGGCAGGCAGCTTAGCCCCAGTGATGTACTGGGCCGTACGCACTACCCTCTGTAGTGCCTTGCGGTCAGAGGCCGAGCAGTTGCCGTACCAGGCAGTGATGCAACCAGTCAGGATGCTCTCGATGTTGCAGCTGTAGAACCTTTTGAGGATCTGAGGACCCATGCCAAATCGTTTTAGTCTCCTGGGGGGGAATAGGCTTTGTTGTGCCCTCTTCACAACTGTCTTGGGGTGTTTGGACCATTCTAGTTTATTGGTGATGATTGAGATTCTGGCTCTTTTTTTTAACAATATTTCTTATCCTTACTAGTGAATACAATAAAGTTAGATTTTTTTTACATTTAAAGATCATTTGTTTATCTGGAACCATTCAGAAAATGTTGCCATACCTGAGTTGGCTTCATGAATTAGTGAATCAAAATGATTGTGTGATAAGAATCAAATTGGTATCATCAGCAAAGAGAATGGGAAGTACAGTAGAAGACACAGCAGCAAGGTCATTGATATAGATTAGGAATAACAAAGGTCACAATTATCCAACCCTGTGGCACATCACAGGATATCTTGGCCCTGGTAGATGCACAGCCAGCCAATTGCATAGACACATTGTTCTCTATCATAAACATAACTATATAACCAATTATATGTATAATCATGAAAACCGTAATAATGCAATTTAGAAAGTAATATTTAATGATTCACCGTGTCAAACGCTTTGGATAAATCAAAAAAGATGCCAAGAGCGTATTCATTGTTGTTAAGGGCTATAAAGATTATATCCACAAATTGCAAAATAGCCATATCTGTGGAGTAGTTTTTACGAAAATCATATTGGTGCTCATAAAGAATACAGTGTTGATTTAAATGTTTCAACATTCTTTTATACATGAATTTTTCTAGGATTTTAGAAAAACATGGTATTACAGATATTGGGAGAACATTTGTAAAACATCTTGGATCCCCAGATTTATAGAGGGGAATAACTTTAGCAATTTTCAAATCTTTAGGAGCAATACCAGTTTGCATAGATTTGGTGAAGTTTGGTGAAACGTAGATGTCCATGATTGGTTCAGATTTGGTCCGGTCATATTCTGAACGTCTATGTTTGGGCCAGATATAGGCCGGTCGGGACCGGACGTCTGTGGACGTTTAAGTTAAGGCCGGCCCGGGTCAAATCTGAACCAATTATATACGTCTGTTTGGCCCAAATATAGGCCGGTCTGGACCAGACGTCTGTGGAAATTGAAATCAAGACCTTCTATGATTCTTTCTGATTTGGTCAGAATCGGACCAAAAACCTACGTCCGTGGACGTTGAAATCAAGGCCTGTCCAGACCCCATCTAAAAAATACGTACAAAAGACGTCGCCTGACGGTAAATGCTTAGCGGGTTGACTCCATTCCATTTGCACCAAAATTACAATCTGTTTGTCTGAAATGCCTTTTGAAATCCTAACACTTTAAGATCATATTTTATAACTTACCTAGCTAGCCATGTTGGCAATAGAATAAACGTTCAAATATTGACCACCTGACCCAGATTGTGATTTATAATGTTTTTGGATTGCGTAAACAACAATAGTAATTGTATGATAGTTGAAAGCTATTTCATTGAGTCAGTAAAGTGCATTGAAATTTACACTGAACAAAAATATAAACGGAACTTATAATGTGTTGGTCCCATGTTTCATAAGCTGAAATAAAAGAGGCCAGAAATTTTCCATACACACAAAAAGCTTATTTCTCTCAAATGTTGTGCAAACATTTGTTTACTTCCCTGTTAGTGAGCATTTCTCCTTTGCCAAGATAATCCATCCACCTGACAGGTGTGGCATATCAAGAAGCTGATTAAACAGCATGATTACTACACAGGTGCGCCTTGTGCTGGAGACAATAAAAGGCCACTCTAAAATGTGCAGTTTTCTCACACAACACAATGCCACAGATGTCTCAAGTTTTGAGGGAGCATGCAATTGGCATACTGACGGCAGGAATGTACACCAAAGCTGTTGCCAGAGAACTGAATGTTCATTTCTCTACCATAAGCCACCTCCAGCTTCGTTTTCGAGAATTTGGCAGTACGTCCAACCGGCCTCAAAACCACAGATCACGTGTAACCACGCTAGCCTAGGACCTCCACATCAGGCTTCTTCACCTGCGAGATTGTCTGAGACCAGCCACCCGGACAACTGATGAAACTTTGGGTTTGCACAACCGAAGAATTTCTGCACAAACTGTCCGAAACCGTCTCAGGGAAGCTCGTTTGCGTGCATCCTCACCAGGGTTTTGACCTGACTGCAGTTCTGGGTCGTAACCGACTTCAGTGGGCAAATGCTCACCTTCGCTGGAGAAGTGTGTTCTTCATGGATGAATCCCGGTTTCAACTGTACAGATGGCAGACAGCATGTATGGCGTCGTGTGGGTGAGCGGTTTGCGGATGTCAACGTGCACAGTTTGGAAAGGTGTGTGGCCACCTTGTGACATCAATTAGACCTCTCACTCAAACCCTTCTAATAATTTTTTCTTATCGTGCACCTAATCAAAAATGTCTATGAATATTCTTACTATGTAACTGGATGTATCCAGAGTATTTTCAGATTTTGTTATTGACAAATTCTGTGAAAAGTACAGTAAATTTAAAAAGCACATAGTTGTTCTGTTAGAAACATTTAAATGTGGCCCTATCCATATAGGCCAATTTCCACGAATGTAAGGGGTTAATTATTGGCTTAATATTAGGGCATTATCACAATTGACATAGACTAAATATTGCTATTATTATTGTGATAAAGTAGAAGGAATGTGGAGGCAAAAAAGAAAGAATAACTGAATAAAACAGGTAGAAGTGACAGAATAGGATAGTTAGTATTTCTTCTGTATTTTCACTGAGGTTCATTGCGTCCGTGTGTCTGCAGAGGGGCGGGGGTCTCTCTTTATGTCTGTCCGTCTGCACGTGAATGTGTGACTGACAGAATTAGGTCAGGGACAATAGACTGCTGCTCTCATTATATGGAGAGACATTAAAATAAAGAAATTACAAAAAATAACGAATAATGGAACCAGGTTCCCGGCACGTACACACAGCACATCTATGCTATAATTCCCTTTCTGTGAATGAAAAAAACTAAAAGGTGTAAACAGGGGGTTTGTCGTAATCAAAAGTCATTTCCGCCTCATTCAGGGCTTTTCTATAAATGTCTCCCCTGGTTTGGGACTGAATATTTAAAGGTTAGGACATGAGGGTGTAACACAGCATTTTAAATACAGAGAGCAGACAGAGACTAGATTAGCTGTGGATGATCGTGAATATTTATATGATTATTGGATGTGCTTGGGGGACTTGATTAAGAATATTTTAACTATATTTAACCTTTGGGCTTGAATAGCTGAATTGGACATTATTGGACACAATGAGGGAGGCAAGTGAAGTTCCATTATTGTTCAGTTGTTTTTGTCTGAGTTTAGTACATTTAGTGGACAGATAAGGACTGTGATACATTCCTTTGCTGTTTTGATTTGAGTTGATATTCATATTCTTGCATTTGTTTAGAATTAAGAGAATTGGCCGATTTAAATATTTTAGCATAGTTTTAGAGCGGTTAAATTCACATAACACGCTGTGAATTACTTTCTGTTGGACTTACTCAATATTCTAATGTGATGTTTGCCAGTCTTTTTCATCTACTCCTGTCAAATATTGTACTGTACTCCTGCACTCATCTGTGAAGACCTTTTCCTTATCACATGCTTTAGTGTTGTTGGTAGTGCCCTCTAGTGTGAGGACCAGGTTTTGAGATGTGATTTGTGTCCTGAAATCTCAATTTGGGTGTCCATTCTTCAGCTCTATCTCAACGAATCTTTACGTGTTCCCTTGCACCTCTCTACGCCTCCTTCTCAACCCTATTGGAGGAGAAGGTCCAAGGGCTCCCCCCTCTGACCTTCTTCTTCAAAGGGTTTTGAGAATGACGAGAGGAAATAGTATGGGAGGAAGTGCATAAAGATGAATTGCGATAGAGCCTTTTTAGATCAGTGATTTCTTCAAGGGAGGCAGGAAGGATTTATTTTAGTGGTGGAACAGAGCCTTCATGTTATCCCCACCCCACTGTGTCCAGGGTCAGATCTGCAGGGCGGAGCTGGAGAAATGGTCCAGTCAGATGTACCAGGAGCCTGAGGTCATGCCAGAGGAGGTCCACATGTTTGACCTGGACTGCTTTCTGTCCGACATCTCTGACACTCTGTTCACCATGACCCAGAAGCCCTGCCCGTGGGCCAACGACCGGCACAACAGTGAGTACCACACCACAACGTCCATTCTACTTACTTATCTACCTACAGTATGTCTATTATACTTAGAGGAACCATTTTACTGTCTACTGAAGCCCTACAGAAGCCCTGTCTATGATACTTGTAACACTATGATACAAATCCTTATGAAATTGAAAACGTTTCTTCTTTTTATTTTATTGACAAAAATAACAGAATACACCACTTACCATTTATCCAACCTATGGTCATGTGAGACAATAATGCAGGAAAGAAACCGCCCAACAAATGAGGAACTTCAAATGAATGAATTAGGCTAAAGATGCAAACAGAGGCACACACCCACTGTCTCGCTGTCTCTGGTATGTTTTTCTGTATGTGATAGTAGTGTCCTACCTCATTCCTCCTCAGCGTACACCAGCAATGCTGACATGATCCAGCCAGGTCTCACCCCACTGCAGCCCAATCTAGACGACTTCATGGATATCCCAGGTATTGTGTGTGTGGACTGGATTTCTCTAGCGGTTTACAAACTATCAGGTCTACCTGATCTGTTCCTGGCTGGCTCAGATGTTTTTTTCATGTCTTCTCCGATCTCTTAAAGTCAGCTATAACAGCCTCCACTCTTTTGGGAAGGCTTTCCACTACATGTTGGAACATTGCTGTGGAGCATTAGTGAGGTCAAGCACTGATGTTGGGCGATTATAGGCCTGGCTCGCAGTCAGCGTTCCAATTCATTCCAGAGGAGTTCGATGCGGTTGAGGTCAGGGCTCTGTGCAGACCAGTCAAGTTCTTTCACATCTATCTCGACAAACCATTTCTGTATGGACCTCGCTTTGTGCACAGGAGCATTGTCATGCTGAAACAGGAAAGGGCCTTCCCCAAACTGTTGCCACAAAGTTGGAAACACAGAATCGTCTAGAATGTCATTGTATGCTGTAGTGTTAAGATTTCCCTTAATGGGAACTAAGGGGCCTAGCCCAAAACATGAAAAACAGCCCCAGACCATTATTCCTCCTCCACCAAATGTTACAGTTGGCACTATACATTGGGGCAGGTAGTGTTCACTTGGCATCCGCCAAACCCAGATACGTCCGTCGGACTGCCAGATGGTGAAGTGTGATCCATCACACAAGAGGACGCATTTCCACTCCTCCACAGTCCAATGGTGGCGAGCTTTATACCTCTTTATACCTCTCCAGCCGACGCTTGGCATTGCGATCTGAGGCTTATGTGCTCGGCCATGGAAACTCCCGATGAACAGTTCTTGTGCTGACGTTGCTTCCAGAGGCAGTTTAGAATTCGATAGTGAGTGTTGCACCAGAGGAAAGATTCTCTGTGCGCTTCAGCACTCGGCGGTCCCGTGCTGTGAGCTTGTGTGTCTACCACTTCATCTGAGCTGTTGTTGCTCCTAGACGTTTCCACTTCACAATAACAGGACTTACAGTTGACCGGGGCAGCTCTAGCAGGGCATACATTTGACGAACTGACTTGCTGGAAAGGTGGCATCCTATGACGACGCCACATTGAAAGTCACTGAGCTCTTCAGTAAGGCCACTCTACTGCCAATGTTTGTCTATGGAGATTGCGTGGCTGTGCGCTCGATTTTATACACCTGTCAGCAATGGGTGTGGCTGAAACAACCGAATCCACTAAGTTTAAGGAGTGTCTACATGCTTTTGTATATATAGTGATATATCGAAAGCTTGGGACTATAAGGTTGTATCTGCATTTTTGTCAAAATTGAGTTATTGACATAGCCTTGTTCTATTCAATGTTCTCCACCTACATAGTACTCTAAGTACCTCCAATTCATGTTGTTAAGTTCAAAAGAGTACAATATAAAAATTGCGTACACCATTTAAACCAATGAGGGTTCGGAACTTTAAAGTCAATTATCTCAGAGTCATCTTTTTGCAGATATAAACTTAAAGTCCCAAGCTCTTGATATGACTTGGTATGGTTACATTAAATTTGCTCTGTTAAACCTATCCTTTGGAATGACTTCGACAGCAACAGTGAATCTATTTTAGTTAGTAAAAGATCCCTCATTAATCATTTTCATGACAGCACATTGGTAGTAGTCAGTGACAAATATCAATTCTAAGCATGGCTGGGCTTGGTTTTTAATATTTATTTATTTAACCTTTATTTAACTAGGCAAGTCAGTTAAGAACAAATTCTTATTTACAATGACGGCCTACCCCGGCCAAACCCGGACGACGCTGGGCCAATTGTGCACCTCCCTATGGGACTCCCAATCACGGCCGGATGTGATACAGCCTAGAATCAAACCAGGGACTGTAGTGACGCCTCTTGCACTGAGATGCAGTGCCTTAGACCGCTGTGCCACTCAGGAGCCCTGGATGGGAGACCAAATGTATAGCTGTAGATAGATCAACTCTCCAGTAAGAGGTGATGCCAATCCTATAGTTTTTTTTCTGATACTGGATCTCACGTTGTTTCAAAGGCACAAATTCAACATATTTTATGGATGGTTTGTCTATGTTGAAAATTGGTTACCATGATGACAATCCTGTGATTGACATGTCACCTTCAAAACAGCAGTTTACATTGACTACTTTTTTCAAATCAATGTATTTTCCACGTAGATTCCACGCCACAATATGTTGGCAGATTACGTTGAAGCAATGTTCATTTAAACAGTTTGTGCCCTGTGGGTTACTATATGTGTAGGGAAATCTGATGGACAGATGTGGTGACCAGAAACGATTGAAGCTCCTGATAAAAAGTTATAAATGCTACTTTATCAGTGTCTTTACCTATATATAGATTAAACTTATGTACTCTGTCGAAGAGAGTTAGAGCTACAAGAATAGTTTTTCACATACAGAATCACTGCATATAGCCAAAATGACTCTGTTAAGCAGATGGCCAGGTATGCATCTTTAATCGATTTATATTTAGGGCTTCTCTTCTAAATATGCAGCTGGGGCCACCCAAATGAAAATGAATATTTTGGCATGTATTATTATATTATTGAGTTAAGGATTCCTCTGTGAGTGGCACCCCTGGGCTGGGCTCTCTGTTCTGTGTCGTGTTTATGCCATGTCCGGAGTGAGCAGGAGGTCAGAGGCTGGGTTGAGACACAGTAGAGTAGGGAAGTGGAAGCGCATGTGGTTAACCGCAACACGTGGCAAAGGGGCCCAGCGGGATCAAGGGATAGAGACAGAGGGATAAAAGGATGGAGGGATAGACAATAGAGGAATGAAGAGATGGAGATATTGGAAGGTAGTATGATTTATTTTTTTCTCCGGTGGTTTGAGTAGAGGATAACATTGTTTATTACAGGAACTCTTTATTGCATTGTTGCAACTCTCAGTTTGATCACTTCCTAGGATAGTAATATGCCCTGGACTGCCATATTGATTTGATAATTATATATTTGTCAGTGCTGCATTTCGTCCCTCTACATACCGGTACTGTAGTCCCCTGTACTGTGTGTGTGAGTGGGTTGTCAGGGGTATTGGCATGTGCATGTTCCTCCTGGTCTGTTCTTATGGCCTTGCCAGTACCAGGGTCCTTTGGCAGTAGGGTCCTTTGGGATCAGCTTTCTGCCTCCGTCACCAGGGTCAGCAGGGTGGCAGGGTGCTTGTCAGGGCCCATGTGTTTAACTAATGGACACACAAATAGAGACTCCCTTCCCATCCCTCCATGTGACTGTGTCACAACATACACCAAAGCCATGATGTGACTGAGACGGAAGGAAACAAAGCTACGCCGCTGGTCACTGATCTCAGGTTGTTTATCATACCAGGTTGGTGTGAGTGTGTATGATCCTCAGTTGTTAGAGTAGGGTTGCCCACTGATACAGTGTCTTCTTCAACCTTCTTGAAGGTTCACATTGCTAAGGAACTAAGGTTCATATTGGTAAGTATTCTTGTAAATTATCTCTGAAAATTTACTACTGTGAGATTTTATGGGATTTTTTCATATCTTAACAGGTATTCCCTTAAAATATTGCATTCATTGAGGAAGGAGATTATTTCGTTCAACTTGTTTTAAACTTAAAAACGATTTCCTGATTTCACTGAAATAAATTCCTGGTACCTGCTGTGCAAAAGATTCACAGAATGTTGTTATCATAGAGGCGGGAATTGAATATGGTTAAAATGATAGAAACAACTAAATAAGTGATTGACAACAATGGGCTTGGGCCAGTATCATGGTGCAGTGATGTACTCACGTGTGTTTATTTGCTTTGACGGCTGTACTTTACAGTATTTGTCCTGAAAGGGTATACTTAGGGTTGTGGCGGTCACGAAATTCGTCAGCCCGTGATTGTCAAGCAAATAATTGTCGGTCTCATGGTAATTGAACGTTAATTAACATAAACAAATTTAGCATCTCCTGGCTTCCACACATAGCCTACGATGCAGACCTTTGGAACATCTACATTTTAAAAAGTCTAATAAATCCATGTAATATAGCCTACAACTTCACAATAAATCCATTATTTATTTTAGACAGGTCTAAAGAAGCATGATATGAAGAAAATGTAGTCTATTTCAGAAGAACAGAATAATAGTGTAGCCAAATGGCTGTTGTTTACACTAGTTCATTTAGCAGACTTCTAAGATTTGCTTAGAATTCCAAGGCATTCATATATTTTCTCCAAACGATTTGAGGGAATGTGGCTATTCTGTGATGAGCTGTTCAAAAATAAATAGGTATTCCTATATGCTTAATTTGGAGTTATTAATGTAACTTTAGTTGTTCTACAAACATTGGGCTATATGTTTAGATTTTTAATACATCGTAAGGCTGAATGATGCAACTCTAATGATGATTTGAAAAAAGTTGCTTGAAAGGCATGAGCTCTGCTTTGTTTTTTGAGTAGGCTGTACACACTTTATCAGTCTCTCATTCAGAATTTGACAAGCACTTGATAATGCCTAGAATTTAACGGCGGAATCCCCATTGTATGGCCGTAATACACCCTAAAATCTATGCCCTTTGCGGGCAGTGTGCCCTTCTCCCTGAGTGCTGCTCGCTCCATCATGTGATCAGGTCTTTCTCACAGGCTACAAGTGAAGACAGACACATTGGGGACGCAACTGCGTGCATCCTTATCCAATTCCGAGGTACATATTGATGATATTGAACTGTCTACATTTAATTTTCGTCAGCCAACAAGACGAGTAGGCCTAACGAACAGCAAAAGCACTAGGCTATGCCAATCTACTAACCCCCATAGTACAAAGGTCAACCTATTAAATTCTGTGCGATAAATAAATATTCCAAACATAGTCTGCGACAGTTGTGGGATGCGATAGATCCCAAATGAATACCACCACTAGCATCAAAAAAACGTTTTTATGCAATGTGGCTGATACAACAGATCAGAACGTTGAGCTTAAAATGTTGATAAAGGCTATATTAGGCTATTTCTTAACATTATAAGCGTAGCAATGCACACATGGTAGTAGGCTATAAGCTTGAATGTTTCCTTAGCGGAAAACACTATTATCAAAAGTGACCGCAAATGCGATTATGCATGTAATGCTTTTATTATAAAGGTGCATTTTTATGGTGAAAATGATCTTCCTCAAACTTGAAACTCACTCACTGCTTATGTATACCAGTTAGGCTCTACACCCCTTTTAAAGCAGATTAATGTGCTTAATTTTAAGAAGTTATTTGGCCACTTTAGTTGTAATACAAACCTTATCAAAACATATAGGCTTATGGGCTAGGCTACATAAGGTGTGTGACTATGATTCGAGAAAGTAAAAAAAAAAAAAAAGGCTTTGTTTCTTATGCTGGGCATCATTCACAGGTGATAATATATAATTAACAAGTGATAGGCTAAT
Organism: Salvelinus namaycush; assembly: GCF_016432855.1. Lineage (NCBI taxonomy): Eukaryota > Metazoa > Chordata > Actinopteri > Salmoniformes > Salmonidae > Salvelinus > Salvelinus namaycush. The sequence goes on from NC_052309.1 coordinate 54,699,533, forward strand.
ATTGTCACCTGTATCGAAGCAGGGGCTGTGGAAAAAATACATTTTATCTATACACTTAAATAAAGGAGGACGCTTTATCCCGTGGTTTATTTTCATGCCAGTCAGGTAGGCTATACTCCTGTAGTAAATATAATTAATGTGCTTAATATTAGGAGAGTTGAGAAATAAATATAGTAGGTCAAGCCTATAGAAAGCTGAGACTCCTCTTTTTAGTAGAGGCCATCACTCTGTTTTCTCACGCAATTTCATAGCCTATTGAAATGTTGCGCAACATCAGCTCATGGGCCATCATGAAGTGTTTGATTAGATTTTCGGATACATTTGCATTGATGTCAGAGTGATTAGAGGGACAATAGAGTGCTGAGTACCAGGCAGTTAGCAAGTTTGGTAGGCTACTAATGGCCATCCGCAGCATCAGAGCTTGGAGAATCCTAATTACCATGACTAAACGGTCACGTGAAATTTGACTGCCTTCATGACTCGTGTGGCGGTAATACGGTCACCGCAACAGTATTCCGTATTCTGCTTGAAAATCATTTATTGCGAGGTGGAAACAATGTCTGTCCAAGTTGGCAGTGGGCACGTTGTTTTATGATGCGTCATGACCGCTGGCAAGGGCAGACATACTCTGGAAGCCCACCCAGTCAGATTCTATGGTGTCATCATCACGCCACAAGCAGATAAGACCATAGAATTATGTGATGGATCAGATGCCTTTCCTGAGTAAGCAACAGACAGGCAAACATAATCCTGAATGAAGTACGCAGAATAGACTATAATAGACTTGACTAAAATAGAAAATATCTTTATTTATTTACATTTAACATTTTAATCATTTAGCAGATGCTCTTATTCAGAGTGACTTACAGTAGTGAGTGCATACATTTTCATACTTTTTTCGTACTTTTTTATCCACTTTTTTATCCATTTGCACAAAAATTAGGCCCCTACATGTACATTATTCAGTACAGACATTATACTTGCCAAGACTGCAGATGTGTTTTAATGACAGTATGTTGATTCATCAACATGGTTCAGGTGTGATCTTTCCTTCAAAGTCAGTGACATAGTGCAACTGATGGCAGTAGCAACAGTCATCAAAATTGTTAAAAGGTTTTAAAAACAACTAATAAATGCAACATTTGGACAATGGATGAAGATACTTTTTCAAACTTTTTGAATTTTTTATAATCCATCAGCTATTGACATGATTATAGCACATAAAAAATGTACTGGCACGGACAAATAATGAATAGAGTTCAGGGATTTAGGTTGGAATGCAGGTATTAATTTTATTGTAAAATTTCACCTTTTTTATTAGAATGCACTCATATATAAATTGTCTTACTGTATCAGGTATTTTTTGTATATTTTGTGTTAAAATAAATTGAATTACATGTGCCTCATTTGCATAAATATGGTGGCTGTGTTTGCATATATGAACACAATAACATAAAGGTGTGGGACAGGGCTGCAACCACCAAACACTTGCTCTGTCACCCTACCTTCACTGTTTAGACTGCCTCATTAATTACTGTTGTCACGTTCTGTTGCATAATTCAACAAGTGTGTTAATAGCAGGATAACACGCTTGGCTCTAGATTACACCTATTTAAGCATACTCTACATTGTTTGCGATATCAGACATAATATCACTATAAACTGGGTGTTTTAAGAAGTTGCTTTCATTTCAATTTATCTAATTTGTAAACATTTCAACTGTATTAAATTATGACTTTTTTCAATTCCACCAAAAAATGAACACCCATCAAAATAAAGTGATCTTTCTTCTCTTTCTTGTGATGTAAGTGTCGAGACTGTGTGTTTAATCGCTGACAAAGCTTTAGCGTTCTTATAGATTCAACAGTTGAACAATGTATTCCATTAAGCCCATTTCAGCCATTACCAGGGTGTGTTTGACAGGTCATTACAAACATTTCCGTGGTCGTAACGTTAACGGGGGAAAAAACGTCACGCATAAGCAAGAGTATGAAAGAGTTGCAGGAGTAAAATGAAAGCAATCAATCCAGCGAGATTTAAGTGACACGTGGATTTTGCACCCCTCAAACACAGGAAATAGGTGGCTGAAAAAGACAGATCCTCAGGTGGGTGGGACATACGCCTTGCTAATGGCAGGGTATCATCTCCTTCCATCTGTCCATGCAGGTTCTACCTGGAACCAAAAAGGGCTCTCCTATGAGGACAGCCAAGGAACCCGTGTGGAACCCTTTTTTCTAAGAGTATAGGGTTGATGATTGTCTTTTTTCCTGTCCTGTGTTAGATATCTTTATGAGCTACCGGGGTCAGTCATTGGAGCAGGCTGCTTATGCTGACTGTGGCTACTTTGAGAGCTCCTCCAGCGGGGCTTTCCCCTCTGTGTCCAGCCCTGTGGTCACCGTTCCACAGCTACACGTCGACACTCAACTAGCTCAGGTACAGTAGCTAAGCACTTTGCTTGACACTTTTGGAAACTGTTGTTCTTCCACTGTTAGGGGATGGAAAAGTGATGAAAAAGTCAACCATTCACATCAAATTTGATACATATTGCCTGCACTATGTATTCTTTGTTTTGGGTTCCTGCGTTTTCATTGCATAGTTTGTTTTACTGTTTACTGTTAAAGTGATAGTTTATAATATAAATTGTACCCAAAATGTTTTAGTCATGATTAATGACAATGAATCTCTCTTCCAGTCCAACCTCTCATCTGACAGCCTGTCTCAGCCCTCTTCATCCAACTCTCTGTCAGGCCCTGGCTATCACAGACAACCCCTGACCTCTGAAATGACCTTCAACCCCACTAACAACCCCAAGTTCAAAGGTCACCAACAACAGGATTACCACAGCGAGTACCATACTCCCAGCATGGTATCAGGGACCATGCCCTCCTATGGACACCAGACTTACTCCGGCGCCGCCGTCTCCATCGCAACCACCAACATACAACAGCAGCCCGTCTCCCCAGGAGACGGAACCTTTTTGTATCCGCCTCCCTGTCACAAGTACGGTTACCACGCCACCACTGCCAGCTCAGTGACCTCTACCGTCATCACCCACACGGGATCCACTATGGGTGGCAGTATTCTGGGATCGGATCCCCAGGGTCATCACGGGTACTCCACCACGGGAGACATGTACTCGCCAACATCCTGCCTCTCTCAGGGGTACTCGTCCGTGGTCTCGGCCCCGGCCCTCCCCTCTCTCAGTGTACCTCCTCACTGCTTCTCAGCTCCACAGCAGCCGGGTGTGGCGGGTGGTAGACGGGGGAAGCACAAGCAGAAGACAGCAGTGGGGGTGCAGATGGGGTCCCGTCTGTCCACCCCTCAGACGGCTCCCCCCCAGACCAGCTTCCTGGCAAAACTACTGTCCTCCAGCACGCAAGAACGTGAGCATATCCATTCACTTATTTTTTTTCCTTCGTCATACTTTCATACCGCAGTGATACACTGATGCACATGCCGTTCCAACACTCTTGGTCTTGTATTCACCGTTATCCACTATCACTGTCTTACAGAAACATTAACCAAAACCATTGTACGCTTGTTTTACCTCCGCACAGTTCACTTTTGACCATCTTGTTTTTAGGCAAACCAACGCTGGGATTCGATGCAACTTTAGTAGCAACCAAAGGGCACAGGTCAACCTCTCCCAACTCTCCAGTAAGGCCAATATAGTTTCTTTAGTTAACACAGGTGTGAGTTTCAAAGACATAATTCAAACCTTTACTGCAGATTACAGTTGCACTTTTAATCAGATAATGTGTTTGGTTCAGCATTCGAGCAGCAGCATGCGCATCGGAGGAGTGTCTGGATCTCAGCTGCAGCCTGGGTCTCCCTGGCCCTCAGGGATCCCACTTCTTACACCAATTCACTGCCAGACGTCCACCCACAGCCACGCCGGTCTATACGCTAGTACCTCCCAGGGATCTGCCGTCTCTGCTCTCCTCACCCAGGGCTCAACACACCCCAACATACCTCTCCTCATCCCCAAGACAGAAAAACTCTCCCCTGTACAGATCTATGGTTCTGAGAGAACTAGTTTAACAGGTAATTAAGGACGAACATAATTTAATGTAAAAATGTTTAACATGTCATGTGTGGTTGTAAAGCAAAGAAAGCCATTCCTCTTTGTTTGTTTGTTTGTTTGTTTGTTTGTTTTTAGTGAGCTTCTCGGGACACTCAGGGCAGATGTCCCCAACCAACTTTCTAGAGAGGGCATCCAACACTGAGTCTCCGCACTCCTTACCTGGACATTCCAAAATGGAGTCAAACAAGGTAAGCAAAAACAACTTGACCATTCATTACTCAACATACATCCTATGGAATACCTAAAACTACTGTCTGATAGAAAGACAATGATGAATAAACAAAATACTGTTGCTAGTATGTCTTTCCTAAATTGAACTCAAGGTCTGGTTATCAGACGACTTATGTGTTTTTCCCCCAATCAAATCAAATCAAATTTTATTTGTAACATTCACCAAATTTAACAGGTAGACCTTACCGTGAAATGCTTACTTACAAACCCTTAACCCACAGTGCAGTTCAAGAAATATTTACTAAATAAACTAAAGTAAAAAATAAAATAAAAAGTAATACAATAAAATAACAATAACGGGGCTATATACAGGGGGTACCAGTACTGAGTCAATGTGCTGGGGTACAGGTTAGTTAAGGTAATTTGTACATGTAGGTAGGGGTAAAGTGACTATGCATAGATAATAAACAGCGATGTCAATGTGAATAGTCCGGGTGGCCATTTGATTAATTGTTCAGCAGTCTTATGGCTTGGGGATAAGACTTGGGGATTGGGGATTTTGGGATTTCTTTGGGCCTTCCTCTGACACAGCCTAGTATATAGGTCCTGGATGGCAGGAAGCTTGGCGATGTACTGGGCCATACGCACCACCCTCTGTAGTGCCTTACGGTCTGATGCCGAGCCTTTCAAAGGACTTCATGGCTACCGACGTGAGTGCTATGGGGTGGTAGTCATTTAGGCAGGTTATGGTGGTCTGCTTGAAACATGTAGCTATTACAGACTCGGCCAGGGAGAGGTTGAAAATGTCCGTGAAGACACTTGCCAGTTAGTCCGCACATGCTCCTGGTAATCCGAATGGCCCCGCAGCCTTGTGAATGTTGACCTGTTTAAAGGTCTTGCACACATCGGCTACGGAGAGCGTGATCACACAGTCGTCCGGAACAGCTGGTGCTCTCATGAATGCTTCAGTGTTTCTTAGTGTCCCACTTCTTGAAAGCAGCAGCTCTAGCCTTTAGCTCGGTGCGGATGTTGCCTGTAATCCATGGTTGGGATATGTATGTACGGTCACTGGGGGTGCGTCGTCGATGCACTTATTGATGAGGCTGGTGACAGAGGTGGTGTACTCCTTAATGCATGGGGCGGCAGGTAGCCTGGTGGTTAGAGTGTTGGACTAGTAACCGGAAGGTTGCAAGATCGAATCCCCGAGCTGACAAGGTAAAATTCTGTTGTTCTACCCCTGAACAAGGCAGTTAACCCACTGTTCCTAGGCCGTCTTTGAAAATAACATTTGTTCTTAACTGACTTGCCTAGTTAAATAAAGGTAAAAAAATAAGTCTGTGCTAGCATAGCATCCGAGTCATCTGATCACTTCTGTATTGAGCGAGTCACTGGTACTTCCTGGTTTAGTTTTCGCTTGTAAGCAGGAGTCAGGAGGATAGAATTATGGTCAGATTTGCCAAATGGAGGGCGAGGGAGAGCTTTGGATGCGTCTCTGTGTGGAGTAAAGGTGGTCTAGATTTTTTTCCCCTCTGGTTGCACGTTTTACCTAGAAATGAGGTAAAATGGATTTAAGTTTGCCTGCATTAAAGTCCCCGGCCACTAGGAGCACCGCTTCTGGATGAGCATGTTCTTGTTCGCTTATGGCCTTATACAGCTCGTTGAGTGTGGTCTTAGTGCCAGCATCGGTTTGTGGTGGTAAATAGATGGCTACGAAAAATATAGATGAAAGCCCTCTTGGTAGATGGTGTGGTCTACAGTTTATCATGAGGCACTCTACCTCAGGCGAGCAATACCTCAAGACCTCCTTAATATTAGACATCACGCACCAGCTGTTATTGATAAATAGACACACTCCACCACCCCTTGTCTTACCAGCTGTTCTGTCCTGCCGATGCATGGAAAACCCAGCCAACTGTATATTATCTGTGTCGTCATTCAGCCACGACTCGTTGAAACATAAGATATTACAGTTTTTAATGTCCCGTTGGTAGGATAGTCTTGAGCGGAGATTATCCAGTTTATTTTCAAGTGATTGCACGTTGGTCAGTAGAAAGGATGGTAGAGGCGGGTTACCCACTCACCGACAAATTCTCACAAGGCACTGCTACCTCCGCCCCCTGTATTTCCGTATTTTCTTCATGCAAATTATGTGGATTTGGGCCTGGTCTTGGAGATGCAGAATATCCTTCAGGTCAGACTCATTAAAGAAAAAATCTTTGTCCAGTTCGAGGTGAGTAATCGCTGTTCTGATATCCAGTAGCTATTTTCTGTCATAAGAGACGGTAGCAGCTACACTACGTACAAAATAAGTTACAAACAATGCAAAGAAACACACAAAATATCACAGTTGGTTAGGAGCCCGTAAAACGGCAGCCATCCCCTCCGGCGCCATTCTTCATTGCACTCCACCAGTGTTAGAGAAATGAATAGTGTCTGTGTTGAGGAGACCGTCGATAGATAGATGTTGACAATCTCAATTTATAAGCATACAGTTCCTGATTTATGAGGGGTGTGTTTGTTGCAGACAGAGACCAGGAGGATAACTCACATCTCTGCTGAGCAGAAGAGACGTTTCAACATCAAGCTAGGCTTTGATACTCTACACAGTCTCGTCACCACACTAAGCTCTCAGCCAAGTATAAAGGTAGGTACTGCAGTAAGATATTCAAGACTCTGGTTTTTCACATTAAAAAGTATGCCAAACAAAAATCTTTGATTGCAGAGTTAAACAAACCATACTCTTCTATCCACCAGGACTACTTTTAACAATTTCCACAGGAAATTTTACAAAAATAAATGTAAAGTGCAACAGAATGACCCTCAGTTTTTTTTATGTGACCACGTTTTCCAACAACTCAGTTAAATATCTACTCCGAATTAAGATTAAGAGATGTCTGCAGAAAGAATGGGGTGTCAATGAGACTAATAACAAGATAAACAATGTAGGGCATACGGGATCTGTGAAATGTGTATAGGTGCGGAGCTATTGTGAAATAGCACAGTTACAAGTGGAAATCAAACTGGATGGACAACAGAAATAGAGGAAGGACTAAGAACAAACAAGAGAGAACTATTATAAAGTAGACTGTGTCTGTAAAATGTGTATAAGATGTATAAATTGAAGGTAAAAACAGAAATGTTTATCAGTTTACTCCAATTGGGGGATCGGTGGTAGGGTTTGCGGGGAATAATAATAAAGGTATACTCTTTAAAAAAAGTATGTATGTCTATGTAGGTATGTGTATGTATATATGTGTATATGTATGCATACGTGAATGGATATATATATTTACCCAAAAAAATATGGGGGATTGGAAATGATGCAGACAATTACATTGGAAGCAACATTCTTTCCGCAATATTAAGCTGATCCACCCCCCCAGAAAAAAAAAAAAAGAAAAAAAGAAAAGAAAAAAAGAATGGGGTGTCAGCTATGACATGACAACTTGAGTTTGAAAAAATATATTCTGGTTAAGTACAGTACAGTAAAGTACAGTACAGTACAGTAGATTATACTGTACTCTACTCTAATGTGCTGTACTGTACTAAACTCTACTGTACAGTACAGTACTGTACTATATTGTACTGACCTATACTCTACTTTCCTTTACTGTACTGTACAGTGCTGTGCTGTCCAAACTTGTGAAACAGACGTCTATGATTGGTTCAGATTTGGACTGATCAAATTTCAACTACTTTTCAACGTCCGGTGTTGGTCGATGCACAGTGGTTGAGAAGGCTGGTTACAGTAAATGGAAAGAGAGTGGGCTCATGGGTAGTTGTCAGTGAGAGCCGGGAGAGGTGACATTAACTGGAGAGAGAGAGAAGAGAGACTGGGAGAGAGAGGGAAGGGTTCTTCAGACTGTTTTCACACTCTTGCTTTAACTACCATGTTACAGAAAGAGAAAGAAAAGAGTGGAAGGGAGGACAGTAGCAGGTGACCCAACTGTGGTTTGTAACTACTATGAATTCCCATAGGCAATTCAGTTGCAGTCATTCTGTTCCTGATTTTTGGGTTATTCTGTTACTGATCTGGTAGCAGAATGATGCATTTTAATCACTTAATAAATCACAAACCAAATTGCTATCAGTAAAAACACTATAGCTAATTGGTCGGTCTACCTTTACTTGTTACTTCCGTGAATTGTCATTATCCTCCCTCCTCACGAGGGAGAGAAATTAGAAAATATCTTAAAGATATGCGGGTTTTTGGTCACAGAAGACAAATCATTTCTGCACAACTAACTATAAATGTTGATTTTAGTTGGTAGGGCTCTTTACTTCAGCATTGTGTTTTGATGTATTTTTAATACTTTTTAAGACTATTGCTGCTAGGTGTTTTCTAAGACCCCTTTTCCAACTGTTTGACCAGAAATCAATGCCTTCATTTCTCAAATACATAGACTCTTATCATTCATTTTACACCAACTTTTATGTGCTACTATGAACTTCATATGTTAGTGCTCATGCAGGTTTTTACATGGAAATGCCTACTGCACAACACAAGGCATAGTGGTGCAGAGGATGGGAAGCTGCAATGAGCGGTATTTAGGAACTGTTATCAACACCAATCATCTCAGTTACAGTAACACAGAATGGTTTTAGTAGTCATGTCCTCCCACTATTCCAAACGCACAGCATGAGATTCCGTGTGGTGTTGCTCAGCAGTAACCCCTTTGTTCCGTAGAAATAGAACAAGTAAAAACATGGAGCATTATGTATCTACATTATTGTCTCTGTGCTCTGTCCCATGTCCCAGATCAGCAAGGCCACAACGCTACATAAGACAGTCGAGTACATCAGTAAGATGCAGCAGGAGAGATCTCAGCTACATGAGGAGGCTCAGAGACTCAGGGACGAAATTCTGCTCCTCAACTCTGCCATCAAGTAAGGCCACCATCTTGAAACACATTAAACATAATCTGTGTGTGTGTGTGTGCGCGTGTGTGTGTGTATATGCTCATACCACTTCTCGCCCGATGCAGTGTATGCCAGCAGCAGCTGCCTGCCACTGGTGTGCCCATTACCCGTCAACGCTTCGACCACATGAGGGAGAAGTTCAGAGAGTACGTCCGGGCACAGACACTACAGAACTGGAAGTTTTGGATCGTATCTTTAAACTCAGTGATCGCACAATTAGGAGAAGCATAGATTCAGTGTTAGATCCAGACCTGGGTTCAAATAGTATTTGTTTTCTTTCAAACAATGTACTTTTTCTGGAGTGCCAGATGGTCTTTTTTTTAATAGATGACTCATAGATGACTCCATTGTTTACATTGCACCAGACAAGATCAGTCAACCATGCCTACAGTATTTGGAAAAAGTGAAACAAATGGTCTGGTTTGACTAGTAGCTCACATATGAACAGCCAATCAGAAGTATGGATATGTATATTTTGTATCATATTGTAAATAGTGTCATGTGTGTCATAATAATACATGAATTAGGTGCTTTCCTAAACACGGGCTCAGTTCAGCATTATCATAGAGCCCTTGTTTGAGTCCTATAACGGGATGGTGTCCACAGCCAGTGTTGAGGATCTTTGTCGCACCACTCTGTCCTGGCTGGACCAGCACTGCTCTCTGCCTGCCCTCAGACCCAGTGAGTTCAACATCACCAGCTTCAATGACTATCAGTTCGTCTTCTGGTCTGTCTGTCTGTTAGTCATCAAATTTTTGTCTATCTGTCTGTGTGTTTATCTGTCTTCTGTCAGATAGTCATCAAGTGTTACTCTGTGTGTCTGTCTGTGTGTCTGTCTCATTTTTCTCTTTCTCTCGCTCCTCATCTCCCTCTTACCTGATCCTCTCCTCAGTGGTCCTTAGTTCACTCCGTCTCCTGAGCACCTCCACGGCCATCCTGACAGACCCCAGCCTGGTGCCAGAGCAGGCCACCCAGGCGGTCACCCAGGCTAAGGGCCTCCCCCACCCTCACCTCCCTGGCCAACCCCAGGACCACTGAGAGACCGTAGCCTGCTCCCCAAGCAAGCCACCCAGGTTGCCACCCAGGGCCTCCCCCACCCTACCCATCCCCAGGACCACTCCCCCTCCACGTGGCCCATTGACAGGGAAAACACACAGCCTATGTGACCCTATGGAACATTATAATACCCTGTAACACAAAAGCCCAGTGACCCTATTAAACATTTTGAATACCGTAGATGGAAAACCAAACGGTGCCAAAGGATCACAGAGCTGAACCCACTTTCAAGCACTTTCAAGCTTTCAAAATAACTATATGATTCTTGGAGGGACCAGAACATTTCTATCCTTTACAAAAGGGATCATGTATATAAGGAGGACTGGAGGTTCAGCAAGGAGGAACTTGATACTTAATCCCAGACCAACACCCACCACCTCACCATTTCCTGATGAACCAATGTACTCGAACGAGCACAAAACATTCCAAAAACTATAATCTTAGTTATATTCTTAGCTATAACCTTTATATAAGGTGACTTCATATAATGCACTTTTAGGGGTGATTTTATAGCGCTGAAATAATTTTGAAGTGACCATTTTTGTGTTCTGTTGTCCCAATAAAAAATTCAAATGAGGGAAGAGAAATTGAACGGGGGTGCTTTTCAATCCACATAGGCTACTATATCTGTGAATTAATTATGTGACTAATTATATCCTGTAGTTATATCATTTTGAAATGACATATGGTAACACAGCTGCCAAAGGTATTTAACTACTCTGTGCTAATTGTCTATCTCAGGTTATGATTGTATTGTATATTGGAAGTATGGTCATATCCAACAACACACTATCCCCTGCTTAATAAAACTCTGTCTTGAAGGCAAATAGATGAGCCATATGTTTCCTACAGGCACGCTAATATTTCGATATTAATCTGATAATGGCAATACTCTGAGTTTGGCATTAGTCATTTTAACGCCTTACTCTGATTATGTTTATTGGAGTAAGGTCATAATCTATGCATAAACCGATTAAAACACCTGGATTTTCAGCTCTTTCAAACATGTAAACCACACAGATCCTATTACATTTCTTTATATAGGATTCAATATGATGTAAACACATTAAAGGGTAAATCTACAGTTGAAACAATAACAAGGCAGACACACCGCCTCTGTTTTTGGTAAAAAGCTGAGGGATGGGCCTGGAGAAATGTTACCACTCTCAAATTCATAGACAGAGCTATGGATGCAAGGACTGACCATCCATTTTAAAATTCAAGTTTTAACCATGTTTTGAGGCTATAAATTATTTGTTTAAATGAACATTGTTTACAAACATTGGAATAATACAAGCTAATATTTTGGGTTATCATGGGCTATGACAGTTGAATTAAGCTAATGAGGCATTTCTAAGTTATTTTCTTCAAGAATCAAATGGTACATATTATGAATTTATAAGTAAAAAAAATGGATGTAGCAACTGCAGATTGCTCCTTCAATCAGAGTATCTGTGGTGTGTTCTGTGCATGTCCTACCTGTAGGCCAATGTGATACCTGTATATTTAAAATGTTTGGTCGAAGGAAAGCCGCCTCTTCCTATACGTAGACTACGCACAGGGCCCCCCTAGACTGAGTTTAGGAACTCAGTCGAGGTCTGAACTTACTGTTAAGAGTTATAAAAGTATAATACACAAGGTGCAATATCAAAATTGTATTGTGCATCAGCAGTTTTCCACTTGTTATGTCAGTCACTGACAGTCACTCAATTAGCCCATGTCAGCTAAACATTTTTAGATTGCAGGCTAAGGTAATCTAGCCAGCCATCTAAACTGGTTATTTGGATCTTGGATGCTGATTGGTTGATAGCAGGGAGTTATTCAACACAATCCCCGGGTAATGCCGGTTCACAGCTCCATTTAAATTGTGCCAAAGCCCAGCCAGGCCATTCATAAACTTCATCTCCCCTGGAAAAAAAGCGGCAAGACATTATTTCCCCATGCTTGTATTCTAGCATTTGCAACATTGAGGGTTTGTCTAAATCAGGGGTGCTCTAAGTTTTGGTATTGGTGGGCCAAAATATAATCTGAGTGGTAGACCTCAGGCCGAACAAATAGACTATTTATTTAGAAAAATAAAAGGTAAACAATAGCTTTTTGAGTCTTTAAACAATAGCTTTTTTGAAAGTAATCATACATTTCCACTTAAAACAATCAAATTGTAGCCATATAACTTGACACCTAACACATTCGGATTAACAATATTAAAGATGTATTACATTTTTATTATTGTAACATAGAAACTGCAACCAAGTGTCTATGTTCATAAGGCTAATAATTTGAATATGTCTAGTGTTTTGGGGGCCCTAAGCTAGATCTGGTTGCTCCCCCCCAACCTCGCAGGCAAAACATTTTAGTGGCTCCCCTCATGGTCACGGAGAGAAACATGTGAAGCTTTAAAGTTAATGTCCTGCAATTCTACACATTTTGCCATGGTGCGTGGAGAAAATGTTGCAGTTTTAAAGCAGATTTTCTGCAAATCTACACATTTTTCCATAGGGCAGAGAGAAAATATTTTTTAAACTAATTGAGTGAGAGTGACTTGGGTGCCTAGTCAGTAATTCGGCCATGAATACTACAAGGTTTAGGTAGCTGGCTAGACTAACTTACCTAGCAATCTATAAAATGTTAGCTGACATGGACTAATTGATTGACTGTCAGTCCAAATCAAATCAGATTTATTTATATAGCCCTTCGTACATCAGCTGATATCTCAAAGTGCTGTACAGAAACCCAGCCTAAAACCCCAAACAGCAAGCAATGCAGGTGTAGAAGCACGGTGGCTAGGAAAAACTCCCTAGAAAGGCCAAAACCTAGGAAGAAACCTAGAGAGGAACCAGGCTATGAGGGGTGGCCAGTCCTCTTCTGGCTGTGCCGGGTGGAGATTATAACAGAACATGGCCAAGATGTTCAAATGTTCATAAATGAACAGCATGGTCAAATAATAATAATCACAGTAGTTGTTGAGGGTGCAGCACCTCAGGAGTAAATGTCAGTTGGCTTTTCATAGCTGATCATTAAGAGTATCTCTACCGCTCCTGCGGTCTCTAGAGAGTTGAAAACAGCAGGTCTGGGACAGGTAGCACGTCCGGTGAACAGGTCAGGGTTCCATAGCCGCAGGCAGAACAGTTGAAACTGGAGCAGCAGCACGGCCAGGTGGACTGGGGACAGCAAGGAGTCATCATGTCAGGTCGTCCTGAGGCATGGTCCTAGGGCTCAGGTCCTCCGAGAGAGAGAAAAAAAGAGAGAATTAGAGAGAGCATACTTAAATTCACACAGGACACCGGATAAGGCAGGAGAAGTACTCCAGATATAACAAACTGACCCTAGCCCCCCCGACACATAAACTCATGCAGCATAAATACTAGAGGCTGAGACAGGAGGGGTCAGGAGACACTGTGGCCCCATCCGATGATACCCCCGGACAGGGCCAAACAGGAAGGATATAACCCCACCCACTTTGCCAAGGCACAGCCCCCACACCACTAGAGGGATACCTTCAACCACCAACTTACCATCCTGAGACAGTGACTAACATAACAAGAGGAAACATTTTAAGCTTTTTTTTTTACTATAAAAATAACGTCTCCCTGCCTGACAAGGATTGTCCCGACTTTCAAGAGTCTGAGCTAATTTCCTGCTATTATACGCATTTTGCCATGAGGCTGAAGGGGGGTCTTTTTTTGCGAACTCTGCTGTGTCATACTAACGTGTCCAGAATAGGATCACTAGACATCCCCGATTTTGGTGGCCTGTCCCAGGCTGGAGCTGTCCCTAGAAAGAAAAACTATAAAGTTAAATTGAAGTTGATATTTCTATAATCAAAAACGCTCTATCCAATCAGATTTGCAGTGGTGTAAAGTACTAGTAGTTTTTTGGGTTATCTGTACTTTACTTTACAATTTATATTTTTGGACAACTTTTACTTCACTACATTCCTAATGAAAATTATTATTATTTTTACTCCATACATTTTCCCTGACATCTAAAAGTACTCATTACATTTTGAATGCTTAGCAGGACAGGAAAATGGTCCAATTCACGCACTTATCAACAGAACATCCCTGGTCATCCCTATTGCCTCTGATCTGGTGGACTCACTAAACACACAGGCTTAATTTGTAAATTATGTCCAATTGTTGGAGATAGCCCCTGGCTATCCCTAAATAAAATAAAATGGTGCATTCTGGTTTGCTTAACATCATAAGAAATTTGAAATTATTTATACTTTTACTTTTACAGTGGTGGAAAAAGTACCCAATTGTCATACTTGAGTAAAAGTAAAGATACTTTGATAGAAAAAATGAAAGTGAAAGTCAGTCAAATACTATTTGAGTAAAAGGTTAAAAGTTTTAAAAATAGCCTACTTACAGTGCCATCTGAAAGTATTCAGACCCCTTGACTTTTTCCACATTTTGTTAAGTTACAGCCTTATCCTAAAATGTATTCAATAAAAACAATTCCTCAGAAGTCTACAAACAATAGGTGTGTCCAAACATTTGTATTAAAAATACAAAACAGAAATACCTTATTTACATGCAGTACCAGTCAAATGTTTGGACACGCCTACTCATTCAAGGGTTTTCTTTATTTTTACTATTTTCTACATTGTAGAAAAGTAGTGAAGACATCAAAACTATGAAATAACACGTGGAGTGCATTTCAATTTTACTGGTGTGCCTTGTTAAAAGTTAATTTGTGGAATTTATGTCCTTAATGCATTTGAGCCAATCAGATGTGTTGTGACAAGGTAGGGGTGGTATACAGAAGATAGCCCTACTTGGTAAAAGACCAAGCCCATATTATGGCAAGAACAGCTCAAATAAGCAAAGAGAAACGGCAGTCCATCATTACTTTAAGACATGAAGGTCAGTCAATGCGGAAAATTTCAAGAACTTCTTCAAGTGCAATCGCAAAAACCATCAAGCGCTGTGATGAAACTCCTCTCATGAGGACCGCCACAGGAAAGGAAGACCCAGAGTTACCTCTGCTGCAGAGGATACGTTTATTAGAGTTACCAGCCCAAATAAATGCGTGAATCAGGCCTTCAAGGTCGAATTGCTGCAAAGAAATCACTACTTAAGGACACCAATAATAAGAAGAGACTTCCTTGGGCCAAGAACCACGAGCAATAGACATTAGACAGGTGGAAATCTGTCCTTTGGTCTGATGAGTCCAAATGTGAGATTTTTGGTTCCAACCGCCGTGTCTTTGTGAGACGCAGAGTATGTGAACGGATGATCTCTGCATGTGTAGTTCCCAACATGAAGCATGGAGGAGGAGATGTGATGGTGTTAGGGTGCTTTGCTGGTGACACTGTCAGTGATTTATTTATAACTCAAGGCACACTTAACCAGCATGGCTACCACATCATTCTGCAGCGATACGCCATCCCATCTGGTTTGCACTCAGTGGGACTATCTTTTTTTTCCAACAGGACAAACCTCCAGGCTGTGTAAGGTCTATTTGACCGTTAAGGAGAGTGATGGAGTGCTGCATCAGATGACCTGGCCTCTACAATCACCCGACCTCAACCCAATTGAGATGGTTTGGGATGAGTTGGACCGCAGAGTGAAGGAAAAACAGCCAACAAGTGCTCATTATACTCCTGCAAGACTGTTGGAAAAGCATTCCAGGTGAAGCTGGTTGAGAGAATGCCAAGAATGTGCAAAGCTGTCATCAAGGCAAAGGGTGGCTACTTTGAATAATCTCAAATATAAAATATGTTTTGATTTGTTTTTTTACACTTTTTAAGTTACTATATGATTCCATGTGTTATTCATCGTTTTGATGTCTTCACTATTATTCTACAATGTAGAAAATATAAAAAATAAAGAAAAACCCTTGAATGAGTAGGTGTGTCCAAACTTTTGACTGGTACTGTAAGTATTCAGACCCTTTGCTATGAGACTCGAAATTGAGCTCAGGTGCATCCTGTTTCCATTGATCATCCAAGAGCTGTTTCTACAACTTGATTGGAGTCCACCTGTGTTAAATTCAATTGATTGGACATAATTTGAAAGGCACACACCTGTCTATATAATGTCCCACAGTTGACAGTGCAGGTCAGAGCAAAACCAAGCCATTAAGTCGAGGTAATTGTGTCGAGGCACAGATCTGGGGAAGGGTACCAAAAAACTTCTGCAGCATTGAATGTCCCCAAGAAAACAGTGACCTCCATAATTCTTAAATGGAAGAAGTTTGGAACCACCAAGACTCTTCCTAGAGCTGGCCGCCCAGCCAAATTGAGCAATCGGGGGAGAGGGGCCTTGCTCAGGGAGGTGACAAAGCACCCGATGGTCACTGACAGAGCTCTAGAGTTTCTCTGTGGAGATGGGAGAAACTTCCAGAAGGACAACCATCTCTGCAGCACTCCACCAATCAGGCCTTTATGTAGAGTGGCCAGACGTAAGCCACTCCTCAGTAAAAGGCACATGACAGCCCGCTTGGAGTTTGCCAAAAGCACCTAAAGACTCTCAGATCGTGAGAAACAAGATTCTCTGGTCTGATGAAACCAAGATTGAACTCTTTGGTCTGAATGCCAAGCGTCCCGTCTGGAGGAAACCTGGCACCATCCCTACGGTGAAGCATGGTGGTGGCAGCATCATGCTGTGGGGATGTTTTTCAGCAGCAGGGACTTGGAGACTAGTCAGGATCGAGGGAAAGATGAACGGAGCAAAGTACAGAGATCCTTGATGAAAACCTGCTCCACAGCACTCAGGACCTCAGACTGGGTCGACGGTTCACCGTTCAACAGGACAACAACCCTAAGCACACAGCCAGCACAATGCAGGAGTGGCTTCCGGACAAGTCTCTGAAGGTCCTTGAGTGGCCCAGCCAAAGCCCGGACTTGAACCCCACCGCACATCTCTGGAGAGACCTGAAAATAGCTGTGCAGCAACGCTTCCCATCCAACCTGACAGTGCTTGAGAGGATCTGCAGAGAAAAATGTGAGAAACTCCCCAAATACATTTGAGCCAAGCTTGTAGGATCATACCCAAGAAGACTCAACGCTGTAATCGCTGAATGCTGAATGTCTGAATGCTTATTTTAATGTGATATTTCACTTTTTTATTTTTTATAAATTAGAAGATTTTTTTTTTAAACCTGCTTTTGCTTTGTCATTATGGGGTATTGTGTGTAGATTGATGAGGGGGAAAAAACGATTTCATCAATTTTAGAATAAGGCTGTAACGTAACAAAATGTGGAAAAAGTCAAGGGGTCTGAATACTTTCCGAAGGCACTGTAAGTAGGCTATCAATAGCAAATGTAATTGCTCAAATATACTTAACTATCAAAAGTTAAAGTATATTTAATTTCAAATTCCTTATGTTAAGCAAACCAGAAAGCACCATTTTATTTATTTTATGTAGGGATAGCCAGGGGCTATCTCCAACAATTGGACATAATTTACAAACAAAGCATGTGTGTTTCGTGAATCTGTCAGTTCAGAGGCAGTAGGGATGACCAGGGATGTTCTCTTGATAAGTTTGTGAATTGACCATTTTCCTGTCCTGCTAAGCATTAAACATGTGACAAGTACTTGTAATAAAGTTGTAAAAAAAATATATAAATAGTGAAGAAAAGTACAGATACCCCCAAAAAATACTTAAGTAGTATTTTAAAGTATTTTTACTTAAGTACTTTATACCACTGCAGATATTCATATCATGTGAACATGGCGTAAGGCATGTGTAGAATTGGATGAAATTAGTTTTTAAACCTTTTGCCCACAAGGTGGGGCTGCCCGCGACCAAATATTGCTTGTTATTAATCTACAAGGAAGTGATTTCGGAATCAATTGGACTTTCCCAAAAAATCCTAGATTCACAATAACGGTATTATTTTGTGCATGTAAACGTAGTCCTGATGGTATTATTTTGTACTCTCTACAATCAACCAGCATGTGCTTGTGGTCAAAAAAAGTCGCGCTAGATGGCGCTATCCGAGCGTACACGTCCACTAAATTTTACTCTTCCATGTCCAGGATTTTGTAGGCTATTTTTCTCAGACGTCATCCTGCGTTGTTCATAGATGCAATGTTCCCTCCCATCCGGTAGAGGTTACTGTGCAGTATTGTGGGCGTGGAGCGCTGTGTTTTTACGATACTGCTTTGCCACTTCTTAGTGCTGTCCACTTCAGCACCAGGCAGGATAACAGTCAGCTCGAACTTTGGAATCCAGGACCCCGAACAAAACCTTCACAAGAGGACGGCACCGCTTAGCGTCACACGGTGTCCGAAATACATAAACCATCACCGCCGTCAGCCGTCCAACAACTCCGTTATTCACGAGAGAGAGAAGAACAAGGTAAGAAACATCACGTAAAACCGTGCTTATTCATAGAAGAGGATGAAGTTGGCAAGCTCGCGACAGCAGGCTGTTCACGCATCAGTGAAGAATGAACGGTAGCTCGAGCCCCGTTAGCATACGCAGGCTGGATTAAATAAACAGATTAACTTCGCCGTTTTTATTTGACAATTACTTCTGTGTTTGCATCAGATAAACACGACAATCTATTTTGCTATGGTACCGGCTAACTTCTACGTTCAAGAACTGTCCATGTACAAAGAAAGACCGTTATTGTTGTTAATCACACTGATCCGTGCTCTGCAGATGTCCCTGTTTTTTGTATTTATTTCCGGAGCTAAAATGTTGCCTGCTACGTCTTTAATTCGCAGGTTCATGAGTAGAGATGTTTACTGTTTACCGTTCAGTGAATTGTCTGTGGTTGTTCATAATCATTTTTGTCTCGAATATGAGCCACATTGATATGAGTGGGTGATGACAAAGTTCATTGGGTATGCTTGGAGGAGATGTGTTTATAATTACTTACTGTTATTCATCTTTACTTGACAGTGAATTCAATGGAGTATGTTTCATCTTATGCTTGACTCCCTCCCCCAAACCCTTAGTTATACATAATCTTCAATGTTGCATTTCTCACTATCACAGTCAGAGTCCTGCTTGTGATGAATGTCCTTGATTGTTCCCCAATACATAATAATGGTACAGTATACAGTACATACTGAACTTAACCGGCATCCATGGATACAGGAATCCAACTCAGTTCAGTAGGCTAAACTCAACTCAGTGGGTAAATGTCTGCAAGCATTTTGCTACACCCGCTAAATATGTGTATGTGACCAATACAAATGGGATTTGATTTGAAATTGCTCCCATTTCCCCGTGGTTCCTGATGCAGTTTGCGCTTGTTTAGCAGTGGGTCTGTCTGGCTTACTTCCGCGTGGAGGTAGACACATTTACAATATCTAAATATACACATCATGACAGCATTGAAAGACAAGGAGAGAGTTGGTGTCACCCTAACCAATATCAAACAACTTTTCCTTGTTTCACGTCTGATGAACTGGTTGTACAGAAGATGCCGCCGTCATACGGTGTCGTTTTTTTTGTCATACTGTGTATTGGTTGTCAAATACGGTGTAGCAGCTGTTTGTCACGTGGTGTTGCTTTTGCGGTTGTCGTCTTGCTGATAGGTCTCATCCAACGTCGCTGTTCGTGTGTTTGTGTGTGTTTGTTTAGCCCTCACCTCAGCAACCCTGGGGCGGTCAGCTAGTCAGCCAGCTAGTCCAGTCTAGCCCAATAGGCTGATAAAAAGGATTAGATCAGATTGCATTAAGATGAAGCTAGCTGCTGGCTGCTTGTTGTTCACACGCAAGGTGACAAAGAAAGGAAAGTTGTAGTCTGGCCAATAGAGATCCCTAGTCGCCTAGTTGGACTAGACGTTGAAGCCGGTCACCGAACAACTATTCTCAGCAGAAATCTCTCCTGTACTCTATATCGCTCTCTTTCTCCTGCTCTCGTTCGTTGTCTCTTTTTATCTACATTTACCATCTGTCTGCTGTTCTATTAACTTGGTTGTTTGACGAGCAGTGACATTTCCCCCTGTCTGCTACCCCTCTCTCTCTCTGTGAGTCTAACTACTCCTGCTCTTCTCTTTCTTCACATCCAGGCTCTGTCAGTCAGTGCCTCCCTCCCTCCCCAGTGCTTCATCCCCCAGCAGACACACGCTACTCCTCCTCCTCCTCCTCCTGTCCTACTTCCCTCATCCCTCTTTCTTATGAAGGACACCCAGCACAGCTGGAAGGGGGAGGAAGCGAGGGGGAGATGAAGGTTGTAGCAGGGAGAGGGAGCTGTGTCAGTTATGGGGTGCGGGGAGGACGAGAATGGAGGTGGAGGGGGGAGAGGGATCCAGGGAAGGGGTGTGTGTATCCTCAAACTACAAACGAGGCTTCTTCGACAACGATCTTTGCCAAGCAGCAAATGATCACGGCCTGCCCATGTCGCCCCACATCCACCGCCTTGTTTTTAAATCCGAACTCTAAATGTTAGAGCACAGCGGGTGGCGGGTTAACGCTTCCTTATTTAAAGACGCCGATTCCTTCCAAATGATGCTCTTATCTCTGAGCAGCATGGAGAACGCAGCCAGAAACTGTTCTCCTTCAACCCCCTTGAACCACCAGGCAGCATTGGGCTGGTGTGTGTGTGCGTGTTTGTGCGTGTTTGTGCGAGTGGGCATGTGTGTGTGCGGGCATATGCGCGTGTGTGTGTGTGCATGTGTGGAGAACAGAGGACAGGAGGGGTGAGAGACAATGTCTGGCACTAATTGTAATAGGTCATATACATTTAGCTGTTTGTATGTAAAGCCCCTGACAGTTCAATAGACCTGGACTTGGTCATATATGTATGACGAGGGCAGTGATGTGTGACTACCACATGTTGTTTGATCCAGGAAGTCACCTTCAAGATCTGTACTATCAAAGGAGGCTTTCTATTTGGGTTATAATGATGCAAAGGATTGCAAACTGTATTGTATAGCCTCTTCAGTAGACAAACCACAGAGTGTAATATGAATTATCACATAGAGACAAGCCCCTAGTCTTTCCTGTCTGCCTGCCCCATATACGCCCAGGGACTCGACATACAGTTCTGGTGGCCAAATTAGCACGCCCCTGTTTCCTTGTTATAACACATACATATTTTGATCTTATCCCCCTCCACGCAATCACGCACACAGTTCATTCTCTGTCTTCGTCTGTCTCTTAATGTCATTCTGCGTGTTTGTGTATGTGAGTGAGATCTGGCAGCTGGCAGGCCTGTGTGTGTGTGTGTGTGCGTGCGTGAGAAAGAGATCTGGCACACGTGTATGTGCATGTGTGTGTGCTTGTTTGCGTGCTCATCTGCCTGTCTGCGCTACTGGAGACCTAGTCATGGACCCAATGTTCCTCACAGATGGGAGAACGTATGCTTCCTCTTCCTTTTAGAGTCCCTCTGCCTGTGCAGTAGTTCCCATGTATCCCTCTACAGCAGATGCTACTGGAGAAGGCTTGCATTACCCCACCAGATGACTCGTCGTCTACAAAGCTAGACCTTGGCTCTTTATATTATTCACATCTGATAGAGGCTTTAAAGGGACAATCTGCAGTTGTACCCATTGATGTACCCATTGATTCTTTAACTTTCTTTAACTGCCTCGTGAGCTTAGTTCAACTGCTGTACCCCCATCAGAACCCAAAATAAAAGCTTTTTTACGTTAATGTTTGTAAACAAAGTCATTGTTAACAAACACTGTATAGCCTCAAAACATGGTTAAAACTATAACATTGATATCATGGAAGGTCAGTTCTTGCATCCATAGCTCTGTCTATGAATTTGATGAGTGGTTACATTTCTCCGGCCCCGTCCCTCAGCTTTTTACAGCAACGCTTTGTCATTGTTTAAACTGCGGATTGCCCCTTTAAGATACGCTACCATTCTGGTGTGCTGTTTCCTTTATTTACTTAGATAGCTTGTGTGTGTGTCCGTGTGCGTTCGTGTATGCTGGCTACCTGAGGTATGTGAGCGAGGTCATTATAAAAGCGCCTGATCTAGATATTCCTTTACATCCAGAACAATACTTTTTTCCCATATCCTTTGACCAGAGACCGTCACGGCTTAGATTCTCTCATCAAGCAGCAAAAAACATTACATGCAATTTAGATCAAGGGCCCAAATTTTATGATTTAATAATTAAACCAGCCAGATACATTTTTTTAACTGAGTCTTCTACTAATATATTGTGTCCTCTGCAGGCTGGTAGTTGTTAAATCAAGACTGATGTATTCTCTTTTTTTCCCTTAGATTTCTTATTACTCAATTAAATGTTGGCGTTGTTATTCATCATTTGGATGAATTATAAAAGCATTACTCCCCTACAGGGCTAACAGGCTTCTCTGCAGTATAGTAGAGCTGTGTCCCAAATGGCACCCTCTTCCCTGCATAATGAGCCCTATTCCCTATGGGCCCTGGTCAAAAGTAGTGCAATGCCAAGTCTATAATAGGGTGCCGTTTGGGACGCTACCTAGATATTAGAGCAGGGAAGGCCAGTGTTTTTGATGAGAGGATCAGATGAAACGGCATTAGTGAAGCGAACACACAGTCATGACAAAAACTGGAGGATGAAAATGCAGAGCTTTTCACACGCACGCATGCACAAACACACACACAAACAGGCACACAGGCGCATGCATGCACAAACACACACGCACACAGGCACTCTTAGAGGGTTGGCTCCGTTTGAAGCTGTCACTGAGTTACTACTCTGCAGCTAGAGGAAAGGGCACACTGCGCCTTTGGACAGCTCTGGGTGCTGTGTGTGTGTGTGTGTGTGTGTGTCCTCTTGGGATCCCCTCTCTCTCTCTTCTTTCCCACTGACTACAGAGCTGCTTTGAAGTTTCCTCCACAGTAACGGGGTGAAGGGAAGAGAGAAGGATGAAGGGAGGGAGATAGGGATAGGAAAAGAGGACAGGAAAGGAGTAGAGAGAAAGAAAGGGAGGTACAGAAAGAGAGGCGCTGCTTTATTTCTTGCCCCTAGTCTCTTCCCTTAGTCCCTTCTCCTTCATTGGAGTAGTGGGAGAAGAGGACAAGAGAGGAGGGGAGACGAGGAGAGAAGAGATGAGTAGAGAGGACAAGAGAGGGGACGATAGAGAAGAGATGGGAAGAGAGGAGATGAGTAGAAAGGAGAGATGAGTAGAGAGGACAAGAGGAGACGAGTAGAGAGATGAGTAGAGAGGACAAGAGAGGAGAGATGAGTAGACAGGAGAGGAGACGAGGAGAGAGGAGATGAGTAGAGAGGACAAGAGAGGAGACGAGTAGAGAGGAGAGAAGAGATGAGTAGAAAGGACAAGAGAGGAGAGATGAGGAGAGAAGAGATGAGTAGAGAGGACAGGAGAGGAGACGAGGAGAGAGGAGATGAGTAGAGAGGACAAGAGAGGAGACGAGTAGAGAGGAGAGAAGAGATGAGTAGAGAGGACAAGAGAGGAGACGAGTAGAGAGGAGAGAAGAGATGAGTAGAAAGGACAAGAGAGGAGAGATGAGGAGAGAAGAGATGAGTAGAGAGGACAGGAGAGGAGACGAGGAGAGAGGAGATGAGTATAGAGGACAAGAGAGGAGAGGAGACGAGTAGAGAGGAGAGAAGAGATGAGTAGAGAGGACAAGAGAGGCGAGATGAGGAAAGAAGAGATGAGTAGAGAGGACAGGAGAGGAGACGAGGAGATGAGTAGAGAGGACAAGAGAGGAGACGAGGAGAGAAGGGATGAGTAGAGAGGATAAGAGAGGAAATGAGACGAGTGGAGAGGAGAGAAGAGATGAGTAGAGAGGACAAGAGAGGAGACGAGTAGAGAGGAGAGATGAGTAGAGAGGACAAGATAGGAGACGAGTAGAGAGGAGAGAAGAGATGAGAGGAGACGAGAAGAGATGAGTAGAGAGGACAAGAGAAGAGAGGAGATGAGGAGAGAAGAGATGAGTAGAGAGGACATAGAGGAGAGATGAGTAGAGAGGACAAGAGAGGAGAGGAGACGAGTAGAGAGGAGAGGAGAGATGAGTAGAGAGGACATGCGAGGAGACGAGTAGAGAGGAGAGAAGAGATGAGTAGAGAGGACAAGAGAGGAGAGGAGTAGAGAGGAGAGATGAGTAGAGAGGACAAGAGAGGAGACGAGTAGAGAGGAGAGATGAGTAGAGAGGACAAGAGAGGAGACGAGTAGAGAGGAGAGAAGAGTAGAGAGGAGAGAAGAGTAGAGAGGAGAGAAGAGATGAGAGGAGAAGAGATGAGTAGAGTAGAGAGGACAAGAGAAGAGAGGAGACGAGGAGAGAAGAGATGAGTAGAGAGGACAAGAGAGGAGAGATGAGTAGAGAGGAGAGGAGTCGAGAGGAGAGAAGAGATGAGTAGAGAGGACATGAGAGGAGAGATGAGTAGAGAGGAGACGAGTAGAGAGGAGAGAAGAGATGAGTAGAGAGGACAAGAGGGGAGAGGAGACGAGTAGAGAGGAGAGATTAGTAGAGAGGAAACGAGTAGAGAGGAGAGAAGAGATGAGTAGAGAGGACAAGAGAGGAGACGAGTAGAGAGTAGAGAGGACAAGAGAGGAGATGAGAGAGGAGGAGAGATGAGTAGAGAGGAGATGAGAGAGGAGGAGAGATGAGTAGAGAGGAGAGGAGACGAGTAGAGAGGAGAGAAGAGATGAGTAGAGATGACAGGAGAGGAGATGAGTAGAGAGCAGAGAGGACAAGAGATGAGTAGAGAGGACAAGAGAGGAGAAGAGTAGAGAGGAGAGATGAGTAGAGAGGACAAGAGAGGAGACGGGTAGAGAGGAGAGAGGACAAAAGAGGAAAGAAAAGATGAGTAGAGAGGACAAGAGAGGAGAGGAGACGAGTAGAGAGGAGAGATGAGTAGAGAGGACAATAGAGGAGACGGGAAGAGAGGAGAGAAGAGATGAGTAGAGAGGACAAGAGAGGAGACGAGTAGAGAGTAGAGAGGACAAGAGAGGAGATGAGAGAGGAGGAGAGATGAGTAGAGAGGAGAGGAGACGAGTAGAGAGGAGAGAAGAGATGAGTAGAGGACAAGAGAGGAGACGAGTAGAGAGGAGAGAGGACAAGAGAGGAGATGAGGAGAGATGAGTAGAGAGGACAAGAGAGGAGATGAGTATAGGAGAGAAGAGATGAGTAGAGAGGAGACGAGTAGAGAGAAGAGATGAGTAGAGACGAGTAGAGAGGAGAGGAGACGAGTAGAGAGGAGAGATGAGTAGAGAGGAGACGAGATGAGTAGAGAGGACAAGAGAGGAGACGGGTAGAGAGGACAGAGGACAAGAGAGGAGAGAAGAGATGAGTAGAGAGGACAAGAGAGGAGATGAGTAGAGAGGAGAGATGAGTAGAGAGGACAAGAGAGGAGACGGGTAGAGAGGAGAGAAGAGATGAGTAGAGAGGACTGGAGAGGAGACGAGTAGAGAGGAGAGACGAGATGAGATGAGTAGAGAGGACAAGAGAGGAGACGAGTAGAGAGGTGAGAGGAGAGGACAAGAGAGAGGAGGAGAGCT
The DNA here is from genome assembly GCF_016432855.1 of Salvelinus namaycush. Lineage (NCBI taxonomy): Eukaryota > Metazoa > Chordata > Actinopteri > Salmoniformes > Salmonidae > Salvelinus > Salvelinus namaycush. The sequence continues at coordinate 54,725,135 of NC_052309.1, forward strand.
GAGTAGAGAGGAGAGGAGACAAGTAGAGAGGAGAGAAGAGACGAGTAGAGAGGACAGGAGAGGAGACGAGTAGAGAGGAGAGACGAGATGAGTAGAGAGGACAGGAGAGGAGAGAAGACTGAGGGGAAAAAGAGTGTTTGACTTTGGAGCGTGGTGGAGCACAGTGCACCTCCCCTCAGTGAGCCTCTGAATAATAGAGGAGAGGAGTGTCTGGTTCCAGAGCTCACAAAGCAGGATCAGATGATGACTTTCCTCTCCTGGCTTGGGTTACAGGGAGGGGAGGTACATGATATGAACAGCTGCCGCTCAACTAAACTGTTGAACAACTGATCATCTGTTGTGTTGTATTGAACCATACACGCACACACATACCCTGACCTATTCACACACTGAGTACCTGGAGTACCTGTGAGACGTCACACTCTCATCATCTCCTCGAAGGAGCCATCTACCTGAGAGAGAAAGAGAGGGGGAAAAGAGTGAGAGGAGAAGTCGAGCTTTTATTTACTGTTACGACAAAACTCACACTGAGAAAGCAGCTCAGTCACACAGTGATAATGCTATCATTTTCTATAGTTTGGTGTTGAAGGTATCAGTGTCTTATCCTACGCAGACATAACAGCCATCATGTGGGGTTGCAGTGCCTATTATCAGCTTCTCTACTGACTCTTTACACTCATACCTGTAACCAAGTTGAAAATGGCAGATTTTGGCACTGATAAACGCCTGAATTGGAACGCAGTGGCTGTACCGTGACATGCTTATACATGATGTCAGAGCTCTGGCTCTGCGTTTCACAGCTGTGTGGGGGTTTTGACTGACAGACGCTCTGAACTTGAGCACCTTGTGCGACAAGAAGTTCCCCCATCCCTCCTGCTGATTGGGCAACTTTAGCAAACGTTTTGTTGTCTGAGTGAGGGAAATGCTGTAAAATACGACGACTCGGTGTATTTTGAAAGATGAAACGTTGAGGATTACAATAAATACCGCGCTGATGTCATTAAAGCAATCCAAACACGTGTGAGTCCAAATGTGCACTTCACATTTGCACTTCCCTTCCATATCATACAACCCGTGTAATATACAGTGTCAACATTTATGAACACTATGTTTGACGAACAGTTACAGGGTGACTTTGGCGTCATACCCTGGGTTTGTTCTGAACTGAATTAACTTGTGTTTGTCTATTGTGGAGAAAATTTGACACGGCACACACACCTGAATGCGCTCCTGCATGACTCCTTCCTATGCACACCGAACATTGCATTGTGAAAGCCTAACACTGTAATATCGTATTTTATAACTTGGCTAGTTATGTTGTCAATAGGTCAGGCTTTCAAATGATGCCCGACTGACCCAGATTGTGATCTATAATGGACCGTTTTTTTGGATTGCGTAAACAACAACAGTAATTGTGTGAGGGCGGGGATGCAGGGCTGTGTTCCAAACAAAACAACTACAAGTGTGCTTTGTTCTAGCTCCTCAACGACATAGCTAGGAGAGCGCAAAAAAAGCACCTTATATTTGAAGTCTCTTCTTTGAGTCATAAAAAGTGCATTGATATTACTTAGGAAATGTGCACACTTTGGAGAGGTGTGAGGTCACTTGGAGACTCCAGTAAGTCTCCTCACTCAAACCGTTGTCCATTTTTTTGTCTTACGTTGCACCAACACCACATTTTACAGGAATATGCTTATCATGTTACTGAATGTATTCAGAGTATTTTAAGATTTGGTTATCAACAAATGGACCCAAAAGTACAGTAAATGTAAAATACACATAAAATCAACGGTGTAATGTTTGGATTTAGTCTTGTGTCAGGTGAACGGTTGTGTCCTCACCTTTTGGTTGTGTCCTCACCCATTGTCTCAAAACTGTTCCCTTTCAATTGCGACCATAGTTAGGTATATGCTTTTCATATTTCTTCTGTAAGAAACATTTCACTTTAGCTCCAACCATATAGGCCAATTCTCATGAGTGCAAAGGTTTAATGGCCTGTTTCCAATGGCCTGTTTTGGGAAATTACAAATATAAACGCAACATGCGTTTTCAAAGATTTTACTGAGTTACAGTTCATATAAGGAAATCATTCAATTGAAATATATAAATGAGGCCCTAATCTATGGATTACACTTGACTGGTAATACAGATATATATTTGTTGGTTACAGATAGCTTTAAAAAAAAAAAAAAAGTAGGGGTGTGTATCAGTAAACCAGTCAGTATCTGGTGTGACCACCATTTGCCTCATTCAGCATGACACCTCTCCTTTGCATAGAGTTGATCAGGCTGTTGATTGTGGCCTGTGCAATGTTGTCCCCCTCCTTTTCAATGGCTGTGCGAAGTTACTGGATATTGTCGGGAACTGAAACACTCTGTTGTACATGTCGATCCAGAGCATCCCAAACATGATCAATGGGTAACATATCTGGTAAGTATGCAGGCCATGGAAGAACTGGGACATTTTTAGCTTTCAGGAATTGTGTATACATCCTTGCCACATCGGGCCATGCATTATCATGCTGAAACATGAGGTGATGGCAGCGGATGAATGGCACGGCAATGGGCCTCAGGAGCTCCTCACGGTAGCTCTGTGCATTCAAATTGCCATCGGTAAAATGCAATTGTCTTCATTGTCTGCCATTTGCCCGGTGCAGTTGAAACCAGGATTTATACGTGAAGAGCACACTTCTCCAGCGTGCCAGTTGCCATTGAAAGTGAGCATTTGCCCACCGAAGTCGGTTCCGATGCCAAAATACGGTCAGGTGAAGAACTTGGTGAGGACGACGAGCACGCAGATGAGCATCCCTGAGACGGTTTCTGACCGCAGAAATTATTTGGTTGTGAAAACACAGTTTCATCAGCTATCGGGATGGCTGGTCTTAGACGATCCCGCATGTGAAAAAGCCGGATGTGGAGGGCTGGCGTGGTTGCACGTGGTCTGCGGTTGTGAGGCCGGTTGGACGTACTGATAGAAATAAGCTTGTTGTACATATGGAACATTTTTGGGATCTATTATTTCAGCTCATGAAACATGGGACTAACACTTTACATCAGGGTTCCCCAACTGGTGGCCCGCGGACCGAATGTGGCCCGCGGGTGGTTTTATTTTGCCCCACAAGCTTTCTGAGACAAACAACACGTTTAAAATAAAAAATATGATTATATATTTTTTTATTGACATAAAAGACTGTAAAAATAACAGGAAATCAGATCCAAGTGATTTTTATTTAAGACATCTGTTCCGAAGTACACATAAGAGAGACACGTGATCGTATACAAATATAAGTAAGGTTTGAAATGATTATCTTTAGTCAAACATTAGATCTGTTAGGGCTTCTTGCGGTCAATCAATTTGCAGTCTACAATTTGCGGTCTTGTAATTATGTTCTGGCCCCCCGACCATCCGATCCAGAACATATCGGCCGGCTGCTGAATCTAGTTGATGATCCCTGCTTTACATGTTGGATTTATATTTTTGTTCAGTGTAGTCAAATTAGACCATACACCTCAAGTTGCATAGAACCAACTAACAGTCATTTGTGTGTGATTAGCTAGCCGTTTAACTCAAGTCAGATTAGTGACTAACCAGTTGGCAGTAAGTTTCAGTAACTCGTCCAACATAAAAAATGATATCTGTTGCACCACCTGGGCATAAGTCCTTCTATGAGATACGACTGGGCGTATATTCTACGCAAAGTAGTGAGCAGGCGTAGGGGTGTTAAATTGTGATGAAATAACCAAATGTAGCCTACAGACGGAGATTCAGTGAAACCAAATTATGATTAATTATCAGACAAGTCAAGGGATTTTAGTCGGGATATAGGCTTCTATAATCCACTTGAAAAATAATCCACTAGGCTACATAACATGCTAGCAAAATATTCTGATCAGTGCTAGATGAGCAAACTAGACTAAATATGATATACCGGCCCCTTGAAAATAATGTCTCCACTGACCTTTTCACTCTTTTCTTTCCGGAACAGTCTGGGAATTCATATCAGACCTCTCCTGCTGATCCGCTGTCCTTTCAGACACAGCCAGGATTCAGACTGACATTCTTGGGCTGGATTTCAAACGATCTCATTTTCTGCCCAGAGACTGATAGCCCCACAGTGCAGAGATGAGGGGGGTCCTCGATTGTCTTGTAAATGTCTTCTAAAAACACAATACACCAGCATTCTCATCATCATTCTATCATAGAGCGGTATGTGTGTGTGTTTTGGGGGAGGGATGTTGCAGTTATGCACACACACACAGAGAGACACAGGTTTATAACTGCAACATGTGCGTGTGCGTGTGCACACACGTGTGTGTGTTTTGGCGGAAAGGTGTGGTAGCTGTATGTTCACTCAAGTCTGTCTATAGGTCTGTGTGTCTTGGTTTGTCTGTCTATAGGTCTGTTTGTCTATAGGTCTGTGTGTCTTGGTTTGTCTGTCTATAGGTCTGTGTCTATAGGTCTGTTTGTCTATAGGTCTGTGTGTCTTGGTTTGTCTGTCTATAGGTCTGTGTCTATAGGTCTGTTTGTCTATAGGTCTGTGTGTCTTGGTTTGTCTGTCTATAGGTCTGTGTCTATAGGTCTGTTTGTCTATAGGTCTGTGTGTCTTGGTTTGTCTGTCTATAGGTCTGTGTCTATAGGTCTGTTTGTCTATAGGTCTGTGTGTCTTGGTTTGTCTGTCTATAGGTCTGTGTGTTTATAGCTCTGTGTGTTTATAGCTCTGTGTGTCTATAGGTCTGTGTGTCTATAGGTCTGTCTGTCTATAGGTCTGTGTCTATATGTCTGTTTGTCTATAGGTCTGTGTGTCTTGGTTTGTCTGTCTATAGATCTGTGTCTATAGGTCTGCGTGTCTTTAGAGCTGTGTGTCTCTATGTCTGTGTGTCTATAGGTATGTGTGTCTGAAGGTCTGTGTGCCTATTGGTCTGTATGTCTATTGGTCTATCTATAGGTCTGTGTGTCTATTGGTCTGTGTGTCTAGGTCTGTCTGTCTATAGGTCTGTGTGTCTAAAGGTCCGTGTGTCTATTGGTCTGTGTGGGTGTAGTGTTCAGGTCTTGGCTGGATGGTTCAAACATCCATGGTCCTCTACCATCCGGCCATGCTGAGAGAACTCTGTAAATAATGTATAACTCACTTACCACACAAAAAGAGAAAGATGGGGAATGGTCAGACATGCTAAACATGTACACGCCTTTACACACAGACACATTGTTAGAACCATGAAAGTCCAGGAAAAGCAGCAATATTCATTCCACCCATTGACAATCTCTCTGACTGTGTAAATAGATCGTAATTGGGTGTCATAAATGTCTAAATTGCTCATTGACACTATTAGCCTATATAATGCTAACACAATGGGTAACATGCAATGTATTTATTATGTTGAGTGTATAATGACTAGTGTCTATTGTATACAGCAGTGATGTGTGTCTAAGACAATTTCCCCCAGACAGACTCTGTAGCTGAACCTAGTTCTAGTACTTGGCCTCTTGAGAGGGATCCACAGGTAAAGGACATTGATAGTGAATAGTGAATAATTTAGAGGCTCAGTCAGTATCAGACATTGTCACACAGTGAGCTGGTTGTTTTATCCTCACTGTGGATACATCCTGAACTGTTATGGAAGAAGAGAGGGTTATGATTGCACGCCCTTAGTCGAAATGCTCTATCTCCTGCTTACACTAGATAGTGTTACAGTTGAAGTCAGAAGTTTACATACACCTTAGCCTAATACATTTAAACTCAGTTTTTCATAATTCCTGACATTTAATCCAAGTAAAAATTCCCTGTTTTAGGTCAGTTAGGATCACCAGTTTATTTTAAGAATGTGAAATGTCAGAATAAAAGTAGAGAATTATTTATTTCAGCTTTTATTTCTTTCATCACATTCCCAGTGGGTCAGAAGTTTACATACACTCAATTAGTGCTTGGTAGCATTGCCTTTAAATTGTTTAACTTGGGTGAAACGTTTCGGGTAGCCTTCCACAAGCTTCCCACAATAAGTTGAGTGAATTTTGGCCCATATTCACATAATTGTCCTGCCTCATGATGCCATCTATTTTGTGAAGTGCACCAGTCCCTCCTGCAGCAAAGCACCCCCACAACATGATGCTGCCACCCCAGTGCTTCACGGTTGGGATGGTGTTCTTCGGCTTGCAAGCCTCCCCCTTTTTCCTCCAAACATAACGATGGTCATTATGGCCAAACAGTTCTATTTTTGTTTCATCAGACCAGAGGACATTTCTCCAAAAAATATGATCTTTGTCCCCATGTGCAGTTGCAAACCGTAGTCTGGCTTTTTTATGGCGGTTTTAGAGCAATGGCTTCTTCCTTGCTGAACGGCCTTTCAGGTTATGTCGATATAGGACTCATTTTACTGTGGATATAGATACTTTTGTACCGGTTTCCTCCAGCATCTTCACAAGGTCCTTTGCAGTTGTTCTGGGATTAATTTGCACTTTTCGCACCAAAGCACGTTCATCTGTAGGAGACAGAACGCGTCTCCTTCCTGAGCGGTATGACGGCTGCTTGGTCCCATGGTGTTTATACTTGCGTACTATTGTTTGTACAGATGAACGTGGTACCTTCAGGCGTTTGGAAATTGCTCCCAAGGATGAACCAGACTTGTGGAGGTCTACAATTTTTTTTCTGAGGTCTCGGCTGATTTCTTTTGATTTTCCCATGATGTCAAGCAAAGAGGCACTGAGTTTGAAGGTAGGCCTTGAAATAGATCCACAGGTATACCTCCAATTGACTCAAATGATGTCAATTAGTCTATCAGAAGCTTCTAAAGCCATGACATAATTTTCTGGAATTTTCCAAGCTGTTTAAAGGCATGGTCAATTTAGTGTATGTAAACTTCTGACCCACTGGAATTGTGATACAGTGAATTATAAGTGAAATAATCTGTCTGTAAACAATTGTTGGAAAAATGACTTGTGTCATGTGTAACAGTATAGCTTCTGTCCCTCTCCTCGCCCCTACCTGGGCTCGAACCAGGGACCCTCTGCACTCATAGACAACAGCCACCCTCGAAGCATCGTTACCCATCGCTCCACAAAAGCCGCGGCCCTTGCAGAGCAAGGGGAACAACTACTTCAAGGTCTCAGAGCGAGTGACGTCACCGATTTAAACGCTATTAGCGCGCACCCCGCTAACTAGCTAGCCATTTCACATCGGTTACACATGCACAAAGTAGATGTCCTAACCGACTTGCCAAAACTATAGTTTGTTATTAACAAGAAATTTGTGGAGTGGTTGAAAAACAAGTTTTAATGACTCCAACCTAAGTGTATGTAAACTTCCGACTTCAACTGTACATGCCTTAGATGCACACTGTCAGGTGTGCTTGCAAAACCCAGAGTACTACATCAATCTATGCTCCAAAGAAATAGCTACATAGCTACATAGTTACAGACATAACTGCATTTTGAGTGAGCGAGGTGGATTGGATGTCAGCCTGATTGGTTGTCCTGCTGGCTGGCTGTGTGTGTGTGTGTGTGTGTGTGTGTGTGTGTGTGTGTGTGTGTGTGTGTGTGTGTGTGTGTGTGTGTGTGTGTGTGTGTGTGTGTGTGTGTGTGTGTGTGTGTGTGTGTGTGTGTGTGTGTGTGTGTGTGTTGTATGTGCTACGTGTCATTGGGAGGATTAGTGTAAGTCTACAGACATGCAAAGACAGGCTTCTATTAGTCTGACAGGCAGGCTGCAACACAATCGGTAGCTTGTGTCTAAAGACATTTTAGGGTCTGTGTCACCCAACATCCGTCCCGTTGTGACAGGGCAGGTGTCAGCAGTTCCTTCCCCAACACAATTTCTTAAGTGTTTATCAGTGTTTATCAGTCGTGGTGGCCTGCCCTCCTGATCCGCCTTCTGAGAGGGAAATGACCATCGTCGTAAAACATTACATTCCCAACAGCTATTTTACAGAATACATTTTTTTCTCTGATGTTTGACTGTGCCGATGTTCTAGGGCTGCATTAATCTAATTCGAAATTGTGATATTGACGCGTGCAATATCCATATCGCAAGACGTTCCGATTTTCTCCTTTCTTTGACACTCCATTAATACAACAAAAACTAAACTACGGTACCTCCTCCAATGAGATGCGCTAGAAAAGGAACTTACAGTCATGCATGCATACTTTTATATTTTTACTTATTTGTGGTCCTGGAACTCAAACCAACTATCCTGGCTTTGCAAGCGACATCCTCTACCAACTGTGCTATAGAGGACCACTGTATAATTAAGCAATACGGCCCGAGGAGGTGTGGTGTATGGCCAATATACCACGGCTAAGGGCTGTTAGGCACGACGCAAAGCGGAGTCTTTAAAAGCTCTAATACTAACTAACATTAATTTGTAACATCAACTACGGCAACAGTAATTGCTGTGTGATTGAGCTGTGTAGGCATCCTCTGCTTTCAGCAAGAGAGGGACTATGTGGGGCAGAGAATCAGCAGCATGCAGCAGTACAAACAACCCACTAAAGAAAGAGAAAGCATGATCCATGTGAATGCTGCTTGTGGCCCCTGGCTGCCCCTCTCTATCCAATCTCTTTACCAGGGAATGTTTCTCTTCATTGCTCCCTATGGCTCCCTCCTTGCTCAGAGAATTGGAAATTGGAACACACACATACATAGAGAATTGGAAAAATGTAGGTGGTTGGAGGGGGTGGGCAGGGAGTAGCGTCGGTGGCAGTATGAGGCGAGAGCCCTGTTTATTTTCCTGCGCTCTTCGTCACGGGGCCTAATGACACGCACACGCGCAGGGAGGGCCTGCATGCAGGCGCAGTGAGGGAAGATGGGGATAAAGCTGGACGTTTTAGTATTTCAATTGTATTGAAGTCAGAGCATTTGTCGGCAGGCAATATAGAACTGCTATTTACCAACCGACCTTGGTTATATTACCAGTCTGATAAGAAGAGTCAGCGTGCAGAGACTGAGAACGGCGCCTTCACTTTGCTTTGTGAGGCTCCCAATGTTGTTAAACCACTGATGGCTCTTTTCACCTACAAGGGATGAGATTTGAAGACTTGCTTTCTCAGCAAGACGGGATAGGAGGATAGGCCTATTTTATTTTTCATGGTGTTTTATACCTTCTCCTAGCATCAGCAGTGTTTTGGTTTGAAGTCTTTTATGATATTCCACAGACATTCTATTGGTTTTGTAATCGATTAGAGGCATGAAGAAGGCGTTTTATAATGCTTCTTTGGTTCCCACAGAGACCATGAGCTCACGACTGCATCATTAAGTAATGTAAGTTACTGCAATCAGTGATGCTTCATCTCTGCACGCAGCTGGCTGAATCATGACTCCAAGAATGGTGAGAGAGAAAGAGAGAGAAGAGAGGGAAAGAGTAGGGAGAAGGAATAGAGGGAGAAAGAAGGAGAAGACTGAGGTGAAGGGATAGACAGAGAAGAGAGAAAGATTGAGAGATCGAGAAGAAGAGAAAGCAAGATATGCTACTGTAGCTTAACACCAGGTGTTAACTGCCTCCCTGTCTGCTGTAAGTGTGTGAACGTTTAAACGTTTCAATAAAATTGGGATTAATGTTAAGAAAAATCCCTATCCGAAAAACTATGTTTTTTTGACGTACAGTGAGCTCCAAAAGTATTGGGACAGTGACAATTTTGTAGTTGTTTTGGCTCTACTCCAGCACTTTGGATTTGAAATGCTAAAATGACTATGATATAATGACTACGAGGTTCGGGTGAACCATTTAGAAATTACAGCACTTTTTGTACATAGGGGACAAAAAGTATTGGGACAAAATCATTTATTATATGTGTATTGAAATAGTAAAAAGGTAATTATTTGGTCCCATATTCATAGCACACAATGACAACATCAAGCTTGTGACTCAACAAAGTCGTTGGATGCATTTTCTGTTTGTTTTGGTTGTGTTTCAGATTATTTTGTGCTCAATAGAAATGAATGGGAAATAATGTATTGTGTCATTTTGGAGACACTTTTATTGTAAAGAAGAATATAATATGTTTTTAAACACTTCTACATGAATGTGGATGCTACCGTGGTTACAGATAATCCAGAATGAATTGTGAATAATGATGAGTGAGAAAGTTACAGATGCACAAATATCATACCCCCAAGACAATCTAACCTGTCACCATTACAATAACAGGGGAGGTTAGCATTACTGTTGAGAGTTAGAATAGTAGAATAAACAAGGTGCAATTTTGAAATATAATTTATAGATAATTACAGCCAAAATGACGTTGCTTTCATCCCTGCTATGTAAACAAAGCTGATTTCCACGACAAGTTCACTTCTTAAACTAGTTTTGTTTAGCTAATAAGATGAAAACATTACTTTGAACTACTTTTGGGTACCTTGTTAACATTTCAACAACACGAAATACATGTTTTAAGCGTTGCTACATTTCCAAATAGCAAAGAAAACCTGTAATCTGCTTGGCAAATCCATGTTACGTACCTTACAGATCACAAAGTCAGCTAATTTCCATTCCATTCAAACCCGTTTGATTCATACACTGGCTTGTCTGGCTGTCATGTTTTTATTTTAACCTGCCCTTCCCTTATATACACTGAAATAATATAAATTCAGTAGTCCTCTATTATGATAAATAAATTATATCTCACATAGCTCATTAATACACCCTTGAATACATATGTATCTATTGTAGGTCTTAGGATACAATTAATACTATTGAACTAACTGCCACTTTGTTCTGAGTGTTTGCAGTGCTAGTGTATCTGTGTATCTCACATATTATTTTCCCAGTATAATACAGCAAGCTAACTTTCTTAGGGTGGTTGGTAATGGAGGACATCAGGTGGATCCACGTCTGGTTGTTGGGCAGAACCCCTAGATCCTGGAGAACAGGAGCAGAGTTAAATGGAACAGGGGCGAGACAAAGACATAAACAAGCAAACACACAGGTTACACGTATAATTTTACTGCAAGAAATGCATAAATCGCCTGGAGTTTATATTCTTTTACTCTACATGTAGAAGGTTTTAGGCCGACAGTCAGTGTCCATATTTCAGTTATTATTCCATTTAACCCATATGAACTTAAATTAGGATTTTCTGTTTATTCATGGTTACATGGATACTCGTAAGTGGGATATCAAAGGTGCTTGTAAACAGCTTAAGACCTAAAGCAGGATATGAGTTACTATCCGGAATACTGTGTGCATGTAAACGTGATCAGTGTTTGACCATATGGGGCTGATTCCACCCTACTGTGTAATGGGCTCCGGGACACTTCTGCCGTATTACTCAAATATAGGACCTCCAGATATACAAACACTAACTAGAGACCAATGTCCATTTCCAAGCAACCCTGGCCTAAAGTTTGATTTGGAAATGGACACAAAAGATTAATGGCTAGGGAGAAGAGGACCCGGAAGGAACTGGGCAACTGAACAGTCAATTGAACATTTCAATTTCAATAAATACACTGAACAAAAAATATCAACACACCATGTAAAGTGTTGGTCTCATGTTTATTGAGCTGAAATAAAAGATCACTGAAATTTTCCATATGCACAAAAAGCTTATTTCTCTCAAATTTTGTGCAAACATTTGTTTACATCCCTGTTAGTGAGCATTTCTCCATCCACCTGACAGGTGTGGAATATCAAGAAGCTGATTAAACAGCATGATCATTACACAGGTGCACCTTGTGCTTGAGACAATAAAAGGCCACTTCAAAACATGCAGTTTTGTCACACGACACAATGCCACAGATGTCTACATTTTTGAGGGAGTGTGCAATTGGCATGCTGACTGCAGGAATGTCCACCAGAGCTCTTGCCAGAGAATTAATTTCCTAATTTCCTAATTTCTCGACCATAAGCCGCCTCCAACATCGTTTTACATCCAACCGGCCTCACAAATGCAGACCACGTGTAACCACACCAGCCCAGTTCCTCCACATCTGTCTTCTTCACCCTTCGGGATCATCTGAGACCAGCCACCTGGACAGCTGATGAAACTGTGGGTTTGCACAACCGAAGAATGTCTGCACAAACTGTCAGAAACCGTCTGAGGCAAGCTCATCTGCATACTCGTTGTCCTCACCAGGGTTTTGACCTGACTGCAGTTCGGTGTCATTGCTGAATTCAGTGGACAAATACTCACCTTCAATTGCCACTGGCACACAGGAGAGGTGTGCTCTTCATGGATGAGTCCTGGTTTCAAGTGTACCGGGATGATAGCAAAACTGAGGATGGATCAACAACATTGTAGTTACTCCACAATACTAACCTAATTGACAGAGTGAAAAGAGGGAAGCATGTACAGAATAAAAATATTCCAAAAGATGCATCCGGATTGCAACAAGGCACTAAAGTAATACTGCAAAGCAATTCATTGTCCTGAATACAAAGTATTATGTTTGGGTTAGTCTGCTTTCCACCAGACACTGGGAGATGAATTCACCTTTCAGCAGGACAATGACCTAAAACACAATGCCAAATCTACACTGGAGTTACTTTCCAAGAAGACAATGAATGTTCCGGGGTGACAAAGTTACAGTTTTGACTTAAATCTACTTGAAAATCTATGGCAACAAACAATTTGACAGAGCTTGAAGAATTTTGAAAAGAATAATGGACAAATGTTGCACAATCCAGGTGTGGAAAGCTCTTCGAGACTTACCCAGAAAGACTCACAGCTGTAATCGCTGCCAAAAGTGCTTCTACAATATGTTGACTCAGGGGTGTGAATACTTATGTAAATGAGATAATTCTGTATTTCATTTTTATTCATTTGCATACATTTCTAAAAACATGTTTTCTCTGTCATTATAGGGTATTGTGTTTAAATGTTGAGATAAAAATTATGTATTTAATACATTTTGAATTCAGGCTGTAACACAACAAAATGTGGAATAATTCAAGGGGTAAGAATACTTTCTGAAGGCACTGTAGATGGCTAAATGCTGAAAAATTGTTAAATAAATCCTTCCAGCCATCTAATAGAAGTTAACTATTTAGCTAGCTACTTAACCTGAATAGTGAATTTCTCTGCCCTCCCTACGAATGTTGCGCCTCTTGTCAGGATCAATGGTGCCTTCATGGTACTTCGCCTGGTTGGAAAGATACATAAAATCTCTGAGTGATGCCATTAAAGTGCAAGCTACATAAAAACAGAAAGCCAGCTTCAATAACAGTTAGCTAGTTGAGCATTTCTCCTTTGCCAAGATAATCCATCCACTTGACAGGTGTGGCATATCAAGAACCTGATTAAACAGCATGATCATGACACAGGTGCACCTTGTGCTGGGTACAATAAAGGGTGGCGGTGGGGTTATGGTATGGGCAGGCATAAGCTACGGACAACAAACACAATTACATTTTATTGATGGAATTTGAATGCACAGAGATACCGTGACGAGATCCTAAGACCCATTGTCGTGCCATTCATCCGCCGCCATCACCTCAATGTTTCAGCATGATAATGCACGGCCCCATGTCACAAGGTTCTGCACCAAATTCCTGGAAGCTGAAAATGTTCCAGTTCTTGCATGCTCACAAGACATGTCACCCACTGAGCATGTTTGGGATGCTCTGGATCGACATTTACGACAGCGTATTCCAGTTCACGCCGATATCAAGCAATTTCGCACAGCCATTGAAGAGGAGTGGGACCACATTCCACAGGCCACAATCAACAGCTTGATCAACTCTATGCGAAGGAGATGTGTCACGCTGCATGAGGCAAATGGTGGTCACACCAGATACTGACTGGTTTTCTGATCCACGTCCCTACCTTTTTTTAGGTATCTGTGACCAACAGATGTATATCTGTATTCCCAGTCAAATCAAATTGTATTTGTCACATGTGCCGAATACAACAGGTGTAGACCTTACAGTGAAATGCTTACTAACAAGCCCTTAACCAACAATGATTTAAGAAGTTTTAAGAAAAATAAGTGTTAAGTAAAAAATAGAAAATTAAAGTAAGAAATAATTAAACGGCAGCAGTAAAATAACAATAGCGAGGCTATATACAGGGGGTACCGATACAGACTCAATGTGTGGGAGCACCAGTTAGTCGAGGTAATTGAGGTAATAGGTACATGTAGGTAGAGTTAAAGTGACTATGTATAGATAATAAACAGAGAGTAGCAGCAACGTAAAAGAGGGGTCTGGGTAGCCCTTTGATTAGCTGTTCAGGAGTCTTATGGCTTGGGGTTAGAAGCTGTTAAGAAGCCTTTTGGACCTAGACTTTACGCTCTGGTACCACTTGCCGTGCAGTAGCAGAGAGAACAGTCTATGACTAGGGTGGCTGGAGTTTTTGACAATTTTTTGGGCCTTCCTCTGACACAGCCTGGTATAGAGGTCCTGGATGGCAGGAAGTTTGGCCCCAGTGATGCACTCTGTAGTGCCTTTCGGTCAGAGGCCCGAGCAGTTGCCAAACCAGACAGCGATGAAACCAGTCAGGATGCTCTCAATGGTGCAGCCGTATAACTTTTTGAGGATCTGAGGACCCATACCGAATCTTTTCAGTCTCCTGAGGGGGAATAGGCTTTGTTGTGCCCCCTTCATGACTGTCTTAGTGTGTTTGGAGTATGATAGTTTGTTGGTGATGTGGACACCAAGGAACTTGAAGATCTCAACCTGCTCCACTACAGCCCTGTCGATGAGAATGGGGGCATGCTGGATCCTCCTTTTCCTGTAGTCCACAATCATTTATTTTGTCTTGATCACGTTGAGGGAGAGGTTATTGTCCTGGCACCACACAGCCAGGTCTCTGACCTCCTACCTATAGGCTGTCTCGTTGTTGTCGGTGATCAGGCCTACCACTGTTGTGTCATCGGCAAACTTAATGATGGTGTTGGAGTCGTGCCTGGCCGTGCAGTCATGAGTGAACAGGGAGTACAGGAGGGGACTATGCACGCACCCCTGAGGTGCCCCCGTGTTGAGGATCAGCGTGGCAGATGTGTTGTTACCTACCCTTACCACCTGGGGGCGGCCCGTCAGGAAGTCCAGGATCCAGTTGCAGAGGGAGGTGTTTAGTCCCAGGGTCCTTAGCGTAGTGATGAGCTTTGAGGGCACTATGGTATTGAACGCTGAGCTGTAGTCAATGAATAACATTCTCACATAGGTGTTCCTTTTGTCCAGGTGGGAAAGGGCAGTGTTGAGTGCAATAGAGATTGCTTCATCTGTGGATCTGTTGGGGCGGTATGCAGATTGGAGTGGGTCTAGGGTTTCTGGGATAATGGTGTTGATGTGAGCCATGACCAGCCTTTCAAAGCACTTCATGGCTACAGAAGGGTCGGTAGTCATTTAGGCAGGTTACCTTAGTGTTCTTGGGCACAGGGACTATGGTGGTCTGCTTGAAACATGTTGGTGTTACAGACTCGGTCAGGCACAGGTTGAAAATGTCAGTGAAGACACTTTCCAGTTGGTCAGCGCATGCTCGGAGTACATGTCCTGGTAATCCGTCTGGCCCTGCGGCCTTCTGAATTTTGACGTGTTTAAAGGTCTTACTCACATCAGCTACGGAGAGTGTGATCACACAGTCGTCCGGTCATGTGGAATCCATAGGTTATGGCCTAATAAAATTGCTGAAGATTTGAAAATGTTCTCTAGGCTAAGACCGGCCCTACATGACAGCATTGGCGTTTTTTCTTTATGTTTGGATCAACACGTGATTACAGCTTATCTCACATGAATGCTGCCCTGACTTCCTATCTGCCAAATTATTCTGTTCTTTCACAATAAAAAAGTGATTGTTATGTTAAAAAGAAAAGGTGTAAGATCGGAAAGAATGAAATGAAATAGACATAGAACAGAATGGGATGCTGGTAAACTGAGATATGCCATAAAAGGTGTTCTATGTGTAAATAACAACAAAATATGAAGCTATGTATGTAAAACAGACAGGAAACCAGAACTTTTATTAATGTGATGCAGGTCAACTGTGTTATAAGTAGAAATGTATTCCATTATTTAAAAAGTTGACACACTGAACTAGGCTACTCTTGATGCACTGAATTAGTAATTGATGCACTTAAAATGAACTATTAGCAATTTTTCATTTTAATAAAAGTACTTTATAAGATTGCATTGTTTTTTATACCGGTCTTATGTAGAACATGTCTGGCCCACCCTGTAAATAACCTTTTTCAAATCTGGACCCTGTAAGAATATCGTTGAATAGCTCTGGCATAGTGGGTCAATTTCCGTAAGAGTGAGGCTCAACTCCTCTGCTGTCTTGGTGCCCTGGCACCACGCTGTAAACAGCTGAAGCAAACACGTGCACATGCGTAGATACTGTGTGAAAGGGGAAGTGTTGCATCTCACTCATCTCATTATCCTAACCTATTCATTGATGAGAGGGCCTGCTTTACTGAAGTTGCGTAACATTGCAAGCCAAGAAATTGCGAGATACATCTTTTGATAGCCAATAGATAGGACTATTGCACGGCTATGACTGTCTACCTGGTGGCTGACCTGCCTATACTGTGCCCCTCCCCTCTCTCTCCGTCCCTCGCTAGCTCGCTATGAAAGATGCAAGTGGTCTCAAAAGTACAACAACTAATCAGTCTCTTCCGTTCCAAACATACTGAATTTTAGGACACTCAGAAATGAGAGTTGACACCGGGAGTCGACATGCAAGGAGTCGAGGAATCAATCATTTTTGAGTCAACTCTCCACCACCACATCATCGTTAACAGTTGGAAAAATTGCAGAGAAAGGCAAGTGACAGCAGCAAAGTCCTGTATGATAATGCTTTGAGAAGTTAAATGAGAAGGAAATGCAAACTTTGCGAGGTATAAAGACTCTGTAACCTGTACGCTGTGAGTCGGGAAGCAAGTTCAGGGAGTGTATTTAATAATTAAATTAACATAGAACAGAACAAGAAACATGGGTAGCGTACAGACATGAACACTGGAACAGAAACAATAACGCCTAGGGAAGGAACCAAAGGGAGTGACATATATAGGGAAGGTAATCAGACAGGTGATGGAGTCTGATGAGGCGCTGGTGCGCGTAACGATGGTGACAGGTGTGCGTAATAATTAGCAGCCTGGTGACCTCGAGCACTAGAGAGGGAGGTTACGGGACAGACCCAAACAGTTGCTGGCAGGTGCATTGTGAATTCACATGGAATTTTATGAATTGTTCTTATCGTTTTAACAGATTTTTTTCAGTTTAAACATTAATGTTTCCATTTGTCACATCCCTAGTCTGCCCCACTATCTGCTGAAGCGCACAGTCAGGGTAAATGAGCGTGAAGGGAAGGGCGACCTGGCGGCCATGTTCTCCAGGTGACCTCCGTTCAGAGTGACTGAGTGGGGCGGAGGGGGCCGCATGACCTTTTCCAGCCCAGTGGAGATGGTTGCCCTTGGGCCACGGATGATCTGAGCCCAGCCTCCAGGCCTGGTTATTAACACGGTGGCTTCAATGGGCCGCTCAGCTCGCCTAGCCTTTTGTGTCTGATCCGCTACACAATGCTAGCTGTACGTCAGGAGCTCTGAGCTCTAACAAGGACAGGATGGATGGTAGGCAGAGGGAGAGAGAGAGGAGAGATATAGAGAAGGGGAAGACAGAGAGAGAGGGGGGGGGGAGAAAGAGAGCGAGAGAGACTGAGAGCAGGTTTAATCTCCACAGGATTTCAAAAACAGAAAGAGACAAAGAGGGATGAGAAAGAGAGAAGCAATTTTAGAGGTGTTTATCTCTCCGTCTCTTCTCTCAACTCTCCTCTGTCTGATCAGTATTCTGCCTCTGTCACCCCCAGCCCATCGATTAACCCCACAGTGTATAGTATAGCATCAGATCCTCTGGTGGGTTTAGGAGAGATGGGTGTCGGGGGAAATTTCATGCCGACTGCCCTTTTCCATTAAGGAGGCAGGAGCAGTGGAGTCCACCTCCCTCCTCTAGGGCCCAGCACTGTGACAATTTGTGAAGCGTGAACCCTATAGAGGAAGAGGAGGAGGAGAGAATGAAAGAGAGAGATGGAGAGAAAGAGGGAGGAGGTAGAGAGAGCTTGGGGAGATGGAGGGAGAGAGGTAGTAAGAAACAAAAGGGAGAGAGAGATGGCGGGAGAGCTGTTTGGTGTAGTTAGCTGCAGGCCTCTGGAGAAAGAGGATGAGGAAAGGAGGAAAGGTCAGGGAGAAGGAGGCCGAGTGTTTTTGGATTCTGTAACCATACAGTATTTTATTGACTGATGGGATGGTGCCAGTTTGAGATGACCTTTCCAAAACTCTTCAAAGAAACAGCTACCACAAAACCTTGAGAAACCCTTACAGTAGGAGGCTTACTGCACACTACCTAGGCCAGTGAATCAAAGGATCCATGAGAGGATTGCATGCTGCTACAATATCCCAGTACATTCTCCAGATATTTATCCAGATATGTAGCGAGTAAGTACCTGACATTCTCCTCAATAGTGCATGCTCTGTCTCAGGGATTGGAGGTAGAAGAAGTCAGAGTAAAATTCATTATAAAATAGATCACCTCAAGCTTTCTCAATACTATTATTAATTCATTAATAATCAAAGAACCCATGTGTGTCTATTGCAGCCGTGTACTGTAGTAAGTAGTCAGTCACTAGCCTAACTAGTATAAAACCCTTGTCTTTAGCATTACACTCACTCGCCAAACTGCAACCTGCTTTGTGGGTGTCCATGTTAAAGTGTGGGTCAGGTGGGGCAACTTTCTCTTTTATTTATTTATTTTATTTATTGAACCTTTATTTAAATAGGCAAGTCAGTTAAGAACAAATTCTTATTTACAATGAATGCCTACCAAAAGGCAAAAGGCCTCCTGCGGGGACGGGGGATTAAAAAAATATATATAGGAAAAAACACACATCACTACAAGAGCGACACCACAGCACCACATAAAGAGAGACCTAAGACAACAACATAGCATGGCAGCAACACATGACAACACAGCATGGTAGCAAAACATGACAACAACATGGTAGCAACACAACATGGCAGCAGCACAACATGGTAGCAGCACACAACAAGGGTACAAACATTGGGCACAGACAACAGCACAAAGGGCAAGAAGGTAGAGACAACAATACATCATGCAAATCAGCCACAACTGTCAGTAATAGTGTCCATGACTGAGTCTTTGAATGAAGAGATGGAGATAAAACTGTCCAGTTTGAGTATTCTTTGTAGCTCGTTCTGGTCTCTAGCTGCAGCAAACTGAAAAAAGGAGCGACCCAGGGACATGTGTGCTTTGGGGAACTTTAACATAATGTGACTGGCAGAACGGGTGTTGTATTTGGAGGATGAGGGCTGCAGTAAGTATCTCAGATAGGGGGGAGTGAGGCCTAAGAGGGTTTTATAAATAAGCATCAACCAGTGGGTCGTGTGACGGGTATACAGAGATGACCAGTTTACAGAGGAGTATAGAGTGTAGTGATGTGTCCTATAAGGAGCATTGGTAGCAAATCTGATGGCTGAATGGTAGAGGAACATCTAGCCACTCCAGGGCACCCTCATCTGCCAATCTATAAATTACATCTCCGTAACCTAGCATGGGTAGGACGGTCACCTGAATCAGGGTTCGTTTGGCAGCTGGGGTGAAATAGGAGCGATTACGATAGAGGAAACCAAGTCTAGATTTAACTTTAGCCTGCAGCTTTGATATGTGCTGAGAGAAGGACAGTGTACCATCTAGCCATACTCCCAAGTACTTGTAGGAGGTAACTACTTCACGCTCTAAATCATCTGTGGGGAGAGGGGGATTCTTCTTACCAAACCACATGACCTTTGTTTTGGAGGTGTTCAGAACAAGGTTAAGGGCAGAGAAAGCTTGTTGGACACTAAGAAAGCTTTGTTGTAGAGCGTTTCACAGCCTCTCCACTCAGAGTGGTGTTTCAGTATGATGCTCTCGAGGTCAGAAATGCTGAGCACTGCAATTTTATAAATGAGCCGGAAAAGCAGGGAGCACCATTCACAACTGACTTTGGCCTGAGCGGAGGCAGGAAACAGACGCACACACACACATACACACCCTGCCTGGACAGATTGCTTATTTCAGCAAGCAGCGACAAAGTTTTGTCACGTTGTAATCACGGCCGGGCATTCGTGCGGTTGAATCCGTGTCTGCTGTAAAAGGGAATATGTTACAGCAGAAACGGACTCAACCGCACGAATGCCCGGCCTTTCTGTGTTGTCAGCTGTTCGTTCCAAAGATGAAGATGATTTTATTTTCATGACGGTCTTCATTCATAACCGTCAGTTACACGGTTATATAGCAATTGTTCCAGCATTAACTCTAACTAACTAAAGCACAGTTTAGATGCCAAACTTATGGCAAGTCGAACTGAATAGATATTAAGAGTGGGCTGGCACGGTTGAGAGCTTTTCTTGATGTCCCGATTGGTTTCATACAACCGTTCTCAGCACTGCAGACTTTCTCATTGATTTTAGGTCGCATTCAGGCATCAAAGTACGACCTCTTTTATGTTATAGAAACCACAAAGTTTATTGCACTAAAAAGGCAAAGAAAGACGATTCACACACCTGTGCAGTGCTGAAGTTAATGTTTGAAACATGATCGGTTTAATATATCTCGGTTAATGTAACGTGTCTTCAGATTTCATCACTCCCTTCTAAGGAACCACGAGTGTCCCCCCTAAAATAAACCCTGATATATGTTAGCAATAGCGATGTTACTGTGCAATGTAGACGTTCTATTTTCTCCCGAGATTGCAAAACAATTCGTATGTTGAGAAGTCATGTTTTTACCGTCAGTTGCTGGTTTCCTGGGTCTGTTCTAACGCATCCACCTGCAAATCCATGATTGTGCTTCCGTTGTGGGTGTGGTAGCAAAGCGACATTTATTTACATGCAATTAACATATATTAATATGCATGACCATTTCTCCTGGCAGTGGAAAAACTGCTCCGGTGCGCTGCATGAAACAGAGGCGTGCTTCACCCGCACAGCGCAGAAAAAGCGCCAGAGGCTGCCAAACTATCGGCAAAAGTCCAGCGAGGCGCACCTCGTGGTTTCAGACGGCACTTTATCCAAGCCAAAGAGAAAGTGAAGTATTTTTTAGTTTGGTGCGGCGATGGTGCAGTGTTTGAACTAGGGCTAACGCTACCCTGGACTGGAGGATGGCTGCTGCTGCTGCTCTCCTCACAGCCATTCTGTCACATGATACAGTCTCCTTCAGTGACCCCTGACCTCTGCAGTATAGAGGGGTCAGGACTGCGAGGCTCCAGGAACTTCTACTCTATCCCCTATGCTTGGCTAAAGAGAGCCGGAGAGAGAGAGAGAGAGAGAAAGAGGGAGTGACAGAGAGAGACGGTGGTGGTGGAGAGGTGTGTCCTCTTCCCCCAGTGAGACCACTTTCCAGGTGCAGCTAGCACTATTTTTAGCTGAAGCAGGTGTCCTCATTCAGCTCAGCATGCATATTAAATGACTGGAATATTCTCTCTCTTCTCCTTCTCTCCAACTCCCTCTCTCCTCCTCACCTGCTCCCTCCCTCCCTCCCTCCCTCCCTCCCTCCCTCCCTCCCTCCCTCGCCTCGTCTATTCATCTCACTTGGCTGGGTGGAATATTCTCCATCCCCTCTCTCCCCCTCTTCCTCTCTCTCCCCCTCCCTCCTCTCCCTCTTTCCCTCCCTTTTCCTCTCACCTGGTCTCTGTAGAGGCATCGGGTGATTTTGTCCCCCCCCACCTTTTGCCAAATGTATTTCTTTAAATAAGGGCTGTCTTAGAAGATAGTGTTAGGTTGTAACGGCAGCATCAGCCTAAGTATTGACTTTCTCTGCTGTTTTATTGCATCCCGTGATAATTCTGGCCCCTCTGGTGCTGCAAGGGAAAAGTCCAAACGGAATCTTTGGGATGTCCCAAAGTTGAAATTTCAATGGGGTGACATTAAAGTGGAACTTACAGCGTTTTACCAACATTACATCTTATTAAACTCTGTTCATATACACTCCCAGGAAGAATAAAACATTTTTTTTTTTTTAAGTGAGCACTTAGACATCGTCATTTTCACGTTTTCATAAATTCATAGAATGTTTGGGAATGAAGTAGAGTAAGGCATTTGTGAAATTCTATAGGAATATAGAGTTGGAAAACGGCCATGCGTTTGGACAATTAATAGACACTGCAGCAAATAAAACCTAATAAAAACATGTCTCGTCTATGACCAAGTCTACGCAGTCCGTTGCGCCTTAGCCAATCAGAGCTACAGTAGGCCTTTATGCAAATAAGCCATTTGCCACACGGGCCTGCCATCATTCACTTTGAACTGGAGTGTGTGTTCACAGGCTGTAGCAAAAGCACAACTTTAGATCATTAGATCAATTCTAAACATTCGCCAAAAGCCACAAAATACACCTGAATGGAATTCTGCAAATATGTAAATACCACAGGAGTCCTCTTACATTTGGCAACTTTACAGTCCTATTGATCAAACAACCATGAAAAGGTAGTCTATCTCGCCCTCAACTATGCACATTAACAACAACAAGATCAACAACTAATGCTAGCCAGAGCGAGATGAGATGAACTAAAGTCTAACGAGGGAACATTAGATAAACTTTCTCAAACTTTTTCAGATAGTTGGTCGTCAAAATTGCACTGATAAATAATGGGGAATAGTAGCCTCATCCTTCTGCAGCTTGCCTGCCAATGCATGCTTGTCCCAACCCACCTATTGACAACTGAATTGGAACTTGCCTGCCCGCCCATTTGATCAATGCCAAATACATTTGATTGACAACTAAGGGTGCGTTCATTATTTGCCTCCAGTGTGTCAGAGTGCGCTCTGGATAGTTCGTAAATTCATAGTGTTGTCAGATTGTCTGTTTGTAAATTCAGAGCGTTTCGCTCTCCAAGCGTTCAGAGCGCACACTGCACTATTGACACTGGATGCTCTGGCTGAGGATTAGGGTTGATCCAAGCATTCCTCACAACGGCAGTCAAGAACCCAAGCTAACTGGCTAGAATTGGCTAGCTTGCTAGCTACTTCCAGACGCAAATGAGAGAACACCTCACTCTGGCCATTTTACTTGCCCTAGCAGAGCTGGTTAGGCTGTTTAGATGTTATTTAGAGCATTAGTAACTAACTGTACTGCTTGCAACAATTTAATAACTTTTTTTGCCGACGTTTACTGACACTGATCATATTCAGTGGGTGTTGCGTGTTTGTAAATTCTTCAGTTATTCTGCACTCTGGCACACTCAGACGAGAGTGCTCTGAAATCGGAATAGATAGCAAGAGGGAATTTACGAACGCAAGAGATATGCTAACTGGATAACAGTCGTTCAAGTTCAGCATAGCTAGCTAGCTAGAGCGATTCACATTTTTTGCTAGCTAACCAAATGACACCTGCATCTCTAGCTGTATGAGGGGGAAAAAGTAGGTCACTCAACCACTCCTCCAATGACATGACATCCTCCTAGCTAGCTAACGTTATGCTCCGTGTTGTATCTTGATAAATAAATAGCTACATAAATAGATATACTAGCCTACGTTATGACTGACTTGTGATCATTGCCCTTGCTAGTTTGATTGTATTGACATTCCCAGCCTTAGTTACATTCGTCCGTCTATGTCCACAATATTGTGTCATTGAAACTGAAACAGTGCATCCCAAATGGAGGCAGCAAACAATGTAGCAGGCCAGCTGGGATTTACAACCTGTTAGCAGTATTTTTGGGACTGCCAAGAAATGCATTGGTGAATTATATGAATCATCCATCTTTTCTGCCAACAATTCCTTAGTGTACGTCATGGAATGTTGAGTCACATATAACCTATTTTTAAAACCTCTTATAAAGTTGATTTTGTCGCATAAACTGGGAACTTGATATTGTTGACTGATATTATGATTGTCTGTGTGTTTCATATCTGCAAAGTAGTTAAAACGCTGTCAGTTCCACTTTAAGGCTTACACGGTTAAGGTAAGGGTTAGCGTTAGGGCTAGGGTAAGGGTAGGTTAGGGAAGGATCGTCCCAAGGATTCCGGATAGCAATAATGGTGCCGCAAGGAGCTGGGGATAACCTTTGAGGTGCCAAACTGATAGCTCTTCTAAAAAGAGCAAGCTGCTCAACTGACCTTTAGGAGCCCTCTGTCTGTCCCCTCTCCCCATCCTCACATCTCTGTCTCTCTGTCTCTCTGTCTGTCTGTCTGTCTGTCTGTCTGTCTGTCTGTCTGTCTGTCTGTCTGTCTGTCTGTCTGTCTCTCTGTCTGTCTGTCTGTCTGTCTGTCTGTCTGTCTCAGTGTTGTAACGATGTGCAAATAGTACAAAAAGGAAAAGACAAAACATAAATATGGGTTGTATTTACAATGGTGTTTGTTCTTGACAGGTTGCCCTTTTCTTGTGGCAACAGGTCACAAATCTTGCTGCTGTAATGGTACACTGTGGTATTTCACCCAATAGATATGGGAGGTGATCAAAATGTGATTGTTTTAGAATTTTTGGGGGGGTCTGTGTTATCTGTGGGAAACATGTGTCTCGAATAATGTCATACATTTGGCAGGGGGTTAGAAAGTGCATCTCAGTTTCCACCTAATTTTGTGGGCAGTGTACACACAGCCTGTTTTCTCTTGAGAGCCAGATCTCCCCAGGGCGGGCCTCTCTCAGTAGTACATAGTCTCTCTCTCTCTCTCGCTCCTTCTCTCTCTCTCTCTCTCTCTCTCTCTCTCTCTCTCTCTCTCTCTCTCTCTCTCTCTCTCTCTACTGGCTCCACTATAGCCCCCCCACCCACCATCCTGCCCAGACAGTCCTCTCCTGCCCCTGGCAGCCAGGCTGAAACTGCTGTTGCTGTCCCCAGCTCCCCTGAGTTCTGCCTGACCACCATAGCCTGTCTGTCTGGCTCTGCATTGAAATCCAAATCCACACACATGGATGTGACATTAGAGGGCGACCCACTGGCAGACAGACAGAGTGGATATCTATCTATATTCTAGTGAATTCAGGACTCCGGAGTGTCGCCACTGACTGGTATAGTAGTGTGTAG
Organism: Salvelinus namaycush; assembly: GCF_016432855.1. Taxonomy (NCBI): domain Eukaryota; kingdom Metazoa; phylum Chordata; class Actinopteri; order Salmoniformes; family Salmonidae; genus Salvelinus; species Salvelinus namaycush. The sequence goes on from NC_052309.1 coordinate 54,750,068, forward strand.
TAGTGTAGTGTGCAGTAGTGTTACCTAGCCACTGATACCATTGAGCTGTCATAGCACTTTCAGCTCAAGGTCACCTCCAAGGACACCAAAGATTCCAGCAGTTTAACACAAATCCAATCCACTCCCCCTCCTCTCCTCTCTGTCATTGACTCCAGTAGTTAGATCATCCTCAGGCAAGTCACCGGACTAAAAACGACAAGGACTTGATTGACCCATCTGATCCATTAGCATTGTAAAGGAAAGTGAATTTCCACAACAGGATCATTCTAGAATCCCCCTCAAACCAGCTCCAAATGACCCTGCTGCTAAAAAATTGTCTTTATGATGCTCCTGTCTTTTAAATTACTTCTATCTAGTAAATTATGGCTCATAGGGAACCACTGGGAACCACTTAGTATAAGGGTTGAATTACACACAGCAGCTGTGAGTCACTAAAATAATGGATGTAGACTTACATCCTCTATCTATCCTATTTGTTGATCCTGATCATTAAAATATCAAATCAAATCAAATGTATTTATATAGCCCTTCGTACATCAGCTGATATCTCAAAGTGCTGTACAGAAACCGAGCCTAAAACCCCAAACAGCAAGCAATGCAGGTGAAGAAGCACGGTGGCTAGGAAAAACTCCCTAGAAAGGCCAAAACCTAGGAAGAAACCTAGAGAGGAACCAGGCTATGAGGGGTGGCCAGTCCTCTTCTGGCTGTGCCGGGTGGAGATTATAACAGAACATGGCCAAGATGTTCAAATGTTCATAAATGACCAGCATGGTCAAATAATAATAATCACAGTAGTTGTCGAGGGTGCAGCACCTCAGGAGTAAATGTCAGTTGGCTTTTCATAGCCGATCATTAAGAGTATCTCTACCGCTCCTGCTGTCTCTAGAGAGTTGACAACAGCAGGTCTGGGACAGGTAGCACGTCCGGTGAACAGGTCAGGGTTCCATAGCCGCAGGCAGAACAGGTGGACTGGGGACAGGTGGACTGGGGACAGCAAGGAGTCATCATGTCAGGTCGTCCTGAGGCATGGTCCTAGGGCTCAGGTCCTCCGAGAGAGAGAAAGAAAGAGAGAATTAGAGAGAGCATACTTAAATTCACACAGGACACCGGATAAGACAGGACAAGTACTCCACATATAACAAACTAACCCTAGCCCCCCGACACATAAACTAATGCAGCATAAATACTGGAGGCTGAGACAGGAGCCTACAGAAATACAGAATAGGATATTTTCTTCTCTTCCCCTTGGGAATATTCCTGTGGTTTCTATTGACATAGAGGAGTACAGGAAACAGACACACGCACACACATACACATGTATGGCGCTGGAATGTATAGCAGCTGTTTTATGGGCTACTGACCAATTCTGCTCTTTTGTGTGTTTTTTTGCACTGATCTTCACCTTTTTTTGTGCATAATGTTTCCGCCATCATTTCCTATGACCGAAAAGAGCTTCTGGTCATTAGAACAGTCAGTGGAGCTGGACATACTGCTGACCCCAGACCAGGCCCTAATCCCCGAAACTAGGAAGAGAAAGAGACGGCGATATAGAGGCTGACGTGTTCTATTGGCGAATATACAATCGCTGGAGAATAAACTGGACGAGCGCTGTTCGAGACTGTAATATCCTATGCTTCTCGGAGTTGTGGCTGAACAAGGACATGGATAATATGCATCTAGTTGGATTTTCTATGCATCGGCAGGACAGAACGGCAGAGTTGGGTAAACTCAAGGGGGAGGTGTGTGTCTCTTTGTTAACAACAGCTGGTGCACAATCTCTACTATTAAGGACGTCTCGAGGTTCTGCTCGCCTGAGTTAGACTACCTCATGATAAGTTGTATACCATACTATTTACCAAGAGAGTTTTCATCTATATGTTGGCACTAAGACTGCACTCAATGAGCTGTGTAGGGCCATAAGCAAACAAGAAAATTATCATCCAGAGGTGGCACTCCTAGTGGCCTGTAGTGGAGCAGGATGAGAGCTTCAAGTTCCTCGGTGTCCACATCACGAAGAATCTATCATGGTCCAAACACACCAACACAGTCGTGAAGAGATACCAGGCTTTTTTTGCACTCATCACATACGCTGCTGCTACTGTTGACTATCTGTTACTTTATTCCTAGTATATCTTCTTATGGCTGCAAGGGGCAGTATTGAGTAGCCAGTTAAATCGTGCCCATTTCAAACGGCCTCGTACTCAATTCTTGCTCGTACAATATGCATATTATTATTACTATTGGATAGAAAACACTCTCTAGTTTCTAAAACCGTTTGAATTATTTCTCTGAGTGAAACAGAACTCATTCTGCAGCACATTTCCTGACCAGGAAGTGGAATGTCAGAAATCGATGCTCTGTTCAACTTCCTGCCTATACATGGGCATGACACGTAAGAGTCTACGTACACTTCATACACCTTCCCCTGGTTGTCAAGAGGCGGTGAGAGAAGAAATTTCGTGTTTATCTTGGTCTGAGGTGGAATTAAAGCTCTTTGTATGACGTGACCGTCCATTTCCTGTTTCTGGAGCGCGCGAAAGGGGACATGGATTTGCCTTCTGTTTAGCTGTCGTTATGGACGACTAACATCTCCGGTTTAGATTTTATTTGATACATGTGATCATATCATCGTAAAGTATGTTTTTTCAATATAGTTTAATCAGATTATTGAAATTTTTTCGGGAGTTTTGCCATGTTCCGTTCTCTGACTTTGTTGACGTTGGAGAGATCCGTGCCACTTGGCAAGTGCCCATGCTAAATCAAGAGGGAAATTTGCCGTTCCAGATCCAAACAACGACTGTTCTGGACAAAGGACACCTTGTCCAACATTCTGACGGAAGATCACCAAAAGTAAGAAACATTTTATGATGCTATTTCTAATATCTGTCGTGCATGTGAACTGGTCGTGGGCGCCCAAGTGTTTCTGGCTATTGTGGCTACGCTAATATAACGCTATATTGTGTTTTCGCTGTAAAACACTTGATAAATCGGAAATATTGTCTGGAATCACAAGATGCCTGTCTTTCAATTGCTGTACACTATGTATTTTTCAGAAATGTTTTATGATGAGTAATTAGGTATTTGACGTTGGTGTCTGTAAATATTATGGCTGCTTTCGGTGCAATTTCTGATTGTAGCTGAAATGTAAACTATGATTTATACCTGAAATATGCAAATTTTTCGAACAAAACATATGCTATACAATAAATATGTTATCAGACTGTCATCTGATGAAGTTGTTTCTTGGTTAGTGGCTATTTATATCTTTATTTTGTCGAATTTGTGATAGCTACTGATGGAGTAAAAAACTGATGGAGTAAGAAAAGTGGTGTCTTTTGCTAACGTGGTTAGCTAATAGATTTACATATTGTGTCTTCCCTGTAAAACATTTTAAAAATCGGACATGTTGGCTGGATTCACAAGATGTGTACCTTTCATATGCTGTATTGGACTTGTTAATGTGTGAAAGTTAAATATTTAAAAAATATATATTTCGAATTTCGCGCCCTGCACTTGAGCTGGATGTTGTCATAAGTGTACCGGTGTCAGGCTGCACCCCAAACAGGATATGTACATATCTACCTCAGTTACCTCGTACCCCTGCACATAGACTCAGTACTGGTACCCTTGTATATATCCAAGTTATCATTACTCAATGACTCAGTACTGGTACCCGTGTATATAGCCAAGTTATCCTTACTCATTGACTCAGTACTGGTACCCTTGTATATAGCCAAGTTATCATTACTCATTGACTCAGTGCTGGTACCCCTGTATATAGCCAAGTTATCATTACTCATTGACTCAGTACTGGTACCCTTGTATATAGCCAAGTTATCCTTACTCATTGACTCAGTACTGGTACCCTTGTATATAGCCAAGTTATCATTAAAAATCCTGTTAAAAATCCTTCTTTAACCTGTCTCGTCCCCTTCATCTACACTGATTGAAGTGGATTTAACATGTAACATTAATATTCACCTGGTCAGTCTATGTCATGGAAAGAGCAAGTGTTCTTAATGTTTTGTATACTCAGTATATATATATATATATATATATATATATATATATATACACTGCTCAAAAAAATAAAGGGAACACTTAAACAACACAATGTAACTCCAAGTCAATCACACTTCTGTGAAATCAAACTGTCCACTTAGGAAGCAACACTGATTGACAATAAATTTCACATGCTGTTGTGCAAATGGAATAGACAAAAGGTGGAAATTATAGGCAATTAGCAAGACACCCCCAATAAAGGAGTGATTCTGCAGGTGGTGACCACAGACCACTTCTCAGTTCCTATGCTTCCTGGCTGATGTTTTGGTCACTTTTGAATGCTGGCGGTGCTTTCACTCTAGTGGTAGCATGAGACGGAGTCTACAACCCACACAAGTGGCTCAGGTAGTGCAGCTCATCCAGGATGGCACATCAATGCGAGCTGTGGCAAGAAGGTTTGCTGTGTCTGTCAGCGTAGTGTCCAGAGCATGGAGGCGCTACCAGGAGACAGGCCAGTACATCAGGAGACGTGGAGGAGGCCGTAGGAGGGCAACAACCCAGCAGCAGGACCGCTACCTCCGCCCTTGTGCAAGGGGGAGCACTGCCAGAGCCCTGCAAAATGACTCCAGCAGGCCACAAATGTGCATGTGTCAGCATATGGTCTCACAAGGGCTCTCAGGATCTCATCTCGGTACCTAATGGCAGTCAGGCTACCTCTGGCGAGCACATGGAGGGCTGTGCGGCTCCACAAAGAAATGCCACCCCACACCATGACTGACCCACCGCCAAACCGGTCACGCTGGAGGATGTTGCAGGCAGCAGAACGTTCTCCACGGCGTCTCCAGACTCTGTCACGTCTGTCACATGTGCTCATGTGCTCAGTGTGAACCTGCTTTCATCTGTGAAGAGCACAGGGCGCCAGTGGCGAATTTGCCAATCTTGGTGTTCTCTGGCAAATGCCAAACGTCCTGCACGGTGTTGGGCTGTAAGCACAACCCCCACCTGTGGACGTGGGGCCCTCATACCACCCTCATGGAGTCTGTTTCTGACCGTTTGAGCAGACACATGCACATTTGTGGCCTGCTGGAGGTCATTTTGCAGGGCTCTGGCAGTGCTCCCCCTTGCACAAGGGCGGAGGTAGCGGTCCTGCTGCTGGGTTGTTGCCCTCCTACGGCCTCCTCCACGTCTCCTGATGTACTGGCCTGTCTCCTGGTAGCGCCTCCATGCTCTGGACACTACGCTGACAGACACAGCAAACCTTCTTGCCACAGCTCGCATTGATATGCCATCCTGGATGAGCTGCACTACCTGAGCCACTTGTGTGGGTTGTAGACTCCGTCTCATGCTACCACTAGAGTGAAAGCACCGCCAGCATTCAAAAGTGACCAAAACATCAGCCAGGAAGCATAGGAACTGAGAAGTGGTCTGTGGTCACCACCTGCAGAATCACTCCTTTATTGGGGGTGTCTTGCTAATTGCCTATAATTTCCACCTTTTGTCTATTCCATTTGCACAACAGCATGTGACATTTATTGTCAATCAGTGTTGCTTCCTAAGTGGACAGTTTGATTTCACAGAAGTGTGATTGACTTGGAGTTACATTGTGTTGTTTAAGTGTTCCCTTTATTTTTTTGAGCAGTGTACATAAGTATTCCCTTTGGCTATGAGACCCGAAATTGAGCTCCGTTGCATCCTGTTCCCATTGATCATCCTTGAGATGTTTCTATAACTTGATTGGAGTCCACCTGACGTCAATTCGATTGATTGGACATGATTTCGAAAGGCACACACCTGTCTATATAAGGTCCCACAGTTGACAGTGCATGTCAAAAACCAAGCCATGGGGTTGAAGGAATTGTATGTAGAGCTCCGAGACAGGATTGTGTCAAGGCACAGATCTTGGGAAGGGTACCAAAAAATGTGTGCAGCATTGAAGGTCCCCAAGAACACAGTGGCCTCCATCATTCTTACATGTAAGAAGTTTGGAACCACCAAGAATCTAAAATCAAAAATATATTTTGATCTGTTTAACACTTTTTTGGTTATTACATGATTCCATGTGTTATTTCATAGTGTTGTTGTCGTCACTATTATTCTACAATGTAGAAAATAGTAAAAAATTTGAAAAACCCTTGAAGGACTAGGGGTCATAACTTTTGACTGGTACTGTATATATATTTTTTGTTATGCACATTTTCACATTTTGTTCGCATGTGCTGCATAGAAATATAATGAATAGAACAGGCGTCCCCATTCAAGTTAAGGATGGTTGGACGGGCGGCCATTGCGAGTGTACACATAGGAGGAAAGCAGAAAGTAAAAGCAGGAAGTGTATCCATTAATAAGTGCTGTGATTTGTTGATTCACTTCAACTGAAACTACAAAAACGACATTCCATTGCATGAACCATTGCACACCAGTTACCATCATTTGAATGAACATTCTAAATTACCATGGAAACGATGCATCACAATACCAGGCAGCCATTGCGAGTGTACCCATGAGTTTACCAATCAAATTGTAAGGGTTAGAGGTTCCCAGCCCATTCTATTCATAATTTGTCACAATACCTTGCTTGTTTCAGGCAAGAGGCAACAAAGTTTCTTCACGTTGTTCAGAGTCCATGTTATCGCAGAAACGGACTTAACCGCACGATTGCCTGGCCATCCTGTCTTTAGTCAGCTGTTGTCAGATGTTGTTCCCCAAAATTAAAATTAAACGGTTATGACAGTTATTTTATTTTCACAGCAGTCTTCATCCATAACCGTCGGTTGCACGGTTATACGGTAATTGTAATTGTGCCAGCCCTAGTGTCACCGCTCCACTGCTCCTGTGAAGTGTGTATTCCTCTGCGTCTTATCTGTTATTGCTGTTGTCAGAGAGAGAAGGGTGGGTGTCGGGGAAAGACAGAAAGAGGTGTGTCTTGACTACAGACATCACCGTCTGACTCGCCCTCTAATTCCAGTTTGATTTGATAATCTCTCCGTTTATCCAGATACTAAATGCTCCCCATCCAAAACCAGTCATCTGTGAATCTGTGAAATGGGTGCCTTTAATGATACAAGGGCACAATGAAACTGACTTGAGGTGACCCAAGGAGAGCTAAGATGGACAATCTTACCTTGATATGTTGACCTTTTTAAACAAATCAAATCAAATCAAATGTATTCATATAGCCCTTCTTACATCAGCTGATATCTCAAAGTGCTGTATAGAAACCCAGCCTAAAACCCCAAACAGCAAGCAATGCAGGTGTAGAAGCACGGTGGCTAGGAAAAACTCCCTAGAAAGGCCAAAACCTAGGAAGAAACCTAGAGAGGAACCAGGCTATGAGGGGTGGCCAGTCCTCTTCTGGCTGTGCCGGGTGGAGATTATAACAGAACATGGCCAAGATGTTCAAATGTTCATAAATGACCAGCATGGTCAAATAATAATAATCACAATAGTTGTCGAGGGTGCAGCAAGTCAGCACCTCAGGAGTAAATGTCAGTTGGCTTTTCATAGCCGATCATTAAGAGTATCTCTACCGCTCCTGCTGTCTCTAGAGAGTTGAAAACAGCAGGTCTACTTGATATCATCTATTTTACTGTACCTGTGTAAGATATTCAACATGGATTACCCAAATTAAGAAGTAAAACGCCATTTTAAAGATCACTACAATTAAAGGATGATTGATGACTCAATACCCAGTCATTCTTCCTCATTTGATAATAAGCTTCTCCTTAATTCAAAGGAAGCACAGAAAGCAGATACATCTTTTGTACATTTCTTTGCTTAGACAGAGTGACATTTTGCACTTCTTTCTCTATGTTAAATGGAATGTAGCTAGTGTCTGCTGTCGACCTACGTATCGGCTTAATTTGAAATGGAATGTCAGGGTTGCCTTGGAGACATGGTGAAGTGAATCCTTTCCTCCCTGTGTGATGTACTTGTATTGGATGTCTGTCAGGGAGAGAACGGGCATGGGAAGGATGTTAAGGCTACAGAATCAAGAAATTAATTTGTGAGGGTTGGGTGAGTGAGTGAGGGGCTGGGAAAGTCTCTCATTGAAGATGATATTGTAACGACCCTGGTTTTATAAGCGCGGAAATCGACTCTGCCGCACGAGCATGCTTTTGCGGCACAGTCGATAGCGCGCCGGACCTCGGGCTAGAAGGTCGAGGGTTCGAGACCTGCTCCCTGCTGTTTCATTACAATATAGAAGAATGGAGTTGAGAAAGTCATATTCCATTACAAATAGGGTTCAGTCAGGTCATTCATATTTGCCTTCTCAAGGCCAGCACACATTTCATATACCATATTCCATTAAAACAACACATATAGCATACTGCTAAAAATAAATTGTTATATAGAACCTAAAAGGTTTCAATGGCTAACTTCACACATGGCCTTTACAAAGGGTTCTATATCCACCGCATTTTTTAACTCTTTAAAACACGGAAGCACGAAAACTATGGATACAATTTCCAACGCGCTCGTGCATTATCATAATTCATATGCGCGAACTAGAAATCCCTGCATTAGCATGTTTATGTTAGTCGAAACATCCTGACAAAATACTGGTCTTATGTGCCTGGACCTTGTTGACTAAATTGCCGCGAAAAAACACATAACTGATCCAAGTGGTTGCTCAATCAGGCAGGCTAGATGCAGTTATTTCGAAAAGTATACCGAGATGCTTTCATAACGCCAGGCTTTTGAGCGGTTATTCAAATGAGATAGGCTATTCACTTCGGTTTACAGGCGAGACTAAAGTTGTGTACTCACTTGAAAACAATAATGACATTCTTCATTACATTGTGTTGTTGTAGCCTAGGGTAGGATGCATGTCTTGTCTGTAAGAAACTGAAACGTATGGTTGCTTTTCCAACTGCACACCCAGGGACTGGGAGGGAGGGCGCGCACTCAACGCAGCCTCGGGAGCGCAAATAGTGTAGCTACCTATGATTTCGTTATCTGATCAACTTTCCTTCTTTCACTGTGTACATTGACTGGATATATTCACTGCATTATTAATCCTAACATTGACCTTATGAATTATGGTCTAATATGCATAAACTTCAACATATGCTATAGGCTGCATCTCGAGCCTATCTGTCTTTGTTCTGTTGCGCACCTGGCCTCTCCACTGACACAACTATTCCTCATAAATCTTGTGGAGTCTGCGGAAAAAACAGACTACAAAAGCTTTTTGGATACTTCAACCTTTTTTCTTTAGCCTACTAACAGCCTATTGGTGGACAGATGCACGCTTGCTCTTGCCTGCTGAATTTAAAACAGGCTACAGCATTAAGAACGGGCCAGGAATTGGAAAGCAGAAGCCCATATTTTCCTATAGTAGGCCTATATTAAGGCTGCATCCTGACAAAATATATCATATGAGTGGCCTGCTAATGTACCTTCTGGATCTTATAAAATGTTGAGAATAGACCTAAACTGATCCAAAGGGTTGCATAATCAGGCCTAGGTTGTAGGTTCTGATAACATTGTTGCACTGATGCATTGCAAATAGTTACACAGCATGTAGCCTAGATGAATGAGCACAGTGAAAAATAAAGACCCAAAGGAATTGACAACCATTCGAAAAATGGAAATCACTTGCAAGCCACTTGAGCAACGAGGCAATGAAATGCTGTAAAAGATGCACTGGCTCTGCGTTTGTTGTTGAAATGCCTCATTTAAGTTTCTATTTTTTTTTTTAGGCCTACATGTACAGTACATTGAAGTATTATTTACAGTTGTCACTATAACAATGAACACACCCTGAAAGCACTGAATGGTCTGAAGATGTTGACCATCTGTGTGTTAGAGACCTCAGGAATGGTCTTGAGTTACCGCCTTATTAATAGGCAGTGTGCAGTAGGATGCGTCAACCAGTTGATTAACAGGTGCTGGACTGTAGGACGATAAACGGTAAACTTCCCTTTAGTGTGGATTAGAGGTCGACCGATTAATCGGAATGGCCAATTAATTAGGGCCGATTTCAAGTTTTCATAACAATCGGAAATCGTTAATTTTGGACGCCGATTTTGCCTTCTTTTTTTTTACACCTTTATTTAACTAGGCAAGTCAGTTAAGAACACATTCTTATTTTCAATGACGGCCTAGGAACGGTGGGTTAACTGCCTTGTTCAGGGGCAGAACGACAGATTTTTACCTTGTCAGCTCAGGGATTCAATCTTGCAACCTTACAGTTAACTAGTCCAACGCTCTAACCACCTGCCTCACGAGGAGCCCGCCTGTTACGCGAATGCAGTAAGAAGCCAAGGTAAGTTGCTAGCTAGCATTAAACTTATCTTATAAAAAACAATCAATCAATCATAATCACTAGTTATAACTACACATGGTTGAAGATATAACTAGTTTTTCTAGCGTGTCCTGCGTTGCATATAATCGATGCGGTGCGCATTCGCGAAAAAGGACTGTCGTTGCTCCAACGTGTACCTAACCATAAACATCAATGCCTTTCTTAAAATCAATACACAGAAGTATATATTTTTAAACCTGCATATTTAGCTAAAAGAAATCCAAGTTAGCAGGCAATATTAACCAGGTGAAATTGTGTCACTTCTCTTGCGTTCATTGCACGCAGAGTTAGGGTATATGCAACAGTTTGGGTCGCCTGGCTCATTGCGAACTAATTTGCCAGAATTTTACGTAATTATGACATAACATTGAAGGTTGTGCAATGTAACAGGAATATTTAGACTTATGGATGCCACCCGGAACGGTTCTGTATTTCACTGAAAGAATAATGTAACGGCTTTCTTCCTGGGATGAAGGAGAGGACCAAAACGCAGCGCGGCTAGTGTTCAACATGATTTAATAAAGATAATAACGTGAACACTACAAGCAACAAAACAATGAATGTGAAAACCGAAAACAGTCCTATCTGGTGCAGAACACAAAGACAGGAAACAACTACCCACAAATCCCAACACAAAACAGGCTACCTTAATATGGTTCCCAATCAGAGACAATGACAAACACCTGCCTCTGATTGAGAACCACATCAGGCCAATTGACAATCCCCGCATAGAAACACAAAACATAGAATGCCCACCCAGCTCACGTCCTGACCAACACAAAACAAGGAAAACACACACGAACCATGGTCAGAACGTGACAAATAAACGTTTGTTTCCGAGATGATAGTTTCCGGATTCGACCATATTAATGACGTAAGGCTCGTATTTCTGTGTGTTATTATGTTATAATTAAGTCTATGATTTGATAGAGCAGTCTGACTGAGCGATGGTAGGCACCAGCAGGCTCGTAAGCATTCATTCAAACAGCACTTTCGTGCATTTTGCCAGCAGCTCTTCGCAATGCTTCAAGCATTGCGCTGTTTATGACTTCAAGCCTATCAACTCCCGAGATTAGGCTGGTGTAACCGATGTGAAATGGCTAGCTAGTTAGCGGGGTGCGCGCTAATAACGTTTCAAACGTCACTCGCTCTGAGACTTGGAGTAGTTGTTCCCCTTGCTCTGCATGGGTAATGCTGCTTCGAGGGTGGCTGTTGTCGATGTGTTCCTGGTTCGAGCCCAGGTAGTGGCGAGGAGAGGGATGGAAGCTATACTGTTACACTGGCAATACTAAAGTGCCTATAAGAACATCAAATAGTCAAAGGTATATGAAATACAAATCGTATAGAGAGAAATAGTCCTATAATTCCTATAATAACGACAACCTAAAACTTCTTACCTGGGAATATTGAAGACTAATGTTAAAAGGAACCACCAGCTTTCATATGTTCTCATGTTCTGAGCATGGAACTTAAACGTTAGCTTTCTTACATGGCACATATTGCACTTTTACTTTCTACTCGAACACTTAGTTTTTGCATTATTTAAACCAAATGTAACATGTTTCATTATTTATTTGAGGCTAAATTGATTTTATTGACATATTGTATTAAGTTAAAATAAGTGTTCATTCAGTATTGTTGTAATTGTCATTATTACAAATAAATAAAATAAAAAAATCGGACGATTAATCAGTATTGGCTTTTTTTGGCCCTCCAATAATCGGTATCGGTATCGGCGTTGAAAAATCATAATCGGTCGACCTCTAGTGTGGATGCTCACCAACTTTTGGTAGTTATGTAGCCTATAGTTTATCATTATAGTAATCGTTATAGTTATTTGCTGGGTGGAGGCCCTGAACTCTTACACGACATAATTAAAGGAATCATCACAACATTACTACTAGTAAGTCTAGCCAAGTTGGCGAACTTGAATGAAATACATCTAAAATTACATTTACACTTGTTTACTTGACTTTTATAGTCTATAAATTGACTCCTAATAATTTACTCGATCAACTTTGCCACCGGCACACTGCAGTAGGTAAGTAAAGCATAAATTTAATCCATCACTTCTGTTGTTTAGCTCTGCAAATAGCAACGTTCGAAAATGAGATGGATGACTAACAAGATGGCGCCGAAGAACATGGCTGATGTTTTACATTCTCCCAACCAATTGTGCTATTTTGTTATTTTTTTTGCATTTTGTGTAACTTCTTTTTTTAACTTATTGTGTACATAATGTTGCTGCTACCGTCTCTTATGACCGAAAATAACTTCTGGACATCAGAAAAGCGATTACTCACTGCGGACTGGAAGAAACGTTTTCCTTTAACGAGTCCGGCGAGAAGGATATCCTGCTTTCACTGGAACAAGCCCAGATCCACGCCTTTTGCGTGAAGAAAAGACGCCGCAAAAGGGGCCGCAGATCGGGCATCCTTCTGAGAATCCGCAGGCGAGCTAGTAAACTCCCACTGCCTTCCATTCTTCTTGCTAACGTGCAGTCATTGGAAAATAAAATTGATGACCTACGATTAAGATTATCCTACCAACGGGACATTAAAAACTGTAACATATTGTGTTTCACTGAGGCGTGGCTGCCTTTTATGGTCGCTTTGAGGCAAGCAACACTGAAGCATGCACGAGAGCACAAGCTGTATTGGATGACTGTGTGATAATGCTCTCGGTAGCCGATGTGAACAAAACTTTTAAACAGGTCAACATTCACAACATGTACTCAAAGCATGTGTGGACCAACTGTCAGGTGTCTTCACTGACATTTTCAACCTCTCCCGGACCAAGTCTGTAATACCTACATGTTTCAAGCAGACCACCATAGTTCCCTGTGCCCAAGGAAGTGAAGGTAACCTACCTTAATGATTACCGCCCCGTGGCACTCACTTTGGTTGTCATGAAGTGCTTTGAAAGGCTGGTCATGGCTCACATCAACAGTATCCTCCTGGACACTCTAGACCCACTCCAATTCGCATACTGCCCCAACAGATCCATAGATGACACAATCTCAAATGCACTCCACACTGCCCTTTCTCACCTGGTAAAAAGGAACACCAATGTGAAAATGCTGTTCATTGACAACAGCTCAGTGTTCAACACCGTAGTGCCCACGAAGCTCATCGCTAAGCTAAGGACTCTGGGACTAAACACCTCCCTCTGCAACTGGATCCTGGACTTCCTGACAGGCCGTCCCCAGGTGGTAAGAGTAGGCAGCAACACGTCTGCCACGCTGATCCTTAACACTGGGGCTCCTCAGGGGTGTGTACTTAGTCCCCTCCTGTATTCCCTGTTCACCCACGACTGCGTGGCCAAACACGACTCCAACACCATCATTAAGTTTGCTGACGACACAACAGTGGTCACCGACAACGATGGGACGGCCTATAGGAGGAGGTCAGAGAACTGTGTGATGCCAGGACAACAACCTCTTCCTCAATGTGAGCAAGACAAAGGAGCTGATCGTGGACTACAGGAAAAGGCGGGCCGAACATTAACATCGACGGGGCTGTAGTAGAGCGAGTCGAGAGTTTCAAGTTCCTTGGTGTCCACATCACCAACGATCTATCATGGTCCAAACATACCAAGACAGTCGTGAAGAGGGCACGACAAAACCTTTTCCCACTCAGGAGACTGAAAAGATTTGTCATGGGTCCCTAGATCCTCAAAAGGTTCTACAGCTGCACCATTGAGAGCATCCTGACCAGTTGCATCACCGCTTGATATGGCAACTGCTCGGCATCTGACCGTAAGGTGCTACAGAGGGTAGTGCGAACGGCGCAGTACATCACTGGGGCCAAGCTTCCTGCCATCCAGGACCTATATAATAGGCAGTGTCAGAGGAAGGCCCATAAAATTGTCAGACTCCAGTCACCCAAGTTATTGACTGTTTTCTCTGCTACCGCACAGCAAGCAGTACCGGAGTGCCAAGTCTCGGACCAAAAGGCTCCTCAACAGCTTCTGCCCCCAAGCTATAAGACTGCTGAACAATTCATAAAATCCTCACCGGACAATTTTCATTGACCTCCACACCCCTTTTGTACACTGCTGCTACTCGCTGTTTGTTACCTATGCATAATCACTTCGCCCCCACCTACATGTACAGATTACCTCAAATAGCCTGTACCCACGCACACTGACTCGGTACAGGTGCCCCCTGTATATAGCCTCGTTATTCTTATTCTTATTGTGTTACTTTTTAATATTACTTTTTATTTTAGTCTACTTAGTAAATATTTTCTTCTTCTTGAACTGCACTGTTGGTTAAGGGCTTGTAAGTAAGCATTTCACGGTGAAGTCTACACTTGTATTTGGCGCATGTGACAAATAAAGTTTGATTTGATTGATTTGATAAAATCGCAAAGCACCCTTAATTTTAACAGTGAATTACAGTGTAACTGCCAGAAATATTCTGAAGTGTTAATTTTTCCTCATAATTCTCACCCAAAAAGGTAGCAAAAGTAATTTACACGTCCTGTCAGATGTGCTGATGAGGCTAATGAAGGAAGTTTGCTTAATGAATCGTCAGCTCACACTTAAAGAACCGCACTAACGAGCTGCACTTCGTTGTTGTGTTCTATTTCAGTACATCATCATCATTCTGTCTCTAAGGCTTCTTTCTCTTCTACTCCTCTATTCCCATCTTTTCTCATAACTGAACACATTCTCCTCATTAACAGAACATGTAAATTCAGCTTGTTTAGAAAGCAGATGGATGATGCTTAAAGAGTTTTTCTTCTTCTCCTAACTTCCAGATGTCAGAGTAGGCTACCTCTCTCTCTCTCTCTCTCTCTCTCTCTCTCTCTCTCTCTCTCTCTCTCTCTCTCTCTCTCTCTCTCTCTCTCTCTCTCTCTCTCTCTCTCTATGCCTTGCTCTCCCTCGCTCTCCCTCACTCGCTCTCTCTCACTCTCACTGTCTCTCGCTCTCTCCCTCCAGGCAATCATAGCAGTGCTGTAGGGATATCATATGCGGCATATCCCAGTATCTAAGCCTACCTACTTACCTGATTCCCCTCTCTCTGTCACACCTAGTTATCCCATTAACAAGCTGTCTCCCTCCTGCAGCAGGAGTGTTTTGTTCACATTCTTTGGCAGACAGTGTTGATTTGTGTTGATTTTAAATCAGATTTTAAATGGCCTGCTTGGTGTAGTCTAACCGATCAAATATTAAAAAAATTATACATCTTGTTTTCAAAGCGTTTTTTAAATGGAAAATTGACTGCCTCGCGGCTCTCCAATACCCTCCCCCCTCTTTGCCCTCCTCTGCTGTCTGTCTCCCTTTTTCTCATCCCCCTCTCCCTCTCTCTTGCTCTCTTTCTTTCTTTCTCTCTCTCTCTCTGTCATGGCCATCTCACTAAACACCCTCTTCTCTCGCTCCCAATTTTCTAAAAGATGGGCTCAGTCTTTTCTTTATCTCTCTGCCTCGTTGACTGGTTGTAATCCTGAGAGAGACAGAGAGTCTGTAAACTGTCCAGTTTTTTCCACTCTGCTGCGCAGGGAGCCCCTGATACCAGCCCACAATTGCCTGATCTTGTTTGTCTTTGCTTTCATTTTATTTTTCTCATATCCCCTCTCTCTCTCTCTCTCTCTCTCTCTCTCTCTCTCTCTCTCTCTCTCTCTCTCTCTCTCTCTCTCTCTCTCTCTCTCTCTCTCTCTCTCTCTCTCTCTCTCTCTCTCTCTCTCTCTCTCTCTCTCATTTGTTGGGTCTCTTTCTCTGCGTAGCAGCACTCAGTGTTGAGGAATTGGCTGGTTAAGCTCTCTCCGTTGCT
The DNA here is from genome assembly GCF_016432855.1 of Salvelinus namaycush. Taxonomy (NCBI): domain Eukaryota; kingdom Metazoa; phylum Chordata; class Actinopteri; order Salmoniformes; family Salmonidae; genus Salvelinus; species Salvelinus namaycush. The sequence continues at coordinate 54,766,153 of NC_052309.1, forward strand.
CTCTGTCTGTCTTTTTTCCTGTCTGACTGTATTTCCCTCCCCCCCTCTCTCTCTCTCTGTCGTTCTCCCAGTGTGTCCCACTCTCTCTCTCTGTGCCAGCACTCAAATTGAGGAATGGGAGAATGGTTGCTGGTTGGTTTCTCTCTTTCTTGTTGAGCTGTCTGTTGGTTCAGGAAGCCAGGTGGCAGGAGACTGTGTGTGACAGCGGGGCTGTGGATGCCAATAGGGATGGCTGAGTCAGAGTAGCCCCCATAGCTCAGCCTGCTTCATACGAGCTCTGACTCTGGCTGCCTCCCAAATGTTGTCCTATATGTAGGGAATAGGGTGCCATCTGAGACTCAGCCTCTGACTCATGTTCAGTGCTGCAGCAGACTGACTTTAGCAGATGCCTGGGCACAATAGCCAGAGGAGGATGTGGTAAACTGGATGTCATTTCCATAATTACGGTCTGATTAACTTCATCTTCTGAGTGTTTGTTCACTTTGCCTGGCTAGACATACTGTATATTCAGAAGGCATTATGCTCATACACATGCTCATGACACTAAAAGGCTTGCATTGCCAAGGCTAGCCTATACCATACTCGTTTTCCTTGTCGTCTCCATAAGCAGAAGATGTTTACTTGGCATAGGCATTTAGCAGGTGCTTTTATCCAAACCGACTTACAGTTCATACATTTTACGTACGGTGGTCCTGGGAATCGTACCCATTATCCTGGCGTTGCAAACACCATGCTCTACCAGCAGAGCTACAGAGGACCAGATTCTTCTAATCTACAGGGATTGTTGTACCTTCTGGTCATGTCTTTAACCACTATACCACAGAGAGCAAAGAGGGGTGTACATTACCATGCAATCTGAGGACACATCCTGTGGTGTGTGTGTGTCTCTCTCTCTGTGGTTTAGTGTCCAACTGTGACTTATCACTGAGGAATCATCTTCTGCTCCGCTCCTTCCAGCTCCAAGGATTGCTCTAATACCTTCTCCTCCCTCTCTCTACCATCTTTGTGTACAGTTTTCTACTTTCTTAAAATGTCTCCCTGCCCTCTTTCTTCTCTGCCTCTTCCCACCAAAATAAAGTTAGGCTAATTCTGTGACCTAAATCTGAGAGACTCTTTGAACTGAACTGTGGCTGGTAGAGTGTGTGGTAGGCTGACGTGTGAAAGCCTTTTTAGAGATGCAGCCTTGTCTTGTAACGAGAGACTGTATTAGAGGGAACATTTAGTCAGTGAAGTGAAGTGAAGAAGGCCAAGGCCCCAGACTCTTGATCATTACTGGCACAGATACATCTTAGAGTGGACTCAGTGAAGCTCTGGAGAACTAATATGAACCGCCTCATGAGTCCGTCCGTCCGTCCGTATGTCCGTCTGTCCGTCTGTCTGTGTCTGTCAGGCCCTTCAATATGCAGGAGTAAAAATCCACAAAAGAAAAACTGTCTGGTTGACAAGGTTGACAACATTAGCAAAACATCCATATTAAATCTCTTCCTCAAGTCCTTGTAAAAGTTGTTTCACAACCGTTTTGTGGAATAAGATGTGTTATATATTTCCTTGATATCCTTGAGATACAGCCCTCGAAAGAAAATTAAGAGACCACTACAAAATTCTGTTTCTCTGGTTTTACTATTTATAGGTATGTGTTTGGGTAAAATTTACACTTTTGTTTTATTCTATAAACTACTGACAACATTTCTCCCAAATTCCAAATAAAAATATTGTCATTTAGAGCATTTATTTGCATAAAATGTCAAATGGTCAAAAGAACAAAAAAGATGCAGTGTTGTCAGACCTCGAATAATGCAAAGAAAATACGTCATCAGTGTTGTCAGACCTCGAATAATGCAAACGCAACATCCATGGCTGTACTAAATTCTACAGGGACTTCAGGTTATGAAAAAAAGAAAGTATGGGAACTATAAAAAATATCTGAACACTATGAAGTGGATATGAACACACACGTACTCAATTACGTGCTGGCTTACACATACGGACTTATACATACACACACACCTGATCTCGCTCTCTTCTCTCACTCTCTCTTTTCTCTTCTCTCCCTCTCTCTCTATTGTTGAGAACTGTTTTATAATTTAATATGTTTCTTGTTTGTCTATCTTTTTATGTATTTGTCTACAAGTTTATATATGTTTACAACAAGCAAGGGGAAGATATCAGAATAGGGGCATTGGGGAATAATAACATATTGTACGGAATACATTTGTACTGTAGTGAAGCCGTCTCTAGAGTAATGCAAGGTCTCTTTCATGATCACGTGAAACGTCAATTGCTATGGAAATGCAGGGAGGTGTTTTTCAATTATGTTAAAGGTAAATATGATGCAACTATGACGGCGATACGATATGAATTACAATTGTCATCATTAATATTAAGGCTATACGCACTACATGTTACACACACAGACACTCAACCATGCAAATTGGCAGAGTTATTATTTATTTGGACAGCACACATTATAGTGTTACTCTTATACAGACAACGTACACACTCTCACTAAATCATATCCAATGTCATACACATCAACCTACTCAGATTTACTACACACATAATATCTTGTCTCAATTTTCTAACATCTGTGGCATTGGCTCACAGGCAAACAGGCAAGGGAATAAACAAAATATTGCTAGAACCTATTTCTTGAATTCTAAATATCAGACATTTGATAGCTCTAATTTTGACCATCATAATACCTCTGATGGCAGTAACTTTGCAAGCACAAATTATGGTCAATTTTGACTGAGAATAGTGTCTAGTTATGGTAAGGGGTGAACTAAGTATAGCCAGTTATAATTGTAACGGTTTACCAGATTATAAAAAAAGAGTCTTTACGTGGGTAAAAGAAAAGGAATATAACATATAATATTTACTAGGAAACTCACTCTTCACCCTTAGATGAAGTTGCGTGGGAAAAGGAATGGGGTGGTGAAATTATTTTCTGTCATGGAAAAAGGAACTCAACAGGTGTGATGATATTAATTAACAAAAATGTCGATATGAATGTGCAAGTAGTCAGGAATGATTCGCAAGGAAGGTGGATATTTTTTAATATGTAAGTGAACGAAAAAGAGATTTGGCTTATTAATCTATATGGTCCAAATCAGGATGATCCATAATTCTTCGAAAACATTTATACCAATTTATTGAACTTACAGGCAACAAATGACCATATCATCATGGTAGGAGACTATAACACAGTGTTAAGTACCTCAGTGGACTGTAAAGGTAATCACTCTACAAATTATCATCACCGTGCCCTTAAGGTTATCACAAATATTATGGACACATTAGAAATAGTGAATATTTGGAGACTAAAAAACCCCGACCTAGTGAGATATACATGGAGGAGACTTAATCAAGCTAGTCGTCTTGACTACTTTCTTGTCTCTTTCTCTCTTGCATCAAAGGTTAAAAAAGTTTTAATAGGAGACAGAATGCGATCGGATCATCATTGAATTGGCATTCACATAACTCTTATAGATTTTCCACGTGTACGGGGATAATGGAAATGTATTTTTAACTAGGACAAAATAATTTATAACTGAATTTTTCCAGTATAATATAGGTTCAGCAAATCCCCTTGTTGTTTGGGATACCTTCAGAGGTCATTCATTTCAATATTCATCAATAATAAAAAAGCAGTTTCTGGCTAAAGAGACAAGACTAACAAGGGAAATCCATCAACTAGTACAGGTAGATAGCAATAAAAATTATACTACAGAGATGCAAAATAAGTTAGAGGAAAAACAAAAAGAAGTTGAGGAACTTATTCAAGAACGATCTAATGTAATCTATTACAAAAATAAAGCAAACTGGATGGAATATGGAGAAAAATGCACACAATTATTCCTGAATCTCCAATACAGAAACGCTAACAAAAATAATTTGCAGAAACTCTTTACTGAAGACAGAGTCATCTATGATTCTCTGAATAATATTTTAAAAGTGGAAGCTAAATATTTTAGGCAGATGTTCTCTTTTCCGTCTCATCCTCTCCCACTAAATCCTCTCCCACTGAAGATTACGGTAAGGAATTATTTCCAAATAATATAAAAAATGGAAAATTAACTAATGTACAGAAAGATCAGTGCGAAGGCCAAATTACAGAGGAAGAACTTTTTGAGGCTATTAAATTCTTTCAGTCTGGAAAAACCCCAGGGCTTGATGGCATACCGGTAGAGGTATATCAAGCCTTTTTTTATATACTAAAAGCTCCATTGTTAGATTGTTTTAACTACTCCTATAGAAATGGTAGTCTGTCAGGTACTCAGCAGGAAGGTCTGATTTCTCTATTACTAAAACAAGACCCAGATGGCAAATATAAAAACCCAGTCTAAAAAACTGGAGGCCCCTTACACTTCAATGTTGTGATGCAAAAATACTAGTGAAATGCATAGCACTCAGAATTAAAAGGGTTTTACCAGGTATTGTTCATCCTGATCAGACAGGTTTATTACATGGACGATACATTGGAGATAATATATGACAACTACTAGAAATAATAGAACATCATGAAACATCAAAGAAGCCAGGCCTGGTATTTATAGCAGATTTTGAAAAGGCATTTGATAAAGTAAGACTGGATTTCATTTATAAATGCCTGGATTTTTTTCAATTTCGGTGAATCTCTTATAAAATGGGTAAAAAAATTATTTATAGCAACCCCAGGTGTAAAATAGTACATTTCGGCTACTTCTCAGAGAGTTTTGAAATGTCAAGAGGAGTTTAACAAGAGTGTCCGCTGTCACCATATAAATTCATTATGGCCATCGAAATGCTAGCTATTAAAATCGAATCCATATAACAACATTAGAGGATTAGAAATCCAAGGCTTAAAACAAAGGTGTCCATGTATGCCGATGACTCAAGTTTTATATTAAGTCGGCAAGCTAGATCCCTGCAATGTCTCATTGAAGATCTACAGTCGTGGCCAAAAGTTTTGAGAATGACACAAATATTAATTTTCACAAAATGTGCTGCTTCAGTGTCTTTAGATATTTTTGTCAGATGTTACTACTTTTATTGACAAGTACATGAAGTTGATGCAAAGAGTCATTATTTGCAGTGTTGACCCTTCTTTTTCAAGACCTCTGCAATCCGCCCTGGCATGCTGTCAATTAACTTCTGGGCCACATCCTGACTGATGGCAGCCCATTCTTGCATAATCAATGATTGGAGCTTGTCAGAATTTGTGTATTTTTGTTTGTCCACCTGCCTCTTGAGGATTGACCACAAGTTCTCAATTGGATTAAGGTCTGGGGAGTTTCCTGGCCATGGACCCAAAATACCAATGTTTTGTTCCCCGAGCCACTTAGTTATCACTTATGGCAAGGTGCTCCATCATGCTGGAAAAGGCAATGTTCGTCACCAAACTGTTCCTGGATGGTTGGGAGAAGTTGCTCTCGGAGGATGTGTTGGTACCATTCTTTATTCATGGTTGTGTTCTTAGGCAAAATTGTGAGTGAGCCCACTCCCTTGGCTGAGAAGCAACCCCACACATGAATGTTCTCAGGATGCTTTACTGTTGGCATGACACAGGACTGATGGTAGTGCTCACCTTGTCTTCTCCGGACAAGCTATTTTCCGGATGCCCCAAACAATCGGAAAGGGGATTCATCAGAGAAAATTACTTTACCCCAGTCCTCAGCAGTCCAATCCCTGTACCTTTTGCAGAATATCAGTCTGCCCCTGATGTTTTTCCTGGAGAGAAGTGGCTTCTTTGCTGCCCTTCTTGACACCAGACCATCCTCCAAAAGTCTTCACCTCACTGTGCATGCAGATGCACTCACACCTGCCTGCTGCCATTCCTGAGCAAGCTCTGTACTGGTGGTGACCCGATCCCACAGCTGAATCAACTTTAGGAGACGGTCCTGGCGCTTGCTGGACTTTCTTGGGCACCCTGAAGCCTTCTTCACAACAATTGAACCGCCCTCCTTGAAGTTCTTGATGATCCGATAAATGGTTGATTTAGGCGCAATCTTACTGGCAGAAATATCCTTGCCTGTGAAGCCCTTTTTGTGCAAAGCAATGATGACGGCACGTGTTTTCTTGCAGGTAACCATGATTGACAGAGGAAGAACAATGATTCCAAGCACCACCCTCCTTTTTAAGCTTCCAGTCTGTTATTCAAACTCAATCAGCATGACAGAGTGATCTCCAGCCTTGTCCTCATCAACACTCACACCTGTGTTAATGAGAGAGTCACTGACATGATGTCAGCTGGTCCTTTTGTGGCAGGGCTGAAATGCAGTGGACATGTTTTTGGGGGATTCAGTTCATTTGCATGGCAAAGAGGGACTTTGCAATTAATTGCAATTCATCTGATCACTCTTCATAACATTCTGGAGTATATGCAAATTGCCATCATACAAACTGAGGCAGCAGACTTTGTGAAAATTTATATTTGTGTCATTCTCAAAACTTTTGGCCACAACTGTAGATAGCTTTTCTGTACTCTCTGGACTAAAACCTAATTGTGATAAGTGTGCAGTATTACGCTTTGGATCTTTAAAAAAATACAACTTTTACATTACCCTGCAGTTAACCTATAAAATGGGCTGATGGTGAAGTAGTCATACTTGGTGTTCATATCACAAAAGATATAAATAAGCTCTCCACAATGAATTTTAATAGAAAACTTGTAAAAATAGACAAGATCCTGCAACCATGGAGAGGTTAATACCTGTCTATTTATGGACACATTGCCCTGATTAACTCCTTAGTCATATCTCAGTTTACTCACTTATGGCGCTGCCTACTCCTGATGATTTGTTTTTCAAATCATAAGAGCAAAAAATATTTTGCTTTATATGCGACGCTAAACTAGACAAAATAAAGCGTGGCTATCTATATAATGAATATGAATTGGGTGGGGTGAGATTATTAAATATAAAAAACTACCTCTCTCTAAAAGCTTCACATATTAAACCTCTCTCTAAAAGCTTCACATATTCAAAAGTTTTACTTGAACCCTAAATGGTTCTCAAGTAGATTACTATGAAAAGCTCATCCATTGTTTAAAAATTGCCTTTTTGCCTTTGTGCAGATTGCCATGTCTCATTTTCGATTAAACAAGCATTGCAGAGCTGGCTACAATTTCAATTTCATCCCCCTGAAAAGATAGAACAAATATTACAACAAATATTATGGCTGAACTCAAATGTGCTGGTTGATAAAATACCTGTATTTATGGCAAAGATGTTTGAAAATTGTGTTTTGTTGTTAAATGATATTGTAAATTGGAATGGTAGAGTTATGTCCTTCGTGGAGTTATCAGAATTGTTACAGAATTGTTATTGTCTGCTCAATCCAAGAGTACAACCAATTGATTACAGCATTACTCCAAAAATGGAGGAGGCAGGTGGCAGCGGGAGGAGGTAGGGGACTGGTCTGTCCGCCCAATATAAAGGATCCAAACTGGCGAAGGAATAAAAATAGCATAAATAGGAAAGTATACTAGTTTAATTTGAGGTCCAGGATGTTGACAACTGTGCCATACAAATTGAAAAATAGTTGGGAAGAGATTTTTGATGTTTTTGTGCTTTTCAGATAAAATTATTATATAGAATTCTTTCCACCAACAAAATGTTGAATATTTGGGGCATAAAATCATCGAAGCTCTGCAGATTTTTTTGTGAGGATACAGAATCAATAGACCATTTATTTTGGTATTGCCCTCGGGTAGCCTGTTTCTGGTCTCAGGTTTAGGAATGGCTGAAAATGCATAAATCATAGCAAAATTTACCCTAGAAATAGTACTGTTAGGATATCTGGAAAGACCGGGTCAGTCAATTACTAATATACTAATACTCTTAGTAAAGGTATTTATCTACAACTCGCAATCTGTGGATTCTATTCGATTAGATAGATTGAAATTGTACGTTAAACATCACAGCATAGTTGAAAGATATATGTTGCGTAGAAACCCAAAGAGGGTGGCCAGCAGACATAGGTGGGATGGGCTGAGGGAAGCTGAGGGTTGGGATGTGGAATTGGAGACAAGTGGGAGTGGAGTTGCTGTGCAGGAGATAGAATGATGGTCAAAGATAAAAGTCAAAAATAAAGTCAAAATAAAACATAATATAAAGTATGTTTGAATGACACTGAGGGTCAGAGTTTTTACAACTAATGCCGGTTTGCCTGAGGCTGATGCCATGCAGGTGTTTGTACACATGCATATACTGTACACACACTGTCTTTCAAATAAATACACACACTGTGTGTTCACAAAGACAAATCTGCCTGATTCCAGCCTTGCTGAAGCACCCCCAGATCATCACCAATCATCCACCAAATTTCACAGTGACTGCCAGACCTGGAGACGCCTACAAGCCACAGTGTGAATGGACCACAGGCATTATAAAGAATTCTAAAGCAGCCAGACACACACACACACACACACACACACACACACACACACACACACACACACACACACACACACACACACATACACAATATATACAAAAGTACTGTATGTGGACACCCCTTCAAATTAGTGGATTCGGCTATTTCAGTCACACCTGTTGTTATAATGTGTATACAATCGAGCACACAGCCATGTAATCTCCACAAACAAATACTGGCAGTAGAATGGCCTTACTGAAGAACTCATTGACTTTCAAGGTGGCACAGTCATAGGGTGCCACCTTTCCAACAAGTCAGTTGGTCAAATTTATTCCCTGCTAGAGCTGCCCTGATCAACTGTAAGTGTTGTTATTGTGAATTGGAAACGTCTAGGAGCAACAACGGTTCAGCCGTGAAGTGGTAGGCCACACAAGCTCACAGAACGGGACCGCCGAGTGCTGAAGCACGTAGAGCATAAAAATAGTCTGTCCTCGATTGTAACACTCACTACCGAGTTCAAACTGCCTCTGGAAGCAACGTCAGCACAAGAACTGCAACGTCAGTACAAGAACTGTTCGTCGGGAGCTCTATGAAATGGGTTTCCAGGGCCGAGCAGCCACACAAGCCGAAGATCACCACGCGCAATGCCAAGCGTCGGCATTGGACTGTGGAGCACTGTAAATGCGTTCTCTGGAGTGATGAATCATGCTTCACCATCTGGCAGTCCGACGGACAAATCTGGGTTTGGCGGATGCCAGGAGAACGCTACCTGTCCGAATGCGTAGTGGCAACTGTAAGGTTTGGTGGAGGAGGAATAATGGTCTGGGGCTCTTTTTCATGTTTCGGGCTAGGCTCCTTAGTTCCAGTGAAGGGAAATCTTAATTCTACAGTATACAATAACATCCTGGACGATTCTGTGCTTCCAACTTTGTGGCAACAGCTTGGGGAAGGCCCTTTTCTGTTTCAGCATGACAATGCCCCCATGCACAAAGCGAGGTCCATACAGAAATGGCTTGTCAAGATTGGTGTGGAAGAACTTGACTGGCCTGCACAGAGCCCTGACCTCAACCCCATCGAACACCTTTGGGATGAATTGGAACGCAGCCTGTGAGCCAGGCCTAATCGCCCAACATCAGTGCCGACCTCACTAATGCTGTTGTGGCTGAATGGAAGCAAGTCCCTGCAGCAATGTTCCAACATTTAGTTGAAAGCCTTCCCAGAAGAGTGGAGGCTGTTATGGCAGCAAAGGGGTGACCAACTCCACAAGCAGGAGTCCACATACTTTTGGTCATGTAGTGTACACACACACAGAGAAAGAAAAAGTTCAGATAGAATGTTCAGGAGATTCCGTACACTAAACTCTAGTTCTGATTGGGAGTTAGAAAATGAAGGCCTGGTGGTAACTGGTAATTGACAGGTATCAGGTTTTATTTGTGTGGTGATCTCTCTCCTCTCTGACAGCGCTCTCTCTCTCTCGCTCTCTCGCGGGTTTAGATTGCTGTAGGCAGGCATACACTGATTTGGCTCTCCCTCCCTCCCTACCTCGCTCTGACAGAAGAGACGCGTGTGTTGGAATGAGATTTCCATTCTTTCTCCATGTCATCCTGAAATGTCTTTAAAGAGGATAGGTGCCAGTGTCTGGGATATGTATAGAGCGAGCTGTTAAACACTCAAACTAGTGCATCAACTTCAACATGTCTGCAAGGAAGACAAGGGAAAGAGTGATACACCACAGGCATGAGAATAGCATTTTGAAGCAATGCATAGGAGACAAAACAAACACACACACACACATGCACACAGGCTCTCTTCCTCCCACCGTCCCTCCATCCACTACCTCTCTCTGAGAAAACACTGTCTATCTCTGTTTCCCCTCCTCCTCACTGTTTTCACTCCGCAGCACTGGCTGACGTAACCAGTCCGGGGTAGGCACAGTGTGTGCACTGCTGAAGTTGGTTCACAGTTGTAAAAGTGTTGACATAAGGATGTGAAATTGTACGCAGTCTTCAATGTTTGCGTAAATCTCCTTTAAAGCCAGTGTGTCTGGCAGTCTTGTGATGAGTTTTGTAATGGACTGTTGGTTTGGATGAGGGGAAGAGAGAGAGTGGAGGGATGAGAGGAAGAGAGAGAGGGAGAGGGCACCAGGTTTACCCTGCTGGTCTAATCCATAGATACTCACTGTCAGAGAGGAGGGAGGACAGAAGAGGAGAGGGAGGGAGGGAGGTCAAAGAGGGAGCCCACTACTCTATCTCTGTCCTCGGATATAAGAAATTATTTATTTTCCTTTTTTAATTCCACTTTCTAATTTCTGTTGCTCTCAGAGTAAGAAGACGAGTCACACTGAGAAGGCTACTGGGAAGAACTTCTTTAGTTATTAGAACATGAAACAGAAAACTTCCGGAAATGCTTTTGTTTCCTTTGGGATTATTCCTTTCTTTTAGTGAAGAGAGTCACCGCCTGCCCACTTTGTAACCATCTGTCCCATGCATTGTGCCAACTGTAAAGTTTGGTTGAGGAGGAATAATGGTCTGGGGTTGCTTTTCATGGTTCGGGCTAGACCCCTTCCTTCCAGTGAAGGGAAATCTTAACACTATAGCATACAATGTCATTCCAGACGATTCTGTGCTTCCAACGTTGTTGCAACAGTTTGGGGAAGGCCCTTTCCTGTTTCAGCATGACAATGACCCTGTGCACAAAGCGAGGTCCATACAGAAATGGTTTGTCGAGATCGGTGTGGAAGAACTTGACTGGCCTGCACAGAGCCCTGACCTCAACCCCATCGAACACCTTTGGGATGAATTGAAACGCTGACTGCGAGCCAGGCCTAATCACCCAACATTAGTGCCTGACCTCACTAATGCTCTTGTGGCTGAATGGAAGCAAGTCCCCGCTGCAATGTTCCAACATCTAGTGGAAAGCCTTCCCAGAAGAGTGGATGCTGTTATAGGAGAAAATGAGTGAAAATGTGTGAATGGATGTGTAGACATTCTGGACAGTATGTGGATAGAATATGTAGTATATCTGAATAGTACGTAGGATAGAATAGTATATGTACAGCAATAGTTGACTAGAATACAATATATACATATGAAATGGGTAAAACAGTATGTAAACATTAATAAAGTACCAGTGTTCCATGTCTATGTACATAGGGCAACAGCCTCTAAGGTGCAGGATTGAGTAACCAGGTGGTAGCCGACTAGTGATAGTGACTAAGTTCAGGGCAGGGTACTGGGGGGAGGCCGGGCTAGTGATAGCCTTTAGATAGAAGTTGTTTTTCAGTGTCTCGGTCCCTGCTTTGATGCAACTGTACTGTTTCCGCCTTCTAGATGGTAGCAGGATGAAAAGGCAGTTGCTCGAGTGGCTGAGGTCCTTGAAGATCTTCTTGGCCTTCCTGTGACCGGGTGCTGTAGATGTCCTGGAAGGCAGGCAGTGTGCCCCCGGTGATACGTTGGGCAGAGTGCACCACTCTCAGGAGAGCCCTGCAGTTGTGGACTGTGCAGTTGCCGTACCAGGCGGTGATACAGCCCGACAGGATCTTCTCAATGGTGCATCTGTAGAAGTTTGAGAGAGTCTTAGGGGCCAAGCCGAATTTCTTCAGCCTCCTGAGGTTGAAGAGTCACTGCGCCTTCTTCACCATGCTGTCTGTGTGAAGGGACCATTTCAGATTGTCAGTGATGTGTATGCCGAGGAACTTGAAACTTTTCACCTTCTCCACTGCGGACCCGTTGATGTGGATGGGGCGTGCTTCCTCTAAGATCAGCTCCTTTCTTTTGTTGATGTTGTGAGAAAGGTTATTTTCCTTGCACCACTCGCCAGGGCCCTCACCACTCTGCACTGTGTTATCCTCAAAACGGGCGAAGAAGGTGTTTAACTTGTCCGGGAGCAAAACGTCAGTGTCCGCGACATGCCTGGTTTTCCCTTTAAAATCTGTGATTGTCTGGAGTCCCTAACACATACGTACTGATCTGAGCCGTTGAACTCCACTTTCTCTCTATACTGACGTTTTGCTTGTTTGATTGCCTTACGGAGGGCATAACTGGACAGTTTGTATTCAACCATATTCCCGGTCACCTTGCCATGGTTAAATATGGTGGTTGGCGCTTTCTGTTTTGCGTGAATGCTGCCATATATCCACGGTTTTTGGTTTGGATAGGTTTTAATCATCACAGTGGGAATATCATCCCCTATACACTTACGGAGTCTAGTTGATAGGTAATCGACTAGCCGGACTGTTCCCCGGACTCCGCGTGTAGGGATTTGTACAACTTTATTCCTTTATCCAACATATCATACTGAAACAACTTCCTGGTGAACTCAGTCACCGTGTCAGTGTATAAGTCAATGTTATTCTCAGAGACAACCCGGAACATATCCCAGTCCGCGTGATCAAAACAATCTTGAAGCCTGGATTCTGATTGGTCAAACCAGCATTGAACAAACCTTAGCACGGGTATGCTCGATCTGATTGAATCAAGCCCCTAATTTTAGAAAGAAGATAAAAAGGGCTGGAGTACAGCAGGGTCTATATGGACACCACTTATCAAACCAATTTTCTTTTTTGCATGGGTGGAGTTGGCTGGCAGCAGACTGGGCTGTGGGTGAAACAGGCCAGGTACTGGTAGCAGCAAACTTGGTACTGGAGGGAGCAGGTTGGACTGTAATAGGAGCAGCCTTGGTGGGGGTGGCAGCTGATAAGTCAGCAATGGTGGTGGTGGTGAACTCATCCAGAAGACTATGAACGGTGGGGTGCATTGCGTAGTCCTCAAAATCAGTCTCCTCCGAGTCCTTCAACAATCTGCCTGAGCAGGTAGTCCACACCAATCACAGTATATTCATCATATCAAAACACCATATCCAAATTTAAAAAAGAAACAATTGCACCTGAAATATAGGCCTATTTATTAACACTGTTACAAAAGAGAGAGGAGAACATAGGCCTAAATTGAAAATCTGACAAGGAAATGACTCTTTGGCACTTTTTGTCTTCGTCTCTTATTCACCCTACATGTACAGTGCCTTCAGAAAGTAGTCATACCCCTTGACTTATTCCACATTTTCTTGTGTTGCAGTCTGAATTTAAAATGTATTAAATTGTGTTTTTTTCTCACCCATCTGCATGCAATACCCCATAATGACAAAGTGAAAACATGTTTTTATACATTTTTGCATAATATCTCATTCACTTAAGTATTCACAGTGTCAATAAATGTTAGAATCACCTTTTGCAGTGATTACAACTGAGTCTTTCTGGGTAAGTCTCTAAATGCTTTGCACACCTGGATTGTACAATATTTGTACATTATTCTTTTTTAAATTCTAGACTGCCATTTTCAAGTCTTGCTATAGATTTTCAAGACGATTTAAGTCAAACCTGTAACTAGGCCACTCAGGAACATTCAATGTTGTCATGGTAAGCATCTCCAGTGTATATTTGGCGTTGTGTTTTAGGTTATTGTCCTGCTGACTTCCTTCTTTTCACTCTGTCATTTAGGTTAGTATTGTGGAGTAGGCCGGGGTTTGGGGTTTGAGAAGTCAATGAGAGAAGTAAAAAAATATTTATTAGATGTACATTTTCTCAAAATCTAAAGGCAGAACCTAGATTCGAGCCAATGTCTTAAGTAGTTGAACATGTTATTGAAATACATCCACAGGTACACCTCCAATTGACTCAAATTATGTCAATTAGCCTATCAGAAGCTTCTAAAGCCATGACATCATTTTCTGGAATTTTCCAAGCTGTTTAAAAGCACAGTCAACTTAGTGTATGTTAACATCTGACCCACTGAAATTGTGACACAGTGAATTATAAGTGAAATAATCTGTCTGTAAACAATTGTTGGAAAAATTACTTGTGTCATGCACAAAGTAGATGTCCTAACCGACTTGCCGAAACTATAGTTTCTTAACAAGAAATTTGTGGAGTGGTTGAAAAACTCCAACCTAAGTGTATGTAAACTTCCGACTTCAACTGTATATACTCTCTCTATCCCTCTATCCCCTGTCAGTGGCCCTGATAAATCTTCTAGCTTCTTTATGCTAACCGCTCCACTCCAGGACCTATCTCTGCTCTCACACAGACAGACTAGTATGAGAGGACACACTCTGAAGTGTGTTTTGTAGGAATGTGTGCGTGCACACGTGTGTGTGTGTGTAGATCAAGAGTTTGCCAGCTCGCCTGTTAGCTCATCCAGAACTAACCCAGCTGTAGAAATAAAGGAGTGGAGAGAGGAGGATAGCAGACATAAAAGCCAGAGCAGAGAAGCAGTCAGCTGGTCTCTGAGGAGGATTGCTCACAGCCAAGCAGTCTCATCCTGAGAGCTGTTTTCAGCTGGTGTTGTCAACCCTCACCCCCACTTAAAAGTCTGAAAATGTTGCTTCATACTAGACTAGACTAGGTAATTGCCTTTCAGATTGTATCTCTTTCAGAATCTGAAGCCAAAAGTTAGTTTCGGTCACTGAAATGAAACAGAACAGTAGCGGTGGTTTATTTCTTACCCTCTCCCTCTGTCATGTTTGTGTCTTTCTGTCCTTCTCTCCGAGTGTTTGTACTGTAGCCGCTGTGGGTGTTTTTGCACCGGAGGCGAGTGCTGTCCTTTCCCCAGCCTCCTCTCTGATACATGTTGAAAACATAGTTTGTCCTCTACAGCTCTGTGGGTGTCGGGGAGCTAGCTCCAGCTCACCAGACACTACCTTTTCACACAGCCTGGACTCATCATACTAATTGGAGAGAAAGAAAAAAACGTCCCAAATCATAGGAATTGACCTGAGACCAGGTTGCCTCACAGAACAAAACAGAAGCAATAACATGACAGACAGAACCCCAGCTTCACCAGAACCACCTTTGTCAAGAACACTTGATATTTTCATTCCTCTGAGAGGACTTGTATACATTAGTGATGAATGCTCCTTGGTCTAATAGGAGCAATTAAATAATGGTTGTTACCAGCCATGCAAGCAGCACAATCTCTCTCTCTTTATCTCTCTCGCACTCTCTCTCTCCTTCACTCTCTCCCACTCTCTTTTCTCCCTCTGCTTCACTCTCTCTCCCCTCTGTCTCAAAAGGCCTCTCTAGCTACTGCCCACGGAGCGATACATAGCCATGTCTATTACAGCCTCGCATAGCGCTCTGTGCTCCAGCCCTCAAAGGGCCAACAGAAATAAGTGGACCACTTTACAACACTCACTCTCTCTCACTCTCCTTTCTAGGAGAAGGGGCTGAAAAAGAGTCCAAATTGGTATTGTGTAGGTTGGAATAGGACCCATAGAAACCTGAGACCATCATTGAAAACTTCTATAGAGGCAGATTACTCAAAATCCCCATTGAACTCCATTCTGTTTCTGTCTTATTTTATCCAGTTCCCTCACGTTTGATGTTGTTCTATTTAAGCAATAAGGCCCGAGGGGGTATGGTATTTGGCCAATATACTATGGCTAAGGGCTGTTCTTATACAAAATGCAACGCGGAGGTGCCTTATTGCTATTAGATGACGCAGATGCTAAGTTACAGGACTGTTTTACTAGCACAGACTGGAATATATTCCGGGATTCATCCGATGGCATTGAAGAGTATGCCACATTCACCACATTCATCAATAAGTGCATCGACGACGTCGTCCCCACACCAACCAGAAGCCATTGATTACAGGCAACATCCGCAATGAGCTAGGGTAGAGCTGCCGCTTTCAAGGAGCGGGACTCTAACCCGGACACTTATATATATCCCACTATGCCTTCCAACGAACCATCAAACAGGCAAAGCATCAATACAGGACTAAGATTGAATCCTACTACAACGGCTCTGATGCTCGTTGGATGTGGCAGGGCTTGCAAACTCTTACGGAATACAAATGGAAGCCCAGCCGCGAGCTGCCCAGTTACCCTACAAACCTACCAGACAAGCTAAATTAATTATATGCGCGCCTCAAGGCAAGCAACACTGAAGCATGCATGAGAGCACCAGCTGTTCTGGACGACTGTGTGATCACGCTCTTCGTAGCAAGACCTTTAACCTTTTCACATGTGAGTTCCAAATATCTCTAACGGTCGCCCCAGCATGAGTTGTTTTATGCACGTGATGTCTGAATGCACTCACTGTTCAAAAATGTTATTGTTACGCAACAGGACAGTTAACCCGCGCTGCCTGCTAATTATCTATAGATTATGTTTCAACTTGTCAATTACAAATTATTTTCTAACAAAATGTATTTCTAACTACAGTTTGAATTGAGGTGTGTTCCGCCTCCTCATTAATTCACATAGAAGTAGCCCATTTCACTGTTGAGGCTTTACTGAGCAGGACAAACTTCTCTCTTCGAAGAGAGCATAAGCACTTCCCCAGTGTTTCCGCAGATCAAGTATGCAGACATTTGCTCAGTCTTGCACAAACTTTTTCACCATGGCACATTTTCTGGCAGGTGCTCGCATTGCTTTTATTGTTGTTTTCCTTACAAATAATAACTTTGGACGTGTGTGTTCCTATCAAAGTAAGTGCCTTATTTTCTGTATATCGTGTTGTCGTTTCCACTGTAGCATACAGTATGTATGTATGTATGGAGCGTAATGTATTTACAGTTTTATTCACGTTTTCAACTACTGATGACAAATAATGCATTCCAATTACTTCATAGATTGATTGTAATGGACACCTATGATGTGTGTTAAATACTTGTTTGAAGGTTGTACTGATTATGATGAGCTAATGCTAAGCTATTTGCCAGCTATACAATGCATTCTGGGTGTCCCGTAAACATCTGTCAGACCAAAGATGTTATAATGAGAAGAAGGAATGGTTCACTCATCTTTCGAGTAAACTTCTGGAAGTGAATGAAGGGAAGTGAATGATCGTAGACGACACACCCCCTTCAACATGCATACTGTAAACAGACCAAACTCATCTTGTCTCCTCTTCTTATCTTTGGTTGATTTTTTTATTTAATTTAATTTCATCTTTATTTAACCAAGTAGGCCAGTTGAGAACAAGTTCTCATTTACAACTGCGACCTGGCCAAGATAAAGCAAAGCAGTGCGACAAAAACAACAATACAGAGTTACACATGGGATAAACAAACATTCAATAACACAATAGAAAAATATGTATACAGTGTCTGCAAATGAAGTAAGGAGGTAAGGCAATAAATAGGCCAATAGTGGCGAAGTAATTACATTTTTGCAATTTACACTGGAGTGATATATATGTGCAGATGAGGATGTGCAAGTAGAAATACTGGTGTGCAAAAGAGCAGATAAACTAAAACAAATATGGGGATGAGGTAGGTAGCGGATTGGATGGGCTATTTACAGATGGGCTGTGTACAGCTGCAGCGATCGGTAAGCTGCTCTGACAGCTGACGCTTAAAGTTAGTGAGGGAGATATGAGTCTCCAACTTCAGTGATTTTTGCAATTCGTTCCAGTCATTGGCAGCAGAGGACTGGAAGGAAAGGCGGCCAAAGAGGTGTTGGCTTTGGGGATGACCAGTGAAATATACCTGCTGGAGTGTGTGCTCCAGGTGAGTGTTGCTATTATGACCAGTGAGCTGAGATAAGGCAGAGCTATACCTAGCAAAGACTTATAGATGACCTGGAGCCAGTGGGATTCGCGACGAATATGTAGCGAGGACCAGCCAACGAGAGCATACAGGTCGCAGCGGTGGGTAGTATATTGGGCTTTGGTGACAAAACAGATGGCACTGTGATACATCCGATTTGCGAACGATGCGAAAGAACAAACATACTGACGCGCACAAACTACCCATCGTCGGATTACTTTTGATTTTTAGAAAGTGTTTTACTCAATTATTTAGTTCAATGGTGAGCTCACCCGTGATGTGATGATTTATAAATAGTAATTGCTATTAACTAAATCATATTGTTGTTTCTGTCAGCCCAAGAGTTAGCTAAATATGACCGCTTATGTTACGTCAATCTTTCCTCAGTTACCACTAGGAATAATGTTGCCTACATTTTCTTGTTTGGATGACTGTGTTATGCTGTCGCTACTTCTGAGAATGTCTGAACATTAAATACAAAAATAAACTGGTCACATTCAGGATATAACTTTGAAAGGACTGTGTTTGTGCAAAACGTTTCTGTGAAAAAACAGTGTGGCCAGCTCAATCGCTGACTGTTGCAGAAATAAAAACTGGATGTTCTAAATAAGCATTCTAATCAAACCAGTTTGAGCGTACTGTAACGTCCGTCTTGTGGTGATTGAACGGACCAAGGCGCAGCGGGTGATGAATACATACTGAATTTATTTACAACAAGACGAAAACACTAACGAACACTAGAACAAACTACAAAACAATAAACGAAGTCAACAGACTTGAAACAAATGAACTTACATATAGACGAAGAACGCACGAACAGGAACAGACTACCTAAAACGAACGAACAAACGAAACAGTCCCATGTGGAATACACTGACACAGGAACAATCACCCACCAACAAACAGTGAGAACAACCTACCTTAATATGGCTCTCAATCAGAGGAAACGACACACACCTGCCTCTAATTGAGAACCATACCAGGCAAACCATTAACCCAACATAGAAAACACATAACATAGACTACCCACCCCAACTCACGCCCTGACCAATTAAACACATACAAAACAGGTCAGGAACGTGACAGAACCCCCCCCTCAAGGTGCGAACTCCGGGCGCACCCCTAAAACTCAAGGGGAGGGTCTGGGTGGGCATCTGTCCGCGGTGGCGGCTCCGGCAGTGGATGAGGACACCACTCCACCATTGTCTTTGTCCCCCTCCTTACCGTCCTTTGAGTGGCGACCCTCGCCCCCGACCATGGTCCAGGAACCTTCACCAACGCCCCTCTAAAATAGAGGAGACAACTCAGGACAGAGAGGTAGCTCAGGACAAAGAGGTAGCGCAGGACAAAGAGGTAGCTCAGGACAGAGGGACAACTCAGGACGAATGGCAGCTCCGGACTGAATGGCAGCTCCGGACTGAGTGGCCGCTCCGGACTGAGTGGCCGCTCCGGACTGAGTGGCCGCTCCGGACTGGGTGGCCGCTCCGGACTGGGTGGCAGCTCCGGACTGGGTGGCAGCTCCGGACTGGGTGGCAGCTCCGGACTGGGTGGCAGCTCATGACTGGGTGGCAGCTCATGACTGGGTGGCAGCTCATGACTGTAGGGCAGCTCATGACTGGAGGGCAGCTCATGACTGGAGGGCAGCTCATGACTGGAGGGCAGCTCATGACTGGAGGGCAGCTCCTGACTGGCTGGCGGCTCTGGCAGCTCCTGACTGGCTGGCGGCTCTGGCAGCTCCTGACTGGCTGGCGTCTCTGGCAGCTCCTGACTGGCTGGCGTCTCTGGCAGCTCCTGACTGGCTGGCGGCTCTGGCAGCTCCTGACTGGCTGGCGGCTCTGGCAGCTCCTGACTGGCTGGCGGCTCTGGCGGCTCCTGACTGACGGACGGCTCTAGCGGCTCCTGACTGACGGACGGCTCTAATGGCTCGGGACAGACGGGCGGCTCTAATGGCTCGTGGCAGACGGATGACTCAGATGGCGCTGGGCAGACAGATGGCTCAGATGGCGCTAGGCAGACAGATGGCTCAGACGGCGCTGGGCAGACAGATGGCTCAGACGGCGCTGGGCAGACGGATGGCTCAGATGGCGCTGGGCAGACGGATGGCTCAGATGGCGCTGGGCAGACGGATGGCTCAGACGGCGCTGGGCAGACGAGCAGTGCAGGCGGCGTTGAGCAGACGAGCAGCGCAGGCAGTTCAGACGGCGCTGGGCAGACGAGCAGTGCAGGCGGCGTTGAGCAGACGAGCAGTGCAGGCAGTTCAGACGGCACTGGGCAGGCAGGCAGCTCTGACCCGCTGAGGCGCACAGTAGGCCTGGTGCGTGGTGCCGGAACTGGTGGTACCGGACTGGAGACACGCACCTCAAGGCTAGTGCGGGGAGCAGGAACAGGGCACACTGGACTCTCGATGCGCACTATAGGCCTGGTGCGTGGTACCGGCACTGGTGGTACCGGGCTGAGGGCACGCACCTCAGGGCGAGTGCGGGGAGAAGGAACAGTGCGTACAGGGCTCTCAGGACGCACAGGAGGCTTGGTGCGTGGTGCCGGAACTGGAGGCACTGGGCTGGAGACACGCACCACAGGGAGAGTGCGTGGAGGAGGAACAGGGCTCTGGAGACGCACTGGAAGCCTGGTGCGTGGTGTAGGCACTGGTGGTACTGGGCTGGGGCCACGCACCATAAGGCGAGTGCGGGGTGCTGGAACTGGAGGTACCGGGCTGGGGCGGGAAGGTGGCGCCGGATATACCGGACCGTGCAGGCGTACTGGCTCCCTAGAGCACTGAGCCTGCCCAACCTTACCTGGTTGAATGCTCCCCGTAGCCCGTCCAGTGCGGGGAGGTGGAATAACCCGCACTGGGCTGTGTTGGCGAACCGGGGACACCATGCGTAAGGCTGGTGCCATGTACACCGGCCCGAGGAGACGTACTGGAGGCCAGATATGTAGAGCCGGCTTCATGGCACTTGGCTCAATGCTCAATCTAGCCCGGCTAGTGCGGGGGGGTGGAATAACCCGCACCGGGCTATGAACACGTACAGGAGACACCATGCGCTCTACTGCGTAACACGGTGTCTGCCCGTACTCTCGCTCTCCACAGTAAGCATGGGAAGTGGGCGCAGGTTTCCTACCTGCCCTCGCCACACTACCCTTTAGCCCCCCCCCAAGAAATTTTTGGGTGAGCCTCTCGGGCTTCCAGCCGCTCTGCCTTGCTAGCGCCTCATAATGCCACCTCTCCGCTTTAGATGCCTCCAGCTCCGCTTTTGGGCGGCGACACTCCTCTGGCTCTGCCCAGGGTCCTTCTCCGTCCAGAATCTCCTCCCATGTCCATTCCTCCTTGAACCACTGCTGCTGTCGCTGTTGCCCGTTAACCCGCTGCTTGATCCGGGTTTGGTGGGTGATTCTGTAACGTTCGTCTGGTGGTGTATTAAACGGACCAAGGCGCAGCGGGTGATGAATACATACTGAATTTATTTACAACAAGACGAAAACACTAACGAACACTAGAACAAACTACAAAACAATAAACGAAGTCAACAGACTTGAAACAAATGAACTTACATATAGACGAAGAACGCACGAACAGGAACAGACTACCTAAAACGAACGAACAAACGAAACAGTCCCATGTGGAATACACTGACACAGGAACAATCACCCACCAACAAACAGTGAGAACAACCTACCTTAATATGGCTCTCAATCAGAGGAAACGACACACACCTGCCTCTAATTGAGAACCATACCAGGCAAACCATTAACCCAACATAGAAAACACATAACATAGACTACCCACCCCAACTCACGCCCTGACCAATTAAACACATACAAAACAGGTCAGGAACGTGACACGTACGTTACAGGGACCACTGTAGAATGATCACACCCGTTTGTTGGTATGTGTCAAAGTGTTAAACAGGTCAACATTTACAAGGCTGCAGGGCCAGACGGATTACCAGGACGTGTACTCAGAGCATGCGCTGACCAACTGGCAAGTGTCTTCACTGACATTTTCAACCTGTCCCTGACCGAGTCTGTAATACCTACATATTTGAAGCAGACCAGCATAGTCTCTGTGCCCAAGAACACCAAGGTAACTTGCCTAAATGATTACCGACCCATAGCACTCATGTCTGTAGCCATGAGGTGCTTTGAAAGGCTGGTCATGGCTCACATCAACAACATCATCCCAGAAACCCTAGACCCACTCCAATTCGCATACTGCCCCAACAGATCCACAGATTATGCAATCTCTATTGCACTCCACTCTGCCATTTCCCACCTGGACAAAAGGAACACCTACGTGAGAATGCTGTTCATTGACTACAGCTAAGCGTTCAACACCATTGTGCCCTCAAAGTGCATCAATAAGCTAAGGACCCTGCGAGTAAACACCTCCCTTTGCAAATGGATCCTTGACTTCCTGACGGGCCACCCCCAGGTGGTGAAGGTAGGCAGCAACACATCTGCCATGCTGATCATCAACACGGGGGCCCCTCGGGGGTGCGTGCTTAGTCCCATCCTGTACTCCCTGTTCACCCACGACTGCGTGGCCAAGCACGACTCCAACACCATCGTTAAGTTTTCCGACGATACAACGGTGGTAGACCTGATCAATAACAACGATGAGACAGCCTATAGAGAGGAGGACAGAAACCTGGCAGTGTGGTGTCAGGACAACAAAAAGGAGATGATCATGGACTACAGGAAAAGGAGGGCCGAGCACGCCCTCATTCTCATCGACGGGGCTGTAGTGAAGCAGGCTGAGAGCTTCAAGTTCCTTGGTGTCCACATCACCAACTAACTATCATGGTCCAAACACACCAAAACAGTTGTGACGAGGGCACGGCAACGCCTATTCCCCCTCAGGAGACTGAAAAGATTTGGCATGGGTCCTCAGATCCTCAAAGAGTTCTACAGCTGCACCATCGAGAGCATCCTGACTGATTGCATCACCACCTGGTATGGCAACTGCTTGGCATCCAGAGGGTAGTGCGTACGGCCCAGTACATCACTGGGGCCAAGCTTCCTGCCATCCAGGACCTCTATACAAGGCAGTGTCAGAGGAAGGCCCATAAAATTGCCAAAGACTCCAGCCACCCTAGTCATTGACTTATCTCTGCAACCGCATGGCAAACGGTACCGGAGCGCCATGTCTAGGTCCAAAAGGCTCCTTAACAGCTTCTACCACCAAGCCATAAGACTGCTGAACAGCTAATCAAATGGCTACCCGGACTATTTGCATTGACCCCCCCCCCCCTTTTTTTACGCTGCTGCTACTCGCTGTTTACCTCAATTACCTCGACTAACCTGTACCTTCGCACATTGACTCGGTAGCGGTACCCCCTGTATATATAGCCCCGTTATTGTTATTTTATTGGGTTACTTTTTTTAACATTCAGGGTTTTTTGTAAATATTTTCTTAACTCGCAGTTTTCTTAAAACTGCATTGTTGGTCAAGGGCTTCTAAGTAAACATATTCGGCAAGTGTGACAAATTACACAGATTTGATTTGAATTAGCTTAGTAAAAATACATGTTTTGTCATACCCATGGTATGCGGTCTAATATTTGAAGAAGAAAAGGAGAGCCACACACTCTAGGAGTTCAGATGCAATAATTTAATAACCTAATATCCAATATTTCGACAGACAAGCTGTCTTCATCAGGGTATAATGACAAACAATGCGCGTCACTAGTTTATATAGTGTCAAAGGACACATACAGGTGTCTATCATCATGGCCGGGTGTGGCCTGATATCATTGGTTGTAACGTAGGCTAATGTGATTAGCATGAGGTTGTAAGTAACAAGAACATTTCCCAGGACATAGACATATCTGATATTGGCAGAAATATAATAATTTACAGTGGCTATTATAGTGAAAGAATACCATGCTATTGTTTGAGGAGAGTGCACAATTTTGAACTTGAAAAGTTATTAATAAACAAATTAGGCACATTTGGGCAGTCTTGATACAAAATCTTTAACATAAATGTAATGGTTCATTGGATCAGTCTAAAACATTGCACATACACTGCTGCCATCTAGTGGCCAAAATCTAAATTGTACCTGGGCTAGAATAATACATTATGGCCTTTCTCTTGCATTTCAAAGATGATGGTACAAAAAAATACAAAAGAACGGTTGGTTTTTTCTTTGTATTATCTTTTACCAGATCTATTGTGTTGTATTCTCATACATTCCTTTCACATTTCCACAAACTTCAAAGTGTTTCCTTTCAAATGGTACCAAGAATATGCATATGCTTGCTTCAGGGCCTGAGATACAGGCAGTTAGATTTGGGTATGTCATTTTAGGTGAAATTGAAAAAAAGGGGCGGATCCTTAAGAGGATCCAGGCAGCCTCTCGTTTGTAACAATAAATTGTCGAGGGTGACATGTTCAATGACGATATAACATAGGGACGAAATTGAGTTGTTCGCTTACAAAAAGTGGGCCTCAACTGGGTAAGTCGAGTTCCTACACCTAATGGTGCTACGATGCTCCGAGATTCACACTTTTAATTTGCGCTTTGTTTTACCCACATAATTTTTTGCCACAAGGACAAGTTATAAGATAAATAACTGCCTTCGTGGAGCACGTGATAACACCTTTGATTGGGATCTGTTTCCCTATTTGGGGGTGTTTGAAGGATCTACATTTGTAAGTGCCATTGCATTGAGCGCAGCCATTATACTTGTAGTTTCCATCCGGTAGAGGCGCAAATAGAGGGATATTTTGGGGTGGTAAATCAGAGTTTACCATTCGATCTCTGAGATTTCTCCCTGCCAGAATACGACCAAGGGAGGGTCCGAAAACACATTATGCAGCGATACTGTCATCGGATCTTAGAATGTGCCAATGTTTGTGAACGATTCCCTTAATTTGTTCAGAGCACTTTGAATAGCGGGTAGTTAGAACGCAAGAATGCTTCTTTTTGCTAGACTGTCCTTGAAAGAGATCATGTCTCGATTTGTTTAGAATTTTTTCAATGGCTGTATTAATCTGACCATTTTTGTACCCCCTCTCCTTGAATTTTCTTTGCGTCTCAGCCATATTTCTGTCTAAATCATATTGTTTTTTGCAAATTCTTTTAATTCGACAGAATTGGCTGTAGGGCAAACTTTTTCAAGGGAAGCAGGTGACAACTATCAGCCCTCAACAAACTGTTACGATTAGAAGGTTTCCTGTAAAGATCAGTGTATAGAACATTATCTTCACACAAAATCAGAAGATCAAGGAAACTGATTTGACGTGTGTCAGATTGCATAGTAAATTTCAGGTGCTCAGAACAAGAGTTAGTAAAAGCATGGAATGCCTGGAGCTGTTTTGCATCACCCCTCCATAGAACAAAAATATCATCAATGTACCGTTTACAAATAATAATGTTAGACAAGAAAACATTTTTGAGAGGATTGAATATTGACTGTTTCTCCATGTAACCCACATACAAATTAGCATGGTTAGGAGCCATAGGGGATCCCATATATGTACCCTTCGTTTGAATAAAGTAATCATTTAGAAACATTAAGTAGTTGTGTGTAAGTACTATTTAAGCCAATGTTATAATGCATGCACTGGAAGGTACTTCATTGGGGTCACGTTACAGAAGAAAATGTTCCATGGCTTCAATGCCGACCCTCATGTGGGATATTTGTGTATAACGACTCAACATCAAAAGTAACGAACAAAGTATTATCAGGGAGAGGATCAAGAGATTCAGTAATATAGATCATACTGCTGGTGTCACGTGTGCTCCCTCTCCAGCCTCTAGGTCACCAGCCTGCTCGTTATGGCGCACACCTGTCACCATTGTTACGCACACCTGCGCATTATCAGACTCACCTGGACTCCATCACTTCCCTGATTTACCTTCCCTATATATGTCACTCCCTTTGGTTCCTTCCCCAGGCGTTATTGTTTCTGTTCTTGTGTCATGTCTGTGCATTGTTCGTGTTTCTTATTTTGTATTATGTTGTGTTTATTTAGTAAAACACTCGCTCCCTGTAGTTGCTTCCCGACTGGCAGCGCACTCGTTACAGCTGGTGTCCTTTACAAAGGAGGGGAGCTGTTCTGCGAGTGGTCTAATAAAAAAGT
This sequence comes from Salvelinus namaycush, assembly GCF_016432855.1. Classification (NCBI taxonomy): domain Eukaryota; kingdom Metazoa; phylum Chordata; class Actinopteri; order Salmoniformes; family Salmonidae; genus Salvelinus; species Salvelinus namaycush. The sequence continues at coordinate 54,792,144 of NC_052309.1, forward strand.
CAGCAAAAGTCGATAAAGGGGCCGTCACTGCGTCAATGCCCACAACAATAGGGCGCCCTGGAGGTTTTGTAACATTCTTGTGTAATTTCAGCAAAGTTAAAAAGGGTGTTGAATAGCCAAAAAGTCATGTTCTTTTTTGGTGATTTGACCAGAACTTAAATACCCATCTAAGACAGTAAATATAGTGTTCTGAAATTGGGAAGTGGGGTCACTTCAGAGTTTCTTGTGAAAGGTGTTGTCAAGCAGTTGTCTATGACACTCATTTACATAGACTGTCCTATCCATGAGTACAACCGACCCACCCTTAACAACAGGGCGGGTAAGGACTGACGTGTCAGATTGTAAATCAAGGAAAGCTTGTTTTTCATCCTTAGGTAAATTATGGAAATAAACTCAGCCAAAAAAGAAATGTCCTCTCACTATCAACTGCGTTTATTTTCAGCAAACTTAACATGTGTAAATATTTGTATGAACATAACAAGATTCAACAACTGAGACATGAACTGAACAAGTTCCACAGACATGTGACTAACAGACGTGGAATAATGTGTCCCTGAACAAAGGGGGGGTCAAAATCAAAAGTAACAGTTAGTATCTGGTGTGGCCACCAGCTGCATTAAGTACTGCAGTGCATCTTCTCCTCATGGACTGCACCAGATTTCCCAGTTCTTGCTGTGAGATGTTACCCCACTCTTCCATCAAGGCACCTGCAAGTTCCCGGATATTTCTGGGGGGAATGGCCCTAGCCCTCACCCTCCGATCCAACAGGTCCCAGATGTGCTCAATGGGATTGAGATGGCCCTTCGCTGGCCATGGCAGAACACTGACATTCCTGTCTTGCAGGAAATCACACACAGAACGAGCAGTATGGCTGGTGGCATTGTCATGCTGGAGGGTCATGTCAGGATGAGCCTGTAGGAAGGGTACCACATGAGGGAGGAGGATGTCTTCCCTGTAACGCACAGCGTTGAGATTGCCTGCAATGACAACAAGCTCAGTCCGATGATGCTGTGACACACCGCCCCAGACCATGACGGACCCTCCACCTCCAAATCGATCCCACTCCAGAGTACAGGCCTCGGTGTAACGCTCATTCCTTCGACGATAAACGCGAATCCGACCATCACCCATAGTGAGACAAAACCGCGACTCGTCGGTGAAGAGCACTTTTTGCCAGTCCTGTCTGGTCCAGCGGCAGTGGGTTTGTGCCCATAGGCGACGTTGTTGCCGGTGTTGTCTAGTGAGGACCTGCCTTACAACAGGCCTACAAGCCCTCAGTCCAGCCTCTCTCAACCTATTGCGGACAGTCTGAGCACTGATGGAGGGATTGTGCATTCCTGGTGTAACTCGGGCAATTGTTGTAGCCATCCTGTACCTGTCCCGCAGGTGTGATGTTCAGATGTATCGCTCCTGTGCAGGTGTTGTTACACGTGGTCTGCCACTGCAAGGATGATCAGCTGTCCGTACTGTCTCCCTGTAGAGCTGTCTTATGCATCTCACGGTAAGGACATTGCAATTTATTTCCCTGGCCACATCTGCAGTCCTCATGCCTCCTTGCAGCATGCCTAAGGCACGTTCACACAGATGAGCAGGGACCCTAGGCATCTTTCTTTTGGTGTTTTTCAGAGTCAGTAGAAAGGCCTCTTTAGGGTCCTAAGTTTTCATAACTGTGACCTTAATTGTCTACCGTCTGTAAGCTGTTAGTGTCTTAACGACCGTTCCACAGGGGCTTGTTCATTAATTGTTTATGGTTCATTGAACAAGCATGGGAAACAGTGTTTAAACCCTTTACAATGAAGTGCTTTTAATTTTTACGAATTATCTTTGAAAGACAGGGTCCTGACAAAGAGACGTTTCTTTTTTTGCTGAGTTTATATGTACTCCTGTTTGTTCTTAAGGAGATTACCACGAGTCTGCAATATGTCTCAAAAGAGTGATTGCGATTGGCTGGAGGTACAATATAACTCTTACTTCGAAAAGGAGTCGTAGTATGTGCAAGTGAGCAGCCTACATGATCAGTTGAAATATCACGATTAGGGGAGCTAAAGTATTCCCTTAAATGGATGTTTCTAAAAAATAAAATAAAAAACGTAAACATGTCTACCTTAACATTGAAGTCGTTGCACTGAGTTGTAGGCACAAAATATAACCCTTTATTAAGCAAGGAGACATGGGCAGGGCTCAATATCTTGCTTGATAAATTAAAGACTGTGCGGTCCCCTCTGCCTCTGGTAGTCGTTTCTTCTTAACCCCGTCGGGGTCTAATATACCATGGCTGTCAGCCAATCAGCATTCAGGGCTCAAACCACCCAGTTTATAATGTAATTTATGTAACCATAATTAGTGGGTCTAATTCAATTCAGGTCATCAGTCAGTCAGTCATTGTATCCCCCATAGTCAGGGAGTTATGCTGAACATGAGGAAATGTGCAATTACTGTGTGAAGATGATTTCCTCAATTTTTGAACCCTTAATCAGACACTTCAAATTATGCTTTGTACTGTGTAGGTCTATTCCTACCTTCTTTGGTATTCACATGACTATTCTCAAGAGCTCTGCAATTGGTATGCACTACACACCCTCGGACCCTCGGAGTCTGATTAAAACAAAAGGTTGGCACAGGTCTGGCACCACACAGAAAGCGACACGTGCCTGGAATGAAGAGTTCCAACTTTGAGGATGACAAATACATCCTTTGGGTGCCACACTGTAATAAACAAAAACAGCAGCCTCCAGCCAAGGGTCAGATTAGTATGGAAGATATTGTGAAGGAGAGAGAGGCGGAGGGTGATGAGAGGAGAAACAGAGAGAGGGGGGGGTGAGAGAGAGAGAGACAAACCCTTATGGAAAAAACACATGATTTCACATGTGGAGAATAACATGATTTCACGGGAATTGTTCACATTTTGCACGTGAAATCATGTGAAACCATGTGGTTTTGGAACACTTCAAATGTGATGATATTTCACATGAAGTTTCACGAGAATTTTCACGTGATCACATCACCTTTCACATGTGGATTAAAATGTTCACATGTAAATATTTTTCACATGAGATTTCACAGGTGATGCCCTGCAAACAAAAATGACTCGTTACACGGAACCCAAACCGGCTGCGCGCGTGCGCCATCGTGCGCTATCGTGCATAAATGTATTTTGTCCCCCTACACCAAATGCGATCATGACATGCAGGTTAATATATCAAAACAAACTCTGAACCAATGACATTAATTTGGGGACAGGTCAAAAAGCGTTAAACATGTATGGCAATTTAGCTAGTTAGCTTGCTGTTGCTAGCTAATTTGTCCTGGGATATAAACATTGAGTTGTTATTTTACCTGAAATGCACAAGGTCCTCTACTCCGACAATTAATCCACACGTAAAACGGTCAACCGAATCATTTTTAGTCATCTCTCCTTCCAGGCTTTTTCATCTTGGAACTTATATGGTGATTCGCATCTACACTTTCATAATATTACCACAACAACCGGCAAAAAATGTCACCCACGTGGGTATAACCAATGAGGAGATGGCACGTGGGTATCTGCTTCTATAAACCAATGAAGAGATGGGAGAGGCAGGACTTGCAGCACGATCTGCGTCAGAAATAGGAATGACTTCTATTTTAGCTCTTGGCAACGCAGACGCTCGTTGGTGCTCGCGAGCAGTGTGGGTGCAATAATTGAATAACATATATTCCTAAATTTATTTTGCAACGCTCGCGCACGCAATCAGGGTATTAGGATGTCACGAAATAGCCACAGTGTTTTTAGCTTACATATTTGACACACTGGCATACATGATGACATTGTGTATGTTTACCAACATGTTCCCACTGGGGATTTGAACTCACACCCTTTCAGTTCACGGCATTCCGATCTTTGGTGGCTACACCACCAATGCTGTGTCAATGACTGAATTCACTTGTATTCCTTCATTTTGGACTTCAGATTAAATTTCAGCTTTGTTCAAAATACACACAAGAAAAACTATTATGTTAATCATAGTGATTCAGGAGTAACATTAAACCAGAGTAATATGCCCCACCAACATTAGACAACTATGAAGAAAACCCTCAAATTGATTAAATAAGTAAATCAAATCACTACAGATGGCACTCTTTTGCTAAGTGCAGAAATGTGTTATAGACAGTGGCGATTTTAGCATGTAAATCTTGGGATGCAGGCCAGCAAAGCAACAACACAACACTAAACAATACATTTATTGCACTATAACGGTGACAAATGGTGCCCACAAACTGTTAGGGCCTACATAAAGCTGTCCCAACAGCAGAGTCCCAACAGCAGTACCAACACCTTACCAAAGCTACAGTTCATTCAGCCTCATTTACTGCCTTTAAAAAAACATAGCTGATATGGCTGACTTGCTTAATTAAACAAATGTGGTTTCTAATGACAATTGAGATGTACAAACTATGGCATAAGGGGACGACAAGCGGATAAGAGGCAATCCGTAATTTCGATTAGGACATTAATGAGCGCGAGACGACGGACGTAGTCAATATAGCTATTTGTTCAGCACTTTTGAAATGTACAGCGACAGAATTCAGAACATGGGCCGTTCTTACATATAAACAGACATTGAAAGCTCTTACAATATTCGGTGATTACATTTCTCTAAAACAGATTATAAGCAAACAAGCACACATCGGCCACGAACGATGTGTTTACAATTGTCACACCCTGGCCTTAGTTATCTTTGTTTTCATTATTATTTTAGTTAGGTCAGGGTGTGACATGGTGAAGTATGTGTTTTGGTTTGTCTAGGGGTTTGTAGGTTTAATGGGGCAATGTCTTGTCTAGGTGTTTGTATGTCGATGGCTGCCTAGATTGGTTCTCAATTAGAGACAGCTGTGGTTTATTGTCTCTAATTGGGAGCCATATTTAAGGCAGCCATGGGCATCATGTGTTTGTGGGTAATTGTCTATGTTGAACGTTTGTTGCTTGTCTGTGCACTTACGTTATTTAGCGTCACGGTCGTTTGTTGTGTTTTTGTTAGTTTGTGTATAGTGTTCGTTTTCGTGTTTTTTCTCTCTTTTCCACAATAAAGAGATGTATTTTGCACACGCTGCGCCTTGGTCCAATCTCTCTCAAGAAGACGATCGTGACAGAATTACCCACCAATCTAGGACCAAGCGGCGTGTCAAGCGGCAACAGGACCCACCTACACAGGATTCATGGACATGGGAGGAGATATTGGATGGAAAGGGACCTTGGGCACAACCGGGAGAATATCGCCTCCCTCGTGAAGAGCTGGAGGCAGCTAAAGCCGAGAGGAGGCGATATGAGGAGGCAGCACGGAAGCAAGGCTGGAAGCCCGTGAGTACAACCCAAACATTTCTTGGGGGGGGCCTTAAAGGGAGTGTGGCGAAGTCAGGTAGGAGACCTGCGCCTACTCCCTGTACTTACCGTGGAGAGCGAGAGTACGGGCAGACACCGTGTTACGCAGTAGAGCACATGGTGTCTCCTGTACGCGTGCATAGCCCGGTTCGGTACATTCCAGCTCCACGTATCGGCCGGGCTAGATTGAGCGTTGAGCCGGATGTCATAAAGCCGGCCCAACGCATCTGGTCACCAGTGCGTCTCCTCGGGCCGGCTTACATGGCACCAGCCTTACGCATGGTGTCCCCGGTTCGCCTACATAGCCCGGTGCGGGTTATTCCACCTCCCCGCACTGGTCGGGCGACGGGGAGCATACAACCAGGTAAGGTTGGGCAGGCTCAGTGCTCAAGGGAGCCAGTACGCCTGCACGGTCCGGTATTTCCGGCGCCACCTCCCCGCCCCAACCCAGTACCACCAGTGCCTCCTCCACGCACTAGCCCTATGGTGCGTGTCTCCAGCCCTTTACCACCAGTGCCTACACCACGCACCAAGCCTCCTGTGTGTCCCCAGAGTCCTGTGCGTCCTGTTGCTGCTCCCCGCACTAGCCCTGAGATGCGTGTCCTCAGCCCGGTACCACCAGTTCCGGCACCACGCACTAGGCCTAATGTACGTCCCCAGGGTCCAGCATGCCCTGTTCCTTCTCCCCGCACTAGCCCTGAGATGCGGGTCCTCAGCCCGGTACTTCCAGTTCCGGCACCACGCACCAGGCCTACAGTGCGTCTCAGCCGGCCAGAGTCTGCCGTCTGCCCAACGGCGCCTGAACTGCCCGTCTGCCCAACGGCGCCTGAACTGCCCGTCTGCCCAACGGCGCCTGAACTGCCCGTCTGCCCAACGGCGCCTGAACTGCCCGTCTGCCCAACGGCGCCTGAACTGCCCGTCTGCCCAACGCCGTCTGAACTGTCCGTCTGCCAAGCGCCGCATGAACTGCCCGTCTGTACTGAGTATTCAAAGCCGCCCGTCTGTACTGAGCCTGCAAAGCCACCCGTCTGCCATGAGCCTTCAGAGCCGTCCGCCAGACAGGAGCCGCTAGAGCCTTCCGCCAGACAGGAGCCGCTAGAGCCTTCCGCCAGACAGGATCAGCCAAAGCCTTCCGCCAGACAGGATCAGCCAGAGCCTTCCGCCAGACAGGATCAGCCAGAGCCTTCCGCCAGACAGGATCAGCCAGAGCCTTCCGCCAGACAGGATCAGCCAGAGCCTTCCGCCAGACAGGATCAGCCAGAGCCTTCCGCCAGCCATGAGCAGCCAGATCCGTCAGCCAGCCATGAGCAGCCAGATCCGTCAGCCAGCCATGAGCAGCCAGATCCGTCAGCCAGCCATGAGCAGCCAGATCCGTCAGCCAGCCATGAGCAGCCAGATCCGTCAGCCAGCCATGAGCAGCCAGATCCGTCAGCCAGCCATGAGCCGTCCAGCCAGAATCCGCCAGAGCCGTCCAGCCAGGATCCGCCAGAGCCGTCCAGCCAGGATCCGCCAGAGCCGTCCAGCCAGGATCCGCCAGAGCCGTCCAGCCAGGATCCGCCAGCCAGCCAGGATCCGCCAGAGCCAGCCAGCCAGGATCCGCCATTCAGTCCGGTGCTGCCCCTCAGTCCGGTGCTGCCCCTTAGTCCGGTGCTGCCCCTTAGTCCGGTGCTGCCCCTTAGCCTGGTGCTGCCCCTTAGCCTGGTGCTGCCCCTTAGCCTGGTGCTGCCCCTTATCCTGGTGCTGCCCCTTATCCTGGTGCTGCCCCTTATCCTGGTGCTGCCCCTTAGTCCGGTGCTGCCCCTTAGTCCGGTGCTGCCCCTTAGTCCGGTGCTGCCCCTTAGTCCGGTACTGCCCCTTAGTCTGGTGCTGCCCCTTAGTCCGGTGCTGCCACTTAGTCCGGTGCTGCCCCTTAATCCAGTGGGGTTAAGTTGGAGGGTGGTCATTTGGAGGAGGCTACGAAAGCGGGTAGTGACTATGGTGGGGTGGGGACCACGACCAGTGCCAGAGCCGCCACCGTGGACAGACGCCCACCCAGACCCTCCCCTAGACTTTATGCTGGTGCGCCCGGAGTTCGCACCTTAAGGGGGGGGATTATGTCACACCCTGGCCTTAGTTATCTTTGTTTTCATTATTATTTTAGTTAGGTCAGGGTGTGACATGGTGAAGTATGTGTTTTGGTTTGTCTAGGGGTTTGTAGGTTTAATGGGGCAATGTCTTGTCTAGGTGTTTGTATGTTGATGGCTGCCTAGATTGGTTCTCAATTAGAGACAGCTGTGGTTTATTGTCTCTAATTGGGAGCCATATTTAAGGCAGCCATGGGCATCATGTGTTTGTGGGTAATTGTCTATGTTGAACGTTTGTTGCTTGTCTGTGCACTTACGTTATTTAGCGTCACGGTCGTTTGTTGTGTTTTTGTTAGTTTGTGTATAGTGTTCGTTTTCGTGTTTTTTCTCTCTTTTCCACAATAAAGAGATGTATTTTGCACACGCTGCGCCTTGGTCCAATCTCTCTCAAGAAGACGATCGTGACAACAATACCGTGTTGGTGAAAATAGACCAAATTATTAGGGTGTGGCACATGAGCTACTAACCGCTTACTACACAACATACACTTAGTATTACTTTAGCTACAGTATACATATCTCTCTGGCATCCTATATAATTTATGAAGCAGCATAAGACATTTTTGGACTCCTTCGGGGGCAAATTTTGTCATCAAAGAGATGACGGATTTACAATTCCGAGTTGAATGACCATTCAAAACGTATTTTCCCAGTTGTAGCTAATTCTTCCCGAGTTCCCAGTTGTCTTGAACTCACAGTTAGCCACTGATTCCTTCCCAAACCACTCATTGTTGAATTTGCGATTTCCAACTTGTTGTGTAATGTTTATGTCCATTTGCCGATGAGCACCGAGACATTTTATCTCTAATTTCTCTTCATATGACAAGGATTGAAAATTATTTGATTGTCGACTTGATTCATGGTGACGACTGCTAGCTTGCTAGCTAAGATTTTGAAAGTATGATGTTGACATGATCAGTCCAATCAAAGCTATCACGTGATTTGATGTCATATCTGTGGCCAATGACATTGAGCCTTCTTGGATGGGCACTTCTAACTCTATGGCATTTTTTGAGCTCTAACCTTAGAATTGGGGATGACGTACTGTCCCATGAGTGACAGAAAACTGAGCCAATCATGACAGAAGACTGAGCCAATCAGGTGCAACGCTCTGTATTTTTCTGCTGGCTAGCCCTACCACCACAGAAAGCACTGAGCTAGGCTGAAACACCTGCATTTTGGAGCTGCCTTACTCAAGAAAGCAAAAAAAGAGACCATGTTTGTATGTGGCTTTATTAACTCAATTACATGTTTTTTTGGTACTGTAACGAACGTCGTCGGGAGAAGGAGAAGAGGACCAAGGTGCAGCGTGGTAAGTATTCATAATACGTTATTTTAATAAATATGAACACTCTAACAAAACAACAACATGACAAACGAACAGTTCTGTAAAGTGACGAAAAACACTAAACAGAAAATAATCACCCACCCATATGGTTCTTAATCAGAGACAACGATAGACAGGTGGGCGGGCATTTCACCGCGGTGGCGGCTCTGGTGCGGGACGTGGACCCCGCTCCACCTTAGTCTTGGCCCACTTAGGTCTTGGCTCCACCTTAGTCTTGGCCCACTTAGGTCTTGGCCCACTTAGGTACCGCCGACCCCGGACCGGAGAACCTCGCAGCGGGCCCCGGACAGGATGGCGACACTGGCTGCTCCTGACAGGAGGGAGACTCTGGCTGCTCCGGACAGGAGGGAGACTCTGGCTGCTCCGGACAGGAGGGAGACTCTGGCTGCTCCGGACAGGAGGGAGACTCTGGCTGCTCCTGACTGAAGCCCGTCGCTGGAGGCTCCGGACTAGAGGGCGTCGCTGGAGGCTCCGGACTAGAGGGCGTCGCTGGAGGCTCCGGACTAGAGGGCGTCGCTGGAGGCTCCGGACTAGAGGGCGACGCTGGAGGCTCCGGACTAGAGGGCGACGCTGGAGGCTCCGGACTAGAGGGCGACGCTGGAGGCTCCGGACTAGAGGGCGACGCTGGAGGCTCCGGACTAGAGGGCGACGCTGGAGGCTCCGGACTAGAGGGCGACGCTGGAGGCTCCGGACTAGAGGGCGACGCTGGAGGCTCCGGACTAGAGGGCGACGCTGGAGGCTCCGGACTAGAGGGCGACGCTGGAGGCTCCGGACTAGAGGGCGTCGCTGGAGGCTCCGGACTAGCGTCCTTCGTTGGAGGCCTCGTGCCATAACTCCTCACTGGAGGTTTCGTGCCATGGATCCTCACAGGAGGCTTCGTGCCATGGATCATCACTGGAGGCTTCGTGCCATAGATCATCACTGGAGGCTTCGTGCCATGGATCCTCACTGGAGGCTTCGTGCCATGGATCCTCACAGGAGGCTTCGTGCCATGGATCATCACTGGAGGCTTCGTGCCATAGATCATCACTGGAGGCTTCGTGCCATGGATCCTCACTGGAGAAATGCCTTATGGAACATGTGAACTTTCATGTGCCTTAATAAAAAACTTGTATACCATCTGTAAATGCGAATAAAATTGTTAAATTACAAGCCTAGTTGGATTAGCCACAGAAAAAGTCAGCAACCTTACCGCTAGCCATGATTGGCTGAGATAATGAGTGGGCTGGGCATGAGTTCGGATTGGTCTGTCATATAGCACGCTTCTGTTTATTTGAGCTGGTCAGTATGTGTAGGTAATCCTGTCTAACGCAGCTTTAAAAAAAATTGTTTGCGTAGTAGAAGTGCATAGTAGAACTGTTGCTCTCCACTTTCTGGAGGACAGAGTGTTGAAATCAATGGAATTAGAGTATGATAGCTAAGGATATGGAGAAAACACCTGTCTCCGGATTACATCTTAAAACTAAGGGCAACCATGGCATCCGTGACAGTGAGAAGTGCCCATCCATGATGTATACGGGTAAGATAGTCTGGCTAGCTACGTTTTCAGATATTACATGTTTCTAATTTTGACAGTTTTTTTTCATTTCAAGTTAAAGTGTACTGTTAGCTAGCTAACATTACGTGTATGATCTTATTATTCGTATCTCAGAGCCATTTGCTTTGCTAGATATAGTCTAATGTTAGCTAGCTAACCTTGAACCTGGTTGGTTAGCTACCTGCAGATTCATGCAGGGTAGTAATGTCATGAGTTGGGATAGACGTAGCTGGTAATTTCGCTCTGGCTATCTTCTCCGATTTCCGAGCACTTTCGTCTGAGTGTACCAGAGTGCAGAATAACTGACGAATTTACAAATTATCAACACCCGTTGAAAATGGCTGGTGTCAGTAAATATTGGCAAAATTGTTTCCAGCAGCACAGTCGCAGTCACCAACGCTCTGGATAACATAAAAACAGCCTAACCAGCTCTGCTGGGGCGAGTATAATGGTCAGTGAGCTGTTCTCTTATTTGTGTCTGGAAGTAGCCGGCCAACATTAGCCAGTTAGCTTGGGTGTTTGACTGCTGTTGAAAGGACAGAACACTCGGATCAACCCTTAAAGAGATGGGTGGGGCTAAAGCATAAGAGGGTGTGAACAATGCTGAATGGGTGTAGGCAAAGAAGAGCTCTCCAGTAGGTACCAAAATGTTCAAAGGCCATTTTTAACGTGAGGTTACAGGTTTATCAACTTTCAAAGCAGAATTACTTTCCCATTGTTCCTCAAATGCAGCGTATGATATACAATTTTGTAACTCTGTGTCTCTTCTTTTATCCAATGTAAAAAAACACAATTTCAAATTTTGCTACAAAAGACCAAATCAAGGCATCAAGGCGGTCAGTCACAAATAGATTCAGTGATGATTTCTCCTGCTGTCCTGCCACCTGTTCTGTTCTATCAGTCACACGCACGCAGGCACGCACGCACGCACGCACGCACACACACACACAACCAAAAAGATCCACCCTTCCAGAAAAACTCATCCAATAGATAACCACCCACCCAGGAAGCAGGTTTTCAGATTTTCTTGCTCTATCTCCTGGTATTTGGAGTGTCTATGTCTGTGTCAAGGTCATGCCCCCTGTTACTTCAGCCTGTAATAATCTCAGATCGAGGTGCAGATCCAGTCATTGTGTGTGTCTTTATGCTGCACACACACATGCATGCACACACACGTCAGTGGAGGCTGGTGGGAGGAGCTATAGGAGGACGGGCTCATTGTAATGGCTGGAATGGAATACATGGAATGGAGCAAACATGTGGTTTCCATATGTTTGATGTGTTTGATACCGTTCCATTTATTCTATTCCAACCATTACAATGAGCCCGTCCTCCTATAGCTTCTCCTACCAGCCTCTACTGACACACACACACCCGAGCATGCTTAAAACAAATTGTTCCACAAAATCACCAAGATGTATTCTGACCCACGAAAGGAAAAAACATGCTGGACCATGTATATACAAACATCCGTGACGCGTACAAAGCCATCTCCCGCCCACACTTCGGCCAATCAGATCACGTCTCTCTGTTCCTACTCCCCGCCAACAAGCAGCAACTCAAGAGGGAGCCACCAACATAGAGAATCAATGCTTCAGAACTGTTTTGAGAATACTGATTGGAAATGTAATTAAGAAATGTATCCACCCAGGAATCATTCACCAACATTGAGGAATGTACATCGTCAGTCACAGGCATCATTAGGAAATGTGTTGATGATGTTGTACCCACAATGACAATCCGGACATACCTCAACCAAAAACCCTGGATGCACAGGGATATCCGTACCATGCTGAGTGCCCGTACTGCAGCATTCAATGCCAGCATAACGAACCCCGATGACTCGGTGGCGTGCGACGCATACAAGGCAAGCAGGTACGACCTCTCTAAATGCATTAGGGTTGCAAAAAGACATTACAGACTCAAACTTGAATTGATGTTGGACAACTCAGATTTAGGACACATGTGACTAGGACCACAGACTAACACAGACTACAAAGGCAAATCCAGCTGTGTGGTGCCCACCGAAGCCTCCCTCCCAGATGAGCTTAACACATTGTATGCTTGCTTCGAGGCAGACAATACCGAACCATCCAGGAAGACTCTCGCTGCTCTGGACGACCAGGTAATTTCGCTCTCCGAGGCTGACTTGAGGAAAACTCTCAAAAGAGTGGAAACTCCTAATGGCGCCGGCCCAAAGTGTGTGCTGACCAGCTGGCGGGCGTCTTCTCGGATATCTTCAACCTGTCCCTGTCCCAGGCTGTAGTCCACACTTGCTTCAATGAGACCATCATCGTCACAGTGCCCAAGAAAAACAAGGTGACATGCCCAAATGACATTCCCGTCACATTCACCAGGTCATCATGAAGTGCTTTGAGAGGCTGGTCATGGCCCACATCAAGGCCAGCATGCCAGGCACACTGGACCCACTCCAATTTGCCTACCGCTCCAACAGATCCACGAAAGATGCCATTTCCATCGCTATTCACACGGCCATAACACATCTGGACAAGAGGAACACCTACTCTACATGACCAAAAGATGCTCGTCGAACATCTCATTCCAAAACATAACAGCCTCCACTCTTCTGGGAAGGCTTTCCACTAGATGTTGGAACATTGCAGCGGGGACTTGCTTCCATTCAGCCACAAGATCATTAGTGAGGTTTTGCACTGATGTTGGGCGATTTGTCCTCGCTCGCTGTCGGCGTTCCAATTCATCCCAAAGGTGTTCGATGGGGTTGAGGTCAGGGCTCTGTGCAGGCCAGTCAAGTTCTTCCACACCAATCTTGACAAACCATTTCTGTATGGACCTCGCTTTGTGCACAGGAGCATTGTCATACTGAAACAGGAAAGGACCTTCCCCAAACTGTTGGAAGCACAGAGTCATCTAGAATGTCATTGTATGCTGTAGTGTCACGGATCCCTCCAGAACTGTCATTACGCACACCTGGTCCCCATTTCCTTGATTCGTAATTGTATAAGTGTGCCCTTTGATCACCGTGTTCTTGTTGATTATTGTTACAATGTCCGTTGGTCGTGTGAGTACCTGTGCTGTGTTGTTTTGGCTTTCGTGCCACTTGTATTGCGCAGATGATTACGGGTCTCATCCCATGTGGTATCATTGTGCACTTGTGTTATTTATTCGAGGTACTCCTTGCTCTTTTGTTTGGGTGTCAACCCTGTGTTTTGTATGCGTGTTTGTTTGGTCTTCGTCCCCGTGCCTGTAATTTGGGTATAATAAAAAACCCTGTTACGCATTCCTGCGCCTGTCTCCCGATCCTTCATACCAACGTGACATGTAGCATTAACATTTCCCTTCAGTGGAACAAAGGGGCCTAGCCCGAACCATGAAAAACTGCCCCAGACCATTATTCCTCCTCCACCAAACTTTACAGTTGGCACAATGCATTTGGGCAGGTTGCGTTCTCCAGGCATCCGCCAAACCCAGATTTGTCCATCAGACTGCTATATGGTGAAGCGTGATTCATCAGTCCAGAGAATGCGCTTCCAGAGTCCAATGGCAGTGAGCTTTACACCACTCTAGCCAACGCTTGGCATTGTACATGGTGATCTAGGCTTGTTTGCGGCTGCTCGGCCATGGAAACCCATTTCATGAAGCCTCAGACGAACAGTTCTTGTGCTGACGTTGCTTCCAGAGGCAGTTTGGAACTCGGTAGTGAGTGTTGCAACCGAAGACAGACGATTTTTACACGCTACGCACTGCAGCACTCAGCAGTCCCGTTCTGTGAGCTTGTGTGGCCTACCACTTCGCGGCTGAGCCATTGTTGCTCCTAGACGCTAATTTATGTCACACTGATAGTAAGAGCATGTGGATATAAGCATCTGGTCCTCTGTGCCTCAGTTGGTAGAGTATGGCGTTGGTGCTTGTAATACCAGGATAGTGGGTTCGATTCCTGGGACCCCCGGTAACAAAAATGAATGCACGCATGACTGTACGTCGCTTTTGATAAAAGCGTCTGCTAAATGGCTTTTATTATTACAGTATATTACATGTAGGCCGAGTACGTGTGACCGATATACTTCAGTCTTGCAAGCAACCTTCTTCACCCTTGAAACAATGGAGAAAAATGCCTCCCTATCAGTAATAGATCTCAGATAAACTCCCAGAGGAACAGGACTCACACACAGATAGCTGTTGTGTTCTGCCACCTTATCAGCCCCCTGACAAGCCTCTTTCTGCTGTGACTGTTTCATTAAACAAATTAAACAATTTAGTTGTTAACTTGAGAGAAAGGAAATAGATTTTCCATGGCCTCTCGTGGGAACAACAGGAAATGACCAAGGGCCACCAGACATAACTAACTGGATTTACATGATGTGTTCATGTACCATTATTTTAGACCCAACACCTGGGATCTGTTGGGGCATTTCTGCGGGATTGGATCATCTGTTGTTTTCACACAATTTTATCTTTGACATGTTCATTTTAATGTAGTTCCAGTCTGTTGTCGTCCGGACAGACTCCGGTACAGAGTTGCAGTCACCCAAGTCATAAACTGTTCCCTCTGCTACCGCACGGCAAGCGGAACCGGAGCGCCGAGTCTAGGACCAAAAGACTCCTTAACAGCTTCTACCCCCAAGCCATAAAACTGCTGAACAGTTAATCAAATGGCCACTCGGACTATTTACATTGACCCGCCTTTTTGTTTTTACACTGCTGCTACTCGTTGTTTATTATCTATGCATAGTCACTTTACAAATTACCTCCACTAACCTGTACCCCCGCACATTGCCTCGGTACCGGTACCCCCTGTATATAGCCTCATTATTGTTATGTAATTTTCTTTTGTTACTTAAAAAAAAAAAAATGTTTACTTTAGTTTATTTAGTAAATATTTTCTTAACTCTATTTCTTGAACTGTGTTGTTGGCTAAGGGCTTGTAAGTAAGCATTTCACGGTAAAAGTTCTACATCTGTTGTATTCGATTTGATATGATTTGCAGGGAGGACACATGATCGTGTCAGCGTTGGAGTGTGTGGCCCCCCATGGTGCTTCAATGAGATGAGGTGATCTGTTCGTGTTTGTGTGAGCGTGCGTGTGTGTGTGTGTCACCTGGGGCGACCCAGCGGCTCAGACATTTGGGCCATGGTGCACGTGAATAGCATGGGTAATGGCATCCAGCATCCATCATCTAGCCCTGTCTCCTCTACATTGCAGGCTGATGTCAGAGACAGACCCAGGCCTGGTCTGCCCCAGGCTACTGGCAACAGCAGACGCAGTAGACTGATTGTAAAACAAGGAAGGATGCTGTTATTTAGTGAAGACAGGACAACATAGGAAGATTGTCTTGTTGTTGTGTTGTCTACCTAATATAAAAACAGTTATGGTCACTCAACACAGTCACAATTTATTTACCGGTGTAGGATCTTAATTTGACCAGTTTCTCACAGCTGGATTCATGCAGCAACAGGAAATGTGAATAATTGTGGGAATTATAATTAATGGACATTTTTGTTGGGGTTGATACATTTTTAGTTAGGGCAAATCTTGTCTGAAATTTAAAGTGGAAATTGCTAACTTTAGAAGCCTTTTTAAATCTCGAATACACTACAAGTTTGCATTTCCTGCTGTACAGGACATTTCCTGCAACATCTGTATTCTCATATCTGTCTTCAACGCCAGCGTGCTTGTCCTGTTCCAATCCCGCTCACCATACGGCAATTACAGGACCGTTTTACCAAACAAACAGACAAGAGTTCATGTCCTCCTTGGAATCTTCTTCAGTGCAAGTGAGTGTGTGTGTGTGTGTGTGTGCGTTTGCGTGTGTATGTGTGTGTGTGTGTGTGTGTGTGTCTGTCTGTCTGTCTGTGTGGATGAGAGAGGACTGTCACAGAATATCAAGTGGTGATTCAGTGATGATTTCTCCTGCTGTCCTGCCACCTGTTCTGTTCTATCAGTCACACACACACACAGACACACACAGACACACACACACACACACACAGACACACACAGACACACACACACACACACACACACACACACACACACACACACACACACACACACACACACACACACACACACACACACACACACACACACACAGTTAACAGAGTCATGTCACTGTGAATTCACAACACAGCTTGTTTACCAACGCACAGCTCCCCAAAATCAAACATCATCACTATAATGCTACTTTACCCAGCAGAATCAGAGACAGAATCAAGACTCACTGTTGTCTCTCAACAACGAACGAAACACATCACTATATTCAGGAATGCTGTTTTACCCAGTCAGTGACACACCAAAAAAATCCATTGGAGGTTATACATACAACTTCCTTTATACTTGACGAGCTTCTTTCCACAACGCTAACATTTTTATTTTCACGGCAAGGGGCTGTTCAATGACTGTATTTTTTTTTTGAATCTCTCAAAAAAAGCATGTTTTTTTTGTGAAAAGCTATATCGTCACACTCAGATCATTTTTTTTATTTTATCTTAATGGGCAAGTCAGTTAAGAACAAATTCTTATTTTCAATGACGGCCTAGGAACAGTGGCGGCCTTGTTCAGGGGCAGAAAGACAGATTTTTTACCTTGTCAGCTCAAAGATTCGATCTTGCAACCTTTCGGTTACTAGTCCAACGCTCTAATCACTAGGCTACCTGCCACCCCAAATAAGGAGTACTCCTAGATTTTACACAGTCAAATGTAACAAATAACTACAAATTTTACATACAGTATGTGACATCAATATTTAATCAAATGTAAAAATGTAAAACATTTTATCAATACAGTAATATGAGATCTGTATGTAAAACATTTAAATTTGACATTTAAGACATTTAGCAGATGCTCTTATCCAAAGCAACTTACACTATTCATCTTAAGATAGCTAGGTGAGACAACCACATACATTCAAATATAAAGTATTCCATTCCAGCTAAACATATATAGCATTTTTCAACCAAAAAAAACACACATTTTAATAAACATCTCCAATCTATGAATACAACATCTGAGAACACTAATATTTTACTCACTCGTGAAGGTACCCGTAAGAAATTATTTCTGGTGGAAAAAAAACAAATGTGAAAAATTGGTGGATTTAGCGTTCTGAAAATAAACCCTTCACTTGCTGCAGTCTCTCGTGACATACTTTTTTCCATTCAATGGTACTGTAGCTGACCAGCAAGCACGCGAGATTTGTGTCTGGGTGCCAAGATTACTCACTGTTGCTATGCTTATTGTCGTTGAAGGCTAAAACAACAGAGCTTTGGACAGGGATTGGGCACTCAGAGATGATGGTCTACTCTGACTCAGAGGAAGTATTACGTCATTCTCATCCCCTAACTCTCCCATCCCAGGCTGATCACTAGAAATACACTTCTATTTTGTACGTTTGAAAAGGCCCTGAGAACGTCGATATATGCCTTCCGCTGTGCTCACCAAAAAAAGAACAACTATTGCCCAGCACTGGCACGAACTCATGATGCTCAGAGGCAAAGTGCACTGCTCAGACTGAAATGTGCTGTTCTGTCCACTGCGTCACAGCAGTTCACAATGCTCTAGCAAGCCTTTCCCAAACCGTAGCCCCCCTAACTTGACCAATCGTAATTAATACCTAAACTTAACCCTTTGAGTTGTTTCTGTTTTAGCCCTGTAACCTCGCGGAATTAACATTGTAACCACGCTCAATTAATGCGTCAAAGATAGACAATCCATAATGCACAGGATTTCGAAGTGAAACTATGAGATCTTGTTACCCATCCTCCCCTAACTCTCCTATCTGTGACAGTGATGAAGTGCCCTGGCTGGGCTTTTCTGACTCCTCAGTGAAAAATGAAGCCATTAGTTTTGCAGGACCGACCAGTGCTGGGGTAGGGAGGGAAGATGTATGTGTGTGTCGTGTGTGTGTGTCTTGGTATGTGTGTGCTCTTAGGCATCACACGCCTGCATCACTAACCTATCCATCTCAATCACAACCCCAGCCTGAGCCTAGCCAGAACAGGATAGCATTCAGATGTGGAAATGTATACATCCACTTGTATTGTGAATGGAACTTTGGCAAGTCACATTGATACTTAAAGACATGTTCTGGAACTTTGGCGACTACAAAATAAAGTCTCCCGCTTTGGGCTGGATTTGTCATGCATGCATAATCTATGAGCAGAATTAGTCTTACCTCAATTTACCACAAAATCCCTAGTTTGAAAGCAACTGTTTTTTTGGAAGCTGTGCTGCACCATTTTCTCTACATTTCCACTTACGTGGGCCAGCCCCCGAGCAATTCGAGTTCTAGCCAATTAACTTCAACCCCTCGCCATTTGAGAGGCAGCTAGCAAGATAGCTCTGCTAGAGCAAGAGCAATAATGTGGTGCACTTATCTGCACATTTGTGACGTAGCACGCAATTTTTCGGGGACCACTTTTGGCTTGTGAGCGCTACTTTGACTGGCTAAAAAGGCAAAAAAAGTATACAAATGTACAGGATAATCACTTTAATACAGTATTTGAATCTAGCTTTTTGACTACAGCATAGCGATCCATTTTTGTTTATATTCAGTCTTTGTTGTGTGTTCAACACATGTCCAAACGTCCATATTGTCCTGGTGTTATAGTGTGTGTGAGTGATTTTCAATGTCCTCTCACTCACTGCAGGCAAAGCCAGGGCCTGTATCCACAAAGCGTCTCAGAGCAGGAGTGCTGATCTAGGATATGTCCATGCAATCTTATTCATTATGATCTAAAAGTCAAACTTGATCCTAGAGACTCTTTGTGGATACGGGCCCAGGTCTCTACACAGTATGTCCTGAAGGGAGTCAAATTTCCCCAGCTTTCTCCTCTCCTCTCCTCTCCTCTCCTCTCCTCTCCTCTCCTCTCCTCTCCTCTCCTCTCCTCTCCTCTCCTCTCCTCTCCTCTCCTCTCCTCTCCTGTCCTCTCCTGTCCTGTCCTCTCCAACTCATCTATTAGGCTATACTTTGTTTATGTGACCTTGATCTACAGTGTGTGTACAATCGGTGTCACGAGACTTGTTTGTCCTACAGTATAGATCTGTCAGCTACTCTAGTGTTGACGCATGCATGGACCAGAGGCTGCTGCTGCGGCTGCTGTCGGCGGCCGGTTCTGTTGGTAGTGATGCATGTCGACATGTGCCTACGATCCAAAATAACCCTGACTGTGTGTGAGAGAGTGTGTGGTGTTGCTCAGTTAAGGGAAAAATACTTCATCCTGTCCAGAGATGTAACCATCAAAACTACCACAGCAGCAGCTCACTTTTCTGTGATGAGGAATACAGTATAGTATATTATTTGCATGGTTGGCTTAACAGTATGTGTTATGAGGGCTCAATAAGCCAAAAGTCTGAAACAGATAATGAGGGGCTTGTTAGGAACGTCCAGGATCAGCCTATTGTTTGCCATCTGGTGAGACAGAGTAGTTTAGAAAAATGTGATCCTCTCTCACCTCAGGAGCCTGCCATCCCAGGTTCTGTTACGCTTATAACAGGCCGCGACCTCCGACCTCCCCCTAATCATCCCCCACCCCTTATCTTAACATACCTACATTAGCTATTGTAACAGAGTTAGAAATGCATCCTTATACAGTTGGAAATGCAAATAAATGCATTTGTGTGAAATATAAACTTACAGTATATGCCAGGTAAACAATTGAACTGGTCTCTCTCTCTCTCTCTCTCTCTCTCTCTCTCTCTCTCTCTCTCTCTCTCTCTCTCTCTCTCTCTCTCTCTCTCTCTCTCTCTCTCTCTCTCTCTCTCTGTCTCTGTCTCTGTCTCTCTCCTCCTCTGTCTGTCTCTACAGAGCTTTGTGGCCATGTACGATGGGGCGAGGGTGCCTTCACCCCAGGACAGTGTCAACGGTGTGCCCCCTGCTGCCGTGAACCTGGCAGAAACAGATGCGGGGTCAGGCGGGTCAGCGTCAGTGCCCACCCCGGCCGTGCAGCCCAAGTCAGAAGAAGAGGAGGGGCCTGAGGTGGAAGAGGAGGAGCCCAGACCAGAGCCTGTCCTGGTGAAGAAGGCCCATAGGGAGATCCTAGACCACGAAAGGAAGAGGAGGGTGGAGCTGAAGTGCATGGAGCTGCAGGAGATGATGGAGGAACAAGGGTGAGTTAAGTTTGGAGGGGTACAATGTACACTGGGTTTACATTTAGAGGGATACACCCTTGTTTGGATGGTCTCTCATGTAGACACACGCTAGGCTAGTTTGGTGGATACACAGCATAGGTTATGCCTTGGTTAATGAAGATTTTTACATTGACAGGAATACACATTTGAATCTTAAAAAGCAATTTTTACATGCTCACTACAGGTTACACGATGAATTAGACTCCTGATAACAATTATACATCAAGATGCTCTAGCATGGAGAGAGAGAAACCAAAAATACCAAACAGAGCCTTCAGTTTCTACCCTTTAATAATGATCTATCATGCAGCATTTGATGCACATTACCATTCTAATCGAAAATCTCTGCACTTAAAGAAAATGACAAGACAGCACTTCTTGCCTCCAGTCAGTAATGGCTGCCAGTCAGCCTGAGCCAGAGAGCTCTGAGAGTCATTGGAAGACACAGCCACTCTCATTAGCATGCTATCACTCCTCCAGAGCTAAATAAGAGAGAGCCTTAGCGATACACTAACAGCTAAGAGGCTGGCTCTACGCTATCTACACTACTACCATGGTGGATTTGTGTGGTGACTGGCATCTGCTCTAATCCTCCTAAGGCTCTGGCTGGCTGTGGCTCATCCATTCAGCCTGTGTGTGTGTGTGTGTGTGTGTGTGTGTGTGTGTGTGTGTGTGTGTGTGTGTGTGTGTGTGTGTGTGTGTGTGTGTGTGTGTGTGTGTGTGTGTGTGTGTGTGTGTGTGTGTGTGTGTGTGTGTGTGTGTGTGCGTGTGTGTGCATGTGTAAACAGGCCTTCAAGGCAGATACTTCAGGCTAGCAGACCAGCCTCATGGAGGGTACACTAAATAGGTGTTCCAGGGACAGGCATACTTCTCCAGTCTAGCTGTGACAGTCCTTAAATAAGGTGTAGTGTGACCTTGTGTCTGGCTGTGAGGTGTGAACAGAGTTATCCTCTGAGACGACTGCACTGTACACAGCCCTGGTGGAACTCACAGAGGTTTCACACTTCACATTGTTGTGTGAACTAGAAAACGATTGAGCCTCGTCATTTCTGATAGAGGTTTACTGTGACGTAAGTTATAGCATCATAATGTTTATGATGGTAGACACTTAAACGCAGAGATATGGCTATTATTTATGAATAGAGATTTTGGATGACACAGCAGCTGGATGGCACAGCAAAGCACACTGTTGACACAGCAATGTTACTGGATGGATAGCAGTATGCAAAAATGCAGACCTTGGAAAAAAGTTGCCTCAGTACAAAGTGTATGCTACTCCCAGTTAGCAGCAGTGGTGTATGTTTGAATTGCAGGATAGGATAAGCATGTTCGCTAGTACTGCCAAACAGCATTTCTAACATAAATTTGATCATCATGCCTACAGGAAACGCTGAGTGTACAAAACATTAGGAACACCTTCCAAGTACTTAGTTGCACCCCCACTTTTGCCCTCAGAACAGCCTCAATTCATCGGGGCATGGACTCTACAAGGTGTCAAAAACATTCCACAGGGATGCTGGCCCATTTTGACTCCAATGCTTCCCACAGTTGCTTCAAGTTGGCTGGATGTCCTTTGGGTGGTGGACCATTCTTGATACACATGGGAAACTGTTGAGCATGAAAAACCCAGCAGCTTTGCAGTTCTTGACACAAATCCCTGCGCCTGGCACCTACTACCATACCCTGTTCAAAGGCACTTCAATCTTTGCTCTTGCCCGTTCACCCTCTGGATGGCACACATACACAATCCATGTCTCAATTGTCTTAAGGCTTAGAAATCCTTCTTTAAAAACCTGTCTCCTCCCCTTCATTTACACTGATTGAAGTGGATTTAACAAGGGACATCAATAAGGGATCATAGCTTTCACCTGGATTCACCTGGTCAGTCTATGTCATGGAAAGAGCAGGTATTCTTAATGTTTTGTACACTCATTGTATATTCTCTGGCAGCTGTATTCCAGTGTGTAGAAGGGTCATTCAAACTGTCCTTTAGGTGAGTCACAGTGAATAGATTGGGTAACATGAGATGCCTAACTGTCACACTTAGGTGTATTGTATGAGAAGTGCAAGTCTAGCCCTAACCCTAAGCAGGATAAAGGGTTTTGAAGTGCATCCCCACTCCTCCAGAGCAATGAACTCATCCATGGCCCCTGCCTGGGGGTCTAGGATAAGTAGGGTCGGTTGCGTCTTAGCAACATTATCATATGTGCCTCTGCCTGGAACCCTCTTTGCTCCCCTTTCAGCCCCCCCATCCCTACCCAACAGTAAGCAGCCAACCACCCTCCCTCCCAGCCCTCCTCTCAAGTGAGGAGCCATGCTGGAACCTGGCCTCAGCCTCATTAGGGCTGATAGTTAATGGCGGCTGGAAGGCCAGGCCTGGCTGGGCCAGATTGATGTGGCTGATAGGGAGCTGGCTGCCTGGATGTCAGCAGCAGAGGATAGGAGAGCGGCACCACTGCCATCTGTCAGGCAGGGAAGGGCCCTCTCTATCTGGGCTCCAGACTGTCCTCTCCAGGCTCTGGACTAATTGCCTCCGGTTTGGTAAATGGGCCATATGTCCAATGGAGAGCCCCAGTGACAGCTATTATAAAGTAGAACCCCATGACTACCAGTTTGTTTGTTAAGTACGATAGAGCCACATGTTTTTATCCCAGCCCTCCATATTCCTCCACATTCAAACAAGGCCACTTTAAATGAAAAAGAGTGGGAGGGATTGGGGAGGAGGGGATAAATGGATGTAGAGAGGGATGAAGTAGAGGGAGATAGAGAGGGAGAGGAGCGCAGGGCTCAGGCATTAGAAGCAATTAAAATGGTGTCAGGAGTCTGTTTTCATCTGCTAGTGGATTAAAGCCACCGGGTCACCCTCTAACCTCCTAAACACACACAGACACGCGCGTACGCGCACACACACACACACACACACACACACACACACACACACACACACACACACACACACACACACACACACACACACACACACACACAGGCACCCTCCAAGGCCATGGTCAGGGATTAGAATAAAGTGACAGGTTGAATACCAACCCCCCTCTAACAGCGCCCCCATCAGTGCAACTTCCCTACCATCCCCCTCTCGCCCTCCCTCCCTCCTCCCTCCCCATCCAGGATGTATTAAATCAGTGGATTAATAGTCTGCCGTGTGTTATAGCCTCACAGCATCACCCTGGGAGCCAATTAGAACAGCCAGTCAATTAAAGGAGCCTGCTCATTAAGCTATCTGAAGCCTGCCAGCCTCCCCCATTTACTGGTACTAAAGGCTTCCGCATGTTTCGGTTCGGCTGATGCCTAGCCGAACGAGTGTGCTCGCGTACCTTCGATCTTAGCTTGAAAAGACCTTCGCCTGAAAAACAAGAAAAAATCGGCAATAGTAGAGTTTGTCCATCTTGAGATGACATAGCCAGTATACACTTCCTCAAAATAGTCCGATTTAATCTATTTTATTTGGATGTTTTTGCCGAGGATAACTTAGTTGCGCAATTTTACATCTAACTAGGATGTTTTGAGCAGTATTTCTCAAGTAAAAAAATGGGCATTAAAACACTTAATTGAAGAATCCCTACTGTTGACCACTGACGAAGGGGCGTAGACTTGCTTTAAGACATTTTTTTGTGTGCATGAACACACAAAAAAAAACATGCAGAAGGCCAAAACAAATAAAAACATTCCAAAATGTCATCATAATATACAGTACCAGTCAAAAGTTTGGACTCAAATCAAATCAAGTTTTATTAGTCGCATGCGCCGAATATCAAATCAAATCAAATGTATTTTATATAGCCCTTCTTACATCAGCTAATATCTCAAAGTGCTGTACAGAAACCCAGCCTAAAACCCCAAACAGCAAGCAATGCAGGTGTAGAAGCACGGTGGCTAGGAAAAACTCCCTAGAAAGGCCAAAACCTAGGAAGAAACCTAGAGAGGAACCAGGCTATGAGGGGTGCCAGTCCTCTTCTGGCTGTGCCGGGTGGAGATTATAACAGAACATGGCCAAGATGTTCAAATGTTCATAAATGACCAGCATGGTCAAATAATAATAAGCACAGTAGTTGTCGAGGGTGCAGCAAGTCAGCACCTCAGGAGTAAATGTCAGTTGGCTTTTCATAGCCAATCATTAAGAGTATCTCTACCGCTCCTGCTGTCTCTAGAGAGTTGAAAACAGCAGGTCTGGGACAGGTAGCACGTCCGGTGAACAGGTCAGGGTTCCATAGCCGCAGGCAGAACAGTTGAAACTGGAGCAGCAGCATGGCCAGGTGGACTGCGGACAGCAAGGAGTCATCATGCCAGGTGGTCCTGAGGCATGGTCCTAGGGCTCAGGTCCTCCGAGAGAGAGAAAGAAAGAGAGAATTAGAGAGAGCATACTTAAATTCACACAGGACACCGGATAAGACAGGAGAAGTACTCCAGGTTCGACAAACTGACCCTAGCCCACCGACACATAAACTACTGCAGCATAAATACTGGAGACTGAGACAGGAGGGGTCAGGAGACACTGTGGCCCCATCCGATGATACCCCCGGACAGGGCCAAACAGGAAGGATATAACCCCACCCACTTTGCCAAAGCACAGCCCCCACACCACTAGAGGGATATCTTCAACCACCAACTTACCATCCTGAGACAATGCAGAGTATAGCCCACAAAGATCACCGCCACGGCACAACCCAAGGGGGGGGCGCCAACCCAGACAGGAATATCACGTCAGTGACTCAACCCACTTAAGTGACGCACCCCTCCTAGGGACGGCATGAAAGAGATTTGTACAACAGGTGTAGACCTTACAGTGAAATTCTTACTTACAAGCCCTTAACCAACAATGCAGTTAAACTTTGGTTGAGCTAACATAGGCTAATGCGATTAGCATGAGGTTGTAAGTAACAAGAACATTTCCCAGAACATAGACATATCTGATATTGGCAGAAAGCTTCAATTCTTGTTAATCGAACTGCACTGTCCAATTTACAGTAGCTATTACAGTGAAAAAATACTATGCTATTGTTTGAGAATAGTGCACAGTTTTGAACATGAAAAGTTATTAATTAACAAATTAGGCACATTTGGGCAGTCTTGATACATTTTTAACATAAATGCAATGATTCATTGGATCAGTCTAAGACTTTGCACATACACTTCTACACTTCTTTGCACATACACAAAATCTAAATTGCACCTGGCTTGGAATAATACATTATGGCCTTTCTCTTGCATTTCAAAGATGATGGTACAGGTTGTTTGGGTATGACATTTTAGGCGAAAATTGAAAAAAAGGAGCCGATCCTTAAGAGTTACTCCCCACCCCCAAAAACAAATAACCAATCTAAAATAAAAATAATTGGCAAAAATTTAAAATACTCACCCTACTAATTTATTTTCACTATTTTCTACATTGTAGAATAGTAGTGAAGACATCAAAAATATGAAATAACACAAATGGAATCATGTAGTAACCAAAAAATTGTTAAACAAATCTAAATATATTTTATATTTGAGATTCTTCAAAGTAGCCACCCTTTGCTTTGAACAGTTGATGTTGAAATGGGTCTGCTACTTGAACTCTGTGAAACATTTATTTTGGCTGCAATCTGAGGTGCAGTTAACTCTAATGAACTTTTCCTCTGCAGCATAAGTAACTCTGGGTCTTCCTTTCCTGTGGCGGTCCTCATGAGAGCCAGGTTCATCATCGCGGTTGATGGTTTTTGCGACTTCACTTGAAGAAACTTTCAAAGTTCTTGAAATTTTACAGATTGACTGACCTTCATGTCTTAAGGCACATGAAAGTTACCATGTTCCCGAAGGCATTTCTGCCAAAAAATGCATTTTGATAAAAAAAAGAAAAACTTTCAAATGGCTCTCCTGTGAAGTCGTGACTTGCGACATATGCATAGTTTCCTGAAACGGGTCACATATTCTCTCTGACCTCAGTTTACCCTCTCGGTCAGGTTGGTCTGAGGATGGTAGGCCGTGGTCAGTGGGTACATAGCTCTTTGTCAATTCATGAGATGAACCTCGTCAGAGAGAAGATGATCTGGAATTCCAAATCGGGTAAAGATCTCCCTTCGCAGAATGAGGTCAGCAGTTCATCTCAGGAATCTACAAAGAGCTATGTACCTACTGAGGTGTTGTTGCCAAACTGAAAACGGCAAACCATCCTCAGACCAACCTGACCGAGATGGTATAACTGCACCCTGAAGGGGATGATTGCTTCATTTGTGGGGGATCAGCACACAAGCCAGAATCATCTTCCAGAGTTCCACTTTGCGCTGAACTCTGCTGTCCAGGAGACTTCCGGGGTCACTCATACCGAACTAAACCTGGGAAGACCACTGAAAGACCGATGGACAGATACTTGCAAAGTAACAACGTTTCACCTGACTGCTCTGCCTTTGTTGCAGTCCACCACCACCATACCTTGCTAGCCAGAGTGGAGGCCAGCATAATCAAAGCCAAGCAGTGATGGTGCAGAAACTATGGCAAACATAGATGAGCTGTGTGTTACCCACCCCAGTCTTGTGTCTGGGTCCGTTCTCGTCTTCTGTCAAAGGTGGCCAAACAGTTCACTGCAAAGCTGGCTTTGAGATGGAAATTCTCTGGAGAACACTGGGGAAGATGTTCGGATGGTACATACTGTTGACCTAAAGCCCTGCTACCCTATGGCAGAAGAGCTGGATCGCAGGCAAAAGCAACGCCAGCAGGAACTCTTCTTGGAGAACTCTGATGAGTACTTCCCTGGTTTTGCTTAGTATGAACCTAGCCTACCAAAGCCTGCATCCTTTCCGTTTCTACAGGCATTGTTTTTTCATGGGGGGAGGAGTGTGGCAAAATCCTGGACGGAGCCTACACTGTGCGCTGCCACTTTAAGAGTGCACCGTCTGTCAGGATGAAGTAAATATGGCTCTCCTAAATGGGTGTGAGAGTTCTTGGTCAGCGTGACCGTTTTCAATGTGTGCGCAACCAATTGCAGAAGCCTTGGTCATTTTCAGAGTGCTTAGATTATAAAAGTTTTGTGTTTGATCGCCTGTGTTATCGCTCTACTCCTGAAGTGTTTGGAACCTGTTGTGGCTGTTCAAACCTTGGATCTCTTGGATTACTAGCACCATTGTTGTGAAGCTTTGTCAAACAAACAAATGAAAATGGGAGTCCTGGAGTTGGCCTACAACAACTAAGACCCTCGCCTCCTTCTCTTCTCCATCTCCTGTTCTCTGACTTTGGAACATTTAAAGGCCTTGTTTTGTTTTGGCATACAAATACACCCCCCCCCCCCCCCCCCCCCCCCCCCCCCCCCCCCCCCACGCGCACACACACACTTACACACACACACATTCATGCACCAACTCACTCTTCACTGAATGAATACAGATTATTGCAAATCATCTAATGTTGATAACTGGGTTCTTTATTGTCTGTTACCTCTATGAAATTGCCTCGGAGTTGCTCTAATCATTAATATTGTATAAGATATAATTGGTTGGTTTACCCCGTGCTGTGACTTGTGTTTATATGGTGTGTCTTATCCATTCTCTCCACTTGCTATCTGGTAAACAGGCGACACTCTAGGCAGTATCTTCTGCTGATGTGTGTGGGTCTGGTAGCAGTACTCTCTCTATCCTACTCTTTTCACATCGGCAGTGTAAATACCTGCCTGGCGCCCCGAACAAAAATCTGTATCTTTATCCCTCTCTAACAACTATGCTACACACTGACTTATACTCAACCAAAGTGCTACTCCCTATAGCAATGTGTTTTGGGGTATATATACAGTGCCTTCAGGAAGTATTCATACCCCACTTATTCCACACTCTGTTGTGTTACAGACTGAATTAAAAATGGAGGACTTTTTTCCCCCTCTCACCCAGCTACACACAATACCCATAATAACAGAGTGAAAACACAGAAATATGTAATATACATACGTATTCACCTTCCTGGGTAAGTCTCTAAGAGCTTTGCACACCTGGATTGTACAATATTTGCACATTATTATTTTTTAAATTCTTCAAGCTTTGTCAATTTGGTTGTTTATCATTCCTAGGGAGCCATTTTCAAGTCTTGCCATAGATGTTCAAGCCAATATTAAGTCAAAACTGTAACTACGCCACTCAGAAACATTCAATGTCGTCTTGGTAAGAAACTGCAGTATATATTTGGCGTTGTATTTAGGTTATTGTCCTGCTGAAAGGTGAATTTGTCTCCCAGTGTCTGTTGGAAAGCAGACAGCACCAGGTTTTCCTCTAGGATTTTGCCTGTGCCATTTCTTTTTAGCCTAAAAAAACTCCCTAGTCCTTGCCGATGACAAGCATTTCATAACATGATGCAGCCACCTTCCTCTCTGGCAACTGAGTTAGGAAGGACGCCCTTATCTTTGTAGTGACTTGGTGTATTGCTACACCATCCAAAGTGTAATTAATAACTTCACCATGCTCAAAGGGATATTCAATGTCTACTTTTTTAAAATTATTACCAATAGGTGCCCTTCTTTACGAGGCATTGGAAATCCTCACTGGGTTTTGTGGTTGAATCTGTGTTTGAAATTCAATGCTCGACAGAAGGACCTTACAGATAATTGTATGTGTTTTTTCACCTTTATTTAACCAGGTAGGCTAGTTGAGAAGAAGTTCTCATTTACAACTGCGACCTGGCCAAGATAAAGCAAAGAAGTGCGACACAAAAAACAACACAGAGTTACACATGGAATAAACAAACATGCAGTCAATAATACAATAGAGAAAGTCTATATACAGTGTGTGCAAAGGAGGTAGGATAAGGGGGGTGAGGCAATAAATAGGCCATAAGTGGCGAAATTATTACAGTAAATAAAATAAATAACAATATGGTGATGAGGTAGTTGGATGGGCTATTTACAGATTGGCTATGTACAGGTGCAGTGATCTGTGAGCTACTCTGACAGCTGGTGCTTAAAGCTAGTGAGGGAGATATGAGTCTCTAGCTTCAGTGATTTTTGCAGTTCGTTCCAGTCATTGGCAGCAGAGAACTGGAAGGAAAGGCGGCCGAAGGAGGAATTGGCTTTGGGGGTGACCAGTGAATATACCTGTAGGGTACAGAGATGAGGTAGTCATTAAAAAATCATGTTAAACGCTATTATTGCACACAGAGTCCATGCAACTTATTATATTATTATCAGGAGCGGCAGGTAGCCTAGTGGTTAGAGCGTTAGATCGAATCCCCAAGCTGACAAGGTAAAAATCTGTTGTTCTGCCCCTGAACAAGGTAGTTAACCCACTGTTCCCTGGTAGAACGTCATTGTAAATAAGAATTTGTTCTTAACTGACTTGCCTAAATAAATTGTTAAATAAAAATATATATATGTGTTCTTAAGCACATTTATACTCATGATCTTATTTAGGTTTGCCATAACAAAGGGGTTAAATACTTTTTTACTTAATTTTTTATACATTTGTAAAAGAAAATCTATAAACATAATTCCACTTTGACAATATGGGGTATTGTATATAGGCCATGGACATTTTTTAATTCAGGATGTAACACAGCAAAATATGGAAAACGTCAAGGGCTGTTAATACTTTCTGAAGGCACTGTATGCTAATATCATAGTACAATGACTCCACCAAAATGCTACTAACAGTGCACAGTAGCAGTGTGTTGTTGAGTGTTATTCCAGGAAGTAATTGAGCTGTAATGAGCGTTGCATGATTAGTCCCTGTGGAGAGCCCCAGCCTTTCCTCTGTCCTATTAATGGGGTACGTAAACGAACAAGGACACATTACCTCACCTAGTTAAAACTACGCTACATACTGCTGACTGAACTCTGGCTTGGCTAGGTCCTTCATCCACAAAGACCTACAGCATCACCCACTTACTTAGTTAACACTCGCCTTTCACAACGCTACGCTCACTTAGTTAAAACTACACACTGCTGTATGCTGGCTGAACTGAGGCTTGTCTAGCTCCTCCATCCACAACACACTGATGGGCGATTTTAGAAAAGCTGTGATAAGACTGAGGATAGTGGTCCTTTCACCTCCCTAGCCTCCTCAGGAAGATGAGAGTATTTGCACGCGGAGCTTCAGGGAAATGGTATTTGTTGTGTAAAGTAGGATTATACACAGACAGGGAAAAACACGCATACACTCTTTGAAAAAAAGGTGCTGTCTAGAACCTAAAACAGTTCTTTGGCTGTCCCCATAGGAGAACCCTTTGAAGAACCCTTTTGGTTCCAGGTAGAACCCTTTTGGGTTCCATGTAAAACCCTTTCCACAGAGGGTTCTACGAGGAACACAAAATAGTTATACCTGGAACCAAAAAGGGTTCTCCTATGGGGACAGCCAAAGAATCATTTTGGAAAAGGACACACAAGAATACACATGGGATATTTGCAAACGCCTTTAAACCATATGAAGCCATCGTATTGCAAAGCCAATTTCATTACAGGAGTGTAGGCTATAGATTGTGTGCTTCATATTCAGAAACTCATGATATTGTATTCAATTTTTGTTTTATATGTGGCCCGGATTGTTTTATAATTTCCTATAAATATCATACTATTTGAAACTATATTCAAAAACGTATTTCCAAATACATTATTTCAAATATCAAAAAGACCTGGGTTGAAAAACATGCAGTATTGAAATATTTGTATTTGAAAATATGGGTATATATCCAATACTGTCCAAGTGTATTTACAAATATATTCCTATAATCAACTACTTGTATTCACACCCCCACCCCCAAAAAATACAATAATAATACTTACTTCCAAATGTCTTTTGAAAGTAATTTTAATACCCTAAATAGTATTTGAACCCAGGACTCTTAAGTCACTTAACATCCTGAATGCCTTATAAGGTTTACTTTAGTGTAGAAAAAGTGGGGTCAGACAGACATCGTCATTGCATCAATAATACATTCTACACTCAAACTTTTTTCATTATGTAGTCCATATTTTTTATGGATGTGGTCAAGAAACTTCACCTTTTGCTACTATTTCTGTCAAGTCTACGCATACAATTTAATGCATACGTTGGATAAATCCAACTTATGCACCACACAGCACACAGAATGCACTGCAACTGCCTCTGCAATACAATACTGCAAGGCAAACGCAGCTTTCCATTGGAAATGAATGTACAGTTGAAGTCGGAAGTTTACATACACCTTAGCCAAATACATTTAAACTCAGTTTTCACAATTCCTGACATTTAATCCTAGTAAAAATTCCCTGTCTTAGGTCAGTTAGGATCACCACTTTTTTTTAAGAATGTGAAATGTCAGAATAATAATAGAGAGAATGATTAATTTCAGCTTTTATTTCTTTCATCACATTCCCAGTGGGTCAGAAGTTTACATACACTCAATTAGTATTTGATAGCATTGCCTTTAAATTGTTTAACTTGGGTCAAATGTTTCAGGTAGCCTTCCACAAGCCCATTCCTTCTGACAGAGCTGGTGTAACTGAGTCAGGTTTGTAGGCTTCCTTGCTAGCACACACTTTTTCAGTTCTGCCCACAAATGTTCTATAGGATTGAGGTCAGGGCTTTGTGATGGCCACTCCAATACCTTGACTTTGTTGTCCTTAAGCTATTTTGCCACAACTTTGGAAGTATGCTTGGGGTCGTTGTCCATTTGGAAGACCCATTTGCGACCAAGCTTTAGCTTCCTGACTGATGTCTTGAGATGTTGCTTCAATATATCCACATCATACTCTTTCCTCACGATGCTATCTATTTTGTGAAGTGCACCAGTCCCTCCAGCAGCAAAGCACCCCCACAACATGATGCTGCCACCCCCGGGCTTCACGGTTGGGATGGTGTTCCTCGGCTTGCAAGCCTCCCCCTTTTTCCTCAAACATAACGATGGTCATTATGACCAAACAGTTCTATTTTTGTTTCATCAGACCAGATGACATTTCTCCAAAAAGTACGATCTTTGTCCCCATGTGCTGTTGCAAACCATAGTCTGGCTTTTTTATGGCGGTTTTGGAGCAGTGGCATCTTCCTTGCTGAGCGGCCTTTCAGGTTATGTCGATATAGGACTCATTTTACTGTGGATATAGATACTTTTGTACCTGTTTCCTTCAGCATCTTCACAAGGTCCTTTGCTGTTATTCTGGGATTTATTTGCACTTTTCGCACCAAAGGACATTCATCTCTAGGAGACAGAACGTGTCGTTTTCCTGAGCGGTATGATGGCTGCGTGGTCCCATGGTGTTTATACTTTTGTACTACTGTTTGTACAGATGAACGTGGTACCTTCAGGCATTTGGAAATTGCTCCCAAGGATGAACCAGACTTGTAGAGGTCTACAATTTCTTTTCTGAGGTCTTGGCTGATTTCTTTTGATTTTCCCATGATGTCAAGCAAAGAGGCACTGAGTTTGAAGTTAGGCCTTGAAATACATCCACAGGTACACCTCCAATTGACTCAAATTATGTCAATTAGCCTATCAGAAGTTTCTAAAGCCATGACATACTTTTCTGGAATTTTCCAAGCTGTTTAAAGGCACAGTCAAATTAGTGTATGTAAACTTTTGACCCACTGGAATTGGGATACAGTGAATTATAAGTGAATAATCTGTCTGTAAACAATTGTTGGAAAAATTACTTGTGTCATGCACAAAGTAGATGTCCTAACCGACTTGCCAAAACTATAGTTTGTTAACAAGAAATTTGTGGAGTGGTTGAAAAACAAGTTTTAATGACTCCAACCTAAGTGTGTGTAAACGTCCGACTTCAACTGTACTTCTGGTGTACCAAAATGCAATGATGCTGTCGATCTGATCGAGGTGTTAGAGACAGACAGGATGAAATAGAAAAATCAAGGGAGGAATATAGCAAGGAAGTCTTGTTAAAAGAGGGGACGGTGTCTAGCTACTGTCACATGAAGTTGTATAGAGAGAGCGAAAGATCTTTCTCATTATGAAGAAGTCTTCTGAGGAGAGTGTTTTCCACCGCCAAGTAGGGACAAGCTCTTTGTAAAGTCTGCAGGGATTAATCCCCACCAAGCAGGAGCAGGAGGGATTTACTAGGCTAAGAGAAAATGCTCCTCTTATTCAATGTCACCAAGTTCAGCACTAGCCCCAGAACTGTTTGCTCTGTCTTGCCAACGCCACATGACAATGGCATCAAATGAGTTGGCAAGACAGCACAAACACAACTGGGACTCAGGCTATAGTTGCCTACCCTATGTGAATCTGACTTGAATCTGCTTTGGACCACCTAACCACCGTGTTTATTCCCCCAAATGTTGTTCCTATTGGTCAAGGTCTTAGTGAGGATGAGCAATCAGAAAGAGAGGCAGAGAATTGGTGCACTGTCATGTCATCCGCGGATCTGCTTATCCTCCTAGAGCTGCTGCTGTGTGGGAGATGTAGAGGGCAGCTTTGTGAAGAAATCCGGTAGTCTCCTCTCTCCACACACCTCTCTCTCTCTCTCTCTCTGCTCTTTCTCTTTCCATCTTCCTCCCGCTCTCTCTGCCTTTCTCGACTCTACAGTATAAGCACATCTCACTTGAACATGTGCAACTTTATAATTTGTTATTCAATTAAATTCCTGATTAAAATTTTCTCCTCCACATGAGAGTTGAACCATTTCATTATGAAGTTGTTGCTGGTCTTTTAATTTGGTCTCTGAAATTGAAATCAATATCACTACCCCTCTTCACCAAACCCAAAGCCACTCAATCTTACTAACTACATCATATTGGCATAAACTTATTGCACAAGTATTGATGGCCACTGCCTTTGTCCGACGTGTGCTACGGCTGCACCTGGGGATGTGAGTTGAGACGGTGTAAGAACAGTCTCTCTCTCTAGCCCAGAGACATAAGCTGTGTTCGAATACCCATACTAACATACTGTATACTACCTACTTAATGAGTATATACTGCATACTATTAGTTCATTTTAGTATACTATAAACAAACAGTATGCTTTCAGTTGAGTGTACTAGCTCTTCACATGTCTACCGGAAGTTGATGCTGTTGCTATGCAACCTCTTGGTAGCTAGTTAGTTAGCATAAAAAATGACTAGTTTGACATTTTACGACTTCGGGTGTGTTCTTTAAATTCAATCTGGAGTGCGAGAGTGCGCTTGTAAATTCAGAGTGTTGTCAGATTGTCCGTTTGTAAATTCAGAGCGTTTTGCTCTTGGAGCGTACACTGGAAGCTCGGGCCGAGGAGTAGGGTTGATTTGAGCGTTCTGACCTTACAACGGTAGTCAAGCACCTAAGCTAACGTTGGCTAGCTACTTCCAGACACAAATGGGACCACTCTGGCCATTTTACTCGCCCTCGCAGAGCTGGTTAGGCTGTTCTCATGTTATCCAGAGCGTTGGTGACTGTAACTGTGCTGCTTGCAACAATTTAATTACGCTTTTTTGCCGACGTTTACTGACACTGGCCATATTCAACGGGTGGTGAGCACTCGTAAATTCATTATTCTGCTCTCTGGTACACTTAGACGAGTCCTCTGAAATCTGAAATCGGAGTAGATAGCCAGAGCGAATTTACAAAAGCACCCGAATGTCCATTGAGAATGCACAATGTCTATACCATTTAGCTAAGCTGAGAATGACGGGAATAGTCAAGTCAATAAATGTTGGGTGGGTAGTTAGTTAGCCTATAGTTATTATACTGGCAAGTTTGATGTATAAGTAGCCAACTAATGTTAGGTAGCTAGCTAACGACATACCGGTACATACTGCTGTAATGATACGCTATGTGGTTCGTAAGGACAGCGTAGCTAACAAATTGTCAGGCACTATAAGGTGTAAGGTAACTTATTTTAAAAGTCATTACTTTATTACATTGCTCAACATTCTTAACATTTGTCATAATTAGTTAAAGTAATGAATTTGTATCCGCTCTCGTTGTACTTCAACTACATATTTCCCACCATTTTCTTCAAATCTGGAAACGATGTGAAGCCACGCCCATTTCCTGAAGAATTGCATTATGGACCCTAAAGTACGGAAAAAGTGTCCTCTACGTGTATACTTCATATTTTGTCGAATTTTGTACGACATCGGGGAACTTCTGGCATACTATATCCATACTATGACCAATAAGCATACTATAATACTCAACTGACATCACAAATACACTGCTCAAAAAAATAAAGGGAACACTTAAACAACACAATGTAACTCCAAGTCAATCACACTTCTGTGAAATCAAACTGTCCACTTAGGAAGCAACACTGATTGACAATAAATTTCACATGCTGTTGTGCAAATGGAATAGACAAAAGGTGGAAATTATAGGCAATTAGCAAGACACCCCCAATAAAGGAGTGATTCTGCAGGTGGTGACCACAGACCACTTCTCAATTCCTATGCTTCCTGGCTGATGTTTTGGTCACTTTTGAATGCTGGCGGTGCTCTCACTCTAGTGGTAGCATGAGACGGAGTCTACAACCCACACAAGTGGCTCAGGTAGTGCAGCTCATCCAGGATGGCACATCAATGTGAGCTGTGGCAAGAAGGTTTGCTGTGTCTGTCAGCGTAGTGTCCAGAGCATGGAGGCGCTACCAGGAGACAGGCCAGTACATCAGGAGACGTGGAGGAGGCCGTAGGAGGGCAACAACCCAGCAGCAGGACCGCTACCTCCGCCTTTGTGCAAGGAGGAGCACTGCCAGAGCCCTGCAAAATGACCTCCAGCAGGCCACAAATGTGCATGTGTCAGCATATGGTCTCACAAGGGCTCTGAGGATCTCATCTCGGTACCTAATGGCAGTCAGGCTACCTCTGGCGAGCACATGGAGGGCTGTGCGGCCCCACAAAGAAATGCCACCCCACACCATGACTGACCCACCGCCAAACCGGTCATGCTGGAGGATGTTGCAGGCAGCAGAACGTTCTCCACGGCGTCTCCAGACTCTGTCACGTCTGTCACATGTGCTCATGTGCTCAGTGTGAACCTGCTTTCATCTGTGGAGCACAGGGCGCCAGTGGCAAATTTGCCAATCTTGGTGTTCTCTGGCAAATGCCAAACGTCCTGCACGGTGTTGGGCTGTAAGCACAACCCCCACCTGTGGACGTCGGGCCCTCATACCACCCTCATGGAGTCTGTTTCTGACCGTTTGAGCAGACACATGCACATTTGTGGCCTGCTGGAGGTAATTTTGCAGGGCTCTGGCAGTGCTCCTCCTTGCACAAAGGCGGAGGTAGCGTTCCTGCTGCTGGGTTGTTGCCCTCCTACGGCTTCCTCCACGTCTCCTGATGTACTGGCCTGTCTCCTGGTAGCGCCTCCATGCTCTGGACACTACGCTGACAGACACAGCAAACCTTCTTGCCACAGCTCGCATTGATGTGCCATCCTGGATGAGCTGCACTACCTGAGCCACTTGTGTGGGTTGTAGACTCCGTCTCATGCTACCACTAGAGTGAGAGCACCGCCAGCATTCAAAAGTGACCAAAACATCAGCCAGGAAGCATAGGAATTGAGAAGTGGTCTGTGGTCTGTGGTCACCACCTGCAGAATCACTCCTTTATTGGGGGTGTCTTGCTAATTGCCTATAATTTCCACCTTTTGTCTATTCCATTTGCACAACAGCATGTGAAATTTATTGTCAATCAGTGTTGCTTCCTAAGTGGACAGTTTGATTTCACAGAAGTGTGATTGACTTGGAGTTACATTGTGTTGTTTAAGTGTTCCCTTTATTTTTTTGAGCAGTGTAGTATGGTTACTGCGGTTAGTATGAGTATTCGAACACAGCTCTAGATTTTTTTTTTATGTGTATCACTTCGCTTTGACAACACTGACCTTGTCATTCATGCCATTTAAAGCATTTTGAATTTGATTTCCCTGAGCCTCTAGCTAATGGAGACTCTTTCTCTCTCTCTAGCTTCTGTCTAATTACTTCAATCAGGCTGTTTAATCGAGGTGATTTGTCAGGGCTGTGCTGGCGGGACAGGAACAGGGAGCCAGTCTGTCTGATATACTGTATGCCCCAGTCAGTCACCGTGACTGTGTATGTTGAGGGCAATGGGGCTGGCAAAATTGGCCCTCAACTCATCTAGCGTATCTATCGCTGCTGACTCTCTACTGTATGGACACACACACACTCGCACACACACACACAATCCACACTCAGTTTAACATTAATTTAAACAGGTGTGTGTGTGTGTGTGTGTGTGTGTGTGTGTGTGTGTGTGTGTGTGTGTGTGTGTGTGTGTGTGTGTGTGTGTGTGTGTGTGTGTGTGTGTGTGTGTGTGTGTGTGTGTGTGTGTGTGTGTAAACAGGCCTTCAAGGCAGATACTTCAGGCACAACAGCACTAATTAACAGACAGAATCAGAGATGTGAAGTTTGGCTGCTAGTCCACTAATAGCCCCTGAAAAAAAACTCAAAACATCACCATTTATGCACAATGATTTTAAGTTTAGAATTGACTTTTTTTTACCACTCTAATGCAACTGAAAAAAGCAAGCTCACATCTGAGAGACCCAGAAAGGACAGATTTTGTTGTGTTACGGAACTGAATAAGGAATAATTCCCAGTAGCTATTTGTCTGTGAATAGGCTCTAGTTTACCATGAATACATTTAGATCGCCCTTTTTTAGAAAAGAGGTGTACCCCTGCACATTGACTTGGCACCGGTACTCCTTGTATATAGCCTCGTTATTGTTATTTTATTTTGTTACCATTTCCCCCCCAAAAATCGTATTTTCCTGTTTCTTTATTTATTTTTGACTCTGCATTGCTGGGAAAGGGCTCGACAGCATTTCACAGTAAAGTCTACACCTGTTGTATTCGGCGCATGTGACAAATAACATTTTGATTGATCTTTGTGTAACCGGTGTGAAATGGCTGGATAGTTTGCGGTGCGCGCTAGTGGCATTTCAATCAGTGATGTCACTCACTCTGAGACCTTGAAGTAGTTGTTTCTCTTGCTCTGCAAGAGTTGCGGTTTTTGTGGAGCGATAGGTAACGATGATTCAAAGTCGACTGTTGTTGATCTGTGTAGGGGGTTCCTGTTTCGATCCCAGGTTGGGGCGAGGAGAGGGACAGAAGGAATACTGTTACATTTCTGTCTGAAATGAAGAGAGAAAAAAGATAATCAAAATGCATAACCTCTGCAGAGAGGCCTGGAATCTCAAACAAACATCTTCTGGTCAGTAGATCCACAGGTATATTCTAGCCCCACAGCACATCAACCTCAACCCCGGTGTTGTTGTAAAACCACAGCCGTTACACGCACCGTTAAGCGTACGCCCACTGCCCATGGTTAGCCAATCCCCTCAGACCATCCCGCAGGGTAGAACAAACGGGGAGAACGGAGGTGTCTGACTTTAGGCTTGGCTGCGCCACAAAACCATGTGAGAGGAGTCCAGAGAGGGAGGAGACTGTCGTGTATATTCTACACAGGGACACTTGAAGTCAATTTTAAATGAATCATTGTATAGTAACAGCAAGCTTGAGAGGTCACAGTCAAACTTAGATGCATAAAGTACCAGTCTGAAGTGAGCTCCACCAGGGCAGTCCCGTTAGTTCTCTTATATACTGCTTACACAGACAAGTTATATTTGCATGATTTAGCTTATTCGTCATTAATTCATCATTAAAGTTTGGTTCATGCATGTGACCGACCAATACCTCACAAGGCTTCTTCTCTCCAAGCTGAGACCTTGAAACGGAGATATCCTTTCATTCTCAAAACAAGGTTCTGTGCGTACTGCCAAATTGCAGATACTGATGGTGAGGATTCGTTCAATCAGAAATTGGTTATTAGAAAAGCACAAACATAACATTTTCCATCACAAAACGGTGGAGGAGGAGGAGCCAGGAGGGTGAGGAAGAGGAGACAAGGGGAGGAATAGGAGAAGAGAGGAGGAGGAGGCGGACATTACAGTACACTATAACTATCCGTTCCACAGAGCTCTTATAGCTTCGGGTTGTGAGTCTGACACCTTATTTATGTCTTTACACGAGCTGTCAGTAAACGGAGCGAGTGTCAAGCGTTAATATACCTCAGCCTGCTATCATCAGGACAGTGAAGTGTGAAGGAAGGAGAGCGCCTAAAGCCAAGCATTTTGTTTTGGTGTGTGAGAGCATTAGTGCACAATACGAGCCTATTCTATTTGAAGGCTTTTCACCTCTTTTTATAGCACTGTCAAGGCATGGTAGGGTAGAACACACTGTAGAACCCACACCCAGACATAGTATATATGTCTAGTGACTACAGTGATGCACACAAACACAGTAAAGTAACATTACGTATGGTGATGGGGCCGGCCTCATGCATGGAAAGATATAAATATAAAGTGAGTTGAGTTCTTTGCCACTCTGCTGTGTTTGTGATGTGGCTGACAAGCCCTGCTAGGCTGAGAAATTACTAGAGATTGCTATAGAGCTGGGAATGACTGGTGTGGTGTCTCACACACACACACACACACACACACACACACACACACACACACACACACACACACACACACACACACACACACACACACACACACACACACACACACACACACACACACACACAGAGATTACAGTAGAGCAGGGAGTGACTAGTGGTGGTGTCACACTGGGCTGTCTCTGTTCTGTACTGTCAGACCTCCTAGACCACTACCTTAATCTCCTGTCCCTAGCCGCGGTACTGATAGCGCTGGGCAATTCTGGGATAAATGGACACAGCACCTACACAGCTTTCTGGTCTGGTTCAGACTACTGCTATTATTTTCACTATTTACTGGGATTGGTGCCGTGACTGACTGGCAATGAACAAAGAGAGTCTCTTTTACTGAGTGGGAATGTGTTTCAGCACCAACCACCAGTGGACAGCTCCCGCAGTGTGTTCAGTTCAGCAGCTTTTGAATGTGTTTCAGCACCGACCACCAGTGGACAGCTCCCGCAGTGTGTTCAGTTCAGCAGCTTTTGCTACACCTACAGAGAAAGATAGTGCCATTGAAACAACTGATAGAGAGAGCATGTTG
This sequence comes from Salvelinus namaycush, assembly GCF_016432855.1. Lineage (NCBI taxonomy): Eukaryota > Metazoa > Chordata > Actinopteri > Salmoniformes > Salmonidae > Salvelinus > Salvelinus namaycush. The sequence goes on from NC_052309.1 coordinate 54,832,545, forward strand.
TAAAATGCTAAGTAGCAGATTGACAAATACTAAAATACAAGATATTGAACAAAAGGAATCATACAGACGGTCGTCCTTCATTCCTTCCACAGCTCTCTCTGCATTTGACCTTGAGTTGTGTTCTAAATAGCTCCTCTGTGATGCTCGCTGAACAGTTTTCCTTCTCAGAGACTGTGTGCTCTGTGTTCTTCTGGCAGTCCTCCAATAGAACTAACTGGCAGGGAGTCATGACTCCCATCCAGAACTGTACAATCTGTGTGTGGACATTGGAGCGGTTGTCAGTGGTAATGTCTGAACGGGTTTGTTACTTGTTTTCCACCCACATACAAATACAGTATATCTAGCACTGCATTAGTTAACTTGGCCACAAAACATACATTCAATAGGCAATTATCCCACTCAGGTTCTTCTAACATAAAGTATACGTATATACCACAGCAATCCTATTAAATTACTAATATGTCAATCTGAGTTTTACCACAGAGATCCTATTAAATTACTAATATGTTAACCTGAGTTTCACCACAGAGATCCTATTAAATGACTAATATGTCAATCTATGAGTTTCACCACAGAGATCCTATTAAATTACTAATATGTCAATCTGAGTTTCACCACCGAGATCCTATTAAATTACTATGAGTTTCACCCCCACATGATGGTGACCCACAGGATTCTAGCCAATGCTGATAACGTTGAGAAATTGGCTAACAGGATTGAGTGTATTGATGTGTTGTGTACCACTGGCGTTTCTAGTGAGATCCACCCCTATTTCTGCTGTCAGAATAAAACATGGCATGTAGAAAGGGGCATCAAGGAATGACTCTGGGGAATTGGTGATCTAGCAAAGTGAATCATCTGACACATGCGCACGCCACACGCACGCATGCCCACACACCGAGAATCATCTCTCTCTCACATGTGTGTACACACACAAACACAGGGGCCGGAAGGAAGGACTAGGGAGATTTTAAGTTGAGCTGGCACAGCAAATCACCTGCATTTCCTTTCCCAAGTTGTGTCGTGTATCAATTAAGCCATACTAAGGGAAACACATTCCACTACATATGGTTTCTGGCCAGCCATCTTATCCCCTTCTGGTCAAGCTGTACATTTATGCCCCCCGTTTGGAGATGACGTGGCGTTACACACGCACCAGCGCCCGTTGTGACAGATGGCGATAAGCCTTGCTGCTCTCTCTGATAGGACGGGAAACGTGTGATATTGAAAATGACTAGCCGTGTGTGTGTGTGTGTGATGCTGTTGCTGTCTGTGCCTGGCTATATTCTCCATCTCCTGTCTATACCATGTCTTAGTCACTAAGACTTAGTGGTTCCCATATTTTGCCTTCGCCATGACAGTTAGCCATCACTCCACCTCACTGCCTTGCAGTCCTGCCCTGTCTGCTCTGCTCCACCGAGTAAATCAACTGTGTGTGTGTGTGTGTGTGTGTGTGTGTGTGTGTGTGTGTGTGTGTGTGTGTGTGTGTGTGTGTGTGTGTGTGTGTGTGTGTGTGTGTGTGTGTGTTAATATCCTCATGGGTACCAGAAGTCCGAGTAAAACAAGGTAAGTTCTCACTCATTTCCCACATCCCCACGAGGACAAAAGCTATTTTAAGCTTACAGGTTAGGTTTAGGGTTAGGGAAAATAGGATTTTGAGTTGAAATCAATTTTAGGTCCCCTCAAGGATAGTTAAACATATTCTGTGTGCGTGCTTGCGTGTGTGCCTGCGACTGTGTGTGTCTCTGTGTGTGCCTTGAGTGTGTTGTTGGTCTACTCCCACTGAGTATGTGTTCTCTCCTGTAGGTACTCTGAGGAGGAGATCAGGCAGAAGGTCGGCACCTTCAGACAGATGCTGATGGAGAAAGAGGGTGTAATCACCAGAGAGGGAACACACACACGCCCACCGTAAGTCACACTCTCCTCCGTATCGCTCTGTTGCTCTCTCTTTCTCTCTATATCTGTTTCTCTCTCTGTCTCTATTTCTGTCTCTCTCCCTCCTTTCAGGCTGTATCACAACCAGCCATGATTGGGAGTCCCATAGGGCGGCGCACAATTGACCCAGCGTCATCTGGGTTTGGCCGGTATAGGCCGTCATTTTAAATAATAATTTGTTCTTAACTGACTTGCCTAAAATAAAGGTTAAAATGTATATACAGTTGAAGTCGGAAGTTTACATACACTTAGGTTGGAGTCATTAAAACTCGTTTTTCAACCACTCTACAAATTTCTTGTTAACAAACTATAGTTTTGGCAAGTCGGTTAGGACATCTACTTTGTGCATGACACAAGTAATTTTTCCAACAATTGTTTACAGACAGATTATTTCACTTATAATTCACTCTTTCACAATTCCAGTGGGTCAGAAGTTTACATACACTAAGTTGACTGTGCCTTTAAACAGCTTGGAAAATTCCAGAAAATTATGTCATGGCTTTAGAAGCCTCTGGCTAATTGACATCATTTGAGTCAATTGAAGGTGTACCTGTGGATGTATTTCAAGGCCTACATTCAAACTCAATGCCTCTTTGCTTGACATCATGGGAAAATCAAAAGAAATCAGCCAAGACCTCAGAAAAAAATGGTAGACCTCCACAAGTCTGGTTCATCATTGAGAGCAATTTCCAAACGCCTGAAGGTACCACGTTCATCTGTACAAACAATAATACAAAAGTATAAACACCATGGGACCACGCAGCCGTCATACCGCTCAGGAAGGAGACGCGTTCTGTCTCCTAGAGATGAACGTACTTTGGTGCGAAAAGTGCAAATCAATCCCAGAACAACAGCAAAGGACCTTGTGAAGATGCTGGAGGAAACAGGTACAAAAGTATCTATATCCACAGTAAAACGAGTCCTATATCGACATAACCTGAAAGGCCGCTCAGCAAGGAAGAAGCCACTGCTCCAAAACCGCCATAAAAAATACAGACTACGGTTTGCAACAGCACATGAGGACAAAGATTGTACTTTTTGGAGAAATGTCCTCTGGTCTGATAAAACAAAAATAGAACTGTTTGGCCATAATGACCATCGTTATGTTTGGAGGAAAAAGGGGGAGGCTTGCAAGCCGAAGAACACCATTCCAACCGTGAAGCATGGGGGTGGCAGCATCATGTTGTGGGGGTGATTTGCTGCAGGAGGGACTGGTGCTCTTCACAAAATAGATGGCATCATGAGGAAAGAAAATGATGTGGATATATTGAAGCAACATCTCAAGACATAAGTCAGGAAGTTAAAGCTTGGTTGCAAATGGGTCTTCCAAATGGACAATGACCACAAGCATACTTCCAAAGTTGTGGCAAAATGGCTTAAGGACAACAAAGTCAAGGTATTGGAGTGGCAATCACAAAGCCCTGACCTCAATCCTATGGAACACATTGTGGGCAGAACTGAAAAAACGTGTGCGAGCAAGGAGGCCTACAAACCTGACTCAGTTACACCAGCTCTGTCAGGAGGAATGGTCCAAAATCCACCCAACTTATTGTGGGAATCTTGTGGAAGGTTACCCGAAACGTTTGACTCAAGTTAAACCATTTAAAGGCAATGCTACCAAATACGAATTGAGTGTATGTAAACTTCTGACCCACTGGGAATGTGATGAAATAAATAAAAGCTGAAATTAGTCATTCTCTCTACTATTATTCTGGCATTTCAGTCTTAAAATCAAGTGGTGATCCTAACTGACCTAAGACAGGGAATTTTTACTAGGAATAAATGTCAGTAATTGTGAAAACCTGAGTTTAAATGTATTTGGCTAAGATGTATGTAAACTTCCGACTTCAACTGTATATATATATATATATACTGTATATATACAGTGGGGCAAAAAAGTATTTAGTCAGCCACCAATTGTGCAAGTTCTCCCACTTAAAAAGATGAGAGAGGCCTGTAATTTTCATCATAGGTACACTTCAACTATGACAGACAAAATGAGAAAAAAAATCCAGAAACTCACATTGTAGGATTTTTAATTAATTAATTTGCAAATGATGGTGGAAAATAAGTATTTGGTCACCTACAAACAAGCAAGATTTCTGGCTCTCACAGACCTGTAACTTCTTCTTTAAGAGGCTCCTCTGTCCTCCACTCGTTACCTGTATTAATGGCACCTGTTTGAACTTGTTATCAGTATAAAAGACACCTGTCCACAACCTCAAACAGTCACACTCCAAACTCCACTATGGCCAAGACCAAAGAGCTGTCAAAGGACACCAGAAACAAAATTGTAGACCTGCACCAGGCTGGGAAGACTGAATCTGCAATAGGTAAGCAGCTTGGTTTGAAGAAATCAACTGTGGGAGCAATTATTAGGAAATGGAAGACATACAAGACCACTGATAATCTCCCTCGATCTGGGGCTCCACGCAAGATCTCACCCCGTGGGGTCAAAATGATCACAAGAACGGTGAGCAAAAATCCCAGAACCACACGGGGGGACCTAGTGAATGACCTGCAGAGAGCTGGGACCAAAGTAACAAAGCCTACCATTAGTAACACACTACGCCGCCAGGGACTCAAATCCTGCAGTGCCAGACGTGTCCCCCTGTTTAAGCCAGTACATGTCCAGGCCCGTCTGAAGTTTGCTAGAGAGCATTTGGATGATCCAGAAGAAGATTGGGAGAATGTCATATGGTCAGATGAAACCAAAATATAACTTTTTGGTAAAAACTCAACTCGTTGTGTTTGGAGGACAAAGAATGCTGAGTTGCATCCAAAGAACACCATACCTACTGTGAAGCATGGGGGTGGAAACATCATGCTTTGGGGCTGTTTTTCTGCAAATGGACCAGGACGACTGATCCGTGTAAAGGAAAGAATGAATGGGGCCATGTATCGTGAGATTTTGAGTGAAAACCTCCTTCCATCAGCAAGGGCATTGAAGATGAAATGTGGCTGGGTCTTTCAGCATGACAATGATCCCAAACACACCGCCCGGGCAACGAAGGAGTGGCTTTGTAAGAAGCATTTCAAGGTCCTGGAGTGGCCTAGCCAGTCTCCAGATCTCAACCCCATAGAAAATCTTTGGAGGGAGTTGAAAGTCCGTGTTGCCCAGCAACAGCCCCAAAACATCACTGCTCTAGAGGAGATCTGCATGGAGGAATGGGCCAAAATACCAGCAACAGTGTGTGAAAACCTTGTGAAGACTTACAGAAAACGTTTGACCTCTGTCATTGCCAACAAAGGGTATATAACAAAGTATTGAGATAAACTTTTGTTGACCAAATACTTATTTTCCACCATAATTTGCAAATAAATTCATTAAAAATCTTACAATGTGATTTTCTGGATTTTTTTTTCTCATTTTGTCTGTCATAGTTGAAGTGTACCTATGATGAAAATTACAGGCCTCTCTCATCTTTTTAAGTGGGAGAACTTGCACAATTGGTGGCTGACTAAATACTTTTTTTCCCCACTGTACATACTGTATATAATATATATAATTCACACATGCTAACCCACTTCATATCGCTACGTGTATTTTCAGTAAAATTTTCCCTCTGCCCCTTCCCTATGCCCCATGCATCAATTGAAATAGAATATGAGCATAGCCAGAAGGTTATCACTGAGCACCCTTCCTATTTTATAGGCCTGTCAGATCAGGTTCTCCAGTCCTGTCGTCCCATCTCAGAGCTAATGATGTGGAATGTTTCTGATGCCCCGTATCATCACAGAGGGCTGACTAATGACTGTCTCTCTCTGGCATGCATTGTCACCTTGGCTGTGACCTGACGTTTGCCTATGCATCAATTCTGAGAGAGAGAGAGTGAGAGAGAGAGAGAGAGAGAGAGAGAGAGAGAGAGAGAGAGAGAGAGAGAGAGAGAGAGAGAGAGAGAGAGAGAGAGAGAGAGAGAGAGAGAGAGAGAGAGAGAGAGAGAGAGAGAGAGAGAGAGAGATGAATTTGGCCCTGTTCCTGAGGCATAGACATAATTCTCCCTTCTGCGGCATTCAGAGCTCAGGAAAGCCTTGGTGTGGAAAATTGAGACAGGAGGGTAGCAATTAGCAAAAGAGTTTGCTCCTTTGAGCCAAGTTTACTGACTCTCACTGTTTCTCACACACACATACGCACATTTTAGTCATTTAGCAGAAGCTCTTATCCGGAGCGACTTACAGTAGTGAGTGCGTACATTTTCATATTTGTTCGTACTGATCCCCTGTGGGAATCAAACCCACAACCCTGGCGTTGCAAGTGCCATGCTCTACCAACTGAGCCACACAGGACCCAAACACACACACACATTTTGAATTAGTGTCTTGGAGACTTTATAACTTCCTCCTGTGGTTTCCATGGGGATAAGGAGCAGCAGGGTGCAGTAGTAGCAGTTTGCTTGTCTGTTGTTTCATGCAGGACCATCAGAATGCTACTGCTCCCATAGGCAATAATGTCTGCTCTGCATTGACCAATCATGATCAGACCTCAGCAAAAAGCCTTCCTCATTAGTGATTCTGACCAGGAAGAACACGCACAGATTCTGCAGAACATGCAATAACCACCACCATGTGACAGTCTTTATCCCTACTGCCAAGTGTTCCTCGTATTTCAGTTCCACCATGCTCCTCCATTGATTTCAGCCTGAGCTCAGGGGATGGTAGGATACGAACACAAACTCTCTCTCTCTCTCTCTCTCTCTCTCTCTCTCTCTCTCTCTCTCTCTCTCTCTGCCTCTCTCTCTCTCTCTCTCTCTCTGCCTCTCTCTCTCTCTCTCTCTCTCTCTCTCTCTCTCTGCCTCTCTCTCTCTCTCTCTCTCTCTCTCTCTCTCTCTCTCTCTCTCTCTCTCTCTCTCTCTCTCTCTCTCTCTCTCTGCTTGTGTCTGTCTGTTTTGTATGTAATTTGCAAAATCTATGTAGGCTGAATTCTAATATACTCTCAGTATGTTTGTCATATTTTTGCTGTTGTAAAGAGAATAGGAAATGCAGATGATTTTGGTGTTGGGCAAGGCTATGTATGTCTGTGCACATGGAAGTCAGTGATTTATCTTTACTGTAGGTTAATGAGGTAATACAAATGTGATGTGACTGCAATGTGACAAATTATTAGGCCCTTAGTTGACTAAAATGGCCCACAGACAATAACTAGATGAAATCATTAATCAAATGGCAAAAATGTGACTAAGACCTAATACTATTTTAGTCAAATAACTAAGACTAGACAAAAAACTAAAGGAGTGCCAAAATTCACATTGCTTCAGAGACCCTAAAATGGTTCCCCTATGGCAGGGGTGTCAAACTCCAAGGAGGGCAGAGTGTCTGTGGGTTTTTGGGTTTTCCTTTCAATTAAGACCTACACAAACACGTGAGGGGAGTTGCAACAATTTCAACGATTTTACGGAGTTACAGTTCATATATGGAAACCAGTCAATTTAAATAAATTCATTAGGCCCTAATCTATGGATTTTACATGACTGGGCAGGGGTGCAGCCAGTCTGGGCTGGGCTAGCGTGGTTACACTGGGTCTGCGGTTGGGAGGCCAGTTGGACGTACTGCCAAATTTGCTAAAACGACGTTGGAGGCAGCTTATGGTAGAGAAATTAACATTAAATTCTCTGGCAACAGCTCTGGTGGACATTCCTACAGTCAGCATGCCAATTGCATGCTCCCTCAACTTGAGACATCTGTGGCATTGTGTTGTGTGACAAAACGGCACATTTTTATTGTCCCCAGCACAAGGTCAGGTGGCGGGACTATTTTGGCAAAGGAGAAATGCTCACTAACAGAGATGGAAAGCTTTTTGTGTGTATGGAACATTTCTTTTATTTCAGCAAATTGTTTTATTTCACCTTTATTTAACCAGGTAGGCCAGTTGAGAACAAGTTCTCATTTACAACTGCGACCAGGCCAAGATAAAGCAAAGTAGTGCGACAAAAAACAACAACACAGAGTTACACATAAACAAACGTACAGTCAATAACACAATATAAAAGAAAAATAGAAAAATCTATGTACAGTGTGTGCAAATGTAGAGGTAGGCAATAAATAGGCCATAGAGGCGAAATAATTACAATTTAGCATTAATACTGGAGTGACAGATGTGCAGATGATGATGTGCAAGTAGAGATACGGGGGTGCAAAAGAGCAAGAGGGTAAGTAATAATATGGGGATGAGGTAGTTGGGTGTGCTATTTACAGATTGGCAGGTACAGTGATGGCAGGTACAGGTACAGTGATCGGTAAGCTGCTCTAACAGCTGATGCTTAAAGTTAGAGAGGGAGATATAAGACTCCAGCTTCAGAGATTTTTGCAATTCGTTCCATTCATTCCAGTCAGAACTGGAAGGAAAGGCGGCCAAAGTAAGTGTTGGCTTTGGGGATGACCAGTGCAATATACCTGCTGGAGCGCATGCTACGGGTGGATGTTGCGATCGGTAGGATAGTCAGTTTTATGGTTGTATGTTTGGCAGCATGAGTGAAGGGGGCTTTGTTGCGAAATAGGAAGCCGATTCTAGATTTTATTTTGGATTGGAGATGCTTAATGTGACTCTGGAAGGAGAGTTTACAGTCTAACCAGACACCTAGGTATTTGTAGTTGTCCACATATTCTAGGTCAGAACCGTCCAGAATAGTGATGCTAGTCGGGCGGGAGGGTGCGGGCAGCAATCGGTTGAAGAGCATGCACTTAGTTTTACTAGCATCAAAAGCAGTTGGAGGCCACGGAAGGAGTGTTGTATGGCGTTGAAGCTCGTTTGGAGGTTTGTTAGCACATCACCAGAGGAACAGAGGAGTAGGATAAGAGTACGGCTGAAGGCTAAAAGAACTGGTCGTCTAGTGCATTCGGAACAGAGAGTAAAGGGAACAGATTTCTGGGCGCGGAAGAATAGATTCAAGGCATAATGTCAGACATGGTAGGATGTGAGTACAGTGGAGGTAAGCCTAGGCATTGAGTGACGATGAGAGAGGTTTTGTCTCTAGAGGCACCATTTAAGCCAGGTGAGGTCACCGCATGTGTGGGGGGTGGAACAAAAGGGCTAGCTAAGACATATTGAGCAGGGCTGGAGGCTCTACAGTGAAATAAGACAAAAATGACTAACCAAAACAGCAATAGACAAGGCATATTGACATTAGGGAAAGGCATGTGTAGCCGAGTGATCAAAGGGTCCAGTGAGTAGCTAGGCGAGCTGGAGGCACGGCGATTCAGACTCAGGAGGACGTCGCAACGGGAGAGCCTGTTGAAACCCCCTCAGACGGTTACGTCGGCAGACCAGTCTTGATGGATCGGCGGGGCTCCGTGTTGGCAGCAAAGGGTACAGGCCAATTGGCAAAAGAGGTATTGAAGCCCAGGAATTGTCTGAAGGTTCTCTTCGCCTAGCCGGGAGATGGGCCTTGCTCGAGGCTAGCACCAGGCTAACTGGTGCTTGCTTCTGGACAGAGACTTTAGACAGGAGTAGCAACTCGGATAGCAGCTAGATAGCTGCAATGATCCGGAGTAAAGGTAGCTTGTGGTAGGAGCTTGTGGTAGGAATCCGGAGATGTGGTAGAGAAAAGCAGTCCGATATGCTCTGGGTTGAAATCGCGCTGTGCAGACTGGCAAGAATTGACCGGGCTGAGGCTGGCAGATGTCCGAGTTAACGGTGATGACCGCTAGCAGTGGCTAACTGACTACTAGCTAGTAGCTAGTTAGCTGGCAATCTTATGAAGGGGGTTCCGGTACTAAAGTATAAACAAATAGCAGGTCCATACCACATTGGGTGAGGCGGGTTGCAGGAGAGTATGATTAGTCCGTAGATGGAAATTGAGATTAAAAATGTTACAAATATATATGAACTATATACGAAGAAAAACGATATATACACAGGACGGGACAAGACAATCAGAACAGACATCCCACTGCTACGCCATCTTGGAAATGGGGACCAACACCTAAAACCTGGGACAAACCTGGACAAACACTTTATATGTTGCATTTATATTTTTGTTCAGTATAACTATTGACCTTAATTCATCAATAAAGTACAAGGGTGGAGCGAAAACCCGCGGACACTCAGCCCTCTGTGGAATGAGTTTGACACCCCTGCCCTATGGTATCGTTCTCAAGAACCTTATTTGGTTCCAACTTGCACCTTTATTTTTAATTGTACATTGAAAACCCAGAGCATCCATCTTCATTCTTCTTAACTCTGATGTTGAACTCGCTCTCACACCAACACTACTTAGTACTTACAGCTAGCTGTCTTGTCTATTTCCATCTCCTTCAGCTTTCAAGGGAGTTCTTGTTTTCACTGATTTGAAATCTCTTCAGATTTCAGGCTGAAAATTATCATACCTCTCTAACTAAATTAGACCAGGGCATGCATCTATCTCTAAGGTGTGCATGTGGTTATTTAATATTTGTCTGTTATGCGCTACACTATTGTGATCAGTGGTGCTCAGACAATTAACAGGTTTGCTGTCCTCCTCTCCCAAACGAACAGAGCTACGAAAGGGACCGCCTCCCCCCTTCATTGCAAAGGATGAAACATGTTTTATTGTCACATACACAGGATAGGTGCAGGAAAATGTGTTGTTTTACAGGGTCAGCCATAGTAGTAGGGTTAAGTGCCTTGCTCGAGGGCACATTGACTGATTTTTCACCTTGTCGGCTCAGGTATTCAAACCAGCGACCTTTCAGTTACTGTCCCAATGCTCTAACCGCCAGGCTACCTGTCGCCTCAACCCCTCACACACAAACAATTGTGACAGGATTATTAATAAGAATGATTCGAACATGTTTCAACTCTTAAATGTTATGGAATGTTGCTATATGTTCCTGCTGTATAGCTTATGTAATAGCCTAACATGAAAGAATTGACAGGTCAATTACTTTTTTACATTTACCTAATTAATGTAGATCCAATAAACAATGTTATAATGTGGTTAATGTGTTGTGTTTATATGCAGGCATTATAACCCCCACCTTGACAGATGATAAACAATGCAGGGGTCCAGTTAGGACAGTGAATTTTATACTGTGGAGTTAATTCCCTTAAGGCAGCTGTTTGGAATTGAATTAATCAGACGTTAACACGTTGTTGTTATAAATAAACTTCGTTGAATGGTAATCTTTTAAAATGTTCACGCGTTCACACGTTCAATGGCTCATTTATGGCATTCATCACCCCTCATATGCGTGCGCGTGTTCCATGTGCCCTCCTCTCTCTGTGTGGGTGTACTGTTCTTGGCCAGATGAGATGGATCAGCAGAGGGCACATGGTGCAGGCCAGGAAGGGAAAGGGATGGGGGGATTAGGGGGGGGGGGGGGGGGGGGGGGGGGGGATTTTAGATTTTAGTTATTTTATTTGTGCTCCGACAATAACATTTGGACTCGGATAAGTAAAAGATTTGTGTTCGAATAAATGATTTTGTAGCACAGAATGTTTAGAAAATAGGGTTAATTTTCGGAGTCGTTCTGAGCCGTATGCAGCTGCAGTGTTCCTCAGTTCTTGTCATTCTTACCACACATACACCCAATTCCTGGTCCCTGGTCTCCCATTGGCTGCTTCCAGTGACCTGTGACCTGTGTTTTCCCTGTAGGATCAAACACATAGTCCATGGAGAGCATGGTGAGGAGCAGACCGACCCAGCCCTGGCTGAAGGTTACCAGGAGGACGCAGACAGGCACGGAGACTACTACGATAAAGACGGTTATAGGTATGGAACAATCACACGTATTCTCACTCATACAGACACATGTATACTACACACACATTTATATTTGCATGTACGCACGCATGCACACACACAAAAACACAATCACACACACACTCGCTGACCAATAACTGAGAATGGTCTTGGAGGGGATGGCTGCCGTTTTGCGTGCTCCTAAACAACTGTGCTATCTTATTCGTTTTTTCACATGTTTGTAACTTATTTTTTAAACTTATTTTGTACATAATGTTGCTGCTACCGTCTCTTATGACCGACAATAACTTCTGGACATCAGAACAGCGATAACTCACCTCGAACTGGACAAAGTTTTTTTCTTTAACGAGTCCGACGCAAAGGATATACTGCTTTCTTGAGAACTGGCCCAAATCCCTTTAATTTGCGTAAAGAAAAGACGGAGAAAAAGGGGACGGAGGTCGGGCTGCCTTCTGAGAATATGTAGGCGAGTGACTTAACCTCCACTACCATCCTTTCTATTGGCCAACGTGCAATCATTGGAGAAAAAAATAGATAGTGGAGGTTTAATGTCCCGTTAAACTGTAATATCTTATGTTTCACGAGTCGTGGCTGAGCGACGACACGGATAATATAGAGCTGGTGGGATTTTCCATGTATTGGCAGGACAGAGAAGCTACGTCTGGTAAGATGAGGGACAGGGGTGTGTGTCTATTTGTCAATAACAGCTGGTGTGCGATGTCTAATATTAAAGAAGTCTCAAGGTATTGCTCGCCTGAGGTAGAATACCTTATGATAAGCTGTAGACCACATTATCTACCAAGAGAGTTCTCATCTATATTATTCGTAGCTGTCTATTTACCACCACAAACCGATGCTGGCACTAAGACGAGCTGTATAAGGCCATAAGCAAGCAAGAGAATGCTCATCCAGAAGTGGCGCTCCTAGTGGCCACGCTCCTAGTGGCCACAATCCGTTTGACCTCATTTCTACCAGCATGTCACATGTGCAACCAGAGGGAAAAAAACTCTAGACCACCTTTACTCCACACACAGTGATGCATACAAAGCAAAGCTCTCCCCCGCCCTCCATTTGGCAAATCTGACCATAATTCTATCCTCCTGATTCCTGCCTACAAGCAAAAACTCAAGCAGGAAGTACCAGTGACTCGCTCAATACGGAAGTGGTCAGATGATGCAGATGCTACGCTACAGGACTGTTTGGCTAGCACAGACTGGAATATGTTCCGTGATTCATCCAATGGCATTGAGGAGTATACCACCTCAGTCATCGACTTCATCAATAAGTGCATTGATGACATCGTCCCCACAGTGACCGTACGTACATATCCCAACCAGAAGCCATGGATTACAGACAACATCCGCATCGAGCTAAAGGCTAGAGCTTCCGCTTTTAAGGAGTGGGACACTAATCCAGACGCTTGTAAGAAATCCCGCTACACCCTCAAACAAACCATCAAACATTCAAAGCGTCAATACAGGATTAAGATTGAATCCTACTACACCAGCTCTGACGATCGTCGGATGTGGCAGGGCTTGAAAACTATTACGGACTACAAAGGGAAACCCAGCCATGAGCTGCCCAATGACGCGAGCCTACCAGATGTGCTAAATGCCTTTTATGCTAGCTTCGAGGCAAGCAACCCTGAAACATGCATGGGAGCACCAGCTGTTCCAGACGACTGTGTGATAACGCTCTCGGTAGGCGAAGTGATCAAGCCCTTTATACAGGTCAACATTCACAAAGCCACGGGGCCAGACAGATTACCAGGACGTGTACGCAAAGCATGTGCAGACCAACTGGCAAGTGTCTTCACTGACATTTTCAACCTCTCCCTGACCTAGTTTGTAATACCTACATGTGTCAAGCAGACCAGCATAGTCCCTGTGCCCAAGGAAGCGAAGGTAACCTGCCTAAATGATTACTGCCCCGTAGCACTCAGGTCGATAGCCATGAAGTGCTTTGAAAGGCTAGTCATGGCTCACATCAACAGCATCATCCTGGACACTCTAGACCCACTCCAATTCGCATACCGCCCCAACAGATCCACAGATGACGCAATCTCAATCGCGCTCCACACTGCCCTTTCCCACCTGGACAAAAGGAACACCTATGTGAGAATGCTGTTCCTTGACTACAGCTCAGCGTTCAAAACCATAGTGCCCACAAAGCTCATCACTACGCTAAGGACCCTGGGACTAAACACCTCCCTCTGCAACTGGATCCTGGACTTCCTGATGGGCCGCCCCCCAGGTGGTAAGGTTAGGCAACAACACGTCTGCCACGCTGATCCACAACACAGGGGCCCTCAGGGGTGTGTGCTTAGTCCCCTCCTGTACTCCCTGTTCAACCTCGACTCCGTGGCCAAGCACAACTCCAACACCATCATTAACTTTGCTGACGACACAACAGTGGTAGGCCTGATTAGCAACAACGATGAGACAGCCTACTATAGGGAGGAGGTCAGAGACCTGGCAGTGTGTTGCCAGGACAACAACCTCTCCCTCAATGTGAGCAAGACAAAGGAGCTGATCGTGGACAACAGGAAAAGGCGGGCCAAATGGATCTCCATTGACATTGACGGGGCTGTAGTGGAGCCAGTCGAGAGTTTCAAGTTCCTTGGTGTCCACATAACCATCAAACTATCATGGTCCAAACACATCAAGACAGTCGTGAAGAGGGCACGACAACACCTTCAGGAGACTGAAAAGATTTGGCATAGGTTCCCAGATCCTCAAAAGGTTCTACAGCTGCACCATCGAGAGCATCCTGACCAGTTGCGTCACCGCCTGGTATGGCAACTGCTCGGCATCTGACCGTAAGGCGCTACAGAGGGTTGTGCGTACGACCCAGTACATCACTGGGGCCAAGCTTCCTGACATCCAGGACCTATATACTTGGCGGTGTCAGAGGAAAGCCCCAAAAAATGTAAAAGACTCCAGTCACCCAAGTCATAGACTGTTCTCTCTGCTACCGCACGGCAAGCGGTACCGGAGCACCAAGTCTAGAACCAAAAGGCTCCTCAACAGCTTCTACCCCCAAGCCATAAGACTGCAGAACAATTCATCAAATGGCCACCCGGAATATTTACATTGACCACCCCCATTTGTTTTTACACTGCTGCTACTTGCTGTTTATTATCTATGCATAGTCACTTTACCCCTACATGTACAAATTACCTAACCGGTACCCGCGTACGTTGACTCGGTACCGGTACCCACTGTATATAGCCTCGTTATTGTTATTTTATTGTGTTACTTTTTATTATGTTTTACTTTAGTTTATTTGGTAAATATTTTCTTAACACTTTCTTCAACTGCATTGTTGGTTAAGGTCTTGTAAGTAAGCATTTCACGGTAAGGTCTACACCTGTTGTATTCGGTGCTTGTGACAAATAAAGTTTGATTTGATATGGTACCATTTTAGCCGGGCCGGTGAAATGTACCTCCATTTACGTTTTTGGTCATCGCTTCCCCTATGTTGTGTCTACATGGCCCCAAAACAGCTTAACATTTTTGTATTTGTTTTGGCAACACATTTAATCAACTACCAAAACCATATAGCCTTTTGTTTATGATTACAAAAATTTGGAAAAAACGCCAACATTTGCAGTAAAATGTTGATATTTTCACTTTCAAAGGGTTGTATTAAATACAACGTTCTTTTTTACACTCTAAAAAAGCTATATGCGTTTTCCCTAAAGTCTACTGATTACAATAATACATATGATTAATACATATGATATTATTTACTGTGTCACTTTTAAGAAATGTCAGGAAGCCTGCCCCATACACCACTCCTACACAGCACATGTGTGCCACAGATAGGGGAGCGGAGGTGGGAGGCCTGCCAGTACAGGAGCTTACCTCCAAGCCCTCCGGAGAGGATGTAGTCCATGCTGTCAGCGATTAAGGTCTGCGGTACACACACACACACACACACACACACACACACACACACACACACACACACACACACACACACATGCACGCGCATAGACAGACACAAGTACAGACAAAGCTCGCACGCACACACACTACCCACCTCTTGAGATGGAAATCCAATCAGCCTTTACCTCATCCTCTCCATGTGGCCTTTGCCATTTCATATACACTAAATATACAAAAGTATGTGGACACCCCTTCAAATTAGTGGATGTGACTATTTCAGCTACACCCGTTGTTGATAGGTGTATAAAATTGAGCACACAGCCATGCAATCTCCATAGACAAAACTTGGCCAACATCATTGCCCGACCTCACTAATGCTATTGTGGCTGAATGGAAGCTAGTCCCTGCAATGTTCCAACATCTAGTGTAAAGCCTTCCCAGAAGTGGAGGCTGTTATAGCAGCAAAGGAGGGACCAACTCCACATTAATGCCCATGATTTTGGAATGAGATGTTTGACGAGCAGGTGTCCACATACTTTTGGTCATGTAGTGTATATGCAGATTAGATAGATATCAGTTGAAGAGGGCTCTTCAGACCAAGTGCTATAGCCTTCAGAATGCACCCCCACACAAATACACACACTCAGTACAGGGAATTCTGACATACACTACACTACATTGTTGTTTGTCTTTTGAAGTATAGCCAATACACCATGGATTCATTAGAATGTATTATCGGAATTACATTTTCCCAGAAATTAATAATTGTATGCCAGATTGCCAGAGGCAGTATGAAGTGGTACGCTCCCATGCACTTGCATGCACAGTATGGATTGTCGCATCACTCAAAGGAAATTAAGCTTGCTCGCCTGGAGAAAATCTTGCCACCAGCTGATCAATTTATTTGTGACTGAAGATTACTGTAATGACAAACGCTTGTATGTTTCGCTCACTGAACACTCCCCCCTCCAACTCTCTCATTTCTCTTTCTCTCTCTCTCTTTCTCTCTCTCTCTCTCTCTCTCTCTCTCTCTTTCTTTCCCTCTCTCTCTGTCTCTCTCCCTCTCGCTCTCTGCCTGGCTACCATAGAATGAAGAGGAAATCTAGCAGCTCTCCATCTCCTCGACCAAAGAAGAGGAAGAAAAAGAAATCTGGTCGCAGAAGGAGTCGGTCAGTGGCCTCAATAGATGTAGAACTATTCTTCCTCAGTGATGAGATATGCATTATGCTGTTGTTACATTGCATTTGAATCGTTGCATATGTATTGTGTGTGTACTCCCTTTAAACCCGAAGATGGGCAGGGCCGTGGACACCGACGTGATGGTAGATACAGATTGGAATTGAAAAAGAGTAAGACAGCTCCCTGGTTTTCCATCAAGGGAGTGAGAGAGATTGGTCTGGATGACAGACAGAGAGAGAGAGGCAGTGCTACAGATGAAAGCGAGAGACCGACTGTAGGGAGAGAAGGACACAGGTGACTAGAGACATGTACGACACATAGAAATCTCTGGCCGCTCTCAAGGACTCTTGGTGAGGAGAACTGGCAAAGCTACTAGAGGAAATGTAATGATGAAATGTAAAGAATAGAATGGAGGACTGGGTTCGTTGTTCGCTTTGACAGTACAGACAATTCTCTGAAGAAATCATGTATGAGTGGCCCTGCTATATCATTCATAGTGGCAAGGTTAGAGGTGTGCTTTGCGACGTTTTCTTAACAATCTTTCAATTCCTTCTGGATAAGCTTTATTGTGTAGGACTGCTCTTCTTTCGCTCTCTTCATCTCTTTCTCTCTCTCTCTCTTTCTGAGCTCTCTCTCTCTCCCCATGTCTCCTCCAGGTTCGACAGCTCCTCTCCCTCCCGCAGAGAGAAGAAGAAGAAAAGTGGAAAGAAACACAAGCGAGACAGGTGTGTATGCGTGTGCATGCACTTTTCATGAACATTCATCCTCTAGGTTACTCATAGAATGTGAGCATACCCTGATGCTTTTCAGCCGGTTTGCGTAACAGGTGAAAGGTGCTCAGCTGAGGGACTTAGGGATAAAAAAAATCACAGCATAACTATCACAGAAAAAGAAAGAGGAGCACTCAGTTTCACCGAACTCAAGCTATGCCATTACTCAGTACTGTACTTTCACTACTCACTTTCCTATAGGCCAAAATAGTATAGGAACCACAAATAAGCTATGTTTTCTAGAAACAACAGACTATATATGACTGACCTGCTCGATTCGGTCTTATGTAGCAACATTTGAAAATGTGTTTATTACATTGGATAAAAGCAGAGACACAGAGCTGCAAAATTGTATGTCATACACTGCATTTGAGGAACAATGGGAAAGTAATTCTGCTTTGAAAGTTGATAAACTTGTAACCTCACTTTTGAGGAAATGGCCCTTGACTATTTTGGTAAACCTACTGGAGAGCTCTTCTTTGTCTACACCCATTCAGCATCGTTCACACCCTCTTAAGCCTTAGCACCACCCTCCTACGGATTCACATGTAAGGCCATGTACTAAACAACCAAAGATTTCAAGACTAAAAGCTGGTTTATACTACATATATCGACAGTTGTCGCAGTGTTATCATGAACATTATATTGTCGTCCGACATCAAACTTGTCGTTGTCGTTATGAAAAAGTATAAACACGAAAACTACAGACTGCATGACATCAGCAGCCTGGTGGTCCAAAATAGCTTCACTAGTATATTTTAACACCAATGAACCCACCCGTTTAAAAAATTAATTGAGTATATGTCAATCTAGCAAACCAGGCAACTATAATCAACTTTCTAAACAATGTTTTGGTCTGTTTCTAGCTTGATAGCTAGCTAGCGAGCTAATGTTAAGTTAGCTCATAATGACCATAATCATATAGCTGACAACGTCTTCACTGTAGCTCATTTGTCTTCATTATTACAGGAAAATAAATTCACAACAAGATCATAATTTCCAAGTTAATAGCAATCCAATTGAAGAAAATAGCTTACGGTTGTGAGTGTGACGAAATTAAAGCATTCTACTAGAGAATTTTTTAACTTGGACACTGTCTCGTTGGCCTAACGTTATGTCCTAATTTGACTTTGGTGCAGGTCATGTTCTTCACATTACCGTCTCTGGTAAACACATACTATATCAATTAAAATCAAGGTTTATTTGTCACATGCACAGGATACAGAAGGTGTCGTGAAATGGTTACTTGCATAGTGGAGTCTTTTGTTTAGACATGTAGCTTGCTAAACAATTAACCATAATTCCAACTCATAACTTTACTACCCTGCATGAATCTGCAGGTCGCTAACCAACCAGGTTCAATGTTAGCTAGCTAGCTAACAACCGGCTACAACTAGCAATGCAAATGGCTCCTGAGATAGGAATAATATTACTACAAAGATCATACATGTAACGTTAGCTAACGAGCCAGCCAGCTAACTTTAGCTAGCTAGCTAACAGTACGCTTTAACTTGAATTGAAAACGACAAAATTAGAAACGTATAATATCTGAACATTTTGCTACCTAGACTATCTTACGGGTATACATGGATGGACGCTTCTCCCTCTCTGTCACGGATGCCATGGTTGCCCTTAGTTTGAAGATGTAATCCGGAGACAGGTGTTTTATACAACAGCCTTCTGGGTGTTCTCTTTTCGACTCCCTCTGCATATTTGCAATCAAACACCATCATTTTCTCCATCATAATCTAATTCCACCGGGCATTCCACTGATTTCAAAACTCAGTCCTCCAGAAAGTCGAGAGTAACACTTTTGCAGGTCTACTATGTGATATCTTTCAAAAAATCTGCGTTAGAAAGGATTACCTACACATACTGACCAGCTCATGTTATAGACAGAAACGTGCTACATGGCAGACCAATCCAAACGTATCTCTCGTCATGTCCAGCCCATCCATTATCTCAGTCAATCATGGCTAATGGGAAGGTTCCTGACTTTTTCTATGGCTAAACCAACTAGGCTCGTAATTTAAAACTTGTATTAGTATTTACAGATGACGTACAAGTTTGTTATTAAGGCACATGAAAGTTCACATGTTCTAGATGGCATTTCTTCCAAAAAACGTAGTTAAAAAAAAAAGTTTATGTTCAAATGCCTCTCCTGTGAAGTAGTGAAGCGTGACATACGCCTATGTTTCCTAAAACGAGTCACATATTATTGATAAGGATATTGATACTCAAAGTGAGAAGTAAGATATTGGAGAGGATATTCTTCCAGCGCATTCATTCATTATTGATGATGTGTAATAATGTTGCTTATACTTTTCTTACGAAGCAATCCTCCTCCTCCGACAATAAAGCAATAATTATAGTGTCAGCACAAAATGAAAAAGAGAATGGATAGAGAGAGAATGAGAAAGAGAGCTCAGCAGAGAATAATACTGCTTCGCCCAGGGATATCATAAGGACAATAAGCAATTCTAAATAGCACATCCCTCCTCCTTTTTTTTCTCGCTCTTTTATTCTCCTTCTCTATTTCTCTCTCCCTATCTCTATCTCTCTTTAATTCTCTCTCTCTTGTGGGGGCTAAACTCATTCCTCTAATAACCAAACCTGTATGTAGCTGGAAAACAAGAAAAATGAGCCTCTGACCAAATTGCTGAGCATCGCTGTGCTGCCCCCCCCCCCCCCCAAATAAACCCCCCCAACACCCCTACCCTCCTCACACTTATAAAACTCTCCTCCTCCCCCCCTCTCCCACCTTTAGCCTCTCTCTCTCTCCCCTCCTCAGATTTCTCCAAACATCCACTGCATTGCAGGTATTGTCTACACATGAATAATGTATGGTTAGATAGGGGGAAAAGGAGGAGGTGGGTGCGTCCCTAGAGTTAGGTAGCCTCCTGTGATATGCTCTACTGTGTGTGTCTGTTGGGGCATTGGAGAAGGCGGTGGAGGGGAAGGGGAGCTTTTTCAAATGCAGTTGTAACAATCTGAACTGTAAGCTGCTATGGTGTCCACCAACCAATACTCACTTTACTACACCGCCAACATAGAAAAGTCACTTTGTAACAACAGAAGATTACATTTTCTTTGGTTTGGGCTCCCATTTGAAGTATAGCATAGCATTGTATATTCCTTCAATTAGGAGAAAAGGAGGGAGGAGAGCGATAGAGGAGGGTGTTAATAATGTAGGGTTCTAAGACTTGATGGTATGAAGATAGTCAAGAACAAAAAAGACACAGACTTGAAAACAAGTTCAGGTTTTTTAATAACGACTGGTCATGGAAAAGAGCATTACAAGCATAGGCTTTTGTCTGAACACACTATATAGAGGAGGCTCTCCCTCCTGACATCCTGTGGGATCTCTGCCTAAACAGAAGCATAAATTACAATAGGCCAACCCAATGTATACATTAGACCCACATTCCTTGTCTTACGAGGGTGGGTATTTCTAACACTGATGTCCCCCCCAGCTAAATCTCTCTCAGTTCAGGGGCGGCAGGTAGTCTAGTGGTTAGCCGAAAGGTTTCTGGATCGAATCCCCGAGCTGACAAGGTAAAAATCGTTCTGCCCCTGAACAAGGCAGTTAACCCACTGTTCCCCGGTAGGCCGTCATTGCACATACGATTTTGACTTGCCCAGTTAAATAAACGTAAATAAAGGTAAAATTAATAAAAAATAAAAAATAAAATAACCTAAGCCATAATGGTGGTGGGCTAACAGACTACCAAAGGCCCCTTGACTCCTGAGGGTCGACCGGCATTCCTCCAATAGACTGAACAACACAAGGGCACAAAGGCACAGAGGGTGTAGTCTACATGGTAGACTGTATGGTTAACATAGGCTACTATTTGGTTATAGCCCTATAATAAGAAGAGCACTATCAGGGGACATTGTGTTTGACAATTGATGGGAGTAAAATAAATGAAAGGCGAAGCCTCCTTAGAGCCCCCAGTCTGTTCTCTCTGGTGGAACAACAACATGGTTTACATCCCAAATGGCACCCTATTCCCTATTTAGTACACTACTTAAATAGGGAATAGGGTACCATTTGGGAGACCATGTGGTCTCATAGCCTAGACGCCACAACAATTCTTCACTGGCCCTATATTACTCTGACAGCTTTATTAGGATCTTTCTCTTCACTAGCACAGACCTGACATAGTTTTTGTGTTCCTCTCTCCTTGTGGTACATGTGCCAGGTGTATTATGTGTATGTGTCTATGTCCACATAAGGTGAATACAGTGTTGTGTAAACAGAGGGAAAATAAGAGCTTTTGTTGTCCAGTCTGACTTATCACCGTGGCAACAGTAGTGTGAACATACTAAGGACTTTGAAGTACTGTATGTAGTCAGTCAAGCATATATCCCCTCATTATATATCCCCTTATTAAGGTCTAGAGAGATGGTCAGGCTAACTGGAGTTCAGTGTGTGTAACAGAGGTTTAATAATTTGAATAAAAATAACATATGCCATTTAGCAGACGCTTTTATCCAAAGCAACTTACAGTCATGCGTGCGTGCATTTTATGTGCGGGTGGTCCTGGAAATCGAACCCACTATCCTAGCATTGCAAGCACCATGCACTACCAACTGAGCTACAGATGACTCAGGTTTCTCTTTCTCTGTAGGTCGACGTCTGGTTCCAGGAGAAAGAGGAGATACAGGTGGGGATACAACCACATCACATAGGTTTTACAGTCAGGGACACTAGGTCAATGACTGCTTGTTACAGTGCACGTACCTTGTTACCTGTTTAAAGAAGATGCATCAACGTGTTTCCCTTTTCAGATCCGGTAGCCCAAAGAACAAACAGAAAGACAAGAACAAAACCAGAAAGAGGTAATGATCCCTCTTTTTCATAATCTAACAATAATGGACCCTGAACTGAAAAGATCTGACTGAACTGAGAAGATGTTAGATGTTTCGTAGACTTTAGATGCGTATACAGTTGAAGTCGGAAGTTTACATACACTGAGGTTCTACAAAAATAGAACTGTTTTGGTCATAATGACCATCGTTATATTTGGAGGAAAAAGAGGGATGCTTGCAAGCCGAAGAACACCATCCCAACCGTGAAGCACGGGGGTGGCAGCATCATGTTGTGGGGGTGCTTTGATGCAGGAGGAACTGATGCACTTCACAAAATAGATGGCATCATGACGAAAGAAAATTATCTGGATATATTGAAGCAACATCTCAAGACATAAGTCAGGAAGTTAAAGCTTGGTTGCAAATGGGTCTTCCAAATGGACAACAACCCCAAGCATGCTTCCAAAGTTGTGGCAAAATAGCTTAAGGATAACAAAGTCAAGGTATTGGAGTGGCCATCACAAAGCCATGACCTCAATCCTATAGAAAATTTGTGGGCAGAACTGAAAAAGCGTGTGCGAGCAAGGAGGCCTTACAAACCTGACTCAGTTACACCAGCTCTGTCAGGAGGAATGGGCCAAAATTCACCCAACTTATTGTGGGAAGCTTGTGGAAGGCTACCTGAAACGTGTGACCCAAGTTAAACAATTTAAAGGCAATGTTACCAAATACGAATTGAGTGTATGTAAACTTCTGACCCACTGGGAATGTGATGAAAGAAATAAAAGATGAAATAAATCATTCTCTACTACTATTCTGACATTTCACATTCTTAAAATAAAGTGGTGATCCTAACAAACCTAAGGCAGGGAATTTTTACTGGATTAAATGTCAGGAATTGTGAAAAACTGAGTTTAAATGTATTTGGCTAAGGTGTATGTAAACTTCCGACTTCAACTGTAAGTATAATATTTGAAAGAAACAGACAGTATCTAAATAAATGTATGCATGCCACAAGCTTGAATGTGACATGGTGTCAGTCTTGTTTCATTGAAAACGCTTCAATAGATTTCATGACTGAGTTGCTGAATGTGTCTGTATGTCTGTCATTGTGCGTGTGTGTGCTGGCAACTTTGTTGTGTATGTGTACATTTACGTGCGTTTGTGTGTGCTCGTGTGTGCATGCATGCATGCGTCTGTCTGAATGTTTTTGTTTGTGTGCTTGCGGGCGTGTACTCGTCTGTATGCGTGTGTGTCTCTGAATGTACGTGTGTCCCACAGGTCCCCAGTAGAGTCCCCCAGTAGGAGGTCTCAACGTAGAGGCAGCTGCTGTAGCTCCCGAAGTGCATCACACTCCTCCACAGGCCACAGCCCCTCCAAGTCCCCTGGCAGGTAGGACTCCCATTACCCCCCCCCCCCCCTCCCCTTAGATGCATGCCTTCACTGTTTCACAAACCCTTTAATCATACTCTTCTTGGTCTATTGATGTAACACTGATTCAAGGTTTGCAACAGCTTTGCTAGAGATCCATGATTATTATTTGATCAGAATGTAGTTGACTGTAGTTCAACTCATGACTGACCAGTTGAAAAGGTAATGATAGCCTAGACTATACTGTTGAGTCTTAAACAGTCTATACGTAGCTGGTATAGTATAATATACTCTTGAGTCTGTGTCATTTCAGCAGCTTGGTTCAGTACTCCTGTTTGTCCGTCTGTCCCTCCAGGCCCAACTCCAAGCACAAGACAGACGGACACAAGGCCTGTGTGAGCCCGTCCCCGTCTCCCGGTCCTGGCGGTCCTGTCACGTGGCACAACGGGCACCACCACCAAGACCACGCCCGCAACGGCAAAGCTGGCAGACTCAACCACAACCACGTGGCCGAGGGCAACAAAGGGCAAGATGTATGTAGTCTCCTCTATCTCGCCCCGCCACCTCCCTAACCCCCCCCCACATTCTAATCTACACTCAAATGGTAACCTCCACACTGGCTCCCTCTCCTATGAACATGATTTATTTTCTTTGTGTCAGTTTGTGACATTATCTCCTCTTTATTTGGTACTATTATAGAATGACTCTTCTTTTAGTTGTTCCTGTTTTTGCAGGGTAGTTTTACTCTGTATATCTTCCAACCACTTTTGTCCTCCTGTGCAATCTTGCTGCCACTAATTATTTCTGGCATTACTTTGATACTTATACCATCTCAACATTCCTTTGACGTAACTGGTTAGAGGGAGGGATGGATGTTTGAGTCATACATACGTAAGAATGAGTTTGCTGTGGCCTCATCCCAGATCTGTTTGTGCTGCTTTGCCTCCTATGGTCATTTCCACGCCAAGACAGCACAAACATGTCCACGCCAAGACAGCAAAAACAGTTCTGGGACCAGGCTAAGTTTGCTGGAGATAAGAGAAAAAAAATTAAGACTGACTATGATCAATTAATCTCTGGCCCAAGTGAGTGTTTGCATGGCACATGTTATGTATCGTACAATGATAATATGGAGGTTTAGTATTCGGGTGTGTCCTAAATGACACCAGATTCCATACAGTGCATTTGGAAAGTATTCAGACCCCTTGACTTTTTTCACATTTTGTTACGTTACAGCCTTATTCTAAAATGTTTTTTTCCTCATCCATCTACACACAATACCCCATAATGACAAAGTGAAAACAGATTTTTAGAAATGTTTAAAAATGTATTAACAATAAAAAACAGAAATACCTTAAAAACAGAGTCCACTTGATAAATTAAATTGATTGACATGATTTGGAAAGGCACACACCTGTCTATATAAGGTCCTACAGTTGACAGTGCATGTCAGAGCAAAAATCAAACCATGAGGTCAAGGAGGTGACCAAGAACCCGATAGTCACTCTGACAAAGCTCCAGAGTTCCTCTGTGGAGATGGGAGAACCTTCCAAAAGGACAACCATCTCTGCAGCACTCCACCAATCAGACCTTTATGGTAGAGTGACCAGACAGAAGCCACTCCTCAGTAAATGGCACATGATAGCCTGCTTGGAGTTTGCCAAAAGGCACCTAAAGACTCTCAGACCATGAGAAACAAGATTCTCTGGTCTGATGAAACCAAGACCAAACTTTTTGGCCTGAATACCAAGCGTCACGTCTGGAGGAAACCTGTCAGTATCCCTACGGTGAAGCATGGTGGTGGCAGCCTCATGCTGTGGGGATGGTTTCAGTGGCAGGGACTGAGAGACTAGTCAGGATTGAGGAAAATATGAACGGAGCAAAGTACAGAGATCCTTGATGAAAACCTGCTCTCGAGCACTCAGGACCTCAGACAGGGGTGAAGGTTCACCTTCCAACAGGACAACGACCCTAAGTACAAAGCCAAGACAACACAGGAGTGGCTTCGGGACAAGTCTCTGAATGTCCTCGAGTGGCCCAGCCACAGCCTGATTGAACCCGATCGAACATCTCTGGTGAGACCTGAAAATAGCTGTGCAGCTATGCTCCCCATCCAACCTGACAGAGCTTGAGAGGATCTGCAGAGAAGAATGGGAGAAACTCCCCAAATACTGGTGTACCAAGCTTGTAGCGTCATATCCAAGAAGACTCGAGGATGTAATGTCTGCCAAAGGTGTTTCAACAAAGTACTGAGAAAAGGAATACTGAATACTTATGTAAATGTGATATTATTCTTTCTTTTTTAATAAATTAGCAAAACTGTCTAAAAACCTGTTTTTGCTTTGTCATTATGGGGTATTGTGTGTAAATTGATGAGGGGAAAAAATGATTTAATCCATTTTAGAATAAGGCTGTAACATTACAAAATGTGGAAAAGGTCAAGGGGTCTGAATACTTTCCCGAATGCACTTTATATACAGGATAGTGCACTACTTTTGACCAGGGCCCATATATAGGGAATAGAGTGCCATTTGGGACGGAGCCTCAGGGTTTGCTAATGAACTGGAAACTCTTTGGTTTTTGTTAGGCAGCAAGCTCCTGCAGTGATGAAGTAGTGAGAGCTCACTTCTGAATCAGTTTAGCCAGGGAAAGGAAACAAATAATAGCTTTAAAGTTTGCTTTTGCTACAGCTCCCCCAAATGTAATAAAATATGAAACAGGAGGATGCTTATTTAAAAAGTACTTATTAATAGTTCTCCACTGTTTTATTTCTTTGATATGCTATAGAGTTTAGGACATTTTGTAAATGTTAGTCAAAAGTTGTCATTTGATCATGCTGATGGTAATGCTTGATAACAGCCATCAATGAAACCATCTGTAGCTGACTGATCTAACAAACAAAGATGGATGTAAAAATGTAGGTCTCAACTATGCTATTTTTACATCTGAACTCAACCAGTTCTATCTTATGTTATATGAGAATGATATTATCTGGTTTGGCCTGTGAGATTGTGTGGTGATTTGATCTGAACCTAATTTATGAAATGTCCAATACTTCTAGTTTACACACGTGATTGGTTTCAGTTTGGTTACGCGTTCAACTCTAGTGCCACCAAATGCCTCAGTACAGTCACTAAAGTAGATACAATTGCTCAGAACAGAGTGAGCGACAGAGAAGTCATTGCTGTACTGGTACAGTAGCAAGAATGATAGGTGTATAAAAAGTGAATGTATAATTGCTAGGTATTTATCACTGAAACTAACCAGACATCTTGTCTAGTTTACTCAGAATTGATTTTGTCTTCTGTCATTCTTATTCCTCCCTAACTGTCTCGTTTGGAACTGTTTCCATGCTTTGGCTCCTTTGAAAACGGTAACCCCTCCTAATCTGCTTTATTTTGATCTATCTGTGAAACAACCACAAAGAACGACAGACTGACTGAACTGTTATGTTTTAAATCACTATCTTTCAGTCGTCACCATAATCTCCCTACTATAGATGGCTCATTAGAACTGAGGTAGCATTTTGCGTTTGAATCTAACTGACCCTAACTACAGCGCCTTGCCAAAGTATTCACCCCCTTGGTGTTTTTCCTATTTTGTTGCATTACAACCTGTAATTTATATGGATTTTTATTTGGATTTCATGTGATGGACATACACAAAATAGTCCAAATTGGTGAAGTGAAATGGAAAAATTATTTGTTTAAAAAAATTATAAAAATGTAAAACGGAAAAGTGGTGCGTGCATATGTATTCACCCCCTTTGCTATGAATCCCCTAAATAAGATGTGGTGCAACCAATTCCCTTCAGAAGTCACATAATTATTTAGATTGCATACAGGTAGACACTTTATTTAAGTGTCACATGATCTGTAACATGATCTCAGTATATATACACCTGTTCTGAAAGGCCCCAGAGTCTGCAACACCACTAAGCAAGGGGCACCACCAAGCAAGCAGCACTATGAAGACCAAGGAGCTCTCCAAACAGGTCAGGGACAAAGTTGTGGAGAAGTACAGATCAGGTTTGGGTTATAAAAAATATCAGAAACTTTGAACATCCCTTGGAGCACTATTAAATCCATTATTAAATAATTTAAAGAATATGGCACCACATCAAACCTGCCAAGAGAGGGCAGCCCACCAAAACTCACAGAACAGGCAAGGAGGGCATTAATCAGAGAGGCAACAAAGAGACCAAAGATAACCCTGAAGGATCTGCAAAGCTCCACAGCGGAGATTGGAGTATTTGTCCATAGGACCACTTTAAGGCGTACACTTCACAGAGCTGGGCTTTACAGAAGAGTTGCAAGAAAAAAATAAGCAAACATGTTTGGTGTTCGCCAAAAGGCATGTGGGAGACACCCCAAACTTATGGAAGAAGGTATTCTGGTCAGATGAGACTAAAATTGAGATTTTTGGCCATCAAGGAAAACGCTATGTCTGGCGCAAACCCAACACCTCTCATCACCCCGAGAACACCATCCCCATAGTGGTGGCATAGTGGTGGCAGCATAATGCTGTCGGGATGTTTTTCATCGGCAGGGACTGGGAAACTGGTCAGAATTGAAGGAATGATGGATGGCGCTAAATACAGGGACATTCTTGAGGGAAACCTGTTTCAGTCTTCCAGAGATTTCAGACTGGGACGGAGGTTCACCTTCCAGCAGGACAATGACCCTAAGCATACTGCTAAAGCAACACTCGAGTGCTTTAAGGGGAAACATTTAAATGTCTTGGAATGGCCTAGTCAAAGCCCAGACCTCAATCCAATTGAGAATCTGTGGTATGACTTAAAGATTGTTGTACATCAGCGGAACCCATCCAACTTGAAGGAGCTGGAGCAGTTTTGCCTTGAAGAATGGGCAAACATCCCAGTGGCTAGATGCGCCAATCTTATAGAGACATACCCCAAGAGACTTGCAGCTGTAATTTCTGCAAAAGGTGGCTCTACAAGGTATTGACTTTGGGGGGGATGAATAGTTATGCACGCTCAAGTTTTCAGTTTTTTTGTCTTATTTCTTGTTTGTTTACCAATAAAAAATATTTTGCATCTTCAAAGTGGTAGACAAAAATCTATTTAATTCCAGGTTGTAAGGCAACAAAATAGGTAAAATGCCAAGGGGGTGAATACTTTCGCAAGCCACTGTAACAGTGTGCTCTGCTAACAAAACAACAGACATCATTTAGACCAAAGGCAATAGCCATTACTGTTTCACTTTCACTGCTGACTAAGCAACTAAATGGGGTGTAGAGCAGCGTCCAAAAACATTCTGTCTAGAATAATGAATGACAGATGATGCTATCTCCTTCAATTTCCTTTCCTTCTGAAGCTTGCATGTGTTTATGAGAGGTCTCACCTGCTCTATTTGTCTGTCTGTCTGTCTGTCTGTCTGTCTGTATGTGTATGTCTGTCTGTCTCTCTCTCTTTCTCTTACTGCTTGAATTCATTTATGACTGTTTTATATCCTGCTTTTTATCGATTTGAGTAGTATTTACCCCATGAAATAAATGCCCAATGCTCCTTTTCTGTCTCGTTTATGTAAAAAGCACTCATATGCTTTGGAACTGGACCAAGTAGGTTAACTGGGTATGTGTACTACTAGTTTTTCTTGTCAATACAGTCTTTCTAAAGCACAATGTTTTGCTCAGTGATAGTTAGCCCCTTTCTTCAGAAGTCTGAGAGAGCTCCCAGACATCAGGTGTACAACAACCCCTTCTCTCTCGCTCTAGTCTCTCTATTTTCTCTATTCACTTCCTGTTTACTACTTACTGTTTACTGTATCATGTGACCTACATGTTGCCTCTAGGTGACAGTATCACTTCTGTCAGACTTTCCCTGATGTTGATATGCAGTATATTCTATATCTCTATGTGTTCCAAGTCAATGGGGATTGGCAAGGGGAGTCTCATGTGCCATTGTTGCATAATGAGGCTCAGTGTTTGAATATTTGAGCTAATCGGTTGTGTTGAGGTGAATCTAGAATTGCTAGGTGTTTATCACTGAAGCTCAAATCTGTCAACCTTTTGACAGTTCATCCTATACTATCAGCCTTAAACAGGTTTTTGGTTCATGAGACCTCTCCTGTCAATCGCCACATACAGGGGAATTATTGTGTCTCTCCCTTGCTGACAATTCATCAGCGCTCAGACACCATGTGTATTTGGGAGGTTGCTCGCTCAATATTGTTCATTTTGGATACTAAACCTTTCTGGGAGATCATAGATCCAACAGAGGCTAGATAATACTGTAGTATCTCTATGGTTAGCACATGTGCAGCAGCAACTTGGGTCTTGTCTGTCTCTTCTATTTTTACATCTCGGTTTGTCCTTCTGATTCTGTCTGTAGTTTTCTTGTCCAGGGTAAATTTATATCTGCTAACACACAAAAAACAGTGATACAAATGTTGAAACTAAATAGGACCACACACACAACATTTAGTAACATTGGTATTTTAAAGGGACCCAAGACACTTTTGAATGCGAGTGCCGTATTTAATTTCCCCTTTGTATTGATATTGATATGTTCAGTACCACCCTCCCCAAGGCTCACTGTACTATTCGATTTCCAAGGCTTTAAATTCACAAAGAATCACCCTTTTATTCTGCCTTAATAACAATCGCCTTGTACTAACTTGGGGCACTGTAATGACCCTGGTGCATTGCTGAGCCCAAAAGGAATATGTAAGAAGTGAAAGAGGCCACAATGTGCTTTCTGAGACGGATTCGATAGCTTTCGTAAACCACAATGGGTATTGTTCTCTTGTTGAATAATATATTTTCCAAAATGTGACTGGGGTCCCTTTTAAATGTGCTGACTCTACTAGTTGTCCATTCTAGCGGTGACTGCCCCGCCCTCAGCTTCCCCCTTCCAAAACTCATCCGCTCTATCTGTCCCATCCGTGTTCTGTCCATCCGTGTTGTGTGTGACACATCTTTCTCGCCCTCCGTTGTCCGGACATGCTCTTCTCCCTTCTTCTCATCTGTCATATGCCAGCTCTGCCTGCTCTTCCTTCTCTCCATCCATCCATCCCTCCATCCCTCCTTCCTTCCTTTCCTCTAGCAATTCTATCTTAACAATGGATTTCATTTTGTTTCACGAATCACTCTATTCACTTACCCAACCTTTACCCACCTCTCCCTTTTGATGCAACCATGGCTGCATTCGAACAAGCGAAAAAGACAGCAAATCATTTTAGTTTTTAGATTCATTTTTTTACCTTTAGTTTGATTTTGATTTTAAGTGTTGGTTTTGTTTGTCCATTTTCTTTAGCTTTTTTGTTGGTTTGTTTACCTTCTCCTCCTTAGTCTCTGGAAGAAGTTCGTAGCGTTGATACTAAAAGAGGTTCATTGTCTTTTTCCCATTTCGCTGCGGAGAACATTCCTTTCTCCTTGTTTTCTTTTTTCTTCCTTTCCTTTTTTTTGTTGATATTGCATACGTGTCACTGATTGAAATGGAAGGTAGGTAACGCTCTGCCTTGGCACGTGGTCTTTCTTTTATGCAGAAATGAGAATGTCAGAAGCACCCTCTATCTTGATGTCAATGTTTCTGTGTCTCTCTTTCTATGATTTAACCACCAGGGAACTTTAGCTTTAGGAAGTTTATTTTACCGTTCCTTTTTTTTCTGTTATATTTTGCTTTTAAGATTTGGATTATAGTTGATCCTTTTTTCTCTATCCTTCTTAAATGTTCATACTGAATTCAGTCCAGTATCCCACCTGATATATATATCAAGAAGGCCCATTTCTTTGTATACTTCTTTCTGTTTTGGTAGAATGCATTTATTCCTGTTTGTCCAGCATCTCTCTGTTCACTTGGTGAAATAGTTACATTCGTCTTATGATTTGATCATGTTTATTTCCTCGGTGGCTGTTTCTAACAACTGTCATCATCTGCGTCAGTGGTTGTGTGTTTTCTTATATCTACAGCTCAGTCTTTTGTTTGTTTTGTGGAGAAGGTTTTACTATTCTTGTTGTTTTCAATGAAGAGTCTCTGTTTTAGTCATAGTTCAGCGGTCAGCGTTTACAGGGGAGAAGGTTAATGCATGCAGGAGAGCTCGCTGTGTTTTGATATTTACCTGCTTTGACATTTGATCTGCCTTTATATCCCGGAGACACACACAGCCATGCAATTGCTCCACACAAACATCTGCACTCACAATACTTTGTGAAACCCCTTGCCCTGTGTACACTGCTATTACAGAATATGCCTGCGTCCTAGTTCAATGTCCTCAGCATACCTTATCTCTCAACATCGTCCACTTGCTTAAAAGCCTCCTACTGAAGTTGATCTACCAAACACATTTGTGTTTAAAATGAAGCTGTAGTTTTAAGAATCCCATCAATAAATGTCTAGAAGTACACAAAATTTGCAGAGCTTCTGTTCTCGCAGAGGACTGTTGCTTTTGCTAGAGTTAAATTCAATAGTACAGATTTTTTCATATTAATGGATATTATTAAAACAGAGAACTAAAACAGAGATCTCAACAGAGCCAATTAAAATGTCATATGCCTGAGGCTTACAGGGGAAGCGCAACCCAACACTGACAAGAAATGCCTTGGTTTGAACAAACTGTAACCTAAAATACAGTACCTGGGGGTTGAACTCCTAAACGTCACTCTTTGGAAGCCCTAAACTTAAAGGTAGACTCAGCAAGATGACATTGCCACGAGCACCACCGCAGATATTGAGATGAGCGAGATGAAATACTTTGCTCTCACACAGTCACACACAGTATCTGCGCATGGGCACGGGTTCGCTTCACACTGTTTACAGAGTGGTCGCCAGGGCACCAAAACCTCAGAAGTTGAGCCTCTCGCTCCAACGCTCTTAGTTGTTGCAGAAATTGGTCCACTATGCTGTTTACTTTCTGCATCTATGTCATATCGCTGAGACTACTTTTAACTCAATGGTCATTCACACAGACTGTCTGCCCTGCCCTCTGGTGGAGTGGGCTGGGCAGGAGAATGAATGATCTGGAAGATGTAGCTACTCTCGGTGTGAGAGGTTCCCTGAACATTGTGGTGTGTTCCTTCCTCTTTTTCTTTTTGATTTAATTTCAGTTGATTTCCATGCATTGTCTGATGCCTCACTCTGCCAAGGAAGGGTTTTGTGTCTTTTTCTCTTGCATTTTGTGAAATCTAATGATGCACTTATGTTGCCCCACTTTTCCCTTTTCTTCATACCTTACCTACTAAAGGAGGGAATGCCACTTTATTGGTAAGTGGATGTTAACCAAAAGGGAGTTAAACAAGAGTAACGATAAAAAAAAATACAAAAAATGGGTCGCTGTTCACATCTCAGCAATTGTCTACTACAGGGAAAAAAATCCACAAAGAGAAAATTATTGAGTAGCAGACGATTAGTTTCTCTGATTCGATTTGACTCTATAATTGTTCCTTGACTATTTTATTTTGTTCCTTCCATTTCTGTGATGTTCTGTCAAGTTGTCTACTCTTTTTTTTTCATATTTGTTTTTTACCATTACTAAAACTTGAAGAAGTCCTCCTTTTCTACTCTACAAATTCTGTAGCTCTATACTCTCTTTTCTCTCTGCTCTTTAACTTAATTTGGGTCATAATACAAATAAAAAAATCCCTTTCTCTTCTAGTTTTTTTCCGTTTCTTTTCGGGATTATGATTTCTTCGACTCATTATGGTTTTGCATGCCAAGTATTGCATGCGCTGCACCATAGAGGACTGTCTATAAGCCATATCGAGAAAAAACCTAGATCTTTTCTTTTAGATGTTGACCCTCTTTTGCCAAGTACACCGTAGCGCTCAAACACTTCACTGTGACAAACTCTAAGGCCCTTTTTCTATTTTTTTCCCTTTTTTTTTCTTTTTTCTTTTGTTGGTTATCATTTCTCTACAGAAGCTGAGAATGCTGACTGCTGCTACTCCGGGAGACCAGTCGACCATGATGCTGCCTCAGCTGAGAGGAGGAGAGCACAAGACCCACAATGCCCTTTACACGACCCCAGGAGGAGGTTCTGCAATCCAGGCTGGACAGGCTGGAGAGGCCCTACATGGAGAGGAAAGGCAGACGATAGGGTCGTCGGGCAGACGGGGAGGTCACAGAGGTCACAGAGCTCATGGGAAGAGCTCCCATTCGCCAGCTCACAGCAGTGACTCCGCCCACTCTCAACGTAACCTGCATCCTCACAGAGGAAAAAGCTCTCACCGGAAGAAGTAAGCAGAGAGATTCGACCTTCCAGACTGACATAACCTTTACCTGTTCTGTCCTTCAATCAATTAAATAAAATATATTTATAAAGCCATTTTTACATTAGCAGTTGTCACAGTGCTTATACAGAAACCCAGCCTACACCCCAGAGAGCAAGCAATGCATATGTAGAAGCACGGTGGCTAGGAAAAACTCCCTAGAAAGGCAGAAACCTATGAAGAAACCTAGAGAGGAACCAGGCTCTGAAGGGGTGGCCAGTCTTCTAATCCAGGTGAAGATTATAAGAATACATTAAGGCCAGATTGGTCTGGGACAAGTTCCGGGACAAGGTCTTCGCCCCTTCTTTTATGTCCACTGTGTTTGGTGCTTGGTCTGCTGTCCAGGGCACAGTCCTATGCACTTCCCTCTCCACTCTATTTCTCCTGGCTTGTGCTATCCTAAGATATGCTAATTAGAACGAAAACAGGCTGATCGCTTTGAGAACTAAACAACCTGTTTGGTGATCTTCTGATGTGGCACATCACAAAACATTAGTGATGCATTTATTTGCCTCACTCTCCCATTTCATCATACATTATCTACTAAAGGTATCCAACAATCCTGACCCCTATCTTTCCTCTGTTACCAATAATCAATTGATACTCATTTATCCATCTACCTCAAGGACTAAAGGGGGCCACTCGTCCAAGCGGCACCACCATGGGGTTCGGGGACAGGCCCATCACCAGAGCCAGTCTGGCTCCCCGGGGCGGCACCGCCACACATCTGGGTCAGGCAGGAAGAAGAGTGAGTCTCGGGGGCGCGGTGGCATGGGGGTCCGACAGCGTAGCAGCTCCTGGAGCTCCGGACGCTCTTCATCACGCTCCGGCTCCAGAGAGAGAGGCCCCAGCAAAGCCAAGTCCCCCCACCCCCATGCCAGACAGAACAACTCCAGGTGACCGCTTACCTGACCCGGAAGGCCAGATAACACTCGTTTTGGATTAACTAGAAACTTTTGCAACTGTTCTTGCTATCCAGTGATTTATTTAGACACAAACATTACTTTTCTCATATATTCATTTTTTCTTTCCAGTACATGACAATTTGATGCGTTTATTTTTTCCTTTCCCCACCAGGGAGAGAGACAGCCCTCACCACTCTGATGCTGACCGTGCTCGCCGTCGCTCCAGGAGCTATTCTCCCATCAGGAAGAGGAGACGAGACTCTCCCAGCTTCATGGAGGCTCGTAGGATCACCAGGTAACAGAGGCTCTATCTAACCATGCTCCCTCAGTGAAAGCAGAATACAAGTGTAACACTGACATCTATGGGAGCGTTTGTCAAGGTTTCTTCCTCAACAATTTTATTGTGAATCCTCAGGATAATTACTGTAAATGTGGGGTGTTTATATGTTCTCTAATCTGACATGCCATAGTATTTAGTGTATGTGTAAATGTGAGTGTCTGTTGTATAGTACCATCCAAGTGGAACTGAACACGTTATATTATTTCAGGTGAAATGTTTTTATATCACAGAAGTGTACAACCTTTATCACCGATTGAATTTGCCACAGCTGAGTGATGCCACACTGTAGCAATAATATGATTCCATTGTATTTCCCAGAATGTGTGTGTAGTGGTTTCCCATAAAATGCAGGTGAAATGTTCTGTGACACTCCTCTCTCACTCCTCCTGTACGAAGGAAGGTTCCCCCATCTCTCTCCCCCCCCGAAGCCAAGACAACGGAATACTGCTGAGCTGCAGGCTAGGTTACCGTGGTAACAGTTGCCGTGCAGCAGGACTCCCCTAGTCCTCCTTGCTGAAGCCTTGTGAAGCAGTTAACCAACCGAACAGATTTCCCTAGAGTAACGCTGCACCCTCCCCTTTCCTCTCGATCTCCCTCTTTCTATCCATCTTTCTTTTTGTAAATCCACATTCACCTGCACTAGACAAACAGTCACTGATGTGCACTAATGCTGTAACACACGTTTTTGATAAAGGCGCTATCAAGGTTCGTCAAACGATGTCTGTCTGTAAACCAGAAATTGTGGTTCTATATACATTCTTTGGGATTCTGTATTTGTGATCCACAACTACCACATTTTTTTTGCAAAACATCCCCATAGGTAGTGAGCACCTTGATAGCGCTGACGTCCTGCCTCTAGATTAACTCTCCTGATTCCTGGGTGATGGCTAACCTTCAGATGATTTTCCGTCTTTTTGCAGCTAACAGCTCTCAATTTACCGGCAGCAACCTCTGTGGGCACTTAAGTTGCACCTTGAGGGTGCTCACTAACAAGGCAATCTCAATGCTCCTAACCCTTTTGAAATGTGTGTGTGTGTGTGTGTGTGTGTGTGTGTGTGTGTGTGTGTGTGTGTGTGTGTGTGTGTGTGTGTGTGTGTGTGTGTGTGTGTGTGTGTGTGTGTGTGTGTGTGTGTGTGTGTGTGTGTGTGTGCGCGCTTGCGGACTCCTACTAACTAACACATGGAGCCGCTCTCTTTCAGCACTTCTCAATTTGACTGCCGCACCTAATAACTACTATGCCACATTTCTGGCCTGACCCTTGAAGACAGCTGACCCAGACCCTTTTGGCTGACCTCTATTATGTTCCAAACATGACCCTCTCATGATCTTTTTATGCGATTATAACATTTGACGAAGTATAGTTGAAGTACAAAATATTTTGGGAATCAGAAAAGCATATGATAATATTGCAAACCTACAGTATTCCCTTTGGAGTGTACTGTACAATGCAGAGGCATGCCAAAAGAGCAGCTCTCAGATCAGCTGTCAGAGTGGTGGTCCTCCTCACACTAACTGGTCACAAGCCTTTTATACACTGTATAACCTTCTATCCCTCTATCGTCTCCTCTCCTCAGCGCTCGGAAGCGGCCTATCCCGTACTACCGTCCAAGCCCCTCCTCCTCCAGCTCCATGTCTAGCCCCTCCCACTCGGAGAGGAGTCGCAGCCATGACAGCTACAGCAGCTATAGCCGCAGTCACAGCCGCACCAGGAGCCACAGCCGCTCCCGCAGCCGCAACCACAGCTACTACAGCCGCAGCAGTTACGAGAGCCCCGGCTTCTGAGGAGAGAGAGACAGAGAAAGAAAGGGGGAGGGAGAAAGAGAGGGAGCGAGGGGGTAGATAGAGAGGGAAACAGAGAGACAGAGACAGAGAGAGAAAGATAAGATAAATCATGTTATGTATTCTTATGTCCCTGAATGGTTCAAACACAGGGCCAGACCTCTGGTCCATTTTTACCCTCAGTCTTCATCTCTGTATACTTCATGTTAACCCGCAAGTATGGATAGCTGCTGCCCATTATGGCGACCGGAGTATGGGCATTGGGTGTATAGAAAGCGAATAATCGAATTGGGCAGATCTGTTGCCACTCAAGACCGTTTTGCGTGGCTGATTGGGCTGCACGAGGAGTCAACCAGTGCACCGGTGTTGTATCAACATGCCTGCTGACTTGAAGTGCTTCCTACTCGGTATCACGGTCGTGTTGCTGACGGTATCTTACGTGGAAATTTTTTTCACACCGGTGCAGCCTTGACAAGAAATAGCTAATATTGATAACCATCTAGATGTCACCTTGATGCAGTCTACTACTCAATGGGAAGGGCGTGAGCGTCAAGAACATCTAGTAGGCAATATCAGGGTGACAGTCACAGTAAGCACACGTGTACAACGCATGAAGCAACAGTACACCCATCATCAATACCTTTAATCTAAAATAAACAATCGTCAGTTTTCTAACTGAAAATTTACAATTATTTGTGTAAAACTAACAGTGAAATACGACTCAGACTCAAGCAGAAGTACAAACTCTCGCGGTATGGTAGGTCAGTGTACGGCAGTTGCGTGGTAAGAAACGGAACCCAAAAAAAACGGCTCAGTCAAAACCTTCTAACCTATAGCAGAGCGATTTCGACACACCCACTCCTTTCCACACGCCCACTACTTTCCTTTCGACACACCCACTCCTTCCCACACGCCCACTACTTTCCTTTCGACACACCCACTCCTTTCCACACGCCCACTACTTTCCTTTCGACACACCCACTCCTTTCCACACGCCCACTACTTTCCTTTCGACACACCCACTCCTTTCCACATGCCCACTACTTTCCTTTCGACACACCCACTCCTTTCCACATGCCCACTACTTTCCTTTCGACACACCCACTCGCCCATACTCCAGTCGCTTTATTGCTACCCCTTTCTCTTAACCTGAGCCTGGATCAATGGAAGGAAGAGGGAGGTTTTTAATATTATAGCACATTCATTTGAAATATCCCCAAAAAAATCCACAAGTGGGAGAAAAAAAAAGTGATATTTCAAATGAATGTGCTATAATATTAAAATGGATGCAACACACTGGTAATTATTTAAAATACAATTTCTCGGATCATGGTTTTAGAAAATAAATGATAAAGCCTAAAGAACAAGTCTGTAAGCACTTTCTCCATAATCTTCCACGGAGAAAAAGTAACCAGAAAATAAGTTGATATTTTATTTGATGTATTCTAGCATTGGGACACTTCATGAGTTTGTGGAAGAAGAGGAAAATAAGAGACACAAATGGAAAAGAAGTCAAATTAAATCAAACAGTACGGGGACATTTTTTCTCCAATGTCATTACATCATTTCCCCAAAGACACTAATGCTCTATTTTAGGAACTTGAGAGATCAAGAGAAGCGATAAAGAACAAAACAAAAGTCGGCTGACAATTTAGCACACAGAAGGGAACTGATGTATGTTTTTTTAAAAGGTTGTAGCATATATGTCAGGATATATAAATGATTCTAAACTGTAAGTTCTGGCTTGTAAACTATGCACTGTATATTCCATGTGATTTTGAAGAGGATTGTTATTTGATGGTGACTTAGTATGATGATGCACCAGGAAGGAGGAAAGCTGCTGCTTGTACCAGAGAGCCCTGCTGGCTGCCACTATAGGTCCCAGGGTGCATCTGTCACGGACACTACAGCACTACAGGTCCCAGGGTGCATCTGTCCCTGTCACTAAAGTACTACAGCTCCCAGGGTGCATCTGTCCTCTCTCCGCCCATTCTGATCTGTATTGTATGTGACGTACCGGACCTGTAATTACACACAGAGGCAAGAAGGGATATAAAAACCAATGTATTATTATGTACTTTTCCTCTCTTCCCTATTCCACTATTTATTGTGTTCAAACTATTAAAGCTGCAATATGTACATTTTGGGGCGGCCTGACCAAATACACATAGAAATGTTAGTTATAGATCTGTCATTCTCATTGAAAGCTTGTCTAAGAAGCAGTAGATCTGTTCTATGTGCGCTATTTCTATTATTCATGTCCTTAGGTTTCGTTTTTGCATCTTTTACTTTCGGTTTTGTACACCAGCTTCAAACGGCTGAAAATACAATGTTTTGGGTTATTGACAATATATTTCACAGCGGTTTAGCTGGTACAATGATTCTCTACACTATGCATTGCGTGTTTTGTCATGTAAACTGAAATTAGGCTAACTATTAGAATTTCTGCATACTGCACCTTTAATGTAGATACTACTGTACCTCTTCTGCAATGACCAATGAGGTGAAGTCGCTCTGTAAAGATGCTCTTTCTTAAGATACTTCAGAAACCTTCTGCAAAAGCATCCATGTATTCTTGTGGTTCTATATTTTATCCACAGCTATTTATTAAATTATTTATTCCAATTATCTATTAAGTTATTTATTGTTTATTTATTTGATAATATATTTGTTTTGTCTCATCAAATGTTTTTAAAGCAATTTGAAGAATCGTGTCATTGAGATACTAATATATCATGGGAGAATTGCTGCAAATGTATGTATTCTCATCTTTGAATATACAGTATGTCCATTGATGTTTTAACCCAAATCCTTTTTATTTGTGATGAAAGCTTCTGCTTCCTTTAAGAATAGGGGAGTGAGCTGAGTTGGCGTTAGCTTGTTTCTATGGCGGTGTTCCCTTACCTGATGTATTTTATAATGCTCTTACACAGGGTTCATTACAGTACTAGAACAGTCCACAGAGACCATGTATTAAAAGTTTGTGTTGATGCAATCTGTTATTCTTCTGCCTGTCTGTTTCCTGGTGCAGGGGATACATAGTTAAAGTTACATAGAGGGGCTGTTACTCTGCAGGGCTCCAAATGTCCACTTCTACCAACTCCTTCTGTCCAAAACATTGATCAGGCCTGGATTATCTCCCTCCAGACATAGACGTGTTGATTGGGCTAGTTTGTTGTTGGTCTAACCAATCACATTGCCCCTGCTGTAACAGGCTGGCCCTATCCCCTGCACCCCTGCACCCTGTAGTAACTGACTCTGACCTGGCATGAGGTCTCAGACAGAGGGTCTACTCATTTTGCAAGCCGGTGGTCAGCTAAACTACGTACGCGGCAAATGCCCCTGCTTTCAAAAACGCTTGAACCCAGACACAGGTAGTCCCACAAGAAGCCCATCATGTTCCCTGTCTCAGTTTATTCCTCTGTGCTGATAGGACAGCTGCTGGTGATGATGCAATCAGGGAAACCCTTCAGTCTTCCTTCCCATTCGTCAAGCCTCCTGTCACTCATGCAGTGTTACATTAAAAATGTAACCAGAGTTACTGTAACCTAGTATGATATTAAACAAAACTTGTTCCGATATTAAGAGTACAGCGCTAAACCTTTGGATTGTATAAAAGTAATTTAGTTGTAGTGTAAAAGTTATTATACAGGACAATAAATATAAACCAATGAAAAATGAGCTACTTGTGTTGTCTTTCGATAGATACTCTTTTTGACATGGGAAAAAAAATTGTCACTGAGGTCTACACGATGTTCATACTGTAATACGTGCATGTGCTATTTGTAGGTACCACCAACAGAGGTTGCTAATGTAAATATTTACTTTATTTCATAGTGAAACTGGAAACCTCTGGCCTGAGAAAAGGACTGGAATATTCTGTAACCTGGTGTACTTTTCCAACTCCCTGTTTATCTTTCCTCCCAAGTCCATAAATTCAACCTATGTTATGTAACCTGTGAATGAATACAGGCCGCATCGCTCTCAGGAAATTACAACGTTATTGTTGTATCTGTCTGAGTCTGAGACACAGTCTGATGAATGAATGAAAATGCATTAACCTTAACCTGAACCACAACCCTAACACTAGGCTCTGTACTTTTGATCTATACAACAACAGGTATCCTTTGACATGAGTTGGCAAATTAAAAAAAGCCAGCTCATGTACAGTGTGGCAAAAAAGTATTTAGTCAGCCACCAATTGTGCAAGTTCTCCCACTTAAAAAGATGAGAGAGGCCTGTAATTTATCATAGGTACACTTCAACTATGACAGACAAAATGAGGAGAAAAAATCCAGAGAATCACATTGTAGGATTTTTTATGAATTTATTTGCAAATTATGGTGGAAAATAAGTATTTGGTCAATAACAAAAGTTTCTCAATATTTTGTTATGTACCCTTTGTTGGCAATGACAGAGGTCAAACGTTTTTCTGTAAGTCTTCACAAGGTTTTTACACACTGTTGCTGGTATTTTGGCCCATTCCTCCATGCAGATCTCCTCTAGAGCAGTGATGTTTTGGGGCTGTTGATGGGCAACACGGACTTTCAACTCCCTCCAAAGATTTTCTATGGGGTTGAGATCTGGAGACTGGCTAGGCCACTCCAGGACCTTGAAATGCTTCTTACGAAGCCACTCCTTCGTTGCCCGGACGGTGTGTTTGGGATCATTGTCATGCTGAAAGACCCAGCCACGTTTCATCTTCAATGCCCTTGCTGATGGTAGGCTTTGTTACTTTGGTCCCAGCTCTCTGCAGGTCATTCACTAGGTCCCCCCGTGTGGTTCTGGGATTTTTGCTCACCGTTCTTGTGATCATTTTGACCCCACGGGGTGAGATCTTGCGTGGAGCCCCAGATCGAGGGAGATTATCAGTGGTCTTGTATGTCTTCCATTTCCTAATAATTGCTCCCACAGTTGATTTCTTCAAACCAAGCTGCTTACCTATTGCAGATTCAGTCTTCCCAGCCTGGTGCAGGTCTACAATTTTGTTTCTGGTGTCCTTTGACAGCTCTTTGGTCCTGGCCATAGTGGAGTTTGGAGTGTGACTGTTTGAGGTTGTGGACAGGTGTCTTTTATACTGATAACAAGTTCAAACAGGTGCCATTAATACAGGTAACGAGTGGAGGACAGAGGAGCCTCTTAAAGAAGAAGTTACAGGTCTGTGAGAGCCAGAAATCTTGCTTGTTTGTAGGTGACCAAATACTTATTTTCCACCATAATTTTTTTTCTCATTTTGTCTGTCATAGTTGAAGTGTACCTATGATGGAAATTACAGGCCTCTCTCATCTTTTTAAGTGGGAGAACTTGCACAATTGGTGGCTGACTAAATACTTTTTTGCCCCACTGTATGTTCAACCATGCACTGCACTCTTGAGTCCGAGTTAAACCTGTGCGCTTGATTTATCTTGCCTGGCAAATGAAGTGTGTACTTTTGGAACTATTCCATTGGTTTCATTGTGCCAAACCAAATACACATTGAGAATTTCAAATATTTGGACTGTGCATTCAACTCAGTCTAGTCTGAGTTAATGTGATGGAATATTGACTCCCATCCAGTGCTGCTCTTTGGAAGAGACACAAGGCAATATTACCCCTCAATAAAACCCTTAAATAAGATGGATGAACTGTCAAGTTAGTGGTAGTGCTGATTCAGCAAAGACGAACACCTGGCTGTGCGGTACAGTATGCCAACAAATAGTATGGTAACATGTAGACCCATAGTGATGTAAAGACTGCCAGGCTCACACAAGTCTGAGGTCCACCCAAGCAG
This sequence comes from Salvelinus namaycush, assembly GCF_016432855.1. Lineage (NCBI taxonomy): Eukaryota > Metazoa > Chordata > Actinopteri > Salmoniformes > Salmonidae > Salvelinus > Salvelinus namaycush. The sequence continues at coordinate 54,875,200 of NC_052309.1, forward strand.
TAGCTCCAACTTTACACAGTAAATCACGGCGACATTTAAGAGTTAAACATTTAAGAGTTAAATTGACTATACAGGAGTTATTTTAACTCAACAGAGTGATACGCTCCCCGGAGTTAGTGTTGCTAACTGGAGTTGATTGGGACTGAGTACTTTTAACTCCAATAAGAGTAACCAGAGACAGGGAGTTAAATCTATGGCGTATCCACATATGTGAGGGGCCTCATTGTCAAAGAATTCCCATCATGCTCTGTTGTAGGTTGATTTTTAGAATTGTTTGTAACAAATGTGTCTCAACTAAACTAATCTTTAAGTGGTTGGATTTATTGCAACAGTTACTGTGATGGTTGTTCCAGTTTACATGACATACACTCTTAGAAAAAGGGTTCCAAAAGGGTTTTTCGGCTGTCCCCATAGGAGAACCATTTTTGGTTCCAGGTAGAACCCTTTTTCGTTCCAGGTAGAACTCTATTGGGTTCCATGTAGAACCCTCTGTGGAAAGGGTTTTACATGGAACCCCAAAGGGTTCTACCTGGAAACAAAAAGAGTCTAAAGATCTACCGCTTCAAAGGGTTCTCCCATGGGGACAGCCGAAGAACCGTTTTAGGGTCTAGATAGCACCTTTTTTTCTAAGAGTGTAGGTAGTCTCAAGCAACAGTATTGTCCTCCCTGCTCTGACATGCAGTCTGAATGTAAGTTGTGGTTGATGTAAAATGGCTGGACAACCTCCCTCTAATTGGATTCCAATAGACATTGGATGTCACATGGCAAGCCACCATAATGTGACACATTAAGAAATATGCAAATGAAACTTAAACACCATTATACCTCAAATGGGACCATATTAACCCCCAAATTAGTGCTGCATTAGACTCCATAGGAGTTGAATTAGCTCTTGCGATTTTACTGTGAGAGTAAACAAACTGTGAGAGTAAACACTGATCAACACTACAGGGAGTTTAAAAAGAAAAAGTTATTTTCAATTAATACTTTACAGAGTGAAACGCAATGATGCAGAGTTAAATATCAAGACTAAATTGAGAGAATACAACTCAGAAAAAAATGACTCTGTTGCCAGAGTACATTTTACTCTTTTTAGACTGGGACTAAAATGTTATCTGTGGCATAATTCTATTTTCTTCAGTCAGACTTAGATTTACTCTCTCATTTTTACTGTGAACTCTATTACACACTGGGACACGAAATGTGGCGCTGCATCTCTGATGTAACCTGTACAGGAACAGTATTGATACCATGGACTAAATAGACATTAGTCCTAACATTCATCCACATTTTCTGAAATCAATATAATGTAGGCTGAGCACTGAAAGGTGCATGCCAAAACCAAGTCCTTGTTCAAGATTGGTAAAAAAAAGAATTATTGGAGCCAAAATACCACAGGGCATAGAGACAGCAGTGGAACAGATCTGAAACGAAACAGGGTGTCCATGAGATTAGTGGGATGCCATTCTGTAGGTGACTTTACTATCAGAAATAGATATAGGATCTATATCAGTATCAACCCCTGTCTAACTAAGCTCTGGTTCCATGCCTCTATATCAGGAGTAACTCATATCACACCAAATACCTCCATGTTTGTGTGCATTCTCTGTGTGGGTTTGTGGGTGTGTACTTTATGCAAGCATGCTTGAGTGTGGGTGTGTGTTGTCAGTGGTGTCTGTGTTGTGTTTTGCTTGTCCGAGCTCCTAGGATTACAGTGCGCATTCTAATAGCACGTATGTGGCTGGTTGGCTTGTCACATAATGTCCTGTCCTCTACCAGCCTGTGTGTTAGAAACAGCATACGTATGTCTCCCCTCTATGCAGGGGGGCTCTAGTTCTGCTGAGCAGGGCTGTCTGCTTTACAACAGACTCTCAGATTCCTCTAGCCCTGTGTCATGGCTAGGATGGGCTCAGAGGGGGATTACAATTGGGAGGAAGGGCGGAGGAGGGGGTGAAATGGAGTGCTGGGCAGTTGTTAGTGGGGTAAAGGGGAGGGCCTTTGCACTGGCATGGCACACCCCGTCATTGTCCCCAGGCTTTGGGAGTCGCAGATAGCATATGAACACGTCATATGCCATGACAATTTTAGGGGGAATAAGAGGATATTAGCTTTAAAACTGCTAAATGTTCTCTCAGCCTCATGGCAAAATGTGTAGAATAGCAGGAAATGACCTCTAAAACAGCAACATTTTCTCTCTAAGCCTCATGGCAAGTATGTAAAATAGCATGAGATTAACTATAAAATCCCAGCGAAACTGCTCTACGCCACTGCCTTGGACTTGGATTCCATTCTAGTGCTATGTCTGCCACGAATAGGCCTAGTTCATTCTATAAATATCTGTCCAGGGAGGGGGGAGGCAGATGGGGTGAGAAGGCAGTGTCAGTGACAGTGTTGACTAGAAGTGGGCGGTGGCTGTGTGTATAAAAGCCCTCTGCCGAGGAGCAGACGTTACTTTCGGTGGAAGTTTGAGAGAGAGACACCAACCAAAGGCATCTATAGCCAGCCAGCTTCACAGCTCTACTACTGCAACAGTACTATTCCTCTTCTTCCAGCAAACATGACAGAGAGACGCATCCCCTTCAGCCTGCTCCGCACCCCTAGCTGGGACCCCTACAGGGACTGGTACCAGGGCAACCGACTCTTCGACCAGTCCTTCGGTATGCCTGCCCACGCAGAGGGGTTACCCTCCTTCTCCAGCACCCACTGGCCCGGATACATGCGCCCCGCCCTCAGCCACGACCTGTCCTCTGCCGGCTTCATGCCCTCTATGATGCCCCACCAGCAGAGTGCAATGATGCCCTTAGTCCCAATGATGCCCCAAGCCCCAATGATGGTCCAGGCCCCCATGATGGCCCAGGCTGGGGCAGCATCGTACGCCCGCGCCCTATCCCGCCAGCTCAGCACTGGCGTGTCTGAGATCAAGCAGACCCAGGAGGCCTGGAAGGTCACTCTGGACGTCAACCACTTCTCCCCTGAAGAGTTGGTGGTCAAGACCAAGGATGGCGTGGTAGAGATCACTGGTAATAAACTCATATCTCTATCTAGCTTTGGCTCTGTCTCTGGCGCTGTTTCTGTCTGTATCTTTCTCTCTCCATAGCTGTGTTTACACAGGCAGCACAATTCAATTTTTTTTCTCACTAATTGGTTGTTTGACCAATATGATCATCGCTGAAAAAGAACTGATGAGAAAATATCTGATGTGAATGGTCAAACGATCAGAATTAGGCTGCTTCTGTCTCACTGGCTCTGTCTCTGTCTGTCTCTTTCTTTCTGTGTGTGTCTCTGGCTCTCCCTTTCTCTGTATCTGTCTCTTTCTCTCCCTGTGTCTATGTGTCTGTCTCAGTAGACAAAATCAGTAGAACTTTGTAGCTACCACTGTACATTAAATTGACTTCATAATATGCAGAATTTGTTTATGTGGATCAAAACATTTTATTTTATTAGAATGAATACAGCATCTGTGTCTAGCGGAGCTGGTTTCAATGTTTTATTTAACCTTTATTTAACCAGGTTAGTCTCATTGAGATAAAAATCTATTTTTCAAGAGAGACCTGGACCTAATGAGTTTTAGTGGGTATATGTTACACATGCATTTAACGATGAATGAGGCACATGAGATGTCTCACTTACTAAATACTACTAAGCACACTATAGTGCTTCACTTGTAAGTGAGTTGTTGCTGTGACATGGAGGACAGTGAGAGTAACACTTGTTGTTTTATGTGAAAGGCTTAGCCCAAAGTCACATCACCTAACATCACAATATATTACACAGCCATGGTCTCTGTAGACCAGAGGGCTGGAAGGAGGGGAAGATGGACAGAGGGAGAGAGGGGAACAGAGCCCATAGATTCCTGAGACATTATTCACATTACAACAACAGAAATATGTATTGTACTGTACACTAGTGGAAGTAGACCATTACAACAACATCAAGTGGGTTTAACGTTATGTCCAAACCCATTTTATTGTGTTATATATGCTAGTTTTGAGTAGACTATTACAACAATAACATTGTTTTATAGTGGGGACTTGGGCAGTATGTCCAAACTGTAAACTAGACTTACAATAAGTCTCCTAGTGGTTAAGAGTGTTGGGCCAGTAATTGAAAGGTTGCTGGTTTGAATCTCTGAGCCGACTAGGTAAAAAATCTGTGCCCTTGAGCAAGGTACTTAACCATAGTTGCTCCCGTAAGTCGCCCTGGATAAGAGTGTCTGCTAAATGAATCAAATGTAATAAGGACCCTGTATTTTATGTTGAAGTATAACATACCCTGTTAGGGTTAGGGTGTACAAACTATAGATTGGACTTAAAATAACACTTTTTCATCTTGGCATTGAATATCTTCCCTTACTTACTTGTTGATTAGTCTGGAACAGAAAGTACTTTCAAGGACCTGTATTAATAATGTCGGAGAATAGTTAATGATATCATCAAATCCATGAGAGAACCCAGACCCTCTCTGGTACCATATCCACTCAAAGAGACAGAGACAGAGACAGAGACAGTCAGAGACAGAGACAGAGGGAGAGGGAGAGGGAGAGAGGGGAAATTTATCCATGACTCACTCTCGCTGTGTCTCTGATCTGCTACTTTAAATGGGCTGCTGGTCCAGTTCCAGAGCGTATTCTTGTTCTCTCCTCCTCTAGCGGCAGACGGCTATGATCAACAAAGCTCTGACACTGGGAATGAACACTGCATCCTTGTATAGTTCCTTATAACACTTGCACGCTTCTCATGTTCCTATCAAAGCTGAGAAACTGGTGTGGCTGTTTATCAGTGTTTGATAAATGCCTGGTTAAAGGCCCTTTCACAGCGTTGTAGTCCTGCAGGAAAGGGGACTGGTCCCTGTGGCAAACTCCTATTATCAGATCAGCTGTTGTCATAACATAATCATAACAAAAAGATATGCTGTCAGTATTTCAAGCCTGTCATGTGTATTTGTAGGAACCTGGTGAGAGACATAGAGATATAAACCAGTTGGCACATACACTCAGTGGACAGTTTATTCGGGTCAAGAAAATGGATCGCTCCTACTGACAATGAGTCACTTGGCTGTGGCTTGCTATATAAAGCAAGCAGACAGGCATCAAGGCATTCAGTTACTGTTCATTGAACGTTAGAATGGGCAAAATGAGTGACATAATAGACTTTCAATGTGGTATGATTGTCGGTGCCAGGCACGCTGGAAAATGGTCGCCCTCCTGGGCTTTTCACGCACGTCAGTGTCTAGGGTTTACCGAGAATGGTACAACAAACCAAAAACATACAGTCAGCGGCAGTCCTGTGGGCGAAAACAGCTCATTGATGAGAGAGGTCAAAGGAGAATGGCAAGAATTGTGCAAGGAACGCACAATTCAATCCTTGTCACGGATGCAGCAGCAGAACCCACACCGGGTGGATTCCACACCGGGTTCCACTCCTATCAGCTAAAAACAAGAAGAAGCAGCTCCAGTGGGCACGCGATCACCAACACTGGACAATTGAGGAGTGGAAAAACATTGCCTGGTCCAACGGATCCCGGTTCCTGTTGGGTCATGCAGAGTCAGGATGGCAGAGTCAGGATTTGACTTAAGCAGCATGAGTCCATGGACCCATCCTGCCTGGTGTTAACGGTACAGGCTTGTGGTGGTTGTGTACTGGTGTGGGGAATGTTCTTCTGTCATACGTTATGTCCATTGATACCAACTGAGCCTCGATTGAAAAACACAGCGTATCTGAACATTATTGCTGACCAAACCCAATAGAGCATCTTTGGGATGAGATGGAATGGGATTTTGAATGTACCGCCGTCCAATCTGTAGCGACTGCGTGATTCCATCGTGTCAGCATGGACCAACATCCCTGTGGAATGTTTCCGACACCTTGTAGAATCCATGCCTCGAAGAATGCAAGGTGTTCTGGATGCAAAGGGGTGTCTGACCCGATACTAGATGGTGTGCCTAATAAATTGGCTACTGAGTGTACATCACACAGGTAACATGCTAGGGAACGTGTCAAAGGGGACATGCATTTACAGTACAGACACCAGGCAGGGGGACAGGGACAGGGACATGACATCTATTCTCAGCCCCTTGTCCAACAGAAAATAAGGTTTTCCTAAAACAACGCTCCTTTGATAGTGATGAAGTATCAAGGAAGCTTGTGTTTTTGCACAAAATAACATTTATACACAGTGGTCATGGCACATGAAGTGACTGCAGTCTCCAGTGTGAGACAGGGCTAAGACTGACCCGTGTGTGTTTTGTGTCCACAGGCAAGCATGAGGAGAGGAAGGACGAGCATGGATTTGTGTCCAGATGCTTCACTAGGAAATACACGTAAGTAACACAACGAATAACCCATTGTTGCAAAACCCGTCATAGCAATTTTGTCACCATGCTGAAAAAGGCATCATAAAAATGTGTGTAGTGTCTCTGTCAATGACTGGCCAAAATAATGTCTCTCCCATTTGTTTCAATGTTGATTTCATCAACAACAAAAGTCTATTTTCACTGGAGGGTTGATTAAAGCTACTTCAAAGCTATTCCTAAATCTTCTGCTACAGAAATTGGTTGCTTATGCTACTTCATGGCAACTTTTGTCAGCTTTCCGTCATATGCTGCATGCTCCAGGATTAGTCCAGACTCCAGTGATACTGTTATCATGGGTCTGGTCCTGTGAGCCTCTTTTGGTTGATTGGTCAAGCCTGCAGAGGGTTGAGTGTAGCGGAAGGCTGAGCAAAGCAACACCGGCGGCGACTGACTGTTTGTATAGTACAGCCAGCCGTCCTCCCTCTGGGCTGAGCTCCATGGGTCTCTGTATCGCCATCCATGGGCCACTACATATACCATTACTCTGACAATCAATACTGCCCCACCGGCAGACTGGAAAGCTTATAATAAATGAAGGTTCTATCAAATTACATTTCAAGAAAATGAAGATGTCTCAGTAAAGTATTTTATAGGCAGCATCCAAATAGAAGCCTTCCTTACTTGCTTAGGCTCATACTTCCCCTGGAGCATAAGCCATCGATAACAGCTTTCCAGCGTATCTGGTCTTGTACAGTAACCTGACTGTGCTGTTATCTCTCCTCCCTGCTCCAGACTGCCCCCTAGTGCTGAAGCTGAATTTATACACCAGTGATTCTGAAAATAAAGTTGATATCAAATTACATTAAAGATACGGTATATTGCGAGATAAAAGCACTGTCTGCCTCAGTAAAGTATTTTTGTACTGTACAGTAGCCTGACTGTGATGTTTCCTTTCCTCCCTGGTCCAGACTGCCCCCTATGGCTGACGCTGAGAAGGTGACGTCCACCTTGTCTCCTGAGGGAGTGCTGACCGTGGAGACTCCTCTGAACAGGCAGGCCATCAAGGCTGCAGAGATCTCCATCCCAGTCACCATGGGCAGCAGCAAGACCAAGCCCTACGACATGACGATGAGGAAGGGAAGTGGCAATGGGCACCATCATGATGAGCATCATGAAGAAGAGGAGTGAAACTCCAAACATAAACACACACACTCACACTCACACACACATAGTAGACACAGATGAAATGGTTAGACAGAAAGAGAGAAGGTAGGCAAAACTGTGCTAATTCCACACCTATTGTATAGTTACAGTAGGCTCTGGAAATGCATATATAACGTTATACGTTTCACGTGTGCTCACACTAACACCACTTGCATGCTCTATCCCACACTGCAGTAATTACTATCTGCATTTGAGTCAAGCAACAACAACAAAAAACAGTTACACACACACACACATACACACACACTCTCCTCATTCCTATTATGCGCTTGCTAGGAACTGAAAACGATTAGATCTGCAAACAGTGACTGCAGCCCTGCTGTTACATCATCATTCTGTGCTTGCTGCCTCTCTCTCTCTCTCTCTCTCTCTCTCTCTCTCTCTCTCTCTCTCTCTCTCTCTCTCTCTCTCTCTCTCTCTTTCTGCTTACAGACATTAACACAGCCAAGAAGAGCCAGGACACCAGTGATACTGTAGCCTAGTCCCAGATCATTTTGTTGACAATGACCATAGGAGTTGGAAAGACTGTACAAACTGATCTGGACCAGGCTAGTGATACACACAGAACACCAAAGAACCAATGGGCCAGCACATGGGCCTCTGACTATTACACTCATAGAAATTCTATTCATTCTTTTTCTATGATTTCACCATCCTCTGACTGTTACTGGCCAATCACTGTTGTTAAAATATGGTCTAAAATACTGGTTTGTACTGTAGTTGCATTTGGAAAGCTGTACCCACGTATAACGGTGAATAAAGAAAAATCCTAATAGCTTGGGCCTCCTTTATCTGTTATCTCTTCTATTTAGGTAAGATGCGATCTGAGTGATGTAGCACAATTATTAACATGTTGTTTTGAATAATATGATATCAATTATGTCATGTTTTTGTTGTGGCGGTGGCATCAGTAGCATCTGACAATCTACCATGTGTTAGTCTGAAGATAAATGCTGTAGAGAGAACGAGAGAAAGGAGCGATAGATATCAGGTAGATAGATGGCCAGACCGGAGATTGAGCAACACTGCGGTAAATCACATCCCAATACACATGATGGGGTGTGATGATCACTGACTGTGTCACACTTTGTCACACACCTGTTTCCATGGTTGCAGGTACAGTAGAGGACTCACACAAAGTGTTGATCAGACCACTGTGGAGAAACACAGGACTGGCATTAGAAAAGGAAATTGTGAGAGGAAGTGTTAAAATCCCTACCGCCACTGTTCCTACATGGTTATACCATGCCTTAGTACATATACACACACATATACACACACCCACACAGTCACTGTCCCCTCCAGCAGCATGCTATTACCTAATGCCATCTACTGAAGTTCCTGTGGTAGTAGGCTACATGTATAGCTCCAAATGTAAGTCTATGCTGTAGATTTGCCATTCTGACATTTTCCCTAAGAGGCTGAATTAACTTACTACTACAGTTGTTTGGTTTTCTCCAACCTTCATCCCAGTTGGAAAGGTCTGTCTGAGTTGGCGGTGTAGTAGAAAGAGGCTAGTTGTTGTTTATTTCCAACTTTCATTCTCTTCCACTTGAAACCCAGGAGGTGTACTAATGCACACTAATGCACTATAAATAGCTCTCCTCGATTGCTATTTATAGAGTAATAGGACTGCTTTTTATTCTCTGCGCTTCCGGGCAACTTCTCTGACTACACTAGGAAGAAATCTGATGAGCACCAGGATTTTTTTTCTTTCACTATCGAGTGAAAAGTTGTTGACCCTGACCACACGCCAGGGTTGGGCGGTATCCAGATGTTCATACCATCCTACCATTTCTGTACCATACCGGGGTATACAGTATTAACGGAAGTGCACACAAATGACTCTATTTCGAAAAAAAACGAAACAATTTAGACATCAGGGATTTTGCAATGAGTAGGTCCGGAGACATGTTGGACAAAACCCAATGAGTCGATGATGGCTCCGAAAGCCTTTTGGAGTGGGTCTATGGACTTTTCCATGTGAATATTAAAGTCGCCAAAAATTTGAATGTTGTCTGCCATGACTACAAGGTCCGATAGGAATTCAGGGAACTCAGTGAGGAGCGCTGTATACGGCCCAGGAGGCCTGTAAACAGTAGCTATAAAAAGTGATTGAGTAGGCTGCATAGATTTCATGACTAGAAGCTCAAAAGATGAAAATGCAGTCACTTTTGTTTTGGTAAATTGAAATGTGCTGTCGTAAATGTTAGCAACACCTCTGCCTTTGTGGCATGCGCAGGGGATATGGTCACTAGTGTAACCAGGAGGAGAGGCCTCATTTAAGACAGTAAATTCAACAGGCTTAAGCCATGTTTCAGTCAGGCCAATCACATCAAGATTATGATCAGTGATTAGTTTATTGACTATGACTGCCTTGGAAGTGAGGGATCTAACATTAAGTAGCCCCATTTTGAGATGTGAGATATCACAATCTCTTCAAAAATGACAGGAATGGAGGAGGTCTTTATTCCAGTGAGATTGCTAAAGCGAACACCGCCATGTTTTGTTTGCTCAACCTAGATCGAGGCACAGACACGATCTCAATGGAGATAGCTGAGCTGACTACACTGACTGTGCTAGAGGTTATAATTAACTAAGCAGTGGCGTAGCATGCAACACCGCAGCCCTGAGGTGAGGGTCAACCATGTTATGGTCAACCATGTTAATTTATTAGGCACTTAATAGGCACTTACTATAGTCATTCTATAGTAATTTTAACCTCTTGAGATGAGAAAACATGTTTTTTAGGAAGTTGAAGCTCTTTATGATCATGTTAAAATTAGGCAAAATCAAACGTTTTTGGGGACCAAGTTATACTTCTGAAAAGGCACTGAATTGGTTGAATGACTCATTACAGTATTTACTGCAGAGGGAGCTTTGTGGAAGTTCTATTTCAAAGTCACTGATAGGGCAAGACACTGAACTTCAGTCTTCTGCTTTTTTCTCGTATATGACTTACCATTCCCATTCCATTTTAATGTCTTGTTAAATTAGCAATCTCTATCTCATCTATCCTATCCAGCTGCAGCCACCCAGCCAACCCTAAGCCAGAGGTATTCAGGGCTCGATCTCCATCTCTCAGCCCTGTGTGTGAGTGTGTGGGGGGGGGGGGGGGGGCACAATTAGCAATCGGCCCTCTTATTGGCTGCTTCATCCCCCGGATCCCTCTCCATCCTCCCCGATCCTCCCTCCATTCTCCCTCTATCCTGGCAATTGGCAATTGAGCCTTTTTGGACTGCACTACACCGCACCACCACCAATCGCCTATAACTACATTTAACAGGCAACATAAAGCCACAGCACCTGTTCACTGTAACATATAACTGTCAGGTAGAGGAAAGGCGAAGACAACCAGCGTCCACAGATGATGCCCCTTTCACACCCAATAAACAAATAAGTTCCTCCCTGAACTCACTCACCGCATAGGACAACATCACCCTGAGAAAATTGATTTCAGAATGTTTGTGAGAGGCTGCACCATCAGCAGTACTCTGTGACCAAAAGTGAACACTCACTCCCAAGATCAGATGGATACACTCCAGCAGAGATGTCTGAGAACACAGGGTCACAGAAGCCAGTCGGGACGCACAGCAGCCTGCAAGACATGAGGACAGGAGACACCTTCCTTATCTGGGAACAAACCAAGAATCCTCTTACCATATTAGTTTGTGACATGATGATGTATGGGGTCTTTTTCTGCTTGGAGGGCTGAATCCCTGTTGGAAATGCAATCGCATCAATCCTGTGTCTCAGACAGTAACAGGCAAAGGTAACCCATGATGACACTGACTGTGCCATGTGCCCCGTTGTTAAAATGTTTTGAACGTGTAAAAGTATGGTTAGGCCAATGCGTTTAAAATGGTCTGATGGCTTTGTAAGATATATGCCATGTGTGTGTGAGAGAGATATATGAGAGAGAGAGAAAGACACACACACACACATACACACACATATCATATAATGCACTACTGTATCTGTATTAGTCATTCTCCCTCTTGCTGTGTATAATATAATGCATACCAGCATGCGTGTCCTCATCTCTACCCCTCACTCCATCCCTTACTATATACGTTTATGCCCCCTCCTCTGTTTGTGCCGCTGTGAGGAGAGAAAAATGAGTAAGCAATCCTGCTCTCTGTGATGAGGGCACTTCTTCACAGAATAGTGTGAAGTGTAGGATAATGAGTAAAGGAGCAAATGAGAATGGGAGCAAAGGAAGGAACAGCTGCATCAACCAATCCCTGCAGTTTATTATGGGCATCAACCAATCACTTCAGCAGGTTGTGGGCATAAACCCATCACATCAGCTCGTTGTGGGCATCAACCAATCATGTCATTTGTCTAAGAGACCCCTTTAGATAGGCTTCTAGTGTATAGGAGGGTTGTATTTAAATCAATGGTAAATCCATCAGACAAATGCCCTAAGTGTTGTGTGTAGGATAGGACTTTTAACGGACAGAAAGACATCCCAGCTCAGCTATGCTGTCTCTGAGTAGCACTTGGATGGAGGCCTTTGTGTCGAGCAGAAGTTATGTCATGAATGAACATCAAATCCTATTGAGAAAGTGGCTGTGGAGGAGGGACATGAGGATGAGCCTTTTGTTATGTAATTATCATCTGCAGACTTTGTACTTTCAGATTTTTTAAATATTTTTTTTATATTATACTTTAAAAAAATATATATATCATTCTGTGCATTTCCAAGCACAGAATGATAGATTATTTGTTTCAACTGTATCTTTCTGTTTCAACAGATAACCATTTCAGCTCCTGCAACAACTAGACATAAAGAGCACACTTCCTCCCAAATTCCAAATGAGCTTCAACACATCTAGCTTTTATCTCCAGCAAAATGGGGATGAGAGAAGTGTATGTGTCTGGTACAGTAGCCCTATAATGAGGAGGGCTGCTGCTGAGAGTGGGGGATGCGTATTCTAGCCTTAGCAACAGCAACTGGATTGGTGAGTGCTGATGCTCTAGCCCGGCTACCATTGGCTAAAGCTTTTACTGGAGAACAGTGCATGATAATACATCTTCTGAAAGAACTTCTTTGAAAAGAAACGGCTTAGTAGCAGAGCCAAGTGAGGATGCATGTGTCATTTCATGCTTCACCCTTTCTCACATGAGTAGTCTTTTTCCCCCCAATGGTAGGTAATGAATTTGATTGTCATCATATGAGAAGATATGATGGATATTTACAGTCATTTGCATCTGATACATTTTCAGTCAGTAAAGTGTAGCAATTTCAAAAACAACTGGGTATGTGCACTGATAGATACACGTTTTATCTGGCAAATATGAAAGCTCGGTGCCATTGTAATTTACTGGTAGCCTATGTGATGGGCCCCTTGTTTTCTGTCCATCTGCTGTTCTGGAATAGCCCTGCTCTACCGGAATCGTCTAGTGTTTCATCAAGGGCTTTTCTCCTTCCCCGTCTTCGATTGACTGTGGAGGAACTGAGCCTGTTACCAAAATCAATAACTACTATGGGGAATGAACACAATCTGCTTACAGATGGCCTATTGACTCCATTTTACTCAGCCAGATAGATTGTGCTTTTGACTTTGGAAAGGGGGTAGGGGTGGGGTTGGATGGGGGCTAGGCCCGGTTCAGTTCCTGAGGTAACGTTTCTCCCCTTCAGCATGAGGTGCTCTTCTCTTTCTGTCATCCAGAGCTAACGTAAGACTTAATTTCACCTAAGTATCAAGTCCAGCCTATACTATAACATATACTGAGGCGAAGCCTGGCTCGTGTGTGTGTGTGTGTGTGTGTGTGTGTGTGTGTGTGTGTGTGTGTGTGTGTGTGTGTGTGTGTGTGTGTGTGTGTGTGTGTGTGTGTGTGTGTGTGTGTGTGTGTGTGTGTGTGTGTGTGTGTGTGTGTGTGTGTGTGTGTGCGCATATGCCCATCAACCTTGCGTTGAAAGAAATTGTATTCAGATGTACTTTCTATGAACCAACAGTTTTATTGATACATACCAGTGTTGCATTTGTTGGAAGAGAAAACATTGGGTTTCAGTCATATGAGGCATCTTAACCTTCAGCCAGGTCAGGGGCGATCATAATATTAAGGTACAGAAGAGTCATACTTTTGGAATAAGATTTTAAAATCACATTCATATCTAAATGAATGTGAATTCATATTTAAATTCATGTCACATTCACATCTAATACTGTTTGCCGATTGCATTATAAATGTATTCATCAATTGTGATGGGAAACCTGCAGTATCTGCCATAGTTCTTTCTATCAAGATTTATTTGTTTATCTATGTTCATCCGTAATGTCCCCGTGACAAAATAGGTGTATATGGAGAATAGGCAAAAAATAGAAATAAGCAAACAAACAAATAAATACAATTACACTTCACTGTCTTAGCAGGGCAGACAACCATAATCATCACTGTGTTTCCAGGTCAGCTGAACAGGTCACAGTTTGATGATGTCACACTGAGGACAACCAGCGGTTTGGCTTTCAGGATGTGACATAGGCAGATGTTACATTAAACCGACCTTGTGTGGTTGGATAAGCGAGTAACCAGCTTTCAAACTTCAGTTGAGAACTGTTGGTGCCAGATGCTAGATTAGATGCAGCATTAGTTAAGAGGCCCTCAACAATCTGAGAGATAGCATTGGGTGGCACTGGAGGAAGCCAGGACCAAATGCTGCTTTTCAACATGACAGTACACTACAACACAATCTTAGTTAAGTTACTGCAGATTTTCCCCAGCAGAGCAACTCAGTGGCTTGCTGTTTCTTATCCAAAATGTATGTTATAATTTGTTAACACCAAACTATAAAAATATATATCTAGCTACCTAACTATGTACCTACTTACAATATCTATCTATCTATCTAAAATCTACCTACCTACCTACCTACACTTAGAAAAAAGGTGCCATCTAGAACCTAAAAGGGTTCTTTGGCTATCCCCATAGGAGAACCCTTTGAAGAACCCTTTAAGTTCCAAGTAGAACCCTTTTTGAGTTAGATGTTCAACCCTTTCCACAGAGGGTTCTACATGGAACCCAACGGGGTTCTACCGGGAACCAAAAAGGTTTATCCTATGGGGACAGCCAAAGAACCCTTCGTGTACCTACCTACCTACAGTACCTAGCCATCCACGAACAACTGTACAACTGCATTGACAACAGATGCAACAGAGGTGTTCACAATATATGATAAATATCTCATTATATACTATATAAAATGCACATGTAACTATATTTAGTGTACAATCAATGTATAATTATATCTATCCATCTATATCGTCCTTCCTTCCTACCTACCTACCTGTAGTGAACAACAGGTATAACAGTATAACATCTGCCTCTTTGTACTAAAACAGTATCCATTATATTGCCATGACAAAAATGGGAATCTAAGGAGCCCCTTTAGATTCATCAAGAGGAAGTAACATTGTAAGAACACAAAGCAAAACAGCATCAGAAAGTCATCTGAAAAGGCCAAACACCTACTGCTGTATATGACGATAGGAATTCAACAACAGCAGCACGGAAATGTGGTTAGAAGAGCTATGTAATATTTGAATGAAGTTGTTATTATCATTGTTGTTATTATTGTTATTATTTTCTCTTGTGCAACCGCTACATTATTCACATTTAAGATAGCAGAAGACAGATGAAAGTAAAAATGGTATAAAAAAAACTATAATAATGTTTCATGAAAAAGCAAACACTGTTCAATCTTGACTATGTCACAGCATAATGTGACATTAAAAGCACAAACAGAAAGGCGACTCAAATAAATGAACAATTTTACAGTGTGATCATTCTACATCTACACTATATGTCACTATGACAAAACCTCCAGACGGTAAGGTCAAAGGTGGGGGTTTTTCTCGGCTTTTATTATAATTGTTTGGGATCCTCCGGCCTTTTGTTATGCAAAAGCACAAATACAAGAATTGCATGTCACTATAGCAATGTCCGTTACAGATCAATTTATTGTTAACAATCATTGTTTTGGCATAGCGTACTTTCAGCAAATGGAGTAAGGGAAACACAGATTCAAATAAAATGTCAACAATCCAATATAAAGTATAAATAGAAAATAAATCAGATTGAAGTCTAGTCATTTCATGTTCATATGAATACGTAACATCCACATTATAAGTTAATAATAATAAAGTCAAGCTACTGTATATAAATACATCACCAGCATGCACAATATTATATTATCGAGAATATTAGAGCAGTTATCATCTTACACTGAAGAAACAGTTTAATAGGCAAGTGCATTTCTTCACAATTAAAAAAGTGAACACAAAAAGAAAATCCACAAACCTCAAATATGCTTTTAGATTGGGAGAGGCTATACACACATTCCTTGTGCCCAAAACTGTCACGCAGCGAGAGTTGAGTGGGAACAAACGGATTCGGTCCAGTCATTTCAGTCAGGCGTCCTAATGAGCTTTTCCCAGCTAGCTAGTTTATGCTTGTGGCTAGAAACTTCAACCAGAATTTTTAACTTGTCTGCCGAAGCTGGGACTTGGGAGTGTTCAGAATCATTCTGTTTTTAACAGGAAATAATTGTTCTTTTTTCAACAACAAAAAATGTACTTTTGGTGAAAATCATTACAATAACTGTGCTTTAGCTGTCACCCGGCCTGATATTGGCTAAACTATCTAGCTACTTTCCTCTCCTTACAGCAGGGCAGCAGTGCTCAGCAAGTGGGGTGAAGGACACACTGTGCCCCATGTTGTTGTGTTGCCGGCTTGCAGTGCAAACTCTCCCCATTGAGCAGAAGACTGTATCGCGGTGACATCCAGATGGTTACTATACTACCAATAAGTTATTTCTCGTGTTAGGTGCTATCCTACTCTAAATATAATGAAGTGGGATGGAACAAATAGCTACTGCCAGCGAAAATGTGTTACAGCTGCCCGGTGAAACAACTTCTGGCCAGCGGGAAGCAACAGTGGGAACTGGGAAGTACCTCGATACAACACTGTTGCACTGGTCATTCACACCAGCGTGTCGTTACGTTAGCTAATTGGCATGTCACGGTGACATCCAGATGGCGATCAATACTACAAGTTATTTTGTCCGTGGAAATAAAAAGCACTTTCTTTTACAAGTTATAACTAGTGCCATGCTGCTGTTGTTGCCAGCTAGCCAGCATAAACTAGCTAGCTGGGAAGGGCTCATCAGGACGGCTGACTGAACTGACTGTCAGTACCGAATCCATTCGTCTCCACTCATAGCTGTGTGACATACGTCATCAATTTTGGGCACCAGGCGTGTCCATATAGCCCAGGTAATGTGTATTTTGTCCACTGAGTGGTGGAGTGTGGTTCCAGTCAACTCGGTGTCATGGATCCAAGATTGGATCCAAGATGGATCCATTTCATAATCCAAGATTGTTGTAAATATGAATATACCGTAATTTAGGACAAAATATTCTGTTGTCTTACAATATCAAATGATCTCCTCTGCAAGATAATTGTGTTTGTTGTTTTAGTGATTTTCTTTGTATTAGCATAGTTTGATATTCTATTAATATGGCACCCTTGACAACCTAGGTAAGGGGAGAGTAATAATAATAATAACCAGATGCTTGAAAATGTTTATGTATGTATAGCATATCAGCGCATTAGAGGGCTGTACTGGCTGTGTATTTACTACTTTAGTTACAGTAATATAGTTTGTGACTGAGTACAAACACATTCCTGACATCATGGGAACAAAACATTGGTTATGTATGTTCAATAATCACAGAGGATACCTGCTTTCACACAACGATTACCATTACAGGGTGATGCACACCTTTTAGATTCCATGTTGGTAAGTCTGAAGTGGTTAGCTAGAGGTACGATACCTATTTCTCCCTCTCTGGAACCTATTTGCAACTCTTTCTTTTTGCGAGGCGATGACATTCAAGTTTTTTTTTTTTTGCACAAGCTTCTATCTCCCCTTACGATTTTGAATGCTCCTCCTCCCTCACCACATCAGTTAAATAAGAAGCTCCATTTCATTTTAGTGCCGTAAGAACAGTCTTTATGCCAGTGTGATGGTGTCATTTCTAACCCAATAGCCAGACTCTACTTCCTGACTGACTGTTTGAGACACAGAACTTCTTCCTCTTAAGTGGTTTGGCAAATGTCGCAGAGGTAATCAAGAAGGAAGGGGTTCAACTATTTATTTTTTAACTATATTAAAAACTAAAATCATCTCCCCTCCTACTCCTCTTTCAATTTTTTCTTAACTTTTTAAATTTGTGTAAAAATTAAGAACTGCAGCTGCGGTAGTATCATCAACGGCAAAAGTGGTTGCCAAAGTTCCACCAGCCAAATCATTTATTTCTAAGATCTGGTTTCATATTTTGTTGTGATTTGTGAGGGAGCGGGGTGTTGTGTGTATTGGCTGAAACAGGACACAGGGGTCTCTTTAGGGACTCTCTAGTTGTTGGTCTCACCACCCTCGTCATCCTGCTGGTCGCTGGTCCAGAGTGTCAAGTTGTCTCGTAGCAGCTGCATGATGAGGGTAGAGTCTTTGTAGGAGTCTTCGTTCAGGGTGTCCAGCTCAGCGATGGCGTCATCGAAGGCGGTCTTGGCCAAGTGGCAGGCCTGCTCAGGTGCATTCTGGATCTCATAGTAGAACACGGAGTAGTTGAGGGCCAGACCCAGGCGGATAGGGTGGGTGGGCTGCATGTGCTCCTTGCTGATCTCATGGGCCTCGCTGTAGGACTTCTCAGAGGACTCCACCACGCCGGCCCTCTTCTCGCCCGTGGCCACCTCGGCCAGGTAGCGGTAGTAGTCGCCCTTCATCTTCAGGTAAAACACCTTGCTCTCGTGCTGCGTCTCGTTGCAGTTCTTGATCAGGAAGTTGTCCAGGAGGTTCAGCACGTCCTGGCACACGGTCTCCAGCTCCTTCTCGATTTTCTCGCGGTACGCACGCACCATCTCGATCTTTTTCTCGTTGCCGTCTGCTGAGGTCTTCTGCTCGATGCTGGAGATGACACGCCAGGATGAGCGCCGCGCCCCTACCACATTCTTATAGGCCACAGAGAGCAGATTCCTCTCCTCATTGGACAAGGCCTCGTTCAACTCTGTCACCTATGAGACAAAGAGGGAGAAAGAGGGACATCAATGTTTCAGAGTTGCAGTTTACCTTAAAACAGTATTTTAATCTTGTAAATTACTTTTATTGTCAGATTTGAAAACTTGGCCGCAATTTTTTGTTAGGCCAATATGCAATCATTCATTGATGGCATGTTCTCTGATTTCAGCCAACATTATGGATAGGAAAGGATATAGTAATGCCATGCCATGTGTTCACTTGCTAGCTGAAATATCCTATTATATTGATATAATCTAAATAGCTATTCACATTTCGTCATTCATGATTCACAACGATTGAGGTCAGAGATGGGCTAACTCCCATGATCTTCTACACCACTGATCATGGCATCCAGAGGCTGCAGGCTGGGGTTGGACCACGCCTGCCTGTAGTAGGCTGACATCATCCCCTTGTCTCTGGCTTCTCATTGGCTTTCTCCTGCTCTGAAAGCTTGTTTTGTTTTGTTTCCACAGGCCTGTGTCTGTCTGGCTAGAGGATTTAATCCTTTATACCCCCACGAGAGGAGACCATGCGGTGCCGCACGCATCACAGCCATCTTTACATACTTAACCCTCTGCTCTGAATATAAAGCCAGCTACTCTCTGGTTGCATGTCCCAAATGGCACCCTATTCCATTTTATAGTGCACTACTTTTCACCAGGGCCCAAAGGGCTCTGGTCAAAAGTAGTGCATATGGACACAGCCTCTGTTTCAGGGCCTAAATTCCCCTCCAATCCCATCTCTCCAAAGCAGAGCATGGGGCCCTGGCTGTGGCAGTATAGTTCGCAGCAAGCCCCCTTTGTCTGATGATAGCCCTACTGAATGTGTTGTCTATGAAGAAAAAAAAAATATTATATTCTTAACCTCCCGAACTAGAGAGATTTTGGTGATATTTAAATACACAAATTTCAGAAAAGCACAGAGCTAAACCCACTTGATTGCTTGCTTGCTTTAAGCCGCTTTGCTCTCTTGGCCCGTTGGCCGAGGGGTCCAGAAAAACAATCTACAGCTAGCTGTTTGATGATGTCAGCTTGGGAACTCAATGATAGTTTACTGCCAAAGCTAAAAGCATTGCCTTGAAGGTATATATTGTCATTTTCCAGTGCTGTTAGAACAACGGTTAAACTTAAACTTAACCTTAATGAGCAGTTGCTTTTCAACAGATAAGTTTGTTAATAGTATGACCATATGTAGAGCATCTACAGATGGATAATCCGGACAATTCAAATAAAGTGTGACACTTTGCTCTACTATATTTCTAATCAGAATCCTCAAAAGTATAACGAGAACAGGGTACTTTTTGAAACTTTTCTCAGCCTGGAGGTTCTGTAAGTCTTTCTCCAGTTTTGAGAGCATAGCACATCCAAGGGGCAGATAGTAACTACACTCCCAGCCCTCCCTTTCCAGTGACGTCTAGGCCTAAATCACTCCTTTTATCTTTCCATGTCAGCTGTCATTTGATTGAGTAGGAAGAGATTGTTCACTATCATTTATTCTCTAATCTTTCTCTCTTTCCATTCATCTCACTCTCTCTCTCCCCATCTATTTATCTATCTATAGTCTGGAACATATCCCTTTCCCAGTCCCTTTTTCTGCTTCCCCTAACCAATCAAGAGGGGTTCCACTCTCTCCTCCGACAAATTCTGTACATTACAGCTTACAGTACATGTCCAGAATCAGAGCAAGTCATCTATGAGTCATAGCTCAATCTAATATTCCAAGCCGCTTATGATGATTACAGCCCTCGAATTGAAGAAATAAAGAGATTACTTTGCTGTCAGTGTTTTCTTCTGCTACACATAAAGCTTACTAAATTGTCCAAGTGGGAGTTGTTATTTTCGTTCCCACATGCTTGGAGCCTTGCACTGGCTATACAAGGAACTTTTTATTCCTGCAAAAATTTAATATATGCTGATACCTCTCACACGCACAGGTGTATCCTCCAACACACAGAAATGTTATCATATAGGAGAACACTGATTTCCCCCCTAACTCTTCCATAACACTACAATCCTTCATAGATCAACTTCCTTCAGTGATTCTTCAAAGTCAAAACAACACACAATTTTTTTACATTTTTTATTTCACCTTTATTTAACCAGATAGGCCAGTTGAGAACAAGTTGTCATTTACAACTGCGACCTGGCCAAGATAAAGCAAAGCAGTGCGACAAAAACAACACAGAGTTACACATGGGATAAACAAATGTACAGTTAATAACACAATAGAAGAAAATCTATATACAGTGTGTGCGAATGTAGTAAGATTAGGGAGGTAAGGCAACAAATAGGCCATAGTGGCGAAATAATTACAATTTAGAATAAACACTGGAGTGATAAATGTGCAGATGATGATGTGCAAGTAGATATACTGGGGTGCAAAAGAGCAAAAATAAATAACAATATGGGGATGAGGTAGTTGGGTGGGCTATTTACAGATGGGCTGTGTACAGGTGCAATGATCGGTAAGCTGCTCTGATTATTAAGTTCATGATTAGGGCTAGGGTAAGTGGCTAGTTACAACCAGCCAATCCCAGCCTTCCGCTCTGGCCAGATGACTGGCTAGTGTCTACCTACTGTAACAGGGAGGGGCAGAACTCTGAAAAGCAAAAAAGATCTATCCATCATGCTATCTTCAGTTTCCATGGGAACTGACTGAGAGATCTGCTTTGTTTGGGACCACCAGATGTTCTATCTCTACAGCCCAAGGACAGGATAAGGAGAATGGCCAGTGGAGGGAGTGGATTGGGGTATAGTGTGGTAGTGGGTCAGGGGTAGGATCTGCTAATACACACACACACACAGTCCACAAATAACTATGTCAAAGACAATCCTATGGGCTAATTCATAGTATCTCACAAGGAATTACCTTTTCACCCTATCTGTATCCACTGCTAAAACAACAGATCCTCTTCTTAAAATTTGATTTCAAATGATATAACAGTAGAACAACTAGCATCTCTCTGACACACGCTACAATTTCTATGTTTCCAAGACAATAATTGACACATTATCCTACTGACCTTGAGTTACCTTCATATAATGCAACGTATTGCATCATAAAGCATCATAAATTGAACAATGACCATATAGATGACCTCTGGACTGGTGTTGTTGTGCTATTACTGAAAAGGTGGGAAAACAGATAAATGCGCATGACCAACAGAACAAACACTTGACACTACTTTTCAAACACACACACACACACACACACACACACACACACACACACACACACACACACACACACACACACACACACACACACACACACACACACACACACACACACACACACACACACACACACACACACACACACACACACTAAGCAGGCCCTGGGCTGGCTTTGTAAAAACATGGCTGCCTTTATTTCAGCAGCCTAGGGATGAAACAGAAAGGACTGACGGAAGCTGT
This sequence comes from Salvelinus namaycush, assembly GCF_016432855.1. Lineage (NCBI taxonomy): Eukaryota > Metazoa > Chordata > Actinopteri > Salmoniformes > Salmonidae > Salvelinus > Salvelinus namaycush. Next base: position 54,897,212 of record NC_052309.1, read on the forward strand.
GGTGTAGGGATCACAATAGAGCCCTCTGTCTGCCAGTAAAGCTCATCAATCGCCCTGGCTCTCTCGTGACTCATCCCCACTGGCTGCTGTCAACTCCCAAACATCTGTGTGTGTTAAACGATAACAAAAGCAACAGGAAACCAAAATATAAATTATTTCTCTCTGATGGCTGTCTACTGTGCATCATGTCTCAGGCCCACTAATGTCTAATGTCTACAGAAGGGAAGGCGTGTAGGGGAGGAAGTGAGGTTGGTTAAAGTTGGAAAGGGTGCGGAGTGCCACCACACTCATTTTGTTCCACCTCTGCAACCCATCATACCTACTTGAAGGCCACACATGGATGCAGCGCTGGGTCATTCCTACAATCTGGTTCCTTTTGGACCGATATGTTTGACTTTCAAAAAAAGATATTTGTCAAACTCAGGCTCTTAAATCCTAAAAATTATAGGTGGATAGTTTACACAATGAGATATTTCCACCCTGTTAGGGATATACAACAAATTCGTATCTACAGTTGAAGTCGGAAGTTTACATACACCTTAGCCAAACACATTTTTCACAATTACGGTTTGTAGGCCTCCTTGCTCGCACAAGCTTCTTCAATTCTGCCAAAAATGTTCTGTAGGGTTGAGGTCAGGGCTTTGTGATGGCCACTCCAATACCTTGACTTTGTTGTCCTTAAGCCATTTTGCCACAACTTTGGAAGTATGCTTGGGGTCATTGTCCAGTTGGAAGACCCATTTGTGACCAAGCTTTAACTTCCTGACTGATGTCTTGAGATGTTGCTTCAATATATCCAAATAATTTTCCTGCCTCATAATGCCATCTATTTTGTGAAGTGCACCAGTCCCTCCTGCAGCAAAACACCCCCACAACATGATGCTGCCACCCCCGTGCTTCACGGTTGGGATGGTGTTCTTCGGCTTGCAAGCCTCCCCCTTTTTCCTCCAAACATAACGATGGTCATTATGGCCAAACAGTTCTATTTTTGTTTCATCGGACCAGAGGACATTTCTCCAAAAAATACGGTCTTGTGCAGTTGCAAACCGTAGTCTGGCTTTTTTATGGCGGTTTTGGAGCAGTGGCTTCTTCCTTGCTGAGCGGCCTTTCAGGTTATGTCAATATAGGACTCGTTTTACTGTGGATATAGATACTTTTGTACCGTTTTCCTCCAGCATCTTCACAAGGTCCTTTGCTGTTGTTCTGGGATTGATTTGCACTTTTCACACCAAAGTACGTTCATCTCTAGGAGACAGAGCGCGTCTCCTTCCTGAGAGGTATGACGGCTGCGTGGTCCCATGGTGTTTATACTTGCGTACTATTGTTTGTACAGATAAACGTGGTACCTTCAGACGTTTGGAAATTGCTCCCAAGGATGAACCAGACTTGTGGAGGTCTACAATTTTTTTCTGAGGTCTTGGCTGATTTCTTTTGATTGTCCCATGATGTCAAGCAAAGAGGCACTGAGTTTGAAGGTAGGCCTTGAAATACATCCACAGGTACACCTCCAATTGACTCAAATTATGTCAATTAGCCTATCAGAAGCTTCTAAAGCCATGACATCTTTTTCTGTTATTGTCTAACCTTTTTTTCGGCACAGTCAACTTAGTGTATGTAAACTTCTGACCCACTGGATTTGTGATACAGTAAATTATAAGTGAAATAATCTGTCTGTAAACAATTGTTGGAAAAATGACTTGTGTCATGCACAAAGTAGATGTCCTAACCGACTTGCCAAAACTATAGTTTGTTAACAATAAATTTGTGGAGTGGTTGAAAAACGAGTTTTAATGACTCCAACCTAAGTGTATGTAAACTTCCGACATCTCTGTATATACACATCAAATATAAATATATTAGTCAGTTAATATCTTTTCTAACAACATTTCCACCCTGTTAGGTGCGTAATCCTAATAGGGTGGAAATGTGAAGCCTAAATTGTCTATAGCTCTGTGGGTGATTGATGTCCATTGCTGGCAGATTGGCAGATTTTTTATGGAATATCTACATAAGCGTACAGAGGCCCATTATCAGCAACCATCACTCCTGTGTTCCAATGGCACATTGTGTTAGCTAATCCAAGTTTAGCATTTTAAAAGGCTAATTGATCATGAGAAAACCCTTTTGCAAGGGAACAGCTGAAAACTGTTGTTCTGATTAAAGAAGCAATACAACTGGTCTTCTTTAGACTAGTTGAGTATCTGGAGCATCAGCATTTATGGGTTCGATTATAGTCTCAAAATGGCCAGAAACAAATAACTTTCTTCTGAAATTAGTCAGTCTATTCTTGTTCTGAGACTTGAAGGCTATTCCATGGGAGAAATTAGAAAACTAGAAAGAGGATTGGGAGGCCCCGGTGCACCACAGAGCAAGAGGACAAGTACATTAGAGTGTCTAGTTTGAGAAACAGACACCTCACAAGTCCTCAATTTGTTTCTGGCCATTTTGAGCCTGTAATCGAACCCACAAATGCTTATGCTCCAGATACTCAACTAGTCTAAAGAAGGACAGTTTTATTGCTTCATTAATGAGGACAACAGTTTTCAGCTGTTCTAATGTCACGCCCTGCCCATAGAGAGCCCTCAGGGTTCTCTATGGTGTAATAGGTCAGAGCGTGACTAGGGGGGTTTCTAGATAGTATATTTCTATGTTGGTGTATGTGTATGGTTCCCAATTGGAGGCAGCTGATATTCGTTGCCTCCAATTGGGGATCATTGTCACGTTCGTCGTAGTGAAGAGATTGGAACAAAGATACAAAACGAACGTGAAGCTATAAACACTGAGTGCTGACATGCAACTACACATAGACAATAACCCACAAAACCTAAATGTAAAATGGCAACCTAAATAGGATCCCCAATCAGAGACAATGATAAACAGCTGTCTCTGATTGGGAACCAAATCAGGCCACCATAGACCTACAATATGCCTAGACAAACAAACACCCCTAGACATACAAAAACCCTAGACAGGACAAACAAGCATACCCACCCTCGTCACACCCTGAACTGACCAAAATAATACATAAAACATAGAAAACTAAGGTCAGGGTGTGACAGCACCCCCCCCCCCCCCCCCCCAAAGGTGCGGACTCCCGACCGCAAACCTGAACGTATAGGGGAGGGTCCGGGTGGACATCTACCCTCGGTGGCGGCTCTGGGTCAGGACGCCGCCCTCCTCCTTTACACTGAGTCCGCTCTTGTAGCACTGACCCGTGGATCATTGCCGGAGGCTCTGGACTGCGGATCCTCGCCGTAGGCCCCGGGCTGGGGACCCTCGCTGCGTGGATCATCGCCGGATGTTCTGGACTGGGGACTGTCGCTGGAGACCCCAGACTGGAGATCGTCGCTGGAGGCTCCGGACTGGGGATCGTCGCTGGAGGCTCCGGACTGGGGATCGTCGCTGGAGGCTCCGGACTGGGAATCGTCGCTGGAGGCTCCGGACTGGGGATCGCCGCTGGAGGCTCCGGACTGGGGATCGCCGCTGGAGGCTCCGGACTGTGGCCCGTCATTGGAGGTTCCGGACGGTGGCCCGTCGTTGGAGGTTCCGGACGGTGGCCCGTCGTTGGAGGTTCCGGACGGTGGCCCGTCATTGGAGGTTCCGGTCTGTGAACTGTCGCCGGAAGCTGTGGACTGGGTACTGTCGCCGGACGCTCTGGACTGGGTACTGTCGCCGGACGCTCTGGACTGGGTACTGTCGCCGGACGCTCTGGACTGGGTACTGTAGCCGGACGCTCTGGACTGGGTACTGTAGCCGGACGCTCTGGACTGGATACTGTCGCCGGACGCTCTGGACTAGGTACTGTCGCCGGACGCTCTGGACTGGGTACTGTCGCCGGACGCTCTGGACTGGGTACTGTCGCCGGACGCTCTGGACTGGGTACTGTCGCCGGACGCTCTGGACTGCCGAGGCGCACTGTAGGTCTGGTGCGTGGTGCCGGAACTGGTGGTACGGGCTGGGGACACGCACCTCGGGGCGAGTGCGAGGAGCAGGAACAGGGCGTACTGGACCCTGGAGGCGCACTGGAGGCCTGGTGCGTGGTGCCGGAACTGGTGGTACCAGGCTGGGGACACGCACCTCAGGGCGAGTGCGGGGAGGAGGAACAGGGCGTACTGGACCCTGGAGGCGCACTGGAGGCCTGGTGCGTGGTGCCGGAACTGGTGGTACCGGGCTGAGGACACGCACCTCAGGGCGAGTGCGGGGAGGAGAAACAGGACGTACTGGACTCTGGAGGCGCACTGGAGGCCTGGTGCGTGGTGCCGGAACTGGTGGTACCGGGCTGGGGACACGCACCTCAGGGCGAGTGCGGGGAGGGGGAACAGGATACACTGAACCGTGGAGACGCATTGGAGATCCAGAACATAGAGCTGGCTCAATATGTCCTGGCTGGATGCCCATTCTAGCCCGGCAAATGCGAGGAGCTGGAATAGAGCGCATCGGGGCTAAGAATGCGAACTGGAGACACCATGCGCATCTCTGCATAACACGGTGCCTGACCAGTTACACGCTCCCCACGGTAAGCATGAGGAGTTGGCTCAGGTCTCCTACCTGACTCAGCCAATCTCCTCGTGTGCCCCCCCCCAAAATAATCTTGGGGCTGCCTCTCGGGCTTCCGTGCTAGCCGTGTACCTTCATATCGTTGCCGTTCCTCTATTCTCCGGTATTTTTCCTCGTAGTATTGCCGTTCCGCTTTCGCTGCCTCTAACTCCTCCTTAGGACGGCGATACTCCCCCGGCTGTGTCCAGGGTCCTGCTCCATCCAATATTTCCTCCCATGTCCAGGATCCTTTTCCGTCCAAAATCTCTTCCCAAGTCCATAACGTCTGCTCCTCTTTTTCACGCTGCTTGGTCCTGTTATGGTGGGTTATTCAGTCACGTTCGTCGTAGTGAGGAGACCAAGGCGCAGCGTGATTGGAATACATTCTTCTTTTAATGAAGAATAAACACAAAACAAACTAACAAAGATACAAAACGACCGTGAAGCTATAAACACTGAGTGCTGACATGCAACTACACATAGACAATAACCCACAAAACCTAAATGTAAAATGGCAACCTAAATAGGATCCCCAATCAGAGACAACGATAAACAGCTGTCTCTGATTGGGAACCAAATCAGGCCACCATAGACCTACAATATGCCTAGACAAACAAACACCCCTAGACATACAACAACCCTAGACAGGAAAAACAAGCATACCCACCCTCGTCACACCCTTAACTGACCAAAATAATACATAAAACATAGAAAACTAAGGTCAGGGTGTGACAATCATACTTAGTGTTTCCCTTTTCCCACCTGCATTGTGGGATATTGTTTTGTTTAGTGCCTATGTGCGCTACGAATGGCACGTTCGTTAATTCTTTGTTTTGAAGTTTCACTGTAATAAATATGTGGAACTCTACTCACGCTGCGCCTTGGTCCACTTATTTATTCAACGAACGTGACATCTAACATAAGTGCAAAAGGGTTTTCTAATGATCAATCAGCCTTTTAAAATACTAAACTTGGATTAGCTGACACAACGTGCCATTGGAGCACAGGATCAAATCAAATCAAATGTATGTATATAGCCCTTCGTACATCAGCTGATATCTCAAAGTGCTGTACAGAAACCCAGCCTAAAACTCCAAACAGCAAGCAATGCAGGTGTAGAAGCATGGTGGCTAGGAAAAACTCCCTAGAAAGGCCAAAACCTAGGAAGAAACCTAGAGAGGAACCAGGCTATGAGGGGTGGCCAGTCCTCTTCTGGCTGTGTAGGGTGGAGATTTTAACAGAACATGGCCAAGATGTTCAAATATTCATAAATGACCAGCATAGTCAAATAATAATAATCACAGTAGTTGTCAAGGGTGCAGCACCTCAGGAGTAAATGTCAGTTAGCTTTTAATAGCCGATCATTAAGAGTATCTCGACCGCTCCTGCGGTCTCTAGGAGTGATGTTTGCTGATAATGGGCCTCTGTACACTTATGTAGATATTGCATAAAAAATATGCTGTTTCCAGTTACATTAATCATTTACAACATTAACAATGTCTACACTGTATTTCTGATCAATTTGATGTTATTTTAATGGACAAAAAATGTGTTTTTCTTTCAAAAACAAGGGAATTTATAAGTGACCCCAAACTTTTGAACGGTAGTGTATATTTTTTATTAATATTAATTTAGCCTAACAGGGTGGACATTTATGAGTGACACAAACAGAATAACTCATGAAATATGGAAAAATATATAAAACAGTGTGTATATTTATTTAGCTTTGCACCGATGTTTTCACAGTCAAAGAATTATGACACTTCCTGAACGTTATGTCATTGTGGGAATGGGCTGTTTTTTTTAAAGGGGAATTACAACAAACTAACAGGGTGGAAAGGGAAATCAGGGACCTTAAATACAAGAATAACAAATACAATAATCATGAACATTTTAAGTAGGGTTATAAAATAATGAAGAAAGATTTTGAATACTTTACTTTCTAATGGCTTATATCTCTTATAGAAGTTGGTGAATAGCACCCGGGGACAATGCGAAAATGCCTACATCCACTAAAAACAAAGTGCATAAAATCCCCTTTGAGATCCATTTCTTTGTGTTTTTATGGTAAAGGACACATAACTTTATCTTTAAAGCCCTGTGGAAGCCAAATTTGACTCTAAATAGAAGGTGATACGAGGTGATATTTCCTGGGGACAGAAAAGGCACCAGATTGTAGGAATGACCCGGCTAACACAAGAGTGGGCTCAGTCTACATGTCCCTAGCTCCTGATCTCTTCATCGCTTACACCCCCCACCTCTGTTTCTCTCCCCATCTCTCTCTCATCCTTACTGTCATCACTTTCTCCTCATTCCCTTGCACTTCCTCCCTTGCTTTCCCTCTCTCTCTAACTTAAAGTGACATCTCTCCTGCCTACCCTCTCCCTCTATCAGGCTGCAGAGCACAGAGACGACGTGTGCTAGCGCTACCTGACGTCACTAGATGTGAGAGTGGTGCGAGCGTGGATGGCTGGTTAAGGCAGAGAGAGGGAGAGAGAAAGGGAGAGAGGAAGAGTGGAAGAGAGAGGGCGTGCTGCTGGGAAAGGGGGATGTGAGGGAGTGTGTGTGTGCGTGTGCGTGTGCGTGTGCGTGTGTGTGTGTGTGTGTGTGTGTGTGTGTGTGTGTGTGTGTGTGTGTGTGTGTGTGTGTGTGTGTGTGTGTGTTAGTGTGGGTGTGGGTGTGTGTGTGTGTGTGTGGGTGTTTCAGGGAAGGGGGTTGCTTCAAGTAGCTCTTTGTTGTTATATAACCATACATGACTGCAGTTTTTCATAGATGTTTTTCTCTCTCTCTGTCATTGCTGCTGCGGCCGGCTAATAAAAACACAATGCGTAAAAGGCAAGGAAAAAACACGAGTAAGTAACTGCATTAGTATGTTTTTTAAAGCCAGGTCCATGTTGGTAGTGAGGGTGATAACCTTCTCTGCCACAATACAGAGAGTGAGGAGGGTACAGTATTCAAGATATACAGCATCAAGGCAGGATTTACAATTTGACACATTTGAGTAATAGCCTACTGTCATTCAAAATCTGGAGAATGTTACCTTTCATTTGAGATCAAGCGGTATAAAATAATTCATAAGGTGCCAGTGAAAGGAGATGATCACAAAAGCTCTGACGACGGTTCGGGGGGAAGGAAAAGGATAGGGGGATCAGGTAGCTCCCGAGTGGCACAGTGGTCTAAGGCACTGCATCTCAGGTTCTAGAGGCGTCGCTACAGACCCTGGTTTGATTCCAGGCTGTATCACTTTGTTCACCATGGTGTTGTCGATTATTGTTCCCATGTCCGTTGGTGCGTGTGAGTACCTGTGCTATGTGTTTTGGGCTTTCGTGCCCTTGTGGATTGCGCAGATCATTACGGGTCTCGTCCTGTGTGATAATCATTGCGCGCTAGCGTTGTTTATTTGAGGTAGTCCTCGCTCTTTTGTTTGGGTTTCAGCCCTGTGTTTTTGTTACGTGTTTGTTTGGTCTTCGTCCCAGTGCCTTTATACGACACGCCGTAATTTGGGTAAAATATGAAACCCTGTTTGACAGGTTTGGCCGGGGTAGGCCATCATTGTAAATAAATAAAAGCTGCCTATTCAGCAGCGTGATGGTCTTTACTTTCTAAGATGGTAAAGTAGGACAGACGCTAAAGGAAACATCACAGGGTGACACTGGATGCAACCCTCCTCCCCCCACTTCTCCCCATTCTCTCTCCCCCAAAGGATGAATGAACTGCCTCACCTCAGATAGAAGCCCAGCATGTGAACCATTTCTGACTCAGATTCTGAGTTACAGTGCAAGGGTTCATTCACCCGACTGATGAATCAAAAACATGTTACATCATCAGCCCAACCACATATGCTTTGCTGCTTTGAATTGAGTAGCTGTTAAAAATCCTGCTTATAACAACGTTACATACAACACTCAGTGCTTAAATTTGGCAAATTCACACGGGGCAGGCACCTCTACATATCTACTGCTCTAGCCTAGTTTATTAGGATCCCCATTTGCTACTCTTCCTGGGGTCCTCGCTCTAGTACCACAACCAGAATAATTGCTCTAAAATATCAATACCAGTATTGTAAAAATGTCACCAGGGTGAAGGAAAATGTCATTATTGAATGCCATCCAAGCATACATGCATCACATGCTCTTTTGACACGTTAATGGCCGACTAACTGGCTGACTTTAGAGGAGGGATCCTCTGTATGTGGGTAGTGACAACGAAGTAGAATGCCCGCATACCACTACTGACAACCACTCGTCATTTCCCCCAAAAATGTAACTGATAGCCCGGGAATCCCTTGCCACTGATGCCCAGTGGAGTGGCAGCGAAATAAAAAATCAGTCAGACACACCCTGATACCCACTGCTGCAGCACAGCCAGGGCTGGAGCTGGTGTTGGCGAATGGCTCGGGCTGCATGGGGCTGGATATAGGGATGGGGCTGCATCTGCAGGGGAGTCAGGCCGGGCTGGGGCTGGGGCCGGGGATAAGGATGGGGGTGGACTTCCTCCGTCTCTGACTCAGCATCATTTAGAGGGAGGAGCCAAAGCCCTTCTCCCCTCTGACATTATCACCACCTGGCCCTGAAGCAGCCTGCTTTCCTGAAGAGTATGATTCATGACTAATACTACTGCCAGCTTCTGTAATTAAATCTGTGTCTGTGTTATTACGGTGTACTAAAGTAACCCCTCAACAACCCACCATTCAACATTATAGTGCACTATTCAAGGTAATTATACCATGCCTTCTATATAGTAGTCTGTGACAGAGCATTTTCTCAGAGGTGGACATAGACAATTTATTTAGGATGTTCTACTTAACGTGGATCGCCTACTATACTCTCTTCCTTCTATTCTATTGATGTAATACAGTTTGCTTTGATGCCTATTCTGAGTTTGTAGAGACTGAATATGCTATTGGGTAGATGGTAGGCTACAGTAATTGGCATTTATGTTTTTTGGGGGTCAGAATGAGGATGAGAGATAGGCTAGACAGGCAACCTCAGTGGATAGATCCCAGGAACACCATACTGGCCTGGCCAGATCATATCATTGGAGTAAGCCTCCATATCATATACTTCCTCAGCTATTGTATATACAGTGAGTAGGCGATATCATCAATGACATAATTCCTGCATTTCTGAATTGTGGGCTACAGATAAATGGGCTGAGTCTGATTCTGAAATGGTGCAATACGGGTACTGCACCTTGGCACACTGCGACACGCCTAGTGCAAGAAACTGCTATGCCTTCCTTTTGAGGGGGTCGAGGAGGACGCACGTATAAAGCATTGGATGCTATAATGTGTCTTTGAGATTGAATTCAGAACCCTGACCATTCGAACACGTTCTAGTCTGCACATTGAATCCACTGCAATATGACAACCACAGAACGTTCTGGAAGGATTTCTGCTGCCACCCACGTTTCACGTTCCCAGGATCATATTTTATGGGGATATTGTGTATTGCCCAAATCGATATCGGCTACGACACTAACGTTTGCGTTAGGCCTATTCTACACAGGTGGGTAGAATTTATGACATTGTGTGTGTGCGTAAATTGATTTCCTCACAATGTTAGATGAGACTAATAATGCATCTTCGCGGGAGATTGTCATGTTTAGGGAACATCATCACAATCAGGGAATGAGACATTCTTATCTCCAACCCTGCTGTCACTCTCATTGCAGTAGCCTACAGTAAACCTAGAGTCGGCTACCAGTAAATTGCTTTCCCTCTGGTGTCTACCCAAATGTTCATCATTTTACGAGAAGATTCCACTGCCCCTCCCTGCCAATTTGATCTGTCCTTTCAATTTAATTCAGTTAGATCAACAATTAAACAAACAGGTTTCATCTCCAGAGCAAGGTGCTTTGTCGGTTATTGCCCCCTATCATTATTGCCATGCTGTCTAGCTGATTAAAAAGCAACCTAGCAAAAGGCACCGCCCTAAGATCACACAGTCCGCATTCGTTCGCTGTTTTCATCATCTGACAGCCGTATTTCACATTGACAACCCATTTCTGCTAGGCTATGAGGTAATAATTGACCATAGCTCAATGTTTCAATAAACATACCTTTCATAAAGATATGAATAATATGATAAAGATAACGAACGGTGAGCAAACAATCGCTGGATAAAAAATAAAAAACAGATGTCGAAAGGTATGGTGAAAGCCTACATGGGCCTTGCCAGTAAAGTTCCAGAAAATGTCACTGGCATGATATATTGGCTTTCCCCTGTCTTATTCCAGTTGAAGGTTTTGACATAATAATGGTCTTTCATGGCATGTTTAATACACCAAATATGGAACACTACAATAATCAGGGAACGATAATTGCCATAGGACACACCACAGTTATTCTTTATGTAGGCCTAACTACATGTATATATCAAACAAAACAGAAAAAAATGAAAGTGTAAGTATTAGAAAGTGGAGGTTATTTATGATTCCTTATGATACTCAGAAATAGGATTCCAAAGCAGAACTTACCGATTTCATGGCTGCTGCCATATCATCATATCTTTCAGCCTGTTCGGCCAGCCTGGCTTTCTGCACCAGTTGCTCGCGATCAACCATTTTAGCTGTCGTTAATACAATGTTATTCTAGAATTGTTAAAGTTGAAATGGTAATATGTCACTCTCAGCAATGCAGTGAATGTTACCAGAGGTCCTCTTGCTGCAGCTGCTCCCTGCTGTCTGCGCGTGCAGACGGGACACCCCCTCCCCCTCCTTACCACTTTCCCTGGATTGCGTCACCACCTGAAAAGGCGTGTCTATGCGAAGTGATGTAACAATCCTTATTGGGAGAACAGTCAGTGCCTGATACCGGTAACAAATAGGATTTTACCGTTAGAATCAGACGCTATTTACTCTGCGCAGGGTGCTGTGGGAAATGTAGTGGTTTAGGCTGCATCTTTCATTCTAAACCATCAAACACACTATAATTGAACAATGGTATGCATATAATCAATGAATGTGTTTCTGCCTGTAAAGAGAGAGGGTTATTCTTATACAAATTCTGCCACAGAAGGTCTAGTATAGCCTTCAATAGGGCCTTTATGGTGGAACGTGTAGGGCCTAGGCTACCTTTCATATTTGAGTCACTTTGCAAAGTAAGTGCTATCATATAGAATATAATATTGCAGTCATTTATTAGCCTCTATGTTAAGCAGCAGAGTGCAGGCCTGTAGGCTACTGAACTCATCCACCAATAGCCTGTGTTCAGAGCGCTGCCCATGCAGCTTGACCATGTCAGTCAACCAGCCTGGCCACAGCCTGGCCACAGTGAGCAGCTGTTTGGATGAGTGATGCTCTTGGCTCTGGTAATAGAGAGCACCAAATGGCTGCTGGGTGGGTCGCCTGGTAATCCAAGTAAGGCCTGTTCCTCCCTATAGCAGCTTAGCTCTCAGAGAGTGACTGGTGGGTGGTGGCAAAGAGTGAGTCCGGTCCTACATACAGATAGACCCTTGCTTCGGCACCTATTGCCTAAAAGCTTGAACCTCAACACTATAGCTAGGACTCTGTGTCAATTCAAGTTTGTATTGTCACGTGCACAAGTACAGTGAAATGCCTTTCTTGCTTGCTCTTTCCCCGCAATGCAGTAATCAATATCAGTAGTACTATACAAAACAAATAAAACACGTATGTAGAACAAAATCACATGAGAAATAGAAATAAGAACATGAGAAAGTAAGTCAGCTATATAGAGGGTCAGTTGCAGGGTCAATGCCAATACCTTATTAACAATGTGCAGGGATTCGACTGGAGTGGTAGGATTAGATACCGTATGTAAGTTGATATACGATAAACAGAGTAGCAGCAGCGTATATGATGATTGTATGTGAGTGTATGTGCATTTGTGTAGAGTCAGTATGAATGCGTGTGCGTGTTATGTGTGTGTGAGCAAATTAAGTGGTGTGTGTGTGTGTCTGTGAATGTGTGTGTGTGTGTGTGTGTGTGTGTGTGTGTGTGTGTGTGTGTGTGTGTGTGTGTGTGTGTGTGTGTGTGTGTGTGTGTGTGTGTGTGTGTGTGTGTGTGTGTGTGTGTGAGCATATTTTTATAAAATAGAAGGGTCAATGAAGACAATCCATATAGCCAATATTTTGGCTTGGGGATAGAAGCTGTTAAGGAGCCTGTTGGTGTCAGACTTGCTCCGGTACCGTGTGGACACAGATGACTGGAGTCTTTAACAATTTTCCGGGCCTTACTTTCACACCTACAGGTATAGAGGTTCTGGATAGCAGGGAGCTTGGCCCTGGTGATGTACTGGGCTGTCCGCATCACCCTCTGTAGCGCCATACAATCGAGGGCGGTGCAGTTGCCATGCCAAGCAATGATCCAGCCAGTCAAGATGCTGTCAATGGTGCAGGTGTATAACTTTTGAGGATTTGAGGGCCCATGCCAAATCTTTTCAACATCCTGAGGGTAAAGAGTTGCTATCACGTCTTCTTCACGACTGTTTGCATTTGTGAGGACCATTTTAAGTCCTTAGTGATTTTGACACAGAGGAACATGAAGTTCTCGACCTGCTTCACTGCAGCCCCACTTTCGATGTGGACTTCACGATCAGCTCCTTGGTCTTACTGACGTTGAGGGAGAGATTATTGTCCTGGCACCACACTGCCACATCACTGTCCTCCTCCCTGTATACCACCGTCTTGTCGTCAGCAAACTTGATGATGGTGTTGGAGTTGTATGTGGCCACGCAGTGGTGGGTGAACAGGGAGTACAGGAGGGGACTAAGCACACACCTCTGTGGGGCCCCCTTGTTAAGGGTCAGCATGGCAGAGGTGACGTTGCCTACCCTCACCACCTGGGGTTGATCCGTCAGGAAGTCCAGGATCCAGTTGCAGAGGGCGGTGTTCAGTCCCAGGGTCCCAAGCTTGGTGACAAGTTTAGAGGGGACAATGGTGTTGAACGCTGAGCTGTAGTCAATTAACAGCATTCTCACATAAGTATTCCTCTTATCTAGGTGGGTAAGGGCAGTGTTGGAATAAAGAAGGCTATGTGTCACTCTGATGCTGCTTCAGCACTGTCAGTGCATTTAAATTTGTACAAATAAAATGTTCTGATTTGAAGAAAGGTTGAGGACGCGGGAGGGCCTTGTATGCTTGCTTGTGGGTAGAGTAGCAGGACTTTATCGGCCCTAGTGACGGAGGAGACGTGTTGATAGAAGTTGGGCATTACGTGTCTAAATGACACAAAATTAAACTCACCGGCAACAAGGAAAGCTGCCTCTTGGTGCATGGCTTCCTGCTTGTTTATAGCCTCAAACTGTTCGTTAAGTGCCAGCTTATTATTTTTCTGGAAAATAGGTGGAAAATATGCAGCAATCATGATAACAGCTGAAAACTCTCTCGGGAGATAGAAGGGTCGACATTTGACCATCAGGTACTCCAAGACCGGTGAACAATGGGTCGAGACTTCCACTGCGCTTGAGTCAGCATACAATTTTCTGTTGATGAAGAGGCAACCCTTCCCCCTCTCTATTTCCCTAAATCCAATGTCCTGTCTACTCGGTGAATGAAGAATCCATCGAGTTGGATAGCCATGGGGGTTATCTTGTCCAAAAGCCATGTTTCAGAAAAGCTGAGAATATTGCAGTTAAGAGTGTCCTGGTGATCGCAAATCCGCGATCGGAGGTCATTCTTATTATTATCAAGAGACAGTACATTGGCCAATAGAATGGAGGGAAGAGGTGGCCGTTTTTCCTTTCGCCTTAATATCGCCAGGGCTCCCCTCTCCTGCCTCTTTTTCGCTGGTGTTTCCTCTTGGATAGCCCAAACATTGCTTCGGAATTACACAAAGAGGCCAGGGCAGATGATTCAAATTCGAAGTTGAAGCCAGAATTGAGGTAACTACCGATCTGATGAAGTGATAGCGAATACATTTTGCGAAACAACAAAAAATTGCAAAATAATCACAAAATAGCAAAGTTGGGTCACACTCGCAAGACAGCAGGCATACAGTTCGGCGCCATTTTAGGAGACATGGCAAAATGTCGTTATAATGATGATGATTATTATAACATTTTATTTGTACACATGTTTATGGACTGACAATGCTGAAGTAGCATCAGAGTGACACATAGCATGCTTTATTCTCAGTTAAATATATCACAAACACCACCTCACAGTAACATCTCTTCACTTTAACATAGCAGTCAATGGTTTAGCTGTATAAACACCACTATTCCGCTCACAGGTCCACAAATGAGGGAGGGAGGAAGATCTACAGGATCCTCTTATCTTTACTGATCTATTTTTTAAAATTGTTTTAATGAAAGTCTACACACCCCTTGCACAGTCTTCACATTTTGCTGCCTTAAAATTGAATCAAAAAATGTATTAAATTAGATTTTTTTTCTACCTATGTACACAACCAACTCCACGTTTCCAAAATGAATGAAAATGTATTTTTTTTTAAATCTGTATAAAAATACAAAAAAAATATGTCTTGATTGCGTATGTCTTCAACTCTTCAGCAACATACAGTGCCTTCGGAAAGAATTCCGACCCCTTGACTTTTTCCACATTTTGTTACATAACAGCCTTATTCTAAAATTGACAAAATGGTTTGTTTTTTTCTCATCAATCTAAACACAATACCCCATAATGACGAAGCAAATTTATTACAAATTAAAAACATCGATAAAAGTTGCAGACCCTTTATTCAGTACTTTCTTGGAGCAGCTTCGGCAGCGATTACAGCATCGAATCTTCTTGGCACACCCGTATTTGGGGAGTTTCTCCCATTCTTCTCTGCAGATCCTCTCAAGCTCTGTCAGGTTGGATGGGGAGTGTTGCTGCACAGCTATTTTCAGGTCTCTCCAGAGATGTTTGATCAGGTTCAAGTCTGGGCTCTTGCTGGGCCACTCAAGGACATTCAGAGACTTTTCCCGAAGCCACTCCTACGTTGTTTTGGCTGTGTGTTTAGGGTCGTTATCCTGTTGGAAAGTGAACCTTCGCCCCAGTCTGAGGTCCCGAGTACTCTGGAGAAAGTTTTCATCAAGGATCTCTCTGTACTTTCCTCCATTCATCCAGATGTGATGCTTGGCATTCAGACCAAAGAGTTCAATCTTGGTTTCATCAGACCAGAGAATCTTGTTTTTCATGGTCTGGGAGTTTTAAGGTGTCTTTTGGCAAACTCCAAGTGGGCTGTCATGTGCCTTTTACTGAGGAGTGGCCAATCGACCATAAAGGCCTGATTGGTGGAGTGCTGCAGAGATGGTTGTCCTTCTGGAAGTTTCTCCCATCTCCACAGAGGAACTCTAGAGCTCTGTCAGAGTGACCAACGGGTTCTTGGTTACCTCCTTGACCAAGGCCCTTCTCCCCCGATTGCTCAGTTTGGCCGGTTGGCCAGCTCTAGGAAGAGTCTTGGTGGTTTCAAACTTCCTACATTTAAGAATGATGGAGGCCACTGTGTTCTTTGGGGACATTCAATGCTGCAGAAATGTTTTGGTACCCTTCCCCAGATCTGTGCCTCTACACAATCCTGTCTCGGGGCTCTACGGACTATTCCTTCAACCTCATGTCTTGGTTTTTTCTCTGACATGCACTGTCAACTGTGAGACCTTATATATACAGATCTGTGGCTGTCTATAGAGTCTCATAGGAAAGGGTCTATATACTTATGTAAATAAGGTATTTCTGTCTTAGTTTTTTAATACATTTGCTAAGATTTAAAAAAAAATGTTTTCGCTTTGTCATTATGGGGTATTGTGTGTAGATTGCTGAGGATTATATATTTTTGAAATCCATTTTAGAATAAGGCTGTAACGTAACACAATGTTGAAAAAGTCAAGGGGTCTGACAATATCCATTGTTTTTTGTCAAACTCGTTCAAGCTCAGTAAATTTTGTTTTGAGTCGTTGATGGACAGCAATATTCAAACCTTGTCTCTAATTTTCAAGCAATTTTGACACTGGACCATTCAGAATCACTCAACATCGTAACGAAATTAACTTTTTTGCCTACCAGTAAATAAAAACTACATGCTTGGATCAAATCCAATAGAACACAACACAGAGTGAACCCCTCTGTATTTTCAAGTATTGTGGTGGCAGCATCATGTTATGGGTATGCTAGTCACTGGCAGGGACTGAGGAGTTTGTTAGGATCAAACAAAATATGAAATCTGAAAGGAGCAAAGCCCAGGATAAAGTTGGAGGAAAACCTGTCTCAGTCTTCTGATTTCCTAACCCTGGAATGTTTAAAGTCAAAGGCAAACCAGAATGACTTTCTAACAGGTGTTGAGTGTTCCTGAGTGGTCCAGCCTCAGTCCTGACTTAAATTTGCTTTAAATTCAGAGACACGGTTTGACTATACTGTAGCTGTCCATCAACGACTCCAAAGCAAATTTACTGAGCTTGAGCAATTTTGACATAAACAATGGATTAATGTTGCCCTAAGAGTTTTGCAAAGTTGGTAGAATCTTATCCAAAATTATTCACAGCTGTAATGGCTGCCAAAGGTGGTTCCACCAAGTGTTAACTCTGGGGTGTGTATACATACGTCATCAAGACAACTTCGTTAAAAAAATGTAACAAATTTTGAAAATGTTCTGTATTTTTTCAATAACTTTGAAAATGTGGAGTAGGTTGTCTAGGAAAAATCCAATGTATTCCCTTTTGAGATTAAACTTTAAGGCAGCAAATGGGAAGACTGTGCAAGGGGTATGTAGACTTTCACTAGCGACTGTACATAACATTTCGCACCAATTTCGCACCATGCCATACAGACTCTGGAATAACTTGGTGAGCCTACACCTCAATTCATTCAGATTAATTTCCTGACCCCATATAGTTGAGGCATTTCGTTAAACCTGAGAATCGTTGTGCCACTCATGGCAAGAAGCTAACTATTATTTCTGATGAAGGCTAACCGATTCTTGTGCCCTCCCTCTCAACCCCATTTATGGTGTTATTAAAGTAACATTTCCCAATCATTCATTCCCCATTTCGACTTTTTCAGATTCAGATTTAATCATTGCAGTGACAGATTTGAGTAATCTGACTGCTGCCATATTGTAATAATTCCCCAATCAGTGTACATGTCACTGACTGTATATACTGTACACACACATTCACAAACAGTACAGTAGATCTGACTCACCTGCCAGACACACAAATATTAACTCACAGACACAGAAGCACAGATCCTTACACACTGAAATGAAATGTACACCTTGCAGTGCGAAATGTCTGATACAAAATACAAAATGAAGAGGCACGAGCAGATAATTGAAGATAACTCATTTCACATTAAGGATGTAGCTAAGGCTTAGATCATATGCCATACTCCACCTGAAATAGCACTGTGTCTGACAGAGAGAGAGAGAGAGAGAGAGAGAGAGAGAGAGAGAGAGAGAGAGAGAGAGAGAGAGAGGGGGAGAGACAGTGAAGACAAGCAAGCCTTTTCCAAAACCAGACATCAAAATACACAAGTCAGACAGAAAATAATGGGTCATCATGTTTCATAAGAGGGGAAAAAATAGAACACAAGCTAGCTAGGGTGATTATTTACACAATAAAGGTGTCAAATATAACAAATATTTCAGCAAAATAACCAAAATACTGGGGCTTTGGAAGTCATCATGTTCAGATTTCAGATACACATCCACCTCTGCTCAGGAATAATACATTAAAAAGCTTATCAAATTAGGAAGCATGTGCCAAGAGCACTACAGTGTCATGTACATGCACTGTCCATCTTTCTGCCTATGTTCAAACAAATAGATTTGGCCATAGAAATACATAGCTTTTTCTATAGATAGTCTATAGGCTCTATAGAGTCTATTTCTATAAGTTTGGCTTTGGTATTGTGGGCCTGGATTGTTGTTGTTGTTGTTGTTGTTGCTCACCATGCCCTGGTACAGTACACTATGGCTGTGTGTGCTGCTAGTGAGAAGAGGGTTAGTGGGTTAGTTACCTCTATTTTAGCATCTTGATAAAAAAAGAAAAGAGCCAGAGAGACAGAGAGTCGGTTAAAAACTTTGGTTTCCACTGTTTATCAAATATATAAAAAATGTGTACAGCGTATTTTATATCATATATATTTATAAAGTGCTTAATAGGAATAGATTATTATAATATTTAATCATCTATCATCATATGTTAGTTTGTTTTCTTTGCTTGTTTGTTTGTTGTTGTTGTGGTCTTCCTTATGTTTGGCATTGGGATGAGCTGTTATTTACATAATGTTTACAAGTCCCGGGTTGTGCTACCCATGGTGCCCGTCCTATTAGTTGGCAGTGGAGTTGGGAGGAGTTTGGCGGCTCCATGGTGGCGAATCACTGCTGGAATCACGACAGTGAGCAGGTGACGCCGGCGTCTTCAGAGTGGTCACAGTTGTGCACTTCCCAGGATATGTGGGAGCACTGCTGGAGCGAGGCCTCAGAGCCGCTGCACTTCAGATTGTCCAGGAGGATGGTGCCGCTGCCAGGCCCAAAGAAGGCCTCCCCACGGGCCGCAGCAGCCTCCCCACAGCCCAGCTGGCGACACACCACCTGGGCATCAGGCATGTCCCAAGCATCGTCGCACACCGTACCCCATTCCGCCCCTGAGAACATCTCCACCCGGCCCTCGCAGCGGTGCTGCCCGCCCACCAGCCTCGCCAGGCCTAGAGGGAGAGACAGGGTAGAAACAGTCACATATACTGGAGCAAATAAACATTAAACACTAGAGACACATATCACATACCTGATCCTAAGACATGATTTAAGTATGATGCATTACATAAGACTGCCTCTGACAAGTGATGCTGGGAAGGTGTGTTGATCTTTGGATACCGTGAAACCCAGAACATGTAGCTAAACCTCAACAGGTACAAGACTCACCTTCACTTGGTGGTCTAGTGGTGGGCGTTCTCTCTGTCATCCCGAAGTCATTTCCAGGTCCCACAAGCTGAAAGGCTGGAGAAGGAGAAGGAGGAGGAGACAGTATGAGACTTTAATCTGCTGTGTATGTTTCCCAAGGGAGTGGTCATCTACTTGAGAACAACTGTTGATACAGTCCTATCAGAACAGTCTGGAGCACTCAAAACATTGTAATGAGTTAATCAATTGATCAGTTAATCAGACATATCAGACGAAAACTGCTCCAGAAGTCAACTTAGTGATTCCCTTATCATCTCACTCAGAAATCAAAGGTTCACTGAGGTTCACTTGTTCACCTAGTCTGCTCTACTAACCATGATTTGATGTAGACCTGAGTAACAGGAATGAAGTCTTTGTCTCTTTCATTCTTTCTTTCTCTACTGTTTGTCTTATTTATCCTTAAAGAATGGAGGTTTAGCCTGCAGGCTTCCAGTGAGGCTAATGACCCCTGACTTCTCCACTCTATATTTCATGCCACCCAGCTACTCAACCCTGCACCTTAGAGGCTGCTGCCCTATACAGTATACATAGACATGCAATCACTGGCCACTTTAATAATGGAACACTAGTCACTTTAACTATGTTTACATACTGCTTTACTCATCTCATATGTATATACTGTTTTCTATTTTACTGTATTTAGTCAATACCACTCCGACATTGCTCGTCCTAATATTTACATATTTCTTAATTCCACTTTTACTTTTAGATTTGTGTGTTGTTGTGAATTGTTAGATACTACTGCACTGTTGGAGCTAGGAACGCGAGCATTTCGCTACACCCGCAATATCATCTGCTAAATATGTGTGTGATCAATACATTTGATTTGATTTGATGCACTTTGGACCATCTGGACGGGTGCCTGCTCCTCAGAGACCAACACTCACACAATTAAATGCACCAGCTCAGCAGGGAAGAGGAGAGATGGATGACTGTGGGAATAGTGACTATGGGGTGACTGTGTGAGTAACTGTGAGCGAAAGCTACAGAGGATTTTTGTGTGTGTTCATTTGAGTGTGTGTGTGTGTGTGAGTGCGTGAGTGTATTTGTGTGTGTGTATTTATTTACTTGACTATGTGCCTAGCTGTCTCAGTCTTAACAAGTCACTACTGCCTGCAGCAGATCAACATATACATTTCTGATTCACATCGGACAACAAAGTTATATTGCCACAGTTCCAGTCGGTCTTACGTGTACAGATGACTCCAGCGTCTTCATGATGTCCACAGTTGTGCTGTCCCCAGCCCAGGTGGAAACAAGCCGCCAGCTCCCCTTCACTGCCCCTACAGTCCACATTGTCCAGCAGGATGGGGCCCGAGCCGTAGCCGAAGTAGGCCAGGACCTTGGCAGAGATGGCAGGGCCACAGCCCAGATGCCTACACACCACCTGGGCATTGGGCAGATCCCAGTCATCGTCACACACCGTGCCCCACTGGTTGTTGTGGAACACCTCCACACGGCCCTGGCAGCTGCTGTTACCATTCACCACGCGGATGGTGGTCCGCTCTAGAGGAGGAGAAGGAGAGACAGAGGGGTATGAGGAGATGAGAACATAATTCATGGAGAGGTTCATCGAAAATGGTGGTACTATGCCTCCCTGTTGCACAATTTAATATTTGTGAATAATAAGCCAATATTATAATAACTGATATATGAGTTTAGAGTGCATTAGCGGGAGTTTATAATTATCACATGGGGGTGCAACATCATTACCTCTTGTTGTCATGGCAACCGTTGTCACAGCCGTAGTTGCTTCGGTGACTAATTCTGTTTGGTCGGTTACTAGAATAATAGGAGAAATGCATTAGAATCAGAATGATGAGTCAGTTTACACATACGCAAGCTGATGCCTGCAGTACACAGCAGAGGGTTTTCCATCCTTTGAGATGAGAGACTGGGAGGAGAGTGGGTGGGGCGACATGATTTACTTGCTCCACTACCACCATTGATTGAGTGGCGCTGCTGAGTCACAGATTAAAGACAGAGAAACCTATAGGGGAAACAGCACCGTCTGTTGCTCATAGGATAGAGGTACAGCAGTGTGGCCTGATGATCTGGATCTGATGAGGGCCTACACTGCAGCTGTTATTGCTATTGTAGTACTGCAGTACATGAAAACGGAAATGACTTCAACAATTACCTGCAGTGCTGGCAGTCTGAAAGAATCCCTTGCCCATGGTGTCAGTGTTCATAGGAGGAACGGTAGTGGATCCTGAGCCTGCACAGATAGAATAGACATGAACAGCAGATATTAAAAATAGTGTTAAAAGCCATTAGCGACACGAATTTAAGGAAGAGAGAGCCAGAGTGAAAGTGAGAGAGAGAGAGAGAGAAAAAGAGGCAGAGAGAATAAGAAAAAGCTTCTCACCTGAACAGACAACCCCGGCGTCCTCATGATGTCCACAGTTGTGTATCCCCCAGCCCAGGCTGTAGCATTTACTCAGCTGGTTCTCGTGGCCATTACAGTTGACGTTGTCCAGTAGAATCAGGCCTGTCCCGTAGCCAAAATAGGCGTTGGTGGTGGAGGAAACGGCATGGCCACAGTATATCTGCTGGCACACCACCCCTGCGTCTCTCATACCCCAGTCGTCATCACACACCGTCCCCCAGCTGCCACGGTAGTAGACCTCCACCCGTCCCTGGCAGTAGTCCAGTCCACCAACTAACCGGATCGTACCATCTCCTAAAATATAGGAGAGGGGAGGGATTCATCACCATTCCATACATCTTTTCAGTCAAAGCCTGGCTTCATTCTGACATACAGTACATGATGGCATAAAATCCTTCAAACTGAATATCTCTCTGTTTCACTATTTAGCTTGGATTCCAGGCTAGATTTATTGAGATCTTGTGTGCAGATGTTGTCTTTATACAACACATTGAATAAACACTCTGTATTGAGCATGTGTGTTCATTCTTTTTCAGTTCATTTTCTGTCCCTCTGTGACAGTGTTTGTAGACGGGTTGGCTGGCAACATCACGAAAATTGAAAAGTTGAAACAATACCAAAGTGTCCTCCCTGCCACTGTTTTGGTAAAAGGCTGAGGGATGGGGCTGGAGAAGTATAACCACTCTCAAATCCATATATAGCAAAATTATAGTTTTAAGGCCCTGTGCAGGCAAAAACAGGATTTTCCTATGTTTTATATATTTAAACACTACGAGGTTGGAATAACACTGTGAAATTGTGAAAATGATGATAATGCCCTTCATACGCAAGAGCTGTTTGAAAAGACTGCCTGAAATTTCACGCCTGTTTTGCTGCGATGGAGTTTTGGCCTGACTGGTAACATCACCAGGAAGTAAATTAGTTAATAGACCAATGAGAAAGAGAATAGAGTTTCAAACCTCTGTGCCAATAACAGCTAGTTTTCAGTTTTACCCTCCCCACTCAGACGACTCCCAGACAGTCCTAGCTAAATTCTTGATTGAGAAATTGCTCTTTGCTAAGAAGCTATTTTTGTTTATTTTTTTACCATTTTAATTGAAAACATTAAGAGTAAGGTACTTAAATGTTACCTAGAAATTATTTGATATTGAGATAAAAACCTTTGACCTTTGAACATGTTTTGAGACTATACGGTGTTTGTTTCCATTTTGAAGTTATATTCTTCAAGAATGAATGAGTACATATCATTGATTTAAAAATGGATGTAGCAACTGCAGATTGGTCCTTTAAACCTATTAAGTGAATAAAATAAACTCTTCTTGAATCAATTTTGTTCACTTATTTTGTGTTTGTGTTTGACTGAAATTAGAGAGAATTAAATGAAATGATCACCTACTTAACCCTGAGTTTCTCCTAGACGGAGTGGTGGGCTCGCCCATGCCCCGTGACTCCAGCACTGATGTATCTGAGGAGAGATGAGGAAAAAAAGGAGTGAAAATTTATGTTTTTATTAGTGAAAATATATTATTTTATCAGTCACCAGGGATATGTCCCTCTTAGAGATCTTAGAGATCCTTATAAATTGTAAAGACCCTACCTATAGAAAAGGAATTAGAACAGTTACAGACTAGATTTGTATATATATCTCTATGGGCCCTACCTTTACATGCGACAGACACGTCCTCATAGTGGTAACAGTTGTGGATGCCCCAGCCCAGACTTCCACACTGTCCCAGGTCTGTCTCCCCTCCTTTGCAGTCTACATTGTCCAGCAGGACGGGCCCTGAGCCCTGGCCATACTCTGAGATGCTGCCCACCGCCATGGCCAGACCACAGTCCAACTGCCGACACACCACGTTGGCATCTACCATATCCCAATCGTCATCACACACTGTGCCCCATGTCCCGTTGTGCCAAACCTCCACACGCCCCTCACACCTGTTACGCCCGTTCACCAGACGCACTGGAGAGGAGAGGGAAGAGAGATTCAAAGATACACGGTCAGCGAGATACAAAATAATATTACCAGACGCACTGAAGAGGAGGGAGAGCAAAATACAACATGGTCAGAGGATTCACAGAGGAATCAGCAATCAGGACAGCTGACCTCCCTGCTCCCTCCCACTCCAATGCTGATGTCATGAATGTGACTGTAAGTGTGTGATGTTGTCATATTATCCTGTCAGGAGGCTGGTTTCTAGATCTCATTTAAGTTCATTCAAACCTTGTCCTTTTACTCACTTTGACTACACGCTAGCCACTCTTGTTGTGTTCTACATGTGCCACACAACATAGAACAAAAGTATGTGCAAGCACATAAAAAGCCTACTGTCTGTGGGACAGTATATACAGTGTGTTACTGTCTGGAAATATCACTATCATATAATGATAGTTAATAGTGACAAGAATCCGTTTAGAATAGCTTGTGTAATCCCTTCCACCTTCCAATTTAAGGAACAAAATAAGACTAAACAAGCCACATGAGAGAGAGAGGGAGAGATGGAGAGAGAGAGATAGAGTGAGGGATAGAAGGAGATGGCGAGAGAGAGAGAGAGAGAGAGAGAGAGAGAGAGAGAGAGAGAGAGAGAGAGAGAGAGAGAGAGAGAGAGAGAGCGAGAGAGAGAGAGAGAGAGAGAGAGAGAGAGAGAGGGAGATGAAGCACACACTGTAGCAGAATAAGTAATTCCGGGGGATTAGGTAAATTGAGAGCAAAGGGAAGTGACCTTGTTGTAGTGTCCCTGGGGCACTGATCTATCTCTCGCTCTCTCCTTTTCCTTCCTTTCCCCTCCCTCCTTCCCTCTCTCTCGCTTCACAAGTTAAGTTTGATAGTCTTTTATTCCTGAGTTGGATGTGGACATGTATTTGTTGAACATGGGTACTTCAGACAGACAGAAGGTGTGGTGGATGTGGTGAGAGTTGGCGAGAGCCCAGCAGCGCATTGCCAACCTTGAGAATGCGTTGTCTTCATGGCAGTCATCGTCGTCGTGCTATTGGCTGGAAAAAGAGGGAGGAAGGAGAGAGAGAAAGAGGGAGAGACTTTGGTCAAATTATTTGTTGAAAGGAGGTTCTTGGCCCTCCATAGTTACTGTATTCTGTATCTACTATATCTATCTTCCTGTAATCCGAGACGCAGCTTGAAAACGCAGCAGGAAGCCTGTTTAAACCATGTAGCTAAACCAGCTAAGAAGTCTACATAGAAATATGTACTAAAGGTTGACACATTCCAGTTTGTGAACTTTGGGGGTTATTGTTTTGAGAATGGAAACATAAAAGTTACCAAAATAATACTGTCTCTTTTATTTTTAATAAGATTGTCAGGTTTTATTTTGTTAAAGTCACTGTAGAGTTGGATGTGGAACTGGGCACTCCAGGAGAGGTTTGGGAACACTAGTTTAAAATAATCCCTCAACAGTGCATTTGGAAAGTATTCAGACCCCCACATTTTGCTACGTTACAGCCTTATTCTAGAATGGATTCAATTGTTTTTCCCCCCCTCATCAATCTACAAACAATACCCCATAATGACAAAGCAAAAATAGGTTTTTAGAAATTTGAAAACTGAAATATTTACATAATTATTCAGACCCTTTACTCAGTACTTTGTTGAAGCACCTTTGGCAGACATTACAGCCTCAAGTCTTCTTGGGTTTGACGCTAGAAGCTTGGCACATCTGTATTTGGGGAGTTTCTCTCATTCTTCTCTACAGATCCTCTCAAGCTCTGTCAGGTTGGATGGGGAGCATCGCTGCACAGCTATTTTCAGGTCTCTCCAGAAATGTTCGATCGGGTTCAGGTCTGTGCTCTGGCTGGGACACTCAGGGACATTCAAAAACTTGTCCAGAAGCCACTCCTGCATTATCTTGGCTGTGTGCTTAGGGTCGTTGTCCTGTTGGAAGGTGAACCTTCACCCCAGTATGAGGTCCTGAGTGCTCTGGGGCAAGTTTTCATTGAGGATCTCCCTGTACTTTCCTCCGTTCATCTTTTCCTCGATCCTGACTAGTCTCCCAGTTCCTGCCGCTGAAAAACATCCCCACAGCATGAGGCTGCCACCACCATGTGTCACCATGGTGGGGGTGGGATGTTTCCTCCAGACGTGACTCTTGGCATTCAGGCCAAAGAGTTAAATCTTGGTTTCATCAGACCAGAGAATCATGTTTCTCATGGTAATTTTCCTTTAGGTGTCTTTTGTCAAACTCCAAGCGGGCTGTCATGTTCCTTTTACAGAGGAGTGGCTTCCTTCTGGCCACTCTACCATAAAGGCCTGATTGGTGGAGTGCTGCAGAGATGGTTGTCCTTCTGGAAGGTTCTCCCATCTCCACAGAGGAACTCTGGAGCTCTGTCAGAGTGACCATCGGGTTCTTGGTCACCACCCTGACCAAGGCCCTTCTCCCCCGATTGCTCAACTTCTTTAATTTAAGAATGATGGAAGTCACTGTGTTCTTGAGGACCTTCAATGCTACCAAATTATTTGGTACCCTTCCCCAGATCTGTCCCTCAACACAATCCTGTCTCGGAGCTCTACGGACAATTCCTTCGACCTCATGTCTTGGTTTTTTCTCTGACATGCACTGTCAACTGTGGGACCTTATATAGACAGATTTGTGCCTTTCCAAATCCTGTCCAATCAATTGAATTTATCACAGGTGGACTCCAATCAAGTTGTAGAAACGTCTCAAGGATGATCAATAGAAACAGGATGCACCTGAGCTCAATTTCGAGTCTCATAGCAAAGGTTCTGAATACTTATTTAAATAAGGTATTTCTGTGTTTTATTTTTTATACATTTGCTAAAATCTCTATAAACTTATTTTTTTTCGCTTTGTCAATATGAGGTATTGTGTGTAGATTGATGAGGAAAAACATAAATTTTATCCATTTAGAATAAGGCTGTAATGTAACAAAAACTGGAAGTCAAGGGGTCTGAATACTTTCTAAATGCACTATATGTCTTTGACTACGCATTAACCAAACATCTGATAAAAGTCAATACAGATATAATGATTGAACACCTCTTCTCCCATCATTTAGCAACCACACATTCTATAGGGTTGGGCTGTGTTTAGTACTGTGTTGACAAACTTCTAAGCCTCATTCACTTGGCTATATTGGTATGACTGTGAGAAATCTGGAAATTGAGATTGTGCTCTGTATTATTCCTCAGGTTCCTTTACTGGGATTTGTTGGCCTGTATGTCTTGGACCATAAAGTTTGAGGACATCAACTGTGTCTTATAGGGGAAGTATAAAGCCACTGAAACTGTGGTTTATGGTTACCTGCCTCACAAAAAGAGAAGAGGAACCTTTCTAAACATTATGCCAAAAATAGGTAAATTGAAGACTACCTGGCTCATTGAAACTAAAGGCCCTAAACACGTTAACAGTTATGTTATGTTCGTTATGTGAGTTAGTTATTGAAAGCGTCCTGGTATTAGAATATGGTGTTTCTTTGTTTTGTCATATGTATTCATAAGTGACGTAGGACTGAAATCTGGGGTGGGAACAGTAACGTTACGTGCATTTCAGAAAAGATGAGTCAGTAAAACGAGAAGAGATTGACTTGGAAATATACTCACTGGATATGGCTCGTCTGCTGATTTTGGTCATATCTTTTGAAATCAGAAAATAAAGAGTAGTATGTCAGCCACAAAGAGATGTCTTAGATACACATTTGAAGTTTGTAAACATGTTCTATTTTTAATGTCCAAAGTAGTATAATCAATAACTACTCAGTCACTCCCCGACCGTATCCCTGTTCCGAATAACTAGCAGAATGTTTGTACTTCAAAGCCTAACTGGGTAACAGCTACTAGAGGCAGGCAGTCCTACGGGGACCAATTCCTCTGTCCCAAGTACACCCAGGTACACCAGGTTCTCTAGCTCTGTAAAGGTTACATATACATGTCAATGTTCTGACTTATTCAGCTCATGACTAGGAAAATCATGA
Source organism: Salvelinus namaycush (assembly GCF_016432855.1). NCBI lineage: Eukaryota > Metazoa > Chordata > Actinopteri > Salmoniformes > Salmonidae > Salvelinus > Salvelinus namaycush. The sequence goes on from NC_052309.1 coordinate 54,924,942, forward strand.
CAGATCTGTCTCTTTGCAGTACATATCAAAACTAATTTCACCCACCAATTTATCTGCAAGGAGGGAGCATTCCTTGAGCTGGTGTAATGTTGGTTAATTCACCCACCCCCCAAAGCCCTCTTTTGCCCCCACACACACCCCAAACACCACCCCCCCCCCCCCCACTCCTCCCCCAACCACCCTTTCCACCCTCACCCCCCAACCCCCTCCACACACACAGCCCAGACAACTATGGGGTTTAAAAACGATAGTCTCCCAATTCAAAATGAGTAGCGGTGAAATAGCACGCACACGTACACTCACCGATCTGCAGAATCCCACTGATGCCCACCAGTAGCAGGGAACCTAGCAGGGACAACAGCAGCCAGACAACCACTGTCCAGCCTCCACATGGTCTACGCACACAATCTGCTACACGCTGCCCTCGCATGGCTCGCTGTCTGACTGACGCTCCAATCAGTCTGGGTGCCTGGTGGAACACACACTTACACAAACAACCAATCAGTGCACTGGACTCTCTATCTCCGTCTCCGTCTCCGTCTCCGTCTCCGTCTCTGTCTCTGTCTCTGTCTCTGTCTCTCTGTCACTCTCACACACACTATACCTACCTTCCTGCCTTTTTCTGTTTCTCTTCACTACTGAAACAGTCCTGGACCCCTAATACTGGTACTCACTGCCCACCACTAGTCTACTACTACTATTCATAATCAATAACCATTGTATTCTCAACATAGTATTGGATAGTCGTTTTTAGTGCAACCCCCTGCAGCCAAATGACTATACAGTAGTGGGGAGTTAGTATCGATGATAGTATCAGGCAAGTGAAGCTTATGGTTGGTAGTTGGAACATAAATAGTTTCCAAAAACCGTGCGCTGAACTGAAACCGGTGTGTGTGTGTGTGTGTGTGTGTGTGTGTGTGTGTGTGTGTGTGTGTGTGTGTGTGTGTGTGTATGTGTGTGTGTGTGTGTGTGTGTGTGTGTGTGTGTGTGTGTGTGTGTGTGTGTGTGTGTGTGTGTGTGTGTGTGTGTGTGTGTGTGTGTGTGTGTGTGTGTGTGTGTGTGTGTGTGTGTTCCAGTGATGGAGAGGAGAGGTGTGAGTGGGCACGCCATGCTGTGTGTCTGTGTCCACTCCAGATTGATTGGCACTAAAACAACTCCCAGTGTGCCCCAGGACCTGCTGGAGCATGAAGCCGACTGGCCCATTTCCCCAGGCCAAAATGGCTGCCTAGCTGCCTACTACACTGCCACCCCACCCCACTGCACACTGGCTGGCTGCTAAAACACTGGGCACAGAGAAACTGTTGTGACCTGTGGTGAGCATGCTGGTACAAAATGGATACCAGTGCCATGCATCACCCAGGTGGCAGTGAGTGGACATGTGCCACCGCTACCCCAACAGAGTGGCAAACATTCTATTTTCTTTTCAAATTTGTCTATTCTGTACTACGGAGGGCAGTAAGTAAGGGACACCAGTAGTTATACAGTATGTCTAGAAGGCGTAGACAGTACAGGTGCATCAAAGCTGGGACTAAGAGATTGATAAACAGCTTCTTTCTCCGGTACCCTGCCCTGAACCACCTGCTATACTAGGAAGCACAAAAAACGTGACCAAAGAATCTGGTTTCATAGGGAGCAGCAAGAAACATTGCAAACTGCCGCTGCTGCTTGATTTCTCTTGATTTTGCCAACAAACAGCTCTTGCCTGGAGGGATGCTTGTTTTTAAAAATAGGTCTGACTCCAGTAATAAACTCTTTAATTGCATAGAACTATTGTCCTGAAATCACATCCTCATGCTCATATTTATCCACTGAATTCTGAAGAAAAGTTTGGTTTGTATAATTGTTTGATAAAGCGGTAAGCAATCTAAATGTGAAATATTTTCAAACGTCTTTTATTGAGGAAAATGCTTGTTTTGCCTATGTCTGATCAGACTTTTGGGTTGGTTGTTTGTCTTTGTATTGGACCAAAAGCCTCATTGACCTTACAGAGGAATGTGTACTAGTTAGTTTGGGGACTGGGGACGGATGATGAGGGGAGAAGGAGAATATGATATTGGCCCCTAGAGATAGTGGACATTCCGAGCCCAGGGGCCAACAAAAAGACATTTCTGCTGTCTGTGGTCCCGATCGTCAGGCCTAAACGCTGCTTCCTGCAATCTGTCACTGGAACTCTCCGAAACGCTTAGGCAGCCGATGACACCACAGGGGCGCCTCTCGGCTCCTGGGAGAATAGGAGGAGAGGGGGGTAAGCAGCAGCTAGAAGGGGAGGGTGGCAAGACCAAATTCACCTGCTCCTCTACCTGTAGATATGTGTCCAGTTCAGTTGGATTCTGCCCATATGGTGTAGTATAGTGTAGCTACACTGTATATTACCATAGCAGATGCTGTAATGTACTGTAAATACACTGACAGGTCAGCGAGGCCAAGTATCCTCCTCTAACACCCTTCAGCACCAATCAACAGCTTAACAAACCCGCTAACCTTGACCCTGTTCAACTACACTAACCCTGGCCAATGCATTTGGAGCCTCTACCCTGTGTTATTTAATTTAATTGTATTGACGGCCATATTCCATGTATGGAAGGCCATGACATTGAGTTGAAAGGTGAAAGGCAGGAGGGAGGAGGTTGTGGAGAGCAGAGGCAACCAGAGGTCATTGTGCTGTCCAATTAGGAAGCAGGGATTTTAATGCGGAGCAGCCCAGCACCATGGCTGTTCCATTGGGCACAGCATGCTAACAAACCGCTCGAAACCCTGGGACAAATGGTTCAGTTATGAGGGATGAAAAATAATCTAGTCCCCAATGTTGTATTTTTCAATACTCCATTCATAACGGGATGTAGCGCAGATCCGCCGGGGAATAATGTTGCCTTTTGTGTCGGCTGTGCTTCCCCTCCCTCCTCTTTGCCCCGCGCCCATGAGAAATAGCTGAAAGATCCTCTGCCCCATGAAAATACCCCTGAATGTCCGAGATAACCAGGAATATAACACTCTGACTCTCTCTCACGGTCACTCACACTAAAAGGGAGGAATTTTGACCCCTTTAAATTCAGATTCTTTGCGTCGGTCGCCAGGTCTATCTGCCCCTTATCCATTTCCATGGGTAACATCATCCCCGCATTGCATATTTCTTGTTCTTTGCCCATTAAGACGCAGCAAATAAGACAGAAGTCATATCTTCAATCAGTTATTGACAAAAAGAAAATCATTTTCATGCTAACATAGGGTTGTAGAGTTATAATTGGTTATAATTGTGATATTGTTTTGTAATTTTCCAATTAAAATGCCACTTTAGAAATCCCTCATTATTTATGTTCTTGTTTCATCCACTGAAATATTATTTGATTAACTACAGAGTGAATATAGTTATACAAAACCACTGTGGTGAGACATTCAAAAGGCACATTTCACACTACTTTCCAATCACTGGCTTGAAATATAATATCTATTTAAACTAAGAGTTAGGATAATGTGCAATTTGAAAAATTTACAAAACATAAAGAAATTATAATAATTTTCAAAGATACCTGGAATAAAAGTTGCTCTCTTTTCCCACAGGATAAATAAAATAAAATAAATTTCCAAAAATATCTACAAACAAATTGTCCTTCGATTTTCTGATGGCAGGTAGCTCACAGAACAGTTCCCCAACTCTCGCAGCAGAAAAACATAGGAACTTTGTGTGGAAATAGAGGGAGAAAAAAACTGTCGTCCGGCTCTACATGTACCAAGCTGTCTTTCATCTCCTTCACCTTTCCGGGATTATAAGTACCTGGCTTCAGTGACAAGGATTACTTAAAACAATAAAGACAACAGCATTGTATGTTAATATCCTAATGCCCCGTGACTGCCTATGGTTAGAAGAAGCAGAAGAGAAAAAAAGGAAATGTTGAAAGCCAACCCTTCACATGTACATCTCCAGTTTCAGCTAGCGCTCATTCAAGGTGCGGTCATCCTCATCTAAGGGACTGTACAGTCACAAGGGGAGAATATGGAGGAGAGGGCAGTGGCTGTGGCTGTGGCTGTGGCCGTGTGTGTGTGTGTGTGCGTGCGTGTGTGTGTGTGTGTCTCCCACCCACAGTCACAATAGTAAAGTAACACAGTGTGAAACTGATTCAATGTTTCAGGTTCAGAGATTTGAAATAGAATTGCACCTTTAGTGTTTTTTTGTGAAAACAAAGAAACAAAAACGGACTCAAATATGATTGCAACAGCATTCAAACATGAGACACATCTACAGGGTACTGAGAGAGGTATATGTTTTTGTATAAGAGCACAAGCATGACATGATAACTGCCAGGTCTACAAAATAGAAGTTTCCATGAGTTGTGAGTTCAGGTACGCCTCCGCGCAACAGCAAACCAAGGAAAGTAAGAGCGGTGTTCGACAACAATGACAAAATCCAACAAAAGGGCTTACCATGAATAACTTGCAAAAGGTCTAATTCGAGGCGGAAAGGAGTTGGAGCACTCAAACAAAAACAGCAAAAGTCAGAGATTAATTTGATCCATTGTTTAGGATGAGTACAGGTGACTGATGCTTCCTTCCTCGAATAAGTCCTTTTTCATGGTAAGTCCATTTGTTGGATTCCCATGATGTGTCTTTGGTCACACGATACTTCCAGCACTCACTGAAATATACCTAGCATGTTTGTATAGAATAACAACATGCAGGGAAAATAGAGCAGTATCGAGTAGACCCCCCCCCCCCCCTCCCCCCGGCCACAGCCACTGTGTGTTTTTTGGGGGTTCCATTTTTCTCATAATCAGAATAATTATTTTGAAGTCATAAGACACAGCACACAGCACACCTGCTGTGAGGTCAATACAGTACTTGACCTTTTTACTGTACTCTCAATACCTCTGCACATAAAACCATTCACAGTATACTGTATCATAAGGAACTTTGTTGATATCAGTGACAATATTATATTAATTTGAAGAACTGAGGTATTGACGGGGTGGCCTGTTACAATAAATCACAAAACAACGCAACCAAATATAGCTCTTATCTCTGCTACTGGTCCGGTGCATTGCTACAAGAACAGGAAGGTTGAAAAGATTATAGTAGCAGTAACCCTACAGTCATACAGTACACGCCGAAACAGGAGGCCTCCATCCTCCAATTGCGTATTTCTCACACAAGAAAAAGCCCTGAGCCCCCCATCCCTCGGCTGAATTGAATTGAGCCTCAGCAGAAAAACGTGGCTAGCTGCTCAGGCTCATTGTTAAGGTTCTCAAGGGCCAATTCAGGGCGCCTTCCTATGTTGTCACCGGAGTCATCGGATGAGCCACAATATACAGGAATTTTGTTTCACAAGGCTAATCCTCTATAGTCTGAACCTCCAGGATTGGAGCCCAAACAAATTCTCTAACTGAGATATTAGCTACACTGTTAGTCGGATCATTTCGTAACCTGCTTGTGAGAGAAAAGGAAAAGCTAGCAAAAGCTAAAGCAACATGGTGCCATTATAAACACCATTACCCTCCTTGATCACTACTTCTCTTAATGCCACCACTGACTACAATAATAACAAATGCTACATACGACAACTACCACTGATAATCTATTCATATAACATACATTCACCCCATTATTGGAGCCCTTGATAAAGATGAGCATAAAAGACTGTAAAAAATAAATTATACAAATACTAAGCTATACCGTATGCTCAAAAAACTAGATTGTTTTATACTAATACAATTGCTCAGAAAAATATTAATATTTTATTTTCTAAGAAAGATAGGTGTCAAAATGATTGCGCACCCTCCTCTTGCTAGGATGACGCAACCTAGTTTTTTTTCTATATATAATGTTTTTGAGATCGGAGAACCTATTGGAAGGGATCTTAGACCATTCTTCCATGCATAATCTTTCTAGATCATTGATATCTTTTGGTCTGCGCTTACGGACTGCCCTCTTCAATTCAAACCACTGATTTTCAATGGGGTTCAAGTCCGGAGACTGAGACTGCCATTGTAAAAAAAATATTTTGTGGTCAAATAACTATTTCTTTGTGGATTCTGACGTGTGCTTAGGGTCATTGTCTTTCTGGAAGATCCACTCGCAGCTAAGTTTCAGCCTCCTGGCAGAGGCAACCAGGTTTTTGTCTCAAATGTCCTGGTACTTGGTAGAGTTCATGATGCTGTTGACCTTAACAAGGGCCCCAGGATCAGTGGAAGCAAAATAGCCCCATAACATCAAAGATACACCACCATATTTTGCAGTAGGTATGAGGTCATTTTCTGCATATGCATCCTTCTTTCGACGCAAACCCTCCACTGGTTTGCATGGCCAAAGGCCTCTATTTTCTACTCATCTGGTAAATAGCACCCAGTTCAAAACCAAGTGCCAATGCCGTTTAACTCCAGGAGTTTACACTTGTTGATTGCTCTCAATAAAGCCTTTTTTCTGGCAACCCTTCCAAAGAGCCTATTGGCATGGAGGTGGTGTCTAATTGTAGATTTGGAGACATTGTGACCCTAAAATGCAAACAAATTCTGTAATTCTCCAACTGTGGCCCTTGCCTCCTGAACCATCTTGCTCACTGTGCGTCGGGACAAGATACACAGGCATCCTGTTCCAGTGGTTTTAAACTTCTTAATTATTGCCCTAATGGAGGTAAGTGGTATATTTATTTGTTGCTCTTTTTTTACCCATTGTTGGATTCATGAAGGTCAACAACCATTCGTCTCTTTTAGTTTTTAAGCTCTTTGCCTTTCCCCATGGTGATGGATGACAAATGATTTTTACATGTGTAATACCTCATTTTTAAACCTCAGTGAGACAGGAAGCCATGGAAGGCCACAATACAGTTCCTTAAAGTAACTGCCCAGTGATAATCCAAGCCATATAGTGTTCTCTCTGCTACTGCACGGCAAGCGGTACCAGCGCACCAAGTCTGGAACCAACATGACCCTGAACAGCTAATCCAATGGCTACATGGACTACCTGCATTGATCCTATTTTGCACTAACTCTCTTGCACATTGGACTCTTCCCACTCACCCCAACACACAAATAACATTTTATTTGATTCTATTTGATTTATTTGTGGCCAAAGCATAAATTGGAGAAAAAACACTTCAAAAACTTCATCTCAACTTCACTAGTATCTCAAACAGACCGTTTTATGCCATCTCCCTGAGGAGGATCAGCTGGCCAATCAGTGTGGGCTAGAGGAGGATGAGCTGGTTAATAAGCAGAATATTTTTTATGACTGGTACAGTATATGTCCACACCATTCTGTTGTTGGAGTACACCCACACCATTCCAACATAGAAAAGCTGCTTTTTAACATACTTAATTACCATTTTTTGGAAGGAAAACTATTTACCTCATATGTGACTCATTTCAGGAAACTAGGTGTATGTTGCGCCTCACTACTTCAAAGGAGAGCCATTTGAACATACATTTAACAAAAAAACTAAATGCGTTTTTTTTTGCCGGAAATGCCTTCTGGACAGCTGCCTCCTCTCTAACACAGCTTTTTTTGAAAGATATCATGTAGTAGAACTGCAAAAGTGTTGCTCTCCACTTTCTGGAGGACAGAGTGTTGAAATTAGTGGAATTAGAGTATGATAGCTAACGGGATGGAGAAAACACCTATCTCCGGATTACATCTTCAAACTAAGGGCAACCATGGGATCCATGACAGAGAGGGAGAAGCATCCATCCATGTATACCCGTAAGATAGTCTAGGTAGCTGCATTTTCAGATATTACACGTTTCTAATTTTGTCAGAAAGTCGTTTTCATTTCAAGTTTAAGTGTACTGTTAGCTAGCTAGCTAATGTTAGCTGGCTGGCTCGCTAGCTAACGTTACGTGTAGGATCTGTGTAGTAATATGATTTGTATCTCAGAGCCATTTGCTTTGCTAGTTATAGCCTAATGTTAGCTAGCTAACACTGAACCTGGTTGGTTAGCTACCTGCAGATTCATGCAGGGAAGTATAACATCATAATTTGGGGTTATGGTTCATTGTTTAGCTAGCTAGCTAAGCTAGATGTCTTAACAAGAGACTCCACTATGCAAGTAACCATTTCAATAGAATGTGCATGATGTCACTGTGACAACTGTTGATAGACGTAGCTGGTACATTTGCTCTGGCTATCTACTCCAATTTCAGAGCACTCTCGTCTGAGTGTGACAGAGCGCAGAATAACTGACAAATTTACAAACGCTCAACACCTGTTGTATATGGCCGGTGTCAGTAAACGTTGGCAAAAAGCGCAATCAAATTGTTGCCAGCCGCACAGTTGCAGTCACTCTGGATAATATAAAAACAGCCTAACCAGCTCTGCTAGGGCGAGTGAAATGGTTAGAGTGAGCTGTTCTCTCATTTGTGTCTGGAAGTAGCTGGCAAGCTAGCCAACGTTAGCCAGTTAGCTTGGGTGCTTGACTGCTGTTGTTCGGACAGAACGCTTGGATCAACCCTACTCCTCGGCCTCACATGCGAATCCTTAAAGAGAGGGGTGGGGCTAAAGCTTAAGAGGGTGTGAACGATGCTGAATGGGTGTAGACATTCAGGCCATTTATCCATTTTCTCAAAGTGAGGTTACAAGTTTATCAATTTTCAAAGCAGAATTACTTTCCCATTATTCCTTAACTGTAGTCTATGATATACCAATTTCTAGCTTTGAGTCTCTATACTTTTATCCAATGTAAAAAACACGAAAAACGCAGGGATGTCACTAGCTTACCCCAAATTCCCCTGTAGTAAGCAGTGCAAGGGCATTCTGTAGTGTTGACAACACAATGTAAGAACACAGCCCAAGTGGCCAGGTCCACTCTCTCTCTCGCTCTCTCTCTCGCTCTTGCTCTCTCTCAACAGCTCAGGACTGCCTGCCAGGAAGGTTATGTAAAAAATGAGGGGAAAAAAGATAGAACAAACAAAAGCCACAACGAATCAGAAACGCTCTTGATTGTGTGCCGCCGCAGAAATGTGCAAGATGATACAACGTCCAGAATAGGAAGGCACACACAGTGAGAAAGCCTGTGATTGTCTGATAGGAAAATATACAGTTTAATTAAAAAGAACCACTCAACATTTAACTAATGGAGAAAAAATATATCAGTTGTGGGGGAAATAATCTCCAATCAAACTAGCACTGTTCCCCATTCACTAGTCATACTGCCACATGACAAAATCTGGAAAGCCTGATCTTGAATATTATTGTATGTGCACAGATAATGTAGAATCAACCTCCATTCAGATTTTCAATCCAACAAATCTCTTGATTGATAGAATTGTTATATGAAAAGTGGTGGAGATGCATAATGTATACTTTCTAGATATCTCAATGTTCTAGTTGGAATGAAAACATTGTTTGTTCTTTGTTACCAAAAGGTGCTATGTTTTCTATAAATAGTTAGTTTTCTATAAAAAAAGACACTGATCTAACCCTGTCACAGCTATCAAATGCACATCAATGTACATCTATGTACTATCAAATGTACCTATCACATGTATCATATACAGTACAGCAATAAACCATTCAACCAATCATGCCAGTCCTTCCTCAATCTCAGGCCTTTTGTGTCAGATCAAAAGGAATGCTTATATCACACCAGAAAATATTATTCCTAAAACAAGCTTCAGTTGGCATGAATGCTATGGAATTTGGCTGAGATCAAAATCAATCATCTTATTTCTGAAACCTCACAACCATCACCATTCATGCCAAACCTTACCCCATTTCAAGTCGTGGCCAAAGATATTGGCACCTTTGCACTTTTTAGTAACTCACAATTTTCCCTAAAAATAAGTTGAAATTTACCAAAGTATTTGTTCTCCACAATTCTTTATTTCACTGTTAAAGTTACAGAGCCTTTGTTTTTGATTCAGAACTTAATATATCCATTTAAATCAGAAAATAAACAGAAATGGCATCGACAACATTATTGACACCCTAGACTTAATATTTGGTAACACAGCCTTTGGTCAAAATAACTGCAATCAAGCACTTCCTATAGCCATCGATGAGCTTCCTGCACCTCTGTACTGGCAGTTTGGCCCACTCCTCTTACGCAAAATGCTCCAGTTCTTCCAGATTTTAAGGGTGCCTTCTCCCAACTGCTGTTTTTAGATCTCTCCATACGTTTATAATTGGATTTAGATCTGGGTGCTTTTTGAAGTGTGTTTGGAGTCATTTCCCTGCTGGAAGATCAATGACCTTTCGACGGAGATCCAGCTTTCTGACACTTGATCTGATATTGCGCTCCAAAATGCCTTGGTATTCTCCTGATTTCATGATGCCATGCACACGTTAAAGGCACCCAGTGCCAGAGGCAGGAAAGCAACCCCAAAACATCACTGAACATCCTCCACGTTTGACTGTAGGGAAGGTGTTCTTTTCTTTGAAGGCGCTATTTTCTTTTCTGTAAATGATGGTGATGGTGTGCTTTACCAAACAGTTATAATTTGGTCTCATCGGTCCACAGGACATTCTCCCAGAATAATTTTTTTCAGGTGTGTTTTGGCAAATTGCAGTCAGGCTTTCTTATGTGTCTCTCTCAGCAGTGGGGTCCTCCTGGGTCTCCAACCATATAACCCCCTTTCAATGAGTTGGCGACGGATGGTGCGAGTTGAATTGTCGTACCTTGTGACTGAAGGTCAGCTTGAATCTGTGTGGCACTTGAACAAGGTGCTTTTTCCACCATTTGAAAAAAATCCTTCGCTGCAATCTTCCATCAGGTTTTCTCTTGCGGCCATGTCCAGGGAGGTTGGCTACAGTGACTTGAGCCTTAAACTTCCTGACAACATTACGTACAGTGGAAACAGGAACATCAAGGACTATGGAGAAGGACTTGTAGCCTTGAGATTGTCCATGCTTGGCTACAATCTTGTGTCTGACCTCCTTGGATAATTCTCTGGTTTTCTTTATTTTCTCTATGCTCTTTGCAGTACACACAGCGACACAAAACAGGAGAATGAGTCCTTTTCTCTATTCAAACTGGTTGAATGAGTGATTTTTATATTGCAGGCACCTGCAACTCACTACAGGTGAGTTCAATTCCAAAGTAAAGGAGAAGCACCGGCTTGAGATCTAATTATTTCGAATACTTTTAAAAGGTGCCAATAATATTGTCCTGGCCATTTTAGGATTTCTTTGTGGAATAAGCTAAGATTTAATAAACTATTCCGATTTTTTTTTTTGTTCAACTGCAAACCAAAGACATACATATGTGGATACCAAAATATTTTTACATTTCAACAGTTTTCTGGAAGAAATAGTGTGTTATTTGAAAAAAGTGAATTGTATGGAATTTGACTGCAATCAAAACCCGTTATTATATTTGAGTTGTTCTAATCCTTACGCAACTGCTGTATCTTATGCATGCCAACACCTACAGATGCCCAATCTTGGCCCATCTCAGTCCTATTGTGTCTGATCAAAAGGTCGCTTACTTTTTTTCTTTTTTTTTTCTTCTCCTTTGCACCCCAGTATCTCTACTTGCACATTCATCATCTGCACATCTATCACTCCAGTGTTATTGCTAAATTGTAATTATTTCACCACTATGGCCTATTTATTGCCTTACCTCCCTAATCTTACTACATTTGCACACACTGTATATAGACTTTTCTATTGTGTTATTGACTGTACGTTTGTTTATCCCATGTGTAACTCTGTGTTGTTTGTGTCGCAGTGCTTTGCTCTATCTTGGCCAGGTCGCAGCTGTAAATGAGAACTTGTTCTCAACTAGCCTACCTGGTTAAATAAAGGTAAAATTAAATAAAACATTTAATTAATAAATAAACATACTTTTCTCTCTCTAAAATATGTTTTAGCTGAAGTCAACACCCATTTTCTTATCTGAAATATTCCCCTCTCAGGCCTATTGTGTCTGGTGTGCTTTTAAGCCTTATTGTGTTACATTCAAAGACATTGTTAACCCAGTTAGTGTCCTTGTTAGATATAGAATCCCACCTCGGCAGCAGCCTGCAGTAAGAATGACTGTTGAAAAGACAATTCATTGCTATCTCCCTCATCCCTCTTTCCCTCTCTTCAAACTACTAGCTGTGACTGCCCAGCATGTGTCTCAGGGTTCGCATGTCGCCAGACGGTGGACGCCATTCATGGAGGTATCTCTCAGATTCCCGGCTGGCGCTGGTGCAGGAGTCCCACAACAATGATGGCTGAGATGGTCACTAATGATTAAGAAGGTATTAACTTAGCCTCATTTCAATTGCAATCTATGGGACTGAATGACCAGAATCCTACAGTGTTATCTCTTCATCTAACATTTGACATGTTGACACAAGTTCGACAAGAACTGTATAATCTGTATAATCTGTATAATGGATGGGTCAATAAAGATGTATTGTAGTATTGAATCTTACTGTCTTATCTGCTTCATCAAGGTGACTCACACCAAGTGTGGTAACATTTTACATTATGACGCATCGGAAATAGGGGGCAATCCCTAGAGAACTGATCCCTTTATATAATATTGCTCTAGAGACATTATGACTAGGGCCCTGTGTTTTGGGCTATCATGTCACATGAATCAGATTTTAACCTAAACTAATTGTCTGAGGAAGGGACAGTTTATTAAAAAATCCAGGTTATGTGACATGATTGCCAAAAACAAGGTGGACAATCCCTACACAGTAAGGAACAGTCCCTACAGAATTGAACAATAAGAAACCCTGCTCAACTAACTTACTATATATTACAACAAAATTGCCATACTACAATATACAATGCTGTTACTAAAGTCATTACAGCATTACTACACAGGGATAAGAGAAACCTAATGTACAGAAAAGTATGTTATCCAAAGAGAGCTCACACTGGTCTCCAACTAAATGTTTGTAACTGTGGTTGTGATAGAATAGTCTTTATCTACCTATGCCATGACTATTTCAATGAAGAAACAACATGTACTTTTTTGTTATACTTTAGTAGAATCCAGAGGAGAGAGTCCAATATAAATGGGACTGCTTTTTCAAATACTGTATACACTATCTACAGTTTCATGGTCTTGTACTGTACATGGTACAAAATGTCTCCTATATGCTATTGTTTATCGACAGGAGACCAGCACTGTGAACAATGATGATCCTCATGCAAAAGGAGCAGCCAGTAATGTTAGAGACAGTACCACCTGTCCACAGAGACACCTTTACTCAACTCCTGATAGCTCTAAGACAATAGTGACACTACCGCCCACCTCTCTGGGTGTGAGACATACCAGTACCCACAAAACAATTAGAGAGAAAGAGATGGATAACCCCCATGACATAGTTTTACATAACACTGGACAATCTTAAGGGAGGCTATTACATCCTGTGTTATGTCATTGTGTCAAAGAGAGAAATTGGTTATGGTTCTATGGGTTCTCTGTACCTTTTCTCTAAATGTTATGCAGCACCTTGATTGTTGAACATGACAAAATTCTTAGCTATAATATCCTGTCACCTTTGTCATGCAGAACCATCCTAGTGGGCCATCACGACATTACAAAGTTCCCAACCAGCTGATCTTACATGTACAGTAGGTCTGTAAAAAAAAAGAAATGTGGTAACATACACATGTATACACACTACATTAACAAAAGTATGTGGACACCTGCTCGTCGAACACCTCATTCCAAAATCAAGAGCATTAATATGGAGTTGGTCCCCCCGTTGCTGCTATAACAGCATTAACTCTTCTGGGAAGGCTTTCCACTAGATGTTGGAACATTGCTGCGTGGACTTGCTTCCATTCAACCACAAGAGCATTAGTGAGTTTGGGCCCTGATGTTGCCGGATTAGGCCTGGCTCGCGGTACGCGTTCCAATTCATCCCAAAGGTGTTCGATGGGGTTGAGGTCAGGGCTCTGTGCTGGCCAGTCAAGTTCTTCCACACCGATCTCGACAAACCATTTCTGTATGGACTTCTCTTTGTGCACGGTGGCATTGGCATCCACGTTCAAAGCCACTGCCACATGAATCTTATGTGTTGTGGTGGTTAAAATATAACAACAACTGCTAAAATCTTGTATGTGGTTTTTGCTTTGCAGGTAGTTCAATAAAGTAGGTAATAGAGATCACGCGGACTGGGATATGTTCCGGGATGCCTCTGAGAATAACATTGAAGAATACACTGACACCGCGACTGAGTTCATCAGGGAGTATATAGGGGATGTTGTTCCCACTGTGATGATTAAAACCTACCCAAACCAAAAACTGTGGATTATGGCAGCATTCACGGAAAACTGAAAGCGCAACCACATTTAACCACGGCAAGGAGACTGGGAATATGGTTGGGTACAAACAGTCCAGTTATGCCCTCTGTGAGACAATCAATACAGAGACAAAGTGGAGACAAACTGCTCAGACATGAGATGTATGTGGCAAGGTCAACAGGCAATCACGGATTTTACAGGGACACCAGCCACGTCGCGGACACCGACGTCTTGCACCAGGACAAGCTACACCTTCTTTGCCCACTTCGAGGGAAACAGTGCTGCTGACACAGGCCACAATCACTCCCGTTGACTGTGAGCTCTCGTTCAACGTGGCCGACGTGACTAAAACATTTAAGCGTGTTAACCTTAGCAAGGCTGCCATCCCAGACGGGATCTCTAGCCGTGTCCTCAGAGCATGCGCAGACCAGCTGGCTGGAGTGTTTACGGACATATTCAATCTCTCCCTAGCACAGTCTACTGTCCCCACTTGCTTCAAGATGTCCACCACTGTTCCTGTACCCAAGAAAGCGAAGGTAACTGAACTAAATGTCTATCGCCCCGTAGCACTCACTTCTGTCATCATCATGAAGTGCTTTGAGAGGCTAGTTAAGGATCCTATCACCTCCACCGTACCCGACAACCTAGACTTACTGCAATTTGCATACTGCCCCAATAGATCCACAGATGACGCGATCACACTGCACACTGCCCTATCCCATCTGGACAAGAGGAATACCTATGTAAGAATGATGTTAATTGACTACAGCTTAGCTTTCAACACGATTGTACCCTCCAAGCTCATCACTAAGCTTGGGGCCCTGGGTCTGAATCCCACCCTGTGCAACTGGGTCCTAAACTTCCTGACAGGCCACCCCCAGTACCTCCACCATACTGATCCTCAACAAAGGGGCCCAACAAGGGTGCATACTCAGCCCCCTCCTGTACTCCCTGTTCACCCACGACTGCGTGGCCAAACACAACTCCAACACCATCTTTAAGTTTGCTGACAAAACAACAGTGGTAGGCCTGACCACCGACAACGATGAGACAGCCTATATGGAGGAGGTCAGAGACCTGGCAGTGTGGTGCCAGGACAACAACCTCTCCCTCCATATGAGCAAGACAGGAGCTGATTGTGGACTATAGGAAAAGGAGGGCTGAACAGGCCCCCATTAACATTGAAGGGGCTGAAGTGGAGCATGTTGAGAGTTTCAAGTTCCTTAGTGTCCACATTACCAACAAACAATCATGGTCCAAACACACCAAGACAGTGAAGAGGGCACAACAACACCTTTTCCCCCTCAGGAGACTGAAAAGATTTGGCATGGGTCCCCAGATCCTCAAAAAGTTTTACAGCTGCACCATTGAGAGCATCCTGGACGGTTGCATCACCACCTGGTATGACAACTGCTCGGCATCTGACCGTAAGGCGCTACAGAGGGTAGTGCGTACAGCCCAGTGCATCACTGGGGCCAAGCTTCCTGACATCCAGGACCTATATACTAGGCGTTGTCAGAGGAAGGTCCAAAAAGTTTATTTAGTAAATATTTTCTTAACTCTATTTCCTGAACTGCATTGCTGGTTGAGGGCTTGTAAGTAAGCATTTCACTGTAAGGTCTACCTGTTGTATTCGGCGCACGTGACAAATACAATTTGATTTGCACAGCAATAGTTAAATAGGATAGACCTTTTACTAGAACACAGTATATATACTGAACAAAAATATAAATGCAACATGCAACAGTTTCAACGATTTTATTACAGTTCATATAAGGAAATCAGTCAATTGAAATAAATAAATTAGGCCCTAATCTATGGATTGCACATGACTGGGCAGGGGTGCAGCCATGGGCGGGCATTATATATTTTATTTAACCAGGCAAGTCAGTAAACAACTAATTCTTATTTACAATGACGGCCTAGCCCGTCCAAACCCGGACGATGCTGGGCCAATTATGCACCACCCTATGGGACTCCCAATCACGGCCGGATGTGATGCAGCCTGGATTCAAACCAGGTACTGCAGTGACACCTCTTGCACTGAGATGCAGTGTCTTAGACCACTGCGCCACTCGGGAGCCACTCGGCATAGGCCCACCCACTTGGCAGCAAGGCCCACCCACTGGGGAGCAAGGCCCAGCCAATCAGAATGAGTTTTTCCTCACAAAATGGCTTCAGAAATACTCCTCAATTTCATCAGCTGTCCGGATTCCTGGTCTCAGATGATCCCACAGGTGAAGAAGCCGGATGTGGAGGTCCTGGGCTTGCATGGTTACACGTGGTTGCGGTTGTGAGGCCGGACGTACTACCAAATTCTCTAAAGGCGGCTTATGGTAAAGAAAGGAATATTTAATGGCAACAGCTGTGATGGACATTCCTGCAGTCAACATGCCAATTGCCCGCTCCCTCAAAACTCTGTGGCATTGTGTTGTGTGACAAAACTGCACATTTTATAATGGCATTTTATTGTCCCCAGCACAAGGTGCACCTGTGTAATGATCATGCTGTTTAATCAGCTTCTTGATATGCCACACCTGTCAGGTGGACGGATTACCTTGGCAAAGGAGAAATGTTCACTAACAGGGATGTAAACATATTTGTGCACAACATTTGAGAGAAATAATATTTTTCTTTATTTGAAAAAATTCTGGAATATTCTATTTCAGGTCTTGAAACATGGGGCCAACACTTAACATCAGTGGAGGCTGCTGAGGGGAGGATGTTTCATAATAACTTCTGGAACAGAGTGAATGATACCATTCCACAGATTCCGATCCAGCCATTACCAAGAGTCTGTTCTCCCCAATATATATATACACTCTGGGCTCCGACATTGCTTGTCCTAATATATCTTTATTTCTTAATTCCATTCTTTAACTTTTTAGAACCTTGTGTATTGTTGGAGCTAGGAATACAAGCATTTTGCTACATCCGCAACATCTACTAAATGTATTTTTTATTTAACATTTAACTAGGCAAGTCAGTTAAGAACAAATTCTTATTTACAATGACGGCCTACCCCGGCCAAACCCTAACCCATTTTGCTACATCCGCAACATCTACTAAATGTATTTTTTATTTAACATTTAACTAGGCAAGTCAGTTAAGAACAAATTCTTATTTAGAATGACGGCCTACCCCGGCCAAACCCTAACCCGGACGACGCTGGGCCAATTGTGCGCAGCCCTATGGGACTCCCAATCACGGCCGGTTGTGATACAGCCTGGAATTGAACCAGGGTCTGTAGTGACGCCTCTATCACTGAGATGCAGCGCCTTAGACTGCTGCACTCAATGAACTGGATGCGGTAACATACAGTACACAGGAGGCCAGGCCTCTGTCTTTTTGTCTGTGTGTGTGTCTCTCTATCGTTCTGTCTGTCTCTCACCCTATCTCTGTCTGTCTCTCTTTCTCTCTCTCCGATTCTCTCTTTGGTGCCAGCTGTCTGCCACACGTGAACAGGTAGAGATGGGAATGAGAGAGGGAGCGGCCCAAGGACACCCTGATAACAAAGAGGAGTGTGCAAAACCACACTCTTTCTCTCTTTTTCTCTCTCTTTCCTCAAACATAAAATTGTACTGAATCACAAGTGGACACAATCATATTCACTCAGTATTTTATGTTTTTACATCATCAAATGTTGTGTGTAAAGCTTGGTTCTAAGTAGTTAATTTCACCAGGCTAATGGAGTTTGTTGGTGTAATTACCAGAGTAGCGTAGATAGAAGACAGTCATTCTCCACATCATTTCCTTGTTAGCTCAAACTCCCTCCAGTGGCTAAACAAGATACAGTACATACTCCCCTGGAGGACTTGGCACAATGGAATTGAAAAGATATGTAGCATACCTCAGGGGATTTAATCCATTCAATATCACAGGAAGTATTTTTCCCACATATTTATGCAATCCCAGGTATCATGTTATATGTTCCTGCTGGTCTGGACATATTCTCATGTAATAGTGCAATACCTGTGTTATTCTACTCCCATAACTCAAAGCATGCACAAAGACCTATTTATGACAGATACAGTTGTCTTCTTTAATGATGAGTGGGGGTCATGTCAGATTGTGATTAGGGAGCTGAGGTCACCAGGGTCCTCTTCACTTTCATCTGGGGTACTGTACTATAGATATAATCTGGTTAAAAAACGGTGTTCAATCTGGTTTAACATAGCTACTATAGACATGCCCCTAAACATGTAGCTAGTTGAGGTCACCAGGCCTTTTTCACTGTGGTGTACTTGTACCTTAGAGACCTGCCCCTAAAATGTGAAACTCAACCCTTCTCATGTTCCTCTCAGTGACGTTTAAGGTAGAAATCAAATCTCAAGGGTTCAGCTGTCACAAAGAAAACAAGGCAAAAACAACATTGATCAACAAAACAATGTAATGCTTCACAAAACTGTTTTTCTCCCTTTCCGAGATTTGGTCACGTGTGGAGCTGGAGGGCAGGGACAGCTTCCTCCTCTCAGAGTTTGGAGATCAGGGCATCAGGCCAGCATGAGAAAACATTTAGAAGAGAGAGAAGATTTTGAGGGGAAAAGAGTGAAAGAAAGGGAAGTTCACAATGATGTCTCTTTTCCCCAGTGTCTCAACCTGTAGAGACACCTGACACTACTGAGTGAGTAAAAGCATAACCCTGTGATGGCAGCAAGGAATACAACAGCAGATAGTAGCAGAAGGTTGAGTGTGAGAGGAATGTGCAGAGACAAATAGGACACAAACGTTTCTTTGTCACAACAGACAGAGACACAGAGGAGGGACAGTCACAGGGCACAGCACACAGTCATCTCTGCCCGGGGTAGGCTGTCATTGTAAAATAAGAATTTGTTCTTATTAACTGACTTGCCTAGTTAAATACAGTTAAAATTATTTGATAATGATGTTAGTTCTGTGTGTGTTATAGACCATAGTTACAATGGTGAGGTGCCTGTGTTGAACCAGTTATATTTACATTTAAGTCATTTAGCAGACGCTCTTATCCAGAGCGACTTACAAATTGGAAAGTTCATACATATTCATCCTGGTCCCCCCGTGGGAATTGAACCCTGGTCCCCCCGTGGGAATTGAACCCACAACCCTGGCGTTGCAAGCGCCATGCTCTACCAACTGAGCCACACGGGACCATTTAGAATCTAATAATAGATAACAGTTATTTGTCATTTCAAATACGACTCTGCTAAAAACTTACAGCCTCCCTTCTTCACATTTCAACATGTGAACTCGTTTTTTAAAATCAGCCTTATAAATAACGGGCCATATGCCCTTGCATGTGCAAGCCACTAGTTGTCGCTCGACTTACGGTCAATTATCTTTGGTCCACTTGATGACGGGGCACGCTTAAGTGCTCGTCCAGAGATACTTAGAAAGGAGTAGGATACTCTACTGAAGCAACTGGTCCTCCCTTGAGATGCGGGTTTTGACCGAGGCCACTACGGTAGCTCGAGTAAATAAAGAACGGTTGTCTTACGTGGGCACCGGTTGAGGGCTTGTTCTAACTTTAAATTGTAAAAGGAATGGCTAGTTATTTTAGTAGCAACCGACTGGGTTATAACGTTAGCTATCTAAGTTTGTGTGTTGCTGTAGCTACCATTAGCTAACTGGTGAGAGGTGAGTTTGTAATGCTGTTTGTTATGTTTCGTGCCTTGATTGTCATCCACGTGTGGCTACTGGTTTTTAATTAGCTCCCGGACTAACTAGCAGTCAGCTGATTAACTAGCTAGCAAGTGGCAGATTAGCCTAGGCAGCCGATAGTGGCTAAGCTAGTACAGTAGCGGATGCAAGCGAGACGTTATCTCACTCTTCACATGTTTGTTGTCAATTATAGCCTCTTCGCTCCAGGATACCTGTACACACAGCTCCTGGAGCAGAGGCTATGCCAATTCTAGTTTTGGGGCACGATGACGTCAATTCCAAACATGGCCAGAGAACTGTCCATGTAACGTCAATGAGCTAGCTAGCGAATGAACATTTTATTAGGCTAAAAACAAACATGTTATTCTTGCCTAGCTATACGGCATCAACTTTGCTCACGTTGCATTGTATGAAGCCACTTGTTGCATTCCCGACATTTTCTTGCTTTAGTATGCATAATCAACTAGCTTAGCTAGCATGCATTTGCTAACATTTCATCCTTCACTGTGTGTGTGTATGTGTGTGTGTGGATCTGAATGACGTCTGCTGCACGTGGGCAGGTAGCTAGGTAGGAAGATAGTTACACAAATTGAGTGACACATTCCAAACCAGTTTGTAGGATCAATGACCAGTCATTTGTCATGCATGTGTATGGAATTTAACTTTTGACAGCTGTTTTCTCATCTTTTGTGGACATGCAAGCAAAGAGTTCCCTAGTCTCACTACATCAACTACCAACCAAATCTCATGAAAAATAGAACATAACAAATGCAATCACAGTGCTTTGACATCCATCAAACACTGATTTGCATCCTGCCATCTGATTTCCTGCCATCCATCCCCTCAACTTCTTTACAGTGATCTGCTGTGTTAACTTCATGCTGCTTGTTTGATAAGTATCACCCCATTACATCTCAACCTCCTGCATGACTCCCCCCATAATCATCTGGCCCTCAGTCCAACTGCATGTGTCCTCCCCTTGCCTGAACTGAGTGGGCCTCCACTAAACTGCATGCGCTCTCCCCTGAACTGAACTGAACTGAGTGGGTCTCCCCTCGGCGCGCCTGCTTTTCTTTGAGTGCTTCACTGACCATGGGGAAGGACAGGGGGGGTAATGCTATGGTTCTGTCGTCGAAGAGGCCGTGCCACGGGTGGGGGGACCACGGTCGCGACCTGGAAAAGCTGCGTTCGGCCCTGGAGGCAGAGAAGTGCCATAACCATCAGACTCACCAGAGGTTCTCCCTGGAGCTGCGTCGGCTCCGCGAGGAGGCTGAGAGGGAGCAGCAGCGGGCCCTGAGGGAGCTGACTGCCAGGCACGAGCGACAGAAGGCCCTGGAACTCCAGCGGCTACAGGAGGTGCTGAGGAGGGAGCAGGCTGCTGAGGTGAGACACCTGCTGAGATACAAAGGACAGGAGTTAAAGGCAGTAGGCACTGGGCTGGAGAGGGAAGCTGCCACCAGGCAGGCCAGGGAACTGCAGCGCCGGCTGGCTGTGGAGGCCAACACAACCATCACCAAGTCTGGGTGGAAGAGCAGGGGGGAGAACATAGACAGAGAGCCTGGTTGTGTCTGCAGCGGTGCCAGCTACCGTAAGCTGGAGCAGCTGCTGGTGAGGCTGCAGGTTACGGATAGAGATGGAGAGCAGGCTGTGTTCCTCCAGCGTCTCAGACAGGAGCTGGACCTGGAGAAGGACCTCTACCTCGGCCAACTGCTTGAAGTCGACGGACATGGACGACGACTAGGGACCAGGGAGGTGAAGGAGAGGAACCAGAGCTCCTCCAGGGCTCTCAAAACCAGGCACAGGTCTAAGAGCTGTGTCCATCTCCTCAGCAGCACCACCCAGGACCAGGAAGACCACTCCCATCGCAGTGGGCCTCCACCACTGGCCCGCTCCAGGTCCCTTTCCCAGAGCTCCAAGAGTCCCTCATCCCCTCCACCCAAGAAGAGAACCAGGAGAGAGCATATGAGCGTGGCTTCAGGAAGGAACCTCAGTGCAGCTGCCCGCTGCTCCTCTCCCCTGGCTGGGGACACCTGTCGAAGCTCCAGCCCCCCTCAGACCACATCCTCACCCCATGCAGGCTGGGACCTCCAGTCTAAGTCGCCTGGGTCAGACAAGTCCTCGCCCTCCAAATACTCTGACAAAGACAACATGGAGGACAACATGGAGGTAAGCTGCTTCATATTTGCATTTTCTCACCCCTCTTCCCTTTGACTATAGGTTGATGAGGTCATTTGAGGTCACCTTTCTGGTCTCATTATAGCAAATGCCATGGCTTCTCACTTTCTAGTTTGCAAATGCATTGACTTTGATGATGTAATGTGTTTCTGATTTGTTATTCAAGTCATTTGGGCATATGCTTTAATAATGCCAGCACAGGCTTTAGAAATGCAACCTTGCATATTTTTATTTTGCTCAATGAGATATGCAGATAAGATATGCAGTATAAAGCAAAAGCAATCCTTATAGTCATCGTCTTGGAAGGAGATTCAGATAAAAGCTCAAGGAAATTGGATTAGGTCCGCTGGTCATAAACACCATGTCATTTCTGCAATCCATGACACCCACCATCACATATTGTTCTGAAATAGTTTATTGTAGTTAGAAACAGGTAAGATTAGCATTCCTGCAGCATTATTTTGTTAGCTTAATTTCTCAGATAAAATTAAATGAAATGATTGCGCCCAAATTTGCCCTTTTTTTTATTTATAAGATTCACATAAGATTCAATATAGTACCCAACATCCAATGTTAGCCAGGAGTAGCCACTCGGATTGCAGCTAGCTAGCTGCGATGATCCGGTGCAAAGGTCCAGAGCTTGTGGTAGGAATCCGGAGATGTGGTAGAGAAAAAGCAGTCCGATATGCTCTGGGTTGATATGTGCAAACTGGCAGGTATTGACCGAGCTGAGGCTGGCTGGTGTCCGAGTTAACAGTGAAGACCGCTAGCAGTGGATAACTGACTACTGGTTAGTAGCTAGTTAGCTGGCTAACTTCTGATGGGGGGGGTTCCGGTTCTAAAGTATAAAAATAGCAGATCCGTACCACATTGGGTGAGGCGGGTTGCAGGAGAGTATATTCAGTCCGTAGATTGAAAGTGAGATTAAAATATATATATATATATGAAAAAAGAGAAACTATTTACACGGGACAAGACAAAACACACATCCGACTGCTACGCCATCTTGGGATGTAGTCTAACTAGTCTAAAGCAGGCCAGTTTAATTGCTTCTTTAATCCACACGACAGTTTTCAGCTGTGCTAACATAACTGCAAAGGGTTTTCTAATGATCAATAAGCCTTTTTAACATGATGATAAACTTGGATTAGCTAACACAACGTTCCATTGGAACACAGGCGTGATGGTTGCTGATAAATGGCCTCTGTATGCCTACAGTGTCTTGCAAAAGTATTCACCCCCCTTGGCGTTTTCCTATTTTGTTTCATTACAACCTGTAATTTAAATGGATTTTTATTTGGATTTCATGTAATGAACATACACAAAATAGTCCAAATTGGTGAAGTGAAAAAAATAAAAAATAAAATAACTTGTTCCATAAATTTCATAAATAAATATGGAAAGTGGTGCGTGCATGTGTATTCACCCCATTTGCTATGAAGCCCCTAAAAAAAGATCTGGTGCAACTAATTACCTTCAGAAGTCACATAATTTGTTAGATTGCACACAGGTGGACTATATTTAAGTGTCACATGATCTCAGTGTGTGTATATATATATATATATATATATATATATATATATATATATATACTGCTCAAAAAAATAAAGGGAACACTAAAATAACACATCCTAGATCTGAATGAATGAAATATTCTTATTAAATACTTTTTTCTTTACATAGTTGAATGTGCTGACAACAAAATCACACAAAAATTATCAATGGAAATCAAATTTATCAACCCATGGAGGTCTGGATTTGGAGTCACACTCAAAATTAAAGTGGAAAACCACACTACAGGCTGATCCAACTTTGATGTAATGTCCTTAAAACAAGTCAAAATGAGGCTCAGTAGTGTGTGTGGCCTCCACATGCCTGTATGACCTCCCTACAACGCCTGGGCATGCTCCTGATGAGGTGGCGGATGGTCTCCTGAGGGATCTCCTCCCAGACCTGGACTAAAGCATCCGCCAACTCCTGGACAGTCTGTGGTGCAACGTGGCGTTGGTGGATGGAGCGAGACATGATGTCCCAGATGTGCTCAATTGGATTCAGGTCTGGGGAACGGGCGGGCCAGTCCATAGCATCAATGCCTTCCTCTTGCAGGAACTGCTGACACACTCCAGTCACATGAGGTCTAGCATTGTCTTGCATTAGGAGGAACCCAGGGCCAACCGCACCAGCATATGGTCTCACAAGGGGGCTGAGGATCTCATCTCGGTACCTAATGGCAGTCAGGCTACCTCTGGCGAGCACATGGAGGGCTGTGCGGCCCCCCAAAGAAATGCCACCCCACACCATGACTGACCCACCGCCAAACCGGTCATGCTGGAGGATGTTGCAGGCAGCAGAACGTTCTCCACAGCGTCTCCAGACTCTGTCACGTCTCTCACATGTGCTCAGTGTGAATCTGCTTTCATCTGTGAAGAGCACAGGGCGCCAGTGGCGAATTTGCCAATCTTCGTGTTCTCTGGCAAATGCCAAACGTCCTGCACGGTGTTGGGCTGTAAGCACAACCCCCACCTGTGGACGTCGGGCCTTCATACCACCCTCATGGAGTCTGTTTCTGACCGTTTGAGCAGACACATGCACATTTGTGGCCTGCTGGAGGTCATTTTGCAGGGCTCTGGCAGTGCTCCACCTGCTCCTCCTTGCACAAAGGCGGAGGTAGCGGTCCTGCTGCTGGGTTGTTGCCCTCCTACGGCCTCCTCCACGTCTCCTGATGTACTGGCCTGTCTCCTGGTAGCGCCTCCATGCTCTGGACACTACGCTGACAGACACAGCAAACCTTCTTGCCACAGCTCGCATTGATGTGCCATCCTGGATGAGCTGCACTACCTGAGCCACTTGTGCGGGTTGTAGACTCCGTCTCATGCTACCACTAGAGTGAGAGCACCGCCAGCATTCAAAAGTGACCAAAACATCAGCCAGGAAGCATAGGAACTGAGAAGTGGTCTGTGGTCACCACCTGCAGAACCACTCCTTTATTGGGGGTGTCTTGCTAATTGCCTATAATTTCCACCTTTTGTCTATTCCATTTGCACAACAGCATGTGAAATTTATTGTCAATCAGTGTTGCTTCCTAAGTGGACAGTTTGATTTCACAGAAGTGTGATTGACTTGGAGTTATATTGTGTTTAAGTGTTCCCTTTATTTTTTTGAGCAGTGTATATACCTGTTCTGAAAGGCCCCAGAGTCTGCAACACCACTAAGCAAGGGGCACCACCAAGCAAGCAGCACTATGAAGACCAATGAGCTCTCCAAACAGGTCAGGGACAAAGTTGAGGAGTACAGATCAGGGTTGGGTTATAAAAAATATTAGGAACTTTGAACATCCCACAGAGCACCATGAAATCCATTATTAAATAATGGAAAGAATATGGCACCACAACAAACCTGCCAAAAGAGGGCCGCCCACCAAAACTCAGACCAGGCAAGGAGGGCATTGATCAGAGGGGCAACAAAGAGACCAAAGATGAAGCATCTGCAAAGCTCCACAGCGGAGATTGGAGTATCTGTCCATAGGACCACTTTAAGCCATACACTCCACAGAGTTGGGCTTTACGGAAGAGTGGCCAGAAAAAAAGCAATTTCTTAAAGAAAAAAATAAGCAAACACGTTTGGTGTTTGCCAAAAGGCATGTGGGAGACTCCCCAAACATATGGAAGAAGGTACTCTGGTCAGATTAGACTAAAATTGAGCTTTTTGGCCATCAAGGAAAACGCTGTGTCTGGCGCAAACCCAACACCTCTCATCACCCTGAGAACGCCATCGTCAGGGACTGGGAAACTGGTCAAAATTGAAGGAATGATGGATGGCGCTAAATACAGGGAAATTCTTGAGGGAAACCTGTTTCAGTCTTCCAGAGATTTGAGACTGGGACGGAGGTTCACCTTCCAGCAGGACAATGACCCTAAGCATACTGCTAAAGCAACACTCGAGTGGTTTAAGGGGAAACATTTAAAGGTCTTGGAATGGCCTAGTCAAAGCCCAGACCTCAATCCAATTGAGAATCAGTGGTGTGACTTAAATATTGCTGTACACCAGCGGAACCCATCCAACTTGAAGGAGCTGGAGCAGTTTTGCCTTGAAGAATGGGCAACATCCCAGTGGCTAGATGTGCCAAGCTTATAGAGACATACCTCAAGAGACTTTCAGCTGTAATTGCTGCAAAAGGTGGCTCTACAAAGTTTTGACTTTCGGAAAGTATACAGACCCCTTGACATTTTCCAAATTCATTTTTTTCCTCATCGATCTCCACACAATACCCGATAATGACAAAGCGATAACAAGTTTTTAGAATTTTTCATATTTATAAAAAAAAAAAAAAAAACTTTCATAAGTATTCAGACCCTTTGCTATGAGACTCAGAGCAAAAACTAAGCCATGAGGTCGAAGGAATTGTCCGTAGAGCTCCGAGACAGGGTTGTGTCGAGGCACAGATCTGGGGAAGGGTCCCCAAGAACACAGTGGCCTCTATCATTCTTAAATGGAAGTGAGAACCCAATGGTCACTCTGACAGGGCTCCAGAGTTCCTCTGTGGAGATGGGAGAACCTTCCAGAAGGACAAACATCTCTGCAGCACTACACCACTCCACCAATTTGGCCATTATAGTAGAGTGGCCAGATGGATGTCACTCCTCAGTAAAAGGCACATGGCAACCCACTTGAAGTTTGCCAAAATGCACCTAAAGCACTCTGACCATGAGAAACAAGATTCTCTGGTCTGATGAAACCAAGATTGTTCTCGTCTGGAGGAAACCTGGCACCATCCCTACGGTGAAGCGTGGTGGCAGCATCATGCTGTGGGGATGTTTTTCAGCGGCAGGGAATAGGGGACTAGTCAGGATTGAGGGAAAGATCATCCTTGATGAAAACCTGCTCCAAAGCACTCAGGACCTCAGACTGGGGCGAAGTTTCACCTTCCAACATGAAAACAACCCTAAGCACACAGCCAAGATAATGCAGGAGTGGCTTCGGGACAACTCTCTGAATGTCCTTGAGTGGCCTAGCCAGAGCTGTTCAGCAACGATCCACATCCAACCTGACAGAGCTTGAGAAAATAATGGGGGAAAAACTCTCCAAATACAGGTGTGCCAAGCTTGTAGCATCATACCCAAGAAGACCAAGGCTGTACTGAGTAAAGGTTCTGGATACTTATGTAAATGTGCTTTGTAGAGGTCGACCGATTTTATGATTTTTCAACGCCGATACCGATTTATTGGAGGACACAAAAAAAAGCCGATTTGTATTTATTTATTTGTAATAATGACAATTACAACAATACTGAATGAACACTTATTTTAACTTAATATAATACATCAATTAAAATCAATTTAGCCTCAAATAAATAATGAAACATGTTCAATTTGGTTTAAATAATGCAGAAACAATTTGTTGGAGAAGTAAAAGTGCAATATGTGCCATGTAAAAAAAGCTAACGTTTAAGTTCCTTGCTCAGAACATGAGAACATATGAAAGCTGGTGGTTCCTTTTAACATGAGACTTCAATATTCCAAGGTAAGAGGTTTTAGGTTGTAGTTAATATAGTATTTATAGGACTATTTCTCTCTACCATTTGTATTCCATATACCTTTGACTATAGGATGTTATTATAGGCACTTTAGTATTGCCAGTGTAACAGTATAGCTTCCGTCCCTCTCCTCGCTCCTACCTTGGCTCTAACGAAGAACACATCGACAACAGCCACCCTCGAAGCAAGGGTTACCCATGCAGAGCAAGGGGAATAACTACTCCAAGTCTCAGAGCGAGTGACGTTTGAAACGCTATTAGCGCGCACCCCGCTAACTAGCTAGCAATTTCACATCGGTTACACCAGCCTAATCTCGGAAGTTGATAGGCTTGAAGTCATAAACAGCGCAATGCTTGAAGTGCGGGTTGAATGAATTTTTACGAGCCTGCTGCTGCTTACCATCGCTCAGTCAGACTGCTCTATCAAATATCAAATCATAGACTTAATTATAACATAATAACACACAGAAATACGAGCCTTAGTTTCCGGATTCGACCATATTAATGACCTATCATTTAGAATACAAAACGTTTATTATTATCGCGAATACCCTGACTCTGCGTGCAATGAACGCAAGAGAACTGACACAATTTCACCTGGTTAATATTGCCTGCTAACCTGAATTTCTTTTAGCTAAATATGCAGGTTTAAAAATACGTACTTCTGTGTACTGATTTTAAGAAAGGCATTGATGTTTATGGTTAGGTACACGTTGGAGCAACGACTGTCCTTTTTCGCGAATGCACACTGCATCGATTATATGCAACGCAGGACACGCTAGATAAATTAGTAATATCATCAACCATGTGTAGTTAACTAGTGATTATGATTGATTGTTTTTTATAAGATAAGTTTAATGCTAGCTAGCAACTTACTGCATTCGCGTAACAGGCGGGCTCCTCGTGAGGCAGGTGGTTAGAGCGTTGGACTAGTTAACTGTAAGGTTGCAAGATTGAATCCCCGAGCTGACAAGGTAAAAATCTGTCGTTCTGCCCCTGAACAAGGCAGTTAACCCACCGTTCCTAGGCCGTCATTGAAAATAAGAACGTGTTCTTAACTGACTTGCCTAGTTAAATAAAGGTGTAAAAAATTATTATTATTATTTTTTAATCTGCCAAATCGGTGTCCAAAAAGTAACGATTTCTGATTTGTTATGAAAACTTGTAATCAGCCATTCCGATTAATCAATCGACCTCTAGTGCTTTGTCATTATGGGGTATTGTGTGTAGATTGATTAGAGGGAAAAAACGATTTAATCCATTTTAGAATAAGGCTGTAACTAGAAAAGTCTAGAGGTATGAATACTTTCTGAAAGCACTTTTAGATGTCTCATGGTAGGGTGGGATATGCAAAAGGGGTCAAATTTGAGAATGTTTATCTCTTGAATGTTTTGGAATTCGGGTCCAAAAAGTCACTTTCTGAGCACTTCTACAATGGGCAAATATGTATGGAAGGTTTCATTAAAATCAAAATGGGCGCTGTCAAAAACGATTCATGATGATTGATTTACCCAGTTGTCTTGCATGTTTGAACTGCTGCTGGCTGACACTCTGCTCTTTTTCTCTAGCTGTTGTTTTCCTATCAGTGCTCCCCGCCCCCAGTCGGGTTTCAATTAAAGATTTAAAGAGGTCGGACGCAGAGCGGGTGGGAGATTGGGGCTGTATGAGAGGAGAGCATGTTAGGGTTGGTTCCATTCATTGCCAAGGTCACGCTCACCCCAGTGCCGTGTAATTAAAGTTTTAACTGATGAGAAAATGGGGTGAAATGCAGTGAGAAGGAAAGGGTGTATCTGTTCTGTCTTTGTCTGGAGAGGGATGTTCTCTTGCTCTCCCTTTCTGTGCTATAGGCCAGGGCATTCACTTTCCATTTTCTTGCAGAGGCGGTTAGTTATGACATGCAATAAACATGTCTCCTACAGTATTTGTTGTTTGCCAGGAGGAATGATTGAAATGATTTAGCAATGTGCCTCAGGCCCTGCAATGGTCATGACCAGGATGTACAGAATGAAGCAGAGAAATCCTTGTCATCATGACAGGCACCTCTTATCCTCCTGAGGGATTTAGGCTACCAGGGTTGGTGGAGCATGGTGTGGGGATCTGTGGAAGGAGTGATAAAGCATTCTGTTTAATTGAAACAGTGACCGGAGTCTTAAAACTTGGCTTCAGACAGAGGTCGACAGGCCTCCATTTTCATTTTGATTACTCAGTCAGGTGCCCAGAAATAGATCTGCTTTAATGGGATGACACGCTCACTCACCCTCCCTAATACTGGAGAGTGGAGAGACACACGTGCAAACCCATGCTGCTGCGTATTATTACTACACATCTAAATGCATGGGTTCTCTAGCCAGCCAAGCTCCAATCTGTCTGCTCCAGCTAGCAAGAGCAGCTAAAAGTGATGCATACACTATCTATTACAGTGCTGAATTTCCCCTTTTTATAGCTTCTGTTAAATTGCACAGACCAGAATACATGATCAGTCACTTTGGAAGGAAGGCTCTTATTTTTAAGGCAGATTCTAATTTCTCTAGCTGGAATATATGCCCAGCCTTGCCTCAAAATAAAGTGCAGATACCCAGGAGAGGGTTGAATTAAGCAGCAATTAGCTAATACATTATTGAATTACTAATAAGTTAAATTCAAAACCAAGACAAATATTGCACCCTAAATTCACAACTCCTTTGTGCGAGGCTACAGCAATGTTATGTTTATAAGCTGGTCGGCTACACCACTATTCCAATGTTTTTTGTTGTTGACATATTTCAAGATGTTATTGGTAGATAATCTCTTTACGTGCGCTCTAAACGTGCCGACCCTATGGCATGCTATGTAAACCAGTGGAATCAATCCTTAATGGGGTGATTTGACCTGCGGTCACGTCTCCTTGTTTGAGTTGCTTGGGGATGGGAGAGTGACAGCGTTCTGGGCCAGGTTATAGGTCTGGTAACTGATCATCTGCTGCTTGCAGAGTACTATTTAAACAAGGAAGGTCTGCAACTCAATGTGGGGGAAAGACCTGATATTGCTCCATCATTCAGTTAGAAATCCCTATCTGGAAGGAGTCCAACTTTGATATGTCATTTCCTCCTCATGGAATGAGATTCATATTCATTGGACGGCCACTGCAGCATTTACAACTCTCCCCTCTGCCTAGCTACAACTACAGTACGTAAGTCAGTCAGCAGGTTGCTGCCTGCTATAAACCAGGACAGGGTTTTGGCTTCAGCAGCTCACCCCAATTTGTCTGGACTGACTGTATGGTTAGTTCATGCTTGGCTATGAGTCTGCCTAGGTTTGTGTTCATCTCCCTGGGAGTACTGTCTCTCCCTCTGTTTGCACGATTGAGAAGCAATTAGTAGAGTAGCTGAATGGTCTGACTCTCAGCTTCGATAGATATGAATCTCAGCCAGCTGAGCTGCAGGATCATATGACAAGTTAGTTCGCAAGACACCTGGGTGTGACGGTGACGCTGTGTGTATGTTGGTATTTGTGTGTGTGTGCACAGTATGCCATCGCTCTGCCTTCAGCCAGCCTTCCTGTGTAGCAGTGTGTGCCTCCTCTTCGACAATCAATAGGCAAGCAACATCATTCCAGCGTCATCTCCGTGGAAACCAGCTCGAGCTGCAGTTGTGATTGGCCACCTCCCAGAGGCTGTCTTGATGTGATAGGAGGATAGAATCCCTTTCTTCCCACCCCCTCTCATGAACACAAACGCACACAGTCACACAGTTTGTTTTTCCCCTTCAGTTGGTCATCATCTTCCTTCACCTTAATGTTGTTATATGGGAAACGGGAATTAGACAGTTAATTGAGCCTCGTTGTTTTTAGCAGCAGCGTCAACAAGGAGACCGGCACAGCTGGAGACCACTTGCATCTCAGCCAGCAGAGCGGGAGAGAGAGGACTGGAGAGGAGGTTGGACCTGTTAGTTAAACCAGTAATTTTCACCTGATCTTGTTTGTCTTCACACACACAATATACCAGCAGTGCTTCTTCTGTGCTGTCGTCACAGAGAGCCAGAGTCAAGCTCATCTTCTAAGTGACGTACGAACTGCTAATGACTAGGCTTTCCTTTCCTGTTCCCGTTTTGTGGATGAGCAACAATGACAGATCCATCCCTCTGTGGCGTACGGAGGAGTGGGGAGGCAGCCTCCCTCAGTCAACCTAGCAAGTAGGACCCGGACTCAATCTGCACGCTTCACTGTTCTTATTAAATAGGACCACGGGGAAGTACATGCATGATCATTGCATAATTTCTACTGCAAATGCTTCATTGTTTGGTGTCTGTGCATGGACGTGCTATAAGAAGTGTTTGTCGTGAGTACACAATATCCTGCAGTATTTGAAGACTGTTTTTTTGTGGGAGACGTCATTGAGGGCATTTTTCCAGCCCCCCCTAAAAGTTCAAATTTTAAAGGAGCTCTTTGGATTTTTTGTCTTGAGCTGGTTTTCTCTTGGAAATGTTGTAAGGAATATTTTATAAAAGGAACCGAACGAGGCAGTCTACCACTTAGTGCTATTTCTGTCACCGTGAAAGCGCCATCTTAGGGGTCCGACTAGCTACATTAACAAACTTATGAGGCGGCTGTGTTCTGTTACTGATAAGCCTGGTAATTACATCGCTGAGCTTACTGATCTTTTCGTGTCGGACACTTAAACTCAGCTCAGACCAAGTTACTACACCCCCCCCCCACCCCACCCCTTTTGTGAACTTACTGAAGATCAAGGAAAAGAAAGAAGGGGACAGGAGGGTGTCAGGGTAAAAAACAATTATCCTTGGTGGAGGCTGATCCATGATAACCTCCACCCCCCCCCAGCAGTGAATGACAAGATTGTGTCGCCCTTGCCCCCCCTGTTGGGCCTATTGATTTCTGCTGCTAATACACTGCCACTGCCTGCTTGTGACAGTAGAGAGTAATGTATGACCTGTGCACCAGGACCGAGCAGCCACCGGAACCTGAACCGGAGCCTGCGTCTGCAGTGGATACAGACATGGAAAGGAGCAGTCGTGGAAAGGCTGAGGCCCCAGGACAGCAGAACAGGGAGAGGGATACTACGACAGAGGAGCAGCCGTATACTACTTCTACCAAGGGTGACTTAATGGACAAGGAACATCTAGACCGTGCCACTGTGACACCCACAGCATTGCTGGGCAAGAGGCATCACTCGCTCTATGAGAACCTCAACGACTGCGAGGTGGACCGGTTTCGCAAGGTAAGTCCTGGACTAGAGTATGTTGTGATGGTGTACCTGTAACCCATCTCTACCTTTTTAATCCCTGAAATAGTTAAAATTCCTCCAGAAAAGATACACTGGACCTGTAGGACCCCCTAGAGTTTTGCGGTACCGCTGCAAAGTATTGGCTGTTGCATGCATGGATGGTCTGTTAATTAGATTGAACTGCTTATCTGACGCAGATTTCCTGCAGTTTGAAATGGGCCAGTTCTCTCGCAACTCTGCATAGGAACTTGTATGAGTATGTTGTCAGTTAAGCCTGTATGTTTAGGTTGTCATTGAACGTCCTGATCTGATCCTGCTTGAGTGCTATCGTAGGCAGCTCTGTTTTAGGTTGTCTGTCAATGAATGAACTGCCAGTTTGAGTACTGGTCTGAAGCAGGATTGTTTACAGTGGGAGAAAATGAAGCATTATGGTCAGAACAAGCAAGGAGGTGGGCCAAGCATGAGCTAGCAAGATCCTATTGGCGCATTGTAGCATGTATTTGCATATTTCCGTTAGGGAATGCCTCCTGAAGTGTGCACAATCTCAATTCTAAATTCGACCTTGCAGTCCTGCTAAACAACAAAACAAATGTAAAATTTTGGCAAAGCGTCATGTCTCCAAAACGTAGTGCACTATATTCGTAACAGATTCTTGTAGCTTTGGTAACTGAAACATTGAGATCAGATGTTTCATTGATGAAAACATTTGCAGAATGTCGGCCCAGTTTCACTCAGTTCCGTCCTCTACCACTACCGTCGACTAGACTTCCTCTCACTACCGTAGTTGGTGATGAGAAAACGTCTAAACGGATGCTTCAGCTTTATAGCCCCTGTGACGTGTCAGGGTAACCCTATCTGTCTGTGACTTCACTGTTAGTTTTATACTAGTTTGGTTGAGAATATAACCATCGGAATGGAGGTAGCCTATTAAAAATCACTTACAGTTGAAGTCGGAAGTTTACATACACCTTAGCCAAATACATTTAAACTCAGTTTTTCACAATTCTTGACATTTAATCCTAGTAAAAATTCCCTGTCTTAGGTCAGTTAGGATCACTTTATTTTAAGAATGTGAAATGTCAGAATAATAGCAGGGAGAGTGATTTTATTTCAGCTTGTATTTCTTTCATCACGTTCCCAGTGGGTCAGAAGTTTATATACACTCAATTAGTATTTGGTAGTATTGCCTTCAAATTGTTTAACTCGGGTTAAACGTTTCGGGTAGCCTTCCACAAGCTTCCCACATTAAGTTGGGTGAATTTTGGCCCTTCCTCCTGACAGAGCTGGTGTAACTGAGTTTGTAGGCCTCCTTGCTTGCACACACTTTTTCAGTTCTGCCCACAAATGTTTTATATGATTGAGGTCAGGGCTTTGTGATGGCCACTCCAATAACTTGACTTTGTTGTCCTTAAGCCATTTTGCCACAACTTTGGAAGTATGCTTGGGGTCATTGTCCATTTGGAAGACCCATTTGCGACCAAGCTTTAACTTCCTGACTGATATCTTGCTTCAATATATCCACATAGTTTTCCTTCCTCATGATGTCATCTATTTTGTGAAGTGCACCAGTCCCTCCTGCGGCAAACCACCCCCACAACATGGTGCTGCCACCCCCGTGCTTCACGGTTGGGATGGTGTTCTTCGGCTTGCAAGCATCCCCCTTTTTCCTCCAAACATAACGATGGTCATTATGGCCGAACAGTTCTATTTTTGTTTCATCAGACCAGAGGACAAAAAGTACGATCTTTGTCCCCATGTGCAGTTGCAAACCGCAGTCTGGCTTTTTTATGGTGATTTTGGAGCAGTGGCTTCTTCCTTGCTGAGCGGCCTTTCAGGTTATGTCGATATAGGACTTGTTTTACTGTGGATATAGATACTTTTGTACCTGTTTCCCCCAGCATCTTCACAAGGTCCTTTGTTACCTTCAGGTGTTTGGAAATTGCTCCCAAGGATGTGCCAGACTTGAGATCTACAATTGTTTTTCTGAGGTCTTGGCTAATTTCTTTAGATTTTCCCATGATGTCAAGCAAAGAGGCACTGAGTTTGAAGGTAGGCCTTGAATTGCATCCACAGGTACACCACGACTCAAATGAAGTCAATTAGCCTATCAGAAACTTCGACATCATTTTCTGGAATTTTCCAGGCTGTTTAAAGGCACAGTCAACTTAGTGTATGTATATTTCTGACACACTGGAATTGTGATACAGTGAATAATAAGTTAAATAATCTGTCTGTAAACAATTGTTGGGAAAATGACTTGTGTCATGCACAAAGTAGATGTCCTAACCGACTTGCCAAAACTATAGTTTGTTAAAAATATATTTGTGGAGTGGTTGAAAAATGAGTTTTAATGACTCCAACCTAAGGGTATGTAAACTTCTGACTTCAGCTGTATAATTCATTTGTTGCCATCGTAAGGTCATGCACTACTCATAAAACACGAAGAGCCTTTCTTGTTCAGAAACATAAACTGTCTCATACTGCCATACCGTCCCAAAAAATGTATACTTAGCAAGAGAGTTGACCTCAACCCATATTTAACACCACTGCAGACTTCCATTGAAAGTCAATGAGGGGAAGTTTGGAACCCAGAAGATCTCTCTCATAATTGGCATCTACTCGCAGCAAGTTGACTGTAACTAGTAGGATGAGTGACATGGTGATAAAGTCAGTTGTGTTAAAAACGGGGGCACGTGTACGTTGTTTATATTTTAACTTTATTTAACCAGGCAAGTCAGTTAAGAACACACTATTATTTTACTATGACAGCCTACCCTTGCCAAACACTCCCCTAACCCGGACGACGCTGTGCCAATTGTGCACCGCCAAATGGGACTCCCGATTATGACTGGTTGTGATACAACCCGGGATTGAACCAGGGTCTGTAGGGTCGCCCCTAGCACTGAGATGCAGTGCCTTAGACTGCTGCGCCACTCTGGACACCAAGGGTTGTTATGCACACTCATACACACAGTCTAGACACACTAAGTGTTTTCTTCTATTGTGCGTGTCACCTTTCTGTGTCCCTACATTTCTGAATATGTACTAATAGGTTATTAGCGTAGAAAGAGATTGGATTCTGGGGTTAGCAGCAATTGCAAAACAAAACGTGAGAGAAAATAACTCGGCTCTTTCCAAGCATCAGTAGCCTGTTTTCATATGGAACTGAATTGCTGTTGGTGTTTTTTTATTGAACTGTAGTGTACTAGAAGGAAATTGCATTTTATGTGGAGAGATTTAATGGGTAGCTTACATGATTTTGATCAAACACAAAACAACACTTGCTGATTTATTTAGGGAAGGATGGGGCAGAGATGGGAGGGCGAGAGGGATGGATAGAGGAAGCAGGAGGGAGGGAGAGTCTTCCATGTGAGTTCCCCTGAGACGGTCTGTTTTGATGAGCAGAATATGAAGCTAGCTTTCGCGTGTGGCAGTCGTGAGGTAGGACAATCCCCCGCCCACCTCAGCTTGACCCCACTATGACATCTCTCTCCTCCCTCCCAAATATCTGCTGAGAGTAACAGAAGCACTCCGTCTCCCTGCAAGGGGAGTGAAACCAGACTACTCAGCTTTTGGAGGAACATTCATTCATATTTAAAAGCCCATTGTACAAGTACATCAGGTTAGCTTTTTATTTTTGGTCTTAAAATCGTGTTGGGATTTTCTGAGTATTTCAGAGCTAAAAAAATGATCTGTCAATGGGGGACGTCTGTTGCGCTCTCTCAGGATACTGGATGCTGGCCACTGGCCTCTCTGCCATTGCTTATCCTCATAAACAAAGCAATTAGGTCTCAATAGAAAACAAATATACTGCACCACAGACACACACACACATGGTGGTAGATGAATGGCCATCTGGCCACAGGAGCTGAGAGGGAGGGAGCATTTAAATGATGCATTAGCAATTATCTGATAGTCCTTTCAGCCCACTGGGGGGTGATCCCCAAGTATTGTTAAGATGGGAGGTTCTGTCAGTTTTTTTTTTAGAGATTACTATTTATTTTCTGGTTACATGTGGTGCAGAGTGGGCAACCTAGTGCGTGTCCTTATTCCCCTTTACCATTTCCAGCCTTGTGTGCGGCGTGTGACATTATAGCCCCCAACCCCCACCCAGCTGTTACAGCGGCCTATTATTCAGGAGGTGTGTAGAAAAAGGAGTCTATTGTGTGAGATGATGCTGTCGACGTTCCTTTGGATCTCCAATAAACCTCTGGGCTGTGATCAAATGTTTCATATGAGGCAACAGTATAGAATGTCACCTTCTTATTTGAATAATGATGCGTGGAAGGGTACAGAGGTATAAATATCATACACCCCCCCCCCCCCCCAAATGCTAATCTCCTGTGTTATTGGTAATGGTGAGAGGTTAGACTGTCTTGGGGGTATGATCTTAGTGCCTCTATTCATGATTTTCTGTAATCATGGTAGCATCCACATTATTGTAGAAGTGATCAGAAACCTATTCTATTGTTATTTAGAATAAACGGGACTCCAAAATGACATACATTATTTACCATTCATTTCTATTGAGCACAACATCTGAAACACAACCAAAACAAACTGCAAATGCATCCAATTAGTTTGTAGAGTCACAAGCTTGACGTAGCTTTGTCATTGCGTGCTAGGAATATGGGATCAAATACTAAACTTTTGACGACTTTAGCACACACAGATGTGAATTTTTTCCAAATACTTATGACACCTTCCAATAATGGGACTAGATACAGAAAGTGCTTACATTTTCTAAATGGTAAAACAGATATACACTGCTCAAAAAAATAAAGGGAACACTTAAACAACACAATGTAACTCCAAGTCAATCACACGTCTGTGAAATCAAACTGTCCACTTAGGAAGCAACACTGATTGACAATAAATTGCACATGGTGTTGTGCAAATGGAATAGACAAAAGGTGGAAATTATAGGCAATTAGCAAGACACCCTCAATAAAGGAGTGATTCTGCAGGTGGTGACCACAGACCACTTCTCAGTTCCTATGCTTCCTGGCTGATGTTTTGGTCACTTTTGAATGCTGGCGGTGCTCTCACTCTAGTGGTAGCATGAGACGGAGTCTACAACCCACACAAGTGGCTCAGGTAGTGCAGCTCATCCAGGATGGCACATCAATGCGAGCTGTGGCAAGAAGGTTTGCTGTGTCTGTCAGCGTAGTGTCCAGAGCATGGAGGCGCTACCAGGAGACAGGCCAGTACATCAGGAGACGTGGAGGAGGCCGTAGGAGGGCAACAACCCAGCAGCAGGACCGCTACCGCCGCCTTTGTGCAAGGAGTAGCACTGCCAGAGCCCTGCAAAATGACCTCCAGCAGGCCACAAATGTGCATGTGTCTGCTCAAACGGTCAGAAACAGACTCCATGAGGGTGGTATGAGGGCCCGACGTCCACAGGTGGGGGTTGTGCTTACAGCCCAACACCGTGCAGGACGTTTGGCATTTGCCAGAGAACACCAATATGGGCAAATTCGCCACTGGCGCCCTGTGCTCTTCACAGATGAAAGCAGGTTCACACTGAGCACATGTGACAGACGTGACAGAGTCTGGAGACGCCGTGGAGAACGTTCTGCTGCCTGCAACATCCTCCAGCATGACCGGTTTGGCGGTGGGTCAGTCATGGTGTGGGGTGGCATTTCTTTGTGGGGCCGCACAGCCCTCCATGTGCTCGCCAGAGGTAGCCTGACTGCCATTAGGTACCGAGATGAGATCCTCAGAGCCCCTGTGAGACCATATGCTGACACATGCACATTTGTGGCCTGCTGGAGGTCTTTTGCAGGGCTCTGGCAGTGCTACTCCTTGCACAAAGGCGGAGGTAGCGGTCCTGCTGCTGGGTTGTTGCCCTCCTACGGCCTCCTCCACGTCTCCTGATGTACTGGCCTGTCTCCTGGTAGCGCCTCCATGCTCTGGACACTACGCTGACAGACACAGCAAACCTTCTTGCCACAGCTCGCATTGATGTGCCATCCTGGATGAGCTGCACTACCTGAGCCACTTGTGTGG
This sequence comes from Salvelinus namaycush, assembly GCF_016432855.1. Lineage (NCBI taxonomy): Eukaryota > Metazoa > Chordata > Actinopteri > Salmoniformes > Salmonidae > Salvelinus > Salvelinus namaycush. Next base: position 54,963,688 of record NC_052309.1, read on the forward strand.
GTTGTAGACTCCGTCTCATGCTACCACTAGAGTGAGAGCACCGCCAGCATTCAAAAGTGACCAAAACATCAGCCAGGAAGCATAGGAACTGAGAAGTGGTCTGTGGTCACCACCTGCAGAATCACTCCTTTATTGAGGGTGTCTTGCTAATTGCCTATAATTTCCACCTTTTGTCTATTCCATTTGCACAACAGCATGTGCAATTTATTGTCAATCAGTGTTGCTTCCTAAGTGGACAGTTTGATTTCACAGAAGTGTGATTGACTTGGAGTTACATTGTGTTGTTTAAGTGTTCCCTTTATTTTTTTGAGCAGTGTATTAGAAAATGCCCTCAAATAAAAGGTCACATTCTGTACTGTCGCCTCAAATGAAACATTTGATCTCAAATCAAATGCTGGAGTATAGAGCCAAATTATACGTTTTAGCTTCACTGTTCAAATAAATATGTATAGCGGCTGCTGTTTTACGGGCTCCTAACCAACTGTGCTATTTTATTTTTTCCCCCATTGTTTGTAACTTATTTTGTACATAAAGTTGCTGCTACCCGTCTCTTATGACCCGAAAAGAGCTTCTGTACATCGTAACATCGATTACTCACCTTGAACTGGACTAAGATCTTTTTCTGGTGCGCAATGTGTGATATTAAAGAAGTCACAAGGTATTGCTCGCCTAAGGTAGAGTACCTCATGATAAGCTGTAGACCACACCATCTACCAAGAGTTTTCATCTATTATTCATAGCCATCTATTTACCACCACAAACCGATGCTGGCACTAAGACCGCACTCAACGAGCTGTATAAGGCCAAAAGCAAACAAGAAAATGCTCATCCAGAAGTGGCACTCCTAGTGGCGGGGACTTTAATGCAGTCAAACTTAAATCTGTTTGACCTCATTTCTACCAGCATGTCACATGTGCAACCAGAGGGAATAAAAAACTCTAGACCACCTTTACTCCACACACAGAGACATATACAAAGCTCGCCCTCCATTTGGCAAATCTGACCATAATTCTATCCCCCTGATTCCTGCTTACAAGCAGAAATTCGAGCAGGAAGTAACAGTGACTTGCTCAATACGGAAGTGGTCAGATGACGCGGATGCTACTCTACAGGACTGTTTCACTAACAGACTTTTCCGTGATTCATCCAATGGCATTGAGGAGTATACCACCTCAGTCACCGTCTTCAACAACAAGTGCATTGACGTCGTCATCCCCACAGTGGCCGTACGTACATATCCCAACCAGAAGCCATGGATTACAGGCAACATCTGCATCGAGCTAAAGGCTAGAGCTGCTAGCTTTCAAGGAGCGGGACACTAATCCGGACGCTTATAAGAAATCCCGCTATGCCCTCAGACGAACCATTGAATCCTATTACACTGGCTCTGACGCTCATCGGATGTGGCAGAGCTTGCAAACTATTACGGACTACAAAGGGAAACCCGGTGACGCGAGCCTACCAGACGAGTTAAATGACTTTTATGCTCACATCGAGGCAAGCAATACTGAAGCATGCATGCGAGCACCAGCTGTTCCGGACAACTGTGTGATTACGCTCTCCGTAGCCGATGTGAGCAAGACCTTTAAACTGGTCAACATTCACAAGGCCGCAGGGCCAGACGGATTACCAGGACGTGTTCCTCAGAGCCTGCGCAGACCAACTGGCAAGTATCTTCACTGACATTTTCAACCTCTCACTGACCGTGTCTGTAATACCTACATGTTTCAAGCAGACCACCGTAGTCCCTGGGCCCAATAATGCGAAGGTAACCTGCCTAAATGACTACCGCCCGGTAGAACTCATGTCGGTAGCCATGAAGTGCTTTGAAAGGCTGGTCATGGCTCACGTCAACACCATCATCCCGGAAACCCGAGACCCACTCCAATTTGTATACCGCCCCAATAGATCTACAGAAGACGCAATCTCAATCGCACTCCAGACTGCTCCTTCCCACCTGGTCAAAAGGAAAACCTATATGAGAATGCTATTCATTGACTACAGCTCGGCGTTCAACAACACTATTGCCCTCAAAGCTTATCACTAGGCTAAGGACCATGGGACTAAGCACCTCCCTCTGCAACTAGATCCTGGACTTCCTGACGGGCCGGCCCCAGGTTGTAAGGGTAGGCAACACAAACAAAGTTCAAATGCCTCTCCTGTGAAGTCGTGACTTGCGACATACACCTAGTTTCCTGAAACGGGTCATATATACAGTACTAGTCAAAAGTTTGGACTCACCTACTCATTCCAGGGCTTTTTTTATTTAGACTATTTTCTACTTTGTAGAGAATTCCAAAAGAGTGCAAAGCAGGATTTCTTGTAAGATTCCGGGTTAGAGTCCCGCACCTTGAAAGCGACAGCTCTACCCTTTAGCTCAGTGCGAATGTTGCCTGTAATCCATGGCTTCTGGTTGGGGTGTGTACGTACAATCACTGTGGGGACGATGTCCTCGATGCACTTATTGATAAAGCCAGTGACTGATGTGGTGTACTCCTCAATGCCATCGGAAGAATCCCGGAACATGTTCCAGTCTGTGATAGCAAAACAGTCCTGTAGTTTAGCATCTGCTTCATCTGACCACTTTTTATAGACAGTCACTGGTGCTTCCTGCTTTAATTTTAGCTTGTAAGCAGGAATCGGGAGGATAGAGTTGTGGTTGGATTTACCAAATGGAGAACGAGGGAGAGCTCTGTACGCGTCTCTGTGTGGAGTACAGGTGATCTAGAACTTTTTTAGTGCACCAGCTGTTTACAAATATGCACAGACCGCCCCCCCTTCGTCTTACCGGAGTGTGCTGTTCTATCTTTCCGGTGCAGCGTATATCCTGCTAGCTGAATATCCATGTCGTCATTCAGCCATGATTCTTTGAAACATAGGATATTACAGTTTTTGATGTCCCATTGGTAGGATATTCGTGATCGTACCTCGTCTAGTTTATTGTACCGTAATTTTGACGGTAACGGCAGCTTTCCCACTCTCCTTTTCCGGGTCCTGACCAGGCATCCGGCTCTTTGTCCTCTGTGGCTGTGTCGCTTCCTCTGGCAAATAACGGGGATGATGGCCCTGTGTTTGGAGAATGTCCTCTGCGTCTTGCTTGTTGAAGAAAAAATCTTTGTCAATTCCGCTGTGAGTGATCGCAGTCTTGATATCCAGAAGCTCTGTATGTACAAAATAAGTTATACACGACGCGAAAAAAAACACATAATAGCACAATTTGTTGGACGCCTGTAAAACTGCTGTGATTTCTTCCGAGGCCATCGGAAAAAGTAGAAGCAGACGATGTGAAACGTAATTTTCAAACATTAAATTTTTCAGTTGTCAGATGAACAATGTTTCCTCCGACACATTGGTGATTCTGGGTTAAGCGGGCGGTTGTTAACTTCTTGACGCACAGATCCCTTTAGCGGGACCATTTTCGTAAACAACCGCTGAATTGCAGAGCGCCAACTTAAAAAAAAATATTTATAATCGTGAAATATACCAAAACACAGTTTAGCTTGTTGTTAATCCACCTATCGTGTCAGATTTGGAAAATATGCTTTACAGTGAAAGCAATCCAAGCGTTTGTGAGTTTATCAATCACTAGACAAAACAGTAAGAACAGCTAGCCGCAAATTAGCTTGGTCACGAAAGTCAGAAAAGCAATAAAATGAATCGCTTACCTTTGATTATCTTCGGATGTTTGTACTCACGAGACTCCCAGTTACACAATAAATGTTATTTTTGTTCGATAAAGATTAGTTTTATAACCAAAAACCGCCATTTGGTCTGCGCGTTATGTTCAGAAAACCACAGGCTCGTTCCGGTCCTGAAAGGCAGACAAATTCCAAAAAGTATCCGTAATGTTCGTAGAAACATGTTAAACGTTTTTTATAATCAATCCTCAGGTTGTTTTTAACATACATAATCGATAATATTTCAACCGGACGGTATACTACTCAATACTACAGAGAAAGAAAATGTCGAGCTACATCTCTTGCGCGCAGGAACTAATCAAAGGACACCTGACGCGTTTTGATAAATCTCGCTCATTTTTCTAAATAAAATCCTGAAACTATGTCTAAAGCCTGGTCACAGCCTGAGGAAGCCATTGGACAAGGAATCTGGTTGATACCCCTTTAAATGGAGGAGGGGCAGGCAATGAAACAGGGATTTTTCCAAATAAAAGGCACTTCCGGGTTGGATTTCCTCAGGTTTTCGCCTGCAAAATCAGTTCTGTTATACTCACAGACAATATTTTGACAGTTTTGGAAACTCTGGAGTGTTCTCTATCCTAATCTGTAAATTATATGCATATTCTACAATCTGGGCCTGAGAAATAGTCCGTTTACCTTGGGAACGTTATTTTTCCAAACATAAAAATAGTGCCCCCTAGCTGAAAGAAGTTAAGGAGCGTGGTTTGGTGGTTCATGTTTCGGAGGACGCGTGACTCGACCTTCGTCTCTCCAGAGCCAATTGTGTTGTTGCGGCGACGGGACAAGACATCACGAAAAAGGGGTAAAAGAAAAAAAAATTGGGTGAATCTGAAGATGGAACAACTAGGATGAGTTGCTAATATGAATAGGATTGTGCATTTGGTTTCTGGACAATTAAAGAATGTTATGAAAACCAAAAGAAGAGGAGAAATCCAGATTTCAATGGCATATGTGACTGACCGGCTCAAATCGATGTTATGTAGTAACATTTGAAATTGTGTCTTTTACTTTGGATAAAAGTAGAGACTCTTGGCTACAAAATGGTATAGCATACACTGCATTTTTAAGGAACAATGTGAAAGTAATTCTGCTTTGAAAGTTGCTAAACTTGTAAACTCACTGTTTAGAAAAGGGCCTTTGAATGTTTTGGTACCTACTGGAGTGCTCTACTTCTGTCTACTCCCATCAGCATTGTTCACACCTTAAGCCAGCCCCACCCATCTTTTTAAGGATTCACATGAGGTAATGTGCTGAGTAGTGTAGTAAAGATTAAGACTAAAAGTAGTAGCCTACAATAAGGAAAAATTCCAGGTAAATTTTAGATGATGCTTACCCAGACACACTTGTCTAAATTTATGAGTCATGTGAAAGAAATGCTATAACCCCCAACCACATCTTGCTAAGTGGATGGGTCTCCACAGAAGGTGTAAACGGTACAGCCAAATGGTTATTTGTACAGTAGCAATAACAGAAACATTTAAAATAATATACAGTATGTATAAGAACAATATCAATAACAATATCAGTGATAGTTGAGGTAGTTATATGCATACAATCAGGGGTAAAGTGGCTGAGCTGCAGGATAAAAAAAAAATAGTAGCAGCAACGTATGGCGTGTGTATTAGGAGAGAGTCATTTGAATAGAGGCACTGCAGATAGTGCGATGTCGGAGTTGCGCAGCATTTGAAACCTGGTCTCGACTGAGGTCGAACGCTCCTTGGCGACAACACCACCAGGCTCCAGATTATCGAAGCCGTAAAACAGGAAATAACCAAAACAATGTAGAAGACATTACAACCTTGCATGACATCAATTCACCTCCCAAGTTTAGATTAGAAGAATAACCTCTTACAATGCAATGAATATGATATTCACCTGAAGTGCTGGTACTGCTTGAACTGTGGCAGTAGCCTGAAGTACTGTCAGGTGTTGTTGCCAGCCATAGCTTTCCACTAGCACCGTACCATCCTCCAGTCCAACTAGCTGTGGGATGTTGACCCCTGTCACAGTGTTGTCCTTCACAACACCAGCAATCTCAGACAGTGTTCACTCTGGTCTTTCTGAAGCGCTGCTTGATGAGGCTGAAGCACCAGTCGGGGGAAAACCTGTGCATTGTCCGCCAGGCACAATACCAGAGCACAAACAAGTTCTTGTTTTGGCCACTGCCGTTATCACTATTCAGGTCCACATGTGTTTCCCCAACTCTGTAGTTGGTGAAGAAATGGTGCATGTAGTTGATGACTGCGCTGCTGCCTTTGCTGGATGACATGCCTTCGTCAATCAAGTAGTTGACTTGTGGTATTCCTTTACAGCAGACACCAAACAAGCCACACTTGCAAGGAGTTAAAAAGTAGATGGGACCTGGCTGCATAGGGTCAGGAGGATAGTGCACCTGCAAACAACAAAAGAACCTTAACATTATTTAGTGAAAAGAAAATGTTTTAAAAAATGAATGCATAATTATCAGGTAAGTTTCACTTACCTACAAATGAGCAGAGCGGCAGTACTGCATACAGAAACATCATCCTGGAACCAGAATAGGCTCTGTATGCTGTGCGTATGTGATAAATAAGATACATGAAGACTAACAGAAATACACAGGCCAATTTAATTCCACTAAATTAACCTATAAGCATGTGTAACTGATGTGAAATGGCTAGCTAGTTAGCGGTGGTGCGCACTAATAGCCTTTCAAACGGTGACGTCACTCGCTTTGAGACCTTGAAGTAGTGGTTTCCCTTGCTCTGCAAGGGCCGCTGCTTTTGTGGAGCGATGGGTAACGATGCTTCGTGGGTGACTGTTGTTGATGTGTGCAGAGGGTCCCTGGTTCGCGCCCGGGTCGGGACGAGGGGACGCTCCTCTGACTGAAAAAGTAGAAATGTAATTGTAGAGTTGATTTGAATTCTCTTATGTTATTGACTATCCTCACATAGGCATTGCCTTAAAAGCTTACTTCTTCTCAGAATATACTGCAGAAGAGATGCAGAGGTAAGGCTTAGCATAATCACAGAATGTAATGACGTGACACATTATTATTATATATTGTTTTATCAGAGGCAGTGGTGTGAGGTGTTAAGCGAGTGTGTGACTGATGCCACAGCCAGCCCTACAGGCAGCTCTCCGCTGACCCACTTTGGATCCATGGGAAGAGAAAAGTAGAACGAGGCTCCAGAACTTCCTCTCTCTCGCTCTCTCGCTCTCTCTCTCTCGACACACAATTACCCCACCAGACATGCCACTAGGGGTCTTTTCACAGTCCCCAGGTCTAGAACAAGTTCAAGGAAACATACAGTATTATAGAGAGCCATGATTGCATGGAACTTCCTTCCATCTCGTATAGCGCAAGTGAACAGCAAACCTGGTTTCAAAAAACAAATAATGCATCACCTTACGGAACAAAGCCTCTTCCCCATGTGACCTACTTTTTGTGTTTATGTACTGACGTGGGTAACTGATAGATGCACACGCACACTACATGTTAATGTTTTTAAATGTATGTAAAGTATTTTGTCTGTATTTTCTGTTATGTTTCGGAACCCAGTGAGACTAGCTGTCACCATTGGCGTCAGCTAATGGGGATCCTAATCAAATAAAAACTTCTCTCTCTTTCTCTCTTCTCCTGTCTCTTCTCACTTTTTCTCTCCTCTCTCTTTCATCTTTCCTGTCTCCTCTCTTTTCTGTCGATTTTTTTTTTTTTTCTTCTTCTGCCTCTCCCCTCTATCTCTCTCTCTCTTGCTGCTCTGTCACCCTCTGGCCTCCCCTGCTGCTCCAGTGCTTTCCCTACACATTTTTGGTGCACTACTTATTTATCAAACTTTTTTACTGGTCCTGGTCAGTCCCTGGATGGGAGACCAGGTGCTGCTGGAAGTGGTGTTGGAGGGCCAGTAGGAGGCACTCTTTCATCTGGTCTAAACAAAGATCCCAATTCCCCAGGGCAGTGATTGGGGACACTGCTCTGTGTAGGGTGCCGTCTTTCGGATGGGACGTTAAACGGGTGTCCTGACTCTCTGAGGTCATTAAAGATCCCATGGCACTTATCGTAAGAGTAGGGGTGTTAACCCCGGTGTCCTGGCTAAATTCCCACTCTGGCCCTCAACCATCACGGTCACCTAATAATCCCCAGTTTACAATTGGCTCATTCATCCCCCTCCTCTCCCCTGTAACTATTCCCCAGGTCGTTGCTGCAAATGAGAACGTGTTCTCAGTCAACTTACATGGTAAAATAACGGATAAATAAAAAATAAAATAAAAAACACCACAACCAGTGCCCGTTAGATTTGAGAAAAGTTTGCAGAACCTTATTTAAATGAAAGATGACCAGTTGTCTTTGAAAATGTTACATTTCACACACTCAGTGTTCTTTTTCAATATTTTGGTGGTATTCTCGTTGAGCAGTTCCCAAACTAGAAATGTTAAATGATTGAGAATCCTCATGGTTTATCGATCCCACCCCTCGTCATCGTACATAACTAGTTTCCGGCTGCGCCTCACAAAAGGACAGTTTGAAATGCGGCAATTAAGATTATACTTTTTATTACAATGTGTTCATAGGCTCTAGTTGCTTTATTGGAATAGCCTGACTTTTTGTCCAGCTCAGATTTACTTGAGGCATACAACGCAACGTACGAATATGTGTACTGTTAAACCCTTAATAACCATAGCCTCTAGCCTGGGAGTTGGGCCCTTCAGATCAGTATCGCCATACATGCTGTCCTGTTCTTTTCCCATGATTTATAAACCCCTTATCATATGATTCACTCTGCTTTCAAAACATCAGGGGATAGGAAATGCTTGTCTCTGGGTTGTACTGCACCATCTTTTTCAGGTAAGAGTCCCGCCCACACAGTCTCCAATGTAATTCATTGCTGGAGCTTGTAGGTGTTGGCACTTACAAGCTATACAGAGACCTTAAAGGCTAAGAAATTTTTCTATTTTATCCAACAGTGATTATTCCGAACAGTGTTTTTAAAGTCTTTTTTGTTGTTGTTATTTAACCAGTCCTCTTACATAGTCTAGTCTTTGTGGGTTCATACTATACATTTCAATCACCTCGTCCTATGACTTAAGGGTTAAGGGCAGACATCAATACAGTCTAGCCCACCCCACATGTGCCAGGGTGGGGGTGAGTGAATGTCTTATGGCAGTCACAAGGTTTGTGTTGTGAGACATTTTATTGGTCACGTTCCAGGTTTTCTTTTTGCAGTCGCGCGCCCATATCAGAAGATTGCTGTAGCATATCCAATGTGGTTCCTGAAAAGTCAAACACTTCTCTTGCCATTTTTAGATCTGCGGGCCTGCAATAAAGACAACCTGGAACCTACCATTCCATTGTGTTTGCCCAGATGTGGAGACTAGAGACTTTTTGTTGGGCTGTAGGAGGTAGATTAGGTTTGTCTGATGATAAAGTAGATAAACTTTTGGTTTTATCACTCCGTTTGGTATATCCCTGAGGGATGGTGACTTGACACGATCCTCCTGTATATCCCATCCCAGCAGTTCAGATGAAATCCCCTGGCCCCTGTATACATACACCCTTCACCCCCAATGACCTGTGAGCTCAGGATGAATGGCCTGTCTCTGTTTCCTAGTGTAATACATCTTCCACACACAAACACTGTTCTGCCTCATCATAATTAACGTGTTACAGAGCCCTTTGTATGCTTGGCCATTCACTTGCACATATGGTGATGTTTGGTGCAACAACACCAGGCCATTTGTCTGGAACAAAATAACTGGTGGTGTGCGCTTATGTGTGGATGTTTTCCTACACTATCCTACAGTCACTCAGTGGTGGAATAAATTCAACTACGCATGTTTGTTTCAGCACAAAACCGGAGGACAACATCTGTCCATTGAAGTCCACTAAGCAAATATTGCACGTAACATGACCTGCAGCAAGTTAATGTTTTTGACAGTTTACTAAAAAACTAGCTGCTGAGTTTAGAACCACCTGAGTTTTACATTTTAACCTTTTATTTAACTAGGCAAGTCAGTTAAGAACAAATTATTATTTACAATGACGGCCAACCCCGACCAAACCCGGACGACGCTGAGCCAATTGTGCGCAGCCCTACGTGACACCCAATCACATCCGGATGTGATACAGCCTGGATTCAAACCAGGACTGTAGTGACGCCTCTTGCGCTGAGCTGCAGTGCCTTAGACCGCTGCGCCACTCGGGAGCCTAAATCAGCACAAAGACAACAGGAGCACTGCCTCTGCTATTCCAGCACTATTTCAACTTAAACCTTTAAACATCATCAAATCAACAATGCTTAGATTAATACACTGAAAACAAACTTAAAGATACCAATGTGAGTGTGTTGTTGACGCAACATGTTTACTAGCCTGAGTTACAATACTCTACACCATCATACATGTTTCACATCGTGAATTTTGCAAACATTCAAATGAATTGTGTGTTTGTTGTAGGTTTACCTTGGCCTGGCGGTTTTGATAGCTGTGTAATTCTCTCTCTGACAAGTTGAGAATTCCCTGTCAAGTAGACACACGGAAGCTTAGCTAGCCTAGCCTGTAGCCTCAAATGGAGGACTTTAACAAATGTTTTCAACACTGCAGGAGCATATCCTTATTTTGCTTTATTCCAGGACAATGTGGACCACCCGAACTTTCAATGTAGCAACTGTTTGCTTGCAGAGGACTACAGGGGCGACGTGGCTACTCTTAGCAAACAAGTAGAAAATGTACACAAGCTACTGGGGAATGCACGCTCGCCTACTTTTTTCTTTCTCTTCTACCCCAGTAGCCGGACGCCGCTCTGGCCTGGTGGAAGTGTCGCCGCTGTGTCGGCTCTCCACGGCCGACTGGTCGGTGCTCTGCAGGGATCGCTCCCCAAAGGGGTCTCCCCCTACCCTGGAGAATGGAGTTAGTAGGATTTCTCTGGATGACTTGGTGGATGTTACTGTTCTCGATACTAGCAACCAGTCATGGAGATATGTCACTCTCAGTGGAAGTCGAAAACAGTGACCATTGGCAACGGGGGCCTCCTTGGCAAGGGCTAAGGCTGTGGCAGTCACAAAATTTCGTCAGCTGGTGATTGTCAAGCAAATAACTGTCAGTCTCACAGTAATTGACCGTTAATTAACATAAACACATTTAGCATCTCCTGGCTTCCACAAAAAATCCCTTCAATATGGCCTACACCTTCACAATAAATCAATTATTTATTTTAGACAGGTCTGAAGAAGCATGATATTATTTTTTTTTTGTCTATTTCAGAAGAACAAAATAGAATACTCTGAGTAGTCCTTATGTTAGGTAATGATCTGGCTATGCCAAATGTCTGTGGCTACACTAGTTAATTTAGCAGACAAGATTTGCTTAGAATTCCATGGCATTATTTTATAGTATGAAAAATACAATTGAACAAAGTTGAATAAAATATCAATATTTTCTACGAATGATTTGAGGGGGTGCGCACATGCAGCTATTCTTTGTTGAGTGGTTAACAAAGAAATAGGTACTCCTATATGCTTAATTTTAGAGTTATTCATGTAACTTTAGTTCTACAAACGTTGGGCTATATGTTTTGATTATTAGATTGGAAGGCTGTATGATGCGACTCTAATGATGATTTGAAAAAAGCTGCTTTGTATTTTTGCACAGGCTGTGCAGTCGTGGCCAAAAGTTTTGAATGACACAAATATTAATTTCCACAAAGTTTGCTGCTTCAGTGTCTTTAGATATTTTTGTCAGATGTTACTATGGAATACTGAAGGATAATTACAAGCATTTCTTAAGTGTCAAAGGCTTTTATTGACAATTACATGAAGTTGATGGCAAGAGTCAATTTTTGCAGTGTTGACCCTTCTTTTTCAAGACCTCTGCAATCCGCCCTGGCATGCTGTCAATTAACTTCTGGGCCACATCCTGACTGATGGCAGCCCATTCTTGCATAATCAATGCTTGGAGTTTGTCAGAATTTGTGAGTTTTTGTTTGTAAAACCCGCCTCTTGAGGATTGACCACAAGTTCTCAATGGGTTTAAGGTCTGGGGAGTTTCCTGGCCATGGACCCAAAATATCTATGTTTTGTTCCCCAAGCCACTTAGTTATCACTTTTGCCTTATGGCAAGGTGCTCCATCATGCTGGAAAAGGCATTGTTCGTCACCAAACTGTTCCTCGATGGTTGGGAGAAGTTTCTCTCGGAGAATGTGTTGGTACCATTCTTTATTCATGGCTGTGTTCTTAGGCAAAATTGTGTGTGAGCACACTCCCTTGGCTGAGAAGCAACCCCACACATGAATGGTCTCAGGATGCTTTACTGTTGGCATGACACATGACTGATGGTAGCGCTCATCTTGTCTTCTCCGGACAAGCTTTTTTCCGGATGCCCCAAACAATCGGAAAGGGGATTCATCAGAGAAAATTACTTTACCCCAGTCCTCAGCAGTCCAATCCCTGTACCTTTTGCAGAATATCAGTCTGTCGATGTTTTTCCTGGAGAGAAGTGGCTTCTTTGCTGCCCTTCTTGACACCAGGCCATCCTCCAAAAGTCTTCGCCTCACTGTGCGTTCAGATGCACTCACACCTGCCTGCTGCCATTCCTGAACAAGCTCTGTACTGGTGGTGCCCCGATCCCGCAGCTGAATCAACTTTAGGAGATGGTTCTGGCGCTTGCTGGACTTTCTTGGGCGCCCTGAAGCCATTCACAACAATTGAACCGCTCCCATTTGAAGTTCTTGATGATCCGATAAATGGTTGATTTAGGTGCAATCTTACTGGCAGCAATATCCTTGCCTGTGAAGCCCTTTTTGAGCAAAACAAGGTTGATGTCACGTGTTTCATTGCAGGTAACCATGGTTGACAGAGGAAGAACAATGATTCCAAGCACCACCCTCCTTTTGAAGCTTCCAGTCTTTTGAAGCTTCCAATCAATCAGCATGACAGAGTGATCTCCAGCCTTGTCCTCGTCAACACTCACACCTGTGTTAACGAGAGAATCACTGACATGTCAGCTGGTCCTTTTGTGGCAGGGCTGAAATGCAGTGGAAATGTTTTTGGGGGATTCAGTTCATTTGCATGGCAAAGAGGGACTTTGCAATTAATCTGATCACTCTTCATAACATTCTGGAGTATATGCAAATTGCCATCATACAAACTGAGGCAACAGACTGTAAAAATTAATATTTGTGTCATTCTCAACTTTTGGCCACAACTGTACACACTTCATTAGTCTGTCATTCTCAATTTGACAAGCACTTAATAATGACACAAATAATAACAACGTGTTTGATTTTAGATTTTCGAACACATTTGAATTGATGTCAAAGCGATTCGAGGGACAATGGCTGAGTACCAGGCAGTTAGCAAGTACTAATGACCATCAGCAGCATCAGAGCTTGGAGAAGCCTAATTACCGTGACTAAACGGTCACATGGAATTTGATGTCCTTCATGACTCATAAATGCCGGTGTGGCGGTAATATGGTCACTGCAACAGCCCTAGCGAAGGTAATCCCGGACCGGACATAGTCTAGAAATAGCTTTGCCGCCCTGGATCCAGAGGTTCTGGCGCCTTTTTTCCCTGGGAGCTTTCGATTTGAGATCAGATCCGGAGGTGCCTTCGTCCTCTGTTCTGTCTCTCTCTCCAGTGGCTTCTCAGAGCTCCCCCTTATCGGATCGTGAAGCTGTCTCAGACTCCGGCCGATTCATCATCCAAAATGGATACTACAGCTGGCTCGGGTCCATCGGCCCTAATGCCCTTCGGTCCACGGAGTTTGTGAAACCACTCGGGGTGAAAGAACGGCCGGACCTCCTCGGCCACTGCACCTGCTGTTGTCGTCAGCAGCTTTATGGTAAGAAATATCTCAGTACCTGTCTCAAAAACCCTGTGCTATCCTAGAGCACGAGTACAGGACATAACAAGGCTGCTTCCAACGCTGTCGTAGTCCATGTGGTATCAAACGACATTAGGAGGGCTAGCTCGGAACTGCTGAAAATGGTTCTGATTCCTTAAAGCGACCATTATTTCAGGTCCGGTACCATTGTTGGGCCGTGGGTGTGAAAGATTCAGCAGGCTAATGGCATTACACACCTGGCTAAAATATTACTGTAGCTCTGTTGGAATAACTTTTATTGATAACTTTGACAACTTCTGGACACAGAAAATGCTCTGCAGGGATGATGGAGTCCATCCAAATTATCTTGACACCTGGACATTTCAAGTTTGTGTTGAGACATTGACTTATCAATGACCCAAGCCCAGTTCAGATAATTCCTACCATTGTGTCGCTGAATTGTAGAAATTCCAGGGGTGTTGGCAGTCACAATGTAAGTAACCTAATTTCCGTCCCTCTCCTCGAATGCCTCTGTTGATCCTACAGCTATTGTATACTGTAATCGTGTGCCTATGAACCAGAGTTATACTGTTAGCACTGAGGCGGTGTGTCCTAATCAAATTGTATTGGTCACATACACATGGTTAGCAGATATTAATGCGAGTCTAGCGAAATGCTTGTGCTTCTTGTTCCGACAGTGCAATAATATCTAACAAGTAATCTAACAATTCCACAACTACCTAATACACACACATCTAAAGGGTTGGAATAAGAATATGTACATATAAATATATGGATGACCGAGCGGCATAGGCAAGATGCAAAAGATGGTATAAAATACTGTATATACATATGAGATGAGTATGTAAACATTATTAAAGTGACTAGTGATCCATTTATTAAAGTGGCCAATGATTTCGAGTCTGTATGTAGGCAGCAGCCTGGCTGTGCTAGTGATGGCTGTTTAACAGTCTGATGGCCTTGAGATAGAAGCTGTTTTTCAGTCTCTTGGTTCCAGCTTTGATGCACCTGTACTGACCTCGCCTTATGGATGGTAGCGGTATGAACAGGCAGTGGCTCGGGTGGTTGTTGTCCTTGATGATCTTTTTGGCCTTCCTGTGACATCGGGTGGTGTTGGTGTCCTGGAGGGTAGGTAGTTTGCCTCGGTGATGCGTTGTGAAGACCGCACCACCCTCTGGAGAGCCTTGTGGTTGTGGGCGGTGCAGTTGCCATACCAGGCGGTGATACAGCCCAACAGGATGCCCTCAATTGTGCATCTGTAAAAGTTTGTGAGTCAGGTGCCAAGCCAAATTTCTTCAGCCTCCTGAGGTTGAAGAGGCGCTGTTGCGCCTTCTTCACTACACTGTCTGTGATGTGTACGCCGAGGAACTTAAAGCTTTCCACCTTCTCCACTGCTGTCCTGTCGATGTGGATAGGGGGGTGCTCCCTCTGCTGTTTCCTGAAGTCCACGATCATCTCCTTTTGTTTTGTTGACGTTGAGTGAGAGGTTGTTTTCCTGACACCACACTTCGAGTGCCCTCACCTCCTCCCTGTATGCTGTCTCACCGTTGTTGTTAATCAAGCCCACTATAGTTGTGTCGTCTGCAAACTTGATGATCGAGTTGGAGGCGTGCATGGCCATGCAGTCATGGGTGAACAGGGAGTACAGGAGGGGGCTGAGCACGCACCCTTGTGTGGCGCCAGTGTTGAGGATCAGCGCAGTGGAGATGTTGTTTCCTACCTTCACCACCTGGGGGTGGCCCGTCAGAAAGTCCAGGACCCAATTGCATAGGGTGGGGTTGAGACCCAGGGCCTCAAGCTTAATGATGAGCTTGGAGGGTACTCTGGTGTTGAATGCTGAGCTGTAGTCAATGAACAGCTTTCTTACATAGGTATTCCTCTTTCCAGATGGGATAGGGCAGTGTGATGGCGATTGCATTGTCTGTGGACCTATTGGGACGTTATGCAAATTGGAGTGGGTCTAGGGTGGCAGGTAAGGTGGAGGTGATATGATCCTTGACTAGTCTCTCAAGCACTTTATGATGACAGTAGGATGTCCACTGTGTGCCTCTCACCCTGCACTATCAGCTCAAACATAAATCATATTTTCATGTCTTCTTTTGATAAGCTTCCGAGGGTAAAGCAATAAATAATCACGCATCTCAGAAAAGTGCTAAAAATAGCTTACATTAACATATGTAGCCTAAGAAACAAGGTTCAAGAAATCCCATTGGCTAGTAACAGATGACATTCATATTTGGATTATCTCTGAAACTCACTTCGATAATACCTTTGATACATTGGTAGCAATACATGGCTATAACATCTACAGAAAATACATAAATGGCAGTGGGGGTGGTGTTGCGGCCTATATACAGGTTCCCTGTCTAACAGAACACCAGAGGGTGTTTGTGTTTCTAGTTCCTTGTTTTTGTAAGAAGTATTGACATGCTGAATGCACCGAGCTGTTTGTTTTGAACTACTAGCACGCAGCTCGGACACCCATGCATACCCCACAAGACATACCACTAGAGGTGTCTTTACAATCCTAAAGTCCAGAACAGACTGGGAGGCTCACAGTACTACATAGAGCCATGGTTACATGGAACTCTATTCCACTCTATTCCACAACATGATATGACACGCACTCTACACATATGTACACATGGATTTTGTATTTTAGATATGTGGTAGTGGCCTGAGGGCACACACAATGTGTTGTGAAAACTGTTATGAAATGTAATATTTTAAATTGGCTGCAGCTAGTGGGGATCCTTAATAAATACAAAAAATAAAAATACCAAAATCTATTTAGTCCAATCAATGTTGCTCACCTCCCTGACCAAGGCCCTTCTCCCCCGATTGCTCATTTGGCCGGGCAGCCAGCTCTAGGAAGAGTCTTGGGGGTTCCACACTTCTCCCATTTAAGAATGATGGAGGCCACTGTGTTCTTGGGGACCTTCAATGCTGCATAAATTTTTTGGTACCCTTCCACAGATCTGTGCCTCGACACAATCTTGTTTCGGAGCTCTACGGAAGATTCCTTCGACCTCAGTGCATGTCAGAGCAAAAACCAAGCCATGTCAACTGTGGGACCTTTATCTCCAATCAATTAAATTTAACACAGGTGGACTCCAAGTTGTAGAAACATCTCAAGGATTATCAATGTAAACAGGGTGCACCGGATCTCAGTTTAGAGTCTCATAGCAAAGTGGCTGAATACTTATGTAAATAAGGTATTTCAGTTATTTTTATACATTTGCAAACATTTCTAAAAACCTGTTTTCGCTTTGTCATTACAGGGTATTGTGTGTAGATTGATGCATTTTAAAATATTTAATCAATTTTAGAATAAGGCTGTAACAAAATGTGGAAGAAGGGAAGGGGTCTGAACACTGAATGCACTGTATCTCGCTCTCTCAATTCTCTCTTCACCCCACTCCATCTCTTTCTCCCTCCTCCTCTTCTTTCTCTGTGTAGTGTTGGCCTCATTACATGCATCTTGTACTCCCACCTCGGTCCTCAGACTCCCAGACAGGCTCTGGTTCAGTCGGTCTCCTCTGTTCCTCTGAGGTTTGACTCCTTGCCCTCAGACCTACCCTCTCGACGCTCAGAGAGATGGGACCTATGATTATTGTTAATCTACACAATGAGAAACACTGTGAGTGGGGTGAGGGAGTGGGGGTTGGCCCGTGTTACTGAGAGAGCTTTTCTGAATGTCAATTGCTCTAGCTATATGTGACCCTAAGCTGAGGAGGTAGCTGGGTTGTAATTAAAAAAAATATTATCTGGGAATATTCGTATCATTGATCTGGTTGTACTTGCACATCATTGTAATACTGTACATGTCTGTTTTGCTGTTATTATAAGAGGGAATCTTCTCAAGATAAGAAACCTTATTGTTAAGATTCTTTTTGAAAAACACATCGCCGCTTTGGGCATATAAATGATGATATTCCTGTATGTTATTAAAGGGATATGATGTGACACAGTAAAGGAAGAGCTGACATTCCCCGTTCCTCTCCAAGGCTCTGAGGCACACTCCGAGTGGTGTGTCCTCTGTTGTCTGGAGTTCCTGTCTGGCATGTCTCAGATTGATGGTCCTGGCAACTCCTCCAGTCCCAGTCTCCCTGCCTCTCAGCCAGGCTGAATATGCTTTAGGGACCCGGCTCGCTCTGTTTCAGGAACATTCTACTCCTTTAGACACTCATGTTCTTCTCTCTCTGCTGTTTATCCTCGATGCTCCTTCATAATGTGTTGGGTGGAAACATTGAATATCTTATAGTCAAACCCTAATGTAAAAGCAGGTGAGCTGGTTCTACTCTTTTTGGCCGTTTTGTGTTGGTAACTGAGCGAGTCGTAACACGTCAACCCTGTTACCTATGGATAGACAGGCTAGAAATGTTTTAACAATACATTTTTTGTGTGAAGCTTGCATACAATTGCCCCTCCCTGTTGCACATAACAAGCTTCCCTTTCCCCGGTCAAAAGGGGATTCATGGATGATTTAAGATGAAATTGCCAACCTGTTACAATCAACCCTGTTACTTTACTTGGCACTTAATATAGTCATGTTTTTTTATTTAACCTCTTGAGATGGGAAAACATGTTTTTATTAAGTTGAACATGTGCTCTTTATGACAATGTTAAAATGAGGTGAAACTGTTTTTTTGTTCACCAGGTTACAGTACTTGGTGGAACGACCCAATACATTTCTTATCTGAATTACAATTAAGCTGCCTAGTCAGTGTTTTTTCCCAACCTGATATAACCAGTCAGGAGCCTGGTGAGGACTTGGAGGGGAGGCAGTGGTGTATAATGTAGTGATGGCGTAGTAGCACTTCCGGTGTACTCAGTGAAAACGTTGCTGCTTCTTTATGGGACCAAACTCTTTCTAAATTAATTGACGTCCTATATGATTTGCTCCAAATTTGTTTTGAGTACAGTATACTGCCATCCATTTGGTATAAGTCTATAGTGATTACCATTTCCAAAACTTCAAAAAATGACCTGAGTGTGCCACTGAACTATAGAGCCATACGTTTATTAAGTAAGGTCTATAAATTATATTAATATATCCTCAACAATAGGCTAAACATTCTGGTGGAAGAACTATGTTTTTTGTAAATCCAGAGCCTGTAAAGATCATATCTTCTCGGCCTGTACAATGATCAGAAATAGATTGCACAAAGAGAATCCTACTTTTGCATGTTTCATTGATTTCCAGAAAGCTTTTGATTTTGTAAATAGGGATATTTTAGCCTATAGGGGTTGATTGGACATTTTATCTCGCAATCCAGTCTCTTTACAAAGTACCAATTGCTTGTGTGCGTGTTAATGAATATCGTACAAATTGGTTTCCCACCCCCTCAGGTGTAAAACAAGGAGACGCCTTATCACCCACTTTGTTTGCTCTGTTTTATAAATTATTTGGCAAAGAAATTAAACTGTTAAATATGGGAGTAAGATATGATGATGAAATGCTAAGTATCCTTTTATATGCTGCTATTATTTTGATGGCAGAAACGGAACAAGACCTGCAGAACATGTTATTATATGCAGTCAATTGGTGTATAAGATGGAGACTCGTGATCAACGAGACAAAAACACAGATAATGACTTTTAGAAAACCAGCTACTAAAAGAAGTGTTTTTCAGTTTTGTTTTTGGTGAACACATTTTTGAATTTACTAGCATTTATAAATATTTGGGTATTTTTATTGATGAACATATTACCTTTCTATATGCAAAATCTGCTCTGGCTGACTCAGCAAGTAGAGATCTTGGGGAAGTTACAGGATGAACAAAAACACTCAAAGATATTGGTAATGCTACGTATTCCAAACTATATCAGACATGAGTGTGTCCTGTTCTGGACTACTCAGCAGGGGTGTGGGGTGCTAAGAGGTATTTTAAAAACGAACATGTCCATAACAGAGCAGTACATTCATTTTTAGGTGTCTACAAGTCTGCACCTATGCTTGCAATAACTGGGGACATGGGCTGGGAACCTGTGAGGTGAGATGGAATAGACTGTTGGATATGCCAACTGCCAGAATAGCTAGTAAAGTTTTTCAATGGGATTTATCCATAGGGCGAGCCTGGACAACTGAAAGTCTTACCTTTTCCAACAGTCTGACTAAACATCTGTACGAAAACCAAATTAAGGGAGATGTACAGTTGAAGTCGGAAGTTTACATACACTTAGGTTGGAGTCATTTAAAACTCGTTTTTCAACCACTCCACAAATTTCTTGTTAACAAACCATAGTTTTGTGAAGTCGGTTAGGACATCTACTTTGTGCATGACACATCATTTTTCCAACAATTGTTTACAGACAGATTATTTCACTTATTATTCACTGTATCACAATTCCAGTGTGTCAGAAATGTACATACACTAAGTTGACTGTGCCTTTAAACAGCCTGGAAAATTCCAGAAAATGATGTCATGGTTTAAGAAGTTTCTGATAGGCTAATTGACATCATTTGAGTCAATTGGTGGTGTACATGTGGATGTATTTCAAGGCCTACCCCCAAACTCAGTGCCTCTTTGCTTGACATCATGGGAAAATCTAAAGAAATCAGCCAAGACCTCAGGAAAAACAATTGTAGACCTCCACAAGTCTGGTTCATCCTTGGGAGCAATTTCCAAATGCCTGAAGGTAACACGTTCATCTGTACAAACAATAGTATGCAAGTATAAACACCATGGGACCACGCAGCCGTCATACCACTCAGGAAGGAGCCGCGTTCTGTCTCCTAGAGATGAATGTACTTTGGTGCGAAAAGTGCAAATCAATCCCGGAACAGCAGCAAAAGGACCTTGTGAAGATGCTGGAGGAAATGGGTACAAAAGTATCTATTTCCACAGTAAAACAAGTCCTATATCGACATAACCTGAAAGGCCGCTCAGCAAGGAAGAAGCCACTGCTCCAAAACCGCCTTTAAAATGCCAGACTACGGTTTGCAACTGCACATGGGGACAAATATCGTACTTTTTGGAGAAATGTCCTCTGGTCTGATGAAACAAAAATAGAACTGTTTGGCCATTATGACCATCGTTATGTTTGGAGGAAAAAGGGGGAGGCTAGCAAGCCGAAGAACACCATCCCAACCGTGAAGCATGGGGGTGGCAGCATCATGTTGTGGGGGTTCTTTGCTGCAGGAGGGACTGGTGCACTTCACAAAATAGATGACATCATGAGGAAGAAAATTACACTGCTCAAAAAAATAAAGGGAACACTTAAACAACACAATGTAACTCCAAGTCAATCACACTTCTGTGAAATCAAACTGTCCACTTAGGAAGCAACACTGATTGACAATACATTTCACATGCTGTTGTGCAAATGGAATAGACAAAAGGTGGAAATTATAGGCAATTAGCAAGACACCCCCAATAAAGGAGTGATTCTGCAGGTGGTGACCACAGACCACTTCTCAGTTCCTATGCTTCCTGGCTGATGTTTTGGTCACTTTTGAATGCTGGCGGTGCTTTCACTCTAGTGGTAGCATGAGACGGAGTCTACAACCCACACAAGTGGCTCAGGTAGTGCAGCTCATCCAGGATGGCACATCAATGCGAGCTGTGGCAAGAAGGTTTGCTGTGTCTGTCAGCGTAGTGTCCAGAGCATGGAGGCGCTACCAGGAGACAGGCCAGTACATCAGGAGACGTGGAGGAGGCCGTAGGAGGGCAACAACCCAGCAGCAGGACCGCTACCTCCGCCTTTGTGCAAGGAGGAGCACTGCCAGAGCCCTGCAAAATGACCTCCAGCAGGCCACAAATGTGCATACATAGTGTGTCTCCCACACACTATTCAGTCAGTGGTTTCCAATGAGGTTAGTTGAACTGCTCTACTAGCAGTTCAACTTCTAGGCAGAGTTGCAAAGAAAAAGCCATATCAGACTGGCCAATAAAAATAAGATGGGCAAAAGAACACAGACACTGGACAGAGGAACTCTGTAATCGAACCCACAAATTCTGATTCTCCAGATACTCAACTAGTTTAAAGAGGGCCAGTTTTATTGCTTCTTTAAAATCAGGACAAGTTTTCAGCTGTGCTAACATAATTTGAAAAGGTTTTCTAATGATCAATTAGCCTTTTAAAATGATAAACTTGGATAAGCAAATACAATGTGCCATTGGAATACAGGAGTGATGGTTGCTAATAATGGGCCTCTGTACGCCTATGTAGATATTCCATTAAAAAGCAGCCGTTTCCAGCTACAATAGACATTGTTAACGTTGTAAATTACTACACTGTATTGCTGATCAATTTGATGTTATTTTAATGGACCAAAAATGTGCTTTTCTTTCAAACTTAAGGACATTTCTAAGTGACCCCAAACTTTTGAATGGTAGTGTGTGTATATATATATAAAAATACACTTAACATTAGAGACCAAACCAAAGAGGCTCATGGGTGGAAAAGAGGGGAGCTCTTAACAAAATCACATTCTAAATGGCATGGGGGGGAAACTAGTGGCGATATGAATCATATACATCATTGCTCTCAACTATCAGAAAGTATGAAGTCTCGTAGATCGATGCGTTGCAGTCTTTGTGTTTATAAAGCCCACTTGCATAAACTTCCGTCCCACCTTACTTCATTGTTAACCTACAGACGTACGCGCTACCTGGCGCTGTCTCAGAAATGGCTAACTGTGGAGATCCCTTCAATCTCCATTGAGTTAGGTAAATCTGCTTTTGTTTTTGCACCTTGTGTGGAATAATCTCCAAAGCTCTCTAAAATTGGAAGAGTTGGTGCCTCTAGGGAAATTCAGTCAGCTGATTGAGGACCTTTTTACTGACGAATGTGTATGTTTTATATGATTGTGTATTGATGTATATTGATGAGTATAGCGTAAATGGATGTGTATTAATGTGTATATTTGATACAGGACTCACCAGCATGACTCCCTGTTAAATAAAAACTAAAACAAATGGGAGATTTTGGTGTACACTAACTCAAGGTTAAAGTACAGTGTAATTCAAGGGACAAATCAGTTATGTACAAGTAGTATAAAGTAGGTGTTTTCGGCTTATGCATCCTCCTGTCTTTATTCATACTGTATGTGACAGGGGAGAACATAAACCACTTTCTACTGGAATCCTGTTATAATAAAAGACAGAATTCCTCATACCATCTTCAGCCAATGACAAGTAAAAGTGAAGTTCAAAACATGTTGCAGGGCTACTTCTAGACAAAAAAGTGTGTGAGAAGGCACTGAGTGGATTTCTTTCTCTCCTCTTTGTTACCATCGATCAGGAAGTGATATTTACATTTAAGTCATTTAGCAGACGCTCTTATCCAGAGCGACTTACAAATTGATATGAAGTGATGAATGGTGGGATAGACCCCCGAAACAGAACCTTTGACGATCCCACTTACTCGTTAAAACTGCAGAAGTGCCAGGGAGGGAGTGATGCAAGAATGTTCTGTTCCCTCTTCTTCCCTCCCAAGAGTGGGAGTATTGTCCTCCAACACACAAAAAAGAGAAACTAACCATCTCTGACCTACATCAACACTGTACAGTTACAGACTCACAATGACCAGAGAATGGAAATGACAACTGCAAAAATGTACTTAGATGTTATTCTGCCATCAGAAGAAGTCTTATTTTAACACATTACTCTATTCCACCTCAGTTCAAAATGTAATTGAGCTTTTGCCATGGTGCATTCGATGGGAAAACGAACACATTCTGTCTGATTTGTTAGGGAAGATCAATGCCCAGAGACCTGCCATCTCTTTTCCAATTAGCCAACGTCTCTTATTTCACTTAACCGAGTGCTGAGAATAGTCCCTGTTTATAGCCCGTTTTCCTGAACATCTCCTTTATTTCTCCCTATCCATTTTGGTTTCCTCATTAGAAGCACACTGACAGACCTCACCAGCCACCGGCCTGTAATCTTGGTGTGGTGTGCAGAACTTCAGCGGTACCCAGACTACAGTACCCACAATCTACCTGTCCCGCAAAGTCCTTACTATCTGCTGAAACAAGCTGGACTAGAGCAACACAGAGCTCATATCAAAGCACAATACTCCTGGGTGTCTGAAATCACAACGGCACAAAAGAGAGGAGCAGAATGGAGAAAAATCCTAGACTTTTAGTTTCATCCTTGAACTAAACTGACAGAGTCAGATTATCTAAATTCAGCAATTTGTCAACACTGTTAATCAAGAATCTGGGTCATTCACTTCCAGCATTGGGTTATAATACATGTATTTGTTGTCATTGCAGAAAGCATAAATGGCATCCCCAGTTTATGGGCTTGTATTGTTGGATGTTGTGAAATAAAATGAACAGACTGCTCTATTAGGATACATAGAAAATGTAAAAAAAAAAAACTTAAAAAAAAACTCTCAAATTGGATGGCTGGCATTCAAGAAGCGATGCAACACTCGAGTGGCTTCTTCTAGAACACTTCATCAGCTTGACTTAGTACCATGCTCAAGTAGAAGTAGATCTCCATGTAAATGAATAGCCAGTTGGGGCAATGTTTCCTCAGTCTCCGGTGGTACTAAGTATACTACTGTGTCTACAGCACTTATTTTTTGGCAAATCAAGCTAGATAAATACTCCCAAGTTAATATCGGCATCTTGTTATAGCACTTGTACACTTAACCTCTGCCTCGTTAATTGAATTCTACAGAAGACTGGGACTACGTACAGTGCAAAATCCTAGAGAGAAAAAATGAATACGCCAGAACTAGCCTCAGCAGACTCTATAGATTTAATTTCCCAGGATCTTAATTTAGATTTATGAGAGGGAAACTGGTAGCTGGCTAGTCTAAAACACAGCTTAATGTCTCCCAAAGAAGCTGTCGAATCTCAATAAAGATCCAGAGAATGAAACGACAATATCTGTCTGCTGAGGCTAGTTCTGACTGTGGGCTCTGTCTGAGGGGTGATTTAATAACAGCAGCTCTCCCCCCTCTCTCCCTGGCCCTCCACTCATCTATTAGTTATGAAACAACCCTTAAGTGTCCTCTCCAATCCCATCCTGCAGTTGTCACCGATCCATCGCCGCCGGACACTTTATGATGAAAGATTAGGGGGGTCTCAGCTTGCGCGCCGCAGACGAACAAAGAGACCCCCCACCAAAACACTCCCAATGTTACACACCACACACACTCCCCCAATAACACCGCTGTTACCCCAAACACACACGTAGACACAAACGCACACTTGCCCAGAACTCCCCTTCTCTCTCTATACTAAAGACCCTGTGGGTCATTCTGTTAATACTCCCCTGAGGCACTGCCCAAAATTAAAAAAGGACAGTCTGGATGTGGCCCCCAAAGCTGCCAGTCTGTCTGCCCTCCATATGCTGCTAACGGAAGGATCTGAGACACTGAAGCTCTGAGGTAACATGCGAAGAGCCTCTGTCTGGCTCTTAACTTAATCTTAACCCAGGTCTAAGCTAAATCAAATGGTTGGGTGCTGCTATTGACATGTTACTACATGTTTTAATGGATGATGAGGTTGTTTTGTCAAAAACATGAATTTTGCTCTCATGCTAGCTAGCAATTTCATTCTATTCTAGGTAGGAATTCGTAACAAATTGGCCAGGAAAGCCAAATCAATCATGTGACATACGAACCCCTCCCCAACCCCCCTCATCACTAGCCATGTCATGTTTTACCTGCCCTTTCCAAAGTGTGATCTTAGCAGCTCGTCGTCCCATCATCCTCATAAATCTCCTCTCTACTAAAGACCGGCTCAGATTTTAACCCCTCAATAACCTCTCTGCTCATTGGCTTTACAGCAAGAGTATAGTAGTTAAGACTGACGCCGCCACTCATCTCATAGCCCATGCATAAAATACATAAACCAAAGCCAGGGGTCGGGTGTGTGTGTGTGCGTGCGTCTGCTAATGTGTGTGTGTTTCTGAGGAGGTGTCAGACATGCAGAGGACATTGTCTGGCCTTTTAAAATTCAAAAGATGGGGGGGGGGGGGAAACATCAAGGCTCACCAAATTATTCAATGTAGTGCATTGTCAGCACAAAATAGGGTTGTCTGCACTCAGGTAGCCTAGAGATGATTTGTCTACCCTCCCTTCATCCCTCCTCATCCCACTTCCCTCGATCCTCCACCAGAGCCTAAATCCTGGCTGCTTCAAAAGGATATTAAGCCTTAATCTCGTCAAAGAGAAATGCATATTGCAAATGCACATCAACGCCTCTGCTTCCCACCCCGCCATCACCCTCACTTCAGTTGGTCACAACTTCATTAAGAACGGACAATAGACTACAGATTATGGTAAAATGTAACCAATACAGGCAGAATTTGGGAGATTCAAAATCAAATCGTATGTCACGTGCCGAATACAACAGTGAAATGCTTACTTACAAGCCCTTAACCAACAATGCAGTTAAGAAAATATTTACTAAATAAAATAAAGAGCAACAATAAAATAACGAGGCTATATACAGGGGGTACCGGTAAAGAGTCAATGTGGGGGGGTACACGTTAGCCGAGGTAATTTTGGTAATATGTACATGTAGGTAGGGGTAACGTGACTATGCATAGATAATGAACAGCGAGTAGCAGCAGTGTAACAAAGGGGGGAGGGAAGTCAATGCAAATAGTTTGGGTAGCCATTTGATTAGCTGTTCAGCAGTCTTATGGCTTGGGGGTAAAAGCTGTTAAGAAGCCTTCTGGACATACACGTGGCGCTTCAGTACTGCTTGCCATGCGGTAGCAGAGAGAACAGTCTATGACTAGGGCGGCTGGAGTCTGTTTTTAAGGGGCTTCCTCTGACACCGCCTGGTATAGAGATCCTGGTTGGCAGGAAGCTTGGCCCCAGTGATGTACTGGGCCGTACCCACTACCCTCTTTAGCATCTTGTGGTCGGAGGCTGAGCAGTTGTCGCAACCAGTCAGGATGCTTTCAATGATGCAGCTATAAAACGTTTTGAGGATCTGAGGACCCATGCCAAATCTTTTCAGTCTCCTGAGGGGGAATAGACGTTGTCATGCTCCCTTCAAGACTGTCTTGGTGTATTTGGACCATGATAGTTTGTTGGTGATGTGGACACCAAGGAACTTGAAGCTCTCAACCAGCTCCACTACAGCTCCGTCGATGAGAATGGGGGCGTGCTCGGCCCTCCTTTTGCTGTAGTGCACGATCACCTCCTTTGTTTTGATCACGTTGCGGGAGAGGTTATTGTCCTGGCACCACCTGGTCAGGTCTCTGACCTCCTCTCTATGTGCTGTCTCGTCGTTGTTGGTGATCAGGCCTACCAATGTTGTGTCGTCTGCAAACTTAATGATGGTGTTGGAGTCGTGCCTGGCCATGCAGTCGTGAGTGAACAGGGAGTACAGGAGGGGACTGAACACGTACCCCTTGGGAGCTCCAGAGTTGAGGATCAGCGTGGCAGATGTGTTGCTACCTACCCTCACCACCTGGGGGGCAGCCCGTCAGGAAGTGCAGGATCCAGTTGCAGAGGGAGGTGTTTAGTCAATGGGTCCTTAGCTTAGTGATGAGCTTTGAGGGTACTATGGTGTTGAACGCTGAGCTGTAGTCAATGAATAGATTCTCACATAAGTGTTCCTTTTGTCCAGGTGGGAAAGGGCAGTGTGGAGTGCAATAGAGATTGCATCATCTGTGGATCTGTTTGTGCGGTATGCAAATTGGAGTGGGTCTAGAGTTTCTGGGATAATGGTGTTGATGTGAGCCATTACCAACCTTTCAAAGCACTTTATGGCTACGGACGTGAGTGCTACGGGTCGGTAGTCATTTAGGCAGGTTGCCTTTGTGTTCTTGGGAACAAGGATTATGGTGGTCTGCTTGAAACATGTTGGTATTACAGACTCAATCAGGGACATGTTGAAAATGTCAGTGAGACACCTGCCAGTTGGTCAGCACATGCCCGGAGCACACGTCCTGGTAATCCGTCTGGCCCCGCAGCCTTGTGTATGTTGACCTGTTTAAAGGTCTTACTCACGTCGGCTACGGAGAGCGTGAACACACAGTCATCCGGAACAACTGATGCTCTCAAGCATGCCTCGGTGTTGCTTGCCTCGAAGCGAGCATAGAAGTGATTTAGCTCATCTGGTAGGCTTGTCACTGGGCAGCTCGCGGCTGTGCTTCCCTTTATAGTCTGTAATAGTTTGCAAGCTCTGCCACATAAGACGAGCGTCGGAGCCGGTGTAGTATGATTCAATCTTAGCCCTGTATTGACTCTTTGCCTGTTTGATGGTTCGTTGCAGGGCATAGCAGGATTTCTTGTAAGATTCCGGGTTAGAGTCCTGCACCTTGAAAGCGACAGCTCTACCCTTTAGCTCAGTGCGAATGTTGCCTGTAATCCATGGCTTCTGGTTGGGGTATGTACGTACAGTCACTGTGGGGACGACGTCCTCGATGCACTTATTGATAAAGCCAGTGACTGATGTGGTGTTCTCCTCAATACCATCGGAAGAATCCCGGAACATGTTCCAGTCTGTGATAGCAAAACAGTTCTGTAGTTTAGCATCTGCTTCATCTGACCACTTTTTTATAGACCGAGTCACTGGTGCTTCCTGCTTTAATTTTTGCTTGTAAGCAGGAATTAGGAGGATAGAGTTGTGGTCGGATTTACCAAATGGAGGACGAGGGAGACCTCTGTACGCGTCTCTGTGTGTGGAGTACAGGTGATCTAGAATTTATTTCCCTCTGGTTGCACATTTAACATGCTGATGGAAATTTGATAGAACTGATTTAAGTTTCCCTGCATTAAAGTCTCCGGCCACTAGGAGCGCCGCCTCTGGGTGAGTGGTTTCCTGTTTGCGTATTTCCTTATACATCTGACTGAGTGCGGTCTTAGTGCCAGCATCTGTCTGTGGTGGTAAATAAACAGCCACGAAAAGTATAGCTGAAAAAGCTCTAGGCAAGTATAGTTTGGCTTGCAATTTATCACAATATACTCTACTTCAGGCGAGCAAAATCTAGAGACTTCCTTAGATTACGTGCACCAGCTGTTGTTTACAAATATGCACAGACCGCCCCCCCCTCGTCTTACCGGACGGAATGTGCTGTTCGATCTTGCCGGTGCAGTGTATATCCCGCTAGCTGAATATCCATGTTGTCATTCAGCCACGATTCCGTAAAACATAGGATATTACAATTTTGATGTCCCGTTGGTAGGATATTCGTGATCGTATCTCGTCTAGTTTATTGTCCAATGATTGCACGTTGGCGAGTAGTATTGACGGTAGCGGCAGCTTTCCCACTCGCCTTTTCCGGATCCTGACCAGGCATCCGGCTCCAGAGATGATGGCCCTGTCGGGTGTTTGGAGAATGTCTTGTGCTTCTTGCTTGTTGAAGGAAAAAATCTTTGTCTAATCCGAAGTGAGTGATCGCTGTCCTGATATCCAGAATCTATTTTTTGCCGTAAGATACGGTTGCAGAAACATTATGTACGAAATAAGTTACAAATAACGCAAAAAAAACACATAATAGCACAATTGGTTGGGCGCCCGTAAAACTGTTGCCATTTCATCCGGCGCATGTAGTAACCAAAAAAGTGTTAAGCAAATCAAAATATATTTGAGATTCTACAAAGTAGCCACCCTTTGCCTTGATGACAGCTTTGCACACTCTTGGCATTCTCAACAAGCTTTATGAGGTAGGCACCTGAAATGCATTTCAATTAACAGGTGTGCCTTGTTAAAAGTTAATTTGTGGAATTTCTTTCCTTCTTAATGCGTTTGAGACAATCAGTTGTGTTGTGACAAGGTAGGGTTGGTATACAGAATATAGCCCTATCTGGTTAAAGACCAAGTCCATATTATGGCAAGAACAGCTCAAAAAAACAAAGAGAAATGACAGTCCATCATTTCAGCATTGAATGTCCCGAAGAACACAGTTGCCTCCATCACTCTTAAATGGAAGAAGTTTGGAACCACAAAGACTCTTCCTAGAGCTCCCCCCCCCCCCCCCCCCCCCCCGCGCCAAACTGAGCAATCGGGGAGAAGGGTTTTGGTCATGGAGGTGGTCACTCTGACAGAGCTCCAGAGGTCCTCTGTGGAGATGGGCGAACCTTCCAGAAGGAAACCCATCTCTGCAGCACTCCACCAATCAGGCTTTTATGGTAGAGTGACCAGACAGAAGCCACTCCTCAGTAAAAGGCACATGACAGTCCACTTAGAGATTGCCAAAAGGCACCTAATGACTCTCAGACCATGATACATTTTTTAGAATAAGGCTGTAACGTAACAAAACGTGGAAAAAGTCAAGGGATCTGAATACTTTCATAAGGCACTGTATATACATACATAACATATAATACAGAAAATGAAACAGAAGGCATTTGAGTCAGGCACAAAGAGAATGTGGGACACAAGCCTATACACAATATGAATATATACACACACACGTGCCATTTACCACATAGAAGCTAAATATTGTTTCTAATTTAATTATAGGTAGTCCTTTTTCTTTTATTGCAGGCTTTATCTAAATATTCCGCAAACGGAAATACACAATGGACAAAAATACATTTCAGTTTCTCCTCATCGCTCAGCCACATAATAACAGGGTATATCTGGTGTGCTTTCTGGAATAAGAGCAATCGTATATTGTGTTAGAAAGGTCAGTAGAGGATGAAATGAGATTCATTCTCTATTTCTTCGAGGTCACAATAGTTACATAGCCTTTCCTCTTCCATTTCACCACAACACTGACCTGTTTCAACACACAGAGGAAATATCCCTGATCTTACCCGTTTCAATACGCAGAGGCAATATACCTGATCTTACCTGTGCATATAGCGATCTCTTGCTTTTATGTAAGTTTTACATAATATACAGTGCATTCGGGAAAGTATTCAGACCCCTTGACTTTTTCCACATTTTGTTACGTACAGCCCTATTCTGAAATGGATTAAATAAAAGTTGTTCCTCATCAATCTACACATAATACCCCATAATGACAAAGCGAACAGCTTTTTGGACATTTTAGCAAATGTATTAATAATAAAAACAAAAATTCCTTATTTACATACGTTTTCAGACCCCTTGCTATGAGACTCGAAACTGAGCGCAGGTGCATCCTGTTTCCATTTATCATCGTTGAGATTTTTTGTACAATTTTATTGGAGTCCACCACTCCTCAGTAAAAGGCACATGACAGCCCACTTGGAGTTTGCCAAAAGGCACGTAAAGGACTCAGACCATGAGATTCTCTGATCCGATGAAACCATGATTGAACTCTTTGGCCTGAATGTCAAGCGTGACGTCTGGAGGAAACCTGGCACAAACCTTACAGTGAAGCACGGTGGTGGCAGCAGCATGCTGTGGGGATGTCTAAAAAAACAGTGTTTGCTTTGTCATTATGGGGTATTGTGTGTAAATTGATGAGGGGAAAAAACAATTCAATCAATTTTAGAATAAGGCTGTAAAGTAACAAAATGTGGAAAAAGTAATGCGGTCCGAATAATTACGTAAATTAGATATTTCAGTTTTTATTTTTAAAACATTTGCAAAAATGTCTAAACAGTGTTTTCTTTGTCATTATGGGGCATTGTGTGTAGATTGACAAGGGAAAAAAACAATTCAATCAATTTTAGAATAAGGCTGTAATGTAACAAAATGTGGAAAAATTCAAGGGATCAAAACCCTTAATCAAACAAAAGGTTCTCAATTTGTATTCATGATTAATCTCCTCCACCCAAATGTTTTTCATTATCGCGTCAACAGTTGTTTTTTAATGATATCTACAGTTGGAGTCGGATGTTTACATACATCTTAGCCAAATAAATTTAAACTCAGTTTTTCACAATTCCTGACATTTAATTATTGTAAAAAATTCCCTGTCTTAGGTCAGTTAGGATCACCATTTTATTTTAAGAATGTGAAATGTCAGAATAACAGTAGAGAGAATTATTTATTTCAGCTTTTATTTCTTTCATCACATTCCCAGTGGGTCAGAAGTTTACATAAGCTCAATTAGTATTTGTTAGCATTGCCTTTAAATTGTTTAACTAGGGTCAAACCTTTCGGGTAGCCTTCCACAAGCTTCCCACAATGAGTTGGGTGAATTTTGGCCCATTCCTCCTGACAGAGCTGGTGTAACTGAGTCAGGTTTGTAGGCCTCCTTGCTCGCACCCGCTTTTTCAGTTCGGCCCAATTTTTTAAAAATAGGATTGAGGTCAGGGCTTTGTGATGGCCACTCCAATAACTTGACTTTGTTGTCCTTTGTTGCCATTTTGCCACAACTTTGGAAGTATGCTTGGAGTCATTGTCCATTTGGAAGAACCATTTGCGACCAAGCTTTAACTTCCTGACTGATGTCTTGAGATGTTGCTTCAATATATCCACATAATTTTCTTTCGTCATGATGCCATCTATTTTGTGAAGTGCACCAGTCCCTCCTGCAACAAAGAACCCCCACAACATGATGCTGCCACCCCCGTGCTTCACGGTTGGGATGGTGTTCTTCGGCTTGCTAGCCTCCCCCTTTTTCCTCCAAACATAACGATGGTCATAATGGCCAAACAGTTCTATTTTTGTTTCATCAGACATTTCTCCAAATATTACGATCTTTGTCCCCATGTGCAGTTGCAAACCGTAGTCTGGCATTTTAAAGGCGGTTTTGGAGCAGTGGCTTCTTCCTTGCTGAGCGGCCTTTCAGGTTATGTCGATATAGGGCTTGTTTTACTGTGGATATAGATACTTTTGTACCTGTTTCCCCCAGCATCTTCACAAGGTCCTTTGTTACCTTCAGGTGTTTGGAAATTGCTCCCAAGGATGTGCCAGACTTGAGATCTACAATTGTTTTTCTGAGGTCTTGGCTAATTTCTTTAGATTTTCCCATGATGTCAAGCAAAGAGGCACTGAGTTTGAAGGTAGGCCTTGAAATACATACACCTCCAATTGGCTCAAATGATGTCAATTAGCCTATCAGAAGCTTCTAAAGCTATGACATAATTTTCTGGAATTTTTCAAGCTGTTTAAAGGCACAGTCAACTTAGTGTATGTAAACTTCTGACCCACTGGAATACAGTGAATAATGAGTGAAATAATCTGTCTGTAAACAATTGTTGGAAAAATTACGTGTCATGTACAAGGTAGATGTCCTAACCGACTTGCCAAAACTATAGTTTGTTAACAAGAAATTTGTGGAGTGGTTGAAAATTAGTTTTAATGACTCCAACCTAAGTGTATGTAAACTTCCGACTTCAACTGTATGTTCTCTGAGAACTAAACTGGAAAATACACACAAACACACACACACAGGGATGCCATTGATTAGTCTCTCTCTCTCTGTCTGTCTTAACGCTTCATTGGTGTCATTGTGTAACGCCGGTCTGTGGTGCTGGTTCCCAGATTAATGGAATGCAATTATAAACCAGTCTGGGGTGAATATTGTTCTTGCCCCTCTCTCTCCCTGCTATCGTAATTAAAAACGGGGGGAGCGACTTCATTTTACTGTGTCGTTTTGGGGGATGGAGGGGAGACGTAGAGGTTTCAGTCTTGCCAAGAGCTGTGCACACAAAGTGTCCCAGAGTAGGAGTGCTGATCTAGGATAATTTTTACTGTTCTGGGATCTGTTTTGCCATGTAGATTATAATGAATAAGATTATATGGACATATCCTAGATCAGCACTTACTCTGAGATGCTTAGTGGATACGGGCCCAGGCCTGTATTCATTAGATATTTTGTTCAGATGCAGCAGCAGACTTCATGGCTCATTCAGGGTTATGAACTCTGGAAGCATTCACACGTAGGCTCTAGTTTACTAATGTTGCATTTTCCTAAATGAATCGGAGGTGAGCTATTACTTAAATGCAGATGGCTCACCAACTGTCACGGATCCCTCTGGAACTTTCATTACGCACACCTGGCCCCTATTCCCAGTGATTAGTAATTGTATAAGTGTGTCCTTGGTTTGCCGTTGTCCTGTCGATTATTGTTACAATGTCTGTTGGTCTTGAGTACCTGTGCTGTGTTTTGGCTTTCGTGCCCTTGTGGATTGCGCTGATGATTTCTGGTCTTGTCCCGTGTGATAATCATTGTGCGCTTGTGTTATTTATTCGAGGTACTCCTCGCTATTTTGTTTGGGTTTCAACCCTGTGTGTTGTATACGTGTTTGTTTGGTCCTTGTCCCCCTGTCTTTACACGGCACGCTGTAATTTGGGTAAAGAAATAAAAACCCTATTGCACATTCCTGCCCCTGTCTCCCGACTCATTCATACCAACGTGACACCAACTAGGCTACCTTAAAGGTCCCGCACAGTCATCCTATTTCCCAAGTAAAAATAGCCTTTGAATGACCAAAACATCACCCATAATAGTTTACACTATTAAAATGCTCAGATTTGAAGTATTGGACCTTTTCTCTCATCTCTAACTATCAGGAAGCCTGAAAGAACAGGCTTAGTGGCAGGGAGTTTATATTCTAGAGCTCACCTTGACTGACAGCTCTTTGAAACACCCTTTTGGTTGTAGCCAGGTAACAGTGTCAATGATGATGGCCATTGATGACCAGGTAAACAATGGGCCACGTCATTCTGAGCCTAAACAAACTCAGCAAAAAATGAAACATCCTGTCACTGGCAACTGCGTTTATTGTCAGCAAACTTAACATGTGTAAATATTTGTATGAACATAAGATTCAACAACTGAGACATAAACTGAACAAGGTCCACAGCTATGTGACCAACAAATTGAATGTGTCCCTGAACAAAGGACTGCACCATATTTGCCAGTTCTTGCTGTGAGATGTTACCCCACTCTTCCACCAAGGCACCTGCAAGTTTCCAGACATTTCTGGGGGGAATGGCCCTAGCCCTCACCCTCCAATCCAACAGGTCCCAGACGTGCTCAATGGGATTGAGATCCAGGCTCTTCGCTGGCCCTGGCAGAACACTGACATTCCTGTCTTGCAGGAAAACACGCACAGAACGAGCAGTATGTCTGGTGGCATTGTCATGCTGGAGTGTCATGTCAGGATGAGCCTGCAGGAAGGGTACCACATGAGGGAAGAGGATGTCTTCCCTGTAACGTACAGCGTTGAGATTGATCAGTCCGATGATGCTGTGACCCTCCGCCTCCAAATCGATCCGAATCCGCGAATCCGACCGTCACCCCTGGTGAGACAAAACTGTGACTTGTCAGTAAAGAGCACTTCTTGCCTGTCCTGTCTGGTCCACCGATGGTGTGTTTGTGCCCATAGGCGACGTTGTTGCCGGTGATGTCTGGTGAGGACATGCCTTACAACAGGCCTACAAGCCCTCAGACCAGCCTCTCTCAGAAATTGCAGACAGTCTGAGCACTGATGGAGGGATTGTGCGTTCCTGGTGTAACTCGGGCAGTTGTTGCCATCCTGTACCTGTCCCGCAGGTGTGATGTTCGGATGTACCGATCCTGTGCAGGTGTTGTTACACGTGGTTTGCCACTGCGAGGACGATCAGCTGTCTGTCCTGTCTCCCTGTAGCGCTCACAGTACGGACATTGCAATTTATTGCCCTGGCCACATCTGCAGTCCTCAGGCATGCTGCAAGGAGGCATAAGGCACGTTCACGCAGATGAGCAGGGACCCTGGGCATCTTTTTGTGTTTTTCAGAGTCAGTAGAAAGGCCTCTTTAGTGTCCTAAGTTTTCATAACTGTGACCTTAATTCCCTACCGTCTGTAAGCTGTTAGTGTCTTAACGACCGTTCCACAGGTGCATGTTCATTAAACAAGCATGGGAAACAGTGTTTAACTTCACAGATCTTAATTGTAAAGGGTTTATTTGGATTTTTAAGAATTATCTTTGAAAGACGGGGTCCTTTTTTTTGTTGTTGCTGAGTTTAGTATACCTCTCTATATTCTCTGCCAAATGCTCTCGTGGTCAACAGAGCTGATCATGGACTGTTGGATATCAGACAAACAGTAATACACAATTGCGTTTATTTTTTTGTAAATTACAGAATACAGTTCATTTCTTCACAAGAATTAGTAAAGTTTGAGTCACCTTAGAAGCAAGGGAAGGTATGTGAAAACAGCATACTGGACAATTTATTGGTTCCCTCTGTATTAGCTATAAGGGTACAAGGCCAGACCCAGATGCAGATGGTTTGAGTCTTACTTTATTCCAAAAGGGGTAGGCAAGAGAATGGTCGTGGACAAGCAAAAGGTCAAAACCAGTTCAGAGTCCAGGAGGTACAGTGTGGCAGGCAGGCTCGAGATCAGGCCAGGCAGGCGGGTACAGAGTCCAGAAACAAGCAAGGGTCAAAACCGGGAAGACTAGCAAATGAGAATAGAAAAAGCAGGAGCACGGGAAAAAACACGCTGGTTGATTTGAACTGGCACAGAGAGATAGGAAACAGGGATAAATACATCAGGGAAAATAAGCGACACCTGGAGGGGGTGGAGACAATCACAAGGACAGGTGAAACAGATCAGGGCGTGACATTAGCATTATAAATTATAGTTATGTTCAGAGTTTTATATTCAGACATTTACAATAGGCCAACATATCCAAAATATTTATCGACATGAACACTTATGAGAAATAAAGGTCAGCAATAATGGTGAGACATCAATTGACAGAAAATGAATTAGAGCCATAAGCCTAATATAAGCACCAGGCCACCCCATTGTGTGCTGCACCCATTGATTCGTACAATTTGTAACACTCATCTCACGTAAAAGTGAATTACTTAGGCTTTAGGAAATGCAAACTAGAGATTGATGGGGAGCGGAACCCATGTACCCCGCTTCAATTAAGCAGACCTCAGTCAACCCCAAGATTGAAGCGGGAGACAAATCCAGCTATGGCCTCCTTATCAGGTCTCTCACACTAGGCAGACAAGGGTCCTGGGATGGACAGATCTCACAGCTTCCCCACATACAGCACTGGATCAAGGTTGACCTCTGCATATCCCCCCCCCCCCCCCCCCCTTTGGTCAGGCTTCACAGCATATCCCCCTTGTTTGCTTTTGGGAAAGCTGATTTTGTATCACAGCATTCCTGCTGCGGTGGTTGCCTGTGCAGACAATAGATGTATAATTTTGTAAAATGTCTATAATTCTAGCTTGATGATAATGGAAAGTGAAATAGTTGATGAGCCCCAATGATAGAAGCTACAACAACCCACACAATGGAATTGCAAATGTGATTTTCATGGATAAATTACAAATACTATACACACCACATCTCCTTTTGTGGACAATATTCCTCCATTTCAGCTGTGTGCTGGGAAGTTCTCAGACTCATTGTAGGGGGCTTAGGGATTGTTACGCACGCCTCTGAAGAGGGAACGCAACACCCTGCTACAACTCAACTCCCCGTGAAGTGAAAGAGGTATGGGACTGTAGGTGTGAGTAAGGACGACAAAAGGCAGAATTGACCGCTTACTAGGATTTATTTCCTTTACACAGTAATATGGGGAAAAGGGGCTGGACGGAACCAAAGCAAAGAAAGTAAATATCTAAACTGCCTACCCACTACTTACCTAACTTAGCATCACCTGGTGCACTAATCAAAATACAGGGGGGGGGGGTCCGCCCAGGTCTTACCTAGACATTGAATATACTACGGGTATATGTTTGCCCGCGGGCCTCTTGCCTAAGCACTCCCTAGGTGCCTTCCCCTTCCCCCCTGGGAACAAATGAAACAGAATATTAAACAATCCACTTCACAACAAAACTGAGAAAAAAAACTCAGGCCATTAAAGCTCTGACAAAGCAACAAACACAGAACATACCAAAGCTGTTACCAACAACAACTAACATAGTACATACTCACGACCAACATGCTATACCCCTCAGCCATCAACCTTCTCTCTCAGCAATGATCTATATCACATTCAATCTCAGCCAGCAATGATCTCTCTCTCCTGAACAGAACACTGGCTTTTATAGCTTCAGGTGGCAATGGTGATTAGAAACAGCTGTATCTTGACGAGGGGGCGGGGTCAGCTCTCCAATCATCAATTGGGGCCGACCAATCAGCTGGTTGGGGAGAAATTCCAGGAAGCCATCTCCTGAAACACACACACTCAAATACAAACTACAATACAGAAACTGGGGAATGTAACAGGGATGGAAGAACAAAAACCATATAGTGACTATCAGGTGTTACAGAAAATATACCGTCAAAGCAGCCACAGTTAAAGCCACAGCCACCGTGTCAGACTCATCAAACTCTGATAGTCACATTATGGTCAGCGTTGGCAAGGTCCACTGATCCACTGTTAATGATGGTGTCTTCAGGATTAGCTTCCTGGCAACACCTATCAAATGTTCTCCCCAATTGATAAAGCAATGTGGACTGCGCACACGTGACATGATTGTAATTTTTGGTGCAGCCTGTCCGAAATGAATAGCAGCCACTGCTGTCGGATGTCTTCATTCTTCTGGAAATAGTGTAACGTTAAATTAACACTATGGCATCCAGTCACAACAGTGTTTTATTTTCGTCATGCTGGTACGTAGCTTGCTAGCTTGCTCACAACACAAAAAGGGGTTTGTTACCAGTTTCGTTCTGCTTGAATACAGTTTGTAAACAAAGCCGTATGATGTGCACCTGTGACGTTTTTAAGGCGTTACATATTTAAATTGAGATGATTTAAAATCTGGCATTACGTGGCGTTGCATAATGTTTGAAGTAATGCCTGCCTATTAAATCCAAGTGTTTGACATGGGTGTGAGGGGGCCAGTAACTTTATCATTAACTTTCTCAATGTACCAGCTACAGTCATTTTTCATACTTGGGTCAACCTACCATTTGCTTCATGCAGCACAATAAATCTGCTTTGCATAAAGTTGATCAGGCTGTTGGCTGTGCAAAGTTACTGGAACACACTGTTGTACACAAAGATCCAGAACATCCTAAATATGCTCAAAGGGTGACATGTCTGGTGAGTATGCAGACCATGGAAGAACTGTGCCATTTTCAGCTTCCAGGAATTGTGTACATATCCTTGCGACATGGGGATGTGCATTATCATGCTGAAACATAAGGTGATGGCGGTGGATGAATGTCACGACAATGGGCCTCAAGATCATCATGGTATCGCTGTGCATTCAAATTGCCATCGATGAAATGCAATTGTTTTTGTTGTCTGTAACTTATGCGTGCCCATACCATAACCCAACTGCCACCATTGGGCACTCTGTTCAAAAAGTTGACATCAGCAAACCGCTTGCCCACACAACGCCATACACGATTGATGTCTGCCATCTGCCCGGTACAGTTGAAACCGGGATTCATCCGTGAAGAACACACCTCTATTGAAAGTGAACATTTGCCCACTGAAGTCGATTACGACACCGAACAGCATTCAGGTCAAGACCCTGGTGAGGACAACGAGCATGCAGATGAGCTTCCCTGAGACGTTTCTGATGGTTTGTGCAGAAATTCTTCTGTTGTGCAAACCCACAGTTTCATCAGCTGTCCGGGTGTCTGGTCTCAGACGATCCAGCGGCTGAAAAAGCCAGATGTGGAGGTCCTGGGCTGGCGTGGTCACACGTGATCTGTGGTTGTGAGGCCGTTTGGACGTATTGCCAAATTCTCTAAAACAACGTTGGAAATGCAGCTTATGGTAGCGTAATGCACATTACATTCTCTGGCAACAGCTCTGGTGGACATTTCTGCGGTCAGCATGCCAATTGCACGCTCCCTCAAAACTTGAGACATATGTGGCATTGTATTGTGTGACAAAACTACACATTTTAGAGTGGTCTTTTATCGTCATCAGCACAAGTGTAATGTGTAATGATCATGCTGTTTAATTAGCTTCTTGATATGCCACACCCATCAGGTGGCTGGGATCTTTTATTTCAGCTCATGAAATATACGACCAACATTTTACATGATCGCGTTTTATGTTGCGTTTATATTTTTGTTCAGTATACATGCATAATGATCTGCATGTCATTTTGGCAGTAAGGGGAAAACACTGCATGAAACCTTCTACTCTTCAGTTAACAGACACACACACACACTCTCCCTCCCTCACACACACTCCCTCTCTCTCATAAACACACATCACTCTCGCTCTCACAAACGCACACACTGCTCCCAACTTTAAAAACGTTAGGCATCAAACAGAATGGAAAGAGGAGCACCAGAAAGAGAGAGATCTTATGTATAGTTAGGCCTATATGAATCCTACCTTTTTGAAGCACATCTCATTAGTAGCAGACCCTTTTTTTCCTTTCTTCCTGGGCCAATCAAATTTGCCTAGACCTACTGTCAAGTTACCAGGTTGTTAGCTAGCTAGGTAACATGACTGAACAACGTTGTTTGTTATCAAACCAATAATTAGCAGGCCAGGATTAGTACAAAAAATGGCCGGTCACATGGTTTGTGAAATTATATTAAATGCACGTGAAATCGTACAGGAGGAAAAAAAGGTAGCCCCTGTTATGAGAGTCATATTATTATTATTTTATAATTTATTTAACCTCTTTTTCTCCCCAATTTTGCGATATCCAATACAGTCTTGTCCCATCGCTGCAATTCCCGTACGGATTTGGGAGAGACGAAGGTCGAGAGCCATGCGTCCTCCGAAATATGACCCTGCCACACTACTCGCTTAACCCGGAAGCCAGCCACACCAATGTGTCGGAGGAAACACCGTACAACTGGCGACCGAAGTCAGCGTGCATGCGGGATGGGACAAGGACATCCTGGCCGGCAAAACCCTCCCCTAACCCGACACAGCGACACAGCCTGGGATGCAGTGCCTTAGACCGCTGCACCACTGGGGAGGCCAAGAGTGATATTGTTTTTAACAATTTGAGCTAGACAAGCCGTTTTCTTTGCTGTAAAACTGCAAGCATGCCTGTTGCGAAGCTGGCACTGCTGCTTGACAGTGAACTTGCAGAGCCTATACTCAGATTGCCCTGTGCTCTTGGTTATATCAGGGATGAAATTATATACAATTGATCAACTTTGCTCGCTGTGCATGCTGCTCCAATGTTTCAAATGTACCAATGTAACAACAGAAGACTGATCAAGGTCTCCAGGATGGCTAAATTATATTTAAAAGACTAATAGAGGATTAGATGCGCAGCCAGAGCAGAGTGATGAGTGGAAGAGTGATGGCTGGAAGAGGATGCAGTTGGCGGATTACAGCTGCCACACTTGATATGCGCATAAAGGTGAAGTGGGCATTATTGGACTGGTGCAGACAAGATGCTAGTTGCTTTTGCTTAAAAAATGTAACTGAACCTATAAACATTTTATAACAAGCTCCAGCCAGCGGGTTTTTTAGATTGGTAGGGCCGAAAAAGTATGGGTAGTATCATGTATTATGACGTTTTGATACCGTGACTGTCACGTTCCTGACCTTATTTCCCTTGTTTTGTATTTATTTAGTATGGTCAGGGCGTGAGTTGGGGTGGGTTGTCTATGTGTGTTTTCTATGTTGGGATTTTGAGTTCGGCCTGGTATGATTCTCAATCAGAGGCAGCTGTCAATCGTTGTCCCTGATTGAGAATCATACTTAGGCAGCTGGGGTTTCACGTTTGGTTTGTGGGTGTTTGTTTCCTGTGTCAGTGTTTGTGCCACACGGGACTGTTACGGTTAGTTCGTTTGTTATTTTGTATCGTGTCTTGTTTTCGTGCATATTAAAATCATGGAAACTTACCACTCTGCACATTGGTCCTCCGATCCTTCTCGCCTCTCCTCGTCCGATGAGGAGGACGAAATAGACTGCCGTTACAGTGACATTTCCTTGGTACCGGTATACCATGCAACTCTAAACCAAATATCATCACATTTTTACTGTTTGGGATGCTCATTGCCATTAGATGATGTGATGTCTGAATGAGGCAATGTTTTGGGGATTTTAAACATGTTCCTATCCTGTTGAGAATCTCAAACAGACAGGCAGAATGTTGGATGTTTGATAATTTAAGGCAGTGAATAATTCTGTTCTATAGAT
Organism: Salvelinus namaycush; assembly: GCF_016432855.1. Classification (NCBI taxonomy): domain Eukaryota; kingdom Metazoa; phylum Chordata; class Actinopteri; order Salmoniformes; family Salmonidae; genus Salvelinus; species Salvelinus namaycush. The sequence continues at coordinate 55,005,052 of NC_052309.1, forward strand.
AACCACATTTTCTTAAGGATGTTCTTCTGTCCCATTTCTGAACAGTTTCTAGCACTACTTCCTTCTTTGATTGGGTAAAAACCTATCCAGCTGTGACCTTCCGGCTCCAAAGATGAATCTCCTCCATTCTCCGATAGTTAAGAAGTCAGGACGTAACTAGTGAATTGATGGCCCACATCCCTAGCTATTCATCTTAAAACATACATTTTACATGACATGCCTTCTGCTTTTTATAAGAGGGAGAACAATGGGATAAACCCTAGCTTGGGTAAGCCTGTGTAGATAGATGAGGCAGTTATTTTCCACCAACAGTTCCATACCCATAGAAATATAATCACATTTCTATGTTACAGAATGTCCCGGTGGGATCGCAGGTGGTGTTCAGGTGGCTCTGTGTTGTTACCATACACAGAGTGTACAAAACATTAACAACACCTTCCTAATATTGAGTTGCACCCACTTTAGTTTTCAGAACAACCTCAATTCATCAGGGCATGGACTCTACAAGGTGTCGAAAGCATTCCACAGGGATCCTGGCAAATGTTGACTCCATTGCTTCCCACAGTTGTGTAAAGTTAGTTGGATGCCCTTTGGGTGGTGGTGTAACGATAGTCTATGTCGTCCTCCTCATCGGACGAGGAGAGGCGAGAAGGATCGGACCAATATGCAGAGTGGTTAGTTTCCATGGTAATTTAATAACACGAAAACAATATGCGATACAAAATAACAAAATGAAACTACCGTTACAGTCCCGTGTGGCGAAACACTAACAAGGAACAAACACCCACCAAACACACGTGAAACCCCGGCTGCCTAAGTATGATTCTCAATCAGAGACAACGATTGACAGCTGCCTCTGATTGAGAATCATACCAGGCCGAACACACAAAACCCCAACATAGAAAACAACACATAGACAACCCACCCAACTCACGCCCTGACCATACTAAATAAATACAAAACAAGGGAAAACAGGTCAGGAATGTGACAGGTGGACCATTCTTGCTATGTACGGGAAACTGTTGAGTGTGGAAAAACCCAGCAGCGTTGCAGTTCCTGACACGCTCAAACCGGTGCGCCTGGCACCTACTACCATACCCCGTTCAAAGGCAATTTAATCTTTTGTCATGCCCGTTCAGCCTCTGACTAGCGCACACACTATCCATGTCTGAATTGTAGACTTTTACTACCCATCCTAGTCTGGTTTCAAGAGTGTAGGGTCCACTACCCTGACTGTTGATCTACATTTTCTTTCACATGCAAAATGGCTCTAACAGATATGTTCGATTAGTTGATACTCAGTACTTTTTACCCCATCCCTAGTTTGAAGCTGTTTGCCGTTCAGTAGACTGTCCTGTGGTTTGTTTGTGGTCTTAAGCTGTCGTGGGGTCTTCTGTCTGTCTGTCTGTGGCTGAACAGGTGCTATACGCCAGCCTCAGAGAAAGTGCACACTGCCCTTTCACCTGTGTGTCTATAAGAGAGGATATCTGAGAATCCTAAAGGGTTGAGATGAGAGGGGGAGAGCACTACAGAGAGGGCCAGAAGGCTTCGTCAGCAGCAGTATTCCTTAACACTCTCCCTGTACCTCTGTGGTGGTGGCGGAAACCATACACGCTATAGTGCTCCTGGGAACACGCTATCAAGAAAACAGGCCACTTTGACCTAGATCGTACTGACGTTTCTCACAGCACATGAAAGCATCACACACACGCGCCGCATCACACACACACAGACATACCAGCACCTGTCAGGGTGATGTGCAGGTTGTGCGTGTTCTTCTGATCCATTGTCTCCTCTCTCATCATGACTCCTGTCAGCTTCACTACAGTATACCAGGAGTCATACAGAGGCTAGGAGGACAGGCTTCGTCTCAATGGGATGTTTTGGGGGGTTTTACAACGCTGTAATGGGTTTCCGTTAGAATAGGCCTAACCATCAATTCAATTCTCACAAGAAAGGCCATTTTTAAAATACCACCTTGCATTTTTTATGAAAATGAATTAAATTATTCATTCAGCTTTGTAATATTCATATTGTATCCTGTCTACCCCATTGATGCACCATTTGATTCTGTTGTGTTTTTTTTGAAACACCTATACAGTAGTAACTAGGTCAAGTCTCTGAGTCTGCTAAGATCCATTTTGAAACGGCAACATCTCAATGGTCTTTTAAATGACTTCTGTCTGCTGAGTGAAAAACAACCAGGTTACCATGGCAACCAGAGTTGGCCCAGGCTGGTGATGTCAGCGTGTGTTTTGAAACAGAGAGAGAAAGAGAAGGACGGCCTTCAATTATCTCTGTTTGCATCCAGCCTGATTATGGACTGACTGGTGCAGGTCACAGCCAGGCGGGGTGGAGTTTGTGTATGTGTTGGGTCTCTGTCTCTGTGAGTGTGTAGTATGTCTGTGGTGTGTAGAATGTGGGGTGGGCCAGCCTCACCTCGCCTCAGGCTTATTACACTCTCTATCTGGCAAATACTGGTTCAGGGACACCTGCTCTGCTGCTGAGTTAAATCTGCCTGCCAGCTCTGCCTGTGTGTGGGTGGATGGGTGGGGGTGGGTGTGTAAAGCTGAGAGTTAGAGGAGCAGTCTGAATACTAAACCACTGGCCCTGCGCGTACGTACCTAGCCTGATAGACAGCCTGCAGCCCCTTCTGTTGTCTGAGAGGGGTCACCATGACCGTTTGTGGAGGGGAACATAAACAGATCACAAACACAACAGACCACACACGGGGCGGCAGGTAGCCTAGTGGTTAGAGCGTTGGGCCAGTAACCAAAAGGTTGCTAGATCGAATCACCGAGCCGGCAATGTAAAATGTGTCGTTCTGCCCCTGAACAAGGCAGTTAACCCACTGTTCCTAGGCCGTCATTGTAAAGAAGATTTTGTTCTTAACTGACTTGCCTGGTTAAATAAAAAATGGCACCCTATTACCTATATAGTGCACAACTTTTGACTAGAGCCCATAGTGCACTATATAGGGAATAGGGTTCCATTCGGGAACACAACCATGAAGGGACCTACACCACCACTCTGCTAGAAGGGAAAAGAACAGGCCACTACACCACTCCTAAAATAGAGTCTCCAAAATCAAATCCAAAATCAAATCACATTTTATTTGTCACATGCGCCGAATACAATAGGACCTTACCGTGAAATGCTTACTTACAAGCCCTTAACTCTATTTCTTGAACTGTATTGTTGGTTAAGAAAATATTTACAAAATAAACTAAAGTTTCAAAAATTAATTAAATCAATAAGTAACACAAGAAAATTACATAACAATAGCGAGGCTATATACAGGGGGTACCGGTACCGAGTCAATGTGCGTGGGTACAGGTTAGTCTAGGTAATTTGTAAAGTGACTATGTATAGATAATAAACAGCGAGTAGCAGTAGTGTAAAAACAAAGGGGGGGGGTCAATGTAAATAGTCCGAGTGGCCATTTGATGAATTGTTCAGCAGTCTTATGGCTTGGGGGTAGAAGCTGTTAAAGAGCCTTTTTGTCGTAGACTTGGCGCTCCAGTACCACTTGCCGTACGTTAGCAGACTCCAACCAATAGGCCTCCTAGTGAACAATGACACCATTAGACATCAGTATAAAGACCAGGCTGAGGCTGAGCTTATTCTGTCAGGCTGGGCTGGAGCAGGGCTACATCTGACCTGATAGATTGGGCCTTAGTGGAGTGGAGTTCTCCACTGAGTCATACCAGGACACTAGGACACAATTAGTCTGGTCCCAGATCTGTTTGTGGTGTCTTGCCAACTCGGCAAGATGGCACTAACAAGGATACAGGGACTGTGGCTGGTAAAAACCGACGGGCTGAAAATATCTCAAGGACACAGTGCTTCACCACTGAGCTCGATAGCTAGGCCAACTCTTCCGCTGGCACTTGCTGAGAAAAGCAAATAAGTGGGCTTAGTCTTAAGCCTGTGTACGGTGAAGTAAGGCCGGCACAATTACCGTATAACCGTCTAACTGAAGACCGCCATGAAAATAAAATAACCATCATAACCATAACATACAGCTGACTGAAGATGTGAAGTCCAGGCATTCATGTGGTTGAGTCCGTTTCTGAGGTTACATGGACTCTTCACAATATGATGAAACTTTGTTGCTCCTTGCTGAAACAAGCAAGATCTTTTAGCGAACGAGTCTTTGGTTGCCTAGGCAACACCCTATGTAGCAGCAGCACACATAGAAATAGAATGGGCTTCAAACGTCTAACCCTGGCAATTTGCCTGGTAAACTCATTGGTCCACTCGCAATCGCTGCCTGCTATTGTGATGCAATAATTTCCATGGTAATGTAGAATGTTAATTCAAATGATGTTAACTGATGTGGCTCATGCAATGGCATGTATATTTTGTAACGTCAGTTGAGTTGAATCAACAAATCACAGCACATATTGATTGGTACTCTTCCTGCTTTTACTTCCTGCTTCTACTTCCTGCTTTGCTCCTATGGGTACACTTGCAATGGCCACCAGTCCACCCATTATGTCATCAATGAGTTGAATGGAGATGCCCATTCTGTTGATTCTATTTCTATGCTAGCACATGCAGTCAGAGGCAAAAATGTGTCTTAAGAAAAATCGAAATGTTAATTTGGCTGACCAATAACTGTCATGTAAAATGTGCATACCTTCATTCTCACATCTATCTGCCTTAATAGAAAACTGCTAGTGCTTAGGGCTGAGAATTCCCAGGGACCTCATAATATGATATTATCACTACACTTAGGTACTTATACGATATATATTGCGATTCGATACTGCGGTTTAATTACGAGTTGATGTTCCAAACATATTGCTCACTATACACTGAGTGTACAAAACATTAAGAACACCCGCTCTTTCCATGACAGACTGACCAGGTGAAAGCTATGATCCCTTATTGATGTCACTTGTTAAATCCACTTCAATCAGTGTAGATGAAGGGGAGGAGACAGGTTAAAGAAAGGTTTTTAAGCCTTGAGACAATTGAGACATGGATTATGTATGTATGCTATTCAGAGTATGAATGGACAAGACAAAAGATTCAAACGCCTTTGAACGGGGTATGGTAGTAGGTGCCAGGCGCACCGGTTTGAGTGTGTCAAGAACTTTCACGCGCTACAATTTCCACCACCCGAAGGACATCCAGCCAACTTGACACAACATTGGGAAGCATTGGAGTCAACATGGGCCAGCATCCCTGTGGAACTCTTTCGACACCTTGTAAGAGTCCATGCCCTGACGAATTGAGGATGTTCTGAGGGCATAGGGTGGTGCATCTCAATATTAGGAGGGTTCCTAATGTATGGTCTACTCAGTCTGCTGCAGAGAGACGAGAGCATGAGAAAATTAGATTCTTTTTTTTCAGTCATGGAAAAAAACGCTACCTAACAAAAAATGTCAGTATCGCTATGTAACTATCGATCATTACTAGTATAACCACTCATTTGGGGAGTATTGGAGTTTTTAGAATAGATTTGATATTCCGGTAGCAGTACAACTGTGACAGACATCCATTCCTGTAGTCGGTGTATCCATCCATCCATCCATCCATCCATCCATCCATCCATCCATCCATCCATCCATCCATCCATCCATCCATCCATCCATCAATCCATTCATCATCTTTAGCAGGGCTGCCAGCACGAGAGAGGACCATCATTCATTTCTACATCAGTTTCAGCTCTGCCAATTCATCCCCACAAACTGAATCTGAATTATTTTACAGGAAGATGTCATCTAAAATGGATGGCCAAACATAGGTATCTGTCTGTTGGGTTGTTTCGGTTGAGGCGTACTGTAGCTAAACATTGCTGTTATCATCACCAGATAAGACCTGTTGAGAGCACCAGTCCAAATGTTGTCTGCTTTCACCCAACAGCATCTGTGGCTTCTGGCACCACCAATCTGCACTGAAATGTAAATGTAAATGCCTGGCTCTCCTTTAGAGAGCTTTATATAAATAAGGTATTTGTTTTTTATTTGTTATAAATTTGCTACAATTTTTAAAAACCTATTTTAGCTTTGTCATTATGGGGTACTGTGTGTAGATTGATGAGGGGAAAAAAGTATTTAATCCATTTCAGAAAAAGTCTGTAACGTAACAAAATGTGGAAGTTAAGGGGTCTGAATACTTTCCGAATGCAATGTAAGTCAACACTAATGACCAGCTGTTTGACTGTCTTTCCAGCTGATGCTCCTATGTGTTTCTCCTCCTAGGATTCTTCCTTCTGTAACCTATAAGCCAGGCTGGTCTGGCTTATAGGTTACAGAAGGAAGAATCCTAGGAGGAGAAACACATAGTATTCAGACCCTTTGCTATGAGATTGAGCTTAGGTGCATCCTGTTTCCATTGATCATCCTTGAGACGTTTCTACAACTTGATTGGAGTCCACCTGTGGTAAATTCAATTGATTGGACATGATTTGGAAAGGCACACGCCTGTCTATATAAGGTCACACAGTTGACAGCCATGAGGTCAAAGAATTGTACGTAGAGCTCTGAGACAGGATTGTGTTGAGGCACAGATCTGGGGAAGGGTATCAAAACATTTCTGCAGCATTGAAGGTCCCCAAGAACAGAGTGGCCTCTATCATTCTTTAATGGAAGAAGTTTGGAACCACCAAGACTCTTCCTAGAGCTGGCCCCCCAGCAAAACTGAGCAATCGGGGGAGAAGGGCCATGGTCAGGGAGTTGACCAAGAACCCTGCTGGTCACTCTGACAGAGCTCCAGGGTTCATCTGTGGAGATGGGAGAACCTTCCAGAAGGACAATCTCTGCAGCACTCCAGAAATCAGGCCTTTATGGTAGAGTGGCCAAATGGAAGACACTCCTCAGTAAAAGGCACATGACAGCATGCTTGGAGTTTGCCAAAAGGCAACTAAAGACTCAGACCATGAGAAACAAGATTCTCTGTTCTGATGAAACTGAACTCTCAAGAGTCACCTCTGGTAGAAACCTGGAACCATCCTTACGATGAAGCATAGTGGTGGCAACATCATGCTGTGGGGATGTTTTTCAGTGGCAGGGACTGGGACTAGTCAGGATCGAGGGAAAGATGAATGGAGCAAAGTACAGAGAGGTCCTTGATGAAAACCTGCTCCAGAGCGCTCAGGACCTCAGTCTAGGGAAAAGCTTCACCTTCCAATAGGACAACTACACTAAGCACACAGCCAAAACAACGCAGCAGTGGTTTCGGGACAACTCTCTGAATGTCCTTGAGTGGCCCAGACAGAGCCCGGACTTGAACCCGATCTAACATCTCTGGAGAGACCTGAAAATAGCTGTGCAGTGACACTCCCCATCCATCCTGACAGAGCTTGAGAAGATTTGCAGAGAAGAATGGGAGAAACTTCACAAATACAGGTGTGCCAAGCTTGTAGCATCATACCCAAGAAGACTCAAGGCTGTAATCACTGCCAAAGGTGCTTCAACAATGTAGAGTAAAGGGTCTGAATACTTATGTAAATGTGATATTTCCCTTTTATATATATATATATATATATATATATATATATATATATATATATATATATATATATATATATATATATATATATACACACACTACCGTCCAAAAGTTTGGGGTCACTTAGGTCCTTGTTTTTGAAAGAAAATACATTTTTTGGTCCATTAAAATGACATCAAATTGATCAGAAATTAAGTGTAGTCATTGTTAATGTTGTAAATGACTATTGTAGATGGAAATGGCAGATTTTTTTAAATGGAATATCTACATAGGCGTACAGAGGCCCATTATCAGCAACCATCACTCATGTGTTCCAATGGCGCTTAGTGTTAGCTAATCCAAGTTTATAATTTTAAAAGGCTAATTGATCATTAGAAAACCCTTTCGAAATTATGTTAGCACAGCTAACCTGTTTGTGCTGATTAAAGAAGCAATACAACTGGCCTTCTTTAGACTAGGAGTGTGAGGCCCCGGTGCACAACTGAGCAAGAGGACAAGTACATTAGACAAGTACATCGCTGGTTCAAATGTCAGTTGTGAAGCTAATAGCAGTGACAGCCATAGCAAGTAGCTCTTGGATGTGCGTTTCAACAATACTGTGTAACTCCGTTAGGGCAACATCTGAAAAATAGCACCTACTTGGTAGTGTGTACCAGTCGGCGAAAGCCAACATCATCCACGACAGAGAACGTTTGATTGTCAAGGGCAATGAATTAAATTATCTTGACGTTAATGGATTTTGCCTTTGAGTTGTCTCGCTGAAATGTTCTTAGTCTTTCAAATGACTGCTGGACTTGAACTTGTTTAGTTGTTGGAAGTGTGCGCTTAGTTTTTTTCTGGTTTTGTTGTAAGTAGTCGCTGAACGTCTGGGGGTGATAAACTTTCAAATTAGTTATTCGTTTTGTGGTATTGAAAGATTTCACTTTCTCCCCTCCTTGGGAAATAATAGCAGCACAAACGTTGCACATGGCCTTTTTGTTATCTTCCTTTGAAACTTCAAAATAGATCCACACAGCAGACATTGTGGGCTAGTTTAGGAATGATGTGTTGCACGTGTAGCACTGTATTTTTCAAGGCGTCATTACGTCATCTACCTACGTTATATAGGTATGCACGTCAGCTTTGACATCGGTTTTGCACATCGCCGTTAAACTAGACATCGGGCCGATGTTGCCATTTTTAGCTAATATCGGCTGATTCTGATATGCTTACCGATATATCGTGCATCCCTAATCAGTAACAGGGTAAATTAAGTTTAATTTAAGATGTTACATAGAATTTATCCTGTAAAACATGTTTGTAAAGATTCAAGCTAAATATTGACTATAATTGGGATTTCTGTATTTACAGTAGATTTTTGGGGATTGACATACAGAACTTTGTTTCAAAGAAAACAGGACAGGTTTATTTAAGAAATTCTGACATTGATAAAGATGTAGTATATTTCATTCAACTGCTTGTAATATTAGGTACATTTAATATTCACCAATGCAAATGTTCTAACTCAAAAACGAACTTGAATGAATTTAAACAACATGGCACTACTTTAACTAAAATTAAAACAAAAAGGAAATTAAAACTTGTTGTATTATTAATTCATATGATGTGTCTGTTTAATGTAAAAGGTTTGTATGTATGCTTGTTTGCATGTGACTATTTTTTGTTGTTGATATGTTTGTTAACTTTAAAAAAGTTGATAAAAAAATGTCTATTCATAATACAGGTGAATGCATATTATTCGATCGGATTGTGTGTATGCACTGAGTTATTGGGCTTGCCTTAGCTGATTTAATGGGGCTACAGATGACAAACGATCATTCCTTGTAGGACTTGTTTTATTGGCAATTGCTCAGAGAGCATATTATTTTATTGTACTGATCAACAACATTTGAACAGAAGAAGCAATCTCTTCTTTTATAAAAGTGTGTGCTGTCTCTTTAAGAAAGTAATGATTTATGAATCATTTAGGAGGCAGAAAGTGGCTGTGCAATCTGACTTTATGGTTATGGAATCTAGTGGCAACTAGACGGGAGGTGGGCGAGATAAAGAAGTCAATTTGTTTTTAGTGGTGAGGGAGACTACGTGAATTAATAAAGTTTTTAGTGATAATCAGCTTTCAAATCAGTATATTTTGCGCTATGGTTAGTATATTATCAGAAAGTACTAGGGTAGTGAATTAATGTTTGCTTCAGCTGTAAGCTAGCAAGGAAAGTAAGCCTACAATTAAAGCTGGAAGCTACCGGTATCGTCTTGCATTGTAAACGTGTTCTAGCCTGTATGGACATTGTTTTGCGAACAGTAATGAACAGTTTCAACATTTCTACATGGTGTGTTGCATTATTCTTCTGTGCAGCATGAGTGGGGAAATAACAATGCAGCCCTGACAGCTCTAGCAAGGAATGAGTGGAGCAGGCACTTTGCTCTTTGTACTATTGTGGGGGTGTCCTGATAGACAGACTTGATCCTCTCAATCACGTGAGACACATTTGACAGTAGTACTGAGTGTAACAAAAATTCCACCGTATTTTGTACTATTATTTTTTGTATAAAGAATTCGGTATACCATGCAACACTAATGCTCTGTCCGATGGCAAACCCAGATGACCCTATAGTATAACATACTCTACTCTCTTAGCCGGGGGAACAGTGTGTTGGAGGAGGTGTTGGCCCAGGGGCTGCTAACTGATTGATTGACTGACTGACTGACTCCAAGGACAAAAACACATCTCACTTCCAGCTCTTCTGTCTGTCCATCTGCTCACTCTCCATCAGAACCTCAACTCTGCCAGGTCTGGCTGCTCCCTCCATCCCTCAGAAGTAATTTAATTAGGGATGTAGTGTTTTTTTCCAGGGGTTCTTCCTTCCTGATTTTCTGGCAGGATACTCCATTCATACATTGAAATTGATCTACTGTAATTGTACGCCTCAAACTAATATTCCTACTTTCTCTCTATAATACACACAGAGCAGGGTGACCTCAACTCATATGTGTCCTCCATGTGGGCATTAAGAACATGGCAGGGCCCCTTGTTCAACTGGCCTTCACATAAACACAAGCTCATGATGGGCCTCTGGAACTGGAAATGAAAGTCAGTCACCCCTCTAACGGATCGTCCAGCTGGCCGTTCATTGGAGGCGCTGAGGATAGCGAGCTTGTTTGTGTTGTGCCAAGGAGTTGACAAGGACAAGTAAGAGGAAGGGACAGGGTGGATCAAGCGCTAAGTCCATAAAACTTCAGAGTCCATGATTACGTCTTAGATGTATGTCAGACCAGATGTAGTTAAGATGGAGGGAGGGCATGTCGGATTATACTGTTGCTCTTTAAATCAAATCAAATGTTATTGGTCACATACACATGGTTAGCAGATGTTATTGCGAGTGTAGCGAAATGCTTGTGCTTCTAGTTCTGACAGTGCAGTAATATCTAACAAGTAAGCTAACAATTCGACAACTACCTAATACACACAGCTAAGTAAAGGGATGTAATAAGAATATATACATATAAATGTACAGGTAGCCTAGTGGTTAGAGCGTTGGACTAGTAACCGAAAGGTTGCAAGATCGAATCCCCGAGCTGACAAGGTAAAAATCTGTCGTTCTACCCCTGAACAAGGCAATTAACCCACTGTTCCTAGTCTGTCATTGAAAATAAGAATTTGTTCTAAACTGACTTGCCTAGTTAAATAAAGGTTAAAAAATATATAATATATGGATGAGTGATGACCAAGTGGCATAGGCAAGATGCAATAGATGGTATAAAAATACGTTATATACATATGGGATGAGTAATGCAAGATATGGAAACATTATTAAAGTGACTAGTGATATATTTATTAAAGTGGCCAATGATTTCAAGTCTGTATGTAGGCAGCAGCCTTTCTGTGTTAGTGACGGCTATTACCAGATATGTGTTTGTGATCTCTCTTTAGTCTCTACATTCTTATCCGTGCTCTGAGTGTGACTCACTAACAGGTTATAGGAGTTCAGTGCCAGCCAGGCAGGCTGCAGTGTGGTGGGCTGATTGAGCCTTCTCTAATGAAAAGGCCCACTCATTGAGCTCTCATCTGTCATCCACTACCCTGAGAGCAGCGTTAGTTGTAAGACCAGCAGCGTTGGTTTGAAAGTACAAACAATACAACAGTGGTTGGCAGACAGGGAGAGGAGGGAGGTTGTATAGGGGCTATGGAGGGAGAGTCGGGAGGCTTTTTGGGACTGTGGGAGTATGGTAAGAAAGCGGGACTGTGGGAGAATGTTTCCCCTGAAGGACAGGAGCAGCTGAATGTTAATGACGCAACACCATGAGAATGTGGTCTGTAATAAGAAAGTGGTCTGGAAGCAGTAAGCAATCTCTACTGCAGTGCAGAGATTCATCAAGGGGACCAAAAGACTAATCACCAAACGTACGGCAGCCACGCCACTGGTTTGCTAGAAAGCTGAAATTATTGAGCAGCACTAAATATTGAAGATTGTATCTTAAAGCTGGAATCCTTAATGGTGAAACTGCCACGTCCCTTTGGGATATTACAACAACAAAGACGTTGTTTTTTTCTCCCTTGGACATTTTTTTAAACATTTATTTAACTAGACAAGTCAGTTATAAGAACAAATTCTTATTTTCAATGACGGCCTAGGAACAGTGAGTTAACTGCCTTGTTCAGGGGCAGAACGACAGATTTGTACCTTGTCAGCTCGGGGACTCGATCTTGCAACTTTTCGGTTACTAGTCCAACGCTCTGACCACTAGGCTACACTGCCGCCCCATAATTGCATGCGTGATAGAACAGCAGAATATGTACTGCAATGTTTTTACCACACTGCTTGACACACCTCACTTCCGTTCGGTCCACAAAACCAAAACAATAACAAAGGTACTAGGTGTGGACAGTGGCGCTTTTTTCCCTAATGCAGATTCCATCTTTAATGTGATGTCCTGGCAAGACTTGTAAATGTGGAGTGGAAGCATGTACATGGTCTTGATGTGAGTGTTCTACCTCTGTGTTCCAGAATGGCACTGACTATGGGTTCTTGGTGCGTCAGAACTCTGAGCTGCTGCAAGCTCTGGATGAGATGGAGAAGACCTGCACCAACCTGAGAGAGGAGAACGGCCTGCTGGTGAGTGTTTACATGGACTAGACTAGAGGTCTGGACAAGAACTAGGGGCTAGGTAGAGGCCTCGTCTAGACTGAAGTTGATGATAAACTCACAATTCTTTAAGGCAATATTGCAGAAACATTTTTCCATTGAAAATTTGCCATTTTGACCGGCAGCGCCCCCTTGTGGGCAATCTTTAGGAATCCTCCAATCAGAGCGCAGATATTGGTCATGTGACCATGGTGGATGTTTTTGAGAGGGAGCGAGAGAGAATCAACTCCTGTTTTGGAGTAAAATGTTAGCTTTTCACGTCTCATGTTGCCTCACTACAATTTTTCTCATGATACGGTAATATATACTGTATACTGACCAAAAATATAAACACAACATGTAAAGACCTTTTAGAGTTTATTCCGGGAGATGGTAACTCTTTAAACAACCGCTCTCGTGGTACCCCAAATTCCAAATTAGTTAATTGTTACATGATTAATTTAATCGGGTAACAATTAAACATAGTTAGTTGATTCGATAAATAACAGTCATCAGATTAACGAAAGTAAAGTCATGGTAGCAGCATAAACATGGTACAAACATTGTTAGGCACAGACAACAGCGCGAAGGGAAAAAAGGTAATGATAATAATTTGTACACTAATCCCATAAAGAGATTGTATCTGAAAATAACAATAATTTCATACCTTGATTACATTGAGACAGGATCACGTCTCATTTTTGTTCGTAGGAATAGTTGGTGAACAGATTTCCTAAGGGAAACAGTTGTTTTGTTGAATTCCTAGTGATTTTAGTCTTTTTGTAACCAACATTTTTAATTTGGGCGTGGTCCATGAGGGAATGAATCTAAATGGTACAGGCTTGCCACTCAGGTCATTTAGTATCCAATGCCTTAGCCCCTTTTACACGCTGGCTGTATGAATACAAATGGTGTGTTTTTTGAGAAGTGGTGTGACCAAGATACAGATCATTCCTTACCTGTGCTCTGTATCCAAAGTTTTATGATTCTTGCCGGCCTTTTGAGCATTGGTAAGGAATGATCAGTCTCCCGCCACCATTCACTATACAGGAGGATGAGGTGAGAACTGTTTTCAAAAAGCAAAGCATAAGGAAAGCCGAAGGGCCGGATCAACTTGCACCAGCTGTGCTCCACTACTATGTTGAACAACTGGCCCTGTTCACTTACATTTTTAACACTTCCTGATGCCAATGTACAGTACCACAGTGCTTCAAAGTACCATCATCCCTGTCCCCAAATCACCTAAAACAACGCCACAGGGCTACGTGCTGTCCCCCTGCTCTTCTCCCTCTTTACGAACCAGTTTACATCTCAGGAGACCACAGTTAAGGTTTTTAAATAGGCTGAGGACACACTAAGAAGAGACAAGAGAGGGTTGTATCGAAAGCCTCAAAGATCACTGGCTGAGACCTTCCCTCTGTGAGCTCTCTGTATACCAAGCTCTCCTCCAAATGTGCAGAAAAAATTATCAACGACCCCTCCCATCCAGCTAATTACCTCTTTCAGCCCCTACCCCATGGTAGGTGCTAGAGGTCATTGACCACCAAACCTGATTTATTTTCCCCCCCAGCAGTCAGAACATTGAACTCCCTATGGCTACTCCAGGGACCACGCACTTTATGGAGTTATTGACTTTATGGATTGTTGATATTTATATATATGAATTGTGGGGATGCTATTCTAGTTGCTTGGCACAAATTTGTTAATCTACACACTGTATACATTACAATTAATGTGGGTGAATGTTTGTTGTATGAGGTAAGGCTGGAGTAGATGCACTCACCCCATTCACGAAAATGCTTTGCTCCTACAGACAGTGAGTCACGTGGCCGTGGCTTGCTATGTAAAGCAGGCAGACAGGCATCCAGGCATTCCGTTACTGTTCGATTGAACGTTAGAATTGGCAAAACGAGTGACCTAAGTGACTTTTAGCATGGTATGATTGTCGGTGCCAGGCACGCCAGATCCAGTATCTCAGAAACGGCCGCCCTCCTGGGCTTTTCATGCTCGACAGTGTCTAGCGTTTACCGAGAATGGTGCGACAAACAAAAACCATCCAGTCAACGTCAGTCCTGTGGGCGAAAACAGCTCATTGATGAGAGAGGTCAAAGGAGAATTGCAAGAATTGTGCAAGCTAACAGGTGAGCCACAAACAGACAAATAATGGCGCAGTACAACAGTGGTGTGCAGAACGGCATCTCGGAAGGCACAACTCGTCACTTGGACTATTGCAGCAGACGACCACAACGGGTTACACTCCAATCAGTAAAAACAAGAAGAAGCGGCTCCAGTGGGCACACAATCACCAACACTGGAAAATTGAGGAGTGGTGAAAAAATTGCCTGGTCCGACGAATTCCAGTTCCTGTTGCATCATGCTGATGTCAGAGTCAGGATTTGGCGTAAGCAGCATGAGTCCATGGACCCATCCTGACTGGTGTCAACAGTACAGGCTGGTGGCAGTGGTGTTCTGGTGTGGGGAATGCTTTCCTGGCACACGTTAGGTCCCTTGATACCAACTGAGCAACGATTGAAAAACACAACATATCTGAACATTATTGCTGACCAAACCCAATAGAGCATCTTTGGGATGAGATGGAATGGGCATTTTGCAGCATGAATGTACCGCCGTCCAATCTGCAGCAACTGCGGGATGCCATCGTGTCAGCATGGACCAACATCCCTGTGGAAGGTTTGTAACACCTTGTAGAGTCCATGCCCCGAAGAATGCAGACTGTTCTGGAGACAAAGGAGGGTCTGACCCGATACTAGATGGGTGTGCAGTGCCTTCAGACAGTATTCATACCCCTTGACTTATTTCACATTTTGTTGTTACAGTCTGAATTTAAAAAATGGATTAAATATATGTTTTTACACACAAATACCCCATAAGGACAAAGTGAAAATACGTTTTTAGAAATTTGAAAATGATTGAAATTGAAAATGTATTGAAAATTAAAAATGGAAATATCAAATTTGCATAAGTATTCATGGCCCTGAGTCAATACATGTTAGAATCAACTTTTAGTAAGTTTCTCAGAGCTTTGCACATCTGGATTGTACAATATTTGCATATTATTCTTTTTTTAATCTTCAAGCTCTGTCAAGTTGGTTGTTGAACATTGCTAGACAACCATTTTCTTGCCATAGATTTTCAAGCACATTTAAGTCAAAACTGTAACTAGGCCACTCAGGAAGATTCAGTGTTGTCTTGGTAAGCAACTGAAAGGTGAATTTTTCTCCAAAAATCCTGTAGGATTTTGCCTGTGTTTCCGTTTATTATTATCCTAAAAACGTCCTAGTCCTTGCCGATGACAAGCATACCCATAACATGATGGAGCCACCATCATGCTTGAAAATATGAAGGGTGGTACTGAGGGATGTGTTGTGTTGGATTTGCCCCAAACATAACGCTTTGTATTCAGGACATAACGTTAATTTCTTTGCCACATTTTTTGCAGTTTTTCTTTAGTGCCTTATTGCAATCAGGATGCATGTTTTGGAATATTCTGTACAGGCTTCCTTCTTTTCACTCTGTCATTTAGGTTAGTGGAGTAACTACAATGTTGTTGATGTAACAATGGCGCAGGAGGAGGTGGCTGATGTTTTACGGGCTCCTAACCAATTGTGCTATATTGTTTGTTTTTTCACATTGTTTGTAACTTACTTTGTATATAATGTTTCTGCTACCTTCTCTTATGACCGAAAATAGCTTCTGGATATCAGAACACAGATAACTCACCTCAAACTGGGCGAAGATTTTTTATTTAATGAGTCTGACGCGAAGGATGTACTGTTGCTCCCGGACCAGCCCCAAATCCCCATCATTCGCATGAAAACAAGACGGAGATAGAGGGGGCACAGATCCGGGTGCCTTGTGAGAATTCTTCAGTGAGTGTGTAACCCGCCTCTACCATCCGTTCGTTTGGCCAACGTGCAATCACTGGAGAATAAACTGGATGAGCTCAGTTCGAGGCTATCCTACCAACGGGACATTAAAAACTGTAATATCTTGTGTTTTACCCGAGTTGTGGCTGAACGGCAACACGCATAATATACAGTTGGCTGGGTTTTCCGTGCATCGGCAAGACGGATCAGCGACCTCCGGTAAGACGAGGGGTGGTGGTGTGTGTCTATTTGTCAACAGCTGGGGCACAATGTCTAATATTAAGCAATTGCTCAAGGTATTGCTTGCCTAAGGTAGAGTAACTCATGATAAGCTGTAGACCACACTACCTACCAAGAGAGTTTTCATCTATATTTTTCATAGCTGTCTATTTACCACCACAAACAGATGCTGGCCCTAAGACCGCACTCAACAAGCTGTATAAGGCCATAAGCAAACAAGAAAATGCTCACCCAGAAGCGGTGCTCCTAATGGCCGGGGACTTTAATGCAGGCAAACTTAAATCTGTTTTACCTCATTTCTACCAGCACGTCACATGTGCAACCATAAAAAAAAACTTGAGACCACCTTTTCTCCACACACAGAGACATGAACAAAGCTCTCCCTTGTCCACCATTTGGCAAATCTGACCATAATTATATCCTCCTCATTCCTGCTTAGAAGCAAAAACTCAAGCAGGAAGTACCAGTGACTTGCTCAAAACAGAAGTGGTCAGATGGCGCAGATGCTACGCTACAGGACTTTTTTGCTAGCACAGACTGGAATATGTTCCGGGATTCATCCAATGGCATTGAGGAGTATACCACCTCAGTCACCGGTTTCATCAATAAGTGCATCGACGATGTCATCCCCACAGTGACCGTATGTACATATCCCAACCAGAAGCCATGGATTACAGGCAACATCCACACCAAGCTAAAAGCTAGAGCTGCTGCTTTCAAGGTGCGGGACACTAATCCGGACGCTTATAAGAAATCTTGCTATGCCCGCAAATGAACCATCAAACAAGCAAAGCATCGATACAGGACTAAGATTGAATCCTACTACACCGGCTCTGACGCTCGTCAGATGTTGCAGGGCTTGCAAACTTTTACGGACTACAAAGGGAAACCCAGACGTGAGCTGCCCAGTGACGCGAGCCTACCAGATGAGCTAAATGCTTGCCTCGAAGCGGGCATAAAAGGCAACACTGAAGCATACATAAGAGCACCAGCTGTTCCGGACGACTGTGTGATCACGCTTTCCGTAGCTGATGTGAGTAAGACTTTTAAACAGGTCAACATTCACAAGGCCGCGGGGCCAGCCGGATTACCAGGACGTGTACTCCAAGCAACTGGCAAGTGTCTTCACTGACACTTTCAACCTCTCACTGACCGAGTTTGTAATATCTAAATGTTTCAAGCAGACCACCATAGTCCCTGTGCCCAAGAAAGGGAAGATAAACTGCCTAAATGACTACCACCCCATAGCACTCACGTCGGTAGCCATGAAGTGCTCTGAAAGGCTGGTCATGGCTCACATCAACACCATCATCTCGGAAACCGTAGACCCACTCCAATTCGCATACCGCCCCAACAGATCCACAGATGACCCAATCTCAATTGCACTCCACACTGCCCTTTCCCACCTGGACAAAATGAACACCTATGGGACTAAACATCTCCCTCTGCAACTGGATCCTGGACTTCCTGATGGGCTGCCCCCCAGGTGGTATGGGTAGGCAACAACACATCTGCCACGCTGATCCTCAACACGGGGTGCGTGCTTAGTCTCCTCCTGTACTCCCGGTTCACCCACGACTGCGTGGCCAGGCACGACTCCAACACCGTCATTAAGTTTGCTGACGACACAATGGAGACAGCCTATAGGGAGGTCAGAAACCTGGCAGTGTGGTGCCAGGACAGCAACCTCTCCCTCAACATGAGCAAGACAAAGGAGCTGATTGTGGACTACAGGAAAAAGAGGGCCAAACACGCCCCCATTCACATGGACGGGGCTGTAGTGCAGCGGGTCGAGAGTTTCAAGTTCCTTGCTGTCCACATCACCAACAGACTATCATGGTCCAAACACACCAAGACAGTTGTGAAGAGGGAATGACAAGACCTACTCAGGAGACTGAAAGGATTTGGCATGGATCCTGATATCCTCAAAAAGTTCTACAGCTGTACCATCGAGAGCATCCTGACTGGTTGCATCACCGCCTGGCATTGCAGAGGGTAATGCGTACGGTCCAGTACATCACTGGGGCCAAGCTTCCTGCCATCCAGGACCTCTATAGCAGGCGATGTCAGAGGAAGACCCAAAAAATTGTCAAAGACTCCAGTCACCCAAGTCATAGACTGTTTTCTCTGCTACCGCACGGCAAGCGGTACCGGAGTGCCAAGTCTAGGTCCAAAAGGTTCCTTTACAGCTACAACACCTGTTGTATCCGGGGCATGTGACAAATATAATTAGATTTGATTTGATCCTCAGTTGTCTCTTATCACAGCCATTAAACTGTCTTAAAGTCGCCATTGGCCTCATGGTGAAAACCCCGAGCGGTTTCCTTCCTCTCCGGCAACTGAGTTTGGTAGGACACCTGTAGCTTTGTAGTGACTGGGTGTATTGATACACCATCCAAATCGTAATTAATGACTTCTCCATGCTCAAAGGAATATTTTAAATCAGTGTTTTTTTTACCCATCTACCAACAGGTGCCCTTCTTTGTGAGGCATTGGAAAACGTCCCTGGTTTTTGTGGTTGAACCTGTGTTTGAAATTCACTGCAGCTACCATGCTGCACTGTAAACAAATACCACCAACCTTGGTTTCGTGGAAATAAAGTATTTTGTATCTAACAGAGGGAAGGCTTTCTCCACTGTTTAAACAGAGTACGACACACTTTCCACTCTGGGTCCTTGAGATCTCCAGAGTGCCGGAGTGAGTCCCTTCTACATGCTCACTGTGTGGTAACAAGTGGCGCGCTTTTGATAAGTGGTGTGACCAAGAATATATCATTCCTTACCAATGCTCTGTATCTGAGGTATTATGCTTCTTGCAGTGAAAGTTTTCTCTGCTGTTAAGATCTGTTTAGCCGTTATCTTGGCCTGTCATATAGGCTTCGGCAATAAGACAGTAGGAACTTCCTCTGTTATGTCGTTTTATGAAGGGAGCGCATCGCCTACACCCAGTATCCAAGCCCTTAGCGCCGTCTTTAGAGCGGTCTATTGTGCTTGAGGCTATTTCACATCAGCCTTTTTGAGCCACTGGAATCATGAAGATGAAATAACTCTCCTTCAAATCGTTTTACTTAACCGTTTCCAAGCCTTTAGTCCTGTCATGGGACCTGTCTATTGTGCTTGAGGCCTTTCACCGCAGCCTTTTTTTGAGCCATTGGAAAGCATGGAGATGTAATATATCTCTTTCAAACCGCTTTTCTAATTGCCCTTCCGTCAGCAAAGCGAGTGAGTGAGCTGCACGCACTGTCCGTCCACCATTCTTGCCTATAGTTTGCCACAGGTTATCCAAAGTAACCTTCTTACCTAACCCCGTCTTCATGCCTAAGGCCATTCATATTTTGTCTCGCCTTAGAGCTTGTGGCTTTACACCCACCATCCTTCACCTCTACGAAAGAAGAGTGTCTCCACTGTTATGTCCAGTACATGCTTTGCACATTTACTTGGACAGAATGAGAGCTTTACGCAATAGCGAACAACTTTTAGTTTCTTGGGCACCTCCCTGCAAGTGGACCCCCTCTCTCGTTAACAGCTATCCCATTGGATACTGGAGGCTATTATATTGGCTTATAATAGCAAGGGTTTACAGCCCCTGGAGGGCCTGAGGGCTCATTCCACCAGAGGTATGGCTACCTCTATGGTACTGTTCAAAGGCATCTCTTTACAATAGATTTGCGATGCGACGTGTTGGGCCACCCCTCATACGTTTGAGCTTTTTACCGACTGGACGTCACTGCACCTTTGTTGACGTGTACTGTGTCGGAGCCATTGAGGGGTGATGCTGTTGGGGTTACCCTAGCTTCGGAGAGCATGTCTACGATACGGGAGTTGGCCATATCCCCATAGTGACACATCGAAACAAGAATTTGAAGAGAACTCATGATTACTTTCGTAACCCTGGTTCTCTGATCATGAGTGAGATGTATCACCGCATTTCTCTACTCGCAGAGAGCAAGGAAGAAAGGCATGCTTGAGAATGACCAGAGGACAGGCGAGTGGCATCTTATAAGGAGGGAGGGGCTCACCTCTTTCGCCTCTCGATCTGTCTGTCTCCGAAAGATGTTATGTGATTGGTTCTTCGTGTTGTGATCCGCCTGGAACGAATCCACATAGTGACACACTCATATTATCAGAGAACCGGGGTTACGAAAGTTTGTCTTTGTCTTTTTGAGTCCTCCACTGTGTTATTTTGGTTCAGTCCTCACCATGACTGTCCTGTTCTAGCTGTGTCAGTCAGAGCTGCAGGCCTGTGGAGGAGGTTTTTAAATATGTCTCGCCCTCTATCTCTCTGCAGAGGAAGAGCAGTGTCCCAGAGACTGAGGAGAAGGTGAGGCGTCTGAGGAGGAAGAACACAGAGCTGGCTGTCATCGCTAAGAGACTGGAGGACAGGGCACGCAAACTACAGGAGGCCAACCTCAAAGTGGTAAACTACAAGCCTATCACTGTTTTCAGATATAGCTATTGCCTTACTGCAGGGTTGTCAAACTCATTTCAAATCAAATGTTATTTGTCACCTGCTGAATACAACAATTTAGACTTTACTATGAAATGCTTGTTTAGGAGCTCTTCCCAGCTATGCAGTAAAAAAGGAGTAAAATACACAAGAATGGAGCTATGTACATGTAGTGCTGGTAATAGATCAATGTGCAGGGGGTACTATGTATTTGATGTAGATGTGGAAAGTGCATTCAGAAAGTATTCAGACCCCTTGACTTTTTCCACATTTTGTTACGTTACAGCCTTATTCTAAAATGGCTTAAATAAAACATGTTCCTCATCAATCTACACACAATACCCAATAATGATAAAGCGAAATATTTGCAAATGTATAAAAAAAATAAAAAAATGAAATACCTTATTTACATAAGTATTCAGACCCTTTGCTATGAGCCTAGGCTGTCTCGGAGCCTGTTGGTCCAAGAGCCGATGCTCCCGTACCATTTGCCGGACGGTAAGAGAGTGAACAGTCTATGGCTTGGGTGGCTGGAGTCTTTTTTGGGGGGGGCCTTCCTCTGACACCGCCTGATATAGAGGTCCTGGATGGCAGGGAGCTTGGCCACAGTGATGTACTGAGCTGTCTGCACCACCCTCTGAAGCGCTTTGCTGTCAAGGGCAGTGCATTTGCCATACCAAGCGGCCATGCAGCCAGTCAGGATGCTCTCAATGGTGCAGCTGTAGAACTTTTGAGTATCCAAGGGCCCATGCCAAATCTTTTCAGTCTCCTGACGGGGAAGGGGCGCTGCCGTGCCCTCTTCACAACCGTGCGGGTGTCTGTGGACCATGTTAAGTCCTTAGTGATGTGGACGACAAGGAATTTGAAGCTCTCGATCCGCATCACTACAGCCCTGTCAATGTGGATGGGGACGTGCTCTCTCCTCTTTCTCCTGTAGTCCACGATCAGCTCCTTAGTCTTACTGACGTTGATGAAGATGTTGTTTCCCTGGCACCACACTGCTAAGACTCCTCCCTGTAGTCTCTCATCGCCGTCGGTGATCAGGCCTCCCTGTAGTCTACTACTCCCTGTAGTGACCTCCTCCCTGTAGTCTCTCATCGCCGTCGGTGATCAGGCCTCCCTGTAGTCTACTACTCCCTGTAGTGACCTCCTCCCTGTAGTCTCTCATCGCCGTCGGTGATCAGGCATGTGGTGTAATTATAAGCAAAGGAGAGACTTTTAGATTTCTTCAAAACAATTTAACTTTATTATTTAATTACTGCAGTAATGGAGTTGCTGGAGGTGATCACTGAGAAGAGCAGAACTGAGTTATAGCTCTTTATGAATACACGACAAACAGCAGATGTGTGGATTGGGTCAAAATGTTAGCAGTTGTATGAAAGAAATGAATAATTCACAGCAGACAGTATCTGCTGTGAAGACTGTTTTCATTGTAAGGAAAACAGGGTTTGGCCCCCAAAACGAGGTTCCTCTCAACCCGAGCCATCTCCCTCACATTAATGGAACGTGGCTTGTTAGGTTTATCACCTTAGGCATCGTAAATCTACTGTCAGTGTTAACACGGACACATGAGAGTTCTAACCCTATTCTGTTACATCTAAGAAAAATAGCATTTGATGCAATAACAGTATTATAATAATCTTGTAATTTCGCCACCATAGGACTACCACCGATGTGTCGTCAGCAAACTTGATGGTAGTGTTGGAGTCGTGGGTGAACAGGGAGTACAGGAGGGGACTAAACACACACCCCTGAGGGGTCCCCCCGTGTTGAGGGTCAGCGTGGCAGGTTGCCTACCCTCACCACATCGGGCCAGCCCGTCAGGAAGTCCAGTATCCCGTTGCAGAGGGAGGTGATCAGTCCCAGGGTCCACAGCTTGGACGGGACTATGGTGTTGAATGCTGAGCTGTAGTCTATGAACCACATTCTCACATAGTCTTTTCCTCTCTTGTCCAGGTGGGAGAGGGCCGTGTGAAGTGCAATTGAGATTGCATCATCTGTGAATCTGTTGGGGCGGTATGCAAATTGAAATGGATCCAGGGTGTCTGGGATGATGGTATTGATGTGTGTCATGACCAGCCTTTCAAAGCACTTCATCATTACAGATGTGAATGCTATAGGGCTGTAGTAATTTAAACAGGTTACCTTGGAGTTCTTGGGAACAGGGACAATGGTGGTCAGCTTGAAACATGTTGGGATTACAGACTGTGACAAGGAGACCTTGAAAATGTCCGTGAAGACACTTGCCAGCTGGTCTGCGCATGCTTTGAGAACGCGCCCTGGTATTCCGTCTGGACTGGCGACCTTGCGAGCTTTAACATGTTTCAAAGTTTTACTCACATCGGCCATGAATAGCCAGATCACACAGTCATCCAAAACAACAGGGGCTTTCACGCAAGACTCAGTGTTATATTTCTAGAATCGAGCATGAAACACATTTACAGTGGAAGAAAAAGTATGTGAACCCTTTAGAATTACCTGGATTTCTGAATAAATTGGTCATACAATTTCATCTGATCTTCATCTAAGTCACAACAATAGACAAACACAGTCTGCTTAAACTAATAACACACAAACAATTATAATTGTTCATATTTTTATTGAACACACCGTGTAAACATTCACAGTGCAGGTTGAAAAAGTATGTGAACCCTTGGATTTAATAACAGGTTGACCCTTCTTTGGCAGCAATAACCTCAACCAAATGTTTTCTGTAGTTGCGGATCAGACCTGCACAACGGCCAGGAGGAATTTTGGACCATTCCTCTTTACAAAACTGTTTCAGTTCCACAATACTCTTGGGATGTCTGGTGTGAACTGCTCTCTTGAGGTCATGCCACAGCATCTCAATCGAGTTGAGGTCAGGACTGACTGGGCCACTCCAGAAGGTGTATTTTCTTCTGTTCAAGCCATTCTGTTGATGATTTACTTCTGTCTTTTGGGTTGTTGTCCTGTTGCATCACCTAACTTCTGTTGAGCTTCAATTGGCAGACAGATAGCCTAACATTCTCCTGCAAAATATCTTGATAAACCTGGGAATTCGTTTTTCCGTCGATGATAGCAAGCTGTCCAGGCCCTGAGGCAGCAAAGCAGCCCCAACCATGATGCTCCTTCCACCATAGTTTACAGTTGAAATGAGGTTTTGATGTTGGTGTGCTGTACCTTTTTCCTCCACACATAGTGTTGTGTGTTCCTTCCAAACAACATAACTTTAGTTTCATCTGTCCACAGAATATTTTGCGAGTAGCGCTGTGGAACATCCAGGTGCTCTTTTGCGAACTTCAGAGGTGCAGCAATGTTTTTTTTGGACAGCAGTGGCTTCTTCCATGGTGTCCTCCCATAAACACCATTCTTGTTTGGTGTTTTACGTATTGTAGACTCGTCAACAGAGATGTTAGCATCTTCCAGAGATTTCTGTAAGTCTTTAGCTGACACTCTAGGATTCTTCTTAACCTCATTGAGCATTCTGCTCTGTTCTCTTGCAGTCATCATTGCAGGACGGCCACTCATAGGGAAAGTAGCAACAGTGCTGAAATTTCTCCATTTATAGACAATTTATCTTACCGTGGACTGACTTTTAGAGATACTTTTGTAACCCTTTCCAGCTTTATGCAAGGCAGCAATTCTTAATCTTAGGTCTTCTGAGATCTCTTTTGTTCTAGGCATGGTTCTTCTCAAGCAATGCTTCTTGTGAATAGCAAACTCAAATGTTGTGAGTGTTTTTTATGGTGCAGGGCAGCTCTAACCAAATCTCCAATCTCGTCTCATTGTTTCGACTCCAGGTTAGTTGACTCCTGACTCCAATTAGCTTTTGGAGAAGCCATTAGCCTAGGTGTCCACATACATTTTCCAACCTACACTTTGAATGTTTAAATGATGTATTCAATATAGACAAGAAAAATACAATAATGTGTGTGTTATTAGTTTAAGCACACTGAGTTTGTCTATTGTTGTGACTTAGATGAAGATCAGATAAGATGTTATGTCAAATTTAAGCAGAAATACAGATAATTCCGAAGGGTTCACATACTTTTTCTTGCCACTGTAGTTCTTTTGGGAGCATCTTACGGCTTGGTTTCCCTTTGTAATCCATGATGAGCGTCGGCGCCCTGGTAATGGGATTCCACCTTCCTCTTATGTTGTCCTTTTGCATGGTTGATGTCTCGTCGGAGGTCGTAGAAGGCTTTCTTGTATTTGTCCATGTCTGTGTCACGTTCCTTGTAAGTGTTAGCTCTAGCCTTTAGCCTAGTGCGGATATTTCTTGAAAATCAATGTTTTTTTGGTTTGGATATGTCCATAGTCACTGTGGGGGGTACGTCGTCTATGCACTTATAGATGAAGGCAGTGACTGATGTGGTAAACTCTTCAATGCTATCAGATGAATCCCGGAACATATCCCAGTCTGTACTAGCAAACAGTCTTATAGCCTCGCGTCTGCTTTATTAGACCACTTACGTACTGAGCGCATCAGTGTTACTTCCTGTTTGAGTGTTTGTTTGTAAATGGGAAGCAGGAGAATAGAGTTGTCGTCAGATTTGCCGAAGAGAGGACGAGGGAGGGCCTTGTATGCGCCTCTGTAGGTAAAATAAAAGTGATCTAGACTTTTAGCGCTCCTAGTAGTGCAGAAGAAGTGAGGTAGAACGGTTTTATGTCTACCCGCATTAAAGTCTCCGGTTTCTGTTTGTTTAGTCTCCGGTTTCTGTTTGTTTAGTCTCCGGTTTCTTGTTTGTTTATGGCCCCATACATTTTGTTGAGTGCCAAGGTGGTGTTGGCACTCTTACCATGAGGTTTTCTATATCAGGTGAGCAAAAGCTTGAGATTTCCTTCACACTGGAAGCAGCGCACCAGTTGTTGTTTATTAACAAGGCGGCCTCAGGACATACCCGTGGCCGTCCGATCGTGCTGCTGCATGGAGAAACCACTGAGTTCTACGTACATAGTCATCCAGTCACGTCTACGCAAGGTATATAATATTGCAGCTTTTTAAGTCTCTCTGATAGGAGACTCTCGAACAAAGCTCGTCCATCTTATTCTCTAGTGTTTGGCCATTTGCCAATAGAACGGAAGGGAGTGCCGGTCGATTTTCTCTTTGTCTCAGTCTCACCAGGATGCCGGCTCGTCTACCCCATCTACGCCCGTGGCGTTTTGGTAGCCCATGAAACAAAGGAATTGTTTCCGGTATGAGCAAGGGAACATGTGAGTGTGAGATGAAGTCGGATTTGAAGTCGAAATCGAGGTTAGTAACTGTTGATCTGATGTCCCAGAAGTGATTGGCGATCATACACTGAGTATAGAAAACATTAAGAACACCTGCTCTTTCCATGACATAGACTAACCAGGTGAAAGCTATGATTCCTTATTGATGTCACTTGTTAAATCCATTTCAATCATTGTAGATGAAGGGAGGAGGCAGGATAGACATGGATTGTGTATGTGTTCAGTTCAGATGGTGAATGGGCAAAACAAAATATTTAGGTGCCTTTGAACAGGATATGGTAGTTTCTTTTCATTAAACAGAAATTCAACAAAGTCTGTTTTTATATTAATTGCAAATGACAACAGTTCCTCTCTGAATTCAAAACATCTTCCCAACACTCCCCCTCGATAACCACCAAGCCTCGGTGTGTGTAACGGCTGTCATCTTCTTCTTCCTCTGAAGAGGTGTAGCAAGGATCGGACCAATACGCAGCGTGGTAGGTGTCCATGTTTTAATATGGAAAACTGAACATGAACACAAATACAAAAACAATAAACGTGAACAAACCGAAACAGTCCTGTGTGGCACAAACACTGACACAGGAAACAATCACCCACAAAATACCCAAAGGACATGGCTGCCTAAATATGGTTCCCAATCAGAGACAACGATTAACACCTGCCTCTAATTGAGAACCAATCTAGGCAACCATAAACTTACATAAACACCTAAAATGAACACAACCCCATAAATCTACAAAAAAAACCTAGACAGTACAAACACCCTAGACGAGACAAAAACACACAAACCACCCTCGTCACACCCTGACCTAACCAAAATAATAAAGAGAGCAAAGATAACTAAGGCCAGGGCGTGACAGTGTGAAATAAAACATTGTCATGCTCTGATCCCATATCTCCAAATAGTTTTGCAAACAGGCATGCACATTGTAGTTTACAATTGAAGTTACCAGCTGCATATCTCTTGAGTCCTGTGCTCAGCTCTTTTGCCGTCAGTTGCTCTAGGTGTATCCATTATAGCTCAGTGTGCCATATGGACTCATTATCACCGAGGGAGACATATTCATAATGTGCAAAGGCCTGCCCGCTGCCCATAATACAGTGCATTCGGAAGGTATTCAGACGCCTTTTTCCACATTTTGTTATGTTACAACCTTATTCAAAAATGTATTAAATAAAAAAAAATACTCATCAATCTACACACAATACCCGATAATGACAAAGCGAAAACAGGTGTTTGCAAATGTATTACAGATAAAAAACAGAAATACCTTATTTGTATAAGTATTCAGACCCTTTGCTATGAGACTGGACATTGAGTTCAGGTGCATCCTGTTTCCATTGATCATCCTTGAGATGTTTCTAAAACTTGGAGTCCACCTGTAAATTCAATTGATTGGACATGATTTGGCACATACGTGTCTATATAAGGTCCCACAGTTGACAGTGCATGTCAGAGCAAAAACCAAGCAATGAGGTCGAAGGAATTGTCCAAAGAGCTCCGAGGCACAGAGGGGAAGGGTACCAAAAAGTTTCTGCAGCATTGAAGGTCCCCAAGAATACAGTGGCCTCCCATCATTCATAAATGGAAGAAGTTTGGAACCACCAAGACTCTTCATATAGCTGGCCGCCCAGCCAAACTGAGCAATCTGGGGAGAAAGGCCTTGGTCAGGGAGATGATCAAGAACTCGATGGTCCCTCTGACAGAGCTCTAGAGTTCCTCTGTGGAGATGGGAGAACCTTCCAGAAGGACAACCATCTCTGCAGCACTCCACCAATTAAGCCTTTATGGTAGAGTGGCCAGACGGTAGCCATTCCTCAGTAAAAGACACATGACAACCCACTTGGAATTTGCCAAAAGGCATCTAAAGGACTCTGGCCATGATGAAACCAAGATTGAACTCTTTGGCCTGAATGCCAAGCGTCACGTCTGGAGAAAACCTGGCGCCATCCCTACGGTGAATCATGGTGGGGATCATTTTCAGCAGCAGGAAGACTAGTCAGGATTAAGGGAAAGATGAACAGAGCTAAGTACAGAGAGATCCTTGATGAAACCCTGCTCCAGAGCGCTCAGGACCTCAGACTGAAGGTTCACCTTCGAACAGGACATCGAGCCTAAGCACACAGTCAAGACATTGCAGGAGTGGCTTCTGGACAACTCTCTGAATGTCCTTGAGCGGCCCAGCCAGAGCCCGAACTTGAACCCGATCGAACATCTTTGAAGAGACCTGAAAATAGCTGTGCAGCAACGCTCCCCATCCAACCTGACAGAGCTTGAGAGGATCTGCAGAGAAGAATGGGAGAAACTTCCCAAATACAGGTGTGCCAAGCTTGTAGCGCCATATCCAAGAAGACTCGATGCTGTAATCGATGCCAACAGTGCTTCAACAAGGTACTGAGTAAAGGGTCTGAATACTTATGTAAATGTGATATTTCCATTTTTTTTTATATAAATTAGCAAAAATGTCTAAACCTGTTTTTGCTTTGTCATTGTGGCGTATTGTGTGTATATTAAAATAAGGCTGAAACGTAACAAAATATGAAAAAAGTCAAGGGGCCTGAATACTTTCCGAAGTCACTCTATGTCCTTGTGAATAGCATCCCCCGACATGTAACGAACAAAAGTCATGCCATTTTATGAAAACTGAGGATGGATCAACAACATTGTAATAATACTAACATAAATGACAAAGTGAAAAGAAGGAAGCCTGTACAGAATAAAACATATTCCAAAACATGCATCCTGTTTGCAATAAGACACTAAAGTAAAACGGCAAAAAATGTAGCAAAGAAATTCACTTTATGTCCTGAAATACAAAGCTCTATGTTTCGGCAAACACAACACATCACTGAGTACCACTCTTAATATTTTCAAACATGGTGGTGGCTTAATCATGTTATGGGTATGCTTGTCATCGGCAAGGACTAGGGAGTTTTTTAAGCATAAAAATAAATGGAGTAAAACTAAGCACCAACAGCCACTGCGAGACCAATTCACCTTTCAGCAGGACAATAACCTATAACACAAGGCCAAGTATACTCCGGAGTGTCTTACCAAGATGACATTAAATGTTCCTGAGTGGCCTAGTTACAGTTTGGACTTAAATCTGCTTGAAAAGCTATGGCAAGCCTTGAAAAGCAATGATCAACAACCAACTTGACAGAGCTTGAAGAATTGTGTGGTCTGAGGCAGGCGTTAGATTACGAGGGTTTTCAAGTGCAACGTTAATAATGATGGTTTTGGGAAACAGATCAGAGATTTACCGATGCTCCAACAAAAGTTTGAACGATTAACTTAGCCTTAAGATGCTTTTGGGAAACCGGCCCCAGGTCATTCCTGTGTGATGAGAGCTAAGATTTGTACCGTTCTGCACTTGTAAAACTACACAGCTGTCTTGTACACTTTGTCTGGACTGTATGAATATTCACTCAGAATAAAAGAAAACAGGGACTGTAGTATTTAGAGGAAGATATTCCCCCTGCACAGATGAGTAACTCCCCCATCCCCCTCTACCACATTTGGGCTAATCAACCACATTTAGTCCAGTGTGCCACCTGTACAACCACCTGTTTGTACCCAGGCCACCAGGCACACAGCCCATTGGCTACCTCCGTATTCCACACAGCACCTGTTCACCAGCCTGAGAGAGAAAGACCCTTTCTCTATCCCTCTCACCCTCCCTCTCTCTTTTCTTCTCCCCCTCTTTCCCCTTTCCCATAGACAGCAAAAACAATACAAATAAAGCCTCAATCAATGAAAAATGAGAGGAACCTTTAAGAGTGCCAAAGCTAGTTCTTCAGCTATTATATTTGACTTCATTATAAGGGCACAAGGTGAGACCCAGATGCAGACACGGGAAGCAGATGGTTTGAGTCTTTGATATTTATTAAATCATTCCAAAAGGGGTAGGCAAGAGAATGGTCGTGGACATGTAAAAGATCAAACCAGTTCAGAGGCCAGGAGGTACAGTGGCAGGTGGGCTCGAGGTCAGGGCATGCAGAATGGCAGGCGGGTACGGAGTCCAGAAAACAGGCAAGGGTCAAAACCGGGAGGACTAGCAAAAAGAGAATAGAAGCAGGAGTACGGGGAAACACGCTGGATGACTTGAACATACAAGACGAACTGGCACAGAGAGACAGGAAACACAGGGATAAATACACCAGGGAAAATAAGTGACACCTGTAGGTGGTGGAGACGATCACAAGGACAGGTGAAACAGGTCAGGGTGTGACATTCATAACAATTGGACAGGGCTGATTTTATATATAATGTTATTTATAGACTGTCTTGATATTTAAAACACTTTGAAATGCCAGTTAGGCTTGGCTCGCTTAACTGCCGCTCCCACGGACAGAATGTGGGCAATTGTTTTTATTGTGATTAAGATTGTTTTGTGAGTGAGAATTGGAACCTTGAACGGCTTGCCTCCAGCAAATAGACAGGTGAAAAACAATCCTTTCTGAGAGGGTCAAGGGGTATAAGTATAAGTTTGTGATGAACAGTCCTTCTTACAATTCCATTTTCCATCCGCTTTGTGTTGACCCTTAACCTCTAACCCTTCCCCTCTGTCCAGGTGAACGCCCCAGCTCCGGTGCGGCCGGGGGCGGTGGAGCAGTACAAGAGGGCGTTTGCCCGTCAGAGAGCCCGTGACCTGGCACAGCATGCAGATACACTGCTCTACAAGGACAAGGAGATTTCCGCCCTGCAGCAGGAGTGTAGGCAGCTGGAGACCCGTCTGGGCACAGCCAAGGTACTCCACACCATAGAATCGGAATACCCATTCTAGTATCTGTACTTCTATACCCAATTCATGTGCAGAACACTCTTTCAATACCAATCTAATGTTTGTGTTTGAGATCGACTACTTTGCAGTCTGACTGTGCAGAATCACTGATGTAAAAATCACCTTGGCTTGCATCCCCTCAAACACGCTGAACATTTCAGATGTAAAAATCACCTTGGCTTGCATCCCCTCAAACGCGCTGAACAATAATAACCTATTATCTAACACTAGCAGTCTGCCCACAAAAAGGCTCTCTGTATCATCCATTGTAGTCAGTCCTATTCACTAATCTCATCAAAGGACTAAAATGCCTCAGGCTTGCCCTCTGTTGGTGTGGTTGGTCACTGCTCTTGATAACCCTCTAAGCCTGAACTAGTGACTGAGCTGTACTGATACAGATGTGTAGATAGAGAGACCACCCTCTCCTCATGGCTGTGATCTAAGTGCCTGATTTAAATTACTCCTCTCTATGCCCGTCTGTGACTAAGAACCCATTTTCTTGGTCTGAATATCTGCTGGGAGTACTACTACAGAGGGAATCCCAGGATGAGCTGTGGGCTGAGTTGATGGTGATGATCAGTGGCGGACTTACCATTAGACAAGAGGCAATAGCTTCAGGCCTCACATCTACAACATCCGTAGAGTACCACCTTTCCTCACAAAGGAAGCAGTATATGTCCTAATCCAGGCACTTGTCATCTCCCGTCTAGACTACTGCAACTCTCTTTTGGCTGGGCTCCCCGCTTATGCCATCAAACCCCTGCAACATATCCAGACTTCCAGTGCACACGGTGAAAAACGCAGCTGCTTCTTTATGGGACCAAACTATTTCAAACTTTTTTAATTTAAACGTTTTCAATGTTTAAAACATAGCGATCGGATCTTAAATGGAGGCAGCTGAAGTTTGAATCCCGTGAGGGTGAAATACAGTCAATAGACAGACTTGTCAGGGATTGTTTGGCGAGTAATCTGTCCAGCCTAGCTATAACATTACATTTAGTTATCTAGGTATCTAACGTTAACTTGAACAGCAATAACAGAAACATATGGACACCGGTAGAAATCTACACGGTGAGAAAAGCATGGTGCCCGAATTTATCAAAGATAGAAAGTGCCAATAGCATGGCTAATCTCATGACGGAGAAAAACAGTCTTGGTACAAAAATGGGAAAAAAGATGGAAGAAATGAAGCTGTGTATTGAAAAACGAATGAATAGTAAAGTTGATAGCTTACGTGCATCTTTGGAGAAAGCCATTTAGGATAATCATACAGCTCTGCTGACTCAACTGGGGAATAATAACAAGCAGCTACAAGACCACATAGCTCTTGAAGTTGGACGTCTGGAGTCCCGTGTAGAATTCCTAGAATCTGGGAGAATAGGCGCTGCCAAAACAAAGTTCGACCCTGGCATGTCTGCCAGCTGATGAAAACGAGGAACTAATCTCCAAAGTGAACCAGTTGATATCGGTAGGCATAGGCTTCGAAACAGAGGTGATTGCAGTTGAGAGGGAAAGGTCCCGGGGTTGTGAAGGTGGAGTGTCGGTCTGTGAAGGAGAAAGTGGCTCTGTTACGGAAAAAACAAAAGCTGCGAGACCATCCTGATTATAAAGTCTTCCTTCGATCAGCCAAGTCTCACACACGCCTTATAGAACTGAACTTCAAGAGGCTGCTGAGAGAAATACCAGGAGGAAAGGATTATTTTGTAATGGGAAGCGGACGGGTCATGAAACGAGAACAACCAGAGGGACAACACGGACAAGGACATGGGGGTGGATAGACCTACTACATACTGAGGGGCTTCCCATTCCCTATGAGATTCGATTTCAATAGCGCATTGGAATGTTAACGGATGGACTACATTGAACAACACATTATGAATAATGGTACCAAAATCCTTAAACCCAGACATTATCTCAATAAGTGAAACGCATTTGCGTCGGCAAGAAACTGTTGATATTGAAGGATATGTATGGTATGGTCACAACAGCAACACTCACAGGAAAGCCCCCAGGGATTGGGGGAGTGGGAATATGGGTAAAGTCTGATATGATGAAATTGAAATTATCCATAAAGCCATAGAAGGAATTATTGGTTTGCGCTTTCAACATAGGGAGTCAGATTATTGTTTTGTTGTTTTCATGCTATTTCATGCTATTTGCCACCTGAACAGTCCACAGGGGGTAGATATGGATCCTCCTCCTATAGTCATTTGTTAAGTCAAGTATACCTATATACAGAAGAAGATGCTATTTACATATGTGGGGATTTTAACAGTCGAATTGGGAGGTTAGATGTCTTTATAAATGATATTGATGATATTCCATCGCGTGTTGCTTTGGATGACTTTGTTAATCATCATAGAGAAACCCTATTAGAATTCCTTCAGGACTCTAAAATGTAATTAATGGAAGGATATGCCCCTACTGCTAATTTGGGGCTAGCTGTTCTAGCATTGATTGATACACTCACAAAAGCTTGGATTGCTTTCGCTGTAAAGCATATTTTCAAAATCTGACACGATAGGTGGATTAACAACAAGCTAAGCTGTGTTTTGGTATATTTCACTTGTGATTGCATGATTATAAATATTTTTAGTAATATTTGGCGCCCTGCAATTCAGCGGTTGTTTAGGAAAATGATCCCGCTTAAGGGATCCGTAGCGCCAATACGTTTTTTAAACAGTCCAAAATCACATTACACAATTTCACAAACAGTATCATCCTCACTCATTCATCTTACACAACAATTAGATGTAAGCCTCATATCTGAGGCTATTGTATAAACAGCGTTATGGTAATGTGGACGTATTGTCTCCCATGAGTTTCACAAAATTGTACCAAACGGACCAGTTCGTAGCTGGATTCTTCGGCGATCTTTTATACCTTCTCCAGAACATAAATGTCGTTCGGTTCTCCAGTTCTGTGAGGTGGAAGAAATTCCTTTGTTCTCTCTATGAAACTCACTCTCTCTCTCTATACTGTCTGGCCATGAGGCATAATCTTCCCTTGGAATTTACGACCTCTCTGACCACAGCAGCCTGGGTGTGGGAGACAGATGTAGGGGGATGGTGCAGAGCTGTGTCCAAAGAGGGCAACGTCATGACATAACCCCCTGGTGGTTTAGATCTTGTTTATCCTGCAAGTTACAAATCAACATAAAATCATGACCACGTGATGTCCTGTTTGTAGATCATCGTTGCAGTCCTCTCTGGTGGTCGAACTTGGTAGGCTTCTGAAAGCGAGGCAGTCCACCACAAGGATGGGCAGTTGATGTCCGGTTGGTGATCGCCATTGCGGTCCCCTCTAGTGGTTTACCTTGGTAGGTTCCCTGGAAGCTGCAAAGTACCCCAGGATGGGCCAGGGGATGTCCTGGTTGGTGATCGCCGTTGCGGTCCCCCCCTCTGGTGATTTACCTTGGTAGGCTCTCTGACAGCGGGGCATGCCGCCACAAGGATGGGCCGTGGGTGTCCGGATTTGGGATCGCCGTTCCGGACCCGTCGTCTGGTCGTCGTCCAGACTGGAAGATCTGGGTAGTAACTTAGGCAGATGTTAACAACGCACACACACTCATGAAATAAAAATAATTACATTCACTCCCCAATGAGCGGCGTTGTGGCACTAAGTGATGGTTGTATGGGGACTTTCTTTATGGCTCTATCACTTCTTAAGTGTCAAAGGAACTGAACCGAAAAGGAATGAAAGCATAAACAAAAGATATACAAAATATAGTTCTCACACAAAAATCATCTAATTGGACGTATATAGAATACAGTCCAATGTTCTGGCAAAATGACTATCATGGCATTGTCTCTAATGCCATATCTAGGGTTTTCCTACTTGGTGTGTTGCTTAGGCACTATCCTAAGTTGATAACTATATGATACGTCTACAGCTGTAAGGCACTAGTTTTGGGCAGTCTACAGGGATGACCTATGGACTTCTGGGAAGAAAACTGGTGAGTGCTGTAGAGTCAAAGGCCTAGAAATAAATGTTCAACTTTACTAAGGCTGGTATTTTACTTGGACCCTTAAACTTCTTGTGGATAGGGGGCAGCATTTTCACGTTTGGATGAAAAGCGTGCCCAGAGTAAACTGCCTCGTACTCAGTCCCAGATGTTAATATATGCATATTATTATTTGTATTGGATAGAAAACACTCTGACATTTCTAAAACTGTTTGGATCATGTCTGTGACTATAACAGAACGTATTTGTCAGGCAAAACCCCGAGGACAAACCATTCAGATGTTGTTGTTTTTTAGGTCACTCTCTTTTCAATGGGGTTTCATTGGGAATCCAGATTTCTAAAGGACCTTCATGCAGTTCCTATCGCTTCCACTGGATGTCAACAGTCTTTAGAAATTGGTTGAGGTTTTTCCCTTTAGAAATGAAGAAGTAGCTATGTTCAGAATGAGGCTCCAGTGAAGTGTACTGTTTGTTAGAGGCACGTGACCAGAAAGCATTCTACACATTGTTTTCCTCCGGTATTGAACACAGATCATCCCATCTTCAATTTTATCGATTATTTACGTTAAAAAATACCTAAAGTTGTATTACAAAAGTAGTTTGAAATGTTTGGACAAAGCTTACAGGTAACTTTTGAGATATTTTGTAGTCACGTTGTGCAAGTTGGAACCGGTGTTTTTCTGGATCAAACGCGCCAAATAAATGGACATATTGGATATATATCGACGGAATTAATCGAACAAAAGGACCATTTGTGATGTTTATGGGACATATTGGAGTGCCAACAGAAGAAGCTCGTCAAAGGTAAGGCATGAATTATATCTTTATTTCTGCGTTTTGTGTCGCGCCGGGAGGGTTGAAATATGATGGTCTGTGTTTGTTTGCTTGGTTGCTATCCTCAGATAATAGCATTGTTTGCTTTCGCCGTAAAGCATTTTTGAAATCTGACACATTGGCTGGATTCACAACAAGTGCAGCTTTAATTTGGTATATTGAATGTGGGATTTCATGAAAGTTACATTTTTATAGTAATTTATTTGAATTTGGCGCTCTGCATTTTCACTGGATGTTGGCCAGGTGGTACGCTTCCGTCCCACATATCCCAGAGGTGTTAAGTGATCCTAGCATAAATCCTAATTGGATGTACCGTTGTGCATGTGCATTTGTGCTTACACAAGCGTGCATGTCAAGGGAAGAAAACCAAGTATCCTGGCAGATTACAACTTGTTCAGAATGAGTCTGACGTAGTCGGGTAATTTTCAGGTCAATGCCTGGAGGTCAGTCAGAATTGGTGTCGAGGGAGTCTAGTAGTTTTTACTACAAGTCTTCCACTATTGTAGTGGTGATGGGTATGAAGTCTATTTCATAGCTATGTTATCCACAGAGGAGCTAACCTCACGACGGAAGTACTCTTTAAGTATTGGACCAGTCGTACGTGGTGTGATCCTGGTTCATGACTTCTAATCATTTCCCTCCTGAATGGAGGATTCTATATATTAGTGGCGTGTGTTAACCATTGGAAGAGTGCACTGGAGATTCCCTTCCACGTGTTGCACTCTGAGTGACTCCTATGTCACTGTTGTCAAGGGTAATTTGATTGGTTAGGTCTCTAACCTTCTTACTGATTGTAGCTGGACTGACTGTTGCTGGTATTGGTACTGGTGCTCAAAGGTGCCAGTTATCCTACCGATTTATTCTGAAATATTATACTACTGGAACACATGGTTGGAGCATTTTACTAGTTGTATTGTAG
The DNA here is from genome assembly GCF_016432855.1 of Salvelinus namaycush. Lineage (NCBI taxonomy): Eukaryota > Metazoa > Chordata > Actinopteri > Salmoniformes > Salmonidae > Salvelinus > Salvelinus namaycush. The sequence continues at coordinate 55,041,925 of NC_052309.1, forward strand.
TTGAACCTACACATGGCAAGGAATGATTATTGTTGCTATTTGTTTTGGAGGTGGACAAGTCTACTGGACTTCCTTTATGACCAGTGTGGTACACCTCAGTACTATCTTAGATGTGTCCTGCGAACTGAGACGAGGATATCGGTCTGTGATATTGCAAAGTGTTTCACCAGTGGGAGTCATCGGGTCAGTTGCTGGACTGACGCCATTAGTGTCATTGTAAGGGGTGACAGTCCCCAACAAAGCGGAAGGTGTATCATCGGAAGCAGAGTATACTCTGCGCATCAATGTTTTTCTTGCTGAGACGGCCGCAGTGCTTGCGGAAGTGTCCGAAGGGCAAGAGGAGTTCATCTCAACTACCGTATTGCACGACTGCAAGGAGGAGGGAAGTTGCTTATTCACAGAGACAGCTGGCTCGAAATCATGAAAAGAATGGTCAATCAGGTTGGCTGATGGAATGTGTCGAGATATTGTAGAATATTGGAAACCAAGAGGTTTCTAAACGTCTTTTTCCCAAGGGGTGTTTTCGACAGATACTCGTGAATGACTGCGTTGCAGCTAGCGTTAGGGGAAGACAGTGTGGTCAGTGGAGAAGGCACTGTGGCCTGTGACCATACCTGGTTGGTTTTCCAATCCATCAATGGGAGTAACCGATCCATCAAGTCTGCTCCAAGTAGCAGGGGTACAGTTTCGAGGCTGGTAACATACACAGGGTGAACGAGCAATACGTCCTGGAAGTGTAGTTTCAGCATGACTCTCAATGTGAGAGGCGAGATAGTCTGAGTGACCCCTCAAAGTTTAGTGTCGCATCGTTCCACTTTTAACCAACGTTTAGTTGGCTTCAAAGCCCTTTTGAGATCATCGAACAATGTTTGAGAGATGAGTGATATTGTCGCACGCGAATCAATTAGCGCATGACAAGTTAAGCAGTCCTCCAGGACTGTTTACAGGTATGGCCGTTTAGATTCGTGGTTAGTGGACATATTCCCCACAAAGTGGAGTGGTCGTTCGCAACGATGTGATGTGCCATTTCTGTTCAAGGTGGAAGCAGATTGACTTTTCCGATTTTGAGTGGGCTTGGCTTTAACAAAGCGTTTGACCTTTTCTTCGCAATCTTTGTATCAGAGTCTAAAGACAAAGCCCGGGGGCTTGTTTCTTGATCAAGCAGGGTCTTGAATGAGAGCGGGAGAAATTTGAACTTTAACGTCCTTGCTATGGGTGTTAATTTCTGCGAACCTGGTGTCCGATAATTCCCCGTCTAGTCCTTGTGACTTATCTTTTACCCTTTTCTTAAATTGTTCTCGCTTTAGTTCTTCCCGTAGTGGAACTTCTGGAGAACATTGGTCTACGTTTTGATCGTCCTTCAACCCTTTGTTAGCCTTGTGCTCTGACACTTTTTGTGGGTTGGGTGCAGGAACGTAGCGAACAGGTCGATTGTAGCGGTAGTCATGTTGATGGTGACGTACTTTACAGTTATTTCGACCGCGGAGGTTATTGGAATCATGGTTTCGTGGTATAAACTGTTGTTGTGCGTCATCTCTCAACGCTCCAATACCTTATAATGCACCCTCTAACTGGAGTGAGTGCTCCTGGTCAAACTTCAAAACCGAGTGGTCAGGGCTCTTAGCGTTGTGAACTTTTGATGCCTCAAAAGCTGTGCTTGCAAGCTCTCTAAGATAGGCAAGCCAATGTGGGCTGCAGGGCCTAAGTAGGTAATGCAGGTGGGATACATGTTCGACAAAAACATTTGTTTAAATGGTAATAGGTCTTCCATTCCTGTTTCAGTGAGTAGGCCAATGTAAGCTGAACGAATCTTATGATAGTAAGCTTGTGGGTGTTCGTTCCGAGCTTGTTTGATGGTGTTAGCCAGTGAACTATCGTGTTTGCGAGTCGCAGAACCACTGAATTCTACTTTCAAAGCTGTGGCAAGTTTAGTGTAGTCATTTAGCACGTTTTTCTGTTTTAGACGAATTCACCTTGTCACGTGTCTATTCGACATTCGCTTCAACAGGTAAACCCTGTCAGAACCGGTAGCATTCGGATAGCCATCCAACGCGTCCTCTATGTCAGCTAGCAACGTCTCAGTATTGTTTGGCTGACCTGGAACGGGGTCAAAGGTGGGGAAATTCTTGACGAGTTTGTCAAGGTATTCCGCGCCAAGCGGGCGGAGAGGGTTGGCTTCATCCTGTGGAGAGATTGGGGCCGAAAGGCCAAGAGGAGAAGCCAAGACTTGTTGTTGTTGGCCAAGAGGCGCCATATTACTCAGTGCCGGATGGCCAAGAGGAGAAGACTGAGGGACACATGAGGGAGGTAAAGTCTGAAACCTATCGTCTTTACTCCTGTGAGTACAGGGCTCCGGTTGCTTGGATTGGTAGTCACGCTGTAGAACGTGACCATTCTGGACTTCCTCCAGATGGTACCTAAGGGTGGTATTCTACTGCATTGCAAAGTCCACTTGAGCGCTTAGAATACTAATTTTGGACGCGTGAGTGTCGCACTTGCTCCTTTCGGTCTCAAACTTATCTGTCATGGTTTGCAGATAGAGGTTTTGAGTACGGAGCGAGAGCTTTAGTGATGAGATTTCCTCCGCTTGCTTAGAAATCAATATTTCCATCTTCATCACCTGAGTTCTCTCATCATTCATTTGGTCAGTGACTTCAATGAGTTCTGCTAATTTGTCATCAAACTTTGTCATTGTGTTCATTAACTGATCGTCTTTGGTCTGCAGCGTTTTGAGTAGAACCGTGTTACTTTGAGTAACGTTCAACAAAACAGCATGCATGGTATCAAGTTGAGCGCTCCTGTTTGTAGATAACTCTTCAGATTTATCTAGTTTGGCGTGGACATCATCGTATTTAGTTTTGGCTAAATCGAGTTGTTCCTGTAGAAGGTGATTTTGTTGAAGAGCTTGTGCTTTTTCATCGTCATACATTTTTGCAATTACATTTAATTGTTCTGTTTTCAAACGCAGTTCCATAGCTAGCAGAACTTTTCCCTTTTCTGCGTTCGTCATTGGTTTCCCGGTTCTCTCCACTTGTCCCTTTATGTCTACCATTACCTGATCGTGCTTCAGCTGTGCACTGCGGTATTGGACAGATGCCAATCTCGGATGGCAAGACATCAGGGCTAGACTGGAGAGAACCTTTACAAAGCCTGCGCCCAATGGTTGATTTTGGAAAGCGTTGTCTGCTGTTTTTCCGCTAATGGCATAATTAGGGTTGGTATCGCTGCTGAGGTCAGAGATCAATCCATTTATGGGTGGAGGTTCACTAATTAGCGGGCGAGTGGGGACTACCCCCTCTGATAGCTTGCACATTATTAGAACATTTGACGTTTTTCCTAATTTGCGCTAAAGTTTGGTTTTGGAATATCTTGGGAGCTGCAAAGACGATTTTAACCTATTTATAGACGTTAATGAACCATCAGTACTGTACAATACTGTGGGAGTTGGACGTGAATGAATTTGCAGAAGCAAATTGAATAAATCAATGATAATGATTAATCATACCTGGATAGGCTATCTGGGAATTAAACGTTAAATTAACCCGGGAAGTTGGTTCATCTAGGTTACTATTGCAAAGTTTAAGGTGTCTCATTTAATTGGAAGAACCTAGAAAGGTATGTCCGACAATTTAAATAAATTGAATGAGACGATGATACCCAAGCAATTGAGATTGCTGGATTATCATAAAAGTAATGTTACATAATGTTACAATGTTACATGTTACAAACAATGTTACAGTAAGGTACATTCACCACTATGGTACACTTTCCTCTCAGGCCAAAGCCATATGGGATTCCTGCTGGAGGCGGGACTGATTGATTGTGCTTTGCAAAACCAGATTTTACTGATTGATCAAATTGAATGAATAATCAAACCTGTATAGGCTATCTGGGAATTAAACTTTAAATTAACCTGAGAGCTTTGCTTCATATACGTTAATGTGGAAAAAGTTCCTCTTGTCTCATTGTAGAAGCCCAATCAATTTGAAAAGGTAAATCTGGCAATCTTTGGGAATCTCAGACGATATGAAAGAGAGGTTGAACAGGCTAGTAATAGGGGTTGCAACAATTTTGGCACATCATTTTAGAAAAAGAGGGTCCAGATTGTCTAGCCCGGCTGATTTGTAGGGGTCCAGATTTTGCAGCTCTTTCACAACATCAGCTGTCTGGATTTGGGTGAAGGAGAAAAGGGAGAGGTTTGGGCGAATTGCTGTGGGGGTGCAGGGCTGTTGACCGGTGTAGGGGTAGCCAGGTGGAAAGCATGGCCAGTCGTAGAAAAATGCTTATTGAAATTCTAAATTATAGTTCATTATAGTTATCCTGAGGCTGCAATTATTGTAGCTGGGGATTTTAACAAGGCTAATCTGAAAACAAGGCTCCCTACATTTTATCAGCATATCGAATGCGCGACCCGGGCTGGTAAAACTCTGTACCATTGCTACTCTAATTTCTGCAATGCATACAAAGCCATCCCTCGCCTTCCTTTCGGAAAATCTGACCACGACTCCATTTTGTTGCTCCCAGCCTATAGACAGAAACTTAAACAGGAAACGCCCGTGCTCAGGTCTGTTCAACGCTGGTCCGACCGATCGGATTCCACGCTTCAAGATTGCTTCGATCACGTGGACTGGGATATGTTCCGGATAGCATCGGACAATAACATTGATGTATACACTGATTCGGGGAGCGAGTATATTAGGAAGAGCATCGGTGACATGGTACCCACGGTGAATATTAAAACCTTCCCCAACCAGAAACCGTCGATTGATGGCAGCAGACGCGCAACACTGAAAGCGCGAACGACTGCTTTTAATCATGGCAAGGCGACCGGAAACATAACCGAATACAAACAGTGTAGCTATTCCCTCAGCAAGGCTATCAAACAAGCTAAGCGTCAGTATAGAGACACAGTAGAGTCGCAATTCAACGGCTCAGACACGAGACGTATGTGGCAGGGTCTACAGTTAATCACGCACTACAAAAAGAAACCCAGTCCCGTCGCGGACACCGATGTCTTGCTCCCAGACCAACTAAACAACTTCTTTGCTCGCTTTGAGGACAATACAGTGCCACTGACACGGCCCGCTACCAAAACCATCCCTAGCCGCGTCCTCAGAGCATGCGCAGACCAGCTGGCTCGTGTGTTTACGGACCTATTCAATCAATCACTATCCCAGTCTGCTGTTCCCACATGCTTCAAGAAGGCCACCATTGTTCCTGTTCCCAAGAAAGCTAAGGTAACTGAGCTAAACAACTATCGCCCTGTAGCACTCACTTCCGCAATTATGAAGTGCTTTGAGAGACTAGTCAAGGATCATATCACCTCCACCCTACCTGACACCCTAGACCCACTCCAATTTGCTTACCGCCCCAATAGGTCTACAGACGACACAATCACACTGCACGCTGCCCTATCCCATCTGGACAAGAGGAATACCTATATAAGAATGCTGTTCATCGATTACAGCTCAGCATTCAACACCATAGTACCATCCAAACTTGTCATTAAGCTCTGTGCAACTGGATCCTGGACTTTCTGACGGGCCGCACCCAGGTGGTGAGGGTAGGAAACAACATCTCCACCCCGCTGATCCTCAACCCTGGGGCCCCACAAGGGTGCGTTCTCAGCCCTCTCCTGTACTCCCTGTTCACCCATGACTGCGTGGCCGTGCACACCTCCAACTAAACCATCAAGTTTGCAGACGACACTACAGTGGTAGGCTTGATTACCAACAAAGAAGAGACGGCCTACAGGGAGGAGGTGAGGGCCCTCGGAGTGTGGTGTCAGGAAAATAACCTCTCACTCAATGTCAACAAAACAAAGGAGATGATCGTGGACTTCAGGAAACAGCAGAGGGAGCACCCCCCTATCCACATCGACGGGACAGTAGTGGAGAAGGTGGAAAGCTGTATCACTGCCAGGTACGGCAACTGCTCCGCCCACAACCGCAAGACTCTCCAGAGGGTAGTGAGGTCTGCACAACGCATCACCGGGGGCGAACTACCTGCCCTCCAGGACACCTACACCACCCGATGTCACAGGAAGGCCATAAAGATCATCAAGGACAACTACAGGTGCATCATAGCTGGGACCGAGAGACTGAAAAACAGCTTCTATCTCAAGGCCATCAGACTGTTAAACAGCCATCACTAACACTGAGTGGCTGCTGCCAACATACAGACTCAATCTCTAGCCTCTTTAATAATTAAAAATGGGATGTAATAAATGTATCACCAGTCACTTAAACAATGCCACTTTATATAATTTTTACATACCCTACATTACTCATCTCATATGTATATACTGTACTCTATACCATCTACTGCATCTTGCATATGCCGTTCGGCCATCGCTCATCCATATATTTATATGTACATATTCTTAATCATTCCTTTACACTTGTGTGTATCAGGAAGTTGTTAAGCATTTTGCTACACTCGCATTAACATTTGCTAACCATGTGTATGTGACCAATAAAATTTGATTTGAAAATTAGATTGCTATGTGCACAGGTAAGATCAGGGATATTGTCTCTGCGTATTGAAACAGGTTGGTATTGTGGTGAAATGGAAGAGGAAAGATTAACTATTGTGAACATGAAGAAATAGAGAATGAATCTAATTTCATCCTCTTCTTTCTAGCACGATATACGATTGCTCTTGTTAGGTTCTTATTTTTCAGAGTAAATAACCCATGGAGCTTTAACCAAGTTTAATTCTTCCCAAAGGTTCTGTAGAGCTGTAATCAGACAGCAAAACATTTCTCACATCAGTTATATACATCCCACTTAAGACACTCCTCTTTCTCTCCAATCCTTACATTTTATGGCTCTACAGGAAGCTAATAAAGACAGGATTCCAAACATGTATTACTCTCTTAAGAGAACCTGTCCTCACCTCCTGACCTCAACCCCTCTTTCATCTTATACACAGATGTCCATCTGTCTTTCCTGTATCAACACATCGCTCTCCTCTCATCCCCCCAACACATTCCGACGCCATCTGTCTTTCTTCAGAGACATAAAACCCAGTCTCTTTAATTTCCTATCATTAATTTACTATCTCAATGATCAAAGTTTAGCCGATTCCAACACTCTTATTCCAGAAAGCACATCAGATATACCCTGTGGCTGAGTGATGACGAGAAATTGAAATGTTTTTTTTGTCCATTGTGTTGTTCCGTTTAGATAAAGCTTGGAATAAAAGAAAAAGGGCTACCTATAGTAAAACATATTTAGCTTCTAGGTGGTTAACCTGTTTGGCGTGCAAGCCCGACGTCGGTACATTTATGACAACAGCCACTTCAAGTGCAGGGCGCGAAATTCAAAAGATATTTTTTTTTAATATTTAACTTTCACACATTAACAAGTCCAATACAGCATATGAAAGGTACACATCTCGTGAATCCAGCCAACATGTCCGATTTTTAAAATGTTTTACAGGGAAGACAAAATATGTAAATCTATTAGCTAACCACGTTAGCAAAAGACACTTTTATTACTCCATCAGTTTTTGACTCCATCAGTAGCTATCACAAATTCGGCCAAATAAAGATATAAATAGCCACTAACCAAGAAACAACCTCATCAGATGACAGTCTGATAACATATTTATTGTATAGCATATGTTTTTTTTCGAAAAATGTGCATATTTCAGGTATAAATCATAGTTTTAACAGAAATTGCACCGAAAGCAGCCATAATATTTACAGACACCAACGTCAAATACCTAATTACTCATCATAAAACATTTCTGAAAAATACATAGTGTACAGCAATTGAAAGACAGGCATCTTGTGATTCCAGACAATATTTCCGATTTATCAAGTGTTTTACAGCGAAAACACAATATAGCGTTATATTAGCGTAGCCACAATAGCCAAAAACACAAGCAATTTCCCAGTAGCAAAAGTAAGCGATCGTAACAAACAGGCAAAAGATATATAATTTTTGACTAACCTTGATTTTCTTCCTCAGATGACAGTCCTATAACATCAGGTTATACATACACTTATGTTTTGTTCAAAAATGTGCATATTTAGAGCTGAAATCAGTGGTTACCCATTATGCTAACGTAGCTACTATTTCCCACAACGTTCGGATATTTTACTGACACTTTTTCTGACACACATATTCTGACCAAATAGCTATTCATAAACATAACTAAAAAATACATGTTGTATAGGAAATGATAGATCCATTAGTTATTAATGAAATCACAGTGTTAGAATTCTAAAAATAACTTCATTACGTTATGCAGCTTCGGTATAGCTTAGAGTAGCCAAAACGTTGGCCGCCCACGACTAGTACACAGTTCGACAGATATATGAAATAGCATCATAAAATGTTTCTTACTTTTGCTGATCTTTCATCAGAATGTTGGACAAGGTGTCCTTTTTCCAGAACAGTCGTTGTTTGGAATTAGAACGGACTCTTTCCCTCTTGAATTAGCACGCGCGCTAGCCAAATGGCACGGATCTCTCCAACGTAAACAAAGTCAGAGGACGGAACACGGCAAAACTCCCGAAAAGATTTCAATAATCTGATGAAACTATATTGAAAAAACATACTTTACGATGATATGGTGACATGTATCAAATAAAATCAAAGCCGGAAATAATATTAGCCTATAACGTCAGCAAAACAAAAGGCAATCCCACTGTCAAGCTCGCGCTCTTCAGAGTACCGAAAATGGGGGACACGAGATTCCAAGATGATGTGTTCCAACTCAGATCGAGATAATCACCTCATTTCTTCTCTCACAGCCTTCTTGACACCCAGAGGAAGGTGTTTGACGTGCATGTATACTAATAGCTCTTGTGCCCATTTATAGGCAGGAAGAGGAAGAGAGCCTCGGTTTCAGACTTTGAACTTCCGGGTCAGCAAAAGTGCTGCAGAATGAGTTCTGTTTCACTCAGAGAAATAATTCAAACGTTTTTAGAAACTAGAGAGTGTTTTCTATCCAATAGTAATAATAATATGCATATTGTACGAGCAAGAATTGAGTACGAGGCCGTTTGAAATGGACACATTTTATCAGGCTACTCAATACTGCCCCTTGCAGCCATAAGAAGTTAATGTTGTGTGTATATAGATTGTGTATAGGCTTGTCTACCATATGCATATTTGTGTCAGACTGGGTTCAAGGGACTTCTGTTGCTTTTTATTTTATTCTGTCTTTATTTGTCTGTATATGGTATGTATGTAGGTGTATATATGCAGTGTGTATTTATGTATGTACAGTCGTGGCCAAAAGTTTTGAGAATGACACAAATATTAATTCTCACAAAGTCTGCTGCCTTAGTGTCTTTAGATATTATTGTCAGATGTTGCTATGGAATACTGAAGTATAATTACAAGCATTTCATGAGTGTCAAAGGCTTTTATTGACAATTACATGAAGTTGATGCAAAGAGTCAATATTTGCAGTGTTGACCCTTCTTTTTCAATACCTCTAATCCGCCCTGGCATGCTGTCAATTAACTTCTGGGCCACATCCTGACTGATGGAAGCCCATTCTTGCATAATCAATGCTTGGAGTTTGTCAGAATTTGTGAGTTTTTGTTTGTCCACCCGCCTCTTGAGGATTGACCACAAGTTCTCAATGGAATTAATGTCTGGGAAGTTTCCTCGCCATGGACCCAGAATATTGACATTTTGTTCCCCGAGCCACTTAGTTATCACTTTTGCCTTATGGCAAGGTGCTCCATCTTGCTGGAAAAGGCATTGTTCGTCACCAAACTGTTCCTGGATGGTTGGGAGAAGTTGCTCTCGGAGGATGTGTTGGTACCATTCTTTATTCATGGCTGTGTTCTTAGGCAAGATTGTGAGTGAGCCCACTCCCTTGGCTGAGAAGCAACCCCACACGTGAATGGTCTCAGGATCCTTTACTGTTAGCATGACACAGGACTAGAGGTCAACCGATTATGATTTTTCAACGCCGTTACCGATTATTGGAGGCCCAAAAAAAGCCGATACCGATTACCCGGCCGATTATTTTTAATGTATTTGTAATAATGACAAATACAACAATACTAAATTAACACTTATTTTAACTTCATATAATACATCGATAAAATCAATGTATCCTCAAATAAATAATGAAACATGTTCAATGTGGTTTAAATAATGCAAAAACAAAGTGTTGGAGAAGAACGTAAAAGTGCAATATGTGGCATGTAAGAAAGCTAACGTTTAAGTTCCTTGCTCAGAACATGAGAACATATGAAAGCTGGTGGTTCCTTTTAACATGAGTCTTCAATATTCCCAGGTAAGAAGTTTTAAGTTGTAGTTATTATAGGAATTATAGGACTATTTCTCTCTATACGATTTGTATTTCATATACCTTTGACTATTGGATGTTCTTATAGGCACTTTAGTATTGCCAGTGTAGCAGTATAGCTTCCACCCCTCTCCTCGCCGCTAACTGGGCTCGAACCAGGAACACATCGACAACAGCCACCCTCGAAGCAGCGTTACCCATGCAGAGCAAGAGGAACAACTACTCCAAGTCTCAGAGCGAGTGACGTTTGAAACGGTATTAGCGCGCACCCCGCTAACTAGCTAGCCATTTCACATCGGTTACACCAGCCTAATCTCGGGAGTTGATAGGCTTGAAGTCATAAACAGCGCAATGCTTGAAGCATTGCGAAGAGCTGCTGGCAAAATGCACGAAAGTGCTGTTTGAATGAACGCTTACGAGCCTGCTGGTGCCATCCGTCGCTCAGTCGGACTGCTCTATCAAATCATAGACTTAATTATAACATAATAACACACAGAATATGAGCCTTAGGTCATTAATATGGTTGAATCCGGAAACTATCCTCTCGAAAACAAAACGTTTATTATTTCAGTGAAATACGGAACCGGGTGGCATCCATAAGTCTAAATATTCCTGTTACATTGCACAACCTTCAATGTTATGTCATAATTACGTAAAATTCTGGCAAATTAGTTTGCAATGAGCCAGGCGGCCCAAACTATTGCATATACCCTGACTCTGCGTGCAATGAACGCATGAGAAGTGACACAATTTCACCTGGTTAATATTGCCTGCTAATCTGGTTTTCTTTTAGCTAAATATGCAGGTTTAAAAATATATACTTCTGTGTATTGATTTTAAGAAAGGCATTGATGTTTATGGTTAGGTACACGTTGGAGCAACGACAGTCCTTTTTCGCGAATGCGCACCGCATCGATTATATGCAAAGCAGGACACGCTAGATAAACTAGTAATATCATCAATCATGTGTAGTTATAACTAGTGATTATGATTGATTGTTTTTTATAAGATAAGTTTAATGCTAGCTAGCAACTTACCTTGGCTTCTTATTGCATTCGTGTAACAGGCGGGCTCCTCGTGAGGCAGGTGGTTAGAGCATTGGACTAGTTAACCGTAAGGTTGCAAGATTGAATCCCTGAGCTGACAATGTAAAAATCTGTCGTTCTGCCCCTGAACAAGGCAGTTAACCCAAGGTTAACAAGTATGACAAGGCCGTCATTGAAAATAATGTGTTCTTAACTGACTTGCCTAGTTAAATAAAGGTGTAAAAAAATACGTCCAATAATACCGATTTACGATTGTTATGAAAACTTGAAATCGGCCCTAATTAATCGGCCATTCCGATTAATCGGTCGACCTCTACACAGGACTGATGGTAGCAATCACCTTGTCTTCTCCGAACAAGCTTTTTCTGGATGCCCCAAACAATCGGAAAGGGGATTCATCAGAGAAAAGGACTTTACCCCAGTCCTCAGCAGTCCAATCCCTGTACCTTTTGCAGAATATCAGTCAGTCCCTGATGTTTTTTGTGGAGAGAAGTGGCTTCTTTGCTGCCCTTCTTGGCTTAGTGACACCAGGCCATCCTCCAAAGGTCTTCGCCTCACTGTGCGTGCAGATGCACTCACACCTGCCTGCTGCCATTCCTGAGCAAGCACTGTACTGGTGGTTCCCCGATCCCGCAGCTGAATCTACTTTAGGAGACGGTCCTGGCGCTTGCTGGACTTTCTTGGGTGCCCGGAAGCCTTCTTCATAACAATTGAACCGCTCTCCTTGAAGTTCTTGATGATCCAATAAATGGTTGATTTAGGTAAAATCTTACTGGCAGCAATATCCTTGCCTGTGAAGCCCTTTTTGTGCAAAGCAATGATGATGGCACGTGTTTCCTTTCAGGTAACCAAGATTGACAGAGGAAGAACAATGATTCCAAGCACCACCCACCTTTTGAAGCTTCCAGTCTGTTATTCAAACTCAATCCGCATGACAGAGTGATCTCCAGCCTTGTCCTCGTTAACACTCACACCTGTGTTAACGAGAGAATCACTGACACAATGTCAGCTGGTCCTTTTGTGGCAGGGCTGAAATGCAGTGGAAATGTTTTTTGGGGATTCAGTTCATTTGCATGGCAAAGAGGGACTTTGCAATTAATTGCAATTCATCTGATCACTCTTCATAACATTCTGGAGTATATACAAATTGCCATCATACAAACTGAGGCAGCAGACTTTGTGAAAATTTATATTAGTGTCATTCTCAAAACTTTTGGCCACGACTGTACACTACCGTTCAAAAGTTTGGGGTCACTTTAAAAAAAAAGTTTTTTTTTTTTTTTTTAAGCAACTTTTTTGTTCATTAAAATAACATCAAATTGATCAGAAATACAGTGTAGACATTGTTAATGTTGGAAATGACTATTGTATCTGGAAACGGCTGATTTTATTATTTTTTAAATATCTTTTTTAGGGGTGGATCAGCTTAATATTGTGGAAAGAGTGTTGCTTCCATCAATATAATTGTCTGCGTTATTTACAATCCTCCATGTCTTTTTTTGGTAAATATATATATATATACAATACAATATATATATATATATATATATACAATACTATATATATATACACTGCTCAAAAAAATAAAGGGAACACTTAAACAACACAATGTAACTCCAAGTCAATCACACTTCTGTGAAATCAAACTGTCCACTTAGGAAGCAACACTGATTGACAATAAATTTCACATGCTGTTGTGCAAATGGAATAGACAAAAGGTGGAAATTATAGGCAATTAGCAAGACACCCCCAATAAAGGAGTGATTCTGCAGGTGGTGACCACAGACCACTTCTCAGTTCCTATGCTTCCTGGCTGATGTTTTGGTCACTTTTGAATGCTGGCGGTGCTCTCACTCTCGTGGTAGCATGAGACGGAGTCTACAACCCACACAAGTGGCTCAGGTAGTGCAGTTCATCCAGGATGGCACATCAATGCGAGCTGTGGCAAAAAGGTTTGCTGTGTCTGTCAGCGTAGTGTCCAGAGCATGGAGGCGCTACCAGGAGACAGGCCAGTACATCAGGAGACGTGGAGGAGGCCGTAGGAGGGCAACAACCCAGCAGCAGGACCGCTACCTCCGCCTTTGTGCAAGGAGGTGCACTGCCAGAGCCCTGCAAAATGACCTCCAGCAGGCCACAAATGTGCATGTGTCAGCATATGGTCTCACAAGGGGTCTGAGGATCTCATCTCGGTACCTATTGGCAGTCAGGTTACCTCTGGCGAGCACATGGAGGGCTGTGCGGCCTCACAAAGAAATGCCACCCCACACCATGACTGACCCATCGCCAAACCGGTCATGCTGGAGGATGTTGCAGGCAGCAGAACGTTCTCCACGGCGTCTCCAGACTCTGTCACGTCTGTCACATGTGCTCATGTGCTCAGTGTGAACCTGCTTTCATCTGTGAAGAGCACAGTGCGCCATTGGCGAATTTGCCAATCTTGGTGTTCTCTGGCAAATACCAAACGTCCTGCACGGTGTTGGGCTGTAAGCACAACCCCCACCTGTGGACGTCGGGCCCTCATACCACCCTCATGGAGTCTGTTTCTGACCGTTTGAGCAGACACATGCACATTTGTGGCCTGCTGGAGGTCATTTTGCAGGGCGCTGGCAGTGCACCTCCTTGCACAAAGGCGGAGGTAGTGGTCCTGCTGCTGGGTTGTTGCCCTCCTACGGCCTCCTCCACGTCTCCTGATGTACTGGCCTGTCTCCTGGTAGCGCCTCCATGCTCTGGACACTACGCTGACAGACACAGCAAACCTTTTTGCCACAGCTCGCATTGATGTGCCATCCTGGATGAACTGCACTACCTGAGCCACTTGTGTGGGTTGTAGACTCCGTCTCATGCTACCACGAGAGTGAGAGCACCGCCAGCATTCAAAAGTGACCAAAACATCAGCCAGGAAGCATAGGAACTGAGAAGTGGTCTGTGATCACTACCTGCAGAATCACTCCTTTATTGGGGGTGTCTTGCTAATTGCCTATAATTTCCACCTTTTGTCTATTCCATTTGCACAACAGCATGTGAAATTTATTGTCAATCAGTGTTGCCTCCTAAGTGGACAGTTTGATTTCACAGAAGTGTGATTGACTTGGAGTTACATTGTGTTGTTTAAGTGTTCCCTTTATTTTTTTGAGCAGTGTATATATATATACACATACACGTACATATGCATACATACCTACATACATACACATACTTATATACATACTTTTTTTAGAATCTACCTTATTTATTCCCCGCAAACCCTACCACCCTTCCCCCAATTGGAGTAAACTAATAAACAATAACACTTAGGCTTCTACCTTCAGTTTATACATATTATACACATTTTACAGACACAATCTATTTTACAATAGTTATATAAGATCTGGTCCAGTGTCTGTGTTCTTTTGCCCATCTTAATCTTTTTTTTATTTTAATTTTATTTCTTTGTAACTCTGACTAGAAGGCCATCAGCCCGGAGTCACCTCTTCACTGTTGACGTTGAGACTGGTGTTTTGCAGTTACTATTTAACGAAACTGCCAGTTGAGGACTTGTGAGGCGTATAGAAACATACGCAAACTAGACACTCTAATGTAGTTGTCCTCTTTCTCAGTTGTGCACCGGGGCCTCCCACTCCTTTTTCTTTTCCAGTTAGAGCCAGTTTGCACTGTTCTGTGAAGGGAGTAGTACACAGCGTTGTATGAGATCTTCAGTTTCTTGGCAAGTTCTCGCATGGAATAGCCTTAATTTCTCAGAACAAAAATAGACTGAAGAGTTTCAGAAGAAAGGTCTTTGTTTCTTAGCCATTTTGAGCCTGTAATCGAACCCACAAATGCTGATGCTCCAGATACTCAACTAGTCTAAAAATGGCCAGTTTTGTTTGTTCTTTAATCAGCCTAACAGTTTTCAGCTGTGCTAACATAATTGCAAAAGGGTTTTCTAATGATCAATTAGCCTTTTAAATTGATAAACTTGGATTAGCTAACACAACGTGCCGTTGGAACACAGGAGTGATGGTTGCTGATAATGGGCCTCTGTACGCCTATGTAGATATTCCATAAATAAATCTGCCGTTTCCAGCTACAATAGTAATTTACAACATTAACAATGTCTACACTGTATTTCTGATCAATTTGATGTTATTTTTGATGGACATTTTCTTTTGCTTTTCTTTAAAAAACAAGGACATT
Organism: Salvelinus namaycush; assembly: GCF_016432855.1. Classification (NCBI taxonomy): domain Eukaryota; kingdom Metazoa; phylum Chordata; class Actinopteri; order Salmoniformes; family Salmonidae; genus Salvelinus; species Salvelinus namaycush. Next base: position 55,057,425 of record NC_052309.1, read on the forward strand.
TCTAAGTGACCCCAAACTTTTGAATGGAAGTGTATATATGTACGTATATTATTTTACTGCTCTAGGGATGTATTTATTGTTTAGATAACCTTATTTACTATTATGTATTGATTTACTTTTTATTTTTTCACTTTTTATGTGATGCACAATGCAGAGAACACCGGAAGAAGAATTATCATTTAATTACCATAGTGAATTATTGTAATGTTTGTTGTTGTGTCAATTAATCCCATAAGGGATGGGTTGCCAATTGGCGATTTGACACGAAAATAACATTTCATTCATTCCAGAATGCGGCAGCCCGCATGGTGTTCAACCTTCCGTAGTTCTTCCATATCACCCCGCTCCTCCGCACAGTCCACTGGCTTCCAGTCTAAGCTCGCATCATCTTCAAAACCCAGGTGGTTGCCTGCAGTGCAGCAAGAGGAACTGCCCCTCCTTACCTTCAGGCTATCCTCAAACCCTACATCCCAATCCTAGCACTCTGTTCCGCCACCTCTGGTCTCTTGGCCCTCCCACCCCTACGGGAGGGCAGCTCCCGCTCAGCCCATTCAAAGTTCTTCTCTGTACTGGCACCCCAATGGTGGAACAAGCTTCCCCCTAAAGTCAGGAAAGCGGAGCCCCTGCCCATCTTTCTAAAACATCTGAAACCTTATCTCTTTGAATAGTATTTTAAATATCTCTCACGGCGTCTCCACTTGAGGTCCCCCCATGCTCCACTCGAGGCCCCCCAACCCCCCACCCCCCCGACAATCAACCCGCTATAGTGGGCTGCTGGGAGTTTTTTTTGCCTGCCCACTGTGCCCAGGTTAATGAGGCCACATTGTTGACAGAAAAGGCCTCAAAAAAAGTTAATGAATCCATACAGCCAAGTAATAATTCATCATAGATCAATCATTTATTTCCATACATATATTTCATATCAATGTTAAAATAATCCAGGTTCTTCTCATAATAGTAGAAACAAGTGTCATTAATCACCCACAGACGGGTTAATAATAATGGACTATTCCACGTGCATTGTTTCACGCAATATGATTGCAAATGTGACTTTCATTGAAATTAAGCTATGAGGCACTTTCAGAGTGGGGCAGAGAAAATACATTTTTATTTTAACTGAAGTTAACCTTTACCTAAGTTAACAGTTCTTTAGTAAAAAGACAGGTGTTGCTGATAATACTGCCATCTTGTCGAAGCAGAGGAGATGTATGTTTAGCCCATATATCTCATGCTGCCTGGCAAAAAGAGTATGGCATGTCATATTCTTTTTGGCCAGACAGTATCAGATATATGGGCTACATATAGTAAGACAGAGGGGTGCTGTTTCCCTCGCTTGGATGCTTTCTCCGGTGAGATAGTTTCAGCCACTTACGAATTGAAAGAAAGTTGGCAGGTGCACATTGCACTGTTAGGATGCTGGAATTATTTTGGATGAACGTGCGAAGGTAGCCTACTTTTTTTAAGTGATTTGTGTGTCATTCAGATGAAAACATCATGACTGGTTGTGTTCATGGCACATTAAAAGGTAATACATTTTTACAGTTAAATTACATATCGTTACTCTAAAACCCATACAAAATGTGTGTGGGGGTGCTCAGACTGGCCGCTGCCTGGGGCCTCCAAGTCACTAAGTGTGCCCCTTGTGAGGATAATACTGAGGATGATGATGAGCCTGATGCATCACTTTATAATAATGTGACTAAGACAAGAGGGAGAGAGTCATTGTTTTCCCAGCCTGTGCGGAAAAGTCCTCAAGCATTACAAGGAATTGTTTCACATATCTTTGACATATGTGTGTGTGTTGCAGGGCTGCCCTGTCCCGTCGGGCGTGGTGGAGTTCGAGAGGTTGCTGAGGGAGTCCCAGAAGGAGGTGCTGAGGCTCCAGAGGCAACTGTCAGTCTCCTCCTCCAGAGTCACCTCCTCTAAGGAAACATTCTCTAAAGAAACCTCCTGCAGGGAGCACAACGGCCACGACAGGCCCTGCACACCCGAGGAGAAGAGGAAAGAGAATGTAAGGACTGGAACTATTTAATAATATAATAAATACCATTTAGCAGACGCTTTTATGTAAAGCGACTAACAGTCATTCGTGCATGGCTCCAACACTGCCCCCTGTTGATGGTAAAGAGCACTACATCAGAGCTGTATAGGACCAGAATACCTTTTGCCCTGTTAGAAAAAGAACTCAAAGCAACGGACCTGGGTTCAAAAAGGTTTAAAAATACATTTGAATGCTTTAGCTGTACCTGATTGAGCTTTCCTGTTGCAGTCTAACCAATAGAAAACTCTTAAATGCACAAACCATACCCACCTGGCACCAGAGATACTTTTGAGGAGATGGGAAACTCCATTGGAATCATATTAACGCCCATTGTGTACTTTGCCTGTACGTTGTCAATGGCCCACGCAGTGCATTTTGGGTACACTCTGACAAGGAGATCTCTCCTTCAAGGCATTAATGGGAGTCAATTGGGCGCTAGCACAAAATCCAAACATGAGCACAAATTGAACAAGAAGCTCAACATTACAAATCTTTTCCAGGATTTGAGGTAATTAACTTGTTCTCTGTAATATCATATAGCTTTGAAATCGTGACATTACGTACTTTTGAGGAAAATATGCCGACTTCATGACTCATACCCTGACTTTTAGAAGGGATTGCTTGATGATTAGCTTATCAACCGCGTGACGCAGCATGACAACGCAATGGCGACTGGTGGACAGTCTGCTGGGCAGAGCGTAATACTTTTCTCCATTCATTTCCCACTGGGATTCTTATCTCCTCCTTTTCTAATATCTCTGCTGGCACTTCAAGCAGGCTAAAGCAAATGAGAAAATTATCAGAAATATTTAAAATGGTATATTCCCACCTTATATTAGTCATTAGGATCTTATATAAACATTAGTACAAATCAAATTGTATTTGTCACATGCGCCGAATACCACAGGTGTAGTAGACCTTAACGTGAAATGTTTACCTATAAGCTCTTAACAAACAATGAAGTTTTAAGAAAATAGAGTAAAGAAAATATTTACTAAATATTACAATTAAAATTAAATAAAAAAGGACCACAATAAAATAACAATAATGACGCTATATACATATATAACGGTAACGGAGTCAATGTGTGAGGGTACAGGTTAGTCGAGGTAATTTGTACATGTAGGTAGGGGTAAAGTGACTATGCATAGATAATAAACAGCAAGTAGCAGCAGTGTAAAAACAAAGGGGTGGGGGGGTCAATACAAATAGTCCAGGTGGCCATTGTTCAGCAGTCTTATGGCTTGGGGATAGAAGCTGTTAAGGAGCCTTTTGCCAGGTCTCTGACCTCCCTATAGGCTGTCTCATCATTGTCGGTGATCAGGCCTACCACCGTTGTGTCATCAGCAAACTTAATGATGGTGTTGGAGTTGTGCTTGGCCATGCAGTCGTGGGTGAACAGGGAGTACAGGAGGGGACTAAGCACGCACCCCTAAAGGACCCCCGTGTTGTGGAAAAAATAGCACAAGCAATATCTATAACCTAGAAGTACCCACCCAGATGTAACTGCCCATCTAAGTACTATTTATCTCCAAACACCACATTTTGCTTCCAGTGTGCTTCCGTCCAGATGTTGAGGTTTAAACCATCCAGCTGCTGTGGAATGAGTACAGTGCTGCAGCATTTCCCAAAAGGCAGCACAGCGCGAGGCTGAGTGTGCGGTGACGTGACGCAGCGTGTTTAGGGCCAAGTTTGAGATTAGGCTGAAGCTGACTGACTGACACGGACCGGGTCATGTCTTTTCATTACGAGGGGTGGATGGATAGATCTAATAGCTCTCTGTGCTGTGCTGTACTCTCAGGGTTATGCTGATAGAGCTGACTACAGTAATCTGCCTGACTGCCAGGGGACGTAATGAGATGATTCCCTGTCTTGAACTTGGGCCTGATTTAGAGACACAAGTCACACGCTCCCTCTGCTCTCTCTGCAACACTGATGACTAAAGAGTTCTTAGAAATAGTTAATTTCCTCTCACTCACTACACTACACCCAGATGTGACGGCAGGATAAACCAGATGTCATGAAATGTTCACATTTTGGTTGCAGACTCAATTTAATAAGATAAATATATAAATTAATTTTAAAAACTTTGGTTTAAAAAGAAATACATCTTAAGACATGCATTTCAAGACATTACTTATCTTATTTATCTATGTATTGTATGACAACATAAAGTTAGAGTCAAAATTCACTTTGCTCTTTGCAGCTTAGATGAGAATGCTGGTTCTGGTAATCTGTCATTTGTGTGACACACACATACACACAGAGTGACACACACATGCACGCACACCACAGAAAGGGGCCATGTTGTGTGGCTGTCCACTCTAATCCCCTTTAACAACAGAATGGTACAGTCCAGTAATCCTCTCTCTGTTGCCGTGGTAGCAGTGAGAGGGTTTTGGATGGTAGGTAACGTTAAGACTCCAGCCGACTCTCCTACCAAACACTTTCCTAGCCGATCACCCGCCTCGCCCTGCCTTGCCCCTGCTCTGGATAATTGGGGGCCGGGGATAGCCTTGACGTTGCCACAGATCACTGGAGAGGGGTAGGTTGTATTTGGTGGGGGTGTGTGTTGGTGTCTTTATGTCCCAGTAACTCTGTGTTTGAGGTTAACCTTGTAGTATACCCCCTAGGTACTGTAGGACTCTAAGCTAGACAGGACAGTTTCAGGAGAAATAATCAGACATATCTAGCACTTTGCAGAATAATCATCAAAGTGCAATATAGTTAAGGTTTCGGAAATCTAGATATTATAAGTCTTTGAAACGGGCAAGTGAAAATGTCATCAGAGGAAAAGATTACCATAGCCCGCTGCCTGTAGCTTCAGCTTGGCTGCTCTGTTGGCATTACGTGTTCTCTATGTTATTATTGCACATGATGAGTCCCAACTAAGTGGATTTCTTCTGCAGATCTAATATCGCTGTTGCGTTTCAATATGCATTTCACTAAAAATCCCACAGCCGAGGCCTACTTGTGGAGTCACAGTGACACCTTTCTCCAAAACCTGTTTTGGAACTGTCAGTCAGATATTTCAGATCCCAGATGTGGGAATTTAGACAGCAGCCAGCAGCATATCGTCCGTGAATTAGTGACCGCCAGGCCATTATAATAGCAGTATGGCATCGATGATGATACGTAGCTGTATTAAAACAGAAAACCAAACCAGCAGCCAGGCCAATCCAATCCATTTAAGGTGCTTTTAAAAAGAAGTGATCCAGTTACCTGTTTCAGTAGTCCTCCACAGGGATTACACCAATGTGCTTATTGCATCCTATCCAGGCCCAGGGCTCTGCTGACTGAATGGGATGTGACACTACTGCTGTAAGCATGGACCTGGCCTAGAGTACCTTAACCTAGAGTATAAATCTATGGTATGTTAAGTGTGTACAGTATGTCCATGTACAGTAGCATGGACCTGGCCTTCCATACTCTACCTATAGTATGCGTAGAATAAACATCTATTTTGTGTAAAGAAAGTGTACCCAAACATTCTTCAGCCCAGGTGCTTGACTGAGGGACTTGAAAATCAAGTAAAAACATTCCTCACCTCAGGACACTTCAACGGGTGAATATCAAGGAAAATAAAGAAAAGGCACTGTTTCTGCATAGAGCTGATGATTTATTTATGGGACATACAAACAGGACTGTCTGTAGTATATGTGTAGTATTATGCATAGTATATGCTTTATTAGTTACCAATGTTCTTCTGGCATCCTGGACCAGGGCTGACTGAATGGGTTCTTTTGACACTACTGCAGTAAGCATGGACCTGGCTTACTTTATGGATGGACTACACCTATAGGATGTGTATGGTGCTTTAGTAGGAATGGAGCTATAGTATGTGTAGGTTGAACAGTGTGTGCTTTAGTAAGCATGGACCTGCCCTACTGTCCCTCAGTAACCATTAAATAAACCTAGTGTAGTGGGCATGTACTATTGAAAGCGTGAGCCATGCTTTAGGTCGATGCGCTTTAGTATGTTGTAGTCCAAGTATGAATCAGGTCTTGTGTGACGTTTTATAGGCTCTCCGTTTAGCCATGGACCGGGCCTTGTGTTGCATTGTCCATGTCGTATGTGTGTAGGCATAGTGCACATCATGCTTTAGGAAGCACGGATCCAGGCTACTGCTAGTAGGCATATTGTATAGTTTACCCGCTCAGTAGATATGAACTAGGCTTTTTGTGCAGTTGTTTTATAGTTAATAAACTACTGGTTTGATAACCTCAGGCTATGCCTTGTGCTGTGTCAGGTAAAGTAGTGTATGTGTGGTCCAGAGATGGTTTCCAAGGCCAGGTGTTTGTTGTGTAGTCATGGACAACTCCTGTGGCTTCATGTGGCTGGACACAGAGTTAGGTGGAATTCATGGTTCACACCCTATTATTACAACTTCACAAGCCTCATCTAATTGGCTCTTATCGAGGCATGGACGTGATGTCAGAATAGACTGCAGACTAGTATCATGGCTGTGAACTATGATTGAAGCTTGTGTTTTTTGGGGTAACAAAGCCTCAGGAGTGGACGCAACAGTCACGGTGTGGTCATAATGGAAAGATCAAATACAACTGAAACGTACTGGGCGAGTTTTGTCTAGTGGTAGTGCTGCCGACTCCACACTAACCGTCAGGTCCTCCACTTTCTGTCCTATGGATCTAGCTGATCTATCGTCTCCTCTCTTTCCTTGCTGTGTAAATAAAGTACAAAATCCGGATAAAAACTAACAAATGAAACAATGTATTACACTAAAAACCAACAAAAACAACATTGCTTCTGCCACCTGCCCTGCAGAAGTACTTTTCTTTCCTGCCACTGCCGCAAGCCGTTACAGATGAGTAGTTACTAAGTAGTTACTGTAATTGAAAAGAAGCCAGCCATACCCATAATTGACTAACAAGTTACATTGCATAATGTTGCACAACGATTCCATGAACAATGCCATGTCAATGTGCATGTTCTGACATTTGGAGTGATTGGTTTAGTGGAGCGGGTTGTGAGCTTCAAGTTCCTCGATGTCCACATTCACTAAGGACCTATCATGGCCCAAACACCAACACAGTCGGGAAGAGGGCACAGCAACAACCTCTTTCCCCTCAGGAGGCTGAAAAGATTTGGCATGGGCCCTCAGATCCTCAAAAAGTTCTACAGCTGCACCATGACTGTACCATCTTGACAGGCTGCATCACCGCTTGGTATGGAAACTGCTCGGCAACTGCAAGGCGCTACAGAGGGTAGTGCGTACCGCCCAGTACATCACTGGGGCCGAACTCTTTGCCATCCAGGACCTCTATACCAGGCAGTGTCAGAGGAAGGCCCTAAAAATGGTCAAAGACGCCAGCCACCTAGGTCCATAGACTGTTCCCTCTGCTACCGCATGGCACTGGAGCGGCAAATCTGGGACCAAAAGGCTCATGAAAAGCTTTTACCCCCAAGCCATAAGACTGATGAACATTTAATCAAATGGCTACCCTGACAATTAACATTGTTTTTATATAATTATAAAGGGGGTCAATGTTATTATTTTTATTTTTTCACTTACTCTCTTGCACTGGCTCTACGCACACTCACTAGACTGTACCCACACACTCACACATACTACACTAACACTTACACTCACACATACTACACTAACACACACACACACACACACTACGCTAACACGCACAAAAAAACACACATGTATATTGACGCCACACACACACACTTGGAAATAGACCCACTTTCACACACTTCACACACAATACTGTTGTTCTGTTTATTATCTATCCTGATTGCCTAGTCACTTTTACCCCTACCTACAGTTGAAGTTGGAAGTTTACATACACCTTAGCAAAATACATTTAAACTCAGTTTTTCACAATTCCTGACATTTAATCCTAGTAAAAATGCCCTGTCTTAGGTCAGTTAGGATCACCACTTTATTTTACGAATGTGAAATGTCAGAATAATAGTTGAGAGAATGATTTATTTCAGCTTTTATTTCCTTCATCACATTCCCAGTGGGTCAGAAGTTTACATACACTCAACTTGGATTCAATATCAGCATGGGACTTGTCTATTTACACACAGAAACAGCACTATACGGGTTAAACACAGCAAGGCATAACACTGCCTGTTGGCTGACAAGTTACTACAGTTTAGTAACAAAATCGCATCCATGGGTGGGCCTGGGAGGGCATAGGCTCACCCACTGGGGAGCCAGGCCCAGCCAATCACAATACGTTTTTCCCCACAAAAGGGCTTTATTACAGACAGAAATACTACTCAGTTTAATCAGCTGTCTGGGTGGCTGGTATCAGACGATCCCGCAGGTGAAGAAGCCGGATGTGGAGGTCTTGGGCTGGCATGGTTACACGAGGTCTGCGGTCTATTCCACTCCTGAGGCCGGTTGGACGTACTGCCAAATTCTCTAAAACGACACTAGCCTAGGCTTATGGTAGAGAAAATAGCATTTCTCTGGCAACAGCTCTGGTGAACATTCCTGCAGTCAGCATGCCAAATGCAGTCAGCATGCCACGCTACCTCAAAACCTGAGACATCTTTGGCATTGGATTGTGTGACAAAACTTCACATTTTAGAGTGGCGTTTTTTTGGTCCCAAATACAAGGTTTCTTGATATGCCACACCTATCAGGTGGATGGATTATCTTGGCAAAGAAGAAATGCTTACTAACAGGGATGTAAACAAATTTCCCCCCAAAAATGTTGAGAAATAGGCTTTTTGTGCATATGGAAAGTTTCTGGCGTGTTTTATTTCAGCTAATGAAACATGGGAGCAACACTTTACATGTTGCGTTTTATATTTTTGTTCTGTATATATCACATAGCTCACACTCAACACATTAGGCATTATGCAACATCGTCTCTCTCTGTGTCTTCCCCTCAAATACTATCTGACCTGCATGCCACACTGCCTGAACTCTGATAATCTGTGGCTCTGATCTCTGAACCTCAGCATTGTGGGCAAACAATCAAATTCCCTCCTTATACATGCCTATCTGAGCTCAGGGGACCGACCGCTTTCACTCCCTCACTTCCCTAGATCAATGGACTGGGCTTAGGTGCACGGACAGTATTCTATTCTACGGTTCTATTTTAGGTATTCTATTCCACTCCTGATCATTTTTTTGCTCATAGTAACCTTAATAATGATAATAGTAATAATAATACAGTTATTTTCCCTGGCTCGTGTTCTATATTGTAAGTGTGTGAGTGCTCATGTGTGCAAGTATATTATGTGGTCTCAAATGGCTAGCAACACTGAGCGGTCTCTTCATAGAGGTATAAGCAGTCACTTCAGAGAGAGTTTTCTCTTCACATGGCGCTGGCTGGTCCTTACTTTGATCCTGTTACTCGGTCATAGCCTTGTCTGCACTAGCCTAGTTCTACAGGATTAGATAAGTAGGTGTGGCTCTAAAATTAGAGACCTGATTCCTGACTCTTAACCCGCTGAAGCTAGGGTGACAAGGAGAAGACACTAATGTCATCCAGATCCAGAGCCACTTCCCCACACTTAGTTCCCCTCCCCAGCCACAGCTGTTATTTCTCTATGAACAAATTAACAACAGACTTTCAGCATGTCTATAGAGAAGGGCATTCTACATGTACTGCACTGACACAAACGACTCTATGATTGGCTGAAAGAAATTGATAATAAGAAGATGGTGGGAGCTGTACTCTTAGATTTCAGTGCAGCCTTTGATATTATAGACCATAATCTGTGTCATTGAAATTCTACACAGGGACACTCGAAGTAAATCTTAAGAGTCATTGTTTATTAATAGTTAACTGGAGAGGTTCCAACAAACTTGATGCACCATATTACACGTCTGTCAGGAGCTCTATTGGGGCAGTCCCGTTAGATATCTTATATACTGCTTACAGACACATTACATACGCATGATTTAGCTTATTCATCATTCATAATTAATTCATCATTAACGTTTGGTTCATGCAAAATATTAAAGTAAGAAATCAATCCAACACAAACTGACATTAACAAACAGAAACAATACAACACAAAAACAGCATTCTTAATACCACAACTGACTAAACAAGTCCTACAGGCTCTAGTTTTATCATATCTTGACTACTGCCCGGCAATATGGTCAGGTGCTGCAAAGAAAGACATAAAAAAAGCTACAGCTGGCTCACAACAGAACAGAACATATTGCCCTAAAAATGTTCCAAGAGAGCTAATGTCAAAATGCATGTTGACCTTTCATGGCTCAAAGTAGAGTAGAGATGGTCTGCCTTCACTTCTCCGTTTTGTTAGATATATGAATGTGTTAAAAACTCCAAACTGTCTATTCAGTCAACTAACTTACAGCTCTGACAGACATTCATATTCCACAAGGCATGCAACTAAAGGTCTCTTCATTGTCCCTAAAGCCAAAATGAATTCAAGGCAACGCACAGTAATATATAGAGCCATGATAGCATGGAACTCCTTGCCATCTCAAATCACTCAAACAAGCAGCTAAAGTAGCTTTTAAAAATGAATTAAACCTCACATCAAAGCACAACGCCACTGACCTAAATAAAAAAGTCTACATATGTAAAGTGAATGATTCAATTGAAACTTTAGATATAGGAAACTCCAACACAGTTGCTGAGGTGATGGATTAAAGTGAAGCCTTAGCGGGGAGAAAACTCCATCTGTTATTCATTCATGAGTTGAATGGCATGGTTGCTAGGGTGAAATCTGTGGTTGAAGCCTTAGCTGGAGGAATTATTGTGTTTCCATTGACATTTTCATTGCACTTGCATTCAGTAGCATCTATGAATTATTATTATTATGAATAGTATTGATGTCAAACGGGAGAACCAAGGACACGGGTGGTTCCTAATGTTGTGAGATTCTCGTTAGTGTTTACAGAACAACTGGTTCTGAGAGATTAGGATCAGGACTTGCGTTTGTAACAGTAAGCAACTGTAACAAAATGGATGACTTCAGTGTAGCTGTTATTATGAGTACATGTTGCATGGACTGCTAAGGCATAAAAATATAAAAGTGTGTATTCTTATTTTAAATGTATGTAGTTCTGTACCTGTCTACTCATGCTATGTATTGTAATTTTTTCTACATCTAATTTATGTAGTTTTGTACCTGTCTATTCATGTTTTGTATTATGTCATTTTATGTAGTTCTGTCCTTCAGCTGTAATTGTCTATTGATGGTATGTATTATGTCATGTTTTATATTTTTGGTGGAACCCAGGAAGAGTACCTGCAGCTTTGGCTGTAGCTAATATGGATCCTAATAGAATACTAATACATCAGCACCTGTATTTAAAAAGCGTCTCAGATTAGGAGTGCTGATAGAGCATCAGTTTTCCCTTCTCATAATGAATATGAGGGGATACCTGATACTCGATCAGCACTCCTACTCTGCTTAGTTGATACGGGTTCAGAAGTACTCTCTTTCTCCTAACTCGAAGAATCGCCTAACTCTAAGCAGTGTATTATAATCGTAAAGGAATATCAATTAAAGGAGAGGAGGGACTCTCCTTTCTAAAGAATACTTAAGAGTTACATCCAGTCTGCTAGTATTGGTATGTGAGTCACGGTTCAGGCTGGAGGGATTCCCTGTGGATTAGATGACTGTAGAGGAGTCCGAGGAGTCAGGCCACTGGGAAGGAAGAAAGGCTGGAGGATAGCTGTATTATAATCCCTGTCTATCTGTCAATTGGTTGGTGCTGAGAGTCAGGTTTATATTACACAACCTTGAGGTTGATATTACACATTTGTGTTCTGCTATTATTCTGCTATGTTCTCTTTTAGCCCCTTTGTTTGACACAGCTCTCTACACAGGGGGAATGATGCTCACGTCTAATTCATTGAAACGCTTTTCAATCAAGCCGTTAGCCAAAGAAAATTGTTTAGTCATGGTTTCCATAGATTTGAATGATGGGCTTTGCACCTCTGTCGGTCTGGGTATTATTATGTCTAGTCTGGCTTTAGCCTTACAGAGCCCGTGTGAAACTTCTGGGTTCAAATACATTTCAGTATTTGGTATTTTAAATAATTTTTCTGTGTATATGAGTTTTTCAAATACTTTGCAAGTGTATTTCCAAATACATTCACATATCTTTTCAAGTAAAATTCTTTAAATGTATATGAAAGTAATTGAGATATTTGAATCCAGGTCTGTTCATTACGTTGACTTATGTAATACTCAAGGTGTCAAGGTTTGCCCTTGCCTTACCCCATTCTTTATCTTCTTTAATCTGTATCAAGTGAGGTTTAATTATTATGTGCACGGATGCGCTTCACACTGCTACAACGTGGAAACTACGGAACCAAAACAGCGGAGAAGTTTAGCCTCGCTCTTCAACGCTCTTAGTAGTTGCGAAAATTGACCCATTATGTGTTTACTTTGTGCATGCAACGTCATCTCGCAGAGTCTGCCTTCTAGGCATAATTGTGAACTTCCTGGTTTGTGCCCTTGGCAGGTTGCAGCAGAGACCCCGTGTGTGGCGTTAGATGAGGCTCCATCCAGGTGTGAGGAGACTCCCAGAGAGGAGGAGGAGTCAGGGTCGCGAGTGACCCCAACCCCACTGGGTCTCTGCCCCGCCCCCACCCCTAGCCTCTCCCACCAGGAGGAGCACACAGAGGAGCAGCGACTACAGTTGCTGGTGAGAACAAATACATCAATGCCACAAATGCACACACACTCACACACATATGATTGACCCACTCACCTCGTACAATATACAACCCTGTCATGGCTAGCTATACTGACACATACACACATGCACATACCTCTCGTTGGAGACTGGACTGATATTATGAGTGGGATATGATGTAATGTTTGCTTGTAGTCTGGAGGATGGCTCACAGACAAATAATCGTTAGAACAAATCAGGCCACAGGTCTTCGCTTTTTAATAATCAATATTGTCGTGCTGCAGCTGTTGCGTCTCGTCAGTCAATTAGCCACTGAGTCCCCCCACACAGCACACATAACAGTCCTTCTGCAGTCATCATAATGCTTGGTTATTCTGTTGTGTCTGGCGATGGATGTTGAAATAAGCCGATTTTTATTTATTTATTTTTTCCATTTCGCTACTGGGGGGTGGGGGGGCCTGCATGACTGTGCATGTAAGCTGCATTTAGAGTAATTAAAGAATGCTAAGCTTGTTAATACCTCGTTGTTACCATGTCAGAGGTCAATATGGAAATCAAGAGCTTATATTTTATTTTGGAGCCAAAACAGATTGATCGTGATTTGTGCAGACACTTTTTGTCAAACACAAAAATGATATGTTAATATGCTTTGACATCTGATATGCACGACAGGGTATCATAGACATGGTACTGTAGCTGGGTAGGCTCACAGAACAGTGTACATGTGCATGATAGTCTTACTGTCTGACGTCAAATAGGCCTGTCACGTTTAGGAATAGGCAGCCAAAAACAACACACATATGATCACAACACTAAAAGCTCCTATTTCAAACACCGTGTTCAGATTTCAATGGGGCGAATATGGTCAGATATGGATGTTTCTGACGCATGTAGGTCGTGTAGTCGCTGTAACGTGACATGCTCTGGCTTTGTTTCAGAAACAGGAGCTGAGTAAGAAGAGAAAAGAATGTGAAAACCTTGAGCATGAAGTAAGGAAGAGACAGAAGAAATGTCTAGATTTGGTAAGACATCTTCAGGGCCGTCCACTCATGTGTTTGTTAACTACTGTACTCTCAGCGTGCTACTACCAGTGGACCAGGTGTTATGACCAACGGAAGCTGGTGAAGTGAGAACATCCCACTGGAATGGAATGAATGGAACAGTATCAACCACATGAAGGTTCCAATAATTCCATTCCAGCCATTACATTAAACCCATCCTGAAATGAAAGTGACACCAGCCTCCACTGATTACAGCACCAATGTTTCGGCTGTACTACAGTATAGTGACTATACTCTCTCTTGACTGGGACTGATGAGAAATAATGGCTTCATCCCTGGCTGTTGAATCTTGTCTTCTTGTTGTCGTTTGTGCTCTGACAGGAGAGCCTGCTTGAGGATGAGCGGGGCAAAAATGAACAACTAGAGGAGGAGGCGGATCTCCTCAGGAGGAAGGCACAGCTGCTCGACCAGGTCAGTCTCCATTCTATTCTATTGAGGGCCTCTTAGGCTTAGTGTTGTTTTGATGACAGAATAAATCTCTACATTATGGTTCAAATGGGAACCCTCAACAGTCTTTTCTGTCGTGAACCTTCAGTAGACTGGAAGGGCTTCTGTTTCTATGTTGGAATGGGACAGTATTTGTTTTGTCTGTCCTTCTCATGCTAGTCATGAGGAATGCCAGTACTCTCTCTCTATCCCCATCCCTCTCTCTCTCTCCCCATCCCTCTCTCTCAGGCCCAGGTTGAGAATGAGGAGCTGAGGGAAGACCTCTCTGAAGTGACCGCTCAACGTGATTCAGTTCTCGAGGAGAACCAGAGACTCCGTGCCAAACTGGAGAACCTAGAGCAGGTCCTAAAGGTACAGGCTCACCTCCAGTCTTCTGTTGCAACACTTCCAAGTTTCACTATTTCAGAACAAATGTGACGAAACCGGAGATCCCTGGGGCCAGGTTCACTTTGACTACAAACATAGTAGTGTTAGCATTTATTAGTAGTGTTGCCAGTATGCATTTGCTAGTAGTCTTGCCATTTGTCTGGGAATTTGCCTCATGGAAGCCGAGAGTAGAGAATATAGAGTAATTATGTCAGTGTTGTTTGACTACATGAAATACGTGTCTCCTTTGATTGCTTGCAGCATATGCGAGAGGTCGCTGAGCGAAGGCAGCAGCTGGAACTAGAACATGAGCAGGCACTGGCTATCCTCAAGTTTAAACAGGATGAGATCAAACGGCTACAGCGGGTGAGCAGCACCGTACATGGCCTCTGGTCCTCTGTAGCTCAGTTGGTAGAGCATGGTGCTTATAATGCCAGGACAGTGGGTTCAATTCCCAGGACCAATACGTAAAATGTATACTTACATAAAAATATATATAAATGGCATATACAGTGCATGTGGAAAGTAATCAGACCCCTTCCCTTTTTCCACATTTTGTTACGTTACAGCCTTATTATCAAATGGATTATATTGTTTGTTTTTTTCTCATCATTCTACACACAATACCCCATAATGACAAAGCAAAAACTGTTTTTTAGAATTTTTTACAAATGTATTATATCCATTTTTTATATCCTTATGTACATAAGTATTCAGAACCTTTGCAATTAGTCTTGAAATTGAGCTCAGGTGCATCCGGTTTCCATTGATCATCCTTGAGATGTTTCTACTACTTGATTGGAGTCCGCCTGTGGTAAATTCAATTGATTGGTTGCAGTGTATTCAGACCCCTTGATCTTTTTTAGGTTACAGCATTATTGTATTTTGATTTTTTGATTTTTTTCCCCCCTCATCAGTCTACACACAAAGCAAAAACAGTTATTTAGAAATGTTTGCTAATGTAAATATCAAACTTACATAAGTACTCAGACCCTTTACTCAATACTTTGTTGAAGCACCTTTGGCAGCGAGTACAGCCTTGAGTCTTCTTGGGTATGACGCTACAAGCTTGGCACAACTGTATTTGGGGAATTTCTCCCATTCTTCTCTGTAGATCCTCTCAAGCTTTGTCAGGTTGGATGGGGAGTGTTGCTGCAGAGCTATTTTCAGGTCTCTCTGAAGATGTTAGATCGGGTTCAAGTCCGGGCTCTGGCTAGGCCACTCAAGAACATTCAGAGACTTGTCCCAAAGCCACTCCTGCATTGTCTTGGCTGTGTGCTTAGGGTCGTTGTCCTATTGGTAGGTGAACCTTTGCCCCAGTCTGAGGTCCTGAGCGCTCTGGAGCACGTTTTCATCAAGAATCTCTCTGTACTTTGCTCTGTTCATCTTTGCCTCGATCCTGACTAGTATCCCAGTCCCCGGCACTGAAAAACATCCCCACAGCATGATGCTGCCACTACCATGCTTCACCGTATGGATGGTGCAGGTTTCCTCCAGACGTGATGCTTCGCATTCAGGCCAAAGAGTTCAATCTTGGTTTCATCAAACCAGAGAATCTTGTTTCCCATGGTCTGAGAGTCCTTTAGGTGCCTTTTGGCAAATTCCAAGCGGGCTGTCAGTACATTTTACTGAGGAATAGCTTCTGTCTGGTCACTCTACCATAAAGTCATGATTGGTGGAGTGCTGCATAGATGCTTTTTCCTTCTGGAAGGTTATCCCATCTCCACAGAGGAACTCTAGAGCTCTGTCCGAGTAACCATCGGGTTCTTGGTCACCTCCCTGACCAAGACCATTCTCCCCCGATTGCTCAGTTTGGCCGGGCGGCCAGCTCTAGGAAGTGTCTTGGTGATTCCAAACTTCTTCCATTTAAGAATGATGGAGGCCACTGTGTTCTTGAGGACCTTCAATGCTGCAGAAATGTTGTGGTACCCTTCCCCAGATCTGTCCCTCGACACAATCCTGGCTCTGAGCTCTACGGACAGTTCTTTCGACCTCTTGGCTTGGTTTTTGCTCTGACATACACTGTTGACTGTGGGACCTTATATAGACAGGTGTGTGTCATTCCAAACCATGTCCAATCAATTGAATTTACCACAGGTGGACTCCAATTAAGTTGTAGAAACATCTCAAGGATGATCAATGGAAACAGGATGCACCTGAGCGCAATTTCGAGTATCATAGCAAAGGGTCTAGATACTTATGTAAATAAGGTATTTCTGTTTTTTGTTTTAATACATTTGCAA
This sequence comes from Salvelinus namaycush, assembly GCF_016432855.1. Taxonomy (NCBI): domain Eukaryota; kingdom Metazoa; phylum Chordata; class Actinopteri; order Salmoniformes; family Salmonidae; genus Salvelinus; species Salvelinus namaycush. The sequence goes on from NC_052309.1 coordinate 55,074,204, forward strand.
AAAATTCTAAAATTGTTTTCACTTTGTTATTATGGGTTATTGTGTGTAGATTGCTAAGGATTGCTTTTTATTTAATCCATTTTAGATGTAACGTTACAAAGTAGAAAAAGTCAAAGAGTCTGAATACTTTCCAAATGCACTGTATATAACCACAACTGCCAAGAAACCCTGTTCCCAGCAATCACTCCGCAAAACCCAATCAAACTCAAATAAAAAATGTTGTCATCTCTTATATTATGGGTAATTAAGACTTTGTCCAGTAGGAGGCAGCCTTTGGGTGCAAAGTTGTTTGTTTAGTTCTAGAGAGAACTTTTGAGAGGGACTAGATGTGAACTAATAAATAAAAAACAGTGTTTATTTTTCAATTCAACAGGCTGAGTTTTTTGCCAAGAGGGAGCATGAGGGGGTGGTACAGTTGCTGGAGGTAAGTCTGGTCTTGATCTTGTATTTTTATGGTGCCAATAGAGGTCTAGAGCTTGTATTTCTATAGTGCAGACAGAGGTCTAGATCTTGTACTTCTATGGTGGAGTGCTGCATAGATGCTTTTTCCTTCTGGAAGGTTCTCCCATCTCCACAGAGGAACTTCTATGGTGCAGACAGAGGTCTAGATCTTGTATTTCTATGTTTCTGATGATATTTCTATTGGTGCAGAGGTGCGGTTGTTGTAGTTCTATAGACACTACATTATCATTCCCTCTCTGTCACATGAAGGTAGCCTGGCTGTGTAACACAGGACTGTCTATAAAAGGCAGGGCCTCCCTCAACATGCTATAGTATAGGCCTACAGACTTGGCTAATGAGACTGAGGTGAACTTGCACGCTCGAGGGGAATATATCAATATTTATCTAAGCCACAATAGCTAGTGGAAGTCACTGACTCTCTCTCTCTCTCTCTCCCCAGAGAAGTGAGGGGTAGAGTGTGTTTGTTTTAGAGCAGGGATCATCAACTAGATTCAGCCAAGGGACGATTTTTTCTTGAGCGGAAGGTCAGGGGGCCGGAACATAATTACAAATAATTTGTAGACTGCAAATTGACCGCAAGAAGCCCAAACAGATATAGTATTTTACCAAAGCATAATCATTTCAAACCTTGCTTACATTTGTGTACGACCACATATATCTCTCTATTATGCGTGGGAATACTTTGGAAAAGATTTCCAAACTAAAAATCACTTGGAGCTGATTTGCTAGTGTTTCTACAGTATTTTATGTTCAACAATTTAAACGGTGAAAGAACCTCCGACAGACTGATCATCATAGTGTATATTGTCATTGTGTCAGTAAACCCTTTGTTATACAGTGTGTTCATGTGTTGTGTTTCTCTGTGTAAATGAAGTGTGTATGTATTCTGTTGTAGGACTTGATCCAGCTTGTGTTGCAGAGGGAGCTGGTACAGTACCGTTACGCTCCTGTTTTGTTTGAATTGCTCATTACTATTCCTCCTACTCTCTTCCTCTCCATCTCTCTAAACAAAGACCATCACTTGTAAAAGTCTCTCTCTCCCTCCAGAGGAGGTATGGAAGACAGAGAGAAATAGTGATGAGATCATAGTGTCCATACGGTCCGTTTTCTATCCCCATCTCTATGATTTACGCCGACGGACCCTTCTCTCTCAGGACCTGGACTCTAATCTATTAACCATGTTTTTCTTCCTCAACTCCACTTTTCACAAGCATGAGTTTGTTTTTAAAGTGCTTTTTTTCTGTGCTTTGTTTCCCTGCTAACCAGACTACTCTGGACTGCATGCAGGTACCAGCAACACAAAGCCTCTGTCCTGATACTCTAGCCCAGATCCCAACCTCATCCACCCTGTTACCAACCCCCACCTTAAGCCTCTGTGTAGATAGATAGACAGACTACTACACCTTGCCTTTACAAAGTCCTAGACACAAGTGTCCTTGCAGCAAGTAGTGGCTAGTTAGTTTGAGAATCAAGGACAAATTTAAATGTGACCGGTGATACCCTGATTAGGGCTGTGGCGGTGATTGTCAAGCAAATAACTGACAGTCTCACAGTAACTTACCTTTATGAACATAAACACATTTAGCATCTCCTGGCTTCCATGCATAGCCTACAAGCCACTGATGCAGACCTTTGGAACATCTGCATTTTTAAAAGTCTAATAAATCCATGTATTATAGCCTACACCTTCACAATAAATCCATTATTTATTTTAGACAGGTCTAAAGAAACATTATATGAAGAAAATGTAGTCTATTTCAGAAGAACAGAATAGCATACTGAGTTGTCCTTATGTTAGGTCCTGATCTGGCTATGCCATATGGCTGTAGGCTACACTAGTTAATATAGCGAACAAGATTTGCTTAGAATTCTGTGACATTATTTTATACTATTTTATAGTATGAAGAATACAATTTAACATAACTGAATAAAATATAAATGATATTTTCTCCAAACGATTTGAGGGAGTGCGCACATGCAGCTATTTTGTGTTGAGCGGTTAACAAAGAAACAGGTACTCCTATATGCTGAATGTAGATGTATTTATGCAACTTTAGGCTAAATGTTTAGATGATGGAACTTATGATGATTTGAAAAGAGTTGCATGAAAGGCATCAGTCTCTCATTCACAATTTGAAAAGCACTTTATAATATTCTCATCAGGCCTTATGTAACTTTAGTTGTGATACAAATGTTGGGCTGTATGTTTACATTTTTAATACATTCTAAGGCTGCATTATGCGACTGTAATGATCATTTGAAAAAATGATGCATGAAACGCATGAAAGGCATGAGCTCTGCTTTGTTTTTTGCGCAGGCTGTACACACTTCATCGGTCTCTCCTTCACAATTTGACAAGCACTTGATAATGCCTCGAATTTCCCTGCTGCATTCCCTTTGTGTGGCCATAATGCCTCCTAAAAGGCTGAATGCAAAAAAAAAAAATCCATACCTTTTGCGGCCAGTGGCCGTTGTGCCCTTGGGCTGAATTTAACAATTAGAATTCGTGCCGAAACACCTCTCACTCACATGGCTCTCCATCACGTGATCTGGTCTTTCTCACAGGCTACAAGTACAGGCTGCGCGAAGACATCGGGCTGCAACTGCGTGCGTCCTTGTCCAAGGCGCATATTGTAGATATTGGAAGAACTGTCCACATTTACTTTTCGTCAGCTGAAAAGCAAAAGCACTAGCATATGTCAATCTACTATCCCCCATAGTACAAAAGTTGACCTATAAATATTCCAAACATACATAGTCTTGAACAGTTGTGGGATACGATAGATCCCAAATTAATACAACCACTAGGATCAAAAAACCTGTTTCAAGCAATGAGCCTGACGCAGCAGATGAGAACGTTTAGCTCAAAATGTTGATATACTATTAGGCTATTTCTTCACATTATAAGCACAGCAATGCGCACAGGACAGTAGGCTATAAGCGCAGGAAAAGCAGGAAAACACCATTCTCATAAGTGACCACAAATGCGATTTATACATGTTTTGCTTTTATTATGAAGGTAATTTTTATGATGAAAATGATCTTCCCCAAACTAGAAACTCACGTATGTATGCCAGTTAGGCTCTACACCCGCTGTAAAGTTATTTGGCCACTTTAGTTGTGATACAAACCTTGTCAAAACATATAGGCCTATGGACTAGGCTACATGAGGTGTGATTTGACTGTGATTTGAAAAAGTTACAAAAATCATAATGCGCTGTTTGCATTAAGCTAGGCTGTCACGCTGGTATAAAGGATTTGGAGACAGGCGCAGGAATACACAATAGGGGTTTTTAATACACCCAAAACAAACACGTATACAAAAACACTGGGCTGTACCCAAACAAACAAGCGAGGGTAAACCTCGTTGAATGACACGGGACGATACCCATAAAACACAACATGCTGCGTGCTTTATATAACAGCTGCACCAACGCATAGGTACTCACACCACCAACGGACATGGGAACAGTAACTGACAAAGACAGAGGGAACAGAGGGCACATATATAACATACTAATCAGGGGAAATGGGAACCAGGTGTGTGTAATCAGACAAGACAGTCCGGGGTTGATGATAATGAATCCCGTTCAGTGAAGCCTAGAAAGCCGGCTACGTACTGGTGAACAGAACATCAGTACCGGGGGGATCCGTGACGTAGGCATTATTCACGAGTGATAATAAATTATTCACAAGTGATATGCTAATGTTGTCACCCATTACACTATTCTTGATTTAATCTTGTCTTTAAATATACTAAATAATATATGTGTGAAATATGTTTTGATTTAGAATGGACCATTTGTAACGGCGTTCCTCCTCCTCTTCATCCGAAGAGGAGGAGCAGGGATTAAACCAAAATGCAGCGTCTTGATATGACATGATTTATTTAAGTAAAGACGAAAACACGAACTTCACTTGAAACTAAACAAAACAACAAACGGAGTAGACGAACCTGAACATAAGAACTTACATAACACGAAGAACTCACGAACAGGAAAATGACTACACAAAACGACGAACGAACGAAACAGTCCCGTATGGTGCAAACAAACACAGACACAGGAGACAACCACCCACAACAATCAATGTGAAAACACCTACCTTAATATGGCTCTCAATCAGAGGAAATGAAAACCACCTGCCTCTAATTGAGAGCCATATCAGGTCACCCTTTAAACCAACATAGAAACAGAAAACATAGACTGCCCACCCAAACTCACGTCCTGACCAACTAACACATACAAAACTAACAGAAAACAGGTCAGGAACGTGACACCATTATCATGCACCTATCTCGAAACGGGCAATGGAAAAAAATACATGTCATCTAGGCACTTAAAAAGCGATTGGAGGATGCTTTTCACATAGTTCATTTTCATGCCAGCCAGGTAGGCTATAATCCTGTTGTGAAGAGAAGCAATGTGCTAAATATTAGGACATTTGAGAAATAAATATGGTAGGCCTAGCCTACAGAAAGCTGATGGGATCCTCCTCTTTTTAATTGAGGCCATCACTCTGTTTTCTGACGCAATTGCATAGCCTATAGAAATGTTACGCAACATGAGCTCATGGGCTCTCATTAAGTGTTTGATTTTCGAATACATTTGCATTGATGTCAGAATGATTAGAGGGACAATAGAGTGCAGAGTTCCAGGCAGTTAGCAAGTTTGGTTGGCTACTAATGACCATCAGCAGCATCAGAGCTTGGAGAAGCCTAATATGGTCACCGTAACAGCCCTAAACCTGAGGCCGTATTTATTGTCTCTGGGGACTTTAATAAAGCAAATCTGAGGAAAACGCTACCGAAGTTCTATACCTGAAGTTATTGGTTTCTAGGATGTATTTATGGAAAGGCAAAGATGGCCTCGTATGTTCTCTAGCTACAGCAGAGGTGGTCTATAGTGTTGTAACAGGCTTTGAATACAACACGACAAGCTTATTTGGGCTCTCTCTGAGAGGTGATAGGCTCCAGCCAGGCCGGCGTGTGTCAGTGTACTGTCCTATGTGCCTTTTCCTACACATCTGTGTGGTTCAGCCAGTTACATAACAAGCCTAGTAGTAATTGTGTTCATTTTAAATAATCCCTTTGTGTTGACACGGAGAAACCCTCTGATGCCGGCTGGCCCTCAGTGTGTGAATGTGTATTAGTATGTGTCCGTGTGTGCGCTAGCGCTGTGTGTATGGACGTGTTTCACTATACACGTCCACACACACACACAGAGAGAGAGAGTGGAATGTGAGGGAGGGAGTGGAGTGTGAGAGAATGAGTGAGTGAGGGAGGAATTGGAGTGTGAGAGAGTGAGTGTAGGTGATTAAAGTCAGTGTTAAACAGGTCAGGCCGAGTGACGCTGCTGTTAGATTACTCTATGGCACGAAATCCAGTCCCCCGCTGGGCTGAGTAAACTGAACCTTGTTCATAGGAGAATTGGCTTGGTTCTTAAGCTCAAGGTGTTAAGATAGAGTTAGCCTGCTTTCTTGGCAGTCGAGCTGTGACCCTGACATAGTGGGGCTTCTCTCTCTCTTCCCTCTCTCTCTCTCTCCTCTCAACGTAGTTTTGTATCTCGCTATTGGGAGCTTGATCTATCCTATAGTCAGCACAGTGACTCAAATCTCGTAAGAGAACGGGTAGCATGCCCCCACCAAAATAAAATACTTTTGTGAACCAACACTTGCACTTGACTTTTTCCGCCCTTACTAGCTCTGACTTTGCTGTTAGCTACTTTATTGAGGAAAGATGTTCTTACTATGACTGTGATATCTTAAGATGAATGCACTAATTGTAAGTGAGCGTCTGTTAAATTACTAAAATGTAAAATGTCATACATTAGCTGGATCTACTTGCTATATCTCCCACTTTGTGACTTGGTTCATGTTAGAGTTCGAGCAGTCATTTGGGACAGGCTGTGCTTGGTGGTGTAGGTGAGAGGTTTGACAGGAAGGTGTGTGTGTGTGTGTGTGTGTGTGTGTGTGTGTGTGTGTGTGTGTGTGTGTGTGTGTGTGTGTGTGTGTGTGTGTGTGTGTGTGTGTGTGTGTGTGTGTGTGTGTGTGTGTGTGTGTGTGTGTGTGTGTGTGTGTGTGTGTGTGTGTGTGTCAGTGCACGTGTGTTTCGTTTAGCTAGGGGCCCTGTCACATCACTACCAGGAAACTCCCACCACAACCGGAAGTGAAAGCAGCCGGTTATAGAAACTCACTGGGGGCTGATGCTAAACCCTGTTAGAGCGTTCTGACTGAGCTGTGGCCGTGGCTTTGCTAGTGTGACTGTGAGCGCTGCTGAACTGTGTCGGAGGACATGCAACTCGCTGCAAACTACGCTAGCTACGCTTCAGATTCTGTTTGTCACCCACAAAACCAACACCTCCTACTAAGGCCCTGAAACCTGTTACTCAACCTTCTCACTCCTTTTCCCGCCTTTTTGTCTTTTCATTTGATCCTAAATGTGATTGTAATTGTGAGTGTTTATGCATATAATAAGTCAATTTTTTAAAGTTGATATTCCAGTAGTATAATTTTTAAATAGGCAGATTGTCAAAGTAGGCCACCACACAAATACCCTTTCATTAGCCTATGATATTTTGTTTGCCTAGGAGCTGAAACTAAATCGTGTGTGTGTGTGTGTGTGTGTGTGTGTGTGTGTGTGTGTGTGTGTGTGTGTGTGTGTGTGTGTGTGTGTGTGTGTGTGTGTGTGTGTGTGTGTGTGTGTGTGTGTGTGTACGTGTGTGTACCTCTATCTCTCTCTGTGCTGTCTTCAGTCTAAGGTGCGTGAGTTGGAGGATAAATGTCGCAGCCAGAGTGAACAGTTCGGCCTGCTCAGCCATGAGCTGGAGACCTTCCGACTGCAGGCCGGCAAACTGGACCTGGCTGGCTCCGCACTCCTCACTAACCATGCCCTCTGCCATCTGACCAACGGTGTGGGCCTCGCTGGGGGTAACCATGGCAACCGTTATTACCATCATGTTCCTGATACATGCCGAAGGGCAACCGTTATTACCATGATATTACCCTAACCATTAAAACCATATCATAATACCGTCACGACACCAATACATTCCACATGCTCACTCATATTCCCTTCATGAAATACACTCCCCATCCCAATAAATGCATCTTCATATGGCCTTTGTATGCCCCCTCTGGCTCATTTTAACTACTAATACTGAATCTCCCTCAGGCACAGTTTACCAATATGGTCTATAGTTCCTACCAAGATTGATTGTACACATGAAGATTGCTAAACTAAAGAGTGTTTGTTCCAACCCTGGATCTCCATTTAGGATTGTGTTGGTATTACTTTTAGATCGACATGATTACGTTTGAAAGGGATTCCATATGATGCAGACCCGGACTAAGAACATATTATATTGTAATCCTGGCCGCCACTGGCTTTAAAGTATCCCTTCAAATCCCTATTGTATCCATCCATCCCTCCCTCCAGCCATGTACAGTAGGTGTTCTGTTTCTGTTGTAGATCAAGGTGGCCTACCTATGGGATGATTTGAACTCTCTGGGTGATGATGTGGACTGGAGGAGAGAGATACTCTCCCTTAGGACTCCTCGCTACCATGTACTGCTACTGTTCCTAGAGATCTTGGGTCATTGAGACTGTCACTGCTACCATGAGCACTATCACTCCCTTTCCTGGTCTTTTTTGAGTAACTTGGTACCTGAAATCACTGTTAGGTTCATTGTAACGACCCACATATTCAAAATCAATTGGTTTGGTTTGGTGGGGCTTGCAGTGAGTGGCTGAATGAATGATGCCACACATATACAATCCCTCTCACACAAAGGTCCCAAACACACACAGAGACGTGGGTCAACAACGGTGAGTGAGTGATATCCGGGCTGTATGGTTAAGCCCCTTAGTTCTTTCTGGCCCCGGTGTGCCATGTATGGTGCTGTGCTCGGGGGTCGTGACCTCTAAGCACAGAGACAGATGGGGACAGGAGGGTTTTACTCCCTCCACTCCACTGTTTAATCAGCCAGGGACCTAGAACACCAACTCCCAAATGGATAACTACAAACAGGTCACAGAAGAGGGTGTATGTTTGTAGCCTGAGGTGGTCCAGCAGTCTAGGCCACTGCCTCCAGACCACATGTACTTGTGCTCACATGGGTTCCAATCCGACCCACTGCTCTTCTAGCACACTTTCTCCTAACTTTCCTGTTACTCTCTCGCTATCCTTTCAATGAAACATGAAAAAAGCAAAGAGATTTGTTTGCTCATGTACCTTCCTCCTCCCTGTAGATGTGGCGGCAACTCTCCAGATGGGGGCCACCCCTCACGCTGCGGGTCTCACACGCTCCCCCACCACCAAGCACCGTGAGCTGCCCACCATCAGCCTGACCAAGTCCTCCAGCTCCCCCAAGTCTGTCTCTGACACCACCCACCTCTCCCCAAAGTCAGCCGAGTCCCACCACAGCCCCCATCACAGCCCACGCAGGACCAGCCCCACGCCACACGAGGTGAGACCTCTAACACTGTTTCACATCATTTAATCCCGATTTATTGCATAGGGAAAGTCACTACTTAATTCATATGGGGAGTTTCTTGTTCAACTTAAAAACATAGTACAGTAGTCTCACTAACGGTAGGACTAGATGACAATTTCAGATTGGCTTAGTATTTGAGTTTTGTTTAAAGGGATACTTCAGGATTTTGGCAATAAGGCCCTTTATCTACTTCCCCAGAGTCAGATGAACTCGTGGTTACTATTTTTATGTCGGTTTCCAGTATGTAGGAAGTTAGAGGTAGTTTTGCGTGCCAATGCTAACTAGCGTTAGCGCAATGACTGGAAGTCTATGGGTATCTACTAGTGACACACACAATAATCTTCTACACAAAGAGATTAAGATACTTTTTTGCATTAGACATGCTGCTGACGTCTTTAGTCATGAAAATAACTGCAATGCTATTTTCAATTAATTGGGTTCAAATATTCCTCAAGATCAAACCGCTCGTATGGATTGTCTCCTCCTTTTCAACTCTGTGGTTAGGACAGATTGCTTGTTGAGATTAACAAAATGTCACAGTCATTCCTATGGATTTGCACGTCAGACTTCATGGATTTAAAAACGTCATTAGCCTTTCTCTCTGTCTCTCACACTGTGCTGACTGTACTATCAAACAGCCTAGGCTTCAATAAATAAAGGCAAATACAACACATACATTGCTAGAGATAAGAGAATAGGACCCTGTTGAGGTTGGGTGGTCTGACTCTTCTTTCATACAGTGTCCAGCTTTGTGCCTTAACCTTTCTCTCTCTCTCTCTCTCACATGGCACTGTCATGTAGCATACTGGCCAGAGACAAATGCAGCACTTATTATACAATTCAAAAGATAAGACCCTTTTGGGTTGGGCTTTTAAACCATTTCTTCCATGTTTTAAAGCAGCAGACCTCTCCCTCATCCAGTGTCCAGCTGTGTGTTGTAGCTAGCTGATGTCTGTCCTGCGTGCCCCAGCCAGCCAGTGTTGGGTCTAAGTCTCTCTGTAGTAGATCTTTATCCTGCCTCCCTCTCATCCATCTAAACCAGCCAGGTCAGGACAGGCAGCACCAGCAGCAGCTAGCTCTCTAAAGCTCATATTTAGTGAGATAATCCCACTGCTGTGGATTATTAAGGTTGTAGTAGTTGTAAGTGATTATCCTTAAAAGGTTTTTTGCTGGCAGGGAGCGATAAAAAATATGCCTGTTACTTATTGTTTATGCATAATGTATCACTCAGACCTTATAATTAGACATACGGCCAGTCGACAAACAAAACACTCAACGTTTGTATCGGTGTGTGTGTATATCCGTGTGTGTATCTGAACCCTATCAAAGTAGTGCACTATATATAGGGATGTAGTGCAATATAGCCTATAGGGAATAGGGTGCAATTTCATCCTACTGGCAGCGATTGTTTGTGTCGGCCTACAGCAGGGTCTGCAACAAGCGGCCAGTGGGCCAAAACCGGCCTGCAAGTGAATTTTTGGGGTCCTCCAAAGTTTTTAGTAAAGATATTATAATTATTATTTTTTAAATCACCAGGAATGAATCCCCAAAATATTTATATGTATGAAATCTGTTCCCAAGTATACAGAGACGTACAGTGGGGCTCAAAATTATTGGATCCCTTAACCTGTATGCTCTCGTTGGCTGGCCCTCGCTACATATCCATCGCCAGACCCACTGGCTCCAGGTCATCTATAAGTCTTTGCTAGCTCACTGGTCACGATAACAACACCCACCTGTAGCACACGCTCCAGCAGGTATATCTCACTGGTCATCCACAAAGCCAACACCTCCTTTGGCCGCCTTTCCTTCCAGTTCTCTGCTGCCAACGACTGGAACGAATTGCAAAAATCGCTGAAGCTGGAGACTTATAGTTCTCTCAGTAACTTTAAACATCAGTTATCTGAGCAGCTAACCGATCGCTGCAGCTGTACATAGCCCATCTGTAAATAGCCCATCCAATCTACCTACCTCATCCCCATATTGTTTTTATTGACTTTTCTGCTATTTGGAAAACCAGTATTTCTACTTGCACATCATCATCTGCACATCTATCACTCCAGTGTTAATTTGCTAAATTAGAATTACTTGCTACTATGGCCTATTTATTGCCTTACCTCCTCACGCCATTTGCACACAATGTATATAGACAATTTTTTTTCTATTGTGTTATTGACTGTACGCTTGTTTATTCCATGTGTATCTCTCTGTGTTGTTGTTTGTGTCGCACTGCTTTGCTTTATCTTGGCCAGGTCGCAGGTGTAAATGAGAACTTGTTCTCAACTCGACTACCTGGTTAAATAAGGGTGAAATAAATAAAAAATAAAGAAGGGCAAAAAAAGATAGATTAAAAAGATAAAGTAATACAAATACTGTGCAAAATGTATTAAAAACTAAAACTATGTTTTAAGTTAGAAGTAGGCATTGGTCTGAAGCCGAAAAATAAAGGAAATTCACGAGCACCACAATCCCTACTCCTCTCATGGTTTTCCAGCACACAGCTTTGAGCTACTACAGTTGCTATGTTGATCTAACAAAGTGCAGGTTACTTAGGATTCAGACCTTCTGTTATCCTCGCAAGTGTGTGTGTGGGGGGGATGCTGGAGTATTGAAAACAGGGGATCCAATTATTTTCATATTTTTTAGATTTGTTTTTATTACTTGTTAAACAAAATCTATTTTACTGAGCAATTGTATTAGTATAGAAAAAATGTCATTAGCATGCAATATAGCTCAATCAAGGTATAAAATTATTGTTATTTTTCTAATACAGTCACTTTTTGGGCTTACTTGTGGTTGATTTGCAGTGTACAAATTATTATCAAATCAAAATGTTATTTGTCACATGCTTCATAAACAACAGGTGTGAAATGCTAACTTACAGGCCCTGCCCAACAATGCAAAGAGAACAATTATAAATAATAATAACACAAGGAATAAATACACAGTAATGATAATTTTGCTATGTGCAAGGGTATGAGGTAATTGAGGTAGATACTATATATACACATATAGGTAAGGGTAAAGAATAAATAGTAGGAGCAGCGTATGTGAGTCAAAAGAGTTAGTGCAAAAAGGGTCAATGCAGATAGATGACAAAATAGCTACCTGGACTATCTTAACTGTCTTATGGCTTGGGGGTAGAAGCTGTTCAGGGTCCTGTTGGTTCCAGACTTGGTGCATCGGGACCACTTGCCGTGCTGTAGCAAAGAGAACAGTCTATGACTTGGGTGGCTGCAGTGGTGTAAAGTACTTAATTCAAAATACTTTAAAGTAATACTTAAGTAGTTTTTGGGGGTATCTGTACTTGACTTTAATATTTATATTTTTGGCAACATTTACTTTTACTTCACTACATTCCTTAAAAAAATGTTTAATTTTTACTCCATACATTTTCCCTGACACCCAAAATGTACATTTCGAATGCTTAGCAGGACAGAGAAGTTGTCCAAGTAACTCACTTCTAAAGAGAACATCCCTGGTTATCAGGTTTGAAGGTAAGAGCCAGATGCAGACTGTGTCGAAGTAACAATGTTTATTACAGAAACAGGGCAGGCAAATGACAGGTCAAGGCAGGCAGGGGTCGATAACCAGAGTAGTGGGGGAAAGGTACAGGACGGCAGGCAGGCTCAGGGTCGGGTCAGGCAGAGGTCGGTAATCCAGAGGTGGGGCAAAGGTACAGGACGGCAGGCTCAGGGGCAGGCAGATTGGTCAGGCAGGCGGGTTCAGAGACAGGACAGGCAAGGGTCAAAACCAGGACAACGAGAAAAAGAGAGACTGGGGAAAAGCAGGAGCTGAGACAAAAAAACACTGTGAGATATAGGTTTAACTCTGGGCACATGAGAAGTGGGATGTATATGAAGGGTGCGGGGTAACAGAAGACGAACAGCAGAGGGGGTAATAATTTTGGAAATGGGACAATAAACCGGGGGGAGAGTTTGCGGGATTCCACCCGGAGGGGCAGATCCCGGGTGGATAGCCATACCTTCTGCCTGAGACGATACCGGGGAGCCAGGGTCCGATGGCGATCCGCATGTCGTCGATACCTGGAGGTGGTCTTGAGGAGGGCCGACCGAGCTCTCCTCCAGGTACGACGACAAAGGCGGTCAAACATCTGGGCAGAAGGAATGCTGACCTCTTCCTCCTGCTCGGGGAAGAGCGGGGGCTGATACCCCAAGGGAACACTGAAAAGGAGAACAGGGGAGGGTGTTGCGGGCGTATTCGACCCACACCAGTTGCTGGCTCCAGGAGGTGGGGTTGGCGGAGACCAGGCATCGCAGATTAGTCTCCAGATCCTGGTTCGCTCGCTCTGACTGGCTGTTGGACTGGGGGTGGAATCAGGAGGACAGGCTGGCCAGACGACCCAATGAGGGTGCAGAACGTCTTCCAGAACCGAGACGAGAACTGAGGGCCCCGGTTAGAGACCATGTCAACCGGTTGTCCATGGATCCGGAAAATGTGCTGGGCCGTCTCCTTGGCAGAGGGTAGTTTGGGTAGAGGAATGAAGTGGGTGGCTTTGGAAAACGAATTCACCACAGTGAGGATGGCAGTGTTGCCATCAAATGGGGGAAGACCCGTGACAAAGTCATCGTCCCCCCCCGGGTTCGGCTGGGAATGCTGTGCCTCCCGGACCTGTTTCCCTATACCCCAGCTGAGTGGGCCATCGCAAGGCAAGGATGGTCTCGGGCTCCGGGGTAATAGCCGTGGGGCTATAACGGCGAGACAGTGCTTCCGGCTTGACATTCTTGGATCCCGGCCGATATGAGAGGGAGAAATTGAAGCGTGTGAACAGCAGGGCCCATCTAGCTTGCCTGGAGTTGAGGCGTTTGGCGGTGAAGAGATACTCCAGATTTTTGTGGTCAGTCCATACAATGAACGGGTGTTCTGCACCTTCCAGCCAGTGCCTCCATTCCTCCAACTCCATCTTCACTGCGAGATTCTCACGATTTCTGCGCTACAGGCAAAGTGAAATGATACAATGAATTTGCTCGTGATGCATGCAGCTCTAATGATGTGTAACATTGGTCCAGGGTTTCCGTTAGCCAGTAATTGCAGGCTTTTGGCCGATTCTAAAATTAATTGAAAGCCAATAAATACAATTGTAGCCAGCCAAATTGTCCGGGCAGCATATCATACATCCCAATTTCACGCTTTAGCACCATTCTCTCACTCCTTGCCCGCTGCCTTACGTGCATGCTGCTGAGGAGAGAGAGCGAGAGAGGATCCTTGGGCTACTGTTGATTGCGAAGATGGAGGCCTTTTTCAATGGAGTAAAATTAAGTTAGAGCGTGACCTATGCCTTTTAGTGAAAAGCCTAGAAGTGGAATGCCCTCGATATGGACAAGTTTTAATGTTGTAGTGGACAAAGATGGGAAGAATGTTGGCGCTGCCAAATGTAGGCTACTGTGCAACTCGCTATTCAGGTAGTCATTTTTTTTTTTGTATTTATAGTCATTGGTTTTATTATTATTATTACTGTATATCATTGTTATCATTGTAGGCATATCTAAACCAGTTATTTAAATATGCAAATGTGTTTTTTTTCTTCATTCTGTTGAGACATTTTCGTTGGCTGAATTAAGTTCGATCTGTCATGTAATTGTGTGTTCCGTATTTAGTTTTAGATGGGTTATACAGTGCATTTGGAAAGTATTCATAATTCCTTGACTTTTTCCACGTGTTGTTACCTCACAGCCTAATTCTAAGAGATGAGATGTTTCTTCAACTTGATTGGAGTCAGCCTGTGGTAAATTCAATTGATTGGACATGATTTGGAACGGCCACACACCTGTCTATATAAGATCCACAGTTGACAGTGCATGTCAGAGCAAAAACCAAGCCATGAAGTCAAAGGAATTGTCCGTAGAGCACCGAGACAGGATTGTGTCAAAGCACAGATCTGGGGAACGGTACAAAACAAATTCTGCAGCAGAACACAGTGGCCTCCACCATTCTTAAATGGAAGAAGTTTGGAAGCACCAAGACTCTTCCTAGAGCTGGCCACCTGGCCAAACTGAGCAATCGGGAGAGAAGGGCTTTTGTCAGGGAGGTGACCAAGAACCCGATGGTCAGTCTGAAAGAGCTCCAGAGTTCCTCTGTGGATATGGGAGAATCTTCCAGAAAGACAACCGTCTCTGCAGCACTCCAACAATCAGACATGGGCCAGATGGAAGCCAACCTCAGTAAAATGCACATGACAGCCCGCTTGGAGTTTGCCAAAAGGCACCTAAAGGACTCTCAGACCAATGAAAACAAGATTCTCTGGTCTGATTAAACAAATATTGAACTCTTTAGCCTGAATGCCAAGCGTCACGTCTGGAGGAAACCTGGTACCATCCCTACAGTGAAGCATGGTGGTGGCAGCAAAGAGAAAAAGAAAGATGAACAGACCAAAGTACAGAGATTCTTGATTTGCACAAATTTCAAAAAACTTTTTTCTTTGTCATTATGGGGTATTGTGTGTAGATTGTCAAGGGAAAAAAACAATTATCTATTTTAGAATAAGGCTGTAACGTAACAAAAATTTTAAAAAGTCAAGGGGTCTGAATACTTTCCCGAATGCACTGTAAGTAGACCTGTTGTAAAATAAATATCATTAGCCTATTCCTGTCATTTGTTTGGTATGGTAGGCAGTAGACCATTCTTGGTAATTGCTGTAATACAGCCTGTTCATAACTTAAACCAGTTATTTTGTTTCATTCTGAGCAAGTTGCTTTTGCCAAATTAAGTTCCAATTGTAATGTTTGCCGCAATATAACATCCTGCTCGTATTTTCCCTATTAAAATTTACTTGACTTACTTTTGATGTTACCTTAATAAAATTGCAAAACTTTTGTGAAGGTTTGGTGTGGTGAGGAAATAAGTATATTTATACTGCAGGCATATGATATGAAGGCAGTGCGCACCAACTGACACCGACAGTTGAACTTGAGGAATAATGTTTTAGGCCAGTGGTTCCCAAACTTTTTATAGTCCCGTACCCCTTCAAACACTTAACCTCCAGCTGCGTACCCCCTCTAGCACCAGGGTCAGCGCATTCTCAAATGTTGTCTTTTGCCATCATTGTAAGCATGCCACACATACTATACGATACATTTATTAAACATAAGAATGAGTGAGTTTTTGTCATAACCCCGCTCGTGGGAAGTGACAAAGCGCTCTTATAGGACCAGGGCACAAATAATAATATTATAATAATCAACAATTTTGCTCTTTATTTGACCATCATACATATAAAACCTTATTTGTTCATCGAAAATTGTGAATAACTCACCACAGGTTAATGAGAAGGGTGTGCTTGAAAGGATGCAACGTGCAATGTTGGGTTGTATTGGAGAGTCTCAGTCTTAAATCATTTTCCACACAGTCTGTGCCTGTATTTAGTTTTCTTGCTTTTGTGAAGACCGAGAATCCAATCTCACATAGGTACGTGATTGCAAAGGGCATCAGTGTTTTAACAGCGCAATTTTCCAAGACAGGATACTCTGAGCGCAGCCCAGTCCAGAAATCAGTCTACAACTTCCGGCGCCGACCGAGATGGCCGCCTCGCTTCGCGTTCCTAGGAAAATATGCAGTATTTTGTTTTTTTATGTGTTATTCCTTACATTGGTACCCCAGGTAATCTTAGGTTTCATTACATACAGTCGGGAGGAACTACTGAATATAAGAGCAACGTCAACTCACCATCGTTACAACCAGGAATATGACTTTCCCGAAGCGGATCCAGTGTTTTGCCTTCCACCCAATACAATGGATCTGATCCCAGCCGGCGACCCTAAGCAACGCCGTAAAAGGGGCAAACGAGGCGGTCTCCTGGTCAGGCTTCGGAGACGGGCACATCGCGCTCCACTCCCTAGCATACTACTCGCCAATGTCCAGTCTCTTGACAATAAGGTTGATGAAATCCGAGCAAGGGTAACATTTCAGAGAGACATCAGAGATTGTAACGTTCTCTGCTTCACGGAAACATGGCTCACTCAAGAGACGCTAACGGAGTCGGTGCAGCCAGCTGGTTTCTTCACGCATCGCGCCGACAGAAACAAACATCTTTCTGGTAAGAAGAGGGGCGGGGGTGTATGCCTTATGATTAACGAGACGTGGTGTGATCATAACGACATACAGGAACTCAAGTCATTCTGTTCACCTGATCTAGAATTCCTCACAATCAAATGTCGACCGCATTATCTACCATGGGAATTCTCTTCGATTATAATCACAGCCGTATATATTCCCCCCCAAGCAGACACATCGATGGCCCTGAACGAACTTTATCTGACTCTTTGTAAACTGGAAACCACACACCCTGAGGCTGCATTCATCGTAGCTGGGGATTTTAACAAGGCTAATCTGAAAACAAAACTCCCTAAATTCTATCAGCATATCGATTGTGCTACCAGGGCTGGTAAAACCTTGGATCATTGTTATACTAACTTCCGCGACGCATATAAGGCCCTCCCCCGCCCTCCTTTCGGAAAAGCTGACCACGACTCCATTTTGTTGCTTCCAGCCTACAAACAGAAACTAAAACAACAAGCTCCCTCGCTCAGGTCTGTTCAACGCTGGTCCGACCAATCTGATTCCATGCTTCAAGACTGCTTCGATCACGTGGATTGGGATATGTTCCGCATTGCGTCCAACAACAATATTGACGAATACGCTGATTCGGTGAGCGAGTTCATTAGAAAGTGCATTGACGATGTCGTACCCACAGTAACGATTAAAATATTCCCAAACCAGAAACCGTGGATTGATGGCAGCATTCGCGTGAAACTGAAAGCGCGAACCACTGCTTTTAACCAGGGCAAGGTGACCGGAAACATGACCGAATACAAACAGTAGCTATTCTCTCCGCAAGGCAATCAAACAAGCTAAGTCCCAGTATAGAGACAAAGTAGAGTCGCAATTCAACAGCTCAGACACAAGAGGTATGTGGCAGGGTCTACAGTCAATCACGGATTACAAAAAGAAAACCAGGCCCGTCGCGGACCAGGATGTCTTGCTCCCAGACAGGCTAAATAACTTTTTTGCTCGCTTTGAGGACAATACAGTGCCACTGACACGGCCCGCTACCAAAACCTGCGGGCTCTCCTTCACTGCAGCCGAGGT
The DNA here is from genome assembly GCF_016432855.1 of Salvelinus namaycush. Lineage (NCBI taxonomy): Eukaryota > Metazoa > Chordata > Actinopteri > Salmoniformes > Salmonidae > Salvelinus > Salvelinus namaycush. The sequence goes on from NC_052309.1 coordinate 55,092,264, forward strand.
GAGTAAAACATTTAAACGTGTTAACCCTCGCAAGGCTGCAGGCCCAGACGGCATTCCCAGCCGCGTCCTCAGAGCATGTGCAGACCAGCTGGCTGGTGTGTTTAAGGACATATTCAATCAATCCTTATCCCAGTCTGCTGTTCCCACATGCTTCAAGAGGTCCACCATTGTTCCTGTTCCCAAGAAAGCTAAGGTAACTGAGCTAAACGACTACCGTCCCGTAGCACTCACTTCCGTCATCATGAAGTGCTTTGAGAGACTAGTCAAGGACCATATCACCTCCACCCTACCTGACACCCTAGACCCACTCCAATTTGCTTACCGACCCAATAGGTCCACAGACGACGCAATCGCAACCACACTGCACACTGCCCTAACCCATCTGGACAAGAGGATGCTGTTCATCGACTACAGCTCAGCATTTAACACCATAGTACCCTCCAAACTCGTCATCAAGCTCGAGACCCTGGGTCTCGACCCCGCCCTGTGCAACTGGGTCCTGGACTTCCTGACGGGCCGCCCCCAGGTGGTGAGGGTAGGTAACAACATCTCCACCCCGCTGATCCTCAACACCGGGGCCCCACAAGGGTGTGTTCTGAGCCCTCTCCTGTACTCCCTGTTCACCCACGACTGCGTGGCAATGCACGCCTCCAACTCAATCATCAAGTTTGCGGACGACACTACAGTGGTAGGCTTGATTACCAACAACGACGAGACGGCCTAGAGGGCGTCTCGTCGTAACCTCACACTCAACGTCAACAAAACAAAGGAGATGATTGTGGACTTCAGGAAACAGCAGAGGGAGCACCCCCCTATCCACATCGACGGGACAGTAGTGGAGAAGGTGGAAAGTTTTAAGTTCCTCGGTGTACACATCACGGACAAACTGAATTGGTCCACCCACACAGACAGCGTTGTGAAGAAGGCGCAGCAGCGCCTTCAACCTCAGGAGGCTAAAGAAATTCGGCTTGTCACCAAAAGCACTCACAAACTTCTACAGATGCACAATCGAGAGCATCCTGTCGGGCTGTATCACCGCCTGGTACGGCAACTGCTCCGCCCACAACCGTAAGGCTCTCCAGAGGGTAGTGAGGTCTGCACAACGCATCACCGGGGGCAAACTACCTGCCCTCCAGGACACCTACACCACCCGATGTCACAGGAAGGCCATAAAGATCATCGAGGACAACAACCACCCAAGCCACTGCCTGTTCACCCCGCTATCATCCAGAAGGTGAGGTCAGTACAGGTGCATCAAAGCAGGGACCGAGAGACTGAAAAACAGCTTCTATATCAAGGCCATCAGACTGTTAAACAGCCACCACTAACATTTAGTGGCCGCTGCCAACATACTGACTCAACTCCAGCCACTTTAATAATGGGAACTGATGGAAATTATGTAAAAATGTACCACTAGCCACTTTAAACAATGCCACTTAATATAATGTTTACATACCCTACATTACTCATCTCATATGTATATGTATATACTGTACTCTATATCATCTGCTGCATCTTGCCATCTTTATGTAATACATGTATCACTAGCCACTTTAAACTATGCCACTTTATGTTTACATACCCTACATTACTCATCTCATATGTATATACTGTACTCTATACCATCTACTGCATCTTGCCTATGCCGTTCTGTACCATCACTCTTTCATATATCTTTATGTACATATTCTTTATCCCTTTACACTTGTGTGTATAAGGTAGTAGTTGTGGAATTGTTAGGTTAGATTACTTGTTGGTTATTACTGCATTGTCGGAACTAGAAGCACAAGCATTTCGCTACACTCGCATTAACATCTGCTAACCATGTGTATGTGACAAATAAAATTTGATTTGATTTGATTTGAAATCTGGCAGGTGGCTTCTGATTAAATTACATTTTCACAGAACCGTTAATTGCAATTTTGACGAGGCTCTCTTGTTCAGATATTGGTAAGTGGACTAGAGGCAGGGCATGAAAGGGATAACAAATCCAGTTGTTTGTGTCATTCGTTTCGGGAAAGTACATGCGTAATTGCGCAACCAACTCACTCCGGTGCTTCGCTATATCACATTTGACATTGTCCCGTAAACTTGTGTTAATTTGCACACAAAAAATCATACAATGATGGAAATACCTGTGTGTTGTCCTTGTTAATGCAAACAGAGAAGAGATCCAATTTAATCATAGCCTCAATTTTGTCCTGCACATTAAATAATGTTGCGTAGAGTCCCTATAATCCTAGATTCAGATCATTCTGTCGAGAAAAAACATCACCAAGATAGGCCAGTCATGTGAGAAACTCGTCATCGTGCAAGCGGTCAGACAAGTGAAAATTATGGCCAGTAAAAATAACTTTAAGCTTGTCTCCCAATTTAAAAAAATATATAAATCTGTGTCAATACTTTGCCCCTTGATAACCAGCGCACTTCTGTATGTTGTAAAAGAGTTACATGGTCGCTGCCCATAGTGCAGAAAATACACAAGATTTCAGGGGCCTTGCTATAACAAAGAAGAGGATGTCTTCCTTAATTGACCGCCCCCCCATAAACGTAACGGACATATACCAGGAGCTGTGCCAGGCCCGCCACGTCTGTTGACTCATCCAGCTGTAACGCATATAATTCACTAGCTTGTATGCGAAGCAGTAATTGTTTCAAAACATCTCCTGCCATGTCACTGATGCGTCGTGAACCAGTATTGTTTGATGAAGGCATTAGTTTCTTTGGCCTTTTCCCCCAGCGTTGTCCCAGCTATATTCACGGCAGCAGGAAGAATTAAGTCCTCCACAATAGTATGGGGCTTGCCTGTCCTAGCCACTCGGTAGCTCACCATATAAGATGCTTCTTATTAATGGTATCTGTTACTCAAAAGTCGTCTTAATTCTCGCTCAAAAAACTGGCTTATTTTTAAGATGGCATGTTTTGTTTCTAAATGTCTGCGCAAGAGTGAAGGTTTCATTGAGTTGTGAGATGGTACTTTTGCACATATAACACACTGTGGCTGAGGAAAGGCACTACTCCCAATATATGTGAACCCCAAATCAATGTAGTTCTCATTATATTTGCGCCTCTTCGATGGTCCAACGTCCCTGTCTGTTGTTCGGTGCTTCCCCGGGTAAGGGGGCAGTAGCTCTTCGGGCTGCATCAGATTCACAACTGTCAGTGTTCATGCTAGCTGGGCTAACAACAATTGTAGAATTACTGATGCTAACATTGAATGTGCTCGTGGAAGCAGAACAACTTGTGTCGTCGACAGGTGCAGGTGTAGTACTGCTGGTAGTAGCAGTACTACCAGTAGAGCTGGTATGTGTATCTATGGTTGCGGCCTTACTTTTTTTTGCCATTTATCCATTTTCGAGCAAACGGAATGAGCAGGTAAAACGGATTTCAGTTTCACTGCATTAAAATCACCGGCCACGAAAAGTGCCGCCTCTGGGTGTGCATTTTCTTCTTTGCTTATGGCCTTCTACAGCTCGTTGAGTGTGGTCTTAGTGCCAGCATCGGTTTATGGTGGTAAATAGACAGCTACGAAATATATAGATGAAAACTCTCTTGGTAAATAGTATGGTCTGCAGCTTATTATGAGGTATTCTAACTCCGGCGAGCAAAAACTTGAGACTTCCTTATCATTAGAGATTGCGCACCGGCTGCTGTTAACAAAGATGCACACCCCTCCCCCCTTCATTTTACCCGATTATAGTCATGTTCTGGACAAAAACTGTCCCATGGCTGAATCTAGTTGCCTACCCGTTGCCTACAGTATTAGCCAGAGGTAAACATAGGCAGTCAGATCATTAAGCTGATGCTGTGTGGTATTAAAGGGAGCATTTTCAGAGAAGAGAACATTCTGTATAAGCAGCTTGTTAGTGGCCAGTGTCCCAATCCACTGTGAATTGTGCCCATTGCTCACATTATACATAAATCTCATTGCACAATCTCTGAGGGAGTAAGTCAATGGCAGAAAAACATATCCTGCGTGTGGTCCTGGCCTTCTACTATTCAGGAGGCATTGATCCAGCCAGGTGTTGGGAAGATGTTGACCTGCTGGCAGCTCAAGGTTCCAGTAGAAATTATATATAACACTAAGGAAGCACTTTTATCCAAAGCCACTTACTGTTATGCTGGTGAATGAGGACCCAAAAGCGACTTAATAGAAACCGAGTCTTTATTCCAGTCTTTAACAAACAATGATACTCCTGGATATTATCCTAGGTAAATCCAAAACAGGAAACTGAAATCCTCTCGTCAGTAGAGAGGAACGACTGGAGACGCGACCACAGACTGCAGGTCGCTTCAGGAAGGCACAGGCCGTAGCTGACATAGACACCTGCTCACACGCAGCATCTGAAGAAGGCAAAAACACGACAGGGCGGAACAAGGACACAGAACAGCAAACATCAAACAAGAATCCGACAAGGACAGAAGCGGAAAACAGAGGGAGAAATAGGGACTCTAATCAGAGGGCAAAATAGGGGACAGGTGTGAAAGAGTAAATGAGGTAGTTAGGAGAATGAGAAACAGCTGGGAGCAGGAACGGAACGATAGAGAGAGAGAGCGAGAGAGGGAGAGAGGGAGGGGGAGAGAGAGGGATAGAAAGAGGGAAAGAACCTAATAAGACCAGCAGAGGGAAGCACAGGGACAAGACATGATGATCAAAGACAAAACATGACACTTACATTCCAGTGAGTATATGTTTTTTGTATGAATATGTGAAACTGTAGGAATTGAACCTGGCTAGGAATGGACATTGCTAGGAATTGACATTGCTCGCACCAAGCTCTTACCAACTGAGCCACCCAGTATAACAGGTTTCCAGTGGCCTCATTGTTGACTGTCATGTTCTAAGGTTGACACAGCCAGTGAAGTGGAGGAGTTGGACATTGATGTGTCCCCAGCACCTTACACCACTCTCAGAGGAGCCGCCAAGCTACAGGTCTTCATCGGCAGATACAGGTAAGGACTGGCAGACACAGATTTGGCCAAAGCAACAGTATGCCTTCACTATAGTGGCGGTATTTATTAGATTGAATTGGAGACCAGTTATGATAATTTTGTCTCTCACTAAGAATGTTATCGTTTTTGTCTATCTCAGCATTCAACTGTAACAATGCGATGAGAAGGGTAATGTTTATAATACATTAGTGTTGATAATGTGACTTTATTTTTCCCCAGCTATAACCCCTATGATGGTCCAAATGATAACCCAGAGGTGGAGCTGCCACTCACCGCTGGGGAGTACATCTATGTTTATGGCGGTATGGATGACGACGGCTTCTATGAAGGTGAGCCTTCTCCAAAACCTCAAAGGGGCAATCAGCAGTTGCTACATCCAAAACATTTATTCTTAAAGAAAATAACGTATAAATGCCTCATGAGCTAAGTTCAACTGTTGTACTCCATCAAAACCCAAAATGTAAGGTTGTTTTACTCCAAAGTAAATGTAAACAAATATTATATAGCCTCAAAACATGGTTAAAACTATAATTTTGATATCATGGATGGTCAGTCCTTGCATCTGTAGCTCTGAATTTGAAATTGAGTGGTTACATTTCTCCAAACCCATCCCTCTGTTATTTTTTCTACTGTTCATTGGCACTTTAATTTCATAACAGTTTTATAAAGTTAGATTTTTTTACACTGAAAGTTCCCATTTTAACACTGACATTTTAACACGGTCCAGGTTTTTAGTGTCGACATACCAAACACAAGTCTGTCTCTCTGTGTCCCCCTGCAGGTGAGCTGATGGACGGGCGGAGAGGGCTGGTCCCCTCCAACTTTGTGGAGCGCGTCTCAGATGATGACATGATGAGCGCCCATGTTCCAGAGGGCACGGACATATCCCACAACTCCTTGCTGGACAGCAGCCTGCACAGTGCCAGCCACCAACACCACCTCCGCCTGGGGGGCCCAGGTACCTCTGAGAAGATCGACCCTACGTTTGCAGCCTCCAACCCAGGTCCCCTATCCGTCTCTTTCCCCTCAGGGGAGCAGGTCCCGGCCCCCTCGGACCCCTCCTTCCGACCCCTCCTCTCCCCAGCCCCCCTCACCAACGGCCTGGACCTAGACCTGGAGGTGGGGGTGGACACTGTGCCTTACCCGCGCAAGCTCACCCTCATCAAGCAGCTGGCCAAGAGCATCATCATTGGCTGGGATGGGCCGCTGGTGCCAGCGGGCTGGGGCAATGTGTGGAGCTACAATGTGTACGTGGACCAGGAGCTGAGGCTCAACGTGCCCTTCGGCTCTCAGACTAAAGCTGTCCTAGAGAGACTAGACGTCAATCTCAAGGCCTATCGAGTGTCTGTGCAGAGCCTGACTGAGCGCGGCAGCTCGGACCAGCTCCGTTGCTCCATGCTGGTGGGCAGGGACGTATGTGTGGCGCCCACCCAGCTCAGAGTCGACCGTGTCACCGCCACCTCGGCCAGCCTGTCGTGGCTGCCCAGCAACAGTAACTATGTGCACATTGTGTCCTTGAACGAGGAGGAGATGGAGCTGGTGAAGGCTGGCAGCTACTCGCTGTGCCTCAGTAACCTTTCCCCCAGCCTGCACTACACGGTCAAGGTGGAGGCTCGGCCACACCAAACCCCCTGGGAGCTTCCCCAGGAGAGGCGGGAACACAAGACCGCCACCACTACCTTTACCATGCTGGCCGCAGGTAAGTGAGCAAACAGGGTAGAGAGATACTGGAGATCAAAGAGTGCTGAAGAACTGCTGGTTTAATTTTTTACATGAAAATATATTCCACTCACCTGGTGTTCCCAGGTCTTTAAAACAGGCCCTGATTAGAGAGGACAAATGAAATCAGGGCCTGTTTAAGACCTAAGATGTGCTTGTCTTCTAAGATGTATTACTGTTAGTGGAATTAAATAATTCCTCTAATGTACTCATTAATTAAATTCAATCTGTCTATTTATAAGAATTTGTAAGATACTTATTAACATAAAATAGACAGGATACAGTCTTATCAAAATTAGATAATAATAGTGTTTATTCTCGGAGCACGCTCCCATTTGATCATAAACACAGATTTATATACAATATATGACGTCATAGGTTACAGAATAGTCTCATTGTCCTGACAAATAGAAAACAGGTTCAAAAGTTCATTCCAACTTCACAGGGCACTCACATGACACATATATAATCATTTATCCTGAAGGCTCACTATAATTTATTACCACTTTAGCAGACAACTCAAGATAATGGAAGACCTAAAAAGTTTATCTAAACACCTCAGGGCTAAGTTGGGTCAGTTCAACCATAGTTTAATGACCCTTTCTGCTTATTTTATGACCCACAACACAAATCTCTTTTCACCAGGCATGCAGAGTTCAATTTGTTATAGTTTTATCTAAAGCTAGAATTTGTTTTAACTATTTATTAACAAAATTCCTAACAATTACCTCCTCTCCCAGGTCCCCCTGATGCTCCTCTGGATGTGCAGCTGGAGCAGGGGCCCTCCCCGGGAATCGCCCTTATCAGCTGGCTGCCTGTCACCATCGATGCTGCTGGGACCTCCAACGGAGTCCGCGTCACCGGATACACCATCTACGCTGACAAGAAAAAGGCAATATAACTGTAGTGTTGTGTTTCTGGACCTGAATGCACTGGAAACAGAGGAGAGTGTTTAAGGTTTTGGATGTAATGGGGATGAAATTATGCTGAGAGGGAAATGCTTTTGAAATGAGTTTGAATCGGTGTGTCTGTCAAGCCAGTGTTTTCAGAGAGGTTCTGTGCTCTAAAGAGCCACTGAGTCTGTTGCTCTCTTCCTCAAGACGCTGGTTTGTGTTTAAATGTGCCATGGTAGTTGCAGTGCTTCAGCTTGGGCTGTGAACAGTATCTGTGATGATGCCCTGTCCTATGCCGCTAATTTTTATATCCTTTTAAGTCAGAAGTGTTTTACATCTCTGTGTGAGGATAGTGTGTGTGAGGATAGTGTGTGTGAGGAGTGTTTTGCTGTGAGGATATTTTGTGTAGAGAGTATGTGTCTGTGCAGCTGACACTACCCATCTCCTATTTTGCCGTACCCTAGGTGTTGGAGGTGTCATCCCCTACGGCAGGCAGTGCCCTAATGGGCCCGTCTCAAATCCAGTCCCTTATGACGGCCCACCAACTCACCGTGCGCACCATGTCCGCCCACGGGGAGTCCACCGACTCTGTGCCAGTCAACGTGCCCGCCAAGCTAGCCGCCATCATGACGGACCAGGCCTCGGCTACCTCCGCCCCATGCTCCTCGTCACCCCCCGTTCACCAGTCACCACCCTACCAGTCACCCCCTGTCCACCAGTCACCCCCCTTCCTGTCTTCATCACCACCCATACAGCCCCAATCCCCGTCCTATGGGAACTCAGCTGCCAAAGTCTCCACGCTACCCTACGCCACGGCCTCACCGCCGCTAGACGCACACGCCATGGTCCCTAACGGGGGGCTGCCCTCTGCCAACTCTCCCCCAGTCCACACCCTCCACACAGAGGCCTCCTCCCCGCTCCCTGCCTCGTACGCAGAGGCCTGGGCCAACCCCTTAGCAAAGTCTCCTGCTCCCCCTCGGGATGCCTTGGCAGTGCATGAGGCCACCATGTCACCTCCAGTAGCACCAAACTATCAGGCCAAGTTGCCATCAGTACCATCAGCCTATGAGGCTATGATGTCACCACCAATACAACCAGCCTGTCAGGCCATGCTACCACCAGCCTCTCACATCAACACAACGGTACTTACAATAATGCAACAACACCTCCTCTAAAACTGTCATCTAGAACTCTAGAACTCACCTCATGGCTCCAGACTTACTTTTTCCTGTGGTGGCACTGGTGACACTAACAGTTTGTGGCACCAGCCCATTATTCGGTCGCACAAAACTTTGTTGCGGCATCACACAATAGTAAAAAAATTGCAGTCATTTTATGAAGTAATTCGCAGTGCTACTGAGACGGTATGATTCATGAAACATGTTCAAGCAGGGATTCATGATCAAGATATTTTTATGTGTAACCTAAACCAGTGATTGTCATGAATTTTGGGTTGATAATTACTCTATTGTTGCTATATTTTACTCTCAATATAAGGCTCCAGAATTGCACATTTATTCTGTTCAATAGAGATTCATTTGCTTAGCAAAATTTTGTGTGTATAAATTAAATATCACATAAGGTAATTCATTTGGGGCTAATTCACCATCTGAGGAAGTGGAAACTCAAAATGCATTAGGTAGATCGCTAAATATAATATGTTGCTAGTTAGCCGTGTAATTGATGAATGTAACAGTAAATGTAATGTCCTAAAAACTTTGCAGCATACCCATTTATGTCTATGGCCTGTGCAGTCTCCGCACACGGTCAATGTTGAGAGTAATACCTGCAGAGAGCTGAGACCCTCCTCTCACCAACAGGCACAACTGCTTTCAAAACGTTTATTTTGGCGCAATTGCATTTTTTTAATGTTGCAATCATTTTTCTTTCCCACTAGCCTACTCAGCGCGAAAGGAGAAACAGACACAGGGACAGGGCAGACACTTTCATACAGGGATCAGGAAAATAATGCACTTTAGGCTACTGTTTTATCAAATCATGCTTTTAGCTGCCCCAAAATATGTTTTGAGTGACCAGCTTGAATTTGCAGTTCGCACCGATGCGACCAATCAAACATTTTACTCGCACAGCCTAAGAATCGCAAAATGCGACTAAATGGTCTCAGTCTGGAGCCTTGCAACTGCTCTAAAATATATAGTACTAGAGGTATGTTATTATCTAGTTTACATTATTATAACTATTTTAACTAAGTGTATGTTGTATGTACGCCTGTCTGTTCTCCAGGTCAATGCAGCCTTGCCCCCCAACCAGAGTCCAGTCCCAGGCCTAGTCCCAGCAGCAGCCATGGAGCAGAGCAGAGCAGTCACAGAAATCCCCGGAGCTCCCCGTCCCGTCATGTCCATCACAGACTTTCTCCCCATGGAAGACGACTCCCGTGCAAACCTTTCAACCCCTGAGCCCTGCCCCACCCCAACCCAGGACAGACACTCTCTCCTGCCCCCCAAAGCCCCCTCTCCCCTGGAGTCAGAACCAGACTACTCTATGGAGAGGTCGACCACACGCCTGGTGTCCATGGAGGAGTTCCTCAGGCAGGAGAAGGACCCAGGCTTCAGCAGGCAGCCACAGGTTGGTTGGTTGGTTAGTTAGTTATTTAGGACTGACTGTGCTTTTTTGGAATGTGACACATTAAATATCATTGCCAGTTTTCTGGGCAGATGCAATATGCACGGCAACTCTGATGTGTTCTTTATTGTTCCAATGTTCCCCTCACATTGGCTAGAACTCTGTGCTTTAATCCTCTGATGATGTTCATTGCAGAAAGAAACTTTCTCACCCAGCCTCACCCCTTGACTAGATGAACCAGTAACTCATCTAGGTCTAGGAAAGGCTGTGGGATCATTACCTCGTATTTATCAACATGGTGCTTTAGACTAGGGGTCGTGACTCCATATGGGGTCACCTGATATGAAATGGGGTCAATGGATAATGAATTTATTTTTCAAAATACGTCGTTTTTTATATATATTATAATATCGTATTTGTATCTCAAAATCATTGTAAAGTGGTTACCCTTAAAAATCTAAATGAAAATTATTCAAATGTAAAAGATCAAATTCAACCAGAGAGCACCTTAGCTCATGGGAAAAGGCCGCACTTGACAATTGCGCTTGAATCGTTCCATTGTGAATGGATAGGCCTGCTATGCTATGAAACCACACAATATTGCAGAGACTTTGATATTACCGGAAAATAAAGTGTGAGAAGGTCGAGGCACAGAAACTCACATTTAATACCTTTGTCAGATAGGAAAGAATTCTTATTGGAGAGAGTTTTTCAAAAGCGGACCATGCCCCCTTCCCTCGGCTGTGCATGTTTCTAACAGAAAACAGCATCAGTAAGCGTCCCACATGAGTGGTGACTGTGCACCTCCAATGCTTGGAAGAGCACTTTGGGACCTGCTTCCCAATCAGTTTGACTGTGATCCTGGCTCAGTCGACATGCCGGTAAGTGAAGTCAAACAGCTGATCGAGCTGTCATGGGACCGAATGCTGCAGACAATGCAGCAAAAGTACAGGTCACTACGGAGGAGTTTTGCTTCCTGACTCAAAGGGAATCCACTTCCGTCTCCCTCTGAGCATTAAAACGCATGGTACCCTTCATCAGCTTATATCTGTGTGAAGCTGGATTCAGTGCTCTCGTCTGCATATATAAAAAATATAAAAAATATATCCAGGTTGGATGTGACCGCAGAGATGAGGTGCGTACTGTCGACCACGCCCCCTGACTTTGAGAAGCTCTGACTCAACATGCATCAAGCACACCCATCTCATTAGTGGTGGTGAGATAAGAGAGATTATGTTAGACTAATTTGCAATTGACTGTCATAGTGTAACGGCAGCCTTCCCTCTCTTCACTATAAGAGAGGGTGAAACAGGGATCGGACCAACACGCAGCGTAGCCAGTGCTCAACATGTTTAATTCAACAAAAACAGTGAACACTTACAACGAACAAAATAACAAAATGTGGCAAACCGAAACAGTCCTATCTGGTGCAGAATACAAACACAGAGACAGGAAACAACCACCCACAATCCCCAACACAAAACAAGCCACCTATATATGATTCTCAATCAGGGACAACGATTGACAGCTGTCTCTGATTGAGAACCATATTAGGCTGAACACAGAAACAGACGAACTAGACACACAACATAGAATTCCCACCCAGCTCACGTCCTGACCAACACTAAACAAGCAAAACACATAAGAACTCTGGTCAGGACGTTACACATAGCCACAAATAAAAAAGTAAACATTGGATGTTTAATTACATAATTTATTTCAAATGGTTGGGGTCGTGCAAACTTTCAGATATCAAAATGGAGTTGTGGGCCAAAAAAGTTTGGGAACCCCTGGACTAGAGAGCATTGAGGATAGAGGCATTATACCAAGACATACCAATGTTCATAGTAACATTTCCTACTATGAAAATGAGCATTTGGAGGATTTACCTAGTCAATTTACGTTTCACTTGTATTGACATGATTGGTTAATCCACATGCTCTAAGCCTGTCCTGTTGTACTGTGTGGTTGTGCTCTGTGTGTCAGGGTTATGCTGTTGGCCTGGTGGAGCCTCCGTACGGTGCAACAGAGAACAGTAGGGGCTCGGACCTGTCTGATATCCTGGAGGAAGAGGAGGAGGACATGTACTCAGACCCCCGTGGACCCACCCTGGCCCGAGGGTACACCACAGGAGCCGACAGGGTAAACATTCACTACAAACACTTGATTTTACTGATCTTGCTGAGGAGGACAGCCTCTGTTTTTGTTACGTTTGCTTTACTTTCCCTCTTTCATTCTTGAATTCACTCACTGTTTTGATTCTTTTTTTTTTTTTTTGTATGTCACACTTCACCCCTACCTTATGCCACCGTGCCCTGCCCAACCTGCTCACATCCGCCTCCTTCCTGACCTCCTATCTCCATCTCCTACATCCAACCTCTTACCTTCAACCTGTTACACCCTCTCCTCTGTGACCCATGACCCCTGTAGCCAGACCAGTGGGAGGTGCCGGACAGTGACGAAGAGATTCTGGAGAGTATCCTGAAGCTTCCTCCACAGGCCCAGGCTCAGGCCTACCACTACCATCACGGTCATCATCACCTCAACAAGCACCTGTTCAGCATCCCAGAGGTCACTGATGAAGAGGACAACAGCGTGGACGAGGACTATAATCACCGGCGCCACCGAAGACAGTCCCAAGCCAGGCCCAGCCGCACACACCTCCACCCCGATGACCCCCACTACCACAGAACCCAAGACCAACCCCAGCCCCACCACCACCACCACCACAGCAGCAGAGCTGAAGCCAAAGAGCCTTTACCCAGACATAGTGGTGGTGCTGTTGTCAGGGCTCGGCCCCAGCACAGGGTCCACTACGCAGACACAGTAAACAGCATCAGCTACCCTGAGGAGGGGGAGCTGGTCCTCGGGCCCAGTAAGGAGATGTGGGTGCGTCAGGCCCCCCAGAATGCCCACCACGGTGGGGGAAGGAACGGAGTGGGGACGGTTGCCCTGGTAGGCGGGCTAGGGGACAGGCTCAGAAGAGAAGCCTTGCTACGGAGTCAGATGGCGGTCGCTGCGTTAACGTCCCAGGCCACCGGCCACGCACCATGCTCCTACCTAGTCAGCAAGACCGTTCGGACGGTCAAGTCCCCTGTGGGCTCGGTAGCAGAGATCGACATTGAGTATGGGACTGACGAGGAGGATACATTGACCTATGACCGCGGGGAACGAGGGGAGGTGGTGGTGGAGCAGATGAGTTCTGAGTGGTGGGTGGAGGGGTCACAGCCTGACCCCCTCACTCTGGCCCTGCGCCGGGGAAAACCTGCCCTCCAGGCCATTGCAGCTGCTGCAGCAGAATGGGTGTGTTCTCACTCGTTGTACCCCGTGGTTGTATTTAAATTCCCTCTTCTCTACCGGCGTCTGTGTAGTTGGCTTGTCATGCGTCGCATGTCCTCTTTATCTGAGATCCTAGCGTCTGTTTGTCTGTCTGTCTGACGGCACCGTTGCTTCTCCAGACTCATTCAACCTGCACAAGGCCTGAAAGACCACCTGATCCTTATTGCATACTACTCATGTCTCTAACCATGCAGTCCCTTACTGTACAACCTGAATGCAAGTTATTGTCTTATGTGCTGCTGTCTTTCTCTCTGACTCTGTGTGTGTGTGTGTGTGTGTGTGTGTGTGTGTGTGTGTGTGTGTGTGTGTGTGTGTGTGTGTGTGTGTGTGTGTGTGTGTGTGTGTGTGTGTGTGTGTGCGTGCGTGCGTGCGTGCGTGCGTGCGTGCGTGCGTGCGTGCGTGCGTGCGTGCGTGCGTGCGTGCGTGCGTGCGTTTATGTTGACCAGGAGCCTGGCAGAGACCCGTCGATGGAGGCTAATGCTGGGTGGAGTGGACAGGCTGAGCTCTCCCCTAAGCTGACCAGGGCAGAGGCCAGGCAGGAGCTCAATGGTCAGAATCTCATTCCTCATCCTTCTTCTCGCCACCCCCCATCCCCCCCCGCCCTTCTCACGCGCTCTCTCTCTTTATCTCTGTCTCTCTTGTTCTGCGATTTATCTCTCTCCCTCTCTGTCTGCCTGTCTCTGTCTCTCTGAGAAAGACACCAGGATGTCAGATTACGAGTTTGTGTGTGTGTGGGGGGGGGGGGGGGGGGGGGACTTTAACAGGGATAGGGTGATTGGGGAGAGCGAGAGATGGCCTGTAAGCTTAGAACCGGCTTCACTCCAAAATGGCTCGTCATGACATGAGATGGATGAGAGGAAGAGACAACCATGAAAATAGTACCCTAGATTAGCCCACAGTGAAACCAACCAAACTGGAGTCTCTCTCTCTCTCTCTCTCTCTCTCTCTCTCTCTCTCTCTCTCTCTCTCTCTTTCCTTCCCTCCTGTCTCTCGTTCTGCCTCTTTCACTCTCTTTCTCTCCCTCTTTCAATCTCACAGCTGTGTTCTCATGGAAAAGCTCACAGATATAGTTCTGCTATTCTCAGCGGCAGGTGGAAGAACAAGGAACGTGCAGATACATACATAGGACACACACACATGCACTCTGCACGTACGCCCCACGACACTAGAGAGGGAGGGAGGGATCAGCGAAGATGTTGTTCTCACATACAGTATCTCCAGATATCTATACAGACAGAGGATATGAATGTGGTCTATTTCTTCCTGTCAGCTCTGCTCTGCTTGCCTATAGTCTGACTGTTTCTACATACAGATAGGCTGATCCCTCCTAATGAGATCGAACCTTGTCTCATTGGTGCAGCTTAAGTCCTAGTTAACTACAGCAGTTCACATTCCCTACACTGCCCTATAGGCCTGCATATAGGTCTAGGTAATCAGTCATCTTGATCACTACATCACATAGACCAGTGATGGGCAACTCTAATGGGGGTGGGGGCCACAAGAAAAGTCTGAATTCATCATAAGGGGGCGCAGTGACTGGCAGGTCTGTGTACCCACATCCATATACACACACATGCAGTCAGAGCTGGCCCAAGCCTGTTGGGGGCCCGAAACAAAACACACACATTTTAACAGAGTGGAAGTGGGCTCTTCCGTGTGGATTTTGAGAACTGTGGGCGTGGGGGATGTGTGTGGGTGTGTGTGACCAGGCAAATCCAGGTGTATGCACCGCAATGCTTAGGCTAACTGTTGCTCCAAATAATGTCGGATCTGTTTGTGTGTTTGCATGAAGAGAGCATGGAGCCTGCACGGCCTATAGGAGACAACGAGTTGCGTATCTTTGTGGCGCTGTTCCCCTACGACCCGGTTAACATGTCCCCGAACCCTGATGCCGCTGAGGAGGAACTGCCCTTCAGAGAGGGACAGATCATCAAGGTATGGAACCCAACTGGTTAAAATGATAGTATTGCCTGCTGGAATAGTGATATCCCTAGCACCATGTTTTACACATTCTCTCATCTAATCTATCATTAATTATAGGCTGTTCAAGGCAAAACGTTTATCCATGTTATGCTTCTTCTATTAATAAGTTAAGACAGTAATGGCACAACCTAACAGCAGCCATCTTGTTTTCTCTCTTCACCTTCCCCATCCTCCATTTTCCTGTACAGATCTACGGAGATAAAGACTCGGACGGGTTCTACCACGGCGAATTGAACGGTCGTCATGGTTACGTACCGTGTAACATGGTGTCTGAGATTCAGGTGGAGGATGAGGAGACCAGAGAGACACTCCTGCAGCAGGGCTTCCTGTCTACCCACGCAAACATGGAGAAGATAGGTAGGCACAACTGTCAGTAACAGCACCAGTCAATCATCAAAGGGTTTTACATCTGTCAATCATATCAACAGCCAATCCCAGCAGGGTTCATCCCACAAGTGTCCAATTAAACAGGGCCCTTCTCTGATCCAAGTAACATACTGCCCATGCAATCAAACAATCAATCAAGTACATTTGAATTGTATTTTTCTTTCTGTTTGGTGTCAGCTCAATGGTTTGTATAGATGTTGTCAGCCTGTACACTTCACTTTAAAATATGCACCAACTGCGGTCTAACACTTTTCAGCAGGTGTGGGTAGGTTCTTTGTCGTTTTGTTTTAATGAAATCTCCATTGTCCATGTTGTGGAGTGGAAGTGAAAGAAAGTAAAAATGGCAATACAGAAGTACTGTAGCTATGACCATTAGGGTGAAGTGTCAGATGTTGTGAGTTTCATAACTGCCAACAGATGCTCCATTTTTATTTTTTACTCCTCTCTTACTAGTCTTGAAATCAACCAGCTGTGACTCAATCATATACTATACTTCAAACTTGAATAATTTGAAATGAAAGCAAAAGTCTGTGTTTCTTCACCACAATCTGTTGGGGGAAATCCTCACAACCGGTAAAATAGCAGCTGCGTCTTAGATAATGGAAAACATTCATTTGACCTATTAACTTTTTACTGTAATTGACCCATTTACTTTGTAAGAATTAACAAAACTGGCCAAATTGCACTATTTGATTAAATTCAAAATGAAAAAAAAATAATAATAATCTGAGGGGTATCCTACTGAGCAAGCAAGATCTACTCAGGGTTTTCTAAAGCTAACCAGCTTCAGGTAGCCTCACATTCCAGCTCAGGCTTCATCCATATACTACGACGGTGGATATTGCTCGTCCACCCGCCGCTAACTCTAGCAGGCTTGCAACTGCACGTGCACATCCCACGTGGTTAGTCGAATGGCGAACTCTTCATTGAGACAATTTGTGCCGAAATCAAAATGAAGCAAAAGTTATCTTGCAAATTCAGCAGGCTATGGTGTGAAATGGGCTTTTAGAAATGCCTTCTGCTCTTTGGTGTGCTTATCAATGCATGAGCACCTTGTTTCCCACTCCTATCGATAAAATCATTGTATTAGAGGTCGACCGATTATGATTTTTCAATGCCGATACCGATTATTGGAGGACCAATAAAAGCCGATACCAATTAATCGGACGATTTTTATATATATGTATGTATGTTTTTTTTTTAATAATTATTTATTTGTAATAATGACAGTTACAACAATACTGAATGAACACTTTCATTTTAGGAACAACTACTTCAAGGTCTCAGAGCGAGTGACGTCACCGATTGAAACGCTATTAGCGCGCACCCCGCTAACTAGCTAGCCATTTCACATCGGCTACACCAGCCTAATCTCGGGAGTTGATAGGCTTGAAGTCATAAACAGCTCAATGCTTGAAGCACAGCAAAGAACTGAGGCAAATGCAGGAAAGTGCTGTTTGAATGAATGCTTACAAGCCTGCTGCTGCCTACCACCGCTCAGTCAGACTGCTATATCAAATCATAGACTTAATTATAAAATAATAACACACATAAATACGAGCTTTAGGTCATTAATATGGTCAAATCCGGAAACTATAATTTCGAAAACAAAACGTTTATTCTTTCAGTGAAATACGGAACCGTTCCGTATTTTATCTAACGGGTGGCATCCCGAAGTCTAAATATTGCTGTTACATTGCACAACCTTCAATGTTATGTCATAATTATGTACAAGTCTGGCAAATTAATTACGGTCTTTGTTAGGAAGAAATGGTCTTCACACAGTTCGCAACGAGCCAGGCGGCCCAAACTGCTGCATATACCCTGACTCTGCTTGCACCGAACGCAAGAGAAGTGACACAATTTCCCTACTTAAAAGAAATTCATGTTAGCAGGCAATATGAACTAAATATGCAGGTTTAAAAATATATACTTGTGTATTGATTTTAAAGAAAGGCATTGATGTTTATGGTTAGATACACATTGGTGCAACGACAGTGCTTTTTGTCGTGAATGCGCTTGTTAAATCATCACCCGTTTGGCGAAGTAGGCTGTGATTCGATGAGAAATTAACAGGCACCGCATCGATTATATGCAATGCAGGACAAGCTAGATAAACTAGTAATATCATCAACCATGTGTAGTTAACTAGTGACAATGTTAAGATTGATTGATTGTTTTTTATAAGATAAGTTTAATGCTAGCTAGCAACTTACCTTGGCTCCTTGCTGCACTCGCGTAACAGGTAGTCAGCCTGCCACGCAGTCTCCTCGTGGAGTGCAATGTAATCGGTGTCCAAAAATGGCAATGACCGATTGTTATGAAAACTTGAAATCGACCTCTAAATTGTATCATAATAATTGTATTTGTCATACGAAAGTTTTACTGTGCGTGAAGTTTCAAATGTTTTCTGTCATTACTAAATTACTTGGTATTTTAACATTTTACAATTTTCTTAAACACAAAAAAACCATTTGATAAAAAAATCTTTCATCCGTCTTTCTCAAATGAAGGGGATGATAATGCAATCTTTGCGAGAGGGAGGGAATCTGATTTTATTGGTCCTCAACTCGCGGCTCAGATACTTCATTCAGGATAAGTAGAGTTATCCCTGAGTTAGCCTGCCCCGGAGCAGGTTAGTTCTGAAGGATTCGTTACCATAGAAATTTACCTGACTAAAAAGTGAGCCACATTCGTATGACTGGTTATCCCAAGTTGAACTCAGAGTTAACCAAAGTTACCTCAATATCTCTTCAAACCTGATTCGTAGGATACCCCTCTGTAGTTCAGCCTATTTGCTTTGTATGCTCTTGTAGTTTGTCTTCACTTAGACTTGATTGTGTCACTGACTGTTTTAGGATAATCATCCCAGCTTCAGCTTTTGCCAAGCCTAATTCTCTTTTATTTTTTCATCGACTCTGTGTCATGCAAATCACTTTAATTAGTGTAATAAGCTCTGGGGGCTCATTGCTTTGGACCCCCACAAACACAGGCGCACACACACACCCTCAGGAACCACACACGTCATTACCCACCCTGCCAACTAGATCAAGCTGACAAACAATGTGCTTCTATTTCCTGCTTATCGTTCCCCCACAATGATCTCTGTAGATGTTTTAACCCTTTCACTTCCACTTGGTCTCACCTGCTGTGTTCTGTTCGCTTTTTATTATTATTGGTTGGTTGGTTTTTAAAATGGCTTTTTACAGCCTTCAAACTCATTCTGTCTCTTGTCTGGTCTGCTTCTTCACGATTTGGTGTCTCTGTCTGTCTGTGTTTTTCTTTATGGTTTCAAATTTGGTTTCCCTTTTTAAAACTCCATAAAGGCACTCGCTCACATGCAAAGCTTCCGCGTCGGCCTGTCCCACCGCCGAAACCGAGACGATCCAAGAAAGGTGTGTCTCGCTGTCGCTGCTGACTGGCTTTCTCTCTCTCTTTTCTCCTTCCCTCTTGCCCACTCTTCCTTTGGTCTGCCTTTTTTTCTCTCTCTCTCTCTATCACACTCCTTCTTGCTCACTGACCAGAGGGGATTTGTGGATTCACAGTATTAAATATACAGAACGTTATAATGATCTGCTATAGACTGAGATGTAGTAGGTCGTTTTTTTTGTTGTTGAAAATTAGGCCTAACACTTTTATTAATGCACTTGCACTTATATGCATGGTTAAAGCATTTGGATATAGGAGTTGCCATAGTTTCAGTGCGGTCCCACTCTTCAGCATCCCCTCTGATCTCCTCCATCTATCTGTGCCTCTGTCTACTCCTGTGTGACTGTCTGATATCATATCTGGCCTCAGGCTGCTCTCTCTAGGGTTGGCTTTGGTTTCTACGTTTTGGTTTGGTTGTACTACTGAATGTGTCAGAGCCAATTAGGACCAGAGTGAAATGCTTTAACCTGCTTCTCTCTCCCCACCCTACCCTACCCCACTCACGTCCCAATCTACTCTTCCAGTTGAGTCTACTGCAATGTGGGAGGATAGCTTAGAATCCTCCAGTCAAGGTTTGTAATGTATCCATCATTGGCTCTCTCTCTCTGCCTCACAAGCATGAAGGGACGCCCGCTCTAGCATCGACTGGAAACCTGCATGTATTAGACAAGATACACATGACATCATCATTATGAGACCTCTCTAAACCTTTCTCTAGCCTCCACCTGATACATGAATGTGAGTCGATCCACGAAATGAGTACCTTTTGGGTAGTGTAACTTTGTGCAAAAAGCTTTTTACCAAATGTTTACATTCTGCCACCAAGAGCACATGTTCAATAAAAAACATGTTTTCCCATTACTATAGTAAGTGTCAAATAAAGTAATATAGTTGACCATCATCTTTCATCTTAAATCAGCCATAAATCGCCTTGCGTCAGGGGAAATAGAATATTGTTATGTGTAACAGGAATCACAAAAAAATGTAAGTTGTTATAACATGTCTAGCCTGTCTATCTATGGGTAACAGGGTTGATGTCTTATGCTTGACCAAAACACCAGGAAATGTCCAAAAGGAGAGAACCAGCTCACCTGCCTCTACACCAATAATGTGTATAAACCGTGGATTGCTGATGCTATGTAATGGCCAATGAGAAGCTTGAAGCCACTGGCCGCTATATTAGCACTCCCCAGAAGGAGTGGAATTCTACAGTATTTCAATAAAATGTTTGAGGACAAGGACAAAATTCTACGTACAATGAACAAAAATTAAAATGCAACATGTAAACTGTTGGTCCCATGTTTCATGAGCTGAAATAAAAGATCCCAGAAATTGCCCAAATTTGTTTACATCGCTATTAGTGAGCAATTCTCCTTTGCCAAAATAATCCATCCACCTGACTGGTGTGGCATATCAAGAGACTGATTAAACAGCATGATCATTACACAGGTGGACCTTGTGCTGGAGACAACAAAAGGCCACTCTAAAATGTGCCGTTTTGTCACACAACACAATGCCAGAATTGGCAATTGGTCTGTTGACTGCAGGATTGTCCACCAGAACTGTTGCCAGAGAATTGAATGTTAATTTCTCTACCATAAGCCACCTCCAACGTTGTTTTAAAGAATTTGACAGTACGTCCAACCGGCCTCACAACTGCAGACCACGTGTATGGCGTCGTGTGGGCGAGCGGTTTGCTGATGTCAACACTGAACAGAGTGCCCCATAGTGATGATGGGGTTATGGTATTGGCAGGCATAAGCTACGGACAACAAACACAATTGCCTTTTATCGATGGGAATTTAAATGCACAGTGATACCGTAATGAGATCCTAAGGCCCATTGTTGTGCCGCCATCACTTCGTATTTCAGCATGGTAATGCACGGCCCCATCCGTACACAATTCCTGAAAGCTGAAAATGTCCCAGTTTTCCCATGGCCTGCATACTCACTCTATAACCATGTGTTCCAGTTCCCGCCAATATCCAGCAATTTCAAACAGCCATTGAAGAGGTATGGGACAACATTCCACAGGCCACAATCAACAGCCTGATCAACTCTATGCGAAGGAGATGTCGCGCTGCATGAGGCAAATGGTGGTCACAGCAGATACTGACTGGTTTTCTGATCTACGCCCCTACCTTTTTTTAAGGTATCTGTGACCAACAGATGCATATCTGTATTCCTAGTCATGTGAAATCCATAGATTAGGGCCTAATGAATTTATTTCAATTGACTGATGTAAAATCTTAAGTGTTGCATCTTGTATTTATATTTTTGGTCAGTATATTTAAGTATTTATTTGTTGTTGTGGTGCAGTAACATTAGTAAAATATATTGAGGCACCGATATTACATTTTTGGCCTGTATCGATATCCGATATTTTCCTTGCCCCCCCAAAAAATGATAACCGATATTTAAGATTTTAGGGGCCTTAACTATTTAACTGTACTAGAATGCTTAACACACACACATGGACGCAGCGGTCTAAGGCACTGCATCTCAGTGTAAGAGGCGTCACTACAGTCCCTGGTTCGAATCCAGGCTCTATCACATCCGGCCGTGATTGGAAGTCCCATAGGGCAGCGCACAATTGGCCCAGCGTCGTCCGGGTTTGGCCGGAGTAGGCCGTCATTGTAAATAAGAATTTGATCTTAACTGACTTGCCAAGTTAAATAAAGGTTACACACCACACTGACCACCCCCCCAAAAATTGTTGGCATTTATGTATGTCCCCATTACCAGTAAAACATATTCAAAACCTATTTCTTTCACTTACTTGCTGTGCTGTTTTGTTGTTCATTTCTTCAGTCGTTTCATTCTCAACCAGGATTTCTATGGAACGCTGCTTGGGTCTTTGCGTGTCAAAATAACACTATTTGACGTGTCAAAATAACACTATTTGGCGTGTCAAAATAACACTATTTGACGTGTCAAAATAACACTATTTGACGTGTCAAATAAGCTTGTTGACCAATCAGGATCTGAATATGACTGCACGTCACATAATAACTCAACGCATTCGTACGTTTTTTACATAGTTATTACACATTGATTACACTATCACTCGTATTTCATATGTCACAACGATTCATCGATACGTATGCTATGATGCTGGTAAAGTTGTCTCGCGCACCTGCAGTGCCTAGCTTATGGATGCAAACACTGTTTTTCCCCAAAAACATATCAAAATGACAATCTGTTTCAGTAGCTGTAGCTGTCTAACTACATAGCTAGGTGTCATCATCTAAAAAAAAAACTAATTTATAAGACAGTTCTTATTTGATTAATGGTGGTCGGACCCATCCACAGTAAGCTAGCCACAGTAAGTATTAGCCACAATAGTGGACTTTGCGGTTAGCCTTCAAAATAAAAGTATGGCATAATTCTACTATTTGTATTCATTTGCATCACTGTCGATGACAAATTCCACTATTGTGCCTAATCCTTATTGTGGCTAGCTTCACAGCACATAACCCGGTCCGGTCGAGCCTCACTAGCCAGATGAAGCTAGCTGGCTGCTTATAACGTTAGCTTTGGGCAACAGGGTTAAGTAGCTGGCTAGCTATTTTGTTCCATGAACTGAATTTCAATTTCAGTAGGCGAACAACAAGTGGCAACCTAGCTAATACTTACAAGGATTCTTAAATCATTGCTAAGAATAATGAACATGACTCCAGTTTCTACTGGTCATTGTTTTCAGGCTGGTTGTATTGGTGCTAGCTAGGTACCCCAGAAGTTGCTGTCGAACAAATTATGCTTTATTACCAACGTGGTATTGTAAACACATCGTTCGTGGCCGGTATTTGCTTGTTTGCAGACTTTTTTTGTACAGCTTTGACAGTGCTACTGTATCTTTTTTGACACACAAAGACCCAAACGGCGTTCCATAGTATGTATGTTGTGAAGCTAATAGCAGTGATGCTATTACTGTGTAACTCCGTTAGGGCAACATCTGAAAAATAGCGCACTTGGTAGTGTGTACCGGCGCTCGACCAGTCGGCGAAAGCCAACAGCACCCACGACAGAGAACGGTTGATTGTCAAGGGCAATGAATTCCATTATCTTGGCTTTAATGGATTTCGCCTTTGAGTTGTCTCGCTGAAATTTTCTTACTCTTTCATATGACTGCTTGACTTGTTGACTGCTTGATCCACACAGCAGACATTGTGGGCTAGGTTAGGAATGCTGTGTTGCAAGTGTAGCGCAAAATTTTACGTGGCGTCATTACGTCATGTACCTACATAATATAGGTATGCATGGCAGCTTTGACATCGGTTTTTAACATCGGTGTTAAACTAGATACCGATGTTGGCATTTTTAGCTAATATCGGACAATTCCGATATGTTCACCGATATATCATGCATCCCTAAAAATATATATATTTTATGGAAAAATATTGGTTTTATATATATTTTTTGTAATTGTTATTTTCAGTTCATTTGATAAGAATTTAAAAGTGTGCATTAAGATGTCTGTAATGGAAAATGCTTGTCATACAAATGTAGACATTAATAAAAGCATTTCCGTAGCTTCCAAACAATAGGGCTTTACAGTGATTGTGAAAACTTGGAGAAATGTTATGGTTAAGTGGGTTAAAATATTCCTAGAAGTAACGGGCTGCCCAGGGGCACGTCAAAATGCTGAATTTGGCACTAGAAAGTCTTAATTCATATAAAATATCTGATTTATCGAATGTTCCATGTGGTCTATATTACAGGACACTTCATTTAATATATAACCATCTTTTAACATTCAATATTGGTGCACAATTTCTACTTACAATATCAAAAGGACTCAAAAGGGACTCATTTCGTGGAACGACTCATGCATTACACTTGATGACATCATTAACATGCGACCTCTCTAAATCTGTCTCTGATTTACTGCATCATTCTATCAGGCAGATATTAGCCTTATCCTGCTGTTACCAAGGACTGTCTGTTTTCTCCTATATTAATTTAGCAGTAGCGTACCGCCACTCTCAATAAGAATAATACAAATAATTAACATTTCTGCCGAGACAAGCTTTCAACATCAGAATGACATCAAGTTACAGCTCTTCCTCAGATTCTCATCAGGTCATCCGAAAAACCTTCAAGGTAACTAGCTAGATAGCTTGTAATCCTGGAAGTGGAGCCAACTCTGTTAATAGATGAATGTACAGTGCATTCGGAAAGTATTCAGACAAATTGATTAAAAATATAAAAAAAACAGATTATTTACATAAGTATTCAAACCCTTTGCTATGAGACTCGAAATTGAGCTCAGGTGCATCCTGTTTGCATTGATCATCCTTGAGATATTTTTACAACTTGATTGAAGTCCACCTGTGGTAAATTAAATTATTTTGACATGATTTGGAAAGGCACACAGCTGTCTATAAGGTCCCACAGTTGACAATGCATGTCAGAGCAAAATCCAAGCCATGAGGTTGAAGGAATTGTCCGTAGAGCTTTGAAACAGGATTGTGTCGATGTACAGTTCTGGGGAAGTGTACCAAAAAAATAATGGCGCATTGAAGGTTCCTAAGAACACAGTGGCCTCCATCATTCTTTAATGGAAGAAGTTTGGAACCACCAATACTTTGCTAGAGCTGGCCGCCAGGCCAAACTAAGCAATCGCGGGAGAAGAGCCTTGGTCAGGGAGGTGACCAAGAACCCTGCTGGTCACTCTGACAGAGCACCAGAGTTCCTCTTGAAGATGGGAGAACCTTCCAGAAGGACAACCATCTCTGCAGCACTCCAACAATCAGGCCTTCATGGTAGAGTGACCAGAAGGAAGCCAGTCCTCAGTAAAAGGCACATGACAGGCCGCTAGGAGTTTGCCAAAAGACACCTAAAGGACTCTAACCATGAGGAACTTGAACCCCATCAAATCTCTGGAGAGACCTGAAAATAGCTGTGCAGCTATGCTCCCCATCCAACCTGACAGAGCTTGAGAGGATCTGCAGAGAAGAATGGGAGAAACTCCCCAAATACGGGTGTGCCAAGAAGATTCGATGCTGTAATCGCTGCCGAAGCTGCTCCAAGAAAGTACTGAGTAAAGGGTCTGAATACTTATGTGATATTTCCGGGGGTTTTTTTATATACATTTGCAAACATTTGTAATAACCTGTTTTTGCTTTGTCATTATGGGATATTGTAGGTAGATTGAGAGGGGGGGGGGGGGATATTTAATCCATTTGAGAATAAGGCTTTAACAAAATGTGGAAAAAGTTAAGGGGTCAGAAATACTTTCCGAATGCACTGTAATAATTGTTAGCTAAAATACAGTAACGTTACACTAGCTAAATCATTTTTGGGGTTAAAATAGACTTGGCTGGTGATGTCATTAAAATTAAATTAAACTGTCCTTGATTTTCCCCCCTCACCCCCTCCTCGCTACTTCTGCCACCGCTGCTGGAAATAAAACTTAGGGGAAACATTGTCTGCTTGCCTGGTGATAATGATGATGATGATCTCCTTAAATGCATTTCCCTCTTCTCCATCTCCATTACCCTCCTAACCCTGTTTCATTTTATTTTCTAAGTGACATCACTACATGAACTCTCATGTCTTTTCGTGTTTTGCACTTACAGTTCACTAACTGTCGAGTGAAAACAGGCTAAACTGGCGTGACTCTTATGTGACCCTCACCATCTTGCTTGCCTGCAAGGAAATGGGCCAAAAACATCATCATCAAAGCTAGCCACTGCTATTGTTAATCTTTTAATCTTGGTTTTCCCTGTGATGGTGTGAAGCTAGCTGTGCACTGCATGATTCTGAGTTACTATGAACTGCATGCTGACATGGAGGTTCAAATGAACAGGGTGTGCCACTCAGAAATTGTAAAAAATCTGGTCCGAAATTTGACTCTGTATTTCTGTGTTGGATCGACAGATCCCAGCCAGTCTGGTGTTGCCATGGCGAACCCAGCAGGTCCCGTTCCTCGCAGGATGAAGGCCATCTTTGACTACGACCCTCGAGAGAGTTCTCCCAACGCTGACATTGAGGTAAGCGACATAATCGTCTCTGTAACAAAAAAGGCTTGTGTTATAGTAACATTTTTAAAAGAGAGCAAAGTACACATTTCTGATTCAATTGACAATAACGCTGTAACTATAATGTTCTATTGTTTGCAATGTTCCCCGAAACTGCCGTGCAGAAGAAAGATCAGTTGATGCTGAGAAGCAGAAGATTGAACTTCACTCAACTTTCTAGAGTTTTCCCTGTTAGTTAACACCTATCAATATTTCCTTGTACTGTGGGAAATGTGATCGAATCAATGCAATATTAGCCACTTTGAATACAGTACCGAAACAAAATGAACTATGCAAGACTTAGTATGCAAAACTAACTATGCAAGAGGTTTTGTTGTAGGCAAAGCACATTGGAGTAGGATTCTATTGCATTGACAAGCACAACTCAGGCCCGTATTCTACAGACCAGTGTGCCATAACCAATCAGAGCTGCAGTAGGCCTATATGCAAACAGACCATTGCCATATATTGATCTGTGCCATTCACTTTGAACTGGACTGTGTTTATAGCATGAGCAGTCGTGAGTGGATGTGCTTGTTTAGAGATCAAAGCGAGAGCTACATGTAGCAACGTGTGCACATTTGTTCATATCATTTGCTAGTTAGTGAGTTATTAGCACAGTTATAGATCACTCCCCTGCAACGGGGGGAGTGCCTTTGCAAAGATGAAGAAATTGCAACAGAGAATGTTTTTTTTACGCAAACTTAACCATTTTAATGTCGACCGCCATATCTTACAAATGTTCTAGAAATCTGTTATGCGGAGTGTACTGTCTTTTGGTATGATATGCCTGTTTGGAAACATGTGAGTGCAAGACCAAATCAAGCTTCAGCGCTTGATCAAGACGGCGGGGAGGATAATTGGACAGTACTCATCCCTTTCACTCAAAACTCAGTCACAGCAGCAGCCGGACAAGGGGGAAGAGACTTCTTCAAAAGAAAGTCAAAACAGAGATATATGTGTAATGCATCGTCTGTTGGTCCCTCAAGTATACAGCAAATTACACTTTCACTTTAAATGTGTAGCTATAGCACTTTCAATTAATTAATTTGTGTAGATTCTGTGTTTCCATGTTTTATGTACCGTCTTTTTAAGCACATGACCAAATTATTTTCCCCCTGGTGGGATAATAAAGGTAATCTGAATCTGGTCTTCTCTATCGCCCTATGCAGGCTGAGCTGACCTTCAGTGCCGGGGACGTCATTTATGTGTTTGGTGACATGGACGATGATGGCTTCTTCTATGTAAGTGTACAAGCATACACCAAAGAGAACAATGCAGCTATTTCTCATGTAAACAAAAACTCTGAGAAGGTTGTAAGCACTCTCTTTTTGATACCGTTTCAACACTTTAAAGGCATGACCATTTGAATGACAAGGGAAGATGTTGGATTAGATAGTAGTAACATTAGTTGTTCTTGTACTAGTAATACAGTTGTAGTTGATGAACAGACAGGCTAGCAGACTGTCTTTTTTGATTGACTACAGTAAAGGTTATATGTGATGTGGGTGTCTAATGTGTATGCGGGTGTTTCCAGGGCGACCTGAACGGACACAAAGGCCTGGTCCCGTCTAACTTCCTGCAGGCTATCCCAGAGACTCCTCGGAAAGCCCCACCACCTGACCCTCAGCCTCCGCCTCTAGCAGAGCCCAGGAGAGAATTACAGGTGTGTCTGTGTACGGGTTACGTCTATGACACTGTGGATACATGTGTACAGTACATCACCAACTACTTTGTGAACAAACACTGATGATGGCCTAATTGCCAAAAACGTTTCTAGCCCGTTGCCTCTCAAAGCACAAATAGAAGCATGAAAAATGTTAATTGCTTTTGTGAAGGTGGATCCCCCACACAGCATTTTATGTTGCAGAAGACTGCCGATCTTTCTATGCACTTATTATCGACCATTTTCCAAAATATTCCCTTTTAATTTTGTTTTCATATCTATGCTTTTTTAGTCGTTGTATTCATTTGTCTTTTTTTGGTTGTCTCTATAATTTCCGTTCTGTTTTTGCATTTCTTTTGTCCTTCTGTTTCCTGCATGGCCTTTTGCAGAAGCAAAAACGAACTGTGCACTTTAAGACTTGAGCGTAAGTGTCTCTGGGGCGGAAACACCCTCCCAGCAGAGTGCTAGTAACTAGTGCACCCTACTCCCTCCACCTTGTGCTACTCTTTATCATTATCCTTCCTACCGTACCAGTACTAGTATGTGTAGTGTCCTGTCTTTTGGGTCCCCATGTTCATGAGATCAGGCCCAGGGTGGTGTGTTGATGGGTTGAGATTTCTGAACATCTGGGTGTTCTTCGCTTATGCATTCCCTACCCAACCGTTCTCCTGTATCCCTTGGCCTCCATGATTACTTTCAGACTCCCTGATCTTTAACACGTTTAGCTTTAGAGAGTAAAATGTTCTCTCTGTTACGTGTTGATGTTAGTTGAATCAGTTCATGTACAATGTACGTTACTGACTTAGTAGGAGCGTTGTTGATAGTATGTTACTTAACAGTTTTATTTGGATAGACAGATTCAGTAGAATCCTGATAACAATAAAGAAACAGATGATCAGAAAGTTTTCTTTTCTTATACTCTGTTTGCATGGGTTTCCCTCCCCAAGGTGAGCCCGAGCACCTCCATGGAGCAGACAACACCAGAGAAGGTTCCACATTCACCCCTACAGACAGGGCTGACTGGCCCAGTCCACACACACCTCCAGCACCTAGACCTGAATCCATCCGCCGCAGCAGCCATGATAGACCCCTCCACGGACCCTGGCCCAGGCGCATACTACCCCAACCCAGCCCCAAGACAAGCCGCCCCCAGAATCAGCACCTCTCCACCCCACGTTCCACCAGAAAGCCCCTCACAAACAGACCAGACAGATGCCTCCCCACCAGGCAAGAAAAAGAAAGGCTTCTTCTCCAAAGGGAAGAAGCTTTTCAAAAAGCTTGGATCCAGCAAGAAGGATTGAAACTTGAGACATTTACCCCACCTTATTGAAAGCACTTTTACATGTTTGTTATCAGTCTTCGTTGTCTTAGTCTATGTTAATTTAGTTGGAGTGTTCTGTAACTACAGATACACTAACTTGTCCTTGGCCGATATTATACAGCTAAATATACCGCTTCAATGGGCTTTCTTGATAATACTACTAAACCAGCTATCAATAGAGATCAATAGTAGAGATCAATTTTTTTTAAGGCACTAACTCCACTATGGTGCGTAGGACAAAGCCTATGAGGAGATTATTGCTTTTAAATACGTTTTTGTAGGGTTTTAGGATAAATGTCGAAAATAGGATCTGTGGTAAACACAGGCTTAGGAGATCTTATACGTTTTTTTTATGAGATCATCTTCATCAGCTAATGTCACTTTTTGTGAACTTTCAAGCATTTATGTTAGGAAAAAAAGCACATAAAGGCTTCATAATTCATAAAGGTTATGTTAACTGACTGCTATTATCTCATAGAACAGAAAGTATCAGAGAACAGAAAGATCTCCTAAGCTTGTGTTAACCTCAGACATTATTTTCTGCATTTATTTATCCCAAAACCCTGTTTTTTCCCCATTAATTTTCCCCATAGGAATGGTTGAACAAACAAAAGGTAACTAATTTCCGTTTTTTTACGACTACAAGCTGGCGAGCTTTATATGGTGGAGCATATTTTGTCTGTATCCGAAATGGCACCCTATTCCCTTCATTGTGCACTACTTTGGGAATAGGGTGCCATTTCAAACACAGAGATTGTCATATATAAAATGTGGCAGCATCACTGACAGCATGCTAATGAGCATGTTGAAGTATTTAAACTCCTAACCTGTGCTGTGCTTACAGGCTGCCTCTAAATACCCACCAATTACCTAATACGTGTTAACCATTAGTAGTCCACTCCACTCTGTGAGGGTTTGTACCTGACGTTAATCTGGAAGTAATCTCTGGAAGGATTGGATTTGCTTTGAGTTGATCAGATACAAATGCAGAGGTGATGTTCAAATGCTGCTCTAGACTCTATCCGTGGTCCAACTCTGTCTGTGGTCCAACTCTGTCAGTTCAACTGAGGATGGAAGAGAGCATCTCTTTATCTGTTGGCTGTTGTTTCTCATCCCTGTCACTTTTCAGACCGATCTGGAATCTATTCTACATAGATGTATTTTAAACATCAGTTTGGTCAGTGAGTCCCTCTCTGTCTCATATCAAAAGTATTGAAACTAACTAGGATTGTTTTTAACGCTAATTGTACACTTTCACTCATTATGAGCTCACTACAGTATAGCTGAATGGAAGTTTAACAACAACTCCGTCCATTCATTACGATTGACAACCATAAAGTAATTTATTTTAGATCTTTGTGTTGAAGTTGAGTATGTTTGGTAAATTGTGTTTTTAGTGTGAGGAAGGATGGGTCTTATGGCCTCCTGAAGTGTGTAGACAAAGCGAGACTGACGGTAGCGAGACTGAAACCTATCTATGCCTTTCTGTATAATGTTGGCGCACAGAACTCATACTCGTGTGTGTGTGTGTGTGTGTGTGTGTGTGTGTGTGTGTGTGTGTGTGTGTGTGTGTGTGTGTGTGTGTGTGTGTGTGTGTGTGTGTGTGTGTGTGCGTGCATGTCTGGGCGTGTATGGGGTAATTTCCTGTCACTGTACTGTCATAGTATAGTGTCTTAGTCCAGGGTCTGTCTTGAGTCTGTCCTTTTTCTTTCGGGTTAGATGTTTATTTTCCTCCATTTTAGGAGTGTTGTAAGGACAATGAACACTAAAACATTTGGAAGTGTTCATTTTATTCTACCATGGTTAACAACCCAACTCATGCACTGTAGCTGCATTGTTTGATACAGCTGCTCCATCCGGTATAATATGCAGTAATAGTTTTCTGAAGGTGTCAAAATGACAGGCGAAGTTAGTAAATGTAATAAGTTGGTTTTATGTGTTTGTTGTGTTGAATACAGGGCTGGTGTTAAATGTTAATAATTTCTCAGGTTCAACTAGTTTTAGTCACTCAGCTCTGCTCAGTTGAGCCACCTCGTCTCACTAAAATGTGTCTGTTGAACCGCAGAGGGAGATTCTTGCCAAAACATTAGGTGCTTTATCCGTTACTATAACGAGGAGATACCAAGCATGAAACACCAGGGGTGAAATAGCTCGAAATATACAGCATAGAACAGATGTATGTTCTACCTAATAACAGCCTATGTGAGACATGTATGTTCTATAGGCCACAGTTCTATCTGCAACATTCTGAACATTGCTTGCGACCCGTTGGATTAGCCCCAGCAGAGGGCGGAGTCTAAGCACACCTGACTCCAGACTTTAGAGGAGGAAAATCTGGTTTCTTTGATGTTATGAATGCTTTGTTTTATTTATTTATTATTTTAATTGTATAGTTCTATCAGTGTTACAAATTAAAAGGGACAATAACGAATAGCAGAAAATGAGGAAACATCGGTTGCGCCACTTTTGAGCTGGCCTTGAATAATCCTGGTAAGAAAGCAGAGATAAGGTATTAGTACTGTACTGTACGTGTCAGGTTGTACTTTAAAGTGGCTGAACATTTACAGTGGATATTTGTATTCCTTCACAGCCTTTAATGGACCAATGTTCCCCTACCTACCTGCTCTAATCTGTAGTCAGAAAGCTAGTAGCATTCATTGTTATTGCAAGCTTTAGGAGCGAACTACTACTGCCCATGTCTGTCTCCACATAGGCTACATCTATCCTGCTCTGCTATCTAAATAGGACCTTAACCCTTAGCAAGCATTTTGATATAGTTGATATAATATTTAGCCTTACAAGACCTGTTTAGTCTTAATATGTTGTTTACACTACTTTATTGATTGCATGCATAATAATGATGTTATACCCATATTTGGCCTTATTTATTATCGTCATATTTATGTATAGGTCTAACGTTACTTGGCATTATGTTTGCAATTTTTTAGTCATCTGATTGATTATCGATGCAGTGGAAGCCAAGTGTGGAGTATTATGGAGTTTCAGGAGTCTATGTGTGTATGTGTATTATAATTTACAGCTAGCTGTAAGTTACTGTAAGTGAGGCACTATGGGGCTTTGGACTATAAGGTATGATCATATTTTCATACAGAGAATGGAACTTTTTTTTGTCTTTCCTGACCTGTATGTATGCTTTCTTTTGAAAACAAGGGGAAGATTTACCTTTTGTATCTTAAGGCTTGTATTACCCATTTTGGAAAAGCTCACCTGTAAATATGTTTTTGTTTTGATTTTGTTAATATTGTTTTTCAGATGTCTTTTTGCATGTGGAGGCAGTGTTGTTGATTGAGGAACAATAACTCAGAAGTAGTGCACAGAGGACTTGTTGACTTGAAATGGTGGCGATTTCTTTCAATATGGATCTTTTTACAGGAATAAAGTATATTTTCACATAAAAAGCAGTTGTGCTGTGGATTATTATGTGAATTTTGATTTTGACTTGGTGTTAAAAATGCAAAATGAAAGTATAGTTATAGAAAATACAAAAAAATGCACATTTTATTTCATTCTTTATTGAGCACAAATTGTGCAATACCCTTACCAATACAGACTTATCAATATGCATCATACATTTCTAAATCAAAAGCATAGAATGATACAACATAGGATGATAAGACCTCTTTAAAGGACAAGACCATTTACAGTTCAACGGAAATGAGTCTATCTATACAGTTTGAGACATTTAAAACATTTAATGTTCAGAATTGTAATACGAAAACGCATTCAGTGCCTCACATTTCTTTAAGGAGACGCATGAGGTATTTCCAGCTTTGTTCAGTGTTGGGTGGGTGCACAGCCCATGTGAACTGTAGGGGGTGACACTCTGAGTTGCGCACACCACCACTATGTGAAAAAAGCGGGTTCCTCTTTTTCTCATTTCCTGTATGTGAACAGTCTCTCTCTTCAGGCGCCATTTTGGTTGCTATGTCTTTGTCACCGTAGCCAACAGTACACTCATCCATAAAGTAGGAAACACTACACTTTGGTGAGGAGTTTAGTAGTGCTTTCTACTTTATGGATGACTGCACTGTACTTCCTCCAATGTCTTCCTTTCCCGCTTCTTTCGCTTCTTCTCCTGCACCTGCCTCAACACTGGTGCCCATTTATTTATCCAGGTTCCTCTCATTGAGATAAACTACATTTTTCAAGAGAGACCTGGTCCAACCAAGACAGCAGCAGGGGGAACAATGTTTGAAACAAATATCAGACATACTGTAACAACTTACAGCCATAGACACGTCATAAAATAAAATATTTAGATTTCAATTACAGAAACGTACAAGCGTCATAGATTTTTTTAAATATTGCTATAGAGCTTCCTATGGTCATGTACAATTGTATAGTTATGAGGAATGATGCAGTTAGTTTCACATATTTGAGAGAGAATAAAATGCACAGGTTTTAGCATTGATCAAAGGCAGTAGAAATGAAGGGGAAAAGACAACACCTCCCCTTCCCTCAAACTGTGCCCAGAGTCAGTTTCTCTAACATAGATCAGTGCAATGGCATTGTTCTGTTCAGACAACATACCAACGCCATTGTACTCAGCTAAGATCAGTCTATTGAGGCATTATCTGGTGGAAGCCATTTTGTCTTATGTGAGTGCGCTTTTTCCCCCTCTGAAGACAGGTGAAGTAAAAATGATTATCCTAACAATGTTACAGCAAATATGATTGTTGGTTATAGTAAACTACCTTTTATTCACTTAAAATCTAAAGACAATACAAAACTCCAAAATGTCCCGAATTTATCCCCATTTCTGTTTTACAGTGAACATTTGGTATGGTTTCTTCTTTTTAAATTAATGAATGAAGATTTCACACTATTACTATATACATTTTTCCCCCACACATTGATCAACTGTAAACATTCAGAAATGTTAGCGTCGTAGAGAGTGAATGGACTAGTAACAATGGCCCCCATTAGAATGATCTCTCCTTACCTAAATTTGACTATTTCTATTCCATCTCATAATGAAATAACATAATTTTTTACCTAATACAATATGTTCATACTGTACCTGAGTGAAGACCCCTTTGTCTCTACAAAAAGTGAAGAGCTTGTCCAGCGGTCTAGGTGGTGTCTTCTCCCCTCCCTAGAAGAAGTGGATGATGAAGAAGAAGTTGTCTCCTTTTTAAACCTCTCCGCCCACGTGGTACAAACCACAGGAAGAGGTCTAACAGTCACAGGCGTTCTCTCCTTCTCCTTCCGTCTCGCTTGTTCTCCTTCCGTCTCTCTTTCGCTCTTGCAGATGCAGTTTACAATGCCTATCAGGCATACGAAGAAACACACAACAGACACATCATCCTCTAATCTACATGTATTAGTTGATTTTGAAATCAAACCATTTTGAATCCAGAATCCACCCTGGTTATTTAAGACCTATTCTCTCACAGCCCCATATCCAACTTTATCCTCAGAACTTTCTTCGATCATCTTTCTTGGTAGGAAATTAGGCCAAAGGAGGGAAGTCAACGAGCCAATACATGTCAATAGACGGTTTTAGTGCATAAACGCAATAATTTATGAAGTAAACGTACTGATATACCAACTAGGAAACTGAGGGCCCTCTCAGGACTTTAGCCCCCTAATCACATCTACTGTCACCCCAATAATTTTACAACCTCGTGTTCCTTTTCGGGTAAAACCACAGTTATCCCCTCTTATCTCCTTCTTTCTCTGTTCCATTGGCTTTTGAAACCATGCTCTCATCTGTAATCTAGACTGCTTTATATTGTCAATAACACAGTTGCGAAATGAAAAGAGAAACTGACAAACATTCAATGATGAGAATCAATTGGAAGAGAGATAAACTACGATAGTGTTCATGATGAGTGTGTGCGTATGTCTCTTCACCAATATCACATCTAGTTCATTTTATATAACTTTAGTTATAGTTACAAGAATATCAGATGAGATCAGTCAGGTGAAAGAAGTCTATTGGTTTTACCAGTGGAGGTTGAATAAGTCGTGCCAAAGGGTTAGTTGAGCCACCCCTTGTTTCTAGAAAACTCTACATAGAATTAATCATGTGACCAAATATTTAGGAAGAGGTCATCATTTCATGGAGTCTGTGAAGGAAAAAAACACATGGAAAAAGTGGTACGCAAGATTTTCACAAGTCAAATGCATGTATTGTGTTAAAGTTTTCCTGATGCTTGTATCTAAACCAAAGTAGATCATTTAAATACTGTTTTATACATCAGTTAGGTTCTCTATAAGCTACAATATGACATCCTAAACCTAGCGTGAAAGTGCATCTTCGTAGCTGTGTGGTCTAATACAGTAAAAATGGTTGCTCTGGGGGAAATTGTGCCATTTGGCCAGGGGAAAGTTGGGCCAATGGCTCATTATACCCCATACAAATGATGATTACATTGTCAATTTTATGCATAAAATGTATAGTATTTTTGCAATTTGTCATGCAGATGAACTCAAGATAGTGCATTTTAACTGTCACAGAGCAGACACAATCATGCCTTGTGTATACAAATGTCAAACAAGCAGGGGTCTTGCCCACTTTGAGGTTCTTGAAAGAGCAGTCAAGGAAGTGAGAGGAGGGAAGAAGTCCATTCAAGCAGCAGCAAGGGATGAAAACATTGATCGAAATGACACTGAAGAGGTACAATGACAAAAAATAAACCAAACATGTACCTGTTCGACAAAGAGGCTAGATAGAGGCACACACGCTCTTGTCTGATGACATGGAGTCTGAGCTTGCTAAACATATCAATAATCTCACAGGGCAGTTTCATGGGCTTAGTAGCCTCAAATGCAGAAAGGCGGCTCAACTTACCCTGTCCCTATGCTCTATTTACCCCATACCCGGGGTAAGTTGTGCCAAGAGACCACTTTTATTGGACAACCTATGCTTTCAAAACTGTTATGTTTACATTAATTCACATTATTTCAAGGGATACACAACATCCTGAAATATATGTAGATATACAGTATTTGTTAGAAAGAATACTATATTTCCCTTGACGTAGTGATGCTAAATGTAAAAAATAACTCAACATACCACAGCACACTACATGGCATTATTTATTTTAATTCATTGCTCAGTGACTTTACCTGCATTGGTATTGTGCAACTGTCTGATAATACTATTTCAGGAAGTACCTGTTGGGGAAAAAAACATGTTATTTCCTGTGCGAGGCCTACCCCTGCACTGTAGTCTTCACACATACTGTATGTCACTCTCAGTAGCTTTCTTTTTCCTTTTCTTGAAAACAGGAAATACTGTATTTGCATGTTTATAGTATGTTTATACTGTATATAGGCTGTATATAGGCATTCTCATAGGTAAGATTAAACTATATGGATTGGATTATGCTGTAAAGTAGCATAACATAGCTCCTCCCCTTTGCCCTGACGACCTTTGTAGAAAGGCTCACTATGGTATATCTAAAACGACTTCTTACCCACATTGTTCTTGCTGGCTTCATAGCGAGATATTTTCATGTCTAAGCAACCCACAGCTCAGCTCAGAGAGAGATGGAGGAAGTGGGGGAGGGCTGCCTGCACCACAGCAAAGCACCAGAAATGTGCACATTAGAAAATACACTTGACTTCTTTTAAATGCTTGCAGAAAATATGTTCATTCATTTTCATTTAAGTTAACAGTTTTGAAAGGCCTTGACATTCAACTTTGTATAGAAGGCACAGGGAGGAAATCAGCTTGTGAATCAGTTTTGTGCCAATGCAATCAGACTTGATCACTACTATTTTATCATGTATGTTTTGATTTGGGCGTACACATTTCCAAACCAATGAATGCTTGCCAGTCAAATTTGGATCAAGTTAGGCCTTTGTACTTTACCAGGTGGAGCTGAGCTCTACACAATAAGAGTTACGTTTTATTTTCCACTCTACAGTTTGTTTGAGGGACTTCACCACCGTTGCTATTCACAGCTGAAAGGCCAGAGAGGTTTCAATTCCCTCTTCGACCCTACGATGTAAGAACACTCTCACCAGTACAGCCGTGGGGGAGTGGTTTATAATTATGACAACCTAGGAGATGGAATGATAATGGGTGGGAGAAGGGGGATCTATGGAGTTGGAAGAGATGAATGGATATGACAGTGGGTGTTGAAATGTAAGGTTACTTGCGTAACCCAGGTTCTCTGATATTATTTGTTTTGATATCTCACATGTGGGATATGCGCAACTCCTGTATCGCAAACATGTGCTCCGATGCCAGGTAGTCTCAACGTTTCAACCCTCAGAGGTCCCGACACTGAGGACAGTATGCGCCAATGAAGGTGCAGTGACGTCTTGCCAGTAGAACCTCATAACAGTATGAGAGGATGCCCAACAAGCCAAAGAGATGCCCTTAAACAGTTCTACAGCTGCACCATTGAGAGCATCTTGACTGGCTGCATCACCATTTGGTACGGCAACTGCAAGGAACCCGACAAGAGGGGCTACAGAGGATAGTGAGTTCGGCCCAGTACATCACTAGAGCCCGAGCTCCCTGCCATTCAGGACCTCTATACCAGGTGGTGTCAGAGGACAACCCTAAAAATTGTCAAAGACTCCAGCCAAGGTATAGACTGTTCTCTTTGCTACCGTACAGCAAGCGTTACCAGTGCACCAAGTCTAGAACCAACAGGACCCTGAACAGCTTCTACCCCCAAGCCATAAGACTGCTGAACAAGCACGAACTCTTGTGTTGTGCACTGACTCTATGCACACACATTGAACTCTACCCAAACACACACACATAATTACACTGACACCCCAACACACACACACACACTACTTATGCCCACACACACATAACACACACATACCACACACACACACACACACATGCATTCTGACGTCACACACACACACACAAACACACACACAGACACGCATTTATTCACTATTTCTATTTTATTAAAAAATGTATCTTAATCTTTAACTCTGCATTGTTGGAAAATGACCTGTAAGTAAGAATTTCACTGTTAGTCTACACCTGTTGTTTACAAAGCATGTGACAAATAACATATGATTTGAAAACCCACCACTGGTGTGCATGGCCAAAGAGCTCCAATCCAAGTTAGCAAACTCCAGGTGTTTACATTTGTTGGATACATGAAAATAGAGCTCTTTGGCCACGTACACCGGTGGTGGGTTTTGCATCGAAAGAAGGATACATATACAGCTAACAAAAACATATGGAAATGTCTGCTCTACCTGAAATTACAACCAACTAATTGCAGCATTGCCGCCAAAATGGAAGAGGAAAATGGAAGGGGGAAAAAGTAAGGAACTGGTTGTCATCCCTGCATTAAAGACCATAATTGGTTAAAGAAAATTGTGATAAATAAAAATGTATACCGGTTTCATTTGAGGACCAAACAATTGACAGCCGTGCTATATAGATTGCAAAATAGTTGGGAAGATATTTTTGACGTACCGATTCCATGCCACATGGTATATGAACTGATATGCAAAATTGCGACGGATTCAAGACTTCGAATTTTTCAATTGAAATTATACAAAATTCTTGCAACCAATATAATTGTATTTCTATGGGGGATACAGCCTTCCCAGCTCTGCAGATTTTGTTGTGAAGAGGCAGAATCATTAGATCATTTGTTTTGGTACTGCCCATATGTTGCTTGTTTTTGGTCACAGGTCCAGGAATGGCTGAATAATTGCAATATTTACCTGGAGCTAACCCTGCAGATAGCACTACTGGGTGATCTGAAAAGTCACAGTCAATTGATCAATAATATAATAATAATTTTAGCAAAACATTTTCAATTTACAATCTGTAGAAACAATGAGAATAGGAAGGTGCAGAGCTTTTGGGAAATGTTGCAGCACAGTTGAAAAATATATGGCAAATAGAAATCCAATATGGATGGTGTTAAGAGATGGATGAGAGGGGTTGAATGGAGCTGAAGGTTTGGACTAATAACAACTAATAACAACAAGATAACTAATGTTACAGCAAGGCAATAACCCTAAGCAGACATCAAAATCCACAAAAAAATGCATAATTGAAAACAAAATCAACATTTTCCGGAATGGAACACCACTGAAAACCTATGATTTTAATTGAATTGGGCAGTCCAAAAGCGCAGGCGAAGGATATCAAGGATCTGGAAAGATTCTGTAAGGGGGAATGGCCTAAGATTTTTTTTTCATTGGCAAGATACAGTTGAAGTCGGAAGTTAACATACACTTAGGTTGGAGTCATTATAACTTGTTTTTCAACCACTCCACAAATGTCTTGTTAATTAACAAACTATAGCTTTGGCAAGTTGGTTAGGATATCTACTTTGTGCATGCTGTGGATGTATTTCAAAGCCTACCTTCAAACTCAGTGCCTCTTTGCTTGATATCATGGGAAAATCAAAAGAAATCAGCCAAAATTGTAGACCTCCACAAGTCTGGTTCATCATTGGGAGCAATTTGAAAACGCCTGAAGGTTCCACGTTCATCTGAACAAACAATAGTACGCAAGTATACCATGGGACCATGCAGCCGTCATACCGCTCAAGAAGGAGACGCGTTCTGTCTCCTAGAGATGAACGTACTTTGGTGCGAAAAGTGCAAATCAATCCCAGAACAACAGCAAAGGACCTTGTGAAGATGCTGGAGGAAACAGGTACAAAAGTATCTATATCCACAGTAAAACGAGTCCTATATCGCCATAACCTGAAAGGCTGCTCAGCAAGGAAGAAGCCACTGCTCCAAAACCGCTATTAAAAAAACAGACTACGGTTTGCAACTGCACATGGGGACAAAGATCGTACTTTTTGGAGAAATGTCCTCTGGTCTGATGAAACAAAAATTGAACTGTTTGGCCATAATGACCATCCTTATGTTTGGAGGAAAAAGGGGGAAGCTTGCAAGCCGAAGAACACCATCCCCACCGTGAAGCATGGGGGTGGCAGCATCATGTTGTGGGGGTGTTTTGCTGCAGGAGGAACTGGTGCACTTCACAAAACAGATGGCATCATGAGGAAAAAAGTATGTGGATATATTGAAGCAACATCTCAAGACATCAGTCAGGAAGTTAAAGCTTGGTCACAAATGGGTCTTCCAAATGGACAATGACCCAAGCATACTTCCACAGTTGTGGCAAAATGGCTTAAGGACAGGTCAAGGTATTGGAGTGGCCATCACAAATCCCTGACCTCAATCCCATAGAACATTTGTGGGCACAACTGAAAAAGAGTGTGCGAGCAAGGTGGCCTACAAACCTGACTCAGTTACACTAGCTCTGTCAGGAGGAATGGGCCAAAATTCACCCAACTTATTGTGGGAAGCTTGTGGAAGGCTACCCAAAACGTTTGACCCAAGTTAAACAATTTAAAAGCAATGCTACCAAATACTAATTGAGTGTATGTAAACTTCTGACCCACTGGGAATGTGATGAAAGAAATAAAAGCTGAAATAAATCATTCTCTCTACTCTTATTCTGACATTTCACATTCTTAAAATGAAGTGGTGATCCTAACTGACCTAAGACAGGGACTTTTTACTAGGATTAAATGTCGGAAATTGTGAAAAACTGAGTTTAAATGTATTTGGCTAAGGTGTATGCAAACTTCCGACTTCAACTGCAAGCAAACTTAGGAATGACATGCCAGCAACAAACGCTGACACTACACATCCAAGTATACCGGACCAAATTATGAAAGACAAGAATTTTACTTTAGAATTCCGTAAAGTCAGTGTGGAAGAGATGAAAAAAAGATAGTTGTCTACCAACAATGACAAGCCACCAGGGTCTGACAATCTGGATGGAAAATTACTGAGGATAATAGCAGACAATATTGCCACTCCTATTTGCCACATCTTCAATTTAAGCCTACTAGAGAGCGTGTGCCCTCAGGCCTGGAGGGAAGCTAGTCATTCCGCTACCCAAGAATAGTAAAGCCCCCTTTACTGGCTCAATAGCCGACCAATCAGCCTGTTACCAACCCTTAGTAAACTTCTGTAAAAGTTGTGTTTGACCAGACACAATGCTATTTCACAGTAAACAAATTGACAACAGAATTTCAGCATGCTTACAGGGAAGGACACTCAACAAGCACAGCACTTACACAAATGACTGATGATTGGCTGAGAGAAATTGATGGTATAATGATTGTGGGGGCTCTTTTTAGACTTCAATGCAGCTTTTGACATTATCGATCATAGTCTGCTGCTGGAAAAACATATGTGTCATGGCTTTACACCACCTGCTATAATGTGGATAAAGAGTTACTTGTCTTACAGAACACAAAGGGTGTTCTTTAATGAAAGCCTCTCAATTATAATCCAGTTTGAATCAGGAATTCCCCAGGGTAGCTGTTTAGGCCCCTTGCTTTTTTTTTTACAAACAACATGCCACTGACTTTGAGTAAAGCCAGAGTGTCTATGTATGCAGATGACTCAACTCTATACACGTCAGCTACTACAGCGACTGAAATTACTGCAACACTCATCAAAGAGCTACAGTTAGTTTCAAAGTGGGTGGCAAGGAATAAGTTAGACCTAAATATTTCTAAAACTAAAAGCATTGTATTTGGAACAAAACACTCACTAAACTCTAAACCTCAACTAAACCTCAACTTTAAGGAGTTAAGATGCAAGGTGAACATGATCAAACACAAGTTAACCCTTAGGTTCCAAGAAAAATGGTAAACTGATAAATGGCTAAAACAGAAACTCAGAATTTAACAATATCAAAAACACCTATGATCCAGAACCATGTGTTAATTGAGCAAGTTGAGATGACTAAACTGCTTGGAGTAACCCTAGATTGTAAACTGTCAAGGTCAAAACATATTGATGCAGTAGTAGCTGCCGTTGGGGAGAAGTCTGTCTATAATAAAGCAATGGTCTGCCTTCTTAACAACACTATCAACAAGGCAGGCCCTACAGGCCCGAGTTGCAACTTGACTACTGTTCAGTTGTGTGGTCAAGTGCCACAAAAAAGGACTTAAGAAAATTGCAATTGGCTCAAAACAGGGCTGCATAGCTGGCCCTTGGATGTACATAGAGAGCTAATATTAATAATATGCATGTCAATCTCTCCTGGCAGAAAGTGGAGGAGAGATTGACTTCATCACTACTTTTATTTATGATAGGTATTGACATTGAATGAATGCACCGAGCTGTCTGTCTAAATTACTGGCACACAGCTCGGACACCCATGCATACCCCACAAGACATGCCACAAGAGGTCTCTTCACAGTCCCCATGTCCAGAACAGAACAGACTATGGGAGGCACACAGTACTACATAGAGCCATGACTACATGGAACTCTATTCCACATCAAGTAACTGACACAAGCAGTAAATTTAGATTTAAAACCAGATAAAAAAACACCTTATAGAACAGCAGGGACTGTGAAGCAACACAAACATTGGCACAGCCACATGCATACACACACACACACACACACACACACACACACACACACACACACACACACACACACACACACACACACACACACACACACACACACACACACACACACACACACACACACACACACACAATAACATACGCACTATACACACTATAATGCCTTGCTCAGTGGTGTTGCAGACTCTGGGGTCTTTCAGAACAGGTGTATATATACACTGAGATAATGTGACAGATCATGTGACACTTAGATTGCACACAGGTGGACTTTATTTAACTAATTATGTGACTTTTGAAGGTAATTGTTTGAACCAGGTCTTATTTGGGGGCTTCATAGCAAAGGGGGTGAATACATATGCATGCACCACCGTTTTGTATTCTTTAGAATTTTTTGGCACAAGTAATTTTTTTTATTTCACTTCACCAATTTGGACTATTTTGTGTATGTCCATTACATGAAATCCAAATAAAAATCTATTTTAATTCCAGGTTGTAAGGCAACAAAATAGAAAAAATGCCAAGGGGGAAAATACTTTCGCAAGCCACTGTACACATGGATTTAGTACTGTAGATATGTGGTAGTGGTGGAGTAGGGGCCTGAGGGCACACAGTGTGTTGTGAAATCTGTGAATGTATTGTAATGTTTTTAAAATTGTATAAACTGCCTTAATTTTTTTGGACCCCAGGAAGAGTAGCTGCCACTTTGGCAGCAGCTAATGGGGATCCATAATAAATACAATTACAAATCCCTCCCAATGTGTTCTCCCATCTCATAAAACATTTCAGAAATAGAGTCAGTGTCGTTATTTTTACAATAATTTTGACCCCTATCTTAAAAATAAAATAACATTATTACTTGTTAAACAAAAACTCTTTCTCTGAGCAATTGTATTAGTATAAAATAATGTAATGTTAAAAAAGTTTGAGCATACGATATAGCTTAGAATATTATTTATTTTATACAGTCTTTTTGCTCATCTTTATCAAGGG
The DNA here is from genome assembly GCF_016432855.1 of Salvelinus namaycush. Lineage (NCBI taxonomy): Eukaryota > Metazoa > Chordata > Actinopteri > Salmoniformes > Salmonidae > Salvelinus > Salvelinus namaycush. Next base: position 55,135,936 of record NC_052309.1, read on the forward strand.
ACCCAATTATTTTGGCACCCACTATACATGTAATAGGATAAGAGGATGAAAGGAGTCTGGCAAGTTATCCAAAAAGGTGGCGTTGTCGTAGTGACACGGAAAATCATAAAGCGGTTGACATGAGCTATGTTCAAATACCCATACTAACATACTGTATACTACATACTTAATGAGTATATACTACATGCTATATACTATTAGTTAATTTTAGTATACTGTAAACAAACGGTATCCTTTCAGTTGAGCATACCAGCGCTACATCTGTCTATCGCAAGTTGATGCTGTTGCTATGCCAACTCTTGCTAGCTGGTTAGCATAACAAATGACTAGATAGACATTTTATGACTTCGGGTGTGTTTGTAAATTCAATCTGGAGTGCCAGAGTGCGCTCTGGGAGTTCATAAATTCAGAGTGTTGTCAGATGTCCATTCTTAAATTCAGAGCGTTTCCCTCTCGGAGTGTTCAGAGCGCACACTGGACGCTCTGGCCAAGGAGTAGGGTTGATCCGAGCATTCTGACCATCACAACGGCAGTCAAGCACATAAGCAAACTGGCTAGCCACCTCCAGCCACAAATGAGAGACCACCTCACTCTGATAATTTTACTCGCCCTAGCAGAGCTGGTTAGGCTGTTATCATGTTATCCAGAGCGTTGGTGACTGTAACTGTGCTGCTGGAAACAATTTAATTACGCTTTTTTGCCGAACACCGGACATATTGGTCATATTCAACAGGTGTTGAGCATTCGTAAATTCATCATTTAATCTGCGCTCTGGCACACTCAGACGAGAGTGCTCTGAAATCAGAGTAGATAGCCAGAGTGAATTTATGTCCATTGAGAACGCACAGCAACTATACCACTTAGCTAAGAATGGCGTGAATAATCAAGTCAATAAACGTTGGATAGTTAGTGAGATAGCATATAGTTAATATACTGGCAAGTTCAATGTATTAGTAGCCAACCAACGTGAGGTAGCTGGCTACTGCTGTAATGATATACTGTGTGGTTCATGAGGATAGCATAGCCAAAGAATTGTCAGCCAACATAATGTGTAGCGTAACTTATTTGGAATGTCATTACTTTATTACATTGCTAACATTTTCTTAACATTTGTCATAATTAGATAAAGCAATGAATATGTAAACGCTCTTGATGAACTTCAAATGCATATTTTCCGCCATTTTCTTCAAATCATAAAACATTGTGAAGCCAAGCCCATTTTCTGTAGAATTGCATTATGGGCCCTTAAAAGCACAGAAATTGTGTCCACTGCTTGTAAACTTCGTATTTTGGCGAATGTAGTACATCATCCGGGAACTTTTTGCATACTACCTACAGTGGGCTCGAAAATTACTGGAACCCCTGACTGGCAATGCACAAACAATACTTAAAAAAATATAAACAATATAATTATAGAGATAAACTCAAAATACCAACATGTGAAAAATACTGTACTTTATTAATGTTTCAATGGAACCCACCAAAATCATTTATTGATTTAAATAAAAATCATTGTCCTCCAAATCAAGGTTTCACAATTATTGGCACCCTTAAATATTATTGTAAATAACATCTACCAAAATTAAACCAGGAATTATATTCCATTTATTTAAGTTTATCTAAGTGTTAAGGAACTACTGTATATTGAGCCATTACATCACTTCTTTTTTCACTAGGGTATAAAAATGAGGTAACACGCATGCAATATCCCTTTGTCATCCAACACCATGAAGAAAAGAAAAGAACTGGCAGTTCAAAAGGGGCAGATGGTTGTAGACCTTCATAAATCTGGTAATGGCTACAAGAAGATCCACAAACGATTGAATATATGACTGAGCACTGTCAGGGCAATTATAAAAAAATTAGAAAGATATGGAACAGTTGAAATCCTCACGGGTAGAGGACGCAAATGCATTTTGCCCCCCAGGATAGGGAGGAGGATCGTGAGAGAAGCAACAAAATTCCCAAGAATCACTGAAAGAATTGTAGGCCTTGGTGGCGTCTTAAGGTCACCAGGTTTTAAAAAGCACCATCAGACACCACCTCCACAACCACAGGCTCTTTGGAAGGGTTGCCAGAAGAAAGCCCTTAATGACCCCAAGACACAGACTCAAGCGCTTGGAGTTTGCCAAACATCATTTAAATTATGATTGGAAGAAGGTGCTTTGGTCAGATGAGACCAAAATTGAATGTTTTGGTCAGATATAGCATCGACATGTTTGGCGTCGAAACAGAGATGCATACAAGGAGAGGCACCTCATACCCACGGAGAAATATGGTGGTGGGTCAGTGATGTTTTGGGGCTGTTTTAATTCCAGAGGTCCAGAGGCACTGGTTAAGATTGATGGCATAATGAATTCCACCAAGTATCAGGCAATTTTGGCTGACAATCTGGTTGCCTCTGCCAGAAGGCTGGGACTTGGCCGTATGTGGACTTTCCAATAAGACATTGACCCAAAACAGACCTCAAGATCCACACAGAAATCGTTCTGTGACAACAAAATCAATGTTCTGCCATGGCCATCTCAGTCACCGGTCCTCAATCCAATCGAAAACCTGTGGGCTGAGTTGAAGAGGGCAGTTGATAAGCGCAAACCCAAGAATGTGAAGGATCTTGAAAGGATCTGCAGAGAGGAATGGTCCAAAATCCCTCCAAATGTGTTCCTTAACCTTGTCAAACAATACAGGAAAAGACCATGCTGTTATCCCTGCCAGAGGTGGTGGCATTAAGTACTAAATGAGGAGTGCCAATAATTATGAAACCTTGATTTTGGTGAAATGTATTTTGTATTAAATAATTGTATGATTTTGGTGGGTTCCATTGAAACATTAATAAAGTACAGTATTTCTCACATGTTGGTATTTTGAGTTTCTCTATAATTATATTGTATATTCTTTTAAGTATTGTTTGTGCATTGCCAGTCAGGGGTGCCAGTAATTTTGGAGCCCACTGTATATCCATACTATGACCAATAAGCATACTACATACTCAATTTCCGTCACAAATAGTATGGTTAGTGCGATTAGGATGAGTACTCGAACACAGCTATAGTTCCCTTGTGCTGCTGAAAGAAAAAACAACGGCCTTTCTGAAAACTAGTCTCTCTTGTGCTGCTTACATGCCAGACTGACCTGCCTACAGCACATTGATCGGTTTCAAGAACACTGAGATCGTGCGATGAGAATATCTGTTTTAATCTTCAGCCACAATCATTTTTTATGTCAAGTAATGTTTTAGAATTAACCAGATGTCCAACGGATTAATAATTCATGGAAGATCAATATCATATAATGACAAACAAATACAGACTGTACATCAGACACGGAAAACCTAGAACTTTGTATCAATCCGTTTTTATTTGACAATGGCAAATATGTTGTGAAATGGAGGTCATATGTGTCAGTCGGGATATAGACCATATATGTATGTGTATGGTATGGGTACTATAACAAGGACCCTGGCTGCCAGTTGTGAGGCGTCTGTGTGAGTGCCAGAAGGGAAGTGATCAGTGCCTGTCTGTTTGATGAACACAAGGCGAGATAGACCTTATCTGGGCCGGCAGCCATTTCCCCTCCATGCCTCCCTGCCCCTGCTCTCCCTGGTCCTCTCACACGATGTGCCTCAATTGACACCGTATTGTCTATGTAGTGCACAACTTTTGACTTTGACCCATAGGCTCTGATCAAAAGTTGTGCACTATATAGGGAATAGGGTGCCATTTGGGATGTAACCCCAGTTTCATTTAGTCATGTGTCGACACCAAACCACCCTGCCACTGGATAGCCCTGCTGCCCCACTTCTGCCCTCCAATCCTCCAACCACTGTCTGTCTGTCTATACGTCCAAGCCATGGCTAACCTGACTCATCTGAAGTTTCGTTTCAAGTAAAATTTAGTTTAGAAGTTTATTTCCTAGCAAAAAGGTTTAGGTAAGATATTATATCCTCCATTTACTTAGTAGAACCCCCATTCTCTCAGTTCTGTAGCTGTTCTGAATACTGCTAAAAAGAGGAAGTTTCATCAGCCCTTATGAAACAGAGTCACGAGCAACAGCGCATGTACGTGCACGTGCGTCCTGCTGTTGTAATGTTCAGAATCGCCCTTGCTGCCTTTATCGCCTTCTTTAATATCGACCCTCCCTTCTTGCTGCCAAGTTAACCGTAAGCCTAAGTAGTGAGGGTACAATAACAGCTTTGGCCCAGACATAAATCATGTCCGAGCCTCTATTGAAATATCTTCCAGCTTGTTTCTTCACTTTTTCATTAGGTGTTCATACCATAAGATGAGTTTGATAGATAACCCAGAAGTTACAACCTCAGCTAGACATAAAAAAGACACAATCCAACAATGGATTGAATTGAGACATTCCCCTTCAAGATACTGATAGAAGCGTATACATGTCCAAATAAGGGCAAAACCATTCATAGCAGCCTCAGCCACCAATGAGACCTTGTAGGCCTGTGTGTCCGTGTGAGCTGTAGACAAAAGAGGATGCGCTATCGTTTGCAGATGGAGGCGGAGTCTGATGATCTCTTCTGCAGGGGTTGGTGGCATGACCACATAGGCGGAGCTGACAACAGAATGAGCCTTCCCGACAGCGCCTGCCTACCCTGGCCTGGCCTGCGGTTGACAAGGGTTTCTGTACTGAGACGCTGATAGCTGGTTCACGTTTTTTTGTTTTCACCCACCAGCTTTCGTGAAATGACTCAGAATGCCCTAAACTATACATCTAGTATGTAATCAGAAGAACCATGCAAAATGTGATAGAAGTATAAAAAAAGATATATCATCTTACATACTACACATGTAGTGACATCCCAGCTAACAACAAATGTTCCCACAACTTTAGAGAACATTCTCTTAAAAGTCTTAGGAGGGTTAGGAGAATATTCCATCAACGTCCCACCAAACATACACAGAACATGGTTGCCATGTTCTCATAAAAGAAGATATTCATGTTCTAGAAACATTTCATGGGAACGTTGCAAAAAACATTTGCCCCCCTAAAAGCCCATTACACATCACATCTTGTTGCCAAGCCAATCGAGGCCCTGATTGGTGAACCACTGATCCATTCACAGCTCTTTTTCTGTTGGCAAGGTTCAGAATGCTCACACACAATGCTTTTAAGATAGTGTTTATTTTACTTACATATTTGTCACACTTTGACATACATAATTACATTGTGCATGTTCAATAGTTATTATTCATGTTCTCACCTGGGATTTGAACTCACAACCTCTTGGTGCACATTACTCCAATCTTCCTGCTAATCAACCATGTCTGTGTAAATTTTCAGTTAATCTTACTATTCTCTTATCATTGATTTTATTTACTATTTCAGCAATTTAAGGTCTTTTGTATAGTCATCTAATGATGGTGGGGCATATTAACTTGTTTTAATGATACTCCTGAATCACTATGATCAATAAAATACTTCCCTTAGTTTACTTTTAACAGAGCTGAGATTTACTTCAAAGAGCACCCTATTGCTTATACCTATCAAGTAGTTTCAGATCGACACAAGTGCCTAGGGAGGAGGGGTTAGGATTTGTTCTGGACAGGACATAACTATACTGGCCCATTAAGCGCATACCTTCGAGATATCCCTTATTGGGACAGTGGTTAGGACTTTCGTCATTGGTGCTGGTGGTCTGTGTTTGAGACCCGCTAGGAGAGTCACCCTATTGTCACATTCTTAGCAATATATTTTAATGTCATTACTTGGCAACAGTTACAACACACTTAACAGATCTAATAAAAATGAGTTTCTCATTGAAAGATGGGAAACTGTAGGATTACCCCTTGAGCACGAATTATGACCACATTTCCACTACCTATTTATTAATTATATTATTCTACCTTTATTTCAACAAGGAACACAGACTGAGACCAAGGTTCCTTTTACAGCTGGGCCCTGCGTATACATTTTTACATATACAGTTTAGGTACAATGATTAAGAAACTACACAAGACAAACAAAACGATCACAGATAACACAAAAAAATGTTCACACAGGTTATTCCCCTAACAGCACAATAACGTGCATTACCCGAAGCAGTTACAAGCAATACAAAAATAAAAATCCTCCAATAAATGTTTAAAATGGGAAATGGGGACAAGAGTCTCAAGTTTAAGTTTAGTCTGCAGGCTATTCCATAGGCAAGGAGTGTAACAGGAAAAGGCAGCCATACCCAACTCTGTGGAAATCGCATGGGCCTCAAGTGTAATCCATGATTGAGACCTGGTTTTAGGAATTCTAATTCTAATGTTGATGAGTGATGATAAATAAGAAGGTAGTTTATTCAGAAGTGCTTTATAGACAAACACGAGAGCATGTTGTTCTCGTCTCATGGACAGCGAAGCCCAACCCACATTTTGATATAAAACACAGTGGTGAGTTCTGTAGCTAGCACCCGTAATAAACCTAAGTGCGCAATGATAAGTAGCATCCAGCGATTTAAGTGTGGATGCTGTAGCATGCATGTAGATAATATTCCCATAATCTATAACAGACATGAAAGTAGCTTGCACAATTTGTCTTCTATTTGTAGAGGACAAACATGTCCTGTTTCTATAGAGGAAGCCTAGCTTGATTTTTAGCCGTTTACAAAGTTTGTCAACATGCATTTTAAAAGACAGTTTATCATCCAACCATATCCCTAAGTATTTATATGCAGAGACCTGATTAATTCGAGAGCCATCTGAGCTCGTAAGTGCAAGTGTATTTTCAACTAACTTTTTGAACCTATTAAAAATCAGAAAATGTGTTTTCTTAGCATTTAAAATAAGTTTCAGCTGTAAAAAACACCCTTATAATATCTTAAAATCTGTCTCCAATTGTGATAATGCTTGGTCAGCCGTTGAAGCAATAGAGTACATGACAGTGTCATCAGCATATAATGAATTTGACACATTCTTATCTCATCACTGATATTACTTATGTAGAGAGTGAACAGTAATGAACCAAGTATATAACCTTGTAGGACCCCTTTAACCAACCTCAATGGCTCCGACTTGATGCCGTCGACTCTAACAGCCTGACTTCTATCCTTTAGATAGTCAGGAAACCAACGACAGGCCAGTCCTATTAACAACAGCTTACCCAAAAGTATCGCATGGTCTACAGTGTCAAAGCTTCAGACAAATCTATGAACAAGGCGGCACAGTACTTTCTATTATCTAGGGCATTAGTAATATAATTTACAACACATACAGTGGCCTTAGTGGTACTGTGTTTAGGTCTGAAGCCAGATTGATTGCTAGAAAGAGTATTGTTAACAGTTAAAAAAGATTGTAGTTGCCTATTCACCAATGACTCTAGAATTTTTGCCAAACAGGAGAGCTTAGAAATGTATAGCTTAGAGATATATAGCTGAGTATCTCTCCATCATCTCGAAATCCACACCACATGCCATATATATATACCATTCACTTACAAGTGATTCTGTTGCAATTTGTCTGTTTTTCCACATTAAAACTTGGAGATGGATCATTGCTTAATCGGCAAATGTGAGAAAGTACAGACATGCTACTGTAAATATTCACCCCCCTTGGTATTTTTCCTATTTTGTTGACTTACAACCTGGAATTCAAATAGATTTTTGGGGGGATTGTATCATTTGATTTACACAACATGCCTACCACTTTGAGATGCAAAACATGTTTTATTGTGATAAATAAGAAATAAGACAAAAAACTTGAGGGTGCAGAACTATTCAGCCCCCCAAAGTCAATACTTTGTAGAGCCACCTTTTGCAGCAATTATAGCTGAAAGTCTCTTGGGGTATGTCTCTATAAGCTTGGCACGTCTAGCCACTGGGATGTTTGCCCATTCTTCAAGGCAAAACTGATCCAGCTCCTTCAAGTTGGATGGGTTGCACTGGTGTACAGCAATCTTTAAGTCATACCACAGATTCTCAATTGGATTGAGGTTTGGGCTTTGACTAGGCCATTCCAAGACATTTAAATGTTTCCCCTTAAACCACTCGAGTGTTGCTTTAGCAGTATGCTTAGGGTCATTGTCCTGCTGGAAGGTGAACCTCCGTCCCAGTCTCAAATCTCTGGAAGACTGAAACAGGTTTCCCTCAAGAATTTCCCTGTATTTAGCGCCATCCATCATTCCTTCAATTCTGACCAGTTTCCCAGTCCCTGCCTATGGAAAACATCCCCACAGCATGATGTTGCCACCACCATGCTTCACTGTGGGGATGGTGTTCTCGGGATGATGAGAGGTGTTGGGTTTGTGCCAGACATAACATTTTCATTGATGGCCAAAAAAGCTCAATTTTAGTCTCATCTGACCAGAGTACCTTCTTCCATATGTTTGGGGAGTCTCCCACATGCCTTTTGGTGAACACCAAACGTGTTTGCTTATTTTTCTCTTAAAGCAATGGCTTTTTTCTGGACACTCTTCTGTAAAGCCCAGCTCTGTGGAGTGTACGGCTTAAAGTGGTCCTATGGACAGATACTTCCATCTCCTTCAGGGTTATCTTTGGTCTCTTTGTTGCCTCTCTGATTAATGCCCTCCTTGCCTGGTCCGTGAGTTTTGGTGGGCAGCCCTCTCTTGGCAGGTTTGTTGTGGTGACATATTTTTTCCATTTTTTAATAATGGATTTAATGGTGTCTTGTGGGATCAAAATTTCCAATATTCTTTTATAACCCAACCCTGATCTGTACTTCTACACAACTTTGTCCCTGACCTGGTTGGAGAGCTCTTTGGTCTTCATGGTGCCGCGTGCTTGGTGGTGCCCCTGCTCAGTGGTGTTGCAGACTCTGGGGCCTTTCAGAGAGAGATAATGTGACAGATCATGTGACACAGATGGCACACAGGTGGACTTTATTTAACTAATGATGTGACTTCTGAAGGTAATTGGTTGCACCAGATCTTATTTAGGGCCTTCATAGCAAAGGGGGTGAATACATATGCACACACCACTTTTCCATTTAAATGTCTTTTGAATTTTTTGAAACAAGTAATTATTTTAATTTCACTAAACCAATTTTGACTATTTTGTGTATGTCCATTACATGAAATCCAAATAAAAATCAATTTAAATTCCAGGTTGTAAGGCAACAAAATATGAAAAACGCCAAGGGGGATGAATACTTTTGCAAGGCACTGTATCTGATATTCTGAGAATATGACAACCATGTTCTGGGTATGTTTCTATCAGAAGTAACGCTACCACTTGGGCCATGTTTCAGCAATACATTAGGACTGTTACTGTAACGATGTGCTCTGAGAGTCGGGAAGCAATTTCAGGGAGTGAGTGTTTTAATAAATAAACACAACATAATACAAAATAAGAAACACGACCAACGCACAGAACTGACACAGGAACATAAACAATAACGCCTGGGGAAGGAACCAAAGGGAGTGACATATATAGGGAAGGTAATCAGGGAGGTGATGGAGTCCAGGTGAGTCTGGTTGATGCGCAGGTGCTCGTAACGATGGTGACATGTGTGCGCCATAACGAGCAGCCTGGAGACCTAGAGGCAGGAGAGGGAGCACCCATGACAGTTACAGATAGAAATGCAATGACGAGAGCTGATGTGATTACTAATCAGAGACATATTTGTTCTACATTGTTTCATGAACAGGAACGTTCTCATGGAAGGTGTCTAGAACATTAATATTGTATATTCTGAAATCATGGCAACCATGTTCTGTGTATGTTTAGTGGAACGATGATGGAATATTACAGATAGAAATGCAATGACAAGAGCTGATGTGATTCCTAATCAGAGACACAAGTTAATTCTACATGGTTTATGTAACTAACCCTCAGAAAACTGGACACGTGAATGTTCTTGCAACGTCCTATAAAATGCAACTAGAACATTAATGTTGCATATTCTGAGAACATTGTTACCACATTCTAGATAACTTCTGTTTGAAATTAAGGGAATGTTATCCTAACTTTAGCACCAAACACATGCTAAAAAGGTTCTCAGAAGGTTTTTGCTAACATAGATAGAATGTTCCCCTAACTAATGGAAAACTGGACACTCCAAAATTAGGGGAACATTACAGGTAACATTCCAAAAATGGTCTCTCTCCCTAGAATTGTTAGCTGGGTAGCTAGTTTACCGTTTGTAAACAAAGATAAAGCAAGGCATAGGCGCACATATGATGATGGTTTTAAGGTGGTACATATTAAAATGAGTTAAAATAATAAGACGCTACCATTGGTGTTTTACATGTCCGGCTTTATGTGACGTTGCATAAAGCTGGAAGTAAATCCTTAGTAATGCCTGCCTCCTGAATCCAAGTGTTTGACACGGGGGGTGGCAGGGTGGCCTAGTGGTTAGAGCGTTGGACTAGTAACCGAAAGGTTGCTGACAAGGCAAAAATCTGTCGTTCTGCCCCTGAACAAGGCAGTTAACCCACTGTTCCTAGGCTGTCATTGAAAATAAGAATTTGTTCTTAACTGACTTGCCTAATTAAATAAAAATAAAAAAAGGGGGGGAGGGGACCAGTAACTTTTTTATCAAACTTGATCAATGTACCATCTACAGCCATTTTTATACTTAGGGCACCCTTACGTTGAACTGGTTCCATCCAAATATCATCACATTTGATGAAAAACATGATTTTTACTGTTTACTGTTAATATCTAAATTGTGAGAACATGGCAACCATGTCCTGTGTATGTTTGGTGGGACATTGATGGAATATTATCCTAACCCTCAGAAAACTGAACATTAATGTTATATACTATGAGGACATTGTGTACATGTTCTAGATAAGATCTATTTGATATTTAGGGAAAGTTATCCTAACTTAGGCACAAAAACATGCTAAAAAGGTTCTCTGAAGGTTTATGTTAAATTACATAGAATGTTCCCCTAACTAATGAAAAACTGGAAAATCAAACAGTAAGGAAACTTTATGGGTAACATTACAAAAACGTTCTCTCTCCCTAAAATTGTTAGCTGGGATAGGGCTGTGAAGTAATTGGCTCCATAGTGATACATTTAGTGTACAGTATAGTCCTACTCACCTAGAAGCTATCAGAGGCCTCAGCTGCCTACCCCCTTCCCTCACCACAGAGGAAGCTGAAGTGAAACCATAAGGCGGGCTGACGAACACTCAGGATTGATCATACACATCTCTTTAATTTTACTAGCAACCGTCCCTAATCACTGATTGTTGTTCTGGGAACTTTGTAATTATGTGTTCCGTAACTGCTGCTTTTTCAAGTCGTCTGAATTTACTTCAAATATTGTTTTCTTCAAATAAAAAGGGGATTTTGTCAGGTAGGCCAAGTCAAATAGTAGCTACCAGTGGTAACCTGATTGCATGATGAGTGGAATGAGGCCATGTGACAACCAAACCAACACATGACACCCCATGAAGAACTTAAAGATACCCCAAGAATATCAATATTGTTTGGGAAGAGAATGAAACACAAAATCTAGTATCACTGCTTCATATTATATCCATATGGAGTAACATTTCAAGATAGGAAACGTATATTGATATATGAGATGATAACATTTTCATCAGTTTAAACTGAGGTAAACACTCAGTAGTGCTAAATGGAGCATATGAATGGAAACATGTCATAACAGAATATCTCATGTTAAATAGAGGCCTCATCTGCAAAAAGCATATACTCCCCACTTCTCAATGAAGTGTCTGAGATACTTTTGCATTTTCAGCAGGCCACAAATTTGAGACAGCTCTCATAGATTCAGCTAGCAAAGGGAATCTGTGGTCTATTGAGTAGAAAGATGTAGGAGCTGATATATACATCGTTAACCTATTTTTCACTATCTTTCAAGTTGAATATATGGTAAAGATTTGTTGTCCAAGTACTTTTTTACACTTCATATTGTTCCAAAAACAACTGCAGATGTCATTTTTATTGCAGATACTGTACCTCTAACATTGACATTCTCAAAAATAGGATATTATGCTGTGTTCTTACGGGTCTCATTTTTACCCTGTCTTCTTTCGCAGCGTGGGAATGAAGAGAGTCTCGTCACCACAGAGTGGGTCTGTGGGGTTGTGGTGGTGTGTGTAAGAACTATAGAAATATCTAGATTCTATTTCTATGGTAAGAAAACTATTCTGCTTGACCGTGGGTTAAGCATTTACAGAGCCACCAAAAGAAGATCATACATGATGATGAAATTCAGAAATCTTGCACACTCTGTAAACCCCCCCCCCACACCTTGTATCAAATTGATCATAGCCTACATTGGGCAAAATTTGTTGTCTAACAGTCTCAACTATAAACTTGACGGAAGCAGTTATTTTCATTGTTCATAAGACACAAAAGGCACCCGTGGGTGGATATATGCTAGGAAGGTATGTACCCAAGCATACGACCATGGTGTCGGATGTCATTGGAGGCGTTTGTCATGTGTAGAGGAGGGCAAGGGGTGCGGGTGTTCAATCAAACGTGACACAGTGGTCTGACGGAGGGTATGTGGTTCTTCTGGCAAAAAATGCATCTGCTACACTCCACCTCAACCACTACCTTTTTCCCCCCTTTATGAAATTGCCTCCTTGCACTTCCAAGCAGATAAAGGCCCAAAGATCTTTGAGATACCTCTACCTGAGGTATGACAAAACACATATCTCTAAGGTCTCCCATATATGAAATTGATAATATTTTACTGCAAAAGTGGTTATATTGATAGATATTGTGACACACCCCCTTAACTTAAACAGGGCAGAATAATGCCTGGCTGGAGGGGGGTTGGGGCACATAAACTCATGTAACCCAATATTGCAAGTTAGCAAACAACATTAGGACATATTAAAGCATTTTGGAAATATAGACTTGTAAACACACAGATGCAATAGGCAGAAATATCAACTATGAATATTTATGATGAATGTAAACTTAACTTTTTGGCAGCTGTTCAATAGACAACTTTCCAAGTCAAATTTGTTTTCATTCAGTGCTGTATGTTCCTGCCTGACAAAAATACATAGAGATGCACATTTGATGTTGTGGCTAATGTAATTGGCTCTAAGGAAAACAAGTGAGCTCAGACGTCTAATGACCTTTTTGGGGCTCAAGGTTCCTTAAAGGATTTTGTATATTTAGCCCCTAGTCTCAAGGCTGCCAACTTTAGAAAAAAGCTTGGACTGAGATTTGCTATCTGAGTTTCATTGCCCCCTGGCACAACCCCTAGATGGGGGAAATTGAACTATTTTAAAGCTCATTTATTGCAATTCTATGTATTTTGACATGGCTTAGGGTTTTGACTAAGGTGGACAATTAAAAAAGTATAAGTATTCAGGATGCTTTGAACATTAAATGAACACCCAAAATTGGACGACTTTGTTACTTTGTGGAGATGAAAATTGTCAAACATTATATTTCAGGCCTGGAGCATGTAATATCCAATGCTTATTTGTATGACTTATTAAAAACTGTCCACGAATGGCTGCAAAAGAAATACATAGCCTCATAGGCATATCATATTTTTAAATATGTGATTACTGGCAAAATTGGAAAGAAGTGGAATAATAAAATAAGCGTGAGGAATAATGGTAATGTCTTGCTGACAAGTACACTAATTACCTTATATTTTAGCCTATTGTGAAGAATGAGAATTGTTCCATTGATCAGGTAAATAAAGTAAATAGATAATAAAATCTCCTGAAGACAAGATTACATAAATCTGCCCCTACACCCTGACAAAAAAACTGTTCTATTTATTATCCCCCCTCTAGAAGCAAACTTAAACTTGTGGATTCACAATCTGTTTGACAAAATTATTTTCATAGTTACAAATCAGTGTACTCTACCAAAGTTCCCTGATAAAACATACTGTAGGTCTGTCTGCTGCCTTTTCGTTGTCACAGCCTAAATGTCAATCCTCAAACGAGGGGACTAATGCAAGTGTGGATTACAATGACTTTAGTACATGCTGTCAAAAGGCTGCGTTCTGCAATAGGGATGGGAGTAACAGCAACCTATGTGTTATCCCAGGAGGCGACGTTGGCTCCCTCTACTGGGAATACGGGAGCTGGGCACCCCGACACGGACCGCTCTAAGTGGAGGTAATTAGGGGAAAGTGCCAACCAGCCGTGGAGACCAAATAAATGGAGCACGTTGGCACACCGCGAGAGAGAACGGGGAGAGACCGACACCAAGCCACAGTAGAGAAGAAGGACCAAGCCAAACCTAAGTGATTTTCTTTGTTATGTTTATTTTCTGTCTTAATTAATACAGTTGTTTTTGCGGACTAAAACCCCCCTGTCTCTGTGTCGATCTCAGCACGCTCAACCCAACACCCCACGGTGTACCACACCAAATTTCCTTGACAACATTGTTCATAAAACAGCGCTACCGTGCTACTCTTTTTACAATTTTATACACTCAGGGGAGGTTCTAACACTGTGAACCACATTGAAGCATATGATTGGTCTAGTTATGTAAGGGATCAAGGGGATTGGGTGCATGTTTTAAAGATACGCCACACAAGATTGCAGCGGTGAATGGAGAGAGAGAACCTCCACTGAGTGTATAAAAAGCAAGACAGGACAATTATAGAGGTTCCGCTCGTGATGTTAAATTGTAGGCGCAGATGCTACGATTTCAAAACGATTTGGAGCACAGTTGGAAAGTTAACACGCTGACTATACAATGGACTAATTAGCCAAATAAATGTAGTACATTTACATTACATTTAAGTCATTTAGCAGACGCTCTTATCCAGAGTACCCTAGTACTTTTCATTGCGTTAGATATGAGGTGTGCCGTGAGAAGAGGGTCAAATACGTGTTTCTCATGGCCAATACATAAGAGTTGGCAGCTCTGCTTAGTCGTACAATTAAATCAAAGGGGCATTCACAGATCTTTATATTTCTGTCTCAAATCCAGTATGGCGTACAAAATCAAATACGGCTGCCATAAAAACTGAATTTTGTAAATGAGAAGCATTGTTGTGTACAACACTCATGCCTATAAGGACTGTTGGTGTGAATCAATTTGATTCTGAATCCAATATGGCCAACATGATTACACTCAAACACCTTAGCCAGCATAAACTAGCCCTTGTTCATTTTGTATTGCTATTCCATCTTTAAAATGGTTTCATAAGGCTCTTGGTATATCTACTGCAGTACTATGAATGTATTTGTATTTGTATTTATTATGGATCCCCATTAGCTGCTGGCAAGGCAGCAGCTACTCTTCCTGGGGTCCAGCTAAATTAAGGCAGTTATACAATTTTAAAAACATTACAATACATTCACAGATTTCACAACACACTGTGTGCCCTCAGGCCCCTACTCCACCACTACCACATATCTACAATACATAACCCATGTGTATGGGTGTGTGTATAGTGCATATCAAATCAAATTTTATTGGTCACATAGACATGTTTAGCAGATGTTATTGCGGGTGTAGCGAAATGCTTGTGCTTTTAGCTCCGACAGCGCAGTAATATCTAACAAGTAATATCTAACAAACATATACCCAGTACACATAAATCTAGTAAAGGAATGGAATTAAGAATATAAAAATATATGGACAAGCAATATCAGAGCGGCATCAAAATAAGATACAGTAGAATAGTATAGGATACAGTATATACATATGAGATGGGTAATGCAAGATATGTAGACATTATTATTTATTTTTTTAAACAGTGTTTTTATTGGAATTTCACAATTTCGCCAAAAAAAAATAGCACTCACTTACACATACCTGCGCCTATATATATATATATATATACATACATACATACATACATACATACATACATACACACCCACGCACACCATTTTCCTCTCCCCGCTTCTCTCACCCCATCCCCATCATTGCGTCTCTCAATACATACATTTTAAACAAACTTACAAACAGAAATTAAACAAAAAAGCTCAGTTTAAACTAAGAAGTTAGGTTCCACACATGGAACGTACAGTGTAATTCTGAAATACATAGATCACCACCACTCTAAGAGAATCCTTGCAGCATAATAGCTGATACCTCAGGTTCTAGGTAATTTAGATAGGGTTCCCATACTTTGTAGAACTGATCTGTTTTAGAATGCAATGTACATGTCAGATATTCCAGAGGCACCCATTCAAATAGTATCTTATGCCAATCTTTAATAGAAGGAACCTTATCACTAATTCACTTTAAAAGGATGTTTTTCCTCGCTGCAAAGGTAAGGATGTTGTAAAGCCTCCTCTTACCCACAGAAGTAACATGCCTACTAGGGAGACCCAACAGTAAAGAAACTGGATCCAATTCTAGATCAACCCCTAGGATCTTTTCAATTTCTTGCAGAACACCAGACCAGTATCTTTGTATTTTGGTACATGACCATAAACAATGTGTTAGGGTGCCTGTATCAGTTTTGCATTTAAGACACTGAGGAGAAGAGGAAGAGGGGCTAAAAGCATGTCTGCGATTTGGGGATATATGCAATCTGTGTATTATTCTTAATTGGATTGCTCTAGTACGATTACATATAGATATTGTTTTTGCATATCTCCAAATGTCCTCCCACATCTCTTCGTCAATAGTAAAAGACAATTCTTTCTCCCACACTTGTTTCACCCTCTGTGTGTCGACAGCAGAAAAGGACCTTAAAGCATCATAAAACAGACTTACAGACATTTTCCTTTGTGGAAAATAAAGCATTCTTTCAATGACAGACATATCAGGGTTACCAATTAAGGTGGTGCTCTTCACAATATAATGTCTTACTTGTAGGAAGCGGAAAAAGTCCTGCTTTGGGAGTCAATATTTCTCCACCATCTGCTCAAATGACAATAAAATCTTATCAGCAAATAAGTCATTTAGTCTGCGTATGCCCTTATTAAGCCAAAAGTTAAAGCCAGCATCCAGCAATCCTGGACCAAAATCTGGGTTGTTAAGAATTGGGGTAAGAGCAGAGGTTAGTTTGGACCTTCCCAGGAAGCGCTGAACTGACCTCCATACTTCGAGTGTGTTAAGTGTAATAGGATTATTGCAGTGATCTTCTATAGACTTGAAACTTCTGAAAAATAAAGATCCTGTAAGGGGTATTTTGAAAGAGAAGTCTCAATGTCTAACCAAATAGAGGAGTCATCGTTTGTGATCCAATCAGAAATATAACATAGGTGGGCACACCACTGATAGAACCTGATATTGGGCAGATCCAAGCCCCCCATAGAACTTGGCAGCTGCAATATTGCCATCTTAAGTCTTGGCTTGCGTTTACTCCATATAAAGGAACTTAGCCATCCATTTATATCCTTTATTACCTTATTGGAGAGTAATACTGGGATCATTTGGATTGGGTAAAGTAGTCTAGGTAAAATGTTCATTTTCAAGAGGGATTCTATTCTACCCAACCAAGAAATCGGGAGAGAGTTCCAGCGCTCCAGATCCTGTCTTATTGTATCAAACAAGGGAACAAAATTGGCTTTGTACATTTGCTGGAATTTAGGAGTTACAAATATACCCAGATACGTAAAACCTGAGGGAGACTATTTAAAAGGGAAGGGGGGAGAAGTATTAGGTACAGAGTGAAGGTTACCAAGTGGCATAGCCTCTGATTTAGTTAAGTTAATCTTGTAGCCTGAGAATTCGCTGAATAATTCAATAATATTAATAAGAGATGTAGTTGAAGTCTCGGGACTAGAGATGAATATCAGGACATCATCAGCATACAAGCTTATTTTATGGTGAACATCACCAATGAGCAGCCCCCGTATAGCAGGCGTTACCCTGATGGCCTCGGCCAGTGGTTCCATAACGAGTGCAAATAGGAGAGGGGACAAAGGACAGCCCTGTCTGGTACCTCTGTATATAGAGAAGCTATTTGACCTTAGCCCATTAGTAAGGACAGCAGCCTGAGGATCATCATATAAAACTTTCACCCATTTTATAAAGTTGTCCCCTAGACCAAATTTATTTAGAGCAAAGAATAGGTAAGACCACTCCACACGATCAAATGCTTTCTCAGCATCTAGGGAGAGCACAAGACCATCCCTAGCACTTTGTTGGTAGGCTTGAATTACATTAAGAAGCCGCCTGACATTGTTGCATGACTAATGAAGCCAGTTTGGTCTCCTTTCACAATTAGTGGCAGTGAGTCCTCTAATCTTGTGGCTAGAATTTTAGAAGGCAATTTTCTATCCACATTCAGAAGGGAAATTGGTCTGTACGAGGAACAAGACTCTGGACATTTTCCCTTTTTGAGAATAAGTGATATGTTGGCTTCTCTCAGCGTTTGAGGGAGCTGGTCATTTGAAAATGAGTGGTTAAACATATCACGCAATGGCTCAAGGATCAGGCCATGGAACTCTTTATAGAACTCACTACAAAACCCGTCTGGTCCTGGGGCCTTACCATTTTGCAGATTCTTAATTGCGAACATGATCTCTTCCTCGGTAATAGGGGCATTAAGGAGAGACCTCTGTTCTTCGGAGATAGTAGGGAGCTCAATCTTAGAAAATAAGTTCTCCATTAATTTGGGTGCATCATTTGGCAGTTCTGAGGCATAAAGATTTGCATAACATTTCTTAAATGAGTCATTTATCAATTTATTTTCATATAAATGATTGCCATCAGAATCAGTAATAGTAGCAATTGACTGTGAGTCAGCTCTCTTTTTAGCTTTCCTGGCTTATCGCCATGTTCATATAGCTTTTGCCTGACTAATCTAATTTTCTTTTCAGCGTCCTGTGTTAGGAGAGAGTCCAACGTTGATCTAAGAACTGATATTTCCTTTAATAGGGCAGGAGTGGGAGTTTTAATATAGTCCTTCTCTTTAGTTCCTAATTCAGACCCCAGGCGTACGCTTTACAGGTTTCCCAAAGGAGTGAGGGGTTATCTGTTGATTGAGCGTTAATAGAGAAAAATGCTTTAAACTCTGTAATAAAATATGATGTGAATGTATGGTCTTTAAGGATGGTTGTATTCAACCTCCAATGTCTTGACAGATTGAATGCCCCGTTGAGTTTTATGTCCAGGATCACCTCTGCATGATCAGATATGACTATGCTTCCTATCCTAGCGGATAAAACAGACTGCAAAGACGTCCTGGGCATAAAAAAGTAATCTATTCTAGTCTGACATCCATGAGGTGCAGAGAAAAAAGTGAACTCTCTGTTGGAGGGATGAAAGGTTCTCCAAACATCAGCATACCCCAGATCATCACAAATAGCTTTAAGTGACTTAGCTCGAGGAGAGAGTGAAGCTATACCGCTGGGAAACTTATCAATAAGGGGGTTCAACAAACAATTAAAATCTCCTCCAACCACTGCAGTGTCTGAGTTTAATTCTGAAAAGTCTAGAAATACCTTAGTGAGGAAATCAGGGGGGTGGGCAGGGGGGAAGTAAATATTCATTATGGAGATGTTCTGCCCTTGTAAAGTACCATTAATTATAACAAAGCTACCAAATTTATCTTTCACACAATTCAAGACCTTAAGTGGTAAGTTCTTTTTCACAAGAATTGCTACACCTCTACTTCTGGATGTAAATGATGAGAAAAACACTTGACCAAACCCCCCCTGTTGTAATTTCAGATGCTCCTTTATCATCCAAATGAGTTTCTTGCAACAGGGCAATATCAATATTTTCTTTTTTCAAAAAAGACAATACCTTCTTCCTTTTAATGGGGTTATGGCTCCCTCTAATGTCTGTTACCTGCCATTGCACCTTGACCATTCAATATCCAGACTGAATCCTACTGTAAAAGTGGGGTGGTACCTTTTTCCATGTGTTGAACTCTCTTCTATCTCACCGAGCATAAACAAACGATATGAACCCTGAACTCGAACTATACTAAACCCCAAAATTAAACATGTAAAGATCCAAAAGGGGGTTGTCCCACTAGCTAACATGCAGGGGATTTCAACTTTCCAATGTAGACTCTTAAGTCTGCATTGCCACTCAATAGCCTCATCCTTTATATGTATGGAAATGAAAATCAATAGAAGAAGGTTGATGAGGCTCTTCCACCTAAAATCAAGCCTGGGCACCAATATAGATTCACCCATATCTCAGCCTGAGCTATAGCGGCAGTTACTTTAGCAAGCTAGCATGACTGAACAAAGAGGTAACAAATGCCTGCATGTGGTTTTGGAATGACCCGTGACATGGTTTATGAACAGGGCCTAAAAACTACGTTTTTGGTCCACCAGTCACTGTGGCAGGTGAGTAAAATCTACCAAACACTTAGAATCCTTACCAGCCATAATAAAGTTCTTGGTTGTTTTTTCAGGTTTCGGGTTCCACCACATTTTTTCAGGTTTTCTCTTTAAAAATCACACTTTTAATAGAAAAACTACTAAATTGGATGTTCTAAGTCAACAAAAATGCTTAAACCACATCAGGAATTCCTTTTGAGATCTGGGGAAGAAAAACAAGTTGCCCTTTAATTAAATTTGTCTGGATACTGCATGCACAATAGCAGAGTTTGCTAAACAAAAGACCACCTGATTGATAAAAATCATGATATGATACTATTCTGCCAGGTAAGCCTACTTTGCAGTTAACATTTAATTTGGACAGTTTTATGGGAAATAAATGTTTTGGCATCGCTAATTGACAAAACAAAGTGGATGACTGATGCATTCCCATGCCTTTACGTCTTCAGAAAGTTGCAAGAAATACAAATCACTGATGCATTCTTTAATATTCTTTACATGTAGCTAAGCTTTGGATTGAACAAATCTGCGCTTGCTTTTTTCTCTAGGGCACTGGGAAACAACTGCACAGTGAAGCCCATCATTTCCACAATTATTATCTGGGTGATTTTTTCCTGGTTGCACTGGTGCTCCCAACTTAAAATGTCAGGTCGCACAACAAAATACACTATATATACAAAAGTATGTGGACACCCCTTCAAATTAGTGGATTTGGCTATTTCAGCCACACCCGTTGCTGACAGGTGTATAAAATCAAGCACACAGCCATGCAATCTCTATAGAAACGTTGGCAGTAGAATAGCCTTACTGAAGCTCTCAGCGACCTTCAACGTAGCACTGTCATAGGATGCCACCTTTCCAACAAGTCAGTTTGTAAAATGTCAGCCCTGCTAGAGCTACCCCGGTCAACTATAAGTGCTGTTATTGTGGAGTGGAAACGTCTAGGAGCAACAACAGCTCAGCCGCAAAGTGGTAGGCGACACAAGCTCACAGAACAGGGCCGCCGAGTGCTGAAGCACATAAAAATCATCTGCCCTCGGTTGCAACACTCACTACTTAGTTCCAAACTGCCTCTGGAAGCAACGTCAGAACAAGAACTGTTCGATGAGAGCTTCATGAAATGAGCAGCCGCACACAAGCCTAAGATCACCATGCGCAATGCCAAGCGTCGGCTGGAGCTGTGTAAATCTCGCTGCCATTGGACTCTCGAGCAGTTGAAATGCGCTCTCGAGTGATGAATCATGCTTCACCATCTGGCAGTCCAACAGACAAATATGGGTTGCCAGGAGGACTCTACTTTCTCCATGGGGCAGGTAGTGTCCTCCTGGCATCCGCCAACTGTAAAGTTTGGTGGTGGAGGCATAATGGTCTGGGGCTGTTTTTCATGGTTCGGTCTTAGTTCCAGTGAATGGAAATCTTAACGCTATAGCATGCAATGACAATTTAGACTATTCTGTTCTGGCAACATTTCAGGGAAGGCCCAAAGCAAGCTCCATACAGAAATAGTTTGTGGAGATTGGTGTTGAAGAACTTTACAAGCATGGCCAGTGCCCTGACCTCAACCCCATTGAAAATCTTTGGGATGAATTGGAACGCTGACTGCGAGCCAGGCCTAATCGCCCAACCTCACTAATGCTCTTGTGGCTGAATGGAAGCAAGTCACCACAGCAACGTTTCAACATCTAGTGGAAAGCCTTCCCAGAAGAGTGGAGGCTGTTATAGCAGCAAAGGGGGGAACCAACTCCATATTAATGTCCATGATTTTGGAATGTTTGATGAGTAGGTGTCCACATACATTTGGTTATGTAGTGTATCTAGGAGCATATGCAACCAAAATGGTTGCACTTTAGAGCCCTGGTCGAGTATTGAGAATATACAATTAACTGCCTTTGAACGTGACATTCCTGGAGGTAACCGCCCTGTCACCGTCACAGCATAGACACCTGGCTTGAAGTTACCTGAACAAGAAAAAGTGAAAACTAACATAATAGCACTACAACAGAATGAAATGAAACTTCAAGGTGACGTTTGAAAGAAAGTCATAGTCCAACAGGAATAACCGTGACAACAAACGTACTGATTCTCTGCCACTTGGCCACCCAGCTGTCCTCTGGACTCATCTGGGCTATCACCCTGTAAACAGAGACAAAACAGTTTAACACACACTCACTGTCCAGAACTGTCCATCTCCGAAAAGTAATCAATTACAAGTAGAGAGCTTACCCATCAAACGAGGAACTTGTACACTCATATACCATCTCTCGATTCCCCTTCATCTGAAGGTACGACTCACAGTTGTCACAGCCATCATATTCAAACTGGTCAATAGTCTGTGTAGGGACAAGAGAAAGATGGATTGAATGATTACACATATCTGGATCCTGCTGGTGAGAGGCCAACTCTGCAGCCTATCCAACACCGTGGAGTCTTCAGGAGGACCATTCGTTCCCTTAACCCTTTTGCCAGCCTCTACATATGAAATTCTCTGGACTGCCCTGACTCAGGCAACCTCATTCTCTTTCGCCCTCTTCGGACATTTCAAAGATGTAGCTTCTTGGTTCCCACCACAATTGCAACACTTCAACATGATCTTCCTTTTCAACATGATCTTCTTTTTGTACAACTTCCACATCTTAGCTTCTCTGTATTACAGACACTTGACACATGTCCAAAAGCCATACTAAGATTACACTGCATCTATCTTGGGACGAACGCTCGGACATGATGATTCACATACACTAACTTCACCCAGGCAGGGAGGGATTCCATATCAAAAACAGTAGAACAGACAGACTCTTTACTTTTACTCCAATCACCACACAATTAATCCGACGTACATAAACCACTCCAAGGATATTCTTAATTTGTTCAACATTGACGTCCCACAAGACGCCAGATATTACCCCTTTTACAGGTGCCCTGCTCTGAAGAGCAACGCACAACATGGCATATTTATCGAAATGGGTGAGACTCGCCACACGTTCCTTCTGTTCCTCGGACAGAAGCCCACTTCTCGTGATCCTCACAGCCTTTACTTTACCCCACCACCTCTTCCACCAGTTTGGATATCTGAAACAGGTTTCTCAAGTTTGGTATTTCATCCAGTTGCTCATCCTCAAAAAAATGCACTCCTACAAGATAAATGGGGACTCCAGCTGAGCTCTTCATTTTGTTCTCCAACACAACTTTGGTTCGTTTCCCATTTTTTGAGCCCACACTAGAGGTAAAAATAGTGCCTGCAGTCCTGACGGATCATAAAGTCATATGGCTGACTGTAAGAATGTGCAGTAATGATGATAATAAATACTCTGGTGGTTATTGGAAATTAAATAACTCATTGTTATTGCATGATGATTTAAAAAATGTGATTAACCTCTAACGAGTCTCCCTCCCGGATCCGGGATCCTCCTCATCAAAAAAGTTGACTAGCATAGCCTAGCCTAACGGGACAGGGATATAATATAATATAATTTCATGAAATCACAAGTCCAATACAGCAAATGAAAGATAAACATCTTGTGAATCCAGCCATCATTTCCGATTTTTAAAATGTTTTACAGCGAAAACACAATATGTATTTCTATTAGCTCACCACAATAGCCAAACACACAACGCCATTTATTCACCGCCAAAAATAGCTTTCACAAAACCCAGAAATAGAGATAAAATTAATCACTAACCTTTGGACAACTTCATCAGATGACAGTCTTATAACATCATGTTATACAATACATTTATGTTTTGGTCGAAAATGTGCATATTTAGAGGTACAAATCCTGGTTTTACATTGTGAATACGTAGCCACAATACGCCAAAATGTCCGGAGATATTTTGGACAGTCACCTAATCTAACCAAAGAACTCATCATAAACTTTACATAAAAATACTTGTTGTATTGCAAATGAAAGATACACTGGTTCTTAATGCAACCGCTGTGTTAGATTTTTAAAAATAACTTTAGTACAACATACAGCATGCAGTATTGTGAGACAGCGCTCACATATTCTCCGCCTTGTTGGAGCCAACATTTACCACAAAAATACGAAATAACATCATAAATATTCTCTTACCTTTGTTGATCTTCCATCAGAATGTTGTGCAAGGAGTCCTAGTTACAGAATAAATCGTTGTTTGGTTTTAGAATGTCCATTTCTTCTGTCGAATTAGCAACTTTGGCTAACATTGTGGCGCGAACATGCCCATCAACTCTTGGCGCCTGGAACGAAAAATTCCAAAATTCCCAATAAACGTCGAATAAACTGGTCAAACTCGGTTGAAAATCCTACTTTATGATGTTCTTCTCATATGTATCCAATAAAATCAGAGCCGGAGCAATTCGTCGTGTATACCGAACGCTTTTCAGAAGACAATGTGAGGTTTCCTGGCGCGTAGTTGAAAACTGAGAAAAGAGCGGACCTGTCACTCTAAAAGCTCTTATTCGGCCTCACATCAAGCTAGACACCCCATTCAACCTTCTACTGCCTGTTGACATCTAGTGGAAGGCATATGAAGTGCATACAGATCCATAAATAAAAGCCAGTTGAATAGGCAGGCCCTGACACAGAGCCTCATTTTCAGAATTTTCACTTCCTGTATGGAAGTTTGCTGCCACATGAGTTCTGTTTTACTCACAGATATAATTCAAACAGTTTTAGAAACTTCAGAGTGTTTTCTATCCAATAGTAATAATAATATGCATATTGAACAGAGTACGAGGCCGTTTAATTTGGGCACGATTTTTTCCAAAGTGAAAACAGCGCCCCCCTATTAAGAAGAATCTAATTTCTGTTTACTGGAATTTAGCTACCTCTAAGCAGAATATGGGAAATATTGGGAACTGCTGAAATGTAAAATCCTTTCAGCCTGTATTACTTATGGGAAACGGCTTGCTTTAAGAAGGAGATGTGAGGTAGTTGTGCTCTCTAAGAAAATTGCTGACATCACAGAGATTGAGCATCTTGATCTTAATGAGAAAGCTAGAGGAGCCTTCATAAAATCCAGAAAACAATGGCTTGAAAAAGGCGAAAAGAACAGTAGATACTTTTTTAATTTGGAAAAGAGGAGAGGGGAAATCAACACACTTTGAAAATTTAAGATTAATGGGGTAACCTCTAAGGATAGAGAGTTGTTATCAGACTTTAGCACTAAGTTTTATGAGAATCTTTAGTCCTTAGATAACAGTTTTAGTGACTCTAAGGATCTCCTTGATTTTATAGAGAATTGTGGTATCCTGGGAGGTCTATCCCAAGGGTTGGTGATAGAGGGGAGGTACGTGCCGCAACGTTGTCTCCTTCTGCTGGGAGTACACGGGCTGGGTACCCCGACTCTGATGGGCCAAGTAGAGGTAATTAGGGGAGAGTGCCAACCAGCCGTGCAGGCCACATAAATTGAGCACTGTGGCACACTGTAAGGGAAGACAGAGAGACAGAATCTGAGAAGAAGGACCGAGCCAAACCTAAGTTATTTTGTTATGTTTATTTTGTTGCCTAGTAAAGTCGTGTTTTCTGACTACAACATCCCTGTTTCTATGTTAATCTGTCCCTGTCTCAATGCACGCTCAACCCAACACCCCACGGTTTACCACATATGGTGGAGAATAAGGGCACCTCAGTAACTTTGGGTGCCATAGGTTCGAGAGTACGGAGATTACCATGGAGGAACTAGTGGCTCAGTTTATCCTCAGCCAGCAGAAGCAACAGGCTCTCCAGGAGCAAGCGCTAGACGAGCAGCGCTAACAACACCTCAGACTGGTAGCGGAAGTAGCCCAGTTGAAGGGTGGGATGGCTCAGGAGTCTAGCCCGAATCAGTTCCTGGTCAAGTTAATGGAGGAAGATGACGTGGCGATGTATTTGTGCACCTTCGAGAGGACTGCGCAGAGGGAAGGATGGCCCAAGCCCAAGTGGGCCAGCCTTTTGGCACCCTATCTCTCTGGGAAGGCCCAGAAGTCCCACTTCGACTTGAACGCCGACCAGGCAGCGAATTATGAGGGACTCAAACGTGAGCTCCTGAGCTGTTATGGATACAGCCTCGCACGCTGTGCCCAACTGGTCCACCATCTCCCCCTGCGCTCAGATGAACGACCTGATGCGCCTGACCAAGGGCTGGCTACTGACTGACGTACCGTCCCTCCCGATAATCAATAAGGTCATCCTGGATCAGTACATTCGGGCCCTCCCATGCGAGATGAGGAAGCATGCAGAACCCCTAGAGCCTGGAGGAATTGCTGACCGTGGTAGAAACCCACCAGAACACCCAGGACCTGCTGAAAGGGGCCCGGGCGGAGAGAGTGGACACGAGGAGGGGGAAGAAAAGCACAGAGAGAGGTGAGGGGCTGAAGGGGGCCCGGACGGAACCAGCTGAGGCCGTGAAACAGGAGGGCAACCCAAACCAATGACGACGTCCACTGCTGGACCTAGATCAGAGGCACTCCGGGGGACTATACCACTACCGGGTTCTTCCTTTTGGGCTCCACGGGGCCCCAGTGACCTTTCAGGAATTTCATAGATCACATCCTGCGCCTGCACTGTGAGTACGCTGCTGCTTATTTGGATGTAATAATCGTGCAATGACAGCTTGGAGTCCCATCTCTGTAGGTGACAGATGGTGAGGAATGTGCTAAGGGGTCTACCCCGGGGGTTGGTGATAGAGGGGAGGTATGTGCTGCGACGTTGGCTCCCTCTGCTGGGAGTACACAGGCTGGGCACCCCTCTGATGTCCTCTGATGACCCAAGTAGACGTATTTATGGAAGAGTTATTTTGTTATGTTTATTTTGTTGCCTAGTAAAGTTGTGTTTCTGACTAGAACCTCACTGTCTTTGTGTTAATCTCTGCATGCTCAACCCAACACCCCACAGTTTACCACAGAATGAACTTGCTTAGTGAAGAATTCAATCGGTCTGTTGGGTTTGCTCAATTAAAATATAACAAATCTCCAAGTTGTGATGGATTCATCTCTGAATTTTACAAAACCTTCTCTGAAGAAATAGTACATTTTTTACTTGAAACCTTTAAGGAGACTATAAAGAAGGGATAACTACCTGCCTCTCTGAAGCAAGGGGTTATTACTCTTGTACAGTACCTAAACCACACAAGGATCTCTTAATTATTGATAATTGGTGTCCAATCACATTCCTAAATAACGATTACAAAATTATATCCTCAACCTTTGCGGAAAGGTTAAAGTCACGCTTGAATGATCTGATTGATGAATGTCAATCAGGGTTTATGAAAGGGCGCCATATATTTTATAATCTGAGGCTGGTGTTAGATTTGGTTGAGTATTGTGATCTATCAGAGGACTTCCCTGTTATCTTAATTTGGGATTTTCAGAAAGCCTATGTAACCGTAAGTCTCTATTTTATCTTTGATTGTCTTAAGGATTTGAAGTTTGGAAATGTTGTTGTTGATGCTATTAGAACATGGTGGCAATAGCTGTATCAAACTCTGTCATGGAACATCCTCAAGGTTTAACATTTTACAAAGGAATACGATAAGGTTGTCTAATCTCACCTTTTTTATTTTGTTAGTATCGCAAACCTTATGCTCATTTAGTTTATCAAGGTCAATTTGAAGGCATTTGATTAATTTGAATCCTGTAACTGAATCGATCAAAAATAAGTTATCCTCATGGTTAGGGAAGGATTTAAGTCTTCAAGGGAGGGTGCTTTTATCCAAAGCTGAGGGGCTATTTATTTTACTAGGCAAGTCAGTTAAGAACAAATTCTTATTTTCAATGACGGCCAAGGAACAGTGGGTTAACTGCCTTGTTCAGGGGCAAAACGACAGACTTTTACCTTGTCAGCTCAGGGATTTGATCTGGCAACCTTCCGGTAACTAGTCCAATGCTCTAACCACTTGGCTACCTGCCGCTATCTTGTGCATCCTATCTTTTTTCATCTATTGACATTCCCAAATCCACTTGCTGTACGTTAGGCTATTGTACAACTTCATATGGAAAAACAAGCCACATAAGATAAAAATATGTTCTCACCAACAGGGTTTGTGATGGTGGTCTAAATGTCTTAGACTTCACTCTCTTTAATTAGATATCAAAAGTCAACTGGGTTAAAAGGTACTTCAAAAATCCTCATTTTGTTCTTCAGAAGCTCAGAGGGCTTCATTTTTTACTACAATGTCCTTATAATTATTATATATATAACCAGGCAAGTCAGTTAAGAACACATTGGGCACTGTGCCAATTGTGCGCCGCCCTATGGGACTCCCAAAAACGGCCAGATGTGATACAGCCTGGATTCGAACCTGGTATTGTAGTGATGCCTCTTGCACTGAGATGCAGTGCATTAGACCGCTGCGCCACTCGGGTAAACTTCCTGTGATATTAGCGGCTTTTCACAAGCAGACTTTAATGTGCTGGGCTTTGCTGTATAAACAACTTTTCACCCCATTAATGTTTTATATGGAATAATGGGTCGATATTACATAGAAACAAGATGTTATTTTACCGTAATTGGTCCTCAAAAAACATTGTCCTTGTCAGCCAATTAGTTAGTATTATTTGGAATCTATTTAGGATGAGAGAATTTATGGAAAGATACAACTTTGAGGTTTCAAGCAAGGCATATGACACTGTTATAAAAGCTATACCTAGTGGGATATTTTCTACAGGAATTCTATTCCTTCTGCTATATTTTGTTGGGCTTCATCGTTTGATGTAAATAGGCATCGTGCTTGGCTCAATCCAAACAAATTTATGGTGACCAATAAAGTAAATTCTACCCATGTAATAGCTTGATAGCTTCTAAATATACGGTGATTTAAGAAAATATTCAGACCTCTTGACTTTTTCCACATTTTGTTACATTACAGCCTTATTATAAAATTAAAATACAATTATTTTCCCCTCCAGATAACATACCTTAAGGGAAGTGTGAGACGGGAGCCATATGATCGGTGAAGATTCTCCCATTGCGAATGTACGGTCCCTTACTAGACGTCCGACTTCGTCTCGGAAAATCGCGGACGGCGTCGGGCCGAGGGCGGGGGGGAGCTCTTTCAGGAAGTCATCGAAGAAATCGTCTCGGACGTTCGGTCACCGTTTTATAAAAATAACAAATTTTTGACTTGGACTCCGCATTCTCGAAAATTCCCACAAGGGGGCAAATAAATCATATTGCAGGCGCACGAACACGGGGCAAACGAGCGCGGCCTTTTCTCCTAAACGGAAAATATTTCGAAGCCGAAACTCGGCGAGCGTAGGTTTGGAGTAAAGGGAAGTTGGCCCCGAACAAGATGGCGTCGAGGCCTCTGCGCTTTTTGAGTTATGGCCATTTTTCTGGGATTAAAGGTCAAAAACGCAAAGTAGGGTGCAATTTGACCGCTTCACGTCAAAGTACATAAGCATACGGTGTCAGGAAAAAAAGAACCAGCCGTTTATCTATCGTAATTTAAGAGAAATCGTACATTGTCCATTTGGTGATGTTCACGAAGAGGAATTTTTTTTTCAAAAAATTCACAGATCCAGTTGCAGTTTGTTCACACGAACATTTTTAAAGTGGGTCTCGAAGCTCTGCGAGAATTCTGTGATTTTATGTGATTTTATGAAGTAACACACACTCATTTAACCCTCTGTTAATAAGTCAGTTCTTAACATAAAGACTTAAAACTCAATATTAAATAAGAGCCTACCCCAAGGAGGGTATGTGTTCACGTTCAGCTTCCTATGTCAACTGGAAGTACCTTAAAATGGTGCATAGGGTCAGGTTTGAAGGGTAATAAAGGTCAGATCTTTTCAAAACTTCACTTGTGTGATTAGACAACCCTCATGAAGTGTAATCAGTCATTTTTCCCAACAGATGTCAAAGAAAAGCTCTCTCACACAAACACACACACACAAAAAGGAAGGATGGAGTGAAAAAGTACGGTGCTTAAAGACACACAAAGCCTGCAATGGCATGACTATTATCTCCAGGCCGTGCCGAGTTCAACGAGATGCCCCGCTTGACCGTAGCTTGCTCGGTCTGAGCGCAGCGACCGTTACAAGAAAATGGACCCAAATGACCTTTTGACCTCATGTCAATTTTATTTGCTTTTGGGAGACAGAGAGAGAACCGTTAAGGTTAGAAGCACAATTTCACCTCAGGAATGTTCTTAAGGTCCTCCCGATCTGTGCAAGCCTAACCTTGACCTTGTGGCATTAACCCTTAACAGTTAAAAGCTGGTGTTTACATCAAACAATTTACAATGACATGTCGCCCCATAGGAATACATTGACTGCACCTCTCAATTCAACCTGAAGCCTATGTGGGTTATGAATGTCTTATGAACCTGTCTTTGATGTCAGTCCATCAGGCCACCATGAGGTCTACCTGTGTCGATTCTAAGCTTCCTGGAGCAACCGGAAGTGGTTAAATCACCCTAAAAGTGTTTGCCATAGCCAACCTGCAGTTTGAGAGAAATAGTGCATTCAGCCCTATGTAAATCAGTCAATTTTTAACATACAGACTTAAAACTCAGGATTCTGTAACAGCCTACTCCAGTGATGATATGTGTTTATTTATAGCTTCCTGTGACAACCGGAAGTGCCATAACTGGTGTCAAATGGGCTGTTTCGAAGGGTTAAAAATGTCAAATCTTTCCAAAACTTCATATATGTGAATAGACAACCCTCATGAACTGTAAATCAGTCCTTCATCCCATCAGATTTCAAAAATAAAAAATACACACCGACACAGAAATGATGGAGGGACACACTGAGGGGCTAAGAGGCAGACAGTGCCTGCAGTAGTTACTTTTGTTCCAACTTTTAAAGAACCGTCAGACCTAGAGTTCTGAAAATTTACAAACCTGTTCTAGACCTCAGGTCGATTGTGCACGGTGAATTATATGGCTCTAGAAGGTTCTCGGATCGATAAAAAGCCTCGTGTATTTGCCATGTTTTCAATTCATTTTGACCTCAACGAAACGGACGACCTTTAGAAAAGTCCCAGAGTCTCAAGACTAGGTGCGTTGAAACCGGCTCGGCCCATAGAGACAGACCCCAACGAGCATGTTTGATTGCTCATTCAAGGACCCCGTAGCAAGGCAATGAAAAAAGTGGAATTTCAGCACCAATTAGGGTTTTCTCGGGCACCGAATGACCTATCGAGCCGAAACTTGGGATTCGAGGTCGCTTCACATAGGGCTAAACATAATGTGTGAACTGGACCCGCAGCTAGAACATAACTACGTATTATTTGTTTTATTATGGTTTAAATAGAAGGCGCTGTGAATTTTGGGCCTGCTCTGAAATATGTTATAGTTGGCATCTAAAGGAGTTGGAAAAAGTGAGTTTGGAGTCAGATGGTATCAGTTTGGTGTCTGAAAATATCTATTTGACTGATGGACACTGACTTGCTCGTTGACTTTTGTACATTTGCAATATGTTTCAACGGGGAGGTACCATGAGGAAAAAGCGACATGCTGAAATTTCACGAAACGAGCGATGGAGAGGAACCACTATCACTGCCCGGCCATCCTGAGGTCATCAGACCGTTGACTTTTGCATTTCTAAAGTATTTAAGAGAATGTACGTTACATTTGCAATATGATTCAACATCACATCATATTGCAAATGCACGTTACATTTGCAATATGATGTGATGTTGAATCATATTGCAAATGTAACGTGCATTCTTTAAATACCTTAGAAATACAAAAGTCAACGTCCTGATGACCTCAGGATGGCCGGGCAGTGATAGTGGTTCCTCTCCATCGCTCGTTGCGTGAAATTTCATCGTGTCGCTTTTTCCTCATGGTACCCCCGCGTTGAAACATATTGCAAATGTACAAAAGTCAACTAGCAAGTCAACTAGCAAGTGTCAACAAAAGTCAACTAGCAAGTGTCCATCAGTCAATTGGATATTTTCAGACACCAAACTGATACCATCTGACTCCAAACTCACTTTTTACAACTCCTTTAGAAGCCAACTATCACATATTTCAGAGCAGGCCTGAAATTCACAGCGCCTTCCATGAATGCACCAAAATAGCATTCTGAAATCACCACTAAAATGACATCACCATATTCTCCAGGCCGTGCCGAGTTCAACGGGATGCCCCGCTTGACCGTAGCTCGCTCGGTCTGAGCGCAGCGACCGTTACAAGAGAACGGACCCAAATGACCCTTTGACCTCAATGTCAATTTTATTTGCTTTTGGGACACAGAGAGAGAACCGTTAAGGTTAGAAACACAATTTCACCTCAGGAATGTTCTTAAGGTCCTCCCGATCTGTGCAAGCCTAACCTTGACCTTGTGGCATTAACCCTTAACAGTTAAAAGAAGGTGTTTACATCAAATAGTTTACAATGAAATGTCTCCCCATTGGAATACATTGACTGCACCTCTAAATTCAACCTAAAGCCTATGTGGGTTATGAATGTCTTATGAACCTGTCTTTGATGTCAGTCCATCAGGCCACCATGAGGTCTACCTGTGTCGATTCTAAGCTTCCTGGAGCAACCGGAAGTGGTTAAAATCACCCTAAAAGTGTTTGCAATATCCAACCTGCAGTTTGAGAGAAATAGTGCATTCAGCCCTATGTAAATCAGTCAATTTTTAACATATAGACTTAAAACTCAGGATTCTCTAACAGCATACTCCAGTGAGTATATGTGTTTACTTACAGCTTCCTGTGCCAACCGGAAGTGCCATAATTGGTGTCAAATGGGCTGTTTTGAAGGGTTAAAAATGTCAAATCTTTCCAAAACTTCATATTTGTGATTAGGCAACCCTCCTGAACTGTAAATCAGTCATTAGTCCCATCAGATTTCAAAGAAAAATTTACACACCCAAACAGAAATGATGGAGGGACACACTGAGGGGCTAAGAGGCAGACAGTGCCTGTGGTAGTTACTTTTGTTCCAACTTTTAAAGAACCGTCAGACCTAGAGTTCTGAAACTTTGGAAACCTGTTCTAGACCTCAGGTTGATTGTGCACGGTGAGTTATGTGGCTCTAGAAGGTTCTCAGACCGATAAACAGCCTCGTGTATTTGCTATGTTTTCAATTCATTTTCAGCTCAACGAAACTGACAACATTTAGAAAAGTCCCAGAGTCTCAAGACTAGGTGCATTGAAACCGGCTCGGCCCATAGAGTCAGACCCCAACGAGCCTGTTTGATTGCTCATTCAAGGACCCCGTAGCAAGGCAATGAAAAAAGTGGATTTTCAGCACCAATTAAGGTATTGCTCGGGCACCGAATGACCTATCGAGCCGAAACTTGGGATTCGAGGTCGCCTCACATAGGGCTAAACATAATGTGAGAACTGGACCCACAGCTAGAACATAACTACGTATTATTTGTTTTATTATGGTTTAAATGGAAGGCGCTGTGAATTTTGGGCCTGCTCTGAAATATGTTATAGTTGGCTTCTAAAGGAGTTGGAAAAAGTGAGTTTAGTGTCAGATGGTATCAGTTTGGTGTCTGACAATATCCAATTGACTGATGGACACTGACTTGCTAGTTGACTTTTGTGCATTTGCAATATGTTTCAACGGGGGGGTACCATCACCAAAATCGACATGATGAAATTTCCACGCAACGAGCGATGGAGAGGAACCACTAACACTGCCCGGCCATCCTGAGGTCATCAGGACGTTCAATTTTGTATTTCTAAAGTATTTAAAGAATGCACGTTACATTTGCAATATGATTCAACACATCATATTGCAAATGTAACACTGTGTGTTATGTTTGCAATATGATTCAACACATCATATTACAAATGTAACACTGTGTGTTATGTTTGCAATATGATTCAACACATCATATTGCAAATATAACAGTGTGTGTTTGCAATATGATTCAACAGTGTGTTATGTTTGCAATATGATGTGTTGTTTTTCACTGTTGAATCATATGCAAATGTAACGTGCATTCTTTAAATAAACCCTATGTGGGTTATGAATGTCTTATGAACCTGTCTTCAATGACAATCCATCAAGCCACTATGAGGTCTACCTGTGTTGATTCTAAGCTTCCTGGAGCAACCGGAAGTGACAAAATCACCCTAAAAGTGTTTTGCCATACCCAACCAGCAGTTTGTGATTTATAGTGCATTCAACCCTGTGTAAATTAGTCAGTTCTTAACGTATAGACTTAAAACTCAGGATTCTGTAAAAGCATACCACGATCAGGATAGGTATTTACTTATAGCTTCCTGTGACAACCGGAAGTGCCTTAAAATGGGGTCATAGGTGCTGTTTCAAAGGGTTAAAAAAGTCAGATCTTTCCAAAACTTTAAGTATGTGATTAGGCAACCTTCATGAACTGTAAATCAGTCATTTCTCTAAACAGATGTCAAAGAAAAGCTCACACACACACACACAGACACACACAGCAAGGATGGAGTCAGAAAAATAAAAAGTCAGAAAATATCCTATGTTTTTTTTCATGGAAAATATTTTATGTTTTTTCTTCTCGAGTCAATGGCCTGAGTATTTATGGAGTTTTTCCAAACTTTTCGTGCACCTGGTATTTTTTTTGGGTTACCAGGTGCCATGGTTGAAATTGCTTTTAGGGGGCATCCAGACTTCCATACCCGCTCTGGGAGCACTATTCTTCGGCCAAAAATCAATGTGTGCTGGCCTGAGTGATTTATGGAGGTTTTCAAAAAAAGTCAGAAAATATTCTGTTTTTTCTTCTGGAATTTTTGTTTTGTTTTTTCTTCTCGTGTCAATGGGGGTCCGGCCTGAGTGATTTAAGGAGGTTTCCAAAAAAAGTCAAAAAATATTCTATGTTTCATGTTTTGGGTTACCAGGCGTCATTTTTCAAAACGGTTTTAAATGCTTCATTTTGGCCTTTTAAAAACAAAATGTTATTTTCGACTATGAAATCCAAAAAGCACTTTTTTAAAGGGGTTGATAAGTTTTTTCTAATTTATTCACATTTTTGACTTCATATTAAATCAGATTGCAAATGCACAAAACATATTCCTTAAGTACAAGTAAACATTTCAAAAAAATTATGATAATAAAATGTGACTAAAGTATCTTCATACAGTTCTTATACATGTGTAATTGACCTAAAAATCGAAAGAATTTCAAAAAACGGTCCAGAAAGAACTTTTTTAAAGGAGGTTATACGTTTTTTTCCAAATTTTTGACATTTTTGACTTTTGACTTTTGACTTCCTATGATATCACATTCCAAATGCACAAAACAAATTCCTTAAGTCCAAATAAAAATGTCCAAAAAATTATGTTAATAAAATTTGACAAAAGTATTTTCATACAGTTCTTACACATGTGTAATTGACATAAAAATCGAAAATATTTCGAAAAACGGTCCAGAAAGCACTTTTTTAAGGGGGTGATAAGTTTTTGCCAAAACTTTCAAAATTTCAAAATTTGGCTCTGGGGTCTTGACTTGCGTTACAAAAGGCCTATGAAAAATTTAGATAGAAAAAACTCGCCCACTATAGGAATTTTGGAGTGTTACACAGCTCATTTGCAATATGGCATTTGCCATCAACTTTGGACGAAACAGCGCCGGATGTAATGTGAAATCCCACACAATCCCATTGTGTATATGGTCCGCTCGGTGCCAATAAGTTGCCATGTTATTTTGTACAATTGAGGGGGGAGTTCCCTTACATACCTATAATACATTATAATGACAAAGTGAAAACAGGTTTTTAGAAATTTTAGCAAATGTATTAAAAATAACAACTGAAATACCTTATTTACGTAAGTATTTAGACCCTTTGTGTCACGTTCGTCATTATGAATGGACCAAGGTGCAGCGTGGTAGGCGAACATTTTCCTTTATTAAATGAACACTGAACAAAAACAACAAAATACCAAACGGAACGTGAAGCTAATCATAGTGCTGACATGCAACTATCCATAGACAAGATTCCACAAAGCACAAATGGGAAATGGCTGCCTAAATATGATCCCCAATCAGAGACAACGATAAACAGCTGCCTCTGATTGGGAACCATAACAGGCCAATATCGAATTATAAACGCCTAGATGACCCACCCTAAATCACACCCCGACCTAACCAACATAGAGAATAAAAGCTCTCTATAGTCAGGGCGTGACACTTTGCTATGAGACTCAAAATTTAGTTCAGGTGCATCCTGTTTCCATTGATCATCCTTGACCACAGTTGACAGTTCATGCCAGAGAAAAAACCAAGCCATGAGGTCGAAGCAATTGTCCGTAGAGCTCCGAGACAGGATTGTGTCGAGGCACAGATCTGGGGAAGGGTAACAAAAACGTTCTGCAGCAATGAAGGTCCTCAAGAACACAGTGGCCTCGGGGGAGAAGGGCCTTGGTCAGGGAGGTGACAAAGAACCTGATGGTGTAACGGTCTTCGTCGGGCGAAAGAGAGGAGGACCAAAATGCAGCGTGATGATTATCCATTTTAATACGGATACTTGAAACAACGAACAAAAACAATAAACCGACAAATGAACGAAGACGAAACAGTCCCATATAGTAAACACAGGAACACCATAACAGGAACAATCACCCACAACCCACAATACAAAACAGGCTACCTAAATATGGCTCCCAATCAGAGACAACGACTGACACCTGCCTCTGATTGAGAACCATATCAGGCCAAACACATAGAAATAGACAAACTAGACATTCAACATAGAATGCCCACTCAGATCACACCCTGACCAAACAAAACATAGAAACATACAAAGCAAACTATGGTCAGGGCGTGACAGATGGTCACTCTGACAGAGCTCTAGAGTTCCTCTGTGGAGATGGAAGAACCTTCCAGAAAGACAAACATCTCTGCAGTACTCCATCAATCAGGCCTTTGTAGTAGAGTGGCCCGATGGAAGCCACTCCTCAGTAAAAGGCACATGACAGCCCGCTTGGACTTTGCCAAAAGGCACCTAAAGAATCTCAGAACATAAGAAACAAGATTCTCTGGTCTGAGGAAACCAAGGATTGAACTCTTTGGCCTGAATGCCAAGCGTCACGTCTGGAGGAAACCTGGCACCATCCCTACGGTGAAGGATGGTGGTGGCAGCATCATGCTGAGGGGATGTTTTTCAGTGGCAGGGACTGGGAGACTAGTCAGGATCGAGGCAAAGATGAATGGAGCAAAGTACAGAGAGATCCTTGATGAAAACGTGCTCCAGAGCGCTCAGGACCTCAGACTGGGGCAAAGGTTCACCTACCAACAGGACAACGAGCCTAAGCACACAGCAAAGACAACACAGGAGTGGTTTCGGGACAATCTCTGAAAGTCCTTGAGTGGCCCAGTCAGAGCCCGGACTTGAACCCGATCAAACATCTCTGGAGAGACCTGAAAATAGCTGTGCAGTGATGCTCCCCATCCAACCTGACAGAGTGTAATGGCGCTCGTCGGTGGAAGGAGAGGAGGACCAAGGCGCAGCGTGGTACGTATCCATATTTATTAGAATACTCTTCAACAATGAACAAAACAATAAACAGACGAAAACCAACGAAGCTACAGTCCCGAACTAGTGAACATAGAAAAACCAGGAACACACAAACAGGAACAATCACCCACAAAACCCAACACAAAACAGGCTACCTAAATATGGTTCCCAATCAGAGACAATGACTAACACCTGCCTCTGATTGAGAACCATATCAGGCCAAACAAGAAACCCCACATAGAAACAGACAACATAGAAAATACCCACCCAGCTCACGTCCTGACCAACTAAATAAAGACTAAACAAAGGAAATAAGGTCAGGAACGTGACACAGAGCTGTGAGGATCTGCAGCGAAGAATGGAAGAAACTCTACAAATACAGGTGTGCCAGCTTGTAGCGTCATACCCAAAAAATATTACGGCTGTAACCGCTTCCAAAGGTGCTTCAACAAAGTACTGAGTAAAGGGTCTGAATTCTTATGCAAATGTGATATTTCAGTTTTTTATTTATAATACATTTGCAAAATAAAAAAAAATAAAACTGATTTTGCTTTGTCATTATGTGTGTAGATCGATGATTAAGTCGTTTTTCCCCCTCAGTCTTAGAATAAGGCTGTAACATAACAAAATGTGGAAAAAGTCAAGGGGTCTCTATACTTTCTGAATGCACTATATACCTGATATTAACAGTGAATACAGTTTTTGTGAACCAGAAACTGAATCTATTGAACACTTATTTCGTAATTGTTTACTTAGTGAGGTGTTCTGGACTGATGTGAAACTATAACTTGGCAACAAAATGCATACAACCATTGAAATATCTAAGTTTGACATTATTTATTATTTTACTACACTGATTCCACAATTGAATGTCAGTATGTCATAAATCTCTTTATTTTATTTGGAACATTTTTCATACACAAATTAAAATGTATGAAGAAAAGCCCTGTTTTTTTACATTTTTTAAAATCTGATTTGGAAAACTATTTGAAATCAGTACAACATATGCAAAACTAAATGTAACAAAAATGTATTCGCTACATGTCTGTATTTTATTTGATATACTGTGGATTTGTGTTATTATTATTATTATACATTTTTTCCTCTCCCTTATTTCTATGTGTAATCCCTCTGGCTGTTCAGTTTTTCAT
This sequence comes from Salvelinus namaycush, assembly GCF_016432855.1. Taxonomy (NCBI): domain Eukaryota; kingdom Metazoa; phylum Chordata; class Actinopteri; order Salmoniformes; family Salmonidae; genus Salvelinus; species Salvelinus namaycush. The sequence goes on from NC_052309.1 coordinate 55,174,585, forward strand.
GTTTTGCATGTTACTGTTTAATAAAATTGCAGGCCGTTACCATGTGCTATGTGCTCAAGTTGAAGCCAAATTAGCTTAGCCATTAGCCCAATGTTGATACATGCATCCAGGTATATACTTGGGTGAGTATTTCATTATTATTTAATATGATAATAACATGTATTCAATATGATTGAATACATGTTATTAACACAGTGTGCTCCATTTGATGTAGAAATTGAAAAACGTAATTATTTTGAGACTTCAGGAACTAGCTTGACTGCTATGTTAAACAACTGCATTAATGGTTGCTTTGGTTATCAACAGCCTTGTTGTGGCTATTGTAGTCTTGACTGTAGAAAAACAGGGATCTCTAAAGTTGCCACAGGTGAGGCAGGCAGCATGCAGGCGCATTACCTAATCGTTCTGGAACCAATTGGCACGTTCAAGCGAATCACTTTTGTCAAGACGGTGACAATAGTTGGTCAACGCCTTTCAATGTGTGTTGAAATAGGTTATAAAAATTGTCCAACTTGCGACTACATGTCGACTGCATAAAAGTCATGTGATCAAAGGTAATGTTTCTTATAAAGTCGCCTTCAAGTCGCTGCTTCTTCTTCTTTGGGATCTTCTTTGGGATTTGGTTGGCGGATCGCAACCAACTTTTAGGTGTGTACACCACCACCTACTGCACTGGTGTGTGAGGCCATTCACAGCGTACCTACATTCAATTCTTTGATACGGTATTACAAATTGGGGAAAAGAAAAATTGCCCTGCCAACTATTAGCCCTCCCTAAAAAAAACACCACCCATTCCACTATTTAAATTTTGAGTTTACATCGAAATATTACACTTTATATACATCACAGGAGACTGAAATGTAACAACACTGTTTGACATAGCTAGAATTTCTGGATTTTCATCGTAAAATAAAAAAAAACATTATTATGATAACATTCCACCCATGAGTCCAAATAAGGCGCTTATGGTCATTGACTGCAGGAAAGGGCTACAAAGCTAACTACTTTCATTAGCTATCAATATGCACTTGATAAGTTGTCACTCTGATTTTGTTTGTTTTTGGATTCTCAAACAGCCGAAAATATGGAGCTCGAAGAAGCACTCCTCACCATCCCCATCAATCACAACAACTTCCCTACGAAACTGCCTGGTGAATAACCCCAAAACTGCCAGGTGAATAACCCCCAAAAATCTATCGATATGTTGGGATCCCTGTGGTGTTTAAAGCAGAGCTGCTGTCACCTCAGAAGCAAATGTCGACACCATCGACTGTTTCAAAATGACCAACTTTACAAGTTTAACCCGCCAGCTGAATCTTTATCTGTTCAGGAAGATGACCCATGGCCCCAGGGGCTCGGGAAAATAATGATTGCTCGACGGACAGGATACAACACCACTTCCACAATCCCAACTTCAAACAAGATCCATCCGAACTGCTGGTGAATCTAAAGAGTGTAACGGCTCTCGTTTGTAGAAGGAAGAGTGGACCAAGGCGCAGCGTGGTAGGCGTACATTGTCTTTTTATTGATGACACCAAAACAAAATAACAAAAAATTAACGCGAACAGTTCTGTCAGGCACAGACACTAAACAGAAAACAAGATCCCACAAAACCCAAAAGGAAAATGACAACTTATATATGATCCCCAATCAGAGACAACGATAGACAGCTGCCTCTGATTGGGAACCACACTCGGCCAAAAACAAAGAAATAGAAAACATAGACTTTCCCACCCGAGTCACACCCTGACCTAACCAAACATAGAGAATAATAAGGATCTCTAAGGTCAGGGCGTGACAAAGAGGCTGACAAGCAAAAACAAGGCGAAGATGGAAGCTGCCCAAGAAGTGAACTGTCGGTCCCCCAAAAGTTTCCGGCGACTCATGGCCAATAGTGATGATGGTGGTGAGGAGGAGGTCAAAGTAGAGATTGTTTGTCAATTTGTCAATCATGTCTATACCCTGTATTTAAACCGAAACAAGTAACTACAGTAATTTAATTGCCAATAACTCAAAGAACATTCTTATTTGTGCCATAATTTCTCAGCCTTGCTATAATTCGATGTTTCCACAGGTTACATGTTTGTTCGACAGGTACACCGACCATCTCCTTACCAACCGTACAACCAAAGCAGAACCCAGACCATGAAGGAGTATGATCGGACCCCCATCCCACCCCACGGCTGTATCATGGGTCATGGGGATGCCCCCTCCCCTACGACCATCTACACAGACAAGGGAATCCCCATATCCGTCATCCAAAATCCACAAAGAAATGGTTAATTGGCCACAAAATCAACAGTTTGCAGTGGCAGTCTCAGTCTCCAGAATTGAACCCCATTTGAAAATCTGTGGTTTGAATTGAAGAGGGCAGTCCATGAGCACAGACAAAGGATATCAAGGGCCTGGAAAGATTCTGTATTGAGGAATGGATTCTGTATTGAGGAATGGTTTAAGATCCCTCCCAATGTGTTCTCCAATCTCATAGAACATCTTAGAAAAAGGCTGTGTCATTATCCTCGCAAGGGGAGTTTAAAAAAAAGTAATTTCTTGTTAAACAATCTCTTTCTCTGAGCAATTCTATTACGTTAGTATAAAATTGTATTTTTTTTTTTTTACATACACTGTGCTGCCATCCTGTTAGAAGGTAACAGATTATTTTATTACAATGGTTAAAATTGATTTTTATCGTGTTCCATGGTGTTATTCACCCCCAAGTGGAGCTTTCTGGTACTTAGAAAGACTGTACGCAAACAGGAAGTAGAGAATTCGTTCTGCACGCATAGAAGTAGCTAAAAACAACGCTACGGTGCAGGTCTTTCAGTGTAGTTATTTCTTGTCACGCTTCAGCCTCGGAAAATATGTGTTTGTAAGTTCGATTCAAGCATTTAGCTAGTGGTGATAATATTGTTATTGATAGAGTTGCTTACATATCAATGTTGGTTGGTTGCATTTACTCACACAAATTGCAATGCCTTTCATGTATGCCATCAGCTGTATTACTTTGCTCGTGTGTCATGCAAAAGAATTGTAAAATATACTATACTGTAGTTTTGTTACTGTTTCTAGTGTAATATGCTTTGCTATTCTACAGAGATGGTTGTACATTATTAGAGTAATTAAAGGAGTTAGCCAATTACCATAGGAGTAACAATTAGCTGTCATCATGCCAGATGCATGGTACCTTAGCACGTGCTTTGTATTTATGCAACTTCAAATGTATAATGTACAGCTACAGTATGTCGGTGTGAACTGAATACTAAAGTATATTCTTTTCTGTATTTTGCAGTTTCACAACATAAACGTTTTCAATATATTAATTCAAGAAAAGTCACGCCTTGGGAGTTTTATTGAAGACTTAGTTGTTAGCTATCTGTCTAGTTTTGCATGGGAACGCAATTCAAGGGCAGAATATACACTATGGGATCCAATCATTTTGATAATCTTCCTGCGGCCATACATACCAAGACTTATTTGTCTTTTTTTGTTTTTAGTTAAAGCACAAGTAACCGTAATGTTTATTCCTCATTTGTTTTAGTTTGACACCAAAAAGTGACATTTTTACATAATTTTGAAATGCAAAAACGGAACAAATCTATTTTAACCTTGAGTGATTAAAAAAAAAATATCTATCATTATTATGATTAAAATGTGATATAATTAATTGGATATTTGCATTTCATTTATTGCATCATGTAGTTCTTTATATGGGGCCCTCAAAGGTGGATTGTCTACATTCCAGAATCTTCGATCTAAACGAGGTCAAAAAGTGGCGCTTGGCTGTTACCAGGGTTGTCCGCTGGAGGCCGCCCGGTGTCGTCTTTAGTCTGTGGTGTCACTGTGTAGCTCGTGCTCCACCCTCGGTAACAGGCAGTCAGCAGGTAGACGATCAATGAAAGCCCAGGGGAGGGAGACTACGAGAGGCAGGCTTCGGGACTTCGCTTAATGTACAGTGTCTTTTTCCAACTTTTCAATGTTCTTTATGAAGACCAATAACAGTGTTTTAACGACTTGCGTTCCTTCGATTCTACATTTGTTCTACATTTTCAGTATCTTCAGTAAATTACTGGAGTTTAGCGTATATATATTTTTTCGGCAACCGCGGGAAGTATTTCGTTTCAGAATTGTTATAAATTTCAGACGTGGTACTCGGGAAAAGAGACAACTTTTTTGGAAGGTGGCAGGAAGCAAACTGGTTTTAGATGCGTAACAACTTAAGCGGGCGATAGACATGTGAATGCGTCGGCTGCAGAAATGACACGTGATTTCTACTGCTAATTAATTAACTAGTTATAACATGCTATGTAAATAATTTCAACGGTTCCATTGGATTAGCTAGTTAAACATGTCAAAAGTCCGGAATGCTCCGTTGTCAACTCTATGGTGGCATTTTTGTCGATATTTAGTCGCTACAGAGCTTATGAAAGTTACTATAGCATTTCCGTCGTTGTTTACTGTATGGTCGACTGTCATCTTGGAATCAGTCTTATCAACATCAATTTGACTTTGTTCATCTCGGTTTCTGAAGTTCAACAAACCTTGCCATTCGTTTGAAACCTATAGGGATACAGTGCGGTGGGGATAGCCTACATTCACACATCTAGCGTAAAGAATAGTAGGGGGAATTGCTTTTGAGATACTTGTTGCATCTGGAGTCAGTCAGCGAGATTTTACCATTTTTTTCCTTGCTCTGGAAATGTGACATGGAATACCGCTAAATTGGATACATTTTTTAAACCAGACGTAACTGTAGCATGTTTATAGTGGGTTGGTCACATAATTAATTATCAACATTGTTGCAAAAGGTTTTTTAAAATATTGCCAGTGGTTGAATATTACAAGAGCCGGTGTTTTGGAAGTGTCCGGACTGAACCGACTGACAACTTCAACCTGCACGTTGAAAATGAGAACTGGGCTACTGTTTATCTCGTGTAAGGACTGGAGCTCGTGTTGTATGTGAAGAGTGAAATCAATAACCTTTTTCAACTGGAACAAACTTTTAAAGCGGGGTAAGAATTAATCAGAAATCCACAAGACATGCATCCACAAAGACAACATGGCAGTCAGTGAGCCTTAAAACGTTGGATTTAACCCTGTTTTTCGAATAGGTTTCACGAGTTTTTACATTTTAGAACCCACAAAGAGGAGGACCGTTGCTGGGCCATATATTTATTGTCCTGAATCAACTCCGGTTGTTGCCAGCTTTGAAGTCCACGATGTGCGGCCGGAGCCCGCCGCTGCAGCCGATCCAATGACCGTTCCCCAGCGGCGATTGGCCGGGCTCTGGCCGTGGCTGCTCATAGCGGCCCTGCAGGTGGTGTTCGGTCAGACGGGCCTGGAGCTGGCGGCGGCCGTAGAGACACAGCGCTCGGCCCCCAGGGCTGTCATCAAGGTGACACTGCTGAGACACGAGCCCACGGGGAAGCCCATCACTCTGGAAGGGCTGTTCGTCGGAGGGAGCGCCGGCTCTGCAGAGGGGAAGCTCATGCAGGTATGTGTCACGGTCATATAGGTTTCCAGGTCCACCTGATCATGTGCAATGCAAGTCAAGTGCATACTGGCTATATTTTCTTGGTTAGCTTTCAATAACTCTTTGGCAATAAGTTTAGCAAAGAGTGGTTATTGGCTTAAAATATCCCATGCATCTTTAATCAATTATGTCACATGAATTCAGTCCATGGAGACATCTTGTGATATAGGCTGGCCTGGTAGTCCATTGGACTGTGGAGTATTGTTTCAGATTTTTATGCATTGCTTGGTACAGTATGTCACATTGTGAAACAACATCCTCCAGAGGACCACTTTAGGCATCAGTTCTGTCTGATCTGATGGTTATGGCTTGTTTTGACAAGATTTGGTTTTACCATTCTTGCCACCCTGACTCTTCACCTTGGCAGATTCACCTTGGCAAACTCTGATGTTAACACTGTCCCATATCCTAAACCACAAAACCCCCATGGCAGTCTTAAATCTCAGGCCAACTTTTTTGTCATCTTGTTGTTGATCTCAGTCACTATAATGTAATAGGTTATTGAGCTGCTAGGCATATAACCCCTCGTTGTCACTCTGTTTCATGCATGCTGTCTGTGTCAACCATATAATTAGGAATTAGAATTGAATAGGACATCTATATCAACATTCCTCATTAACAACAGTGTTGACATATATATTTATAGAGCTCCGTTTGTTTTAATTTTATCTTATTCCCATTTGTCTTCTTCCTGCCTGCCAATAAAATACTGGTTAGGGGTGAGAGTGCCAACTTCTCCACCCAAACCTTTTATCAAGCTGATGGATTTGTAGAACCTAAATTATTAGGGACAGCCATGCCCAGAAGTTGCCAAAAAACTCCCTTTTTTAATGTTTTTTTTTACTGAACAGTGTGATTAAATACCAAACAATGCATTCCATGCAAGTTCAACAGTTGAGATCAAAAGCTGCATTGTTTAAAAAAATGTTTTAGCTTGCTCATGCCCTTACTGTACACAATGCATAATTCAAATGCTAAACGCATAGGCATACATGTGGGCTATACTGTAAATGTTCCTATTCTGCAAGCCAGGCCAGTTCCTGCGCTCTCTGTGGTGCATAGTTTGGATGCATGCATGGATTAAAGTTGTTGGGGAACTAAAGCAAGGCTAAGTCAATTTATTTCCAGTCTGAGAAGAAAGGGGGGCGACAGATATGAGATACATAGGGTCTTGTCTGTCCTCACTCACCAGGTGCATGAGGCATTTTGAATGAAGAACCAGATGCTGCAGATGTCCATAATTGATAATGAATTAGCCTACACAGCCTTTTCCACAGGGAATGTACAATATTAGACATAGCGGTGAAAATGATGACACTAGATTCATTTAATATAAAATATATACTCAGTACGTCGAAGTGTGTGCACGTGTGTGTGTGCTTGCGTGTGTGTGATGTTATTTTTTTTTAGAGGTGTATTGCATAGCAGTGCTGCTGAAAAGATCAAAGGCATAAGTCAGCTTTCCGGGTCTTTGTTCATTTACATTGAGGCAATGAAGCCTTTCCTTTCCTTTGCGCTGAGTGCTTCTTTGATATATCACCTTAGATATGAGTGATAACATTTGACCTGACCTTGAAGGAGGAGTGGATTACAGTTTGAAAACAACACTGAGATGTAGACCTAGGTCTGTCTGTCAGAAAGTGATTCCTAGATTACTGTTTTACTGAGGCTGCATCCCAAATGGCATCCTATTCACTATATAGTGCACAACTTTTAACCAGGGCCCATAGTTAAGTATACAGAGCCGATTCAGTAGTTTGTATTCAGACTTACCTTATGCACCTGAGTAATGGGCTTTGCAGGCGTGGTTCCTTTGCTCACGCTGAAAACATTTAATTCAACCAGGAAGAAATGTAAACTAACGATGTAATGGAATGATGCAAAATGTTAGGAAACTAACTCTTGTCACTAACTCGGTAGTTTAACTCTGTAGGTTTGGCGATATACTGTCATTTTCAGAAGCCTATAGCTTGGGTCCCCAAATTTCATCCCAAGTTATAAGACCAGGATTTCAAAAACTTCCCTGTGGAAAAGGTGATATGTTGATATGCTTCAGTTTGCTGCTATATGACTGGTTTCCAGTGATCATTATTGTGTGTGTGTGTGTGTATGTGTAAAAGGTAAAATAGATCTAAAACAATTGTCATTTATATTTACAATCCCCTTATCCAAATGGCTTCCTCATTTACTTCTTATCAATAGATCTTATCAATTTGTAAATTACAGTGCATGGAGAATGGTGTTATTTATAGGGGGAAAAATAAATTAGATGTTGTTCCACTTAGAACCGACATGTTGCTCGATCTTATTCATTGTTTCATCGCTCGTAATGGTGGTGGAATCAGAATAAGGAGTATCTGTAGACACATCTCCGCCACACCTTCATTTCTTTCATCTCGACACCCAACGAATAGCGGGTGAATAGCATGCTATTCTCATGCTTAAGTTCAAGGTTAGAATATACTTAGAGAGAAAAGTGCATCAAAAGGGAATTACGTTCCATTTACGTGAGCTTAACTCAGCGAATAAGGTGCTATTTAGGCTGCGTTCTGAGTATTGGTGGACCAGGGTTGTGGAGGTGAAGGTGATTGCTGACATTACAGTATTTCCCTGATGGCGTGAAGTGATGCATATTTAGGCTTCATACTGGTTCCCTTCTAACTGCTGTTGTTCACTCAGCTCAGTTCGGTTACCTAGGGACAGTGACAGTTCTAATCCAGAGATGATAAGATCCCTGTTTATTTTTCCTTCAGAAGAGAAGAAATCCCAACACCACTAGGTCTTGGAATTGCCATGGACCTAACGCTAGGATAGTATCACCAATACGATATGTATTGTGATTCTCACGATTTTATATGTATTGCGATTCGATACTGCCATTTTATTGCGATTCCATGTTCCAAACATATTGCTCACCATTTCTGCTGCAGAGGGACAAGACCGAGCCATGAAAAATGAATGTGCTGAAAACATGTTTCACCATTTAAAAAGAAGATGAGAACAAGCTAGAAAAGGAGAATTACCAGAGTTTTGGCACAGGTATAGCTGGCTAGCGCTAGCTAATGTAATTTTTACTCTTTTTTCGCTTGTAGTTTGTCCCCCAACTGTTGTTTGATATTTTGTTTAATTATAGAGAAAATTGGTAGACACATTTAGCTGTCATCACTTGCCATTGACTACAATGCATTATGAAAATGTGTCTAAAGCAGTAGCAAACCGTGGCTACTGGACCTAGGCCTTCAGTGGGGAAAAATAATATTCCAACGCATTGTAACAAACTCAAAAATCAAGAAAAATAACAGAACCATAGCATCACTTAGGTGGTTTTCACGCCCCCGAGTGCGTTTTACCCCCTTAGTAGAGGTCGACCGATTAATTAGGGCCGATTTAAAGTTTTCATAACAATCGGTAATCAGTATTTTTGGACACCGATTGGCCGATTTTTATTATTTTTATTATTATTATTATTATTATTATTATTATTTTTACACCTTTATTTAACTAGGCAAGTCAGTTAAGAACACATTCTTATTTTCAATGACGGCCTAGGAACGGTGGGTTAACTGCCTTGTTCAGGGGCAGAACGACAGATTTTTACCTTGTCAGCTCGGGGATTCGTTTTTGCAACCTTCCGGTTACTAGTCCAACGCTCTAACCACCTGCCTTACATTGCACTCCACGAGGAGCCTGCGTGGCAGGCTGACTACCTGTTACGCGAGGGCAGCAAGAAGCCAAGGTAAGTTGCTAGCTAGCATTAAACTTATCTTATAAAAAACAATCAATCTTAACATAATCACTAGTTAACTACACATGGTTGATGATATTACTAGTTTATCTAGCGTGTCCTGCGTTGCATATAATCGATGCGGTGCCTGTTAATTTCTCATCAAATCACAGCCTACTTCGACAAACGGGTGATGATTTAACAAGTGCATTTGTGAAAAAAGCACTGTCGTTGCACCAATGTACCTAACCATAAACATCAATGCCTTTCTTTAAAATCAATACACAAGTATATATTTTTAAACCTGCATATTTAGTTAATATCCCCTGCTAACATGAATTTCTTATAACTAGGGAAATTGTGTCACTTCTCTTGCGTTCGGTGCAAGCAGAGTCAGGGTATATGCAGCAGTTTTGAGCGCCTGGCTCATTGCGAACTGTGTGAAGTCCATTTATTCCTAACAAAGGCCGTAATTAATTTGCCAGAATGGTACATAATTATGACACAACATTGAAGGTTGTGCAATGTAACAGCAATATTTAGACTTAGGGATGCCACCCGTTAGATAAAATACGGAACGGTTCCGTATTTCACTGAAAGAATAAACGTTTTGTTTTCGAAATGATAGTTTCCGGATTCGACCATATAAATGACCAAAGGCTCGTATTTCTGTGTGTTATTATGTTATAATTAAGTCTATGATTTGCTATTTGATAGAGCAGTCTGACTGAGCGATGGTAGGCAGCAGCAGGCTCATAAGCATTCATTCAAACAGCACTTTCGTGCGTTTGCCAGCAGCTCTTCGCAATTATTCAAGCATTGCGCTGTTTATGACTTCAAGCCTATCAACTCCCGAGATTAGGCTGGTGTAACCGATGTGAAATGGCTAGCTAGTTAGCGGGGTGCGCGCTAATAGCGTTTCAAACGTCACTCGCGCTGAGACTAGGAGTGGTTGTTCCCCTTGCTCTGCATGGGTAACGCTGCTTCGAGGGTGGCTGTTGTCGATGTGTTCCTGGTTCGAGCCCAGGTAGGAGCGAAGAGAGGAACGGAAGCTATACTGTTAACCTGGCAATACTAAAGTGCCTATAAGGACATCCAATAGTCAAAGGTATATGAAATACAAATCGTATAGAGAGAAATAGTCCTATAATAACTACAACCTAAAACTTCTTACCTGGGAATATTGAAGACTCATGTTAAAAGGAACCACCAGCTTTCATATGTTCTCATGTTCTGAGCAAGGAACTTAAACGTTAGCTTTTTTACATAGCACATATTGCACTTTTACTTTCTTCTCCAACACTTTGTTTTTGCATTATTTAAACCAAATTGAACATGTTTCAGTATTTATTTGAGGCTAAATTTATTTTATTGATGTATTATATTAAGTTAAAATAAGTGTTCATTCAGTATTGTTGTAATTGTCATTATTACAAAAAAAATATTTAAAAGAATGATTTATTTCAGATTTTATTTCTTTCATCACATTCCCAGTGGGTCAGATGTTTACATACACTCAATTAGTATTTGGTAGCATTGCCTTTAAATTGTTTAACTTTGGTCAAACGTTTCGGGTAGCCTTCCATAAGCTTCCCACAATAAGTTGGGTGATTTTTGGCCCATTCCTCCTGACAGAGCTGGTGTAACTGAGTCAGGTTTGTATGCCTCCTTGCTCGCACATGCTTTTTCAGTTCTGCCCACAAATTTTCTATAGGTTTGAGGTCAGGGCTTTGTGATGGCTACTCCAATACCTTGACTTTGTTGTCCTAAAGCCATTTTGCTACAACTTTGGAAGTATGCTTGAGGTCATTGTCCATTTGGAAGACCCATTTGTGACCAAGCTTTAACTTCCTGACTGATGTCTTGAGATGTTGCTTCAATATATCCACATCATTTTCTTTCGTCATGATGCCATCTATTTTGTGAAGTGCACCAGTCCCTCCTGCAGCAAAGCACCCCCACAACATGATGCTGCCACCCCTGTGCTTCCCGGTTGGGATGGTGTCTTCGGCTTGCAAGCCTCCCCCTTTTTCCTCCAAACATAATGATGGTCATTATGGCCAAATAGTTATATTTTTGTTTCATCAGACCAGAGGACATTTCTCCAAAAAGTACGGTCTTTGTCGATATAGGAGTAATTTTACAGTGAATGTAGATAATTTTGAACCTGTTTCCTCCAGTATCTTCACAAGGTTCTTTGCTGTTGTTCTGGGATTGATTTGCACTTTTCTCACCAAAGTACGTTCATCTCTAGGAGACAGAACACGTCTCCTTCCTGAGCGGTATGACAGCTGCGTGGTCCCATGGTGTTTATACTTGCATACTATTGTTTGGTACCTTCAGGCGTTTGGAAATTGCTCCCAAGGATGAACCAGACTTGTGGAGGTTCACACATTTTTTTCTGAGGTCGTGGCTGATTTCTTTTGATTTTCTCATGATGTCAAGCAAAGAGGCACGGAGTTTGAAGGTAGGCCTTGAAATATATCCACAGGTACACCTCCAATTGACTCAAATGAGGTCAATTAGCCTATCAGAAGCTTCTAAAGCCATGACATCATCTTCTGGAATTTTCAGGAGCTGTTTAAAGTTACAGTCAACTTAATGTATGTAAACTTCTGACCTACTGTTAACAAGAAATTTGTGGAGTGGTTGAAAAATTAGTTTTAATGACTCCAACTGTCACGTTTCTCGTGGGCTGAAGGAAGAGTGGACCAAGGTGCAGCGTTTAAAGTGTTCATGATTTAATCCAAAAAATCTAGTTGAACAAAAACAACAAACAGGAGAACGAAAACGAAACAGTTATGTCTGGTGCAGACACAAAAACAGAAAACAACTACCCACAAAACCAACATGGAAAATGGCAACCTAAATAGGCTCCCCAATCAGAGACATCGAGAAACAGCTGTCTCTGATTGGGAACCAATTCAGGCCACCATAAACCTACAACCATACCAAATCCCCATAGACAAACAAAACCCCTAGACAAGACAAAAACCCCTAGACAATACAAAAACTAAACAAACCACCCTTGTCACACCCTGACCTAACCAAAAAAGAAAGAAAACAAATATAACTAAAGTCAGGGCGTGACACCAACTTAAGTGTATGTAAACCTCCGACTTCAACTGTAGGTTACAATGTCGCTCAATACATAAGCCTGGGCTGGTCCACCTCAAATCATCTCTTAGAATATCAGGCACGTGCTGAAAATTACTTTTTCAAATAATTGTTTTTGTGGGGGAAGGATAATTAATGAAGAGGCAACACGAATGAACTTTGATCGCTTATTATAATTGTTTTTTAATTTTTTTTCCCTCAACTGGCAGCTTCATTAAATAGTACCCGCAAAACACCAGTATCAACGTCAATAGTGAAGAGGCGACTCCGGGATGCTCGCCTTCTAGGCAGAGTTCCTCTTTCCAGTGTCTGTGTTCTTTTGCCTATCTTAATCTTTTCTTTTTGGTGGCCAGTCTGAGATATAGCTTTTTCTTTGCATCTCTGCCTAGAAGGCCAGCATCCCGGAGTTGCCTCTTCACTGTTGACGTTGAGACTGGTGTTTTGCGGGTACTATTTTAGTGAAGCCGCCAGTTGAGGATTTGTGAGGTGTCTGTTTCCCCAAACTAGACACTCTAATGTACTTGTCCTCTTGCTCAGTTGTGCACCGGGGCCTCCCACTCCTCTTTCTATTCTGGTTAGAGCCAGTTTGCTCTGTTTTGTGAAGGGAGTAGTATACAGAGTTGTACAAGATCTTCGGTTTCTTGGCAATGTCTCGCATGGATTAGCCTTCATTTCTTAGAACAATAATAGACTGACGAGTTCCAGAACAAAGCGTCTTCTTTCTGGCCATTTTGAGCCTGTAATCAAACCCACAAATGCTGATGCTCCAGATACTCAACTAGTCTAAAGAAGGCCAGTTTTATTCCTTCTATCAGCACAACAGTTTCCAGCTGTGTTAACATAACTGCATCAATTAGCCTTTTAAAATGCTAAACTTGGATTAGCTAACACAACGTGCCATTGGAACACAGGAGGAATGGTTGCTGATAATGGGCCTCTGTACGCCTATGTAGATATTCCATAAAAAATCAGCCGTTTCCAGCTACAATAGTAATTTACAACATTAACAATGTCTACACTGTATTTCTGATCAATTTGATGTTATTTTAATGGACAACATTTTTTGCTTTTTTTTCATAAACAAGGACATTTCTAAGTGACCCCAAACTTTTGAACGGTAGTGTACCTATTTGGATATTATTTTTGAGTGTGTATCGTATCGTTTTGATAATATCGCAATATTATTTTTGCGCTAGTTTGCTGTACCTGCACCGAAACTCCAGTATTTTTCCTTTACAGCTTCTTAAATAGGGAGACAATTCGTTTTCTTCACTTTTATTTACATGACTGATAAACAAATTTTCTCATGGCTCTCTCTTGTCCCTCTGCAGCAGACATATGGTAAGCAATATTTTTGGAACCTTCGGTTCGCAATAAAATCACAGTATCGAATCATAATACGTATAGAATCGTGAGAATCACAATACATATCGTATCGACACCTAAGTATTGTGATAATATTATATCGAGATGTCCCTGGCAATTCCCAGCCCTAGTACGAAATGGCACCCTATTCCCTATTTGGTGTACATATTTTGACCATATAGGAAATAGGGTTCCGTTTCAGCCTCACCCTGTGCGATGATGTGTCTTTGTTGCAGTGCAGGGTAGTAGACCTGTTCAAACAGGCCTCTATTGCCTCTGAGCGCTGCTTTATGTTCGCAGCTTTATGTTCCTGTCTTCCATCCAGGGAAAGAGGAGATTGTTGGGGGGGGGGTTGGTGAAAGGAGGTTAGAAAGGAAGAGGTTGTGTCTGTCCCTTTCTCTCTTTTTCACAAAAACGCCAACACACATTCCAGATTCCACAAAGTTCGTGACGTGTGTATTTGTTTTGTCTTAGACTGCTAAAGGCACTACCTATAGAGATATGAATTATAATACCATTAATGGCTTGGATTCAATGAATAGGCTACACATATAACTGGTTTATCAAAGGTGTTTGTGTTTACATTAAAGTACTTCAGGGCTGAGTAGAGTGCAACAGCGCTGAGTCTTCTAAGAGAGAAACACGGTCTTAGCTTTAGCCTAACTCACCTGTCCAGTATCCAGCAGCACTAGATAGATCTGTCTTTCTCTGTATCCTTCTCTTTTTTTGTCATCACTCAGGCGTGCTTGACTTGTAGCTCCTCAGGCTACTCTGAATTTGACTCTCTCAACCGTGGTGGAGCATGACAGCCAGTTTTCATAACCCACAGTAATTACACCTCTCTGGCCACGTTTGATCTTCTTAAGCATGTTGTTTCTCTGGGCCACAGGTTCTCGCTCTCTCTCGCTCTCTATTTGATCACAGAAGAAAAACAAGATCTGGCATGAGGAAAAATGAAAAGTTTTATTTGATGAATTATCAAGCACCACAACCTTTGGGTTTTTTCCCACGGATATTTTTATTATTTTTTTAACCTTTATTTAACTAGGCAAGTCAGTTAAGAACAAATTCTTATTTTCAATGACGGCCTAGGAACAGTGGGTTAACTGCCTTGTTCAGGGGCAGAACGACAGATTTTTACCTTGTCAGCTCGGGGATTTGATCTTGCAACCTATTGGTTACTAGTCCAACGCTCTAACCACTAGGCTACCTGCCACCCCCACCTCAGCCCCTCATATTGAGTTTATATTTTCCGTTCTTTGTCATTATATAGAATACAGTGTTTAGAATGTTATGATTTACTGTTCGACAATACAGAGAAATCATTGTTGGTATTAAATGCCTGTCATATAATATTTGATCAATGTGAGCAGTGGGGGATGTGGGTGCTTTTATTTTCCCTGATATACACTGAGTATACAGAACATTAGGAACACCTGCTTTTTACATGACAGACTGACCAGGTGAATCCAGGTGAAAGCTGTGATCCCTTATTGATGTCACCTGCTAAATCCACTTCAATCAATGTAAGTGAAGGAGAGGAGACCGGTTAAATAAGGATTTTTAAGTCTTCAGACAATTAAGACATGGATTATGTATGTGTGAATAGGATTTAAGGCCTTTGAACAGGGTATGGTAGTGGGTGCCAGACTCATCTGTTTGTGTCAAGAACTGCAACGCTACTGGGTTTTTCACGCTCAACAGTTTCCTGTGTGTGTCAAGAATGGTCCACCACCCAACGGACATCCAGCCAACTTGACACAACTGTGGGAAGAATTGGAGTCAACATGGGCCAGCATCCCTGTGGAACGCTTTTGACACATTGTAGAGTCCATGCCCCAATGAATTGAGGCTGAAAAAAGGGGGTGCAACTCAATATTAGGAAGATGTTCCTAATGTTTTGTACACTCAGCTGAAATAGAATGTGCCAAGCCAACACTTGTTGGTAATAAACAAACACAGCCACATAAAGGACTCTCTAACATGCTGTTTGCTATTCTTATCTCATTCATATCCCTCAGTGTATTCAGGTCAGGGGACTGTTGCCACATTCCCCCCTCAGAACTAATATCCAACGGTCTAATCTCTCTGGTAGGATGTCCTCAGGACACACACATAGCCTACATTGGCTGGCTGGCTGGCTGGCCTGGCTTGGCTCAGGCCTGTACTGTATGTTTGGACGACTCCGAGCGGTCAGGAATTTTGACTCCCTCTCTCTGCCTTTCCCGCTACAACGCCAGTCGAGTGGCTATGGAGGGCCAGCCTGTGGAGGAGAAGAAGAAGAAGTGAAAAGGTTTCTGGGATAACTTTGAACTTGAAATGAAATCCAGCTGTCCTCTGGGCCCAGTGGAAAGGAGGAAGAGGAGGAGGTTACGCCTGCCGCACCTCCTTTTGAAGTTAATCCTCTGATGGGCTCTCTGTCCAATTAAAATAAGCTAAATGGTTTTAAAAGGGCTATTTTTTCCACTAAGTCCCTTTAGAATTCTTCTTTACTCTCTCTTCTGTCTGTCGAGGGCTTTGTCCCAGTGAAAGGTCAGATTGACCGTTGTGAGGGCCCACAAAAACATCAGGTATAATTGGGGCAGGCAGGGCACTAGACAGTGCATACTTGTTAACTCTGCACCACTGTATGGCAAGCAGGCTTTTCATCCCTTCCTCCCTAGCCTGACGACCCCTGGGGAGGCCCTGTTTCTCAGCCACCTCTCCCCTCAGACCAGAGGAGTCCCAGTGTAGACCACTATCTCTCTCTGTGGCCAGCAGGCAGGCAGGCTCACCTAGCCCAGAGAGAGAGAGGCTTGGCCTGTCAGGTTGATAGTTAGTAGGCTGGGGATGAGAGGAGGAGGGGGAAGGGGGGGGGGGGCTGAGGGAGAAGAAGATCAAAGTGTGTGTTCAGTTAAAAAAACATGAGCTGGGATGATTAAAAAAGGAGTCTGTTTACTCTGCACTTCCGATACACACCCAGCTCCCCTCCTTTCCCCGCCTCATGGATTTCCTGTCCGTATTTCCTCCCTCTCCTTTCCTATCTCCCTGGATGTGATAACAGCTCTCCAGGGCTCCTCATCTCCTCACTATGCTGCCCTGGTGGGATGAGCTGTTCTATCTTCTGGCTTTAGGCTCACCGCCTCACTGACTGCCCTCTGAATGTGTGTGCAGTCACTGTGCACACCATAGAAATAGAATTACTAGCACAGACATCCATTAAATGATCTCAGAACTTTATCCGTTCTAGTATTTCTATTTCTATGGTGTGCACAGCCTTTTGTTGTCATCTATCTAATGAGTAATGTTGACATATCGCTTTCTTTGAAGCAAATTGTGTATCATTTGTTTATAATGCATTCTATTACACTTGTAGCAGGGATGTACATCTTTCCCTTTCAAGACAATTTGATACGTATCTACCGTGCCTTCAGAAAATATTCATACCTCTTGACTTATTCCATATTTTGTTGTGTTACAGCCTGAATTCAAAATGGATGAAATAAATAAAAAAATTCACCCATCTATACAAAATATCCAATAATGACAAAGTGAAAACATGTTTTTAGACATTTTTGCTAATTGATTGAAAATGAAATACAGAAATATCTAATTTACCTTTGGCAGCGATTACAGTTATGAGTCTTTCTGGTTAAGTCTCTAAGAGCATTGCACACCTGGATTGTGCAATATTTGCACATTATTCTTTAAAAAATTCTTAAAACTCGGTCAAGTTGGTTGTTGATCATTACTAGACAGCCATTTTCAAATCTAGCCATATATTTCCAAGCAGATTTAAGTCAAAACTGTAACTCTGCCACTCAGGAACATATAGGGCTTTAGTTTCATCTGGTGTTAGTTTAGTTAGTTTGTAATTTCGTCATGTAAAAATTGGCGCACTGGCATTTTCCAGCCGTAACGCCAGGTTCGGCAAAATGACCTGTCTTACAGTTGAAGTTTGAAGTTTACATACACATTAGCCAAATACATTTAAATTCTGACATTTAATCATAGTAAAAATTCCCTGTCTTGGGTCAGTTAGGATCACTACTTTATTTTAAGAATGTGAAATGTCATAATAATAGCAGAGAGAATTATTTATTTCAGCTTTTATTTCTTTCATCACATTCCCAGATGGTCAGAAGTTTACATACACTCAATTAGTATTTGGTAGCATTGCTTTAAATTCTTAAACTTGGGTCAAACGTTTCGGGTAGCCTTCCACAAGCTTGCCACAATAAGTTGGGTGAATTTTGGCCGAGCTGGTGTAACTGAGTCAGGTTTGTAGGCCTCCTTGCTCGCACACGCTTTTTCAGTTCTGCCCACAAATTTTCTATAGGATTGAGGTCAGGGCTTTGTGATGGCCACTGCAATACCTTGACATTGTTGTCCTCAAGCCATTTTGCCACAAGTTTGGAAGTATGCTTGGGGTCATTGTCAATTTGGAAGACCCATTTGTGACCAAGCTTTATCTTCCTGACTGATGTCTTGAGATGTTGCTTCAATATATAATTTAATAATAATTTTTCCCCCTCATGATGTCATCTATTTTGTGAAGTGCACCAGTCCCTCCTGAGGCAAAGTACCCCCACAACATGATGCTGGCCACCCCCGTGCTTCACAGTTGGGATGGTGTTCTTCGGCTTGCAAGCAGCCCCCTTTTTCCTCCAAACATAATGATGGTCATTATGGCCAAACAGTTCTATTTTTGTTTCATCAGACCAGAGGACATTTCTCCAAAAAGTACCATATTTTTCCCCATGTGCAGTTGCAAACCGTAGTCTGGCTTTTGAATGGCGTTTTTGGAGCAGTGGCTTCATCCTTGCTGAGCGGCCGTTCAGGTTATGTTGATATAGGACTTGTTTTACTGTGGATATAGATACTTTTTACCTGCTTCCTACAGCATCTTCACAAGGTCCTGTGCTGTTGTTCTGGGATTGATTTGCACTTTTCGCACCAAAGTACGTTCATCTCTAGGAGACAGAACGCGTCTCTTTCCTGAGCGGTATGACAGCTGACTGGTCCCATGGTGTTTATACTTGCGTACTATTGTTTGTACAGATGAACGTGGTACCTTCAGGTGTTTGGAAATTGCTCACAAGGATGTGCAAGACTTGTGGAAGTCAACTATTTGTCTCTGAGGTCTTGGCTGATTTCTTTTGATTTTCCCATGATGTCAAGCAAAGAGGCACTGAGTTTGAAGTTAGGCCTTGAAATACATCCACAGGTACACCTCCAATTGACTCAAATGATGTCAATTAGCCTATCAGAAGCTTCTAAAGCCGTGACATACTTTTCTGGAATTTTCCAAGCTGTTTAAAGGTACAGTCAACTTAGTGTATGTAAACTTCTGACCCACTGGAATTGTGATACAGTGAGTTATAAGTGAAATAATCTGTCTGTAAACAATTTTTTGAAATATTACTTGTCACGCACAAAGTAGATGTCCTAACCAACTTGCCAAAACTATAGTTTGTTCACAAGAAGTTTGTGGAGTGGTTAACAAGTTTTAATGACTCCAACGTAAGTGTATGTAAACTTCCGACTTCAACTGTGTGCATTGTAGTCAGGCCCATTACTTTAGTCATGCAGGTCCCATTTTGGACGTGTGTTAAACCCCCTCCATGATGTAGGCTATGTGTCCATGCCCATCATGAAACGAGAGATGAGTACCTCGGTGAATACTGGTGAACCTCGTATTTAGAAGTTATCTTTAAACTGTAAAAATTAGGGATGCACAATATATCGGTAAGCATATTGGAAACGGATGATATTAGATACAAATGCCAACATCGGCCCGATGTCTAGTTTAACTGCGATGTGCAAAACCGATGTCAAAGCTGACTTGCATACCTATATAACGTAAGTAGATGACGTAATGACGCCTCAAAAAATACAGCGCTACACAGAACAGAGAGAGAGCAACAGAGGGTCAGTATCTCGCTGACCCTGCTCTCTCTTTCCTTTCTTCCGGTGAGAATAGCCAGACTGAGACTGATGGCGCAATTCATGTTGTTCCTATGACCAGAGAAATTCAAATAGTCCTCGATATTAAAATAATCATGACAAGCTGCTAATAATAATAAAAACACAGGTCTATCGATACACTTGGCTACTCATTCATTGTAGGTGCAGCGCGACTAGGGAGAAGGTGTTTTGTAATAGTGTTGAATAAAAACAGTGACAGTGCTGAATAAAACATTCAACTTGAACTCACTCATAAAAACAGCAGCTCTTTGCCGTATTCTTTGACTATTCTTTGACAGTCTCTGGTCATGATTTTAAAAGTTATGAAATCTCATGTAGGCTAGTATTAAACTTGTAGGCACGGTGATTTGAGCTATCAGATTGGCCACTGCAGTTGGTGCACTCGGTTTAGCAACAGATCTTCAGGTCCACCGGGTAGGTGGAGTATGTCTTTTCAGAAAAATGAAATGGTTCAAAATGGGAACACTTTGCATACCTCATTTCCCTTTCCCTAGTGCTCAGGGCTTCTGAATCAAGTGCACCTACCTCCAACAGCACATCGAATAGTAATGAAAAAGGAGAGCAAGCCTTTATCGTTGGCGTTTTTACATAAATGTTTGATGATCGACTGGGAATACCTTGAAGATCGACCAGTTGGTGACCACTCCTCTATGTTTTTGTCTAAAGTGCTGCAAAAGGTCAGTTGTTTGGGGATAAAAAAAAATGTTTTTAATGCGCTCACTAAAACATCTTCATCTGGATTGGTAACAGATATTTTTGTTCCGACTTCCTATTTAAATAGCAGAGAAGTAGACGAAGTTGTCATACCCTCTAACTTTTTGTTTAACTTGCAGGAAAAGTGGTCAAAATGTCAGTTGTTCATGACAAGTTACAGAAAATGTTTTTGATGTGGTTACAAAAACAACTGTAATGTTTGATTGGTACCAGATAATTCTGTTGCAATTTCAGATTTGAATAACAGGGAAGTAGACCAAGAGGTCATATCCTCTAACTTTTTGTCTAAGTTGTTGGCAAATTGGTCAAAGTAGCTGATTTGTGTAGTAAAGAACAGATTGAGTCAGACTGTGTCCCACCCTTTACTGCAGTCTGATAACAAGACGATGACCCTGCTCCTTTATCCTGTCTGTCTCCCAGGGCATCTGATGCCCTTGCCTTCCCGGACTAACGCTTTAGCTATCTCTCTCTATCCCTGACTGCTGGCTGACTTGTATCTCTTTCTCCCTCTACTCCTGACAGTCCTACTATCTTTCTATCTGACCTGACTGAGCTCTCTCTGCTCAGTCATGGTCTCAACATTATCAGACAATCATTTCAGATAAATAGACAGGCTCTCTGACTCTCACCCTTCCCTTAATGTGTTATCCCGAAATGGATCTGACAAAATATCCGGATTGCAAGTAGCAGCATAGACAGGAAAAAAGGGGATAGTGAGTCCTGTCTCGTCCCCGTTCCACTGGGGCTGGCTGTACTGTTGAGAAGTTTCTCAGGTCACTGGCAAAAGGAACAGACAAGGGGGAAACATGGCAAATCTCCAATGCAGCAGTTTTTATCTACCAAATCATTTCTGGGTAACAATTAAGTAACTTACTGTGATTGTTTTCAATTAAAATGGTCAAAATGAACAAAAATAGCTCCTTAGCGATGAGCAATTTCTCAAGCTAAAATGTTGCTAGGCTAAGCCCAGTCAAAGCTCTTCTCTGTCCTTCCAATGGTGGAATCAGCTTCCCCCTGAAGCTAGGACAGCAGAGTCCCTGCCCATCTTCCGGAAATTTCTGAAACCCTACCACTTCAAAGAGTATCTTAAATAATCCCACTGCACCCCCCCACCCCCCCCCCCCCCCCCCCCCCACCCGGCCTGGAATTCCTGAATGTGTTTGCGTCTGCCAGGCCCATGTTATAAAACACATTTCCCCCCCATTTTTCATGCCTCTCCCAATGCAAAAAACACTGAAGGCTTCCATCACTCTTCCTGACTGTCCTGTACACAAGCACACACACAGACACACACACACACACACACACACACACACACACACACACACACACACACACACACACACACACACACACACACACACACACACACACACACACACACACACACACGCACACAACTGCTCATACACACACTGTCTCTTACAAAAGTACTCTCTTTGTTACATATATTTGCACACTCACTCACTCACACTCATCTACTATGAAAGTCCATTCAGGAGCCCTCCTGTCAGGCTGCGGGCCAAGTGGTGCCTGGACTCCACACACACAGCACACACACAGCACTCAATATGTTAAAGGCATTACTATTGGCCTTATCCTTGAACCGGCCCACAGATGGGGTGAGCCAGAGGGGGAGGGAGGGAGAGCGAGAGAGAGGGAGGGAGGAAGTGGGAGATGCACACACGCTGAAACACACACAGCCTTACCAAATCAGCCCGCTCAGATTAAAGGGTGACCTGCCCTCCCGCACCCTTATCACCCGTTAGTTTATCTACACAAACAGTCTACATGCCAAGTTAGTTTTGGAGGGTTGGCTAGCTAGCCTGTAACCTGTTTTGAACTGGGGCCCCCTCCTTCCCTTTCTCCTCTCTCTCTCTCGCTCCCTCCTCTCACTGTTTTGTTGCAATGCAGCGCGAGAGAGGGGGTGGTTCCTGAATGATCCTCACCTGGAGCCTGTGTGTGTAGACAGACTGGGAAAGAGACCATCTGTTGCACTGGGCACACACACTCAGGGTGAATCCCAAATCAGCCCCTCGCCCCTACCAACTCGCATGGAGGGCCGAGGGTGACTTCCAGAGAGTGGCGAGGGCATCAATAAACCCATCAACGACGGGACACACTCATTTTACAATGAAATAATAAAACAAGCATTAAATTCAAATGAACCATTCCCCTTGTCTTTTTGCAAGATATAAACCTCAGTAACAGTTAACCATTTAATTTTGAGGCGCACGGGAATGTGCAAATGGAAGGCCAATGGGTGAGGGAAAGGGGAAGCATGTGATTTGAGATTCATCCTCACACTCACACACACACACACGTATGTTTTACTGTCCTGTGGGGACCAAACAATTGATTCCCATTCAAAATCATATTTTCCATAACCCTTAACCTGACCTTAACTCCTAAACCTAACCCTAATTCTAACCCTAAATCTAACCCCTAATCCTTGTGGGGACCAGCGAAATGTCAGAATTCTTGTTTTACTATCCTTGTGAGGACTTCTGGTCCCCACAAGGACAGTAAAACCAAAAACATACACTTACACAAAAACTCACACAGAGACACACACACACAGCGACACGTACACAGAGAGACGCACACACACACACTCTATAGACAGCTTAGATAACACTTCCGTGGGTAGGTTAGCGGAACGGTCACCTGCCATTCATTATTTCTGAGCAACATATGTTGTTTTTCATGGCTCAAAAAAATCTTTAGGTAATCACTCCACTCACTAAAGGACCAGTCAGTGACTGTAGTCTGTTGTGTAGGCTGATCTCCTTATGTTGTGCTATTGCGTGTGTGTGTGGTGAGACACTCACCTCACTGCCTGAGTACTACTGAACACACTCACACACACACACTCCATGGAGGGAAAGCTGTGATGTTGAGAAACAGGTCAGGTTGGAGTCGGGTCAGTGGAATTCAATTATCCCAAGGTCACGGGGTCAAATAGTTGGTCAGAGTGAGTCAGACAGACCTTGGTGGATTATGGGTCTTGTCATTTCAAAGGAGGTATTCGTAACAGATGTCAGTGTTGCGTAGGTGCCCCTTGCTGAAACTAGCAAGGTGTTGTAGCAAATGATGAATAGAAAGGGCTTGGAATCTCTAACTAGTGTTGTCACGGTACCGACATCAGGTTTAGTATCATGATTCTCGATACCATCACAATACTCAAAAACAAAACGATACCAAAATGATACCACTGTAAAAAAAAAAAAGGCATACAGTTGAAGTCGGAAGTTTACATATACTCAGGTTGGAGTCACTAAAACTCATTTTTCAACCACTCCACAAATTTCTTGTTAACAAACTATAGTTTTGGCAAGTCGGTTAGGACATCTACTTTGTGCATGACACAAGTAGTTTTTCCAACAATTGTTTTACAGACATATTATTTCACTTATAATTCACTGTATCACAATTCTAGTGGGTCAGAAGTGTACATACACTAAATTGACTTCTGCCTTTAAACAGTTTGGAAAATTCCAGAAAATGATGTCATGGCTTTAGATGCTTCTGATAGGCTAATTGACATCATTTGAGTCAATTGGAGATGTACCTGTGGATGTATTTCAGGGCCTACCTTCAAACTCAGTGCGTCTTTGCTTGACATCATGGGAAAATCAAAAGGCAGCAGAAAAAAAATTGTAGCCCGCCACAAGTCTGGTTCATCCTTGGGAGCAATTTCCAAATGCCTGAAGGTACCACGTTCATCTGAACAAACAATAGTACGCAAGTATAACTGAAAAGAACTGAAAAAGAGTGTGCGAGCAAGGAGGCCTACAAACCTGACTCAGTTACACCAGCTCTGTCAGGAGGAATGGGCCAAAATTCACCCAACTTATTGTGGGAAGCTTGTGGAAGGCAACCCGAAACGTTTGACCCAAGTTAAACAGTTTAAAGGCAATGCTACCAAATACTAATTGAGTGTATGTAAACTTCTGACCCACTGGGAATGTGATGAAAGAAATAAAATCTGAAATAAATCATTCTCCCTACTATTATTCTGACATTTCACATTCTTTAAATAAAGTGGTGATCCTAACTGACCTAAGTCAGGGAATGTTTACTAGGATTACATGTCAGGAATTGTGAAAAATAGAGTTTAAATGTATTTGGCTAAGGTGTATGTAAACTTCCGACTTCATCTGTATTAACCAGAGTCACAGTATGGCACTTGATCCATTTAGATCATCTCAGCTTCTGGTCTGTTCAATCGTTGGGCATCTTTTGAGTTCAATAGGATTACATTTTTTATGTAAACATTTTTCAGAGGCAGCCATGTAGGCTTATGCATTAATGAATCAATCATACAATCAATTTGACTTTGTTTTTACCATTTTAACTACTTAACATAATAGTAATAATTTATTTGAATGGTAAATCTATTGATAAACTGGGTAAATAAAATACAGGTGAATGCATATTCAATAGGAGTGTGTGCATGCATTGCGCTATCAACCTTGTTTTGGCTGATTTCATGGGGCTATAGATGACAAACAATCTGTTTCCCTTCCATTTGGGACTTATTTTATTGTACTGATTAACAACATTTGCATAGAAGTAGCTTATTTTTTAAAAGTGCACTCTGTCTCTAACCAGTAATGACGTCATTCCCATGACAAGAGGGGGGCGGCCCAGAGTCAGTTCACTGAGACAATAGATCATCTTTGGGAGAGACGTGAGAGTGAGAATGATTAAGTGAATTAATAAAGTTTTCGTGACAATCCGCTATGAAATCAGCATATTTTGTGTTATGGTTTGCATATTATCACAAACAAAGTACCAGGGTAGTGAATTGATGATAGCTTCAGCTGTAAACTAGCAAGAAAAGTTAGCCTACAAAGCTGGAAGCTACTGGTATCTTTTTGCATTGTAACGGGTTCTAGCCTGTATGGACATTGTTTTGCGAACAATAATTAACAGTTTCAACATTTCTACATGCTGTGTCGCATTATTCGATTGTGTTAACTTTTGTGCAGCATGAGTGGGGAGCTAACATGATGCAGCCCAGACTCCCAGTGGAGGCTAAGTGGAGCAGGCCCAGTGCTTTCGCACTATAAGGGGGAAATCAGCTGCGCTGATAGACAGAGTTGTTCCGTGAGACACATTTGACAGATGTACCGAAAGTAAAACAAATTCTAGTATCAAACCGTTTTTCATGTTCTAGTATCGAAAAAATACAGAAGTTTCGGTATACCGTGCAACACTACTTAATCTTGCTAATTTGACTGGTAAACTCATGGGCACACTCGCAATGGCTGCCTGGTATTACGATGCAATAATTTATATGGTAATGTAGAAGGTTCATTCAAATGATGTTAACTGATGTGGCTCATGCAATGGAATGTATTTTTGTAATGTCAGTTGAGTTGAATCAACAATCACATCACAGATTGATGGGTACATTTCCTGCGTTTACTTCCTGCTTTGCTTGTAGGTTGAACAAATACAGGTTAAGACAACGGGATTCTAATATCCCATAACTCTTTGCAACAATGGGACCAGCTACGCTAGTTAGCAACGGTACTGGTAGTTAGCAACGGCGCTTGTCCCAGATTTGTGACGACGTTGTCTTAACCTGTATATTTTCGACCTAGCTTCGCTATTATGGGTACACTCGCAATGGCCGCCAGTCCACCCATTATGCGATGCCTTCATTATTCATTATTCATTATATTTCTATGGCAACACATGCAGTCACGAGCAGAGGAAAGGAGAACATATGCTATTCTATACTTCAGTCATTTGTCTGGACAATTACCATCATCCAAAATTCCATGACCATCCCAGTCCTAATATTGTGTCATAGTGTTATGTACTGTATGGCAATGTAGTTCAAAGCAACTCAAACAACATTGAAAATGCATCAATGTTATAGTAATTTTTTTACACATTTACCATTTGGCATGTCTCTCGTGATGTTCACAGAAGCACTGACAAATGTGTTGACTTGACAACTGTGTCTGGGTTTTGAATGACCCTTACCCCCCTATTAATCCATGCTGGCTGAAGAACTAGCTAGCCAGTAACTAGCTAACACCAGACACAGATGAAATGGGAAACATATAAGTATCTTTGCCATAGATCATTGATCATCAACTAGATTCAGCTGCGGGACTATTTTATTCTTGAGCGGATGGTTGGGTGGCCGGAACATAATTACGAATAATTTGTAGACTGCAAATTGACTGCCCAAACAGATATAATGTTTGAATAAAACATTATAATTTTTAACCTTGCTTACATTTGTATATGATCACGTGTCTCTCTATGTGTGAGAATACTTTTATTTTTTTAAATCTTTTTTTATTAAATCACTTCCTGGTGTTTTTACATTCCGCTCAGAAAGCTTTGGGGGCCAAATACAACCACCCACGGGCCAAATTCGTCCGGGGGGCCCCCAGTTAGGAAACCCTGCCATAGATGAATAGGGTACATTTGAAATTATATACAGTCAAATTCTGGCACCAGTAGAGTAGCTATCTAGCTTTATAAACCACATAGTACCTGACTTGACTGCATCAAACCGAGAAAAGCTAGTTAGCTAAGCTAATTGAGACTACATAACTTGAACTGTGTGCTTTCTTCCCTTCCAAATCCTACAGTAAATAACAACAACTCCATTCAGATTATAAATTAGCAGCCTACCTGTTGGCTCTTGGTGTCGTACGCAGCCAGTCCTTCTCAATTAACTTTTAGTTCTGTCATTTTAATTCCATCTTCCATTGATTAGCCTCTGTGACTGTAGCCTAGAGCCGGTTTAATGACTTGTGATTGGACGACAACAACAACAAGCTACACGCGCCACTGTTGTGAAAACCAAGAGACCAACAGCATAAATGATCACCTTTTTTCTCTCTGCTGGAGAGTGTGATTGTGAATTAACGTGGAATTTTATGATTTTTTAAAAACAATTTTAACAGAAAATTGATAAAGAAATTGCCGTTTCAATGTTAAGAAAATGTTTCCATTTGTCACATCCCTAGCAGGAAGTACTTGGTTTGCTAAGAGAGCGGAGGAAAAGAGTCATTACCATACCACACATAATGCTCTCTGACAAACTCACTCCCTCTGTCTTCTCATTGTCTCTCCGTCCCCTCCCTCCGCCTCTCTCTCTCTCTTTCTGTGTCTCTCATTCAGTCATTCTCACATTTTCTGTCTCTCTCAGTGTAAGTGGCTTTTTTAATAAAAATCCATATCAATCTCTGAATCTCAGTGAGAGTTAGATAAGTCACACATTCAAATTGGAATCAGACTAACTCAATTTACAGCCTAAACCCCATGTCTGGGTCAGTAGAATTAAACACAGCTCCCATTTGTGTGTGTGTGTGTGTGTCTATGTGAGAGGTTGTGTATGAACTATGAAGGAGACTGTAGCCTTGGCCCCTGCACTCTGTGATCGTTTACCAAACTCTATTAACCGCAGGATCAAAGTGACTTAGATCTGGGAGCGAGCGGCCATGGCAACAAAAACCATATTGTAACCCCCGATCCAGGCAAATACCAAAGCTGACAGAAAATGCTTTATGTCTCCACAGTCACATGGTCACCTCCTCCAAACATCCAGCAGAAATAGCATGTCCTGTTTCTGACCTTTTTGTTTCCTTATTCTCAGAAAGCGTTTAGTGTAACTCTGGCTCTATGATTGTGCTTAACTTACCCTAGGCCTGCCCTGCTCAAATATCCTGCCCTGCTTAACAAATCAAAGGCTTCGTGACACACAGTCACATACACAAACATACACACACACACACACACACACACACACACACACACACACACACACACACACACACACACACACACACACACACACACACACACACACACACACACACACACACACACACACACACACACACACACACACACACAGCCCCAACACCTGCCCGTTTACTAGAAGCCCCTGAAAAGGTGCAGTTGGTTCGTCAAAACAGTATTTCGCTGTGAAGATTAGTTACCATGACAGTTTCTTTGCTTACACTTAAACAAATGCCGTTTCATTTGGAGGAAAAAATAACACTTACGCCCTGCCACTTCCAAGGATAAGACAGTTAGTTGCAAGTTGCAAAGTGAAGCGAGTAGCGTTTAATTTGCAGTGTCATCGTCTGAAGGAGCTGTGAATGTTTCTGGTGAGAGATGCTGTCTGGTGTTGGCCAGAGTAGTAATGGTCTCTCATTCAAACTCCCACTGTGGATGAGATGGATGAGAAAGTGAACTTGTTCAAACGTTTAGCTCAGTTGTATGATGCTTTGCGATTTATTAACAGCAAGAGTTGCATTAAATAGGCTCAATATTTTTTGGTGATGCATTTGGCGATGTTCAATTAATTCGCAAAAAACATATAAACAAAAGCATTCACTGTGAATTCAAAGTCGATACATGTAGACCCTTCATATATAGGGTATGCGCAGCACTTCGTTCAATTTATCAAAACAGTTATTGTTTTCTTTCTCAAACCGCGAGCAACACCTGTCAAACAGACATTTCTCTCAAAACAGGGATGTCGATTCGCACAAGACTAATATTATCACAGGACTTTGGAGTTTTCCAAAAAACAGTAGGTTAGTCAATGTCCAGATTTCAGTAGGCTACAGTTCCCTTGACATGCCATAGGCCTATTTGAAGTCCTGTCTTGTGACTGTCGAATTTGTATAGAGCCTCACAATCATCACACGTCATAACAGTCACTCTCACTGCAATCATCCTCTTTTACCACTTCACCAAATCTTTTCCAAACATACATTTTCTGTCCCTCCTTTCTCTTTATTTTCAACTCTCCTTTTCCAGCTTTTGTCTTATTGAATTAAACTTCAACAATGTCATTTTTGCCTCCGTGGATTGACGCAAAATTTTTCTGACCGTTACCAAAAGCATTATTCGGTGATTGGCTGTGTAGGATATTTAGCGACCTGAGGGAGAGAGCGAGAGTGTGTGTGATATGCTCTAAGGTTATCTGAGTGATGTGGTGCATCCTCTTGTCATATGGGCTATTAGAGGCCAGCGGGAGGTCCCAGCCCAGTCAGCTTCTCCTCTCCATGTCTCTCCCAGGGCCTGATGGGTGGCTTGGGGCCTAACCTTGCCTGCCTGCTGTCCCTGCCCTCTAGCCTATCCTCTCTGCTGGGCCCTCATGGACTCATCTACTCTCTAGACCAGGGGACATACTCTCACCAGTCACTCTCACTCTTTCATGAGTCTCTCTCTCACTCCCTCTCTCGTGCTTTCCTCTTTCTCTTTCTCTTTCATTCCACCCGCTTTCTTTCTCTTACTCGGTCTCTCCTCTCTCTCTCTCCTCTCTCTCTCCTCTTTCTCCATCTCTCTCTCTTTTTCTCTCTCACACAGCAGTCTGCTGTGATGTGTACCAGGGCTGGGAATTTCCAGGGACCCCATGATATGATATTATCACGATACTTAGGTGTCGATACGATGTGTGTTGCGATTCTCACAATTCTATATGTATTGCTATTCGATACTGCGTTTTTATTACAATTTGATGTTCCAAACATATTGCTCACTAACTATACGTCTGCTGCAGAGAGACAAGAAAGAGAATGAGAAAATGTAAGTGCTGAGAAAGTGCTGAAATCATGTTGGCTCAGTATTTAAAAAGAAGATGGAGAACAAGCTATAGGATGGCAGTCTTCCTGGGGCATACATCTATACATCTACATGATTATTTATTACATTTTTGCACCGCTGCTAAATTAGAGCCTTATAAATCACAGAGTCCAGACATTTAAATGGAATTCAAACTATATAAATGATTTATTGAACTTAGTAGGAAATCAATTAAATGTATTGAACTTAATCATGACATGAACAAAACGCATCAGTGAGTCATATTTTTTTCTGAAACTTTCTGAAACGGCACAGGATTGCCTCTGTATGTGTGTTGTGTATGTGTAATTACACTTTGTGAAGCTTAAAAAATGTTAACTATCAACATGGCCTACCTGCCATGTGCCATTTGCCTACCTGCCAGAATGATATCGTGATTATTTTACATCAGTCCAGTGGCCATTTGTTTTGCAAACTCTGCAATCACATCAGTGCTACATAAATGCCTCTAACCAAACAACCAACAGTCTCTGGCTGGTGTACATTGCATTAAAGGCTAACTACACCCAAAATTCAACATATCTTATGCAGTGCCTTCGGAAACAATTCAGAACCCTTGACTTTTTCCACATTTTGTTACGTTACAGCCTTATTCTACAATTGATTAAATTGTTTTTTTTATCTGTCATTCATCTACACACAATACCCCATAATGTCAAAGCAAAAACAGTTTTTTATGAGTTTTTGCTAATTTATATCAAATAAAAAAATGATGTAGTGCTGCAAAGATCATTGTTCTTCTGGAAGGTTCTCCCATCTCCACAGAGGAACTCTAGAGCTCTGTCAGAGTGACCATCATGTTCTTGGTTACCTCCCTGACCAAGGCCCTTTCTCCCCAGATTGCTCAGAGTCTTGGTAGTTCCAAACATCTTCCATTTAAGAATAATGGAACCCACTGTGTTCTTGGGATACTTTAGATGTAGCTCAGTTGTCAAGGCTAACTAGGCTGTTTGGTCTGCCTGCTCCAAGATTAGAGTCCCAGGTTGTCTGGTTTAGTTTGGGCTGATGACACATCTGGTCTGCCCTCTTGAGTCCTTGGACTGTCTGGGACAGGCGACGGTGGTGGCAGCATGCAGTGCCACTTTATCAACCCCCCACCAACACCACCAGGCAACCGACACACGCGCACCCACACAAACACCGCTAATTCCACTGTAATGGCAGTTGATGTTAATTCAGACCATACAAAGTCACACACTCACACACACCATTACTCCCACAGCAATGCCAATTGATGTAATTTAGACCATAGTCTAAATCAGGGGTTTCCAAACGTTTTCACACAGGCCCCCCTTCCAGCATTGGGGAACATCTGCCCCCCCCCCCACCCCCCCCCCCCCCCCCCCCCCCCACCCCCCCAGTTGATCTAGACAGTTCTGAAAAGTTATAAATAGCTCTCTAAGGTATGCAATGACAAGAGGAAAATTGATGATGCACTACCCCTCTCGCACCACCGTTTGCGAACCACTGGTCTAAATGATTTGATAGTCTGTGTGTGTTGCTGTGGAAAGACACTTCTCCTTGTCGTAGCCTAAATAATGAACTGAGAAGATGCCTCTTTGGTGGTTAAAGCAACGTTTGAAGCTGTGACGTTGATGTTCTATGCTGAAATTAGTCATTACATGGTCAAGCAGCACTGAGAATTGATCACACCAGTCCCAGATAAGCTCTCATTCATCTCAAGGCTTTTAGTAATACCATTTTACTCTGTGGTAGTCAGCACAGCATTCATTTGATCATTTCCATTCAGGCTTTTACAGCTTTGTTTTTCTGTCCTCCAGTTGTAGTGGTTTTGTAATACAAACTGTGAGTGTGTCCCAAATGGCACCTTATTGCCTATAAAGTACACTAGTCCCTGTGGGCTCTGGTCAAAAGTAGTGCACTATAAAGTGAATAGGGGGCAATTTCAGATGCACACTGTGCGTGTTGGAAGATGTAGGTGATGATGATGATGATGACAATGATGATGCTGACTGCCAGGTGATGATGAACATGCTCATAGTATGTGGTGATTGAGATGGCCTGATGAATGCTTAAAGACCCACTGCAGTCAAAAACTAGATTTTTCTGTATTTTATATCTACAGTTGAAGTCGGAAGTTTATATACACTTAGGTTGGAGTCACTAAAACTCTCCACAACTACTCCACAAATTTCTTGTTAACAAACTATAGTTTTGGCAAGTCGGTTAGGACACTTTGTGCATGACACAAGTAGTTTTTCCAACAATTGTTTACAGACAGATTATTTCACTTATAATTCACTGTATCACAATTCCAGTGGGTCAGAAGTTTACATACACTAAGTTGACTGTGCCTTTAAACTGCTTGTAAAATTCCAGAAAATTATGTAATTGCTTTAGAAGCTTCTGATAGTCTAATTGACATCATTTGAGTCAATTGGAGGTGTACCTGTGGATGTATTTCAAGGTCTACCTTCAAACTCAGTGCCTCTTTGCTTGACATCATGTGAAAATCAAAAGAAATCAGCCAAGACCTCAGCATTTTTTTTTAGACCTCCGCAAGTCTGGTTCATCCTTGGGAGCAATTTACAAACGCCTGAAGGTACCACGTTCATCTGTACAAACAATAGTACGCAAGTATGAACACCATGGGACCAGGCAGCCGTCATACCGCTCAGGAAGGAGAAACGTTCTGTCTCCTAGAGATGAACGTACTTTGGTGCGAAAGTGCAAATCAATCCCAGAACAACAGCAGAGGACCTTGTGAAGACGCTGGAGGAAACAGGTACACAAGTATCTATATCCACAGTAAAACGAGTCCTATATCGACATAACCTGAAAGGCCACTCAGCAAGGAAGAAGCCACTTCTCCAAAACCGCCATAAAAAATCCAGACTACGGTTTGCAACACCATGCAACACCATCCCAACCGTAAAGAAAATTATGTGGATATATTGAAGCAACATCTCAAGACATCAGTCAGGAAGTTAAATGGGTCTTTCAAATGGACAATGACCCCAAGCATACTTCCAAAGTTGTGGCAAAATGGCTTAAGGACAACAATGTCAAGGAGTGGCCATCACAAAGCCCTGACCTCAATCCTATAGAAAATCTGTGGGCAGAACTGAAAAAGCGTGTGTGAGCAAGGAGGCCTACACACCTGACTCAGTTACACCAGCTCTGTCAGGAGGAATGGGCCAAAATTCATCCAACTTATTGTGGGAAGCTTGTGGAAGGCTACCTGAAACTTTTGACCCAAGTTAAACAATTTAAAGGCAATGCTACCAAATACTAATTGAGTGTATGTAAACTTCTGACCCACTGGGAATGTGATGAAAGAAATAAAAGCTGAAATAAATCATTCTCTCTACTATTATTCTGACATTTCACATTCTTAAAATAAAGTGGTGATTCTAACTGACCTAAGACAGGGAATTTTTACTAGGATTAAATGTCTGGAATTGTGAAAAACTGAGTTTGAATGTATTTGGCTGAGGTGTATGTAAACTTCTGACTTAAACTGTATTTACATTATGAGGTTTAAGTAATACTGTGAAATTGTGAAAATTATGATAATGCCCTTTTAGTGTAAGAGCTGTTTGAAAAGACCGCCAGGAAATTTCAGCCTGTTTTGGTGGGATGGAGTTTTGGCCTGCCTTGTGACATCACCATGCGGTAAATTAGTTAATAGACCAATGAGAAAGAGAGTTCCAAACCTCTACTTAGTTTTTCCCTCCCCACTCAGACCACTCCGACAGTCGTTGCAAAATTCTTGCTTGAGAAATATCTATTTTCTAAGAAGCTATTTTTGTTTATTTTTTACCATTTTCATTTAAGTTAATCACAGTAAGGTACTTAATTGTTACCCAGAAATGATTTGATATTAAGATAATAACATCTGCATTAATACAGGGGCTCAATTAGTATTGAATTCGCTCAGGACCCAGTTTCACATTCCTTCTATTTTACGCACATTCACAGACACACGTGTGTTTGGACATGAGAGGAATGTGTACTCCCTTCCCAAAGAGAATTTAATGTTTCCACACATCAATGTATTCACAGCCAGGGCTGATACTCAAGTAATCTGTAATGGATGCGTAATGGTACTTTCAGCGGTTTTCATACTTCTCATACTTCACTGCCTGTTCCCCAGATGGCACCCTTTTACCTTTTATAGTGCATTACTTTTGGCCAGGGCCCATAGGGAATGTAGTGCCATTTGGGACAAATCCTCTGTGTCTGTCCTGATGTCTCTGGAAGATAATGCCTTCCTATCCCGAAACCCACAAAATGGCCACTTTTAAAGATGACAAGTCTTACGGTCCCCCATGATAAAAACAGACTGACAGATGTGTCATTTTTTAATTTTCAAGATATGGGGCAATGAAACATTTATTAGATGCTCAAATAGACAGTATTCTTATGCAGCCCTTTGATGAGGGCATGGTGCTGTGCTGTGGTATGATGGTGTGAGACTGTCACACAGAAAATATAGTTTACCAAGCTACCAATTACTTTACACTGGAAGAAGTTATGCTACACTGAAGCTACCTTTTAGAAAAACATAGTTTACTTAACTACTACTTTGAAAAAGTAGTTCACTACATCCAAACTAGAGAGGGAGAGAGAGAGACGGACAGAGAGAGAGAGAAGCTGTGTGTAATGCAGTTCCCTGACCTACCTACCTCTCCTCTCCACACCGTTGCCTTCCTTCCACTGTTTGCCCACTCTGTTAACTGTTACGAAAGGCTGCTGTGTACTTTGGCTGCATCCCAAAACTGTTAGACACACGCATCGACTGGCGGGCCATCATCAAAGCGGACCGACCTGCACAGCACTACCACTAATGGAGAGAGGTCTTTGCGGAACGCAACAATCAGCATTCATTTCTTAGCTGGGAGCTGCGTGGCCTAGTTCTGTGGGGGGCGCAGCACAGGCCTGGTTCTCAGGACAGCATGTAACTGATTTTTGTAGCAGGTCAGAAGAACATTTTCACTAACCTTAACCTAAGTCTCCTAACCTGCTACGTTAATTTTCCTAACCTGCTACGAAAAAGTATCGAAGTGGCGTGAAACGAGTGTTTCCCATGTGCTGTATGCAGCTTCCCATTTACACTTTGGGGTGGTAAAAGTTTGATGGAATAAATAGTTCCCCACAAGCCTGATCAAATTGATAAATAATATCCTCTCCAAATGTAGCTTTCTATGTTTATTCACACCTTTATATATATTGTTGTATGGGAGTCTATGCAATAGAATGTTTGCAGGCTGATAAAAGAATGTTGAGAACAGTTGGAATGTTCACCTGCTCATTGAAAATGAATATCAAACAACAATGGAACGTTCTATTGGGTGGATCTCATCTTAAAAACCATGGGATCTAACGATTTACCTAGACCTAGACATCATTGAAACAATGTTACAAATAGCAGAACTACATTTTAATTGCATTGTTTTAGGGAAATTGGTCATACTGGGAAACAATACAAGTCCAAGAGATCGAAATCTGGTAGAGTATTGTTTTGATAGTTGCCACTTGTAATAGTCTGTTGTATAGCAATACTCTGCATACTAAGATGAAAGGCTAGATCTGCCATTTGTTGTCTTGTCCCAGCAAGCTAACTCAAAGATTTATGCAAACACAAATTATCTCTAAAAAGGAACGTTGTTGTGTCACAGCTGTTGAAGGAAGAGGACCAAGGTGCAGCATTGTAAGCGTACATTTTCTTTATTATTATGAAAAGATGCCGAACAAAACAATAAACACTACAAAACAAACCGTGAAGCTAAAGGTAAAGCGCCATAAACAAAGTCAACTTCCCACACTGAAATGAGGGAAAAGGGCTACCTAAGTATGGTTCCCAATCAGAGACAACGATACCCGGCCAAAACATAGAAATACAAAATCATAGAAAACAAAAACATAGAATGCCCACCCCAAATCACACCCTGACCAAACCAAAATAGAGACATAAAAAGGCTCTCCAAGGTCAGGGCGTGACATGTTGATTATAAGCTCTTCTGTCCCTGAACATCTTAAAATGATGTTCTCTAACCTTCAACCTTATTTGTTTATTTAATTAATTAATTAAATTAAATATGTTACCTATTAATTTTGTAGCCATTAGTTCAGTGGCTGTTTATCAAATTGAATTGAAATTATGCAATTGGTGATTAGAAAAAATCCAGCCTTTTAGCAGTTGGTCTATTGCTGATGCTCCCGACAAACCTCAGCAAACTAACCAACACATATTTCAGTAGGCCCTATACTACAATATGCAATTATTTCATAAATAGTGTAACTAGACACCATCTATTAAGGCTTTAATACTTAACCAGCTATGTAAATTGTCGGTTTGTTAGAATGTTATGTTGGAATGTATATATGACAGGATTCAAGACAGATTTATATTTAACAATAAGGCATAATATTGTATACCATTATAAGATATATTAGAATTGTTTAAAAAAAATATATAGAAATTAGGGATGCAAATACTGACCAAAATAATTTACACAAATATAGCGTGTTGGCATATTTTGTTAACAAATTTGCTAATATTTTACAGATTATATATTTTGCAAACATGGCTAAATTGGTTGTGATATCTGCATACCTATAATAATTTTTGTATTAGCCTAGGCATATTCCACCTATTATTGAAAGAATTGTGGCAATGACAGACCAATCCAAATTAAACCAATGGAGCCTGTTGACGGACATATTGGATAATGTGTACCCTATGGTTAAACTGCAAAGGCAAAACATAATTGTTTAGACTTTTCCTAGCTTTATGTAAAGTTTGGTGCACTCATTATGAAGGCATTTTGTGAAATGGGTTCCCTGTACCTCTTTGCTAGACATAATGCATTCCTATGGGTCATATAGAGTGCAATGTACAGAGCAGGTTTCACATTTCTAGATGTTAATACAATTTACAGAATCATATTGCATATCATTTGAATCAATAGACATCAGTGAAGGCTTCTAAAACATTTTCTAAGTGTTTTAATGTAATATATTTGAAACCACTACAAAACTCAGCAATTTGGACAGCTTTTCTGGCAGATTTTCCCCACTATTCTGCTAAATACATGTAACTGACATATGTGGGCAATCATTTTGTGTTGTCCTCATTGTACCACACATTTTAAGCCATTACTCTTACAGAATAAACACATGATATGGAAAATCACATGTGATGATATTCCACGTAATCACAACCTTTCACACCTTGATTCAAATTTTCACATGTGATGCAGTGCAAGGATTTTTGGGGGGTTAGGATTTCCCTGGAATGCCATGAAATAGTCACAGTGTTTTCAACTTACATATTTGACACACATGATTATTTATGCAGGAATTATTGCTCAACATGTCCTCACCTGGGATTTGAACTCACAACCTCTTGGCTCACTGTATTCCGATCGTCCGGATATGCCACCATGTCTGTGTTAATGACTGAGTTCACCTGTTTTCCTACACTTTGGGCTTCAAACGTTAAAACTCTGATAAAATATCATTACTACACTTACAAAAAAACATGTGAAATTTGAAATCGTGTTTTCACATGTAAAACAGCTGTTTTCACATGTAAAACAGCTGTTTTCACATGTTGAGCTGAAATATTCACACGTGAAAACAAAAGAGACATATGTGAGGTCGAACCATGAAACCATACGCTCACATGTATTACATTTAAAGTTCAAATGTTAACACCAAGTTTACACATTTCAGGAGAACACATTTGCAGTTTCACATGTGAACACCTAACTCTCACATGTGGAATTGCATGTAAAAATCTAATTTGCAGTTCCACATGTAGGAAAATTTCACGTGAAAATCAAATTTGTAGTTTTATATGTGAAAAACATTCAAATGTTGTCACAGGTGTAGTTTCATGGTATCACATGTTGAAATTTGCATCCCTATGTTGTCACATTTATTTCACGTCACATCGAAAGGATTTTAATGGAGCGGGTCGAGAGCTTCAAGTTCCTCAGTGTCCACATCACTAAGTGTAACAGTATAACTTTAAACCGCCCCCTCGCCCCGACACGGGCGCGAACCAGGGACCCTCTGCACACATCAACAACTGACACCCACGAAGCGTCGTTACCCATCGCTCCACAAAAGCCGCGGCCCTTGCAGAGCAAGGGGCAACACTACTAATAGGTTTCAGAGTAAGTGACGTAACTGATTGAAACGCTACTAGCGCGTACCCGCTAACTAGCTAGCCATTTCACATCCGTTACACTCACCCCCCTTTCAACCTCCTCCTTTTCCGCAGCAACCAGTGATCCGGGTCAACAGCATCAATGTAACAGTATAACTTTACGTCGTCCCCTCGCCCCGACACGGGCGCGAACCAGGGACCCTCTGCACACATCAACAACTGACACCCACGAAGCGTCGTTACCCATCGCTCCACAAAAGCCGCGGCCCTTGCAGAGCAAGGGGCAACACTACTAATAGGTTTCAGAGTAAGTGACGTAACTGATTGAAACGCTACTAGCGCGTACCCGCTAACTAGCTAGCCATTTCACATCCGTTACATAAGGAATTATCATGGTCCACACACACAAACACAGTTGTGAAGAAGGCAAGACACTGGCTCATCCTCCTCAGTAGGCTGTAAAGATTTGGCATATGCTCCTCAGATCCTCAAAAGTTCTACAGCTGCACCATTGCGAGCATCTTGACTGGCTGCATCACCGCTTGTTATGGCAACTGCTTGGCATCCGACCGCAGGGCGCTACAGATGGTAGTGCGTATGGCCCAGAACATCACTGGGGCTGAGCTCCCTGCCAACCATTACCTCTATACCAGAT
The DNA here is from genome assembly GCF_016432855.1 of Salvelinus namaycush. Taxonomy (NCBI): domain Eukaryota; kingdom Metazoa; phylum Chordata; class Actinopteri; order Salmoniformes; family Salmonidae; genus Salvelinus; species Salvelinus namaycush. Next base: position 55,213,430 of record NC_052309.1, read on the forward strand.
CTCTACCAGAGGAAGGCCCAAAAAATAGTCTATAGACTGTTTTCATTGACTGTTTTCTCTGCTACCTCTCTGCTACCGCACGGCAAGCATTACCGATGCACCAAGTCTGGAACTCACAGCACCCTGAACAGCTTCTACCCCCATGCCATAAGACTGCTATATAGTTAGTTAAATAGTGTACTAATAGCTACCCAGAATAATTGCATTAACACTTTTTGCACTAACTCTTTTGACTCATCACATACACTGCTGCTACTGTTTATTATCTATCATGTTGCCTACTCACTTTATCCCTACCTATAAGTACATACTGTATCTACCTCAATTACCATGTACCCCTGCACATTGACTCAGTACTGGTACCCCGTGTATATAGCCATGTTATCGTTACTCGTTATCACATTCACTTCACAAAAGATTACGTGAAACACATGAACACATGTGAAATTCATATGGTTTTAGCCGCATTTATTTATTCAGCTATGCAAAGCCAATGCAGTTTCTCCCCGTTGACTTGAATGGTGGCCATCTTGAAAATAGGCTGCTGGGACTGATTATAGACAAAATGTATGATGACTCTATATAGCAAAAAAAAATGTTTTATCAAAAATGGGTTTCCTTGTTCTGTGTGAAAATTGGTGTAGTTATCTTCTATGGTACTGTAGGTTGTAAGGCCATATTTGCATATTTCCCAGCATGCCTTTCGAGTGGATGTGAGAGACCTACCCATGACTGTGTTTGTTAATGACAGAGAGACATGGTTGTTGTATTCAATCATTTCTATTCCTGAAGCATTCACCAAGTGACTGCTTAAGTGAATGTGTTTCAATTAAAAGTAAACCCTTTATGACCACAAACTATACAGTTCATAAGGCCTTTAGTTATGGATTACTTATCCTCCAAATTCTGGTCTGAGAATTCTGGTTCTTGGGTCACATCAGACCTGCAAGTCACAATGCACTGGTTTCTGAAGTGGTTAGTAATTTCTAGCGGAATCCATCCAGAAGGAAGCTATCCAACAATTGGAATATTTTATCCCCCACAACCTGCACTCAGAATGACTGCTATGGTAAAGGACAGTCAAGACTACCTAAACCATTTAAACTGGTTCAACTGTTGCAGTAATGGGTGCAATAAGTCCAAACCCTTACAAATTGTATTAGTTTAGATTTAAAAAAGCATGTTTAATCTTGCATTCTAAATGCCTAATGTTTTAGTTTTAAACACTGACATTTAGGTTATAAACGTGTCATGTTCATGATTTTACAGTGTAGAGTGCATCCCAATGCTGCCCATTCTGTCTCGATGTACCCCAAAATTCATACATACTGTATATGACATTTGAACCCCCAAGGTGGGCCCCTAGAGATGTCATTATCAATCCAGTTGTTTCCTACCTTAATTTGTGTTGTATTAGGAAGTTAATAATATATAAATTACCTTAGTATTAGATGATTGTTCCCTGATAATGCTAAATTACATTTCATACCCTCAATCCTATTGAACCAACTGACCACATAGGGGTCATAAAATATAATGCCGTGATAACCACATTTAGCTACCTCCGATAAGTGGTTATCATACCAAAATATACCCACAGACATGGACCTTAATAAAAATCACCATCATCAAATGTAGCCCTCTGGCCCATGGACTATGAGGCTGGAGTCCTTCCAACAACCCACAGACAGACAGACAAGACAGCTGGGTTGGTTCTGCTTGGCTCAGTCACTATGGACAGCACCACAGCACAGCAGAACCTCTCTCGCCATCTCTCTGTTATCTCCTTACTGCTTACTTATCTCTCATCTCACTACCTCTCTCTTTCCTCTTCTCATTCTCTCTCTCCCCTTCTCTGTCTTTACCACACATACATTCACTAACCTGGCCATTGTATGTGCCTCACCCACTCCCCTCACTCACTCCCTCTTCATTATTAACTGCTGCTTGATCAAAGAGCCTGTGTGTGTATGCGTGTGTGTGTGTGTGTGTGTGTGTGTTTGCCTGCGAGTGTGTGTGTGTGTGTGCGTTTGTGTGTGTGTTTGCCCACCCTCATATTTCCTACATTACCAGGGTTAATTGGTAAATGGATGCATTCCTTCTTATTTTCTTTGCTTCAACAAGGCTTTATTTCCCTTTCCATATTTACTGTGTGGTGCCACCAGGTCTGAAAACTAAAGCAGATCACCTTCACTCTAGCTGAGTGATGATGATGTACAGTTCTGGGGCTATTAAATAATTACATTAAGGGGGAGTTTGATAGATTCTGCTATACAAGGTTACCTTCAGGTGGATTCTAGCTGCTTGTTTGTAGGCAGCCGTCATTTCATTTTATGACACAGTTAACTTTGCTCTCACTTTAATGTTATATCAATTCAAGCTGTGGTTGTGTTGGTGTATGGAACTGAGGAGGATGGTATGATTCTATCTAACTGGTATATGAACAATGAACATAACATAGCGGTCGTCTGAAGTGCAGCTATGTAGCATAGCTCTAGCTAATTTGACAAATTTCCACATTGCGTGGACAATAATGTTTTTCTAATTCCAATTAGCTGCTGTGTGTGATGTTGGAGAACCACCATGGTCCTGTGTGTTCTCCAGAGCCAGACCTATACTGTAGTTACAGTAGAGAGACCCTCACCCACGACTTCCACCCCATGCCCTCCACAACCTCTTTGAGTCCCAGCCAGGGCACGGCACTCTGACTTCCTTTCCCTAGCAGGAAGTTGGGGTGCTGCGCTGGCTGTTCCACTCAGACCAGGGTGTGGAAACTGGACCTTCTCATTGGATCCCTTATCGCTGCCAATCGGAATCAATTTAGTGGCTGTTACCTCACTGCCCTTTCATCACCGCTCTGCCTTTCCTTTTATGCCAGCAGGAGGAAAATAAAAAAAATAGGGTGATTAAAAAAAGGAAGGAGGAAGGGCAGACATGGCAGAGCCTATCTATTTCATCCAGTGACCTGAATACATGATTCACACACACAGAGCCAATGCTAAATACTGTAAGTCAAAATAAAAGAGCTGCGAGCTGCTGACTGTTCTGTTCCTCTAACCCCTAGGGACATGGAACAATGCTACTGTCTGGCTGGTGTGGAGAGGTGCACCGTGGAAGTCACGGGGACAGGAAGTGGATCTGGGCCCGTATTCACAAATCGTCTCAGAGTGGGAGTGCTGATCTAGGATCATTTTAGACTTTTAGATCATAATAAGATTATACAGACAGATTCTAGATCAGCACTCTTACTTTAAGATGGTTTGTGGATACGGGCTCTGATCTGATTTTGGTGAGGGGGCCTACTTTGTTACTATACTACACTAGACATGGATAGGCTAAAGATTTGTCAACAAACACAGGGCATGTATTCTGGGTGTCTTTCTGTCTGTCATTCTGAGAGTATGTGTGTGTCCCCACTTATCGCATGTGGTTAGATCAGAAAGTTACAAAACAGGTACAGATGCTAGATGTACAATACGAGGCAGAGATGGCGATGAAATTACCAGTCGTATGTTCTGTGCCTTTAGGTGTATATTCCATACTAGAGGTCGACCAATTAATCGGAATGGCCGATTAATTAGGGCCGATTTCAAGTTTTCATAACAATCGGTAATCGGTATTTTTGGACACCGACTTGCCAATTATTTATATATTTTTTTACACCTTTATTTAACTAGGAAAGTCAGTTAAGAACACATTCTTATGTTCAATGACGGCCTAGTAACGGTGGGTTAACTGCCTTGTTCAGGGGCAGAAAGACAGATTTTTACCTTGTCAGCTCGGGGATTCGTTTTTGCAATCTTCCGGTTACTAGTCCAATGCTCTAACCACCTGCCTTACATTGCACTCCACGAGGAGCCTGCGTGGCAGGCTGACTACCTGTTATGCGAGGGCAGCAAGAAGCCAAGGTAAGTTGCTAGCTAGCATTAAACTTATCTTATAAAAACAATCAATCTTAACATAATCACTAGTTAACTACACATGGTTGATGATATTACTAGTTTATCTAGCGTGTCCTGCGTTGCATATAATCGATGCGCCTACTTCGACAAACGGTGATGATTTAACAAGCGCATTTGCGAAAAAAGCACTGTCGTTGCACCAATGTACCTAACCATAAACATCAATGCCTTTCTTTAAAATCAATACACAAGTATATATTTTTAAACCTGCATATTTAGTTAATATTGCCTGCTAACATGAATTTCTTATAATTAGGGAAATTGTGTAACTTCTCTTGCGTTCCGTGCAACAGTCAGGGTATATGCAGCAGTTTTGGCCGCCTGGCTCATTGCAAACTGTGTGAAATCCATTTATTCCTAACAAAGGCCGTAATTAATTTGCCAGAATTGTACATAATTATGACATAACATTGAAGGTTGTGCAATGTAACAGCAATATTTAGACTTAGGGATGCGGAACGGTTCCGTATTTCACTGAAAGAATAAACGTTTTGTTTTCGAAATTATAGTTTCCGGATTTGACCATTTTAATGACCAAAGGCTCGTATTTCTGTGTGTTATTATGTTATAATTAAGTCTATGATTTGATAGAGCAGTCTGACTGAGCGATGGTAGGCAGCAGCAGGCTTGTAAGCATTCATTCAAACAGCACTTTCGTGCGTTTGCCAGCAGCTATTGCACTGTTTATGACTTCAAGCCTATCAACTCCCGAGATTAGGCTGGTGTAACCGATGTGAAATGGCTAGCTAGTTAGCGGGGTGCGCGCTAATAGCGTTTCAAACGTCACTCGATCTGAGACTTGGAGTAGTTGTTCCCCTTGCTCTGCATGGGTAACGCTGCTTCGAGGGTGGCTGTTGTCGATGTGTTCCTGGTTCGAGCCCAGGTAGGAGCGAGGAGAGGGATGGAAGCTATACTGTTACAATGGCAATACTAAAGTGCCTATAAGAACATCCAATAGTCAAAGGTATATGAAATACAAATCGTATAGAGAGAAATAGTCCTATAATTCTTATAATAACTACAACCTAAAACTTCTTACCTGGGAATATTGAAGACTCATGTTAAAAGGAACCACCAGCTTTCATATGTTCTCATGTTCTGAGCAAGGAACTTAAACGTTAGCTTTTTTACATAGCACATATTGCACTTTTACTTTCTTCTCCAACACTTTGTTTTTGCATTATTTTAACCAAATTGAACATGTTTCATTATTTATTTGAGGCTAAATTTATTTTATTGATGTATTATATTAAGTTAAAATAAGTGTTCATTCAGTATTGTTGTAATTGTCATTATTACAAATAAATAAATAAAATCGGCCGATTAATCGGTATCGGCTTTTTTTGGTCCTCCAATAATCGGTATCGGCGTTGAAAAATCATAATCGGTCGACCTCTATTCCATACAGAGTTTTAATTCAGGCTTGGTTGTTGTGACTTGGGTGACTTTGTTGTTGGTTATATAATGAGCATAAAGTAGCCAGTGTTGGTTGCATGAGGCTTTTGTTACAGGGTGGTAAGTAGAAACCCAGCAGTGGCAGAAGACTTTGATAATGAGTTGGTTCATTTAGTGGTGCCTGGTGTCTCAGCCCCTGAGGACAGACACAGTGATTCTGATTCAGCACAGTGTTGTTGGGTTGGTTATAACACTAATTTGGGGACAATCATGGACACTTGGGAAGACTTGATCTGGCAGAGTCTGTGAGTGTGAGAGAAAGTGGAAAACCCCATACACACATATGCATAATTGCAATGACCTGAGTGGAGCCGAGGGGACGGAAGGGAGATGGGGTAAACCAGCGACCTTTGGAGGGGACCCTCCACGCCTGCCTGCAAAAGGGTTCAGCGCTTTTGTTGTCTCCAATAATGATTTCCTTTTGGGTCACTTTCACCAGCTTTCAGGCAAGTGAAAGTGGATCTGGCCAGGTAGCTTGCGGCCTAGTGTCTATTCAGCAGCCTGGTGGTCTGAGGGTAGAAGCTATTGGCCAGTCTGACAGTTTTTTGCTGCTCCCCCTATGGATATTCTACTCCCACCCCACAATGGACATGTATCATTGTTACAGCTGTAAATACACTACATGGACAAAGGTATGTCGAACATCTCAATCCAAATCATGGGCATTAATATGGTGTTGATCGCCCCTTTGCTGCTATATCAGCCTCCACTTTTCCGGGAAGGCTTTCCACTAGAAGTTGGAGGGACTTGCTTCCATTCAGCCTTAAGAGCATTAGTGAGGTCGTGCACTGATGTTGGGCGATTAGGCCTGGCTCTCAGTTGGCGTTTCAATTCATCCCAAAGGTGTTCGATGGGGTTGAGATTCAGTACTGCCTTGCATTCTCTTGCCTGATCTAGGGTGTAATCATTTGCAAACAAGAATTTCTATTGGACAAATTCAGGTATGTATATCGACGTTTCGTTCCGTTTAAGAAATTATTTTCAACAGAATTGGCGGAATGAATACACCTCTGGTCACACATAAACACAATTCACATTCATAGCAGCCATGTTTTATTACTTCTCGCATCTATGTGCTCTCCTCCTCCCACCTTTTCCCTTCCTGTGTGGACTTCAATGCACAACACATCAGCTGTATGTGACCAGGCGGAAAAACCTTTCCAAGCCAAATCATAACATAACTGATTCACACAGCTTACATCGTTGTCACCATATTAGCTAAAGTAACGTCATAGTCAACATGGCTAATTGAACTAACGCGTTAGTAAATCCGCTACAATCATGCAGTAACTTTACAATGTATAGTCAGTAAGCAGTTTAGCAGTTACACCGGCAGGCCCCAATAAATGAGTAGAACCAAAAGCTTACCTTGACTTGGAAGAGTTCCAGTGTTGTGTTGGATAGTCATAGCCAGCTAGCTAACATAGCATCCCTCTATTTGAGCAGGATATTTAGCTAGGATATTTAGCTATTTAGCTTTTTGAGTAGGCTAAACTAGCTAGCTGCATTTGCTAGCTAAGTAAGTGAAACTGAAAGTGAAAAAATTGACAATGTCTCTCTTGCTTCTCCTTCATCTTTGAAGAAATTAATTTGTTTAAAACTGTTCAACTATTGTCTTTCTCTTTAAGGCAACTACTCACCATATTTTATGCACTGCCGTGCTAGCTAGCTGTAGCTTATGCTTTCAGTACTAGATTCATCCCCTGATCCTTTGATTGGGTGGACAACATGTCAGTTCATGCTGCAAGAGCTCTGATAGGTTGGAGGACATCCTCCGGAAGTTGTCATAATTACTGTGTACGTCTATGGAAGGAGGTGAGAACCATGAGCCTCCTAGGTTTTGTATTGAAGCCAATGTACCCAGAGGAGGACAGAAGCTGGCTGTCCTCCGGCTACACCATGGTGCTACCCTACAGAGTGCTGTTGAGGCTACTTAGACCGTTTTAATCAATTATTTGGTGACATGAATATATTTAGTATAGTTTTATCTAAAAAGGATATAAATTCACTGAGGAGGATGGTCCTCCCCTTCCTCCTCTGAGTAGCCTCCACATACGTGTATATATAATTTTTTTTATTTTTAATTTATTCTTATTCACTTCTCTTTTTTTGACCTGCACTGTTGGAGCTTGGAGCATAAGAATTTCACTATACCTTGCGATTACATTACAAGTCTTCCAGTATCGTGTATTAAATACCACCTCATATTTGATCTTCATAGGTGAGACTGGTCAGGTTCACAAATAACTGGAGCAGCCAGTGGGTCCAGAGATAGTGTCCACACAGACACATACACAAACACCCACTCTCAAACATACACCCTCACATACACCCTCGCACGTACGCACGCGCACACACACACACACAACAGTATAGTTTCCTGCTTATTCAGCCTCTCCAACCTTTCAGGAAGCTTTATGGAGCGTATCGTAAACGAGTTAACCCCCCACCATGCCCCCATACCCTCCCCCCTCCCCGTCCCCCCTCCTTCCAGTGCAGCAGAGGGAGAGCAGAGAGCTTTTGCCTCACAGGTTCAAAGTTCATCCACTGGCCCCAGCAATCATTGACCCGGTTAGGCAATTGACACCTTTTTAATGGGACTCGATCTACTGTGAAATCAAAGGGAATAGAAGGAAGAACCAAGTCTTAGTCCCAAATGGCACCCTCTTCCCTATGTAGTTCAGTATTGGTCAAAAGTAGTGCACTATATAGGGAATAGGGTGCCATTTGGAACATATGCTAATCCTCCCTGGCTGGCCAGAGAGTAGAGACATAGACAGAGACAACAGGTAATAAAGTCTGTCGGAAAATAAATAGTGGGCTAGGGTGAAATGTCAGGCCTGCCTTGTTTGTGGTTATAGTATTGCAGGGCCATGGTTTAGAATGACAAGGGAGGCAACCCTAGCCATGAGTTAGTGTTTCCCCCACTCACTCCTCAATTCTTCAGAGGTACAAGTAACTGCCCAAATAATGGAAACACTTGAGTAAATGAGGGATACAAAGTATATTGAAAGCAGGTGCTTCCACTCAGGTGTGGTTCCTGAGTTAATTGAGCAATTAACATCTCATCATGCTTAGGGTCATGTATAAGAATGCTGGGCAGGCCATTATTTTAGCTACCATGGCTATGCCCCCATAGGATGACAATGCCCCCATCCACAGGGCACGAATTATGTAATTATTATGTAAACCATATGCCATGGTGTCACGATCGTCTTCCTGTGAGAGATTGGACCAAGGCGCAGCGTGTGCAAAATACATCTTCTTTTATTTCAGAAGAGAGAAACAAGAAACGAACAACTATACGCAAACTAACAAAATAACAAACTGACGACCGTGAAGCTATACAGACAAATAGTGCTGACACAAACACTACACATAGACAATTACCCACAAACAGCTAAAGCCTATGGCTGCCTTAAATATGGCTCCCAATCAGAGACAACAATAACCAGCTGTCTCTGATTGAGAACCAATTCAGGCAACCATAGACTTTCCTAGACACCTACACTGAACACTAACCCATCTACTCTATTTAACCCCCTAAACCATACAACACCCTAGACAATACAAAAACACACAAACTTCCCCATGTCACACCCTGACCTAACTAAAATAATAATGAAAACAAAGATAACTAAGGCCAGGGTGTGACATAACCCCCCCCTTAAGGTGCGAACTCCGGGCGCACCAGCATAAAGTCTAGGGGAGGGTCTGGGTGGGCGTCTGTCCACGGTGGCGGCTCTGGCACTGGTCGTGGTCCCCACCCCACCATAGTCACTACCCGCTTTCGTAGCCTCCTCCAAATGGCCACCCTCCACATTAACCCCACTGGATTAAGGGGCAGCACCGGACTAAGGGGCAGCACCGGACTAAGGGGCAGCACCAGGATAAGGGGCAGCAACAGGATAAGGGGCAGCACCAGGATAAGGGGCAGCACCAGGATAAGGGGCAGCACCAGGATAAGGGGCAGCACCAGGATAAGGGGCAGCTCCGGACTGAGGGACTGCAGCTCCGGACTGAGGGACGGATCCTGGCTGGATGGCGGATCCTGGCTGGCTGGCTCTGGCGGATCCTGGCTGGCTGGCGGATCCTGGCTGGCTGGCTCTGGCGGATCCTGGCTGGATGACGGCTCTGGCGGATCCTGGCTGGACGGCTCTGGCGGATCCTGGCTGGACGGCTCATGGCTGGCTGACGGATCTGGCTGCTCATGGCTGGCTGACGGATCTGGCTGCTCATGGCTGGCTGACGGATCTGGCTGCTCATGGCTGGCTGACGGATCTGGCTGCTCATGGCTGGCTGACGGATCTGGCTGCTCATGGCTGGCTGACGGATCTGGCTGCTCATGGCTGGCTGACGGATCTGGCTGCTCATGGCTGGCTGACGGATCTGGCTGCTCATGGTTGGCGGAAGGCTCTGGCTGCTCATGGCTGGCGGAAGGCTCTGGCTGATCCTGTCTGGCGGAAGGCTCTGGCTGATCCTGTCTGGCGGAAGGCTCTGGCTGATCCTGTCTGGCGGAAGGCTCTGGCTGATCCTGTCTGGCGGAAGGCTTTGGCTGATCCTGTCTGGCGGAAGGCTCTAGCGGCTCCTGTCTGGCGGACGGCTCTGAAGGCTCATGGCAGACGGGCGGCTTTGCAGGCTCATGGCAGACGGGCGGCTTTGCAGGCTCAGTACAGACGGGCGGCTTTGAATACTCAGTACAGACGGGCAGTTCATGCGGCGCTTGGCAGACGGACAGTTCAGACGGCGTTGGGCAGACGGGCAGTTCAGGCGCCGTTGGGCAGACGGGCAGTTCAGGCGCCGTTGGGCAGACGGGCAGTTCAGGCGCCGTTGGGCAGACGGGCAGTTCAGGCGCCGTTGGGCAGACGGGCAGTTCAGGCGCCGTTGGGCAGACGGGCAGTTCAGGCGCCGTTGGGCAGACGGCAGACTCTGGCCGGCTGAGACGCACTGTAGGCCTGGTGCGTGGTGCCGGAACTGGAGGTACCGGGCTGAGGACACGCATCTCAGGGCTAGTGCGGGGAGCAGCAACAGGACGCACAGGACTCTGGGGACACACAGGAGGCTTGGTGCGTGGTGTAGGCACTGGTGGTAAAAGGCTGGAGACACGCACCATAGGGCTAGTGCGTGGAGGAGGCACTGGTGGTACTGGGTTGGGGCGGGGAGGTGGCGCCGGAAATACCGGACCGTGCAGGCGTACTGGCTCCCTTGAGCACTGAGCCTGCCCAACCTTACCTGGTTGTATGCTCCCCGTCGCCCGACCAGTGCGGGGAGGTAGAATAACCCGCACCGGGCTATGTAGGCAAACCGGGGACACCATGCGTAAGGCTGGTGCCATGTAAGCCGGCCCGAGGAGACGCACTGGTGACCAGATGCGTTGGGCCGGCTTCATGACATCCGGCTCAACGCTCAATCTAGCCCGGCAGATACGTGGAGCTGGAATGTACCGAACCGGGCTATGCACGCGTACAGGAGACACCATGCGCTCTACTGCGTAACACGGTGTCTGCCCGTACTCTCACTCTCCACGGTAAGTACAGGGAGTAGGCGCAGGTCTCCTACCTGACTTCGCCACACTCCCTTTAAGGCCCCCCCCCAAGAAATTTTTGGGTTGTACTCACGGGCTTCCAGCCTTGCTTCCGTGCTGCCTCCTCATATCGCCTCCTCTCGGCTTTAGCTGCCTCCAGCTCTTCACGAGGGAGGCGATATTCTCCCGGTTGTGCCCAAGGTCCCTTTCCATCCAATATCTCCTCCCATGTCCATGAATCCTGTGTAGGTGGGTCCTGTTGCCGCTTGACACGCCGCTTGGTCCTAGATTGGTGGGTAATTCTGTCACGATCGTCTTCCTGTGAGAGATTGGACCAAGGCGCAGCGTGTGCAAAATACATCTTCTTTTATTTCAGAAGAGAGAAACAACAAGAAACGAACAACTATACGCAAACTAACAAAATAACAAACTGACGACCGTGAAGCTATACAGACAAATAGTGCTGACACAAACACTACACATAGACAATTACCCACAAACAGCTAAAGCCTATGGCTGCCTTAAATATGGCTCCCAATCAGAGACAACAATAACCAGCTGTCTCTGATTGAGAACCAATTCAGGCAACCATAGACTTTCCTAGACACCTACACTGAACACTAACCCATCTACTCTATTTAACCCCCTAAACCATACAACACCCTAGACAATACAAAAACACACAAACTTCCCCATGTCACACCCTGACCTAACGAAAATAATAATGAAAACAAAGATAACTAAGGCCAGGGTGTGACACATGGCCGTCTCAGTTACCAGATCTCAATCCAATTGAACACTAATAGGAGATTCTGAAGTGGTGCCTGAGACAGCGTTTTCCACTACCATCAACAAAACATGAAATTATGTAATTTCTCGTGGAAGAATGGTGTCACATCCCTCCAATAGAGTTCCAGGCACTCATAAATTCTATGCCAAGGTGCATTGAAGCTGTTCTGGCTTGTGGTGGCCCACGCCCTATTAAGACATTTTATCTTGGTTTTTCCTTTATTTTGGCAATTACTTGTATGTAATACAGACCACTGTTTAGGCAACAGCTAACACCACGGCCTGCCCTTCTCTTGTTAATCATTTTTCAGGGTGATACATTTAGGGAGATCACTCATTGTCTCTAGTGTAGCTACTGTACTGTACTACAGGGAAGGTGCGTTCCACCTAAGCTCCAAACACAACCCCCGTTTTACCTCATCCCTCGTTGGGCTTGCTCTGGTACCATTGCTTTCTGGAAGACGGGACACATTTGACACACTTTTGTGTTTTGCATCATGCTCCCTCCCTCCTCCCTCTCAATACCGCCCTTCATCTCTCAATACCTCCCTCCCTCTAGTCTTGTGCATCCTAGGGTTTGAGTGGGCGGTGGTTTCAGCAGGCCTATCATATGAAAGCATATCCAACATAGGCCTATCACACAAGAGTGTGTGCAGTGTGGCTAATAGCAGCTGAGGTCAAAAAGCTGTTTCACTCATATTTATCAAAGCAGAGCAAATAACCACAGTGTTTTTAATAGACTTCTCTTTGGGTCTGTGGTGATGAATCTGTGCTCTGTTATACTGCACTAATATTGGTTTGGACTGTATTGTACTATACATTAGCGAGGCTCTATCCCAAATGGATTGCATTAATTTACTGTACATTATCGTTAATTCCCTCCATAGTCTTTTTCATCTCTACCATATCCACCGTTTGAGAAACTTGGAAACATTGCATTGCTCGTTGTTCAAATTCTGATCTGGAGGACTTATCTAATGTAAATAGATGACAGGTTCTCAATTCCAGTTGGCTATTTTAAGGTTACAGCCAGGCTCAACAGATCCACGGTCGACGTAATCGCCATTGCGCTGAGCACAGCCTCCTTAGGAGGCTGAATAAATTTGGCTTGGCCCCTAGACCCTCACGAACTTCTACAGATGCACCACCGAGAGCATCCTGTTGGGTTGTATTACCACATGGAACGGCAATTGCACCGCACGGCTCTCCAGAGGGCCGAACGCATCATCGGGCAGATTGCCTGCCCTCCAGGACAACTACAGTACCCGGTGTCACAGGAAGGCCAAGATGATCATCAAGGACCTTAGCCACCCGAGCCACAGCCTGTTCAACCCGCTACCATCTAATATATGCCACCAAATAACCTGCGTTATAAGTGACATGCTCTACCAACTGAGCTACAAAGGACCACTAGAAGGTAGAGACTGTACAGGTGCATCAAAGTTGTGACCAAGAGACTGATAAACAGCTTAAATCTCCAGGCCACCAGACTGTTAAACCGTCTCCACTAGCCGGCCTCCGCCCAGTACACTGCCGTGAACTTTACACTGTCATTAGCCGGCTACCACACGGTACTCTACCCTGCACCTTAGAGACTGCTGTCCTATGCACATACAACTTGGTCAAAATATTTATTTTTTAAAGACTATCAGAAAGAATGTTGGTACTTATTTATTTTGATCCAAAGCCACGAAAGAGTGAGTCACTCAGCTTTATGCTGACAAACATAGCTTTATGCTGCAAAATAGCCTGCTAAATGTACCAAGTCTAAATTAATATATTAAGTTGCCTAAATAAACTACTACATTTCAGAAATAAATGAAGTAGCTCAGGTCTTGAAAATATGGGCAACTTTTTTCCCCTCCCTATCCTCACTCTTTCATTCACTTTCTTCTTCACAACAGCAGAGAAGGACTCTGTGTGTCAGAAACTCTATATAGAGGGGCTATCAGTCTTTCACACTGTGGTAAATGAAGCCAGTTTGTTATTTAGAATGATTTCTTTCTGTTTTTAGATGGAGATAAACCAAACCATAATCAGCGTTCTATCTCCCCCTTGTGATAGTGTGGCGCAATGACAGAATGATGCAATTTACCACAATCTGCCACCATCTACCACAAACGGTCGCGGCATAAGCTCTAAACTTTTAATTGAGGACCACTGTAGAGTCATTGAACACTGGTCATTTAAAATTATATTTACATACTGTTTTACCCACTTTATATGTACAGTATATACTGTATTTTAGTCATGGCTCATCCTATATAACTACTGATATACACACCTTTTCTATTCACATACTGTCCATACTGTCTACACACATCATACATGTATATTTATATTCCTGACTCTGGTCCGGAAGCTAATTTCCTGCAATTCTATCCATTTTGCCATGGGGTTTTGTACGGTGTATTTAAATACTGTATTCTCAACATAGCACATGCTAAAATTTCTACTACTGTACATTGCATTTTAGTTACACTGTTTATACTCACCACATATTTATTTATATATTGGATTCTTGACATAGCTCACTCTATATCTACTGCTGTATCTCATTCTTAGTATATCTTGGTCATCTGGTGTATAAACGTATAGATTGCATTTGAATTACTGTTACAGTGCTATTTGGGTTGTTAATTGGATTCGTTCCGACATTTCTTGATTTATTTTTTAAGGATTATCTGTATACTTGTTTGACATTTTACTGCATTGTTAGGAGCACGTAACATAAGCATTTCTCTGCACCTGCTATAACATCTGCTAAACTGTGTACACGACCAATACACTTTGATTTGATTTGAGGCTCTGCTCTGTTCAGCTTTGCAAGGCTCGGGGCTTTGTATTACCCTCCATTGAAATCTGTCCGCTTTAATCTGCATGTCTGTCTCACTCTCTCTGAGTGACAACTGACAGTGACAGCCCCTTACCCCGTTACAGATAATTTACACATCTATCTTCATGAATTAATATTTTTTTTCAAGTTCAAGTTTTGTTACTCTTTGTATAAGGTTATTTTATGTACCTGCTGCATGATAACTGTGTTATATCAATAGGAATGAAACATTGAAATGTTCCTTCATTCACTGTCAATGGGAGTGTAACTACTACAGTAAATATACATAGAAACTATGCAGTTCAGTTCACCAGGGTTGTGTTGTTTTTGCCCTGTGATTGTATCCAATAGCGATGTAAGACGAAGGCATTTACTTTTTACAGTATCTTCTAGAGTTTCCTCCCTCCGCCATACAGAGTCAGTCAGTGTGACGTGCATGCCACTCTGCCACATTATACCCACCTCTTTACCCCCTTTTATTTTTAGATCTGTTATCTGATATTGTCATGACAATGCAGCGTAAACAAACAGTGCTGATAGGTGCATTTCTTAGTTGTAACCTGCCTGGATCCCTTTGATCAGAGAGGGCATTCTATTCTGCCAAGCAGCCAAGGAGAGGACAGGGGAGCAGAAGACTGACTGTGTGACATGGGAGGAGAGGAGAGAGCAGATTTCATGCCTGAGAGTTCAAGGTTTAAAACTGACTGAGTGACATAGGAGAGGAGGAGAGGAGAGAGCAGATTTCATGCCTGAGAGTTCAAGCTTAAAAAACTGGGATGGAAAAATGAGATAATCCATAGAGTTTTGTTGTGTATTGTTTTTGTTTGGTGCACTATCTCTGTTGGTTGGTGAATCAGCAGTGTTGATTTGAGGTGTTTCAGCTGGAGTGGAGTGAATGAGGTTTGCAGCGCTGTGTCTCATGCTTGCAGTTGCAAGGCAGTATTGTGAGATCCGGTGTCCTTGGGGGATGGTGGTGGTGTGTTGTGTGTGTGTATATATGCTGAGCCCATACATGGTGATGTCATTCCTTGTTGGCCCCGGTGCGGGGTTAAGGTGGGGGAAGCGAGCGGAACAGTGAGGCTGGTGCACTGTAGCAGGAGAGTGTGGGGAAAACTGCACACCCTATACAGTACATTCATGCATATAGCAGGGCTGGAGGCCGGTTGACTAGTGGCTGAGAGGGAGAGAGAGAGAGAGAGAGAGAGAGAGAGAGAGAGAGAGAGAGAGACAGACAGACAGACAGACAGAAAGAGAGGCTGTGTGTAATGCAGTTCCCTGACCTATCTCCTCTCGTCTCCACACCACTGCCTACCTTCCACTGTTTTCCCACTCTGTTAACTGTTACGAAAGGCTGCTGTGTACTTTGGCTGCATCCCAAACCTGTTAAACACACGCAGCGGCCATCATCAAAGCGGACCGACCTGCACAGCACTACCACTGATAGTCCAATGGAGAGAGGTCTTTGTGTAACGCAACAATCAGCATGTTAATGTCTTAGCTGGGAGCTGGGTGGCCTAGTTCTGTGGGGGGCATGCTGGTTGTCAGGACAGCATGTAACTGATTTTCTTAGCAGGTTAGGAGAGCATTTTGGCTAACTGTAACCCTTTTCCTAACCTTAACCTCAGTCTCCTAACATGCTACGTTAATTCTCCTAACCTGCTGTGAAAAAGTCATTTTGATATCGAAGTGGCGTGAAAAGAGTGTTTCCCCTGTGCTGTATGCAGCTTCCCATATACACACACACACTAAACCCCTCCCCCTATGGAGGATCAAACCTGACATAATTAGAAATACATAAAAAAATAAATGCACACATAAATTGATAAATAAATGAATAAATAAATCCATACATAATTATATAAATGAGTAAGGAAATATAAAAATACTGACTAAAATAAATAACTGTTTTCTACATATCTATGTATTTAATAATTGATCTATCTATTATCTAATTATTCAAAGTTTAATTCATTTTATTCATTTATATATTAATAAATTTACTTATTTCTGTATTTCTTCCTCCAATATGATAATGGTGGGTTGTCAATCAAATGTCTTCCGAGTATATTACTCGCTAATGTTCAGTCTCTGGATAATAAATATGAGCTCAGGGCGAGGATCTCCTTCCAGAGAGACGTCAGGGATTGTAACACACTCTGTTTCACGGAAATATGGCTCTCTCAGGATATACTGTCCCCGTCCATACACCCAGCTGGGTTCTCAGTACATCGCACAGACAGGAATAAAAAACTCTCTGGGAAGAAGAAAGGCAGGGGTGTATGTTTCATGATTAACTACTCATGGTGTGATTGGACTCAAGTCCTTTTGTTCACCGACCTAGAATACATCACAAGCAAATGCCAACCGTAGTACCTCCCAAGGGAATTCTCTTCGGTTATAGTCACAGCCGTGTATATTCCCTCTCAAGCCGAGACCACTACGTCCGAATACATACATTGTAGTTATTCCCTCCATAAGGCAATCAAACAGGCAAAACGTCAGTACAGAGACAAAGTGGAGTCGCAATTCAACAGCTCAGACACGAGATGTATGTGGCAGGGTCTACAGACAATCATGGAATACAAAGGGAAAACCAGCCATGTCGCGGACACCAATGTCTTGCTTCCAGACATGCTAAACACCTTCTTCGTCCGCTTTGAGGATAACACACTGCCACCGGGGTGTATGTTTCATGATTAACTACTCATGGTGTGATTGGACTCAAGTCCTTTTGTTCACCGACCTAGAATACATCACAAGCAAATGCCAACCGTAGTACCTCCCAAGGGAATTCTCTTCGGTTATAGTCACAGCCGTGTATATTCCCTCTCAAGCCGAGACCACTACGTCCGAATACATACATTGTAGTTATTCCCTCCATAAGGCAATCAAACAGGCAAAACGTCAGTACAGAGACAAAGTGGAGTCGCAATTCAACAGCTCAGACACGAGATGTATGTGGCAGGGTCTACAGACAATCATGGAATACAAAGGGAAAACCAGCCATGTCGCGGACACCAATGTCTTGCTTCCAGACATGCTAAACACCTTCTTCGTCCGCTTTGAGGATAACACACTGCCACCAACGTGGCCCGCTACCAAGGACTGTGGGCTCTCCTTCTCCGTGGCCGACGTGAGTAAGACATTTAAGCGTGTTAACCCTTGGAAGGCTGCCGGCCCAGACAGCATCCCTAGCCACGTCCTCAGAGCATGCACAGACCAGCTGGCTGGAGTGTTTACGGACATATTCAATCTCTCCCTATCCCAGCCTGCTGTCCCCACTTGCTTTAAGATGTCCACCATTGTTCCTGTACCCAAGAAAGCAAAGGTAACTGAACTAAATAGCCACCTTTTGCCTTGATGACAGCTTTGCACACTCTTGGTATTCTCTCAACCAGCTTGTTTTCCCAACAGTTTTGAATGAGTTCCCACATATGCTGAGCACTTGTTGGCTGCTTTTCCTTCACTCTGCGGTCCGAGTCATCCCAAACCATCTCAATTTGGTTGAGGTCGGGGGATTGTGGAGGCCAGGTAATCTGATGCAGCACTCCATCACTCTCCTTCTTGGTCAAATAGCCCTTACACAGCCTGGAGGTGTGTTGGGTCATTGTCCTGTTGAAAAACAAATGATAGTCCTGCTAAGCCCGAACCAGATGGAATGGCGTATCGCTGAATAAATCACAGACAGTGTCACCAGCAAAGCACCCCCACACCATAACACCTCCTCCTCCATGCTTTATGGTGGGAAATACACATGTGGAGATCATCCGTTCACCCACACATAAAGACACTGCGGTTGGAACCAAAAATCTCCAATTTGGACTCCAGACCAAAGGACACATTTTCACCGGTCTAATGTCATTTGCTCGTGTTTCTTGGCCCAAGCAAACCTCTTCTTCTTATTGGTGTCCTTTAGTAGTGGTTTCTTTGCAGCAATTCGACCATGAAGGCCTGATTCACACAGTCTCCTCTGAACAGTTGATGTTGAGATGTGTCTGTTACTTGAACTCTGTGAAGCATTTATTTGGGCTGAAATATCTGAGGTGCAGTTAACTCTAATAAACTTATCCTCTGCGGCAGAGGTAACTCTGGGTCTTCCATTCCTGTTGAGGTCCTCATGAGAGCCAGGATCATCATAACGCTTAATGGTTTTTGCGACTGCACTTGAAGAAACTTTCAAAGTTTTTGAGATTTTCCGTATTTAAGACCTTCATGTCTTACAGTAATGATGGACTGCCGTTTGTCTTTGCTTATTTGAGCTGTTCTTGCCATAATATGGACTTGGTATTTTACCAAATAGTGCTATCTTCTGTACCTTGTCACAACATAACTGATTAAATCAAACGCATTAAGAAGGAACGAAATTCCACAAATTAACTTTTAAGAAGGCACACCTGTTAATTGAAATGCATTCCAGGTGACTAGCTCATGAAGCTGGTTGAGAGAATGCCAAGAGTGTGCAAAGCTGTCATCAAGGCAAAGAGTGGCTACTTTGAAGAATCTCAAATTTAAAATATATTTTGATTTGTTTTTTTTTTGGTTACTACATGATTCCATATGTGTTATTTCATAGTTTTGATGTTTTCACTATTATTCTACAATGTAGAAAATAGTAAAAAATAAAGAATGAGTAGGTGTTCTAAAACTTTCGACTGGTAGTGTACATGTTTCAAGCAGATCACCATAGTCCCTGTGCCCAAGAACGCCAAGGTAACCTGTCTAAATGACTATCGACCCGTAGCACTCACATCTGTAGCCATGAAATGCTTAGTAAGGCTGGTCATGGCTCACATCAATACCATCATCCCAGACGCTGGACCAACTCCAATTCGCATATACCCCAACAGATCCACAGATGACACAATCTCTATTGCAGTCCATACTGCCCTTTCCCACCTGGACAAAAGGAACACCTACGTGAGAATGCTGTTCATTGACTACAAGTCAGCGTTCAACACCATTGTGCACTCCAAGGTCATCACTAAGCTAAGTACCCTGGGATTAAAACACTTCCCTCTGCAACTGGACTCTGGACTTCATGATGATCGCCCCCAGGTGGTGAAGGTAGGCAACAACACATCCGCCATGCTGACACACGACTCCAACACCATCATTCATTTTTCTGACGACACAACGGGGGTAGGCTTGATCACCGACAATGATGAGAACCTACAGGGAGGAGTTCGAAGACCTGGCAATTGAGATGAGTAATGAAAAATATGTAAACATTAAAGTGACTAGTGTTCCATTATTAAAGTAGACAGTGATTTCAAGTCTATATATATACAGCAGCAGCCTCAAAGGCGCTAGTGATGGCTGTTTAACAGTCTGACGGCCTTGAGATAGAAGCTGTTTTTCAACCTCTCGGTCCCACTTTGATGCACCTGCCATCCAGGTGACATCACTGACAAACTGAAATGGTCCACCCACACAGACAGTTTGGTGAAGAAGGCGCAACAGCACCTCTTCAACCTCAGGAGGATGAAGAAATTAGGCTTGGCACCGAAAATCCTCACAAACTTTTACAGATGCACAATTCAGAGCGTCCTGTCGGGCTGTATCACCGCCTGGTACGGCAACTGCACCGCCCGCAACCGCAGAGCTCTCCAGAGGTTGGTGCGGTCTGCCCAACACATTACCTGGGGAAAACTACGTGTCGTCCAGGACACCTACAGCACCCGATGTCACAGGAAGGCCAAAAAGATCATCAAGGACCACAACCACCCTGTCACGACTTCCGCCAAAGTTGGTCCCTCTCCTTGTTCGGGCGGCGTTCGGCGGTCGACGTCACCGGTTTTCTAGCCGAAATGTTTCCCGAAAAGCATCAATGGAAGTTTGGAGATGTGCCAGCGAGGTGCTAATGAGAGCAGCCATATCTTCTTTTAGGCTACTTCAATATTTAGCTAGCTCAGCTAGAAGCGTGGTAATAGACAAAGTCTCTGCAGCTGCAGGGCTAGCCGCGGCAGTCGTTTTCAGTGCTCGAACAGTTGAGTCGGCCTTCGTGGATGCGTTGGTCGTATCTGTTCTTCTTGGGTTGGTCTTGACCATGGCACCACTACATTTTGAAGAATATAACCAAACAGTATATCAATAGGAAAACTACATTTGGCGTGTAAAAACTTTAAAATAAAAGTTTAAATGGGAGCCTCTCTCAAACATGTCTTCTTACGTTGCCCAACCGGAACTTCCTCACGTTTTCTTTTCTAAGCACAGTTGACTCCCGCTGGAACAATGTCAATGGGAATTGTGTGATTTTTTTTCCACCCTCCCTCCCTGCAGTTAAATCTTAACTGCCAGCATTCAAAGCCTGTCAATGAAAGACCAGCTGTTCTTCCCTCCATCCTGCCTGCCCCTCGCCCTCCTCCACCCCCTGCCGCCCTTATGCAGGCCTTGCCTTGCCGCCCAAACTTCCGTTATCCACTCCACACTGCCAATGTGCGCCAACCGTCACGTCCCCCCTCGTCCCCCCATCCCACACCCCGGACCCCTCCCACCCCTCACACAGAGAGAGCCAGGCCGCTTCTGTGAAAGCATGAAATGCCATTATCAGCAGGCGTCAGGTTACCCGGGTGCAGCACCAAGTTATTTCCCCACTGTTGGAGAGAGAAAGGCTGCATCACAAATGGAACACTGTTCCCTTCATAGTGCACCCCCTCCCCCCTTATTCCTGGGTACCATTTGGGACACAGCCTAGAACTGACTGAGGGCCCTAGGCGGGGGGGCCTAGGCCGCTCGACTCGGTGGTAAAGACCCAAATTTGTACATTTTAACCATATGACCGAAATAGAGAGCGATGCCCTTTAATGTTGCAGTAGTCCCAGAAAAAACACGGGATGCGACTGGCCACTATTTAGTTGAAGTTCCAACCTTAGAGGACTCCTTGAAGTAAATTATGGCTTATGTAGGCGGTCTATATGTTCAGTCTCACAGCGTCGCCAACTGGGAGAGATTCTTCACGACTGGTTCCAGGCAGCATCCTCAAAGCCTGTTATAACATTATAGACCATGATATCCTGTCCAACACAGCTCCATCTAAGTATGTCCTGGGGAAATGAATAGGGTATGAGAATAAAAAGCACTGTTTAAATGTAATAATACATGCAATAACAGTTCCAAAACATACACTTGCTTTAACTGATTGAGTGCTATTATAAAGCCTTTATTTGTGTTCACTTCAAGTACTTCATTTCATTTCCAATTTTTCCTGATGTGAAACACCCATCAAGCCTGTCTGAGTTAATATTGGAGTTAGCGTTTTGTTTTCTCACAAGTCATGTACATGCATTAGTTAACTGGCTTGCTCTGTCTGTCGCAGTGGTGGCTACTATTGTGTTATTTCTTATGGTGGCAGACGGGGACCCTTTGATCATTGTTTTATTTCTGTGTCGAGTGGGAGGGAGGCTGGAGGCTTCCTCTCCACTGCTTTGCTCTGCTTGGCCCGGGGCCACAGCTCTCTCTGATACCATCTGATAATATCTGATATTATCTGATCACACGCTTCCATTGCCTTTATGAACTCACTTACAGCAGAGCCTGGCAGAGCAGAGCTGTGACGAGGAGAACACACCTGCTGTATTCTGCTAGCCTGGTTCAACCAGACTCAACACTGTGTTCATCGTGGTTGGTCACCATTCAGCCCGGTTTAACTAAGCTACTGCACTCTTCCCATCCTTGACCAGACACTCTCTATCCCTGCTGATAAACGTTGTCAAAGGTTCATATTATTATATGATATACACATATGCCAGACACTTTTCTTCAAAGTCACCTAGAGTACAGTGAGTGCATATGTCTGGGGGAATTGGACCCACAACCTTGGCCTACCTTGGTTCTGGTTTTGCTTCGGCGTCACCACTAAAACATGGTCCACCATTGGAACAAAGTTGTTTTTGCTGTCGAAGAACAGTCGCCGCAAAAATCTGTTGTACATTTCTAGGGGGGGGGGGGGAACACATCTTGCGAAAAGTAGCCAGGTCTTAAGGACATTTTTATTTTCTTCTTCTCCTTCTTTCCTTCTTTCTTTCTGTTGTTTTTCTTTTTCATCATCACTCTACCCCTCTCTCTCTCTGTGTGAGGGAGTCGGTGGGGAAAGCTTTAATAAGAGAAGGCCATTGTTTCTGGGGTCTACCGCCTGCTTGCAGCTGTGGATGAAACTATCCGGCGTATTTGGCCCGGCGCCTGCCATCAGCCCCACTCCACTTCTTTTTAAACAGGAGGAGAAGAGAGAGAGAGAGAGAGGGAGGTGGTGTAGGAGGAGAAGTCAGGACAGGCTGGCCGGGTTGCGCTACACGCTGCACGGTCTGGATGTGCTGCTTGATGTGGGCTGATGAACATAGGACAGCTTGCTGAGGCTGGGTATCTTCCGGCTCTAACACACTGCTTTGGTTTCATAACCCAGCTACAAAGTAATCTGTGGACTGCAAGACAAAATAGAGGCAAATGAGGTAGACTGTTCATTGTTTGTTGGTTTATAGTCATGCATCTTTGAAAAGACTGATCTGACAGTTAGCAGTTAGTATAGTATTATTGACATCTTTAATTTGAGCTTCGTTGATATCAGTGGACAATTTAACTTTCTTTCGCATCTTGGTCCATTGTGTGCCACATACTGGAGATCTGCATGGCTTCCCTATACCTCTTTAGGATAGATGTGGAGCCCCTACCTACAGCCCCCTCCCTGTCGCTCAGACAGCCCCTCTCCTTTTACCACTGTCAAAACATGAGGCCCTTATCCCCATGGCCCATCTCCTGGTCAGGAGGCCCCTAGGCCTCTCCTCTACTCCTCTACACCACCATCCGTGTGGGGGGCACAGCCCGAACGCACACCTCCCCACAATTCCCAACCAACGCAGCTCCGGTACACGTCCTCTATTCACTTCAATGAGCTGACAGTTGGAGAAATTGCTTGAGCTGTGCTGAGAATTAAAAAAGTTTGAAAGCCAACAGTCCAATATTCTAGAACACTGCTGTGCGTATGCGTCCAAGTTTTGGACTATGATAGATGCTGAACAGGACTGGCTCATCCATCATCACCACTGTGACATGCCAGACAGACAGTCAGTCCTCAAAGGGTCATAGAAATCCCCCTGATCTTAAAAGAAAATGGACAAAGTGTTCTTCTATGTTATTATTGTGTCTCTATAGCAGGACATTTCTAATACATTTCTAAAGCTTTGTATAATCGAATATGTGTGTAAACATCACATCACGAAGTCCTATGCTTTTGGCTAAGTGTCTGTATAGTCTCAAGTACAGTATTGTTTCCGGTGTGGTGGGTACTGTACCTCTGTCTTATTCTCCAGGCTTTTGTTTGACTTGTGTTATGTGTCATGTCCGGGTGCTTTCCATGCGACTGGGAGCTCAGTACAGGAGCAGTCAAAGGGGACAGGGTTCATAATAAAAGAGGAGGATGAATGAAGACAGATTATGTATTCATCTGGTCTATTGAGAGGAAGTGATGCCTATAGACGACGTCCCTGCCTGCCTGCTGAACCAACCAACCAATGCACCAACAGACTGACAGACTGATGATTACTCACAGGTGCAAAGAGGGGACAGCCTGGGCCCTTTATAATTCCCTTTTTCCTTCCCTGTCTCACACACACACTCACTATTTCCCTCTTTCTGTATCCCTCTCTCTCTCTATCTCTCTCTCACTCCTCTCTCTCTCTCTCTCTCTCTCTCTCTCTCTCTCTCTCTCTCTCTCTCTCTCTCTCTCTCTCTCTCTCTCCCTCTATTCCCCCCTCTCTCCAGACCCCACTGTTCTGCCACCCTCAGTGTGTGTGTGTGTGTGTGTGTTTGTTATCTCAGTCCTCCATCTCTCTGCTCTTGGCGCGTTTCTGCACGTACAGTCCTTTGTCTCTTATCAGTAATCCACATCTCTTATCCCTTTTATGTGAAAGCTTTATTCTTTTTTCTTTTTCCTCCCTCACTCTGCAGTCGGCAACCTTTTATATTTCATGAACTCCCCAGCAAATAAGGCCCTGGTCCAAAAGCAGTGAGGTCTCTCCAAACACAGTAGGAATGCCAAGTTACACACTGAACCTACAAGGTGCTTTCTACTAATATTGCTGTCATAAAGGAGACTGAAGGGGAGAGATGGAGGAAGGGAGAGAGTTGAAAGGTGTGAGGGGGAGAAAGAGAGATGGAAGGTGTGAGGAGGAAGGAAAGAGGTGGAAAGTATGAAGAAGAAGGATAGAGATAGAGAGAGAGAGAGAAGGAAAGTGTTGGTCGGCCAGTGGCTCATTTCCATGCGAGCATTGACAGTAATGTGTTCTGTGTGCTCCAATAAAGAATTAATCTTTAACCTGACTTTTTCCCTTCCAGAAATGCCTGGATTTCATAGGCCTTGTGAATAACCTGTGGCTGACTGACTGACTTACAGCCTAGAGAATTACAGCATAGCATTTTGTTTTTGAACTGTGACTGGACCATGCTAAATACTGTTAATAGTAAAGTAGCAACTAGCGTTTCAATTAATAAGTCATTTTATAATCAGGACCAACAGATAATTTAATTTTGAATTTGTATTAAGATATTGAAGTTGAATGTAATATTTTTTAATTTGTAGTGCAGAAATTGAATCATTGAATTCCTAAATGTAACTTGTACAGTATTTCATGATTTGAAATGGAATTTTCAATAATTTCAATATGGTAGATATTACATTCATTGTGTGTTTATCAAGTTTAAAAATTGTAATTTCAAGTGTATCAAAGTTTCACATATTCAACTTTTTCAAAAACCAGTCATCATCCTGGTACTTTGCTATCCAGGAAAAATAGAGGAGAACAGTATCGTGATAATATCGAATCGTGAGGTCCCTGACAATTCCCAGCCCTACCAAACCACCTGTTACACTTCACCCCCCTTTGACCTCCTTCTTGAAGAGACCCATCCGAGTCATAGGACCAATGCCTAGGCTTTAGCTCAGCAGGCTAACAGTCTTAACCCAGTCAGTCACGTTACCCTTATAATGACTACCCTTGCCAGAGACTTGAAGCTAACACATGTCAAACTAACAAATTTCTTCAGGTCTCAGGCAAGGTTGCACATCACATAAGCATGGACCATCAACACACTCTTTTGATGAGTAACCTTGCTGGATCTTGAAGATTTGTATTAGTGTGGCAGATGGGGATCTGTGAAACTCACTCCTCTGCCTTAAGTGTCTCTCTCGTGCAATTGAATAAGGCCCTTTTTAATAGCAAGATTGGTTGGAATGCTTCAGGAGGGCGGTCACGTGTGTTTTGGAAGCAGAAGTCCTGTGTTCAAGTCTCCGTATGAGCTGAATCAGGGGTAAGTTGTACTCGCTAAGCAGGTAGCGGGACATCCTTTTCAATGGTGCCACTGGACTCAGATCTACAGTTGCGCTGGTTCAACCACTGGGGTCGCTGTGGAATGAGTTTGGGAGGTGTATACAACGTAGCAGATGGGGATCTGTTAAACTCACTCATCAGCCTGAAGTTTCGCCCCTTACGCAATTGAAGAAGGCCCTTTTTAATAGCACGTTGGGTTGAAACGCTTCAGGAGGGTGGTCACGTGTTTGCAAGACAGAAGTCCTGAGTTTGAGTCTGAGCTGAATCAGAGGGAAGCGGTACATGTTAAGCAAGCAGCGTGTCGTCCTTTACATTAACTTCCTGATCTGATCCCTATACGCTTTGGCTAAGCGGACTAACAAAGTCTTGTGACATGCAGGAGATCTGGTTCGAACACAGTCAGCCACAAGAGTAAGATTAAATAGGGAGGGCTATTCAACTATATTCTAATGGGAACCAAATTGCGTTTTTTGTCACACTCCCTTCTAACGTGTCCTGCCGGCCTGCGATCATCATAGGGGGGACAGAATGTTCCAGAGAGTCTTAGCTTTCAGGAATGGGGTCATAACAGCTTATAGCCAAAACAGTTCAAATGCTACAACCAAATTCAACATACCACATAAAATCCAATGTTATTCGTCACATGCTTTGTGAACAACAGGTGTGGACTGACAGTGAAATGCTCATGGGCTCTTCCCAACCATGCAGAGAGAAAGACAATGGAGGCATAATAGAAATGTATTATTATAAAAGTAATCAGAAATACGAGGTGATGTTTAGGGGTACGAGGTAATTGAGATAGATATGTACATACTGTATAACTAGGAATAAAGTGACAAATAGTAAACAGTAACAGCAGATTATGTGATGAGTCAAAAAGTTTGTGCAAATAGGGTCAATTCAGATAGTCTGGCTATTTGGTTAACTATTTAGCAGTCTTATATTTTGGGGATAGAAGCTGTTCAGGGTCCTGTTGGTTCCAGACTTGGTGCATCGGTACTGCTTGCCGTGCGGTAGCAGAGAGAACAGTCCATGACTTGGGTGGCTGGAGTCTTCGACAATTTTTAGGGCCATCCTCTGACACCACCTGGCATAGAGGTCCTGGATGGCAGGGAGCTCGGCCCCAGTGATGTACTGGGCCGTCCGCACTACCCTCTGTAGTGCTTTGCGGTCGGATGCCAAGCAGTTGACATACCAAGCAGTAATGCAACCAGTCAAGATTCTTTCAATGGTGCAGCTGCAGAACTCCTTGAGGATCGGAGGGTCCATGCCAAATCCTTTCAGCCTCCCAAAGGGGAAGACTGTATTGGTGTGTTTGGACCGTGATAGATCCTTAGTGATGTGGACACCGAGAAACTTGAAGCTCTTGACCGACTCCTCTACAGCCCTTTCGATGTGAGTGGGGGAGTGCCCGGCCCTCCATTTCCTGTAGTCCACAATCAGCTTCCTTGTCTTGCTGACGTTGAGCTTGTCATTGGCTTCAGAAACCGCCAGAAGCTTCGGTTTACCACAGAGAGTGTTTGATTCCATCTGTTCTCCTCTACCTCTCCTGGTGGGCAAAGTACTAGGATGTTGTCACTGGTTTTGAATCTCAATGTGAAAACTAAATCTGAAGATATGAAGCTTTGATAAACCTGAAATTATAGTTTGTGAACTTGATACACAGACAATGAATGCAATATCTCCTATATTGAAACTGCATATATAAATATTCAATTTTGGTATTCAATTAAAGTAAAATAGAATTTTCAAACGGAATACAATATTCAATATTCATTCAATTCAGTTTAAAATCATGAAATAGAAATTCAATTTAGGAAATCAATTATTCAATTTATGCATGACAAATTCAAAAATCTTTTTTGGGCAGTTGCCAAACGGCATCTTTGCTTACTCTAACAGGACTGGTCAAAACCTCCATGTGCAGAGTGTTATGCATTTCTCCATTCACCCACCCCTCAGATTACTATTCTATCTCCTCTGTTCTAGCTAAACTCTGCTGTAATGTATCTGTATAGTAGCCTACACACAGAGAGGCATGTGTTGGCCAACTAAACACTAGCCCCGGGGTTTATATGTGTCTGTATGTGTGAGACAGAGATCTCTGGTGCCCCCTCTCTGTGAACAGTCTGATTTCTGTATTCCTAGATGGCCAACAACAACCACAGTAACTGACACACAGACATTACAGAGGTTAAGCCAGTTGATAAAAAGACAAAAGGCCAATTGTAAGCTTTGAGATATGGCTGTTTAGAAAAGGCATTATTGTTTACCTTTGTGATTAAAAGCATTGCTTGTATTTTACCCCGGACGTTTATGGACCTCTCTGGGACAGATAACAAACATGACCGCCATTAAAACCCAACAATCACCTTGACACGTCATTCTCATGCTCATAATCAGCCTGATTTACCACTTCCTAAACACAAAGATTAGACATTCACTAAAGATCGTCTCTCTCAGCTCTATCAAGTCAAGTATGCTGCCTAAGCATAACATACACCTTGTATTATTGACATCAGGCTGTTTCGAAGGGAGGAAGCCATTCTCAAAAAATCATGGTTTAGTGTTTAGTCCAAACAATGTGTCTCGGCTCTACACAGGATAAGACTGATTGTTTTGGTGTGTGTGTGTGCACGTGTTTTGGGGGGTGTAAATTGGTTTGTTGATTGACTAGGGTGACTGCTCTGAGTGGGAATGGAGACTCTTTCCTGTACGCCCCCTCCGTGCCCTTTGCTCTGTAGCCTGTGGCTGATCAGCAGTGCATGTTTGAGGCCAGGTAGTTAGGTAGTAGTTTGGGTAGTTGGCCTCCTTGTTAGGTTATGGAGTATACTATTTTTTAGCTCTACCTCTACCATGGTCTTCAGTGTCTCTCCTGCTACCTGCCTGCATGGGGTCTCCAAGGCTGGCATGCATGTTTCCCTGCACACCTGTAACCCCCTCTCTTCTCTCTCTCTCTCTCTCTCTCCCTCCCTCTCTCTCTCAGCTTCTCTCAGCAAGACAGTGTGCCTTTGAGTAGATCTACACCAGTGGTCACCAACCTTTTCTGAGGCAAGATCCCTCAAAATGCAGGCTGAGTAGTAATAGAATATGTTTCTAAACACTTCGGCATTAATGTGGATGCTACCATGATTACGAATAATCCTGAATGAATAGTGAATAATGATGAGTGAGAAAGTTACAGACACACAAGTATCAGACCCCCAAGACATGCTAACCTCTACGCTTGGGCGATATACTGTTTATACCGGGATATTTCAAAATACCGACGGTATGATTTTCAATACCGCTTTGCTGGGACAGCTGGGATGCGTGCAACGCCACTGCTTATAACTATAAGTTATCTATAACTATACTAAATCAAAGATGTGTCAAATAAATGATATCCAGCTCAGGGCTCCAGCTATGCATGTGGTTTGCTAACTAGCTAGCTAAGTGGCTAGATGTCAACATCAAGCTTCTTGGTTACAGCAGAGACATTCAATCCCTTCCTGGATCAAGATCCCTGTTGCCTAAATAGTTTTGTGCCCAAACAAACAAACCAAAAACTTTTTGTTTGTTTGTTTGAAATAGCGCCCCTTGTGTATACTGCCGGTAATACCGCCCAACCCTACTAACCTGTCACCATTACAATAACAGGGGAGGTTAGCATTTTTTGGGGGTGTATAATATTTGTGCGTCTCACTCATCATTATTTACGATTCATTTAGTATTATCCATAATCATGGTAGCATCACCATTCATGTAGAAGTGTTTAGAAACATATTATATTCTTCTTTACAATAAAAGTGACTCCAAAATGACACAATACATTATTTGCCATTAATTTCTATTGGGCACAAAATAATCTGAAACACAACCCCCCCCCC
Source organism: Salvelinus namaycush (assembly GCF_016432855.1). Classification (NCBI taxonomy): domain Eukaryota; kingdom Metazoa; phylum Chordata; class Actinopteri; order Salmoniformes; family Salmonidae; genus Salvelinus; species Salvelinus namaycush. The sequence goes on from NC_052309.1 coordinate 55,243,183, forward strand.
AAAAAATGCAAATACATCCAACAACTTTGTAGAGTCACAAACTTGATGTAGGCATTGCGTGCTATGAATATGGGACCAAATACTTAACTTTTTGCTACTTTAATACACATATACGTGAATTTTACCCAATACTTTTGGTTCCCTAAAATGTAGAGAGTATGTACAAAAAGGCTGTAATTTCGAAACGTTTCACCGGATAGGGATGAAAATACCCTGAAATTGTTGTTTGATTTCAAATCCAAACTTTTGCAGTATAGAACCAAAAGATGAAAAAATGCTTCACTGTCTCAGTAATTATGGAGGGCACTGTATCTGATTGGCCAGTGGTAGGCCTATAGGTACACTTGATTTGGTCTCCGGGCCGGGTAGGTGGGAACACTTTGACTACCCGGCACGCAGGGCAGCTGAATCAAGTGTACCTACTGCAAACAGTGCGAAACTATTAAAAAATAAGAACACACGGGTTTATCATTGGGCTTTTTGGGGCTTTTTACAGAAATGTTTGACGATCGATCTTTAAAGCCTTGGAGACCGACCAGTCTTGATGTGCTTTGGGCCACATCCATCATATTGGCTGTATTTCTGTATTTTGAAAGTTATATATCTTGAAAAGTTGATTGCTGAGATGCAAAATAATTTGGGACTCTATCAACATTGGACTAATGAAACAAAATATATTTTTTTAAGCTTTGAGCTGGACCTGTTTGTGTGTACATGTTGCTTATATGTTGTTGTTGAATGTGTTGTAGGAAACTCCTCATCTGTCAGACTTATTCCTATTAAAAGGAAACTGTTGTGTGTGCGAGTGTATGTTTATTTGAATCAACCTGTGTGTGTACGGTGTGTACTGTGCATCCGTGTGTGTGTATCCGTATATGTGAACGGTGTGTATCCGTGGGTCAGTAGTAGCGGGATCACTGTTACAAGATTAGGATGACTCCTCCAGATGAGCGTTGTGTGTAGCAGTGCAGAGCGGCAGGGTGCAGCTGGAATTTCTATCTCCTTTGATATTGGGCTGCATGTAATGTGGAAAACACCCTGAGCCGGCTCTACTTCCTTCTCAAACGATACGGGCTTCGCATGCCAGTTGGTTTTATAATCCCTTAGAGATTAGACGTTTATTTCCACAGAATTCGCCCTTTGTCAAATATTTCTCATTTTTTCCCCGAAGGGATTTCTTTACTGTGGAGATAATGTCTAGATTCTCACTTTGTGTTTGTGTCAAAAGCCACATGCCCTGGTCGCTTGGCTGAGGGAGTGAGCGGTGGTTTGTTGTTTGGCAGTTTGCTCCAAGGCTGTCTCTCTCTCTCTCTGTCACACAAATACATAATTTTTATTTAGTTTTCACACATGCCTACTCTCTCTCACAGACACAAATTCAAACGTGTGCTTCATAGATAAATCCTAACAGTTAAATTGGCAGTCTAGCCTTTGAGTTAGAGTTAGTTCAAGTGAACTTTCATCCACTAATATTTAAACTGCAGGGCCTGAAGGTGTGTCATCAATAAGCTTTAAAGATGATAGAGATGAATGTTTGTCTGTATGAAGTTCTCCCCTCCCAGTCTATCTATCTCTACCTTTACAACATGTTCTGTAGATGTCAGGGGAAGGAGGAAGTTCTTTGGACGTCCTTGCCACTCTCCCCAGAGGGGCTGCATGTCGAGACACAGCCCTCCCCTCCCTCTCTCCCTCCCCCCCGCCTTCTTCCCCGTGGTCTCCCATACCACCGCATTCATCTCTCCTCCGGGGCGACAGTCACGTCTCCTTATTAGATCTGCCTCTCCTCTTCGTCTCTCCTCGGATGCGTTCCAAATGGCACACTATTTATTCCCTATAGGGCTCTGGTCAAAAGTAGTGTACTATGTAGGGAGTAGGGTGCCATATGGGACGCTATCCTTGTCTCTCTCAGGGCTTCCTACTAATGGGACAAACATGGACTCACTCTAGAGCAGTCAACACAAACATCAGTCATATTCAAACCAAATATGCAGGTGTGTGTTAGTGAGTGTGTGTGTGCGCTCGTGTTTTGCGCTTGTGTGTGCGTGTTCTAGGAAGTCTTGAGTAAACCACCAATAGGGAACTCTGTCTAGCCAGCCAGCAGCTGTGGTTCCAAGTAGACACAAACACAACGCCTAGCTCTGAATCGAGATAAAGCACCTGTACCACAATTCTTCTCATGTGGTGCCAAATTCTGATATGAAGTTTCTGATCCCTTTGCCAGAGCACACCATAGAAAAGTAGATGTACATTATTTCAGACTATCTGAGTTATGCATTGTCAGTGAATACCTTTCCTTATTGTTCCAGTCCATGTTGATGTGAGATCTAGTGTAGTTCTCTCCACCTATACAGATGTTGGCTTCTGGGCTTTAAATTGCTCCTCCTCACACCAGATAGTGAGATGTCTGTTCATTGGTCAAACTGTCATTTTCTCTCTTGTGATCTGTACATCAGAGCTCAGTGTTCATCGTTGTTAGAGAAAGGAGGAGTCGCTATGAAAGTGGAGGAGAACGACCCATATCCTGGGCCGTATGTGATGGTGTTCCTGAGGGAACCACTCCTCGGCCCCCTGCTTTTCTTAGTTGCATCCCAAATGGCACCCTATTCACTAAATAGTGCACTACTTTTGACCAGGGCCCATAGGCGATCATAGGAGGACTGACTGAGTTGAGTCAGCTTACCTCGTGGAGGCAGTATAATCACTCTGTGCTGAGTCAATGTGAGTTGCCCACTTCACAGGGAGGAACCAACCGACCAGTTACATTGTGATTTCAAGATGGCCGCCACATTAAAGGCTGCCCCAGGCTAATTAATGCTGAGTAATATTGTCACTGTGGGGGTTGCTGCTCTGCTCTGCTATGCAGTCGAGCGTCATCACCACTGCTCTTCCAGGAAATGTCTCATGTAGCCTGCTAGCCACTAGTGTGTGTGGGTGGTGTAAGATGTACATGTTGAAAGTTGGGTATACTCACTATGGAACATTATTTATTATTTTGATACCCCAATGTCTACTACTAGTGTGGTTCATGAATGCAGAGAAAGACAGCTCAATACAATCTTAAGTCTAACCTCTTGCCAAGAACCACAGACAGACAGACAGACAGACAGACAGACAGACAGACAGACAGACAGACAGACAGACAGACAGACAGACAGACAGACAGACAGACAGACAGACAGACAGACAGACAGACAGACAGACAGAGAGACAGAGAGAGAGAGAGAGAGAGAGAGAGAGAGAGAGAGAGAGAGAGAGAGAGATATACCAGTGTGTGTGTGTGACACCACTGTTCCACATACCGTTCAGTATGACACAGAGGGCAGACGACTTTTCCCTTGTCACTGGGATGGCAGACTGGCAGTTGGAGTTCCAGGAAGATGACTCAACTTTATGTCTCTTTATGTTAAGGTTCATTCTAAAGGCATTTAATGAGTTGTTGGTTTTACACTACTGAAGGGAGTTGTGTTTGAAGTTGAGGAGCGGCCCTGCCTGCCTAACTAATTATGAAGGCTGTCATGGAGGAATTGGACTGTATGAACTAACGACCTACTCGTCAGTTATTATTACACATAAGGAGTCCAACCTCAAATTACATCCATTATGAGCAGGCCTCGTGGACTATACTAGAGAAACAGCCATAGGCTGCAGTGAGGTGCCATGTTGTTCTTGCCTTAACAAGTGATGTGCATAACACATATACAGTGCCTTCGGAAAGTATTCAGACCCCTTGACTTTTTTCACATTTTGTTACGTTACAGCCTTATTCTTGAATGGTTTAAATAAAACAATATCCTCAGCAATCTACACACAATACCCCATAATGACAAAGCGAATACAGATTTTTAGACATTTTGGCAAATGTGTAAAAAACAAAAAACATAAATACCTTATTTATATAAGTATTCAGACCTTATGCTGTGAACCTCGAAATTTAGCTCAGGTGCATCCTGTTTCCATTGATCATCCTTGATATGTTTCTACAACTTGATTGGAGTCCACCTGTGGTACATTCAATTGTTGGACAGGATTTGGAAAGGCACACAACTGTCTATATAAGGTCCAACAGTTGACAGTGCATTTCAGAGCAAACACCAAGCCATGAGGTCGAAGGAATTGTCCGTAGAGCTCCGAGACAGGATTGTGTTGAGGCACAGATCTGGGGAAGGGTACCAAAACATTTCTGCAGCATTGAAGGTCCCCAAGAACACAGTGGCCTCCATCATTCTTAAATGGAAGATGTTTGTAACCACCAAGACTCTTCCTGGAGCTTGCCGCCCGGCCAAACTGAGCAATCGGGGGAGAAGGGCCTTGGTCAGGGAGGTGACCAAGAAAGCGATGGTCACTCTGATAGAGCTCCCCAGATCCTCTGTGGAGATGGGAGAACCTTCCAGAAAGACATCCATCTCTGCAGCACTACACCAATTAGGACTTTATGGCAGAGTGGCCAGATGGAAGCCACTCCTCAGGAAAAGCATGACAGCCCGCTTGGAGTTTGCCAAAAGGCACCTAAAGACTCTCAGACCATGATAAAACAAGATTCTCTGGTCTGATGAAACCAAGATTAAACGCTTTGGCCTGAATGCCAAGCGTCACGTCTGGAGGAAACCTGGCACCATCCCTACTGTGAAGCATGTTGGTGGCAGCATCATGCTGTGGGCATGTTTTTCAGCGGCAGGAACTGGGAGACTAGTCAGGATTGAGGCAAAGATGAACAGAGCAAAGTACAGAGAGGTCCTTGACGAAAACCTGCTCCAGAGCGCTCAGGACCTTAGACTGGGGCGAAAGTTCACCTTCCAACAGGACAACGACCATAGCACACAACCAAGACAATGCAGGAGTGACTTCGGGACAAGTCTCTGCATGTTCTTGAGTGGCCCAGCCAGAGCCCGGACTTGAACCTGATTGAACATCTCTGGAGAGACCTGAAAATAGCTGTGTGGCAACGCTCCCCATCCAACCTGACAGAGCTTGAGAGGATCTGCAGAGAGGAATGGGAAACTCCCCAATTACAGGTGTGCCATGATTGTTGCGTCTTACCAAGAAGACTCGAGGCTGTAATCGCTGTCAAAGGTGCTTCAACAAAGTACTGAGTAAAGGGTCTGAATGCTTATGTAAATATGATCTTTCAGGTTTTTTTCTTTAATAAATGAGCAACAATTTTGAAAAACTCATTTTTGCTTTTTCATTATGGGGTATTGTGTGTAGATTGAGGAGAGTTTTTAAATTTTTAAAAATCAATTTTAAAATAAGAATGTAACCGAAAAAATGGGCAATCAAATTTGCCATCTGGGCAAATTTGAGGCTTTTTGAGCCTGACAACAAGCCATCCTCAACAAGGTTGGAAAGTGACAGTGAAGATGAGGCCTCAGAGTCGGATGTTCAAGAGGTGGACATTGAGGAGGTCCAGGGAGAAGACATGGAAGCCTGACAGGAAGAAACCAAAGCTTTAGTTTCTAGACTATCATTTTACAGGTGTATGTTGAAAACATTTTTGGGAGGTGCGATGGATCATTGGGGATCATTCAATATTCCTTTTATTTTCTGGTTCAGTGAAATCATCCCATGTGAAGAGTCAACTCATTTAATTAAAGTTCAATTCGTAACTAAATAGTTTTTAAAATTTCTATTGGAAGGATTGAATCATTTGCAATTATGTCTACTTATGATAAGGTAAAATATTTATGTTTCTGTGATATTTATATGATATTTATATAATGTAAATACAGTTGAAGTCGGAAGTTTACATACCCCTTAGCCAAATACATTTAAACTCGGTTTTTCACAATTCCTGACATTTAATCCTAGTAAATATTCCCTGTCTTAGGTCAGTTAGGATCACCACTTTATTTTAAGAATGTGAAATGTCAGAATAATAGCAGAGAGAATGATTTATTTCAGCTTGTATTTCTTTCATCACATTCCCAGTGGGTCAGAAGTTTACATACACTCAATTAGTATTTGGTAGCATTGCCTTTAAATTGTTTAACTTGGGTCAAATGTTTCGGCTAGCCTTCCACAAGCTTCCCACAATAAGTTGGGTGAATTTTGGCCCATTCCTCCTGACAGAGCTGGTGTAACTGAGTCAGGTTGGTAGGCCTCCTTTCTCGCACACGCTTTTTCAGTTCTGCCCACAAATTTTCTATAGGATTGAGGTCAGGGCTTTGTGATGGCCACTCCAATACCTTGACTTTGTTGTCCTTAAGCCATTTTGCCACAACTTTGGAAGTATGCTTGGGGTCATTGTCCATTTGGAAGACCCATTTGCGACCAAGCTTTAACATCCTGACTGATGTCTTGAGATGTTGCTTCAATATATCCATGTAATTTTCCTTCCTCATGTTACCATCTATTTTGTGAAGTTCACCAGTCCCTCCTGCAGCACCCCCACAACATGATGCTGCCACCCCCGTGCTTCACAGTTGGGAGGGGGTTCTTCGGCCTGCAAGCCTCCCCCTTTTAACTCCAAACATAATGATGGTCATTATGGCCAAACAGTTCTATTTTTGTTTCATTAGACCAGAGGACATTTCTCCAAAAAGTACGATCTTTGTCCCCATGTGCAGTTGCAAACCGTAGTCTGGCTTTTTCTATGGCATTTTTGGAGCAGGGGCTTTTTCTGTGGATATAGATACGTTTGTAACTGTTTCCTCCAGCATCTTCACAAGGTCCTTTGCTGTTGTTCTGGGATTGATTTGCATCTTTCGCACCAAAGTATGTTAATCTCTAGGGGACAGAACGCGTCTTCTTCCTGAGGGGTATGACGGTTGCGTGGTCCCATGGTGTTTATACTTGCGTACTATTGTTTGTACAGATGAACGTGGTACCTTCAGGCGTTTGGAAAAAGGATGAATCAGACTTGTGGAGGTCTACAATTTTTTTCCTAGGTCTTGGCTGATTTCTTTTGATTTTCCCATGATGTCAAGCAAAGAGGCACTGAGTTTGAAGGTAGGCCTTGAAATACATCCACAGGTACACCTCAAATTGACACAAATTATGTCAATTAGCCTATCAGAAGCTTCTAAAGCCATGACATTATTTTCTGGAATTTTCCAAGCTGTTTAAAGGCACAGTCAACTTAGTGTATTTAAACTTCTGACCCACTGGAATTGTGATACAGTGAATTATAAGTGAAATAATCTGTCTGTAAACATTTGCTGGAAAAATTACTTGTGTCATGCACAAAGTAGATGTCCTAACCGACTTGCCAAAACTATAGTTTGTTAACAAGAAATTTGTGGAGTGGTTGAAAAACGAGTTTTAATGACTCCAACCTAAGTGTATGTAAACTTCCGACTTCAACTGTATATCCAATTCAAAAACATCTACATTTAAATGGTATTAATATTCATTTGCATATGGTAATATATATATATTCCTGTTAATTCCCATATATTCCTGTTAATTCCCATGGAAAGTTTCCACCTCTGAATATTCCCCAAATGTGCAACTCGCAAACCAAGCGGGATGACGCATCGCTGCAGAATTCTGTGGTAGCCATACTGGTTAAGTGTGCCTTGATTTCTAAATAAATCACTGACAGTGTCACCAGCAAAGCACCCCACACCATCACACATCCTCCTCCATGCTTCACAGTGGGAACCACACATGCTGAGATCATCCATTCACTACTCTGCGTGTCACAAAGACACGGCGGTTGGAACCAAAAATCTCAAATTTGGACTCATCAGTCCAAAGGACAGATTTTCACCGGTCTAATGTCCATTGCTCATGTTTCTTGGCATAAGCAAGTCCCTTTTTCTTATTGGTGTCCTTTAGTAGTGGTTTATTTGCAGCATTTCGACCATGAAGGCCTGATTCATGCATTCAAGACAAGGTCATTTTTATTGTTTTGTCAGCAGAGTAGGCTAACCTGTAATTTTTGTTAAAGATTAGGATTCTGCTAATATGTCTGAAGTCATGTAAACTCTCGTAGAATTGCAAGAAAAGTGTTTATAAAAGTCACATTTTCCCCGATCCTCCTAAAAAAAATTGCGAACAGTGAGTGAGTCATGTTACAATCCTAATTTATGACTATCCAATCTACTCATCACATTAGGAATAGGAGGCTATTTTACATTAGTCTGCAAATGCAATGATAAATGCATTATTTTTCATGGTGAAAAGCTTCCCATACTTGAAACTCACACGCTGCCTATGAGTAGGTGAAATGACCTCTCACAGCAGTATTATAAATCTTCCTTACATTTGATCATTAAGAGACATCAATTTTACCTCTCAACGCCACAAATGTATGTGGACACCTTTCCACTAGATATTGTAACATTGCTGTGGGGACTTGCTTCCATTCAGCCACAAGAGCATTAGTAAGGTCGGGCACTGATATTGGGCGATTAGGCCTGGCTCGCAGTTCCAATTTCATCCCGAAGGTGTTTGATGGAGTTGAGGTCAGGGCTCTGTGCAGGCCAGTCAAGTTCTTCCACACCGATCTCGACAAACCATTTCTGTATGGACCTCGCTTTGTGTACGGGGGCATTGTTATGTTGAAACAGGAAAGGGCCTTCCCCAAACTGTTGTCACAAAGTTGGAAGCACAGAATTGTCTGGAATGTTATTGTATGCTGTAGCGTTAAGATTTCCTTTCACTGGAACTAAGAGGCCTAGCCCAAACCATGAAAAACAGCCCAGACCATTATTCCTCCTCCACCAAACTTTACAGTGGGCACTATGCATTGGGGCAGGTCGCGTTCTCCTGGCATCCGCCAAATCCAGAGGGGCAGAAATTTGACGAACTGACTTGTTGGAAAAATGGCATCCTATGATGGTGCAACGGGTGTGGCTGAAATAGACTAATACACTAATACACACATACTTTTGGCCATGTAGTGTACGTCACACATCTTGTCATAACTGGCTAAGGGGAGTTATGGTTTGAGTGTGTTTAAGTAAAGCATCTCATGTTGATGCTGTGTCTTGTCTGTTCACAAAGTTCTAGGCTGTGTTATTCTAGTCTTACACTGTCATGATAAGCAGGCCTGAATGGAGACGGGACTATTACTAGTTGATGACTGGTCTGAAAGGTTAGGACGTTTGAGCCATGGGTGGTTGTGCTGCTATCGTGATAGTAACAGTCCTGACACAGGGCAAGTCATTACTGTGGCCTGTGTCGGAGTAGTGGCCTTACTAGCCTATCCATGTGCTAGCCTGGTCCCAGCTCTGTTTGTATTGCCTTGGTCTTGACAAGACGGCACAAAAAGATCTGGGACCAGGCTACATCTGTGCCACATAGCACTGGCTGGCTGTGAGGCTGGGTCTGACTTGTGGCCCACCCACGTGGCAACAGCTTGAATGGACAGACTAAAAGAATGTTGTGTTTTCCCTCTATCCTTCGTTATTGTTTCACTGCCAGGACTAGGAGTATCATTTCTGTGGTTATTTACTGTGGTTGACTGGGAATTTGGATTGATCTGAGAGTTTAGTGGGTTTTTTTTACTCTCCGTTGCAGGTGTGTGTGCACTTGACCCAGGCGATGTGTTGGTTTGTCTACAAAGGCTCCAATGTTAAAAATGGATCAGGAATGTCTGGTTCCACTTTATACGGACTCCACTTTATAAGGAAAAATGTCATAAAGCAACCCCCTGACTAACCCACCCACTGCGTCAAGAAAAGCTATTACGGATATGTTATTATATAGCTGACTCCATTGATGTTGTCACCTCTCTACAGAGCTTCTTTCTGCCTTTAGAGTAGCACTGTCTCTTAAGATGGTGGTCCTCATTGGAGACCAAATGCATGGTTTGAAATACAGAGGGGGAGGGGTTAGGAGGGGCTGCCTGGGAACCCCCAATAACAAATCAGGCCCCCCTATAAGAATTAAAATACAGATGTAGGATCTTAATTTGATCAACCTGTTGTAGGATAACTTTCCTGAAATGCAGAACATTTTAAATGTGTAGTTTGAGGTTTAAAAATAATAGTAACTTCAGACTTGATTTTCCATTACAAAAAATGTATCAACCCCTACAAAGATGAATTATAATTATAATCCACATAATAATTCATAATAATTCACATTTCCTGTTGCTGCAGGATTATTTTGGCTCAAATTAAGATCCTACATCTGTATCAATGTAGGCAAATGTTTTGCTTTTGCACCCCTCTCTCTCTCAATTCAATTAAATGTGGCTTTTTTGGCATGGGAAACATACAGGTAACTGGCGATATAAAGGAAACAACAACATAAAGTGTCTTAATAGGGCGTCGGGCCACCACGAGCCGCCAGAGATGCCAGAACAGCTTAAAATACACCTTGGCATAGATTCTACAAGTGTCTGGAACTCTATAGGAGGGATCTGACATTATTCTTCCACAAGAAATTCCATAATTTGGTGGTGGTGGTGGAAAACACTGTCTCAGGCGTCACTCCAGAATCTTCCATAAGTGTTCAATTTGGTTGATATCTGGTGACTGAGACAGAGGCACACACACACACACCCACACCCACTCACACAACCCCTCTTTCAAAGTCACGGAGATCTTTTCTTCTCGTCATGGTAGCCAAAACACCAGATTTGTATTTTTTATTCATGTTTATTAATTATGAAATTATGAATAATATTTCACCCATGAGGCCACTAGGTCATTTGACTGCAGGAAAGGGCTACTTCTTCCCAATGTGTCAAATGTATATATATTTTTTCTCATGATCTGGCTGTGTCTAATTATGTTTCTGTCCTGGGGCCCTGTGTTGTTATGGAAGGTCTCTCTCTCTCTCTCTCTCTCTCTGTCTCTCTGTCTCTCTGTCTCTCTGTCTCTCTGTCTCTCTGTCTCTGTCTCTGTCTCTGTCTCTGTCTCTGTCTCTGTCTCTGTCTCTGTCTCTCTCTCTCTCTCTCTCTCTCTCTCTCTCTCTCTCTCTCTCTCTCTCTCTCTCTCTCTCTCTCTCTCCTGTAAACTCGTCAGTCAGGAGTCGCCTTTCAGAGAGCTCTTAAGAGGTCGCCCCCTATTGTCCTGGCCTCGGACATGCACACACACACACACACACACACACACACACACACACACACACACACACACACACACACACACACACACACACACACACACACACACACACACACACACACACACACACACACACACACACGTCCTCCCCCCTGTTCACACACCTTCACACACACACACACACACACACACACACACACACACACACACACACACACACACACACACACACACACACACACACACACACACACACACACACACACACACAGTCCCACTGCACTGAGGGCTAGATGAAAATGCCATGCCACAGGAGGAAGACAGAGGAAGTGTAAGAGGTTAATGTGAGGCTGTTGAGTGACAGGGAAAGGACTGAGACTAGATCAGGTTGCAGGAGGAGAGGAGCAGCTCTCTATTGTCAGGATCAGAATGGCCTGAGCTGTGTCTCTATGAATGAGACTCTTCTCTCTACTAGTGGGGTCTCAGACCTATGGATCTGCCCTGAGATCGGATGAATGAATGGCGGTTTGAATTCCATTGTATTCAAAATAAGAACGCATGAGCTCATTGAGGAAAATGTTTCAACCTCTCTCATTAAAAGGGACATTTTTATTTTATGTAAATCAAGACATCCGCTACATTTGGAGCATTTTAATCTCAATATTATTCAATTTCCCAAGCCTACAATATGAGTGAGTACACAGGAGTACACTTCCACAGGGGCCTCAATCATCTACAGGTCAACTGAACAATCTGTTGACAGTCTGTGCAATGTGACTAAGTATCCGTGAGCCTGAACTGAATGCAACAGTGCTAGGCTAGCAGCTGTAGCCTGCTGTTTATGTGCGTTAGCAACGGAAGGGTAGACAGGGGAGATATGTGCCATTGAGGACGTGCCAACTCTGTCTGTCTGTCTGTCTGTCTGTCTGTCTGTCTGTCTGTCTGACTGAGTGACTGAGTGACTGAGTGACTGAGTGACTGAGTGACTGAGTGACTGAGTGATGGCCTGTGAGAGTCAGTGGGCCAGGCTTGAGAGGAGCTGCAATATTAGAAAACAATAAATCTGACCCTGAAGACGAGGCGAGGACAGGGAGAGGGAATGTGGACAAGGAAGAAAGGAGAGGAGAAAGGGAATGTGGCAATGGATGAGGGAGAGAGGAGAGGAGGACTGACCCTTTGAAGAGCAGAGATTGAAATATATATGCCAGCAGGAAATTATTTAAGGAGCCCCCTGGAATTGGAACTGTCCCTGGTTTAGTCATCTGTCAGAATCCAGAAAGGGGGGGTTGGAGATAGAGAGAGGCTAACTTTCTGCCAGCGTCGTAGCATTGTTGTTTTTTTCTTTGAGGAGAGAGGAGATTGCAAACGAGCATACACAATCTCAGTTTACGGTGAAATGCTGCCAGCGAACGACAGAAGAAGGAAAAAAATAAGCTCAAAACATGGACAGTGTCTGAGTGTATCTGAGAAGCTGCTTTCCTTCCCTGCCAGGAATCTCCTGAAAAACATTCCCAGACCATCACTGGCCAGCTTTAGAGTTTTAAAGTTCACGGCAGCATACCTGAAGTACCTGAGCTGCTGGAGTTGTTGTTAGTGGTACTCCAGAGCAGCCGAACTAGCTTGATTCAACTAATGACGGACTTGCCTTGGTGATTAGTTGACTAATTGAATCAGGTGTGCTAGTAATGGAATAGGCCTACATGAAATAAGTTGAACGGCTGGGGGTACTTAAGGAGAGGGTTGGGAAACACTGCTCCAGACTGGAGCTAGGCCCTATAATCTCAGTCAAAGTGGAGTGGAGTGGTGCCTGCCTGTTCTTGCTATCTCCAGTCATCTACTTTAAATCATAGACTAGCATCATAGACTACCAGTCATGTTATATAATAAAGTCTGTTCCACTGGTAGAGAGATTTATCTGTTGGGCACCAGAGTGCCCCGGCTAACAGACCAGCTCAGAGAACCCTGCTCTAGTCTTTATGCATCATGGGTACCAATTAAAAACAAGAACCATGATATCACAGTGAAAGAGCAATTGGGATGAACGGGCTCACTGGCTCTCTGTTCAACGTCTGGATGTGGCTTTGTCCCCAATGGCCCCCTATTCCCTCTTTTTTTTAACTACTTTTGACAAGGGGCCATAGGTGGTAAAGTAGTGCACAAAATAAGAAATAGGGTGCCATTTAGGATGTATCCTGTGTTCTCTGCCCTTCCCAGCTTTCATCGTTCCGTCGTTCACATCACAACCCAAATGCTGCTTGACGTTGTTGAGTCGAAGGAAACAACAGACTGAGAAACTTTTCAAGTTCAAATCCTCTAAAATATGACAGAAAATATTGGGCTGTCTTGTGGTACAACGGCGCCCTGTGTTTTGTTGTCTGAGGCAGAAAGAGGCCGAGTGCGAAGGCCTGCCTGGAAGATGTTTTCCCTTCTGTAATTATGTCAAAAATATATTTTATTGAGGAATGATGTCGAAATAAATGTCATTTACCAAACGGCCATTTTGCTCTTTTGTGCAGTTTCTGAGGATATTTTGGAGCCAGTCGTCTGCATTCCCTTGTCCTCTTAAATGGGCTTTTCCACTGGCGCCCAGAGAGGAGTCAGACAGACACACAGGCAGTCAGTCAGTATGAAGGCTACTGCAGTGTGTGTGTGTGTGTGTGTGTGTGTGTGTGTGTGTGTGTGTGTGTGTGTGTGTGCGTGTGCGTGTGTGCGTGTGTGTGTGTGTGTGTGTGTGTGTATTTATTCAATTCATCCAAGCTGAGACCCTCTGCTGACGTTCAAAGACGCCAGAATTCTCTTCCTCCTGAAGTGGCACTGGCCTGTAAAAATGGAAACGGTGTCAAAATCTCCTGCAGCCTCAGCTCAATTGTGTACACTGTGTGTACTGTACTGTACCAGGGAAGGTGTGATGTATGTATACAGTAGAGAGGGCTTTCTATGTATCTGAATTGGTCTGTGATATGGTCTGTGTAGACACTAGGCCAGGGGATTCAAATCCCAGCCTGGAGATCTGGAGTACTTCTGGTTTTCTGTTCTACCTGATCATTAATTGCACCCTCCTGTTGTCCCAGATCTAAATCAGCCCTTGATTAGAGAGGAAGAATTTGCTTGCACTAGGCAGATGATAAGATGACTAGTAGAGCAGCAGTAATCAGAGGAGTTTTTGTTGCTTCCATCTCCAGTCTCAAAGCCTTCAGTAATGAGAGATAATAATAGTTTTTGAGTCGATTAGCAGGTCTGGGTGTTGGATACTTTAATCTCTGACTCAATTAGACTGTCTATGACTGGGAGAATAGCTTATGATTTATGACTGGGTCTGTTGTTATCGTACATATACAGTATATAGATGCACACACACAAACACACACACACACACACACACACACACACACACACACATAGATACTCACCTAACACAGACAAACGGATAGTCAGGGAACACACACACATGCACACACACACACACACACACATACACACACAAACAAAAACTGTGTGTGTTTACCTAACTGCCCACCACTTCCAGTGTATCCCTCCCTCCCTCCACCCACTGGGCTGGCTGTCTCAGACATTAGGGCAGCTAGAGGCTCTGGTGCCTGCCTGTCTACTGTCTACACTGGACACATTCTTACCCTGATATCACTGCCCTGCGCCCAACAAAGATGTTGAAATCCCATATTGAAACACATCTGAGGAGGGGGAGAGGGTTCTGGAGAGCGGGGTGGGAATGGAGAGGGAGTGGGAGTTAAGGCTTCGCATGCTTCGGTTCGGCTGGCGCCTACCCAAACTCGGGCTAGGTGAACCGAACAAGTGTGCTCGCATACTCCCTTAAAAGACCTTTGCTTGAAAAACAAGCAAAAAATGTCAATAGTGCTGTTTATCCATCTTATATAGTATACATTAGTCGCACATTTTTACATCTAACTAAGATGAAGTATATTTCTCAAGAGAAAAAATGTGCATGAAAACAAGTTGTCTATTGTTGAAGGACAACAAACACTTAATTGAAGAATCCCTAATGTTGACCAATGACCGACGAAGGGGCGTAGACTTCGCTTACCGAAATTTGGCTTGCCTCTAGAAAAAAATGTGTGTGCACGAACAACGGGAAAAAACCTTGCCGTAGACCAAAATGAACAAAAACATCACAAAATGACTGTTCCGAACGATTTCAGATGGGAAGCATACAGACGCCTTCAGATGACTGGCCTCATAAATCTCCATACAGAAAAATTCAACACATTCTATTCATGCTTAGCTACATTCTTTAGGATACATGTGAAATATTTAAAATTGGTCAAATAATGTCTTTAAAAAAACGATATAAAAAACATTTTAAATACTTTCCAACATATATTACGTAATGTATTTAGAATGTGTATATTAATGTACAGTATGTAAAATGTATATCACAATATAAACTGGGTATACCAAACATTAGGAACTTGATGTCCTTTGGGTGATGGACCATTCTTGATAAACACAGGAAATTGTTCTTGACACACTCAAGCCGGTGTGCCTGGCACCTACTACTATACCCCGTTCAAAGGAACTTAAATTGTTTGTCTTGCCCATTCACCCTCTGAATAGCACACATACACAATCCATGTCTCAATTGTCTCAACGCTTAAAAATCCTTCTTTAACCTGTCTCCTCCCTTCATCTACACAGATTGAAGTGGATTTAACAAGTGGCATCAATCCGGGATCTTAGCTTTCAACTGGTCTCACCTGGTCAATCTATGTCACGTGTCAAACTCATTCCACGGAGGGCCGAGTGTCTACGGGTTTTCTCTCCACCCTTGTACTTGATTGATTAATGGTGGTCACTAATTGTTAAGGAACTGAATGATGAATTAAGGTCACTAATTATTAAGGAGCTCCCCTCACCTGGTTGTCTAGGTCTTCATTTAAAGCAAAAACCAACAACCCGCAGACACTCGGTCCTCCGTGGAATGAGTTAGACACCCCTGGTCTGTGCTATGAAAAGAGCAGGTGTTCTTAATGTTTTGTACACTCAGTGTATGTTAAACGCATTGGAAAATGTATTTCAAAATACATTCTGAAATACAATGAACAATGTATTTTTGAATACATTTTAAAATGTATTTGGAAATGTCTTGTTTGTATTTGTAAGAAATATATGTTTACATTAAAAAGTATGGCAAATATAAAAATTTGTCCAAACCATATTGTAATGAAACGATGAATGTCTTAACAATGGAGCTCTTTAGTATCACTTATGTCAGTCTCATTAACACTACAGAACAGAACAAGCTCAACCATCATTAACAGAGTACAGTGCAACATAACAACTGAACTGGCATTACACTTTCTCCCATGGGTGGCCCAAAGAGAGCCACGCCTCCATCAAGCCACGCATCCAGATCCTCTAATAGGCTGCAGCAGCAATAATATATTTTGCCAAAATGCATTTTTATTGCGCTTGACACACCAAAATCACTAGTACTACAAAAATGACTAAAAACATGATACATTATCGATCACGTAGTGTAGTGACATGAAAGACTCCGTGTCTTTCACATAAGCTGAAGAGAGGTACTTACTATAGTATTTAAAAATAGATATTTAACTTCTTGAGATGGGAAAATGTGTTTTTTATGAAGTTGAACATTTGATATAATGTTAAATTAGGTGAGATCAACATTTTTTTTTACTCACCATAACCAAAGCATTTCCTGAATTGTCAGGCATTACATGCATTTGAGCATTTCTGGAATACATTTTAAATGTATTTTAGCAATGATTCAAGTGTATGTACATGTATTTGAAATACATTTAGTTTAAGTTAAATAAATTTTTCTATATGGGTCCGCTGTCATCAATGGGCTGGAAGCCTTGGTGTAGAGGGAGAGCAGGTGTGAACTTGTGTGTGTGTGTGTGTGTGTGTGTGTGTGTGTGTGTGTGTGTGTGTGTGTGTGTGTGTGTGTGTGTGTGTGTGTGTGTGTGTGTGTGTGTGTGTGTGTGTGTGTGTGTGTGTGTGTTTGCGTGAGTGAGAGTGCGTGTGTGTGCTTGCTACAGTACCGTACTGAGGACGTGGCACTGTGCGGGGTAATATTTGCTGTGCATACCCGCATGAGATATATCATCAGACACTGTTTACGTTTTTTTGGGAGCTTACTTTTTTCTCTTCCCTGATCTGTTCAGCTAACTAGCTTGAAGCAACTGTAATACAACAGGGTTTCAGTTTTGTTGCTGCCTTTCCCTCGTTGTCTTCAACTCTTTTTGTCCTGCTATCTGGGCTGATCGCGGGGCGATAAGGAGAGGAGGAGGAGGGTGGAGGAACGGAGGGAGGAGAAAGGGAGGGGGGGGGGATCAGTGACTTCAAAGTAGCGTGGCAGCATTCTCCCGACCAGGGCTGTTTACACTGCTCAGTGGAGTCTGCATTCCTGCCTCTCATTTTTCCATGGCATACCAAGAGGAGCTCCATGCTCCTGGCCGAGTGCCGAAGGGCTCAGCGACGTTAACCCCCCCAACCCCTACTACACTCCTCTGTTCCACCCCTCCTCCCCTCTCCCAACCTCCTTCGCCGCCATTAAAGCGAGACGAGGCCAGAATTAGAGGAGCACGGAGCACATGCACCACTCTCAACAAGGTGACCCAGGGAGAGAGGTGGGGGAGAGGGTCTCGTGCATCAGGGCACCACAAGAGCCTTCTGAGGTGGGTGGGGGGTTCTATCTAGAACCCTCTATGTACAGTAGGATTCTTCAAAGAACCCCCTATATATGGTTCTACCTAGAACCCTCTGAAGGGTTCTGCCTATAACCTTCTATAAAGGGTTCTACCAATAACCATTTTTTCTTCTAAAGTTTTTTCCTAGAAACATCTATGAAGGGGTCTTTCCTAGAACTCTCATTGAATGGTTAAACCAGCCTAGGCCATTATTTAAGGGCCTAGTTATACCCTAACACAGTGGTGTTATGAATCTCCTGGTTTACAGGCCACATCAGGCCTGCAAGTCACATTACACTGGCTTGCAAAATGATGTGTAATTCCTATTGGAATCCAGCCAGAGTTAGGATATCCAAGATGTGCCATTTTTTATCACCCACAAACTTCATTCAGAATGACTGCCAGGGTAGGGAAGATTGAATACTGAGACTACCAACAATCATCTAAACTGGAACAAGCATCTCAGTAATGGGTGCATTAAATCCAACAGATGTATATTTGTGTAGCATAAAAATCAACCAATCAATGCAAAAACACAGATATTACACATAAAACAAACAATTCTGAAAATCTCCCTGCAATAGAGCATGCTGGGAAATATTATATATGGTTCTATGTAGAACCCTTCTTGCCTTCCAAAGAATCATCAAAGAACCCTTTCTGGAAGAAAGGGTTTTTCTGATCAAAACGATTCTTGGTAGAACCCTATGCCTACCCTATCCCGTTAAGAACCCTTTTGGAACCCTTTTTTTCTTAGAGTGTACCTCACATTACAGCCTACACCTTGTTTACTCTTATTCTGAAAGTGGTGTAGAGGATTTCTCAATGTATTCTCACTTGTCATCAATCACAGTAAGCTTTACCTCCCTGCTTTCTAAAGGGAAAGTGAAATAACGCGGTGTAAATAACAATTACTCCTCCCAATTACAAGCTGTTATAAGAGTCGTCACCACATCACAGCGAACCCAGCTCGTTTATGTGTATTTACTCCAGCGTTGTCAAGGCTGTTGTTTGTGTCCCGGCCATATTCACATGCAGCAAGAACAACAATAACAACCGAGGGATTTCATTTGTCTTCTTTTAATTGGCCTATGTTTCTTCATGACTCCGTCTTTCCTACAAAGACTGCAGAGGACTGATTATGGGTTCCACTTTGGAGCAGCGGAATGGATGGAAGGATGGAGAGGTCCTGAGTCACATGGAGAGAGAGAGAGAGAGAGGGGGTAGAGAGAGAAAGAGAGGAAGAGAGAGAGAGAGCGAGAGAGAGTGTTTTTGTGCAGGAAGACGTCAGCGTTTGGGTCTAGTTTGATGTGTTTTTCTTCCACAAGTTCCTCCATCCTCTTCAATTACTCAAAACATGTTTCAGTAACCCATAGAGGGAGGGGATTTCCAATGGAAGAACTGCTAGCTAATGATAATGCCACATACAGTACATACTCAATGTCACTGTAGTACCGCTATGTTGCAGGCAGACAGAATCTGACCTATCAATGGACATCTGAAAGTGTTGGTATTGATATAATCCAGATTGCATTTTTGTGTCTTTATTGGAGACTGTAAAAGCTGAGTAGTGTGGTTGTGTGTGTGTCGGTATGTGTGAGTTTAGCTGGCTATCCAGTAGAAACCTGATCTCCTTGCGGTCTCCGAAGGTGTTAGTCACTACAGGCACTGTAGCATTCCACTACATTACATTAGGCTCCCAAAACAGTCTCAGTAACCATCATCTGAATTCTAATCACCTTCATATACACACACGCATGCGCACACACACACGCAATATGCGCACACACACACACACACACACACACACACACACACACACACACACACACACACACACACACACACACACACACACACACACACACACACACACACACAGTCTCAGTAACTGCCATCTAAAGCCCTTGACCTGACCTGCTGTGGTGCATCTGGGATGTGCTGGAGGCTGGCTGGAAGACAGGAGATATGAAGAGAGAATTGCATAAGGAATGATATTCTACATTACACCCACTTCCCCTCCTATGGTGGATTAACATAAAGCTGGTGTATTGTGGGGTAACTGGCTGTTTTGCACCTTGCCTTTACTCCCTACCTGCTCTCTGGGTGTGTGCATGCACGTGGGTGTGAACATTTGTGTGTGTGTCTGTGTGTGTGTCTGTGTGTGTGTGTGTGTGTGTGTGTGTGTGTGTGTGTGTGTGTGTGTGTGTGTGTGTGTGTGTGTGTGTGTGTGTGTGTGTGTGTGAGAGAGTGTGTAAGAGAACGTGTGTTTGTGTGCGTGCGTGAGTGCGTGCAAGCTTATTTTCCGTCTCAGGTGCTGAGTTTCCAGCCTTTTGTACTGCCCTTGTGAAGAGAAAAGAGAAATTCCACAAGGTCCTTACACACAAGCACTGTATAGAGAGAGAGAGTGTGTGTGTGTGTGTGTGTGTGTGTGTGTGTGTGTGTGTGTGTGTGTGTGTGTGTGTGTGTGTGTGTGTGTGTGTGTGTGTGTGTGTGTGAGAGTGTGAGTGTGAGTGTGAGTGTGAGTGTGAGTGTGTGTGTGTGTGTGTGTGAGGGTGGGGGTGTGTGTGGGGGTGTGTGTGAGAGAGGGTGTGTGTGTGTGTGTGTGTGTGTGTGGGGGGGGGGGGGGGGGGGGGGTATTGTGAAAGTGCTTCATCTGCAAATGAAAGGAGGATATTAAAAACACGCCCGACAGCCCATCATTTTTTATTTTATGTGGATGTGTGTAAAAAACGCACCTGTCTCTCGTTAAAGGCGAGCGTACTAAAACCAACCCTGCTCTCTCTTGGTGTCATCTGCCAGCCTGTGTGTGTCTTTATATGGGCGCAGGCTTTTATTTTTATGCGGGGGTTTTATTTAGGCTGACTGACTCTTCACAGTAGCCTTGGTTAGCCAACAGCCCAGGTTGTGTACTAATAATATACCATTTAGTAGACTAGAGTTTTTTTTAAAATTCAAAGCGACTTAAAGTACAGTGAGTGCATATTGTACATTTGTGGCTCCAGCGGGAATAGAACCCACAACCCTGGCGTTGTTAGTGCCACACTCTTACCAACTGAGCGACACAGGAGGGCCTATAGCTACTCTGTACTCTACTTAACAGTAGAGAGTAGACGAGAGTCCTGACTTCAACCATAATGACCCAAACAACAACACAGGACCTAGAAGAGTTGCTAAGGGGTAAATTCATTTGAATTCAATCACTTTTTGACGGCACCCCTTTTGATTTGAACAAAGCCTTCCATACATATTTGCTCATTGTAGAAGTGCTCAGACAGGGACTTTTTGGACATTAATGCCAAAACATTCAAGAGATTAAGGTGCTCAAGGTTGACCTATTTTGCATACCCCACCATACCAATACAGAAAAGAAAACAATTGAGATTGATATAATTTTAAAGCTTACAAAGCAGGGTTGCCAAACTGTTTTACAATTATGAATAAAAAAAATATATATATTATAATTTTTTACATTAAATGTCAATGATCTAATTTTTTTTCTTCATATTTGTATATTAATTGTTATAACTTAGACCCTATTTTACATCATCTGAGGTTTTTGTGTTGTGCCCGCCATCGGATGAGACACAACATGCTCTTGAATAGAGGGTGGGTGTCATGTTTTGGCTGATAAATGTACTATAATTGGAATAAAATAGAAATGTTTAATTTCAAATGGTACCACAAAGATGGTTGGAGGTCGACACATCCGAGAATGTTGCCTTGAATGGGAATATCTGTTGTTTTAAATTATACTATAGAAAACCTATTGAAATCTTAGAAATATAGATACTAGAATATTCATGACCATTTATGTTGACATTCGATGGTGGGTGGACCAGCGGCCATCTTTGTGGTAGTAATTAGAAGTAAAAATTGTAATTTACATTCATTTACATTTCAATGGTGTACCAGTTAAATTGCTGTGTACCAGTTAAATTGCTGTGGACCAGTTAAATTGCTGTGGTCTGAAAGGATATGTCCATTCTATGAACTCTATTTCTATGATTGAATTGACACCCACCCTATATTCAAGAGCATGTTGTGTCTCAACCGAAGGCGGGCACATACTGTATGCTACGACATATGCAAATATGAAAAAATGGGAGTTTTCACTCAACCGTTTATATTTTACAGTGATGAAGACACTGGTATGTTTCATGGTATGGTGGGGTATGCAAAAAGGGTCAACTTTGAGCATCTCTATCTCCTGAATGTTTTGGAATTCAGGTCCAAAAAGTCACTTTCTGACCACTTCTTCCATGGGCAAACATGTATGGAAGGTTTTATTTAAATTAAACAGCTGCTGTCAAAAAGTGATTTAATTCCTATGGATTTCCCATAAGGGCATAATGTATGGCAGTGCTTCTCCACTTCCCCCGTTGACCGACACCGGGCCCTGAGATGGTTAACTGGCACTAATTTAGTCAGTTCTACAGTGTTAGTTTAAAGGGATATGCTAGTATAGCATGCTAGTTGATCCTGTAGACTTCTAGTCATTGCGCTAACTTTAGTTAGCAATGGCTCCATCAACTAGCTTCAACTACCTTCAAACTGCACACAGAGAAGTAAAAAAGGTATCATGAGTTCATCTGACTCTCGGTAAGTAGAAAAAAGGGCTTAATTCACAAAATGTCGCAGTATCCATGTCCCCCCAAGGAGGAAAGAACACAGCTTGTCGGTCCCTGATATTAAAAAGAATAAGAAACATTAGTGTATGTATGGTCCCTCTCCAGCTTCCAGCCTAGAAAGTGGTGACTGGTGCAGTACACTACAGCTCATAGTGGTGCTTTGGCACATGGGCGTCTGTCTGATGCGATGTGGCCGGGTGGTTAGGGCTTTTTTAGAGGAGAGGAGGAGGAGGAGGAGGTGGCACAGAGCTGGAGATGAACAGAAGAGAGAGAGAGAGCAGGTCCAAAGGCAAGGCTGGTTACAGACGACGGCTCGGCTCGGCCCGGCACGGTCCTCAGATCCACCCATCCCAGCAAAGTATTCCATATGCCTCTCTCCCTCGCCATGCCTCCTCCTAGGCTAATTCTCTCCCTCCACTTTCTTCCAACTTGCGTTTGTTAGACGAATCATATGATGTAGAGAAGGCTTGCTTATTCCCTATATCCCCCAGTAATCTCACTTTGGAGGACCCTGTCTACTACTATATTACACTGAACAAAAATATAAACGTAACATGCAACAATTTCAATGATTTTACTGAGTTACAGTTCATATAAGGAAATCAGTCAATTGAAATAAATGAATTAGGCCCGAATCTATGGATTTCACATAACTAGGAATGCAGATATGCATCTGTTGGTCACAGATACCTTAAAAAAAAGGTAGGGGCGTGGATCAGAAAACCAGTCAGTATCTGATGTGATCACCATTTGCTTCATGCAGCGCGACACATCTCCTTCGAGTAGAGTTGATCAGGCTGTTGATTGTGGCCTGTGGAATGTTGTCCCACTCCTCTTCAATTGCTGTGCGAAGTTGCTTATTGGGGGGAACTGGAACAAACTGTCGTACACGGGTGACATGTCTGGTGAGTATGCAGGCCATGGAAGACATTTTCAGCTTCCAGGAATTGTATACAGATCTTTGCGACATGGGGCAGTGCATTATCATGCTGAAACATGAGGTGATGGCGGCGGATGAATGGCACGACAATAAGCCTCAGGATCTCGTCACGGTATCTCAGTGCATTCAAATTGACATCGATGAAATGCAGTTGTGTTTGTTGTCCGTAGCTTATGCCTGCCCATACCATAACCCCACCGCCACCATGGGGCACTCTGTTCACAACATTGACATCAGCAAATCACTCACCCACACGACACCAAACACCAGTCTCAACGTCATGTCACGTTCCTGACCTGTTTTCCTTGTTTTTGTATGTGTTTAGTCAGGGCGTGAGTTGGGGTGGGCATTCTATGTTATGTGTTTCTATGTTGGGTTAAATGTGTTGCCTGATATGGTTCTCAATTAGAGGCAGGTGTTTGACGTTTCCTCTGATTGAGAACCATATTAAGGTAGGCTGTTCTCACTGTTTGTTTGTGGGTGATTGTTCCTGTGTCTGTGTCTGTCGCACCACACGGGACTGTTTCATTTTCGTTCGTTTGGTTAGTCTGTTCTTGTTCGTGTGTTCTTCGTGTTTATGTAAGTTCACATGTTCAGGTCTGTCTACGTCGTTTTGTTGTTTTGTAATTTTCCAAGTGTTTTTTCGTGTTCGTCTTTGCTTTAATAAATATTCATCATGTCTTCACAACACGCTGCATTTTGGTCTGATCCCTACTACTCCTCTTCAGACGAAGAGGAGGAGAGAAACCATTACAGAATCACCCACCAACCAAGGACCAAGCGGCGTGGGAGAAAGCAAAAGCGATCGCAGGATTTCTGGACATGGGAGGAAATATTGGACGGTAAAGGTCCATGGGCACAGCCAGGAGAATATTGCCGACCTAAAGCTGAGCTGGAGGCAGCGAAAGCAGAGAGGCAGCGTTTTGAGGAGCTAGCCCGGAAGCAGGAGAAGGATCTGGGCTACACTACGTGGGAGGAGATCGACAGGTGGGCGATCGACCCAAGGAGAGTGCCAAAGCCCGCCTGGGATTCTCTGGCGCAGTGTGAGGAGGGATACCGGCGAATGGAGGCAGCACGACGACGCGGTAGGAAGCCTGTTAGTCAAGCCCAAAAATGTCTTGGGAGGGGGCTAAAGGGTAGTGTGGCGAAGTCAGGTAGGAGACCTGCGCCAACTTCCCGATCTTACCGTGGAGAGCGAGAGTACGGGCAGACACCGTGTTATGCGGTAGAGCGCACGGTGTCTCCTGTACGTGTGCATAGCCCGGTGCGGGTTATTCCACCTCCCCGCACTGGCAGGGCTAGATTGAGTATTGAGCCGGATGTCATGAAGCCGGCCCAACGCATCTGGCCTCCAGTGCGTCTCCTCGGGCCGGCATACATGGCACCAGCCTTACGCATGGTGTCCCCGGTTCGCCTACATAGACCAGTGCGGGTTATTCCACCTCCCCGCACTGGTCGGGCTACGGGGAGCATACAACCAGGTAAGGTTGGGCAGGCTCAGTGCTCAAGGGAGCCAGTACGCCTGCATGGTCCGGTATATCCGGCGCCACCTCCCCGCCCCAGCCCAGTACCACCAGTGCCTACACCACGCACCAGGCTTCCTGTGCGTCTCCAGAGCCCTGTTCCTCCTCCACGCACTAGCCCTATGGTGCGTGTCTTCAGCCCGGTACCACCAGTTCCGGCACCACACACCAAGCCTCCTGTGCGTCTCCAGAGCCCTGTTCCTCCTCCACGCACTAGCCCTGTGGTGCGTGTCTCCAGCCCAGTACCTCCAGTTCCGGTACCATGCACCAAGCCTCCTGTGCGCCTCCAGAGTCCTGTGCGTCCTGTTGCTGCTCCCCGCACTAGCCTGAAGGTGCGTGTCCTTAGCCCGGTACCTCCACTTCTGGCACCACGCACCAGGCCTACAGTGCGCCTCAGCCGGCCAGAGTCTGCCGTCTGCCCAGCCCGTCTGCCCAACGCTGTCTGACCTGTCCGTCTGCCAAGCGCCGCCTGAACTGCCCGTCTGTCCTGAGCCTTCAAAGCCGCCCGTCTGTACTGAGCCTTCAAAGCCGCCCGTCTGTCCTGAGCCTTCAGAGCCGTCTGCCAGACAGGAGCCGCTAGAGCCGTCCGCCAGACAGGAGCCGCTAGAGCCTTCCGCCAGACAGGAGCCGCTAGAGCCTTCCGCCAGACAGGAGCCGCTAGAGCCTTCCGCCAGACAGGAGCCGCTAGAGCCTTCCGCCAGACAGGAGCAGCCAGAGCCTTCCGCCAGACAGGAGCAGCCAGAGCCGCCAGCCAGCCATGAGCAGCCAGAGCCGCCAGCCAGCCATGAGCAGCCAGAGCCGCCAGCCAGCCATGAGCAGCCAGAGCTGCCAGCCAGCCATGAGCAGCCAGAGCCGTCAGCCAGCCATGAGCAGCCCCTCAGTCCGGAGCAGCCCCTCAGTCCGGAGCTGCCCCTCAGTCTGGAGCTGCCCCTCAGTCCGGAGCTGCCCCTCAGTCCGGAGCTGCCCCTCAGTCCGGAGCTGCCCCTCATTCCGGTGTTGCCCCTTAGTCCGGTGCTGCCCCTTAATCCAGTGGGGTTAATTTGGAGGGTGGCCATTTGGAGGAGGCTACGGAAGCGGGGTTTGACTATGGTGGGGTGGGGACCACGTCCGGAGCCGGAGCCGCCACCGTGGACAGATGCCCACCCAGACCCTCCCCTAGACTTTAGGTGGTGCGCCCGGAGTTCGCACCTTGAGGGGGGGGGGGTTCTGTCACGTTCCTGACCTGTTTTCCTTGTTTTTGTATGTGTTTAGTTGGTCAGGGCGTGAGTTGGGGTGGGCATTCTATGTTATGTGTTTCTATGTTGGGTTAAATGTGTTGCTTATATGGTTCTCAATTAGAGGCAGGTGTTTGACGTTTCCTCTGATTGAGAACCATATTAAGGTAGGCTGTTCTCACTGTTTGTTTGTGGGTGATTGTTCCTGTGTCTGTGTCTGTCGCACCACACGGGACTGTTTCGTTTTCGTTCGTTTGGTTAGTCTGTTCCTGTTCGTGCGTTCTTCATGTTTATGTAAGTTCACATGTTCAGGTCTGTCTACGTCGTTTTGTAATTTTCCAAGTGTTTTTTCGTGTTCGTCTTTGCTTTAATAAATATTCATCATGTCTTCACAACACGCTGCATTTTGGTCTGATCCCTACTCCTCCTCTTCAGATGAAGAGGAGGAGAGAAACCGTTACACGTCAACAGTGAAGAGGCGATTTCCAGGATGCTCAGATTTTCTCTGTCCAGTGTCTGTGTTATTTTGCCCATCTTAATCTTTTCTTTTTATTAGCCAGTCTGAGATATGGCTTTTTCTTTGCAACTCTGCCGTAAAAGACCAGCTTCCCGGAGTCGCCTCTTCACAGTTGATGTTGAGACTAGAGGTCGACCGATTATGATTTTTCAACGCCGATACCGATACCGATTATTGGAGGACCAAAAAATTAATCGGCCGATTTTTTAAAAATGTATTTGTAATAATGACAATTACAACAATACTGAATGAACACTTATTTTCACTTAATATAATACATCAACAAAATCAATTTAGCCTCAAATAAATAATGAAACATGTTCAATTTGGTTTAAATAATGCAAAAACAAAGTGTTGGAGAAGAAAGTAAAAGTGCAATATGTGCCATGTAAGAAAGCTAACATTTAAGTTCCTTGCTCAGAACATGAGAACATATGAAAGCTGGTGGTTTCTTTTAACATGAGTCTTCAATATTCCCAGGTAAGAAGTTTTAGGTTGTAGTTATTATAAGAATTATAGGACTATTTCTCTCTATACGATTTGTATTTCATATACAGTGGGGAGAACAAGTATTTGATACACTGCCGATTTTGCAGGTTTTCCTACTTACAAAGCATGTAGAGGTCTGTAATTTTTATCATAGGTACACTTCAACTGTGAGAGACGGAATCTAAAACAAAAATCCTGAAAATCACATTGTATGATTTTTAAGTAATTAATTTGCATTTTATTGCATGACATAAGTATTTGATCACCTACCAACCAGTAAGAATTCCGGCTCTAACAGACCTGTTAGTTTTTCTTTAAGAAGCCCTCCTGTTCTCCACTCATTACCTGTATTAACTGCACCTGTTTGAACTCGTTACCTGTATAAAAGACACCTGTCCACACACTCAATCAAACAGACTCCAACCTCTCCACAATGGCCAAGACCAGAGAACTGTGTAAGGACATCAGGGATAAAATTGTAGACCTGCACAAGGCTGGGATGGGCTACAGGACAATAGGCAAGCAGCTTGGTGAGAAGGCAACAACTGTTGGCGCAATTATTAGAAAATGGAAGAAGTTCAAGATGACGGTCAATCCCCCTCGGTCTGGGGCTCCATGCAAGATCTCACCTCGTGGGGCATCAATGATCATGAGGAAGGTGAGGGATCAGCCCAGAACTACACGGCAGGACCTGGTCAATGACCTGAAGAGAGCTGGGACCACAGTCTCAAAGACAACCATTAGCAACACACTACGCCGTCATGGATTAAAATCCTGCAGCGCACGCAAGATCCCCCTGCTCAAGTCAGCGCATGTCCAGGCCCGTCTGAAGTTTGCCAATGACCATCTGGATGATCCAGAGGAGGAATGGGAGAAGGTCATGTGGTCTGATGAGACAAAAATAGAGCTTTTTGGTCTAAACTCCACTCGCCGTGTTTGGAGGATGAAGAAGGATGAGTACAACCCCAAGAACACCATCCCAACCGTGAAGCATGGAGGTGGAAACATCGTTCTTTGTGGATGCTTTCTGCAAAGGGGACAAGACGACTGCTCCGTATTGAGGGGAGGATGGATGGGGCCATGTATCGCAAGATCTTGGCCAACAACCTCCTTCCCTCAGTAAGTGCATTGAAGATGGGTCGTGGCTGGGTCTTCCAGCATGACAACAACCCGAAACACACAGCCAGGGCAACTAAGGAGTGGCTCTGTAAGAAGCATCTCAAGGTCCTGGAGTGGCCTAGCCAGTCTCCAGACCTGAACCCAATAGAAAATCTTTGGAGGGAGCTGAAAGTCCGTATTGCCCAGCGACAGCCCCGAAACCTGAAGGATCTGGAGATGGTCTGTATGGAGGAGTGGTCCAAAATCCCTGCTGCAGTGTGTGCAAACCTGGTCAAGAATTACAGGAAATGTATGGTCTCTGTAATTGCAAACAAAGGTTTCTGTACCAAATATTAAGTTCTGCTTTTCTGATGTATCAAATACTTATGTCATGCAATAAAATGCTAATTAATTACTTAAAAATCATACAATGTGATTTTCTGGATTTTTGTTTTAGATTCCGTCTCTCACAGTTGAACTGTACCTATGATAAAAATTACAGATCTACATGCTTTGTAAGTAGGAAAACCTGCAAAATCGGCAGTGTATGAAATACTTGTTCTCCCCACTGTACCTTTGACTATTGGATGTTTTTATAGGCACTTTAGTATTGCCATTGTAATAGTATAGCTTCCATCCCTCTCCTCGCCGCTACCTGGGCTCGAACCAGGAACACATCGACAACAGCCACCCTCGAAGCAGCGTTACCCATGCAGAGCAAGGGGAACAACTACTCCAAGTCTCAGAGCGAGTGACGTTTGAAATGCTATTAGCGCGCAGCCCGCTAACTAGCTAGCCATTTCACATCGGTTACACCAGCCTAATCTCGGGAGTTGACAGGCTTGAAGTCATAAACAATGCTTGAAGCGTTGTGAAGAGCTGCTGGCAAAATGCACGAAAGTGCTGTTTGAATGAATGCTTACGAGCCCGCTGGTTTCTACCATCGCTCAGTCAGACTGCTCTATCAAATCATAGACTTAATTATAACATAATAACACACAGAAATACGAGCCGTAGGTCATTAATTTGGTCGAATCCGGAAACTATCATCTCAAAAACAAAACGTTTATTCTTTCAGTGAAATACGGAACCGTTACGTATTTTATCTAACGGGTGGCATCCATAAGTCTAAATATTCCTGTTATATTGCACAACCTTCAATGTTGTGTTATAATTACGTAAAATTCTGGCAAATTAGTTCGCAATGAGCCAGGCGGCCCAAACTTTTGCATATACCCTGACTCTGCGTGCAATGAATGCAAGAGAAGTGACACAATTTCACCTGGTTATTATTGCCTGCTAACCTGGATTTCTTTTAGCTAAATATGCAGGTTTAAAAATATATACTTCTGTGTATTGATTTTAAGAAAGGCATTGATGTTTATGGTTAGGTACACGTTGGAGCAACGACAGTCCTTTTTCGCAAATGCGCACTGCATCGATTATATGCAACGCAGGACACGCTAGATAAACTAGTAATATCATCAACCATGTGTAGTTATAACTAGTGATTATGATTGATTGATTGATTGTTTTTTATAAGATAAGTTTAATGCTAGCTAGCAACTTACCTTGGCTTCTTACTGCATTCGCGTAACAGGCGGGCTCCTCGTGAGGCAGGTGGTTAGAGCGTTTGTAACGGTTTTCTTCCAGGGGTGAAGGAGAGGACCAAAGTGCAGCGCGGCTAGTGTTAAACATGTTTAATAAAGAAACAGTAAAACACTACAAACAACAATACAAAATAACAAATGTGCAAAAACCGACACAGACCTATCTGGTGAAGACAATCACAGAGACAGGAAACAAACACCCACAAAATCCCAACACAAAACAAGCCTCCTATATATGATTCTCAATCAGGGACAACGATTACCATCTGCCTCTGATTGAGAACCATATTTGGCTGGACATAGAAACAGACAAACTAGACACACAACATAGAATTCCCACCCAGCTCACGTCCTGACCAACTAAACACATACAAAACAACAGAAAACAGGTCAGGAACGTGACAGAACCCCCCCCTCAAGGTGCGAACTCCGGGCGCACCCCTAAAACTCAAGGGGAGGGTCTGGGTGGGCATCTGTCCGCGGTGGCGGCTCCGGCGCAGGACGAGGACACCACTCCACCACTGTCTTTGTCCCCCTCCTTACCGTCCTTTGAGTGGCGACCCTCGCCCACGACCTTGGCCTAAGAATCCTCCCCAAGGCCCCCACATGATTTAGGAGGTAGCTCAGGACAGAGAGGTAGCTCAGGACAGAGAGGTAGCTCAGGACAGAGAGGTAGCTCAGGACAGAGAGGTAGCTCAGGACAGAGAGGTAGCTCAGGACAGAGGGGCAACTCCGGACTAATGGCAGCTCCGGACTGAGTGGCAGCTCCGGACTGAGTGGCAGCTCCGGACTGAGTGGCAGCTCCGGACTGAGTGGCAGCTCCGGACTGAGTGGCAGCTCCGGACTGAGTGGCAGCTCCGGACTGAATGGCAGCTCCGGACTGAGTGGCAGCTCCGGACTGAATGGCAGCTCCGGACTGAATGGCAGCTCCGGACTGAATGGCAGCTCCGGACTGGGTGACCGCTCCGGACTGGAGGGCAGCTCATGACTGTAGGGCAGCTCATGACTGTAGGGCAGCTCATGACTGTAGGGCAGCTCATGACTGTAGGGCAGCTCTGGCAGCTCCTGACTGGCTGGCGTCTCTGGCAGCTCCTGACTGGCTGGCGTCTCTGGCAGCTCCTGACTGGCTGGCGTCTCTGGCAGCTCCTGACTGGCTGGCGTCTCTCTCGCCAGCCAGACGGGCAGTTCAGGCGCCGCTGGGCAGACGGACAGTTCAGACGGCGTTGGGCAGACGGGCAGTTCAGGCGCCGCTGGGCAGACGGGCAGTTCAGGCACCGCTGGGCAGACGGACAGTTCAGACGGCGTTGGGCAGACGGGCAGTTCAGGCGCCGCTGGGCAGACGGGCAGTTCAGGCACCGCTGGGCAGACGGCAGACTCTGGCCGGCTGAGACGCACTATAGGCCTGATGCGTGGTGCCGGAACTGGAGGTACCGGGCTGAGGGCACGCACCTCAGGGCGAGTGCGGGGAGGAGGAACAGGGCTCTGGAGATGCACTGGAAGCCTGGTGCGTGGTGTAGGCACTGGTGGTACTGGTCTGGGGCGGGAAGGTGGCGCCGGATATACCAGACCGTGAAGGAGGACACGCGCTCTTGAGCACCGAGCCTCTCCAACCCTACCAGGTTGAATGGTCCCCGTAGCCCTGCCAGTGCGGCGAGGTGGAATAACCCGCACTGGGCTATGCAGGCGAACCGGGGACACCACCTGTAAGGCTGGTGCCATGTACGCCGGCCCGAGGAGACGTACTGGAGGCCAGATACGTTGGGCCGGCTTCATGACATCCGGCTCGATGCCCAACCTAGCCCTCCCAGTGCGGCAAGGTGGAATAGCCCGCACTGGGCTAAGCACGCGTACTGGGGACACCGTGCGCTTTACCGCATAACACGGTGTCTGACCAGTACGACGCCCTCTCACTCCACGGTAAGCCCGGGGAGTTGGCTCAGGTATCCAACCCGGCTTCGCCACACTCCCCTTTAGCCCCCCCCCAAGAAATTTTTGGGTGAGCCTCTCGGGTTTCCAGCCACTCTGCCTTGCAAGCGCCTCATAATGCCGCCTCTCCGCTTTTGATGCCTCCAGCTCCGCTTTGGGACGGCGACACTCCTCTGGCTCTGCCCAGGGTCCTTCTCCGTCCAGAATCTCCTCCCATGTCCATTCCTCCTTGTACTGCTGCTGCTGTTGCTGCTGCCCGTTGCCACGCTGCTTGGTCCGGGTTTGGTGGGTGTTTCTGTAACGGTTTTCTTCCAGGGGTGAAGGAGAGGACCAAAGTGCAGCGCGGCTAGTGTTAAACATGTTTAATAAAGAAACAGTAAAACACTACAAACAACAATACAAAATAACAAATGTGCAAAAACTGACACAGACCTATCTGGTGCAGACAATCACAGAGACAGGAAACAAACACCCACAAAATCCCAACACAAAACAAGCCTCCTATATATGATTCTCAATCAGGGACAACGATTACCATCTGCCTCTGATTGAGAACCATATTAGGCTGGACATAGAAACAGACAAACTAGACACACAACATAGAATTCCCACCCAGCTCACGTCCTGACCAACTAAACACATACAAAACAACAGAAAACAGGTCAGGAACGTGACAGCGTTGGACTAGTTAACTGTAAGGTTGCAAGATTGAATCCCTGAGCTGACAAGGTAAAAATCTGTCGTTCTGCTCCTGAACAAGGCAGTTAACCCACCGTTCCTAGGCCGTCATTGAAAATAAGAATGTGTTCTTAACTGACTTGCCTAGTTAAATAAAGGTGTAAAAAAAGAAAGAAAAAAAATCGGCGTCCAAAATTACCGATTTCTGATTGTTATGAAAACTTGAAATCGGCCCTAATTAATCGGCCATTCCGATTAATCGGTTGACCTCTAGTTGAGACTGGCGTTTTGCGGGTACTATTTAATGAAGCTGCCAGTTGAGGACTTGTAAGGCGTCTGTTTCTCAAACTAGACACTAATGTACTTGTCATCTTGCTCAGTTGTGCACCGGGGTCTCCCACTATTCTTTCTATTCTGGTTAGAGATGGTTTGCGCTGTTCTGTGAAGGGAGTAGTACACAGCGTTGTACGAGATCTTCCGTTTCTTGACAATTTCTCGCATGGACTAGCTTTGATTTCTCAGAACAATAATAGACTGACGAGTTTCAGAAGAAAGGTCTTTGTTTCTGGCCATTTTGAGACTGTAATCGAACCCACAAATGCTGATGCTCCAGATACTCAACTAGTCTAAAGAAGGCCAGTTTTATTGCTTCTTTAATCAGGACAACAGTTTGCAGCTGTGCTAACATAATTGCAAAAGGGTTTTCTAATGATCAATTAGCCATTTAAAATGATAAACTTGGATTAGCTAACACAACGTGCCATTGGAACACAGGAGTGATGGTTGCTGATAATGGGCCTCTGTACGCCTATGTAGATATTCCATTAAAAATCAGCCGTTTCCAGCTACATTAGTAATTTACAACATTAACAATGTCTACACTGTATTTCTGATAATTTTTATTTTATTTTAATGGACAAAAATATTGCTTTACTTTCAAAAACAAGGACATTTCTAAGTGACCCCAAACTTTTGAACGGTAGTTTATATCTACAACTACTACTGCTGCTATACTACTGACAGTGATTGACTGTCACAGCTACTACTAGCGTATAGGTGCATAGTTCCCCAACAGGCGGCCCTTGAACAATTTTGGCCCGCGGGTGATTTCATGAAGTTTTTTGAGAATAAAAAAATATATATATTTTTTTCATTGTTGGACATAGAAAACTGTATAAACAAGTAATTTAAATTTTGGAAATCTGTTCCAAAGTATTCCCACACATAATAGAGAGATGTATGTGATTGTATACAAATGTAAGCAACGTTTGAAATTATGTTTTAGTCCGATGTTATATCTGTTTGGGTTACTTGCGGTCAATTTGCAGTCTACAAATTATTTGTAATTATGTTCCCGCCCTGTGACCATCCGCTCAAGAAACAAATTGGCCTGTGGCTGAATTTATTTGATGATCCCTGACCTAGAAGTTTGACATGGATAGTGTGGGCCTGGGGGTGATAGAGTGGCGATAGTGGGTTCTAGTCCAGTGTGTTCTAGAGTGTGTGTGTGTTCTAGTCTGTGTGTGTGTGGCAGAGATACTAAACCTGTGAAGAACTAAGGAGGGGAGGGCAAAGGTCACTGTCTCCAAGCCATCTCCATGGCGATACGCATGTTACTGACCCACTTGTGGCTTGTATTGAAAGCATTGTGACACTGGACACAAAGAGCCTATAGAAATGGAACATTGCCATTTTGCTGTGTCATTCATCTTTTACTTCATTGTTAGAAGAAGCAGTGTGTGTGTGTGTCTCATACAGTGCATTCTGAAAGTATTCAGACCCCTTGACTTTTTCCACATTTTGTTACGTTACAGCCGTATTCTAAAATGGATGAAATATTTTTTTTTCTCAGCAATCTACACACAATACCCCATAATGACAAAGCGAAAACAGTTTTTAGAAATGTTTTCAAATGTATTAAAAAACATAAATATCTTATTTACATAAGTATTCAGACCCTTTGCTGTGAGAGACGAAATTGAGCTCAGGTGCATCCTGTTTCTATTAATCATCCTTGAGCTGTTTCTACAACTTGATTGGAGTCCACCTGTGGTAAATTCATGATTCAGGATTTGGAAAAGGACACCTGTCTATATAAAGCCCCACAGTTGACAGTGCATGTCGGAGCAAAAATCAAGCCATGAGGTCGAAGGAATTGTCCGTAGAGATCCAAGACAGGATTGTGTCGATGCACAGATCTGGGAATGGGTACAAAAATTACTAATTGGTCAGAGAGGTGACCAAGAACCCGATGGTAAATCTGACAGAGTTCCAGAGTTCCTCTGTGGAGATAGGAGAACCTTCCAGAAGGACAACCATCTCTGCAGCACTACACCAATCAGGCCTTTATGGTAGAGTGGCCAGACGTAAGCCACTCCTCAGTAAAAGGCACACGACAGCCCGCTTGGAGTTTGTCAAAAGGCACCTAAAGACTCTCAGACAATGAAAAACAAGATTCTCTGGTCTGATGTAACAATGAATTAACTATTTTGGCCTGAATGCCAAGTGTCACGTCTGGAGGAAACATGGCACCATCCCTACGGTGAAGCATGGTGGTGGCAACATCATGCTATGGGGATGTTTTTCAGCGGCAGGGACTGGGAGACTAGTCAGGATTGAGGCAAAGATGAATGGAGCAAAATACATAGAGATCCTTGATGAAATCTTGCTCCAGAGTGCACAGGACCTCAGACTGGGGTGAAGGTTCACCTTCCAACAGGACAATGATCCTAAGCACACAACCAAGACAACAGACATTCAGGACAAGTCTCTGAATGTCCATGAGTGGCCTAGCCAGAGCCCGGACTTGAACCCAATCTAACATCTCTGGAGAGACCTTTAAAATAGCTGTGCAGCAACGCTCCCAATCCAACCTGACAGCTTGAGAGGATCTGCAGAGAAGAATGGGAGAAATACAGGTGTGCCAAGCTTGTAGCATCATACCCAAGAAGACTCGATACTGTAATCGTTGCCAAAGGTGCTTCAACAAAGTATTGAGTAAATGGTCTGAATACTTATGTACTTAAAAAAATGTAAAAAATAAAATGTTTTTGCTTTGTCATTATTGGGTATTGTGTGTAGATTAATGAGGGAAAAAAACTATTTAATACATTTTAGAATAAGGCCATAATGTAACAAAATGTGAAAAAATTCAAGGAATGTGTCTGAATACTTTCCGAAGGCACAGTATGAAATCCTCTCAGAATGCTCTTATTGTACTCAAATTGTACAATACGGTAAATCCTTGTGACCTTTCAACTCTATCACTTCCTGCTATTTGTATCTCAAGGCTGATTGATTGACACACATCATAGATGAGAGATCTGAGGAAAGAATGAAGTATTAATGTTGGAGCTAGGGGACAGACAGACAGAGGTAGGTAGGTGTGTGTGTGTAGTGAGTGTGTGTGTGTGTATGGTGTCCGTGTGTGTGTGTTGTGTCACACTTTTAGCTGGGGACTCAGGCAGGTCAGTGGCACCTAAGGTCAGTGGTAATGCTTTTCTCCCTTTTAGTGCTGTGAGGCTGGATGTAACACTGCACACCCTGCTGGCAACTCTGTGTAACTGCACTGTCTGACACCCCATTTATTCAAGCGTGCTCATTGCTGGCTGGGGTGCTTAGGCCTTAAAGAGGCTGTAGTGTCACTCCGTCATGTGTGAAATACACACACCGTGCACACAGATGCAAGCCACAGGTAGTAGGGCTATGTGTGTTTTAATTTCAATAAGAGACAATTGTCTCAGAACATCACACTCATTATTGGTGACCTAACCTTTGCCACTCAGTCTGTCAATTGCCAGGGAATTGGGGTGGGAATTGCCAGAGACCTCACAATACAATATTATCACGATACTTAGGTGCCAATACGATATGTATTGTAATTATCACGATTCTATATGTATTGCAATTCGATACTGCAATTTTATTCAAATGTTATGTTCCAAATATATTGCACACTATATGTCTGCTGCAGACAGACAAAAGAGAACATGAGAAAATTTGTTTAGATTTGTCATGGGAATAAAAGTGCTGAGAACATGTTGACTCACTATTTAAAAAGAAGATGGAGAATGAAAAATACCGGAGTTTTGGCTCAGGTACAGCCGACTAGCACTAGATAACGCTACCTAGCAAAAACAATAACAATAAAACATTTTCATTTATTTTTTACAAATCAATACTTGAGGTCAAGTATCAATATAATATAGTGCAAATAATATTGTGATATGTGCCTGAATAGATTTTTTCTCCCATCACTAATGATAATTAACCTTCAAGTTCCCTGTGTTTGCTTTCATTCCTTGACCCTCCTTCTTCCTCTAATGCTAATCCCCTTCTAAGTGAGGAGAGACAGTCTGACGGGCCGGCCGTCGCTCATTGTGAAAGGAGTCATGATTCGGGTCAGGATTGGTAGAGCTCATACTTTAAGAAAGCACCCTCCCAGATTTGGGTCTGGGCTGGCTGGCTGGCCGGGGATAATTATTTTGTCCTCATTATGGGATCTGTTTTCCCCCGAGTCCTTCTCTGTGGTGAGCGTTACTGGATCTGGGACTGACAGTGTCAATAAAGCCAGGGGGAAATCTGACACATATGTACGCAGGCCAGCCAGGCCTCTTGTTTTGACAGGGCTGAAGCGGTAATGCTTCCTTTTCCTGAAGTATTTGGAAGGAGAGAAAAGGGGCTGTGAGTTGAAAGTCAATACCAACTTTCCAGATGCTTCTGTAGAACTCAGAAAAAGAAAAGTAAAGTTTTCCTCAATCAGGAGTCCCTGGTCTCAGTCTGTAATCTATCTGCACTGAACAAAAATATAAACACAACATGCAACAATTTCTGAGATTTTGCAGGTCATATAAGGAAATCAGTCAATTTACATTTACATTACATTTAAGTCATTTAGCAGACGCTCTTTTCCAGAGCGACTTACAAATTGGTGCATACACCTTATGATATCCAGTGGAACAACCACTTTACAATAGTGCATCTAAATCTTTTAAGGGGGGGGGGGGGGGTTAGAAGGATTACTTTATCCTATCCTAGGTATTCCTTAAAGAGGTGGGGTTTCAGGTGTCTCCGGAAGGTGGTGATTGACTCCGCTGACCTGGCGTCGTGAGGGAGTTTGTTCCACCATTGGGGTGCCAGAGCAGCGAACAGTTTTGACTGGGCTGAGCGGGAACTGTACTTCCTCAGAGGTAGGGAGGCGAGCAGGCCAGAGGTGGATGAACGCAGTGCCCTTGTTTGGGTGTAGGGCCTGATCAGAGCCTGAAGGTACGGAGGTGCCGTTCCCCTCACAGCTCCGTAGGCAAGCACCATGGTCTTGTAGCGGATGCGAGCTTCAACTGGAAGCCAGTGGAGAGAGCGGAGGAGCGGGGTGACGTGAGAGAACTTGGGAAGGTTGAACACCAGACGGGCTGCGGCGTTCTGGATGAGTTGTAGGGGTTTAATGGCACAGGCAGGGAGCCCAGCCAACAGCGAGTTGCAGTAATCCAGACGGGAGATGACAAGTGCCTGGATTAGGACCTGCGCCGCTTCCTGTGTGAGGCAGGGTCGTACTCTGCGAATGTTGTAGAGCATGAACCTACAGGAACGGGCCACCGCCTTGATGTTAGTTGAGAACGACAGGGTGTTGTCCAGGATCACGCCAAGGTTCTTAGCGCTCTGGGAGGAGGACACAATGGAGTTGTCAACCGTGATGGCAAGATCATGGAACGGGCAGTCCTTCCCCGGGAGGAAGAGCAGCTCCGTCTTGCCGAGGTTCAGCTTGAGGTGGTGATCCGTCATCCACACTGATATGTCTGCCAGACATGCAGAGATGCGATTCGCCACCTGGTTATCAGAAGGGGGAAAGGAGAAGATTAATTGTGTGTCGTCTGCATAGCAATGGTAGGAGAGACCATGTGAGGATATGACAGAGCCAAGTGACTTGGTGTATAGCGAGAATAGAAGAGGGCCTAGAACAGAGCCCTGGGGGACACCAGTGGTGAGAGCACGTGGTGCGGAGACAGATTCTCGCCACGCCACCTGGTAGGAGCGACCTGTCAGGTAGGACGCAATCCAAGCGTGGGCCGCGCCGGAGATGCCCAACTCGGAGAGGGTGGAGAGGAGGATCTGATGGTTCACAGTATCAAAGGCAGCCGATAGGTCTAGAAGGATGAGAGCAGAGGAGAGAGAGTTAGCTTTAGCAGTGCGGAGCGCCTCCGTGACACAGAGAAGAGCAGTCTCAGTTGAATGACTAGTCTTGAAACCTGACTGATTTGGATCAAGAAGGTCATTCTGAGAGAGATAGCAGGAGAGCTGGCCAAGGACGGCACGTTCAAGAGTTTTGGAGAGAAAAGAAAGAAGGGATACTGGTCTGTAGTTGTTGACATCGGAGGGATCGAGTGTAGGTTTTTTCAGAAGGGGTGCAACTCTCGCTCTCTTGAAGACGGAAGGGACGTAGCCAGCGGTCAAGGATGAGTTGATGAGCGAGGTGAGGTAAGGGAGAAGGTCTCCGGAAATGGTCTGGAGAAGAGAGGAGGGGATAGGGTCAAGCGGGCAGGTTGTTGGGCGGCCGGCCGTCACAAGACGCGAGATTTCATCTGGGGAGAGAGGGGAGAAAGAGGTCAAAGCACAGGGTAGGGCAGTGTGAGCAGAACCAGCGGTGTCGTTTGACTTAGCAAACGAGGATCGGATGTCGTCGACCTTCTTTTCAAAATGGTTGACGAAGTCATCCGCAGAGAGGGAGGAGGGGGGGGGGGGGGAGGATTCAGGAGGGAGGAGAAGGTGGCAAAGAGCTTCCTAGGGTTAGAGGCAGATGCTTGGAATTTAGAGTGGTAGAAAGTGGCTTTAGCAGCAGAGACAGAAGAGGAAAATGTAGAGAGGAGGGAGTGAAAGGATGCCAGGTCCGCAGGGAGGCGAGTTCTCCTCCATTTCCGCTCGGCTGCCCGGAGCCCTGTTCTGTGAGCTCGCAATGAGTCGTCGAGCCACGGAGCAGGAGGGGAGGACCGAGCCGGCCTGGAGGATAGGGGACATAGAGAGTCAAAGGATGCAGAAAGGGAGGAGAGGAGGGTTGAGGAGGCAGAATCAGGAGATAGGTTGGAGAAGGTTTGAGCAGAGGGAAGAGATGATAGGATGGAAGAGGAGAGAGTAGCGGGGGAGAGAGAGCGAAGGTTGGGACGGCGCGATACCATCCGAGTAGGGGCAGAGTGGGAAGTGTTGGATGAGAGCGAGAGGGAAAAGGATACAAGGTAGTGGTCGGAGACTTGGAGGGGAGTTGCAATGAGATTAGTGGAAGAACAGCATCTAGTAAAGATGAGGTCAAGCGTATTGCCTGCCTTGTGAGTAGGGGGGGAAGGTGAGAGGGTGAGGTCAAAAGAGGAGAGGAGTGGAAAGAAGGAGGCAGAGAGGAATGAGTCAAAGGTAGACGTGGGGAGGTTAAAGTCACCCAGAACTATGAGAGGTGAGCCATCCTCAGGAAAGGAACTTATCAAGGCATCAAGCTCATTGATGAACTCTCCAAGGGAACCTGGAGGGCGATAAATGATAAGGATGTTAAGCTTGAAAGGGCTGGTAACTGTGACAGCATGGAATTCAAAGGAGGCGATAGACAGATGGGTCAGGGGAGAAAGAGAGAATGTCCACTTGGGAGAGATGAGGATCCCAGTGCCACCACCCCGCTGACCAGAAGCTCTCGGGGTGTGCGAGAACACGTGGGCAGACGAGGAGAGAGCAGTAGGAGTAGCAGTGTTATCTGTGGTAATCCATGTTTCCGTCAGTGCCAAGAAGTCGAGGGACTGGAGGGAAGCATAGGCTGGGATGAACTCTGCCTTGTTGGCCGCAGATCGGCAGTTCCAGAGGCTGCCGGAGACCTGGAACTCCACGTGGGTCGTGCGCGCTGGGACCACCAGGTTAGAGTGGCAGCGGCCACGCGGTGTGAAGCGTTTGTATGGTCTGTGCAGAGAGGAGAGAACAGGGATAGACAGACACATAGTTGACAGGCTACAGAAGAGGCTACGCTAATGCAAAGGAGATTGGAATGACAAGTGGACTACACGTCTCGAATGTTCAGAAAGTTAAGCTTACGTTGCAAAAATCTTATTGACTAAAATGATTAAAAATGATACAGTACTGCTGGCTGGTGAAGTAGGCTAGCTAGCAGTGGCTGCGTTGTTGACTTTGTTTGAAAGTGTTGCTGGCTAGGTAGCCTCGATAACTGGCTAGGTAACCTCGATAACTGGCTAGATAATTACTCTAAACTACACAATTATCTTAGATACAAAGACAGCAAAGACAACTATGTAGCTAGCTAACACTACACTTATCAAATCGTTCCGTTCTAATGTTTCGGTAGAAGTTGGCTAGCTGGCTAGCTAGCAGTGTTGACAACGTTAGGACGGTGAAAATAGCTGGCTAGCTGACTTTGTTTGAAAGTGGAGCTGGCTAGGTAACCTCGATAACTGGCTAGATAATTACTCTAAACTACACAATTATCTTAGATACAAAGACAGCAAAGACAACTATGTAGCTAGCTAACACTACACTAATCAAATCGTTCCGTTCTAATGTTTCGGTAGAAGTTGGCTAGCTGGCTAGCTAGCAGTGTTGACAACGTTAGAAGATTCGATAATTCGCTAATAATCTAAACTACACAATTATCTTTGATACAAAGACGGCTATGTAGCTAGCTAAGAAAAAAGAAAAAGAAAAAAAAGTGCTAAGATCAAACAAATCAAACCGTTGTACTGTAATGAAATGAAATGAATTTAAATAAATGCATTAGGCCCTAATCTATGGTTTTCATATGATTGGGAAAACAAATATGCATCTTTTTGGTCACAGATACAATACCTTAAAAAAAGATAGGTAGGGGCGTGGATCAGAAAACCAGTCAGTATCTGGTGTGACCACCATTTGCCTCATGCAGCGCGACACATCTCCTTCAAATAGAGTTGATCAGACTGTTGATTGTGGCCTGTGGAATGTTGTCCCACTTCTCTTCAATGGCTGTGTGAAGTTGCTGGATATTGGGGGAAACTGGAACACGCTGTTGTACACGTTGATCCATAGCATCCCAAACATGCTCAATGAGTGACATGTCTGGTGAGTATGCAGGCCATGGAAGAACTAAGAAATGTTCAGCTTCAAGGAATTGTGTACAGATCCTGGTGACATGGGGCCTTGCATTATCATGCTGAAACATGAGGTGATGGCGGCGGATTAATGGCACGACAATGAGCCTCAGGATCTCTTCATTCAAATTGCCATCAATAAAATGCAATTGTGTTCATTGTCCGTAGCTTATGCCTGTCCGTACCATAACCCCACCGCCACCATGGGGCACAATGTTCACAACGTTGACATCAACAAACCGCTCGCCCACATGACGCCATACAGGCTGTCTGCCATCTGCCCGGGACAGTTGAAACCGGGATTCATCCGTGAAGAGCACACTTCTCCAGCGTGCCAGTGGCCATCAAAGATCAAATCAAATCAAATGTATTTATAGAGCCCTTCTTACATTGTGAGGCCGGTTGGAGATACTGCCAAATTCTCTAAAATAACATTGAAGGCGGCTTATGGTAGAAAAATTAACATTAAATTATTTGGCAACAGCTCTGGTGGACATTCCTGCAGTCAGCATGCCAATTGATCACTCCCTCAAAACTTGAGACATCTGTGGCCTTTTATTGTCCCCAGCACAAGGTGCACCTGTGTAAAGATCATGCTGTTTAATTACCTTCTTGATATGCCACACCACCTTTCAGGTGGATGGATTATCTTGGGAAAGGATGTAAACAAGTCTGTGAACAGAATTTGTGCAAAATAAGCTTTTTGTGCGTATGGAACATTTCTGGGATATTTTATTTCAGCTAATGAAGCAGGGGACTTTACATATTACGTTTATATTTTTGTTCAGTATATGATTGGACTGAACCATCGTACTGTGTGCACTGCATTGCAAACCCAGGGAGAATGTTTTGGTTGGAGGCAAGGTTACAGCAATCGTTTATTACCAGGCAGGGGCTGGTTATGGATCATGAAATATAATTGTTTTAATTTAATAAAATATTTGGAGTTATAGTCTTATAATCCATAATAGTGGAATTGAGAATTGGGATTGAGTTTTCCCAGGTGTGTGTGTGGGGGGGGGCTGTCCTGGGCGATTATTGGTCCCTTGGAAAGGGGTCGTTCCCCACCCCTTTGTGTCCCCCTGCCCTAACCCTGAGGTTGAGCTGCACTCCTTCACTCCTCCACACAGCACGTTGTTGGGTTACTTCTCAACCTTCCCTAAGTTGGGCATCTAGAGGGAAACACACACATGCTCACACACGCACACACTGTTTCTTGTCTCACACACACACTTGCATAGACAAGCGGAAAACACAAACACACACACAAACATAAGACACACTCCCTCGCACAATCACAGACATCCATATACACACACACACACTCACTCTCAATCTCTAATACCCAGGATAATGACAGTATCTGTATCAAACAAGCGGGCGGGTGTGCAGCAGGCTAACTCAGCTTTTCCCCAGGAACCGTCCGTCTGTTGTTCACACAAATCTCTGATGGGGACAGGAAGTTCACGTGATTCAGAGGAAGTGTTGCTGTTTGAACGTGTCTAATTACCTCAGACTCGTACTGACTCCCTGATCTGGAGAACATGAGACAGACATGTTGGTCCTGAGAACCAGGCTCGGGGGTGGGGAGAGACTCTAGACTGGCTAAACCACAGACCCTCTGCTGAAACTCCCCAACGTTACTCCTCTCTTCTTGACTCTGCTTTCCTCTCCTTCCACTTTCTCCAGTCCTTTTGGAAGATCCTGACCCTTTAATCCAGTCTCCGGTCTTTGTGTGTGTGTGTGTGTGTGTGTGTGTGTGTGTGTGTGTGTGTGTGTGTGTGTGTGTGTGTGTGTGTGTGTGTGTGTGTGTGTGTGTGTGTGTGTGTGTGTGTGTGTGTGTGTGTGTGTGTGTGTGTGTGTTGGGCCAGGTGTCTGTTTGATGGTAGAGTGGAGTGATTCCCAGTCTGCCCTTGCAGCCAGCCAGCCAGGCAAAAAAAATCTCATGGTTTGACAAATTTGACTTCAGATTCTGATATTTGTCCACGTTTGTCAAAAGGTCAAATTTCGAAGTTGCTCCACATCACATTTCGAGATGTTTTGGACACCCTGGGTTGGTCTTCCTGCTGCAGCTGCTGCTCATTAAGTTTAGTCATTCATTATGAATGGTTAAGTTAAGAGTTAACTTTTATGATAGGGTTAAAACTAAATTGAAAAAAAAACGAGTGCCTCACTGGGCTTGAACACGTGACCCTCGGAGCTGGAGCTTGCGGTTTACGCCAATCCGCCATCTCCGTCCACAATGCCCTATCAAAACCCAAGCCTACTTGATGGTAATAGCACTCACAGTTGCACCTAATGGATGGTTTTGAATGCATCTCCCGATGTCCTGGGTACCTGGACGGACGTGGGCTTTCAAATTGGATCTTGAGCGACCTGGCTGAGCTAGCCAGAGCAGTTTGGATCAGGCTCACAGAGTCGGAGTTTCTCTCTGATGCTGGAGGCCAGCTGTGAAGCAGCAGCACAGGCATTCAGCTGACCGGCTGACACACACACAGACACATGCATGCGCACAGACACACACACCAAACACACATACACTGAGTGTACAAAACATTAGGAACATCTTCCTAATATTGAGTTGCACCCACCTTTTCCCCTTAGAACAACCTCAATTCGTCAGGGCATTGACTCTACAAGGTGTCAAAAGCATTCCACAGGGATGCTTGCCCATTTTCACTCCAATTTTTCCCACAGTTGCGTCGAGTTGGCTGGATGTCCTTTGGGTGGTGGACCATTCTTTATACACACGTGAAACTGTTGAGCATGAAAAACCCAGCAGCATTACAGTTCTTGATACACACAAACCGGTGCGCCTGGCACTTACTACCATAACCTCTTCAAAGGTACTTCTACACTGATTGAATTGGATTTAACAGGTGACATCAATAAGGGATCATAGCTTTCACCTGGTCAGTCTATGTCATGGAAAGAGCAGGTGTTCCTATTGTTTTGTACACATCGTGCGCACACACACACACACACACACACACACACACACACACACACACACACACACACACACACACACACACACACACACGCTCTACTGGAAATCTGAGGGTCAGAACGGAGACCAGGTAGGCAACCACATATTTTCATATTTTGGTGGTGCTGGAGGGAGAGGAGGAGGATGAGAGTATGTGTGTGTGTTAGCTGGGGCCTGGGTTA
Organism: Salvelinus namaycush; assembly: GCF_016432855.1. Classification (NCBI taxonomy): domain Eukaryota; kingdom Metazoa; phylum Chordata; class Actinopteri; order Salmoniformes; family Salmonidae; genus Salvelinus; species Salvelinus namaycush. The sequence goes on from NC_052309.1 coordinate 55,287,734, forward strand.
ATATAATTATTTGTTGACGTACACTAGCTTGGCAGGCTTAACTGGCCTCGGGTTGAACTCTTTTGAAAAGCCTTACTCCCTTCTCCTCCCCTATCTCACCCCTCCTCACCCACACCCTACATTTACATGATAGAATAGACACGTTGAGATATTTATTTGATCTTCAACTGAATTGATTGATTTTACTTCTGACTTTTAATATTATTGTGTGGTATTTCATCAATCGTGTAGGCGGATCGGCCTTTAAAAGCCCTGAGCTTTGTTGAGTCAATGGATGGAAATTGAAGTGTAGAGGCTGTCGATGAGAGGTGCAAGCTCTTTCTCTCTTCTAACTCTTAGTTGCATTTTTTGACTTTTTGGTTCTGCCATACTCTCTTCTCTAATGCCCCTACTTTTTGTCTCTTTTTGGTTCCCCTTCTCTCCTGTCTCACCCTGAAATAAGTAGCTGGCTCAACTCCTTCCTGCCTGGTTCCCCCTCTTTAACGGTCCCCACTCTCTTAAAATTTCCCCAAGATGTCTTATTTTGTTTCCCCCTCTCTTCTCTCCTCTAACTCACCCTAACATAAGTGGCTAGGCTCAGCTCCTTCCTGCCTGGCAGCAGATGACCAAGTAGAACGCTTCTGTCGCAGAGCTGCCGCTTATTGGCACATGAAAAAAGAAGACCCACAGGGCAAAGAGGGGGAAAGAAATTATTGACTTCTCACCACAGCTACTATTTATTTTCACATTTTTTCTGATGGTCTGTTTGTTTTTGAGGCTGTTAGATTCTTGCCTTGGAGTATTTTGAGACAGTCAGACTTTGATTGAGCTGGATAGGAATGTCTTTAATCGTGGCTACAAAGGAGTGGAGAGAAGAAGGAGGATGAGATCTCTCTCCCCCAGCTTTTTAAACAGATATAGATGGAGGAGAAAAGGAGTAGACAGAGAAGAGGAGGAGGAGGAGTGACCATTGTTAACAGAGCAAGGAAATGTGTGTGCGCCCTGCGGTTTCTAGTCCCTTTGAAATGGAGACTCAGTGATTTTGGTTCCCAGGCCCCCTTTTTCTCAGGCCCGTACAAAACCAAATGAAGACATTTCAGTGTGTCTGTCTGTGTCTATGTTTGATGCTGTTTATAGCCCAGCGCCAGACTGCTGCTAACCGGACAAAGGTACAAATAGTGGCATCTGGACAATGTTCACATTCGGTTGATTGTAAGTGAAGTGTGGGCGTATCTAAAAAAGAAGATAATGCATATTCTTGTAAGCAATGCAAAACATAGACACTGTCACAAACAACAGCATTTTATACTGAACAAAAATATAAACGCTGTCACGTTCCTGACCTTATTTCCTTTGTTTTGTCTTTGTTTAGTTGGTCAGGACGTGAGCTGGGTGGGCATTCTATGTTATGTGTTTCTATGTTGGGTTCATGTTCAATTAGCCTGATATGGTTCTCAATCAGGGGCAGGTGTTTTACGTTTCCTCTGATTGAGAACCATATTTAGGTAGGCTGTTCACACTGTTTGTTTGTGGGTGATTGTTGCTGTGTCTGTGTTTGTTCACCACACGGTACTGTTTCGTTTCGTTCGTTCGTTTGTTCCTGTTCGTGCGTTTATGTTTTATGTGTTCTCAAGTTCAGGTCTGTTAACGTCGTTTATTATTTTGTAGTTTGTTTAAGTGTTTTTTCGTCTTCGTTATTATTATTAAAATTATTATGTATTCAACCCACGCTGCGTTTTGGTCCGATCCTTGCTCCTCTTCAGACGAGGAGGAAGACGAGCGTTACAAACGCAACGTACAACAATTTCAAAGATTTTACTGAGGTACAGTTCAAATAAGGAAATCAGTAAATGTAAATATATTCAGTAGGTCTTAATCTATGGATTTCGCATGACTGGGAATACAGATAATCATTAAGGTATCTGTAAGGGCGTGGAATAGAAAACTAGCCAGCATCTGCTGTGACTAGAGGTCAAACGATTATGATTTTTCAACGCCGATACCGATTATTGGAGGACCAAAAAAAGACGATACCGATTAATCAGCCGATTTTTTTACATTTATTTGTAATAATGACAATTACAACAATAATGAATGAACATTTATTTTAACTTAATATAATACATCAATATTATCAATTTAGCCTCAAATAAATAATGAAACAAGTTCAATTTGGTTTAAATAATGCAAAAACAAAGTGTTGGAGAAGAAAGTAAAAGTGCAATATGTGCCATGTAAGAAAGCTAACGTTTAAGTTCCTTGCTCAGAACATGAGAACATATGAAAGCTGGTGGTTCCTTTTAACATGAGTCTTCAATATTCCCAGGTAAGAAGTTTTAGGTTGTAGTTATTAGAGGAATTATAGGACTATTTCTCTCTATACGATTTGTATTTCATATACCTTTGACTATTGGATGTTCTTATAGGCACTTTAGTATTGCCAGTGTAACAGTATAGCTTCCATCCCTCTCCTCGCCGCTACCTGGGCTCGAACCAGGAACACATCGACAACAGCCACCCTCGAAGCAGCGTTACCCATGCAGAGCAAGGGGAACAACTACTCCAAGTCTCAGAGCGAGTGACGTTTGAAACGCTATTAGCGCGCACTCCGCTAACTAGCTAGCCATTTCACATCAGTTACACCAGCCTAATCTCGGGAGTTGATAGGCTTGAAGTCATAAACAGCGCAATGCTTGAAGCATTGCGAAGAGCTGCTGGCAAAACGCACGAAAGTGCTGTTTGAATGAATGCTTACGAGCCTGCTGGTGCCTACCATCGCTCAGACTGCTCTATCAAATCATAGACTTAATTATAACATAATAACACACAGAAATACCATCCTTAGGTCATTAATATGGTCGAATCCGGAAACTATAATTTAGAAAACAAAACTTTTATTCTTTCAGTGAAATATGGAACATTTCCGTATTTTATCTAATGGGTGGCATCCATAAGTCTAAATATTCCTTTTACTTTGCACAACCTTCAATGTTATGTCATAATTACATACAATTCTGGCAAATTAGTTTGCAATGAGCCAGGCTGCCCAAACTGTTGCATATACTCTGACTCTGCGTGCAATGAACGCAAGAGAAGTGACACAATTTCACCTGGTTAATATTGCCTGCTAACCTGGATTTCTTTTAGCTAAATTTGCAGGTTTAAAAATATATACTTCTGTGTATTGATTTTAAGAAAGGCATTGATGTTTATGGTTAGGTACACGTTGGAGCAACGACAGTCCTTTTTCGCGAATGCGCACTGCATCGATTTTATGCAACGCAGGACACGCTAGATAAACTAGTAATATCATCAACCATGTGTAGTTATAACTAGTGATTATGATTGATTGATTGTTTTTTATAAGATAAGTTTAATGCTAGCTAGCAACTTACCTTGGCTTCTTACTGCATTCGCGTAACAGGCGGGCTCCTCGTGAGGCAGGTGGTTAGAGCGTTGGACTAGTTAACCGTAAGGTTGCAAGATTGAATCCCTGAGCTGACAAGGTAAAAATCTGTCGTTCTGCCCCTGAACAAGGCAGTTAACCCACCGTTCCTAGGCCGTCATTGAAAATAAGAATGTGTTCTTAACTGACTTGCCAAGTTAAATAAAGGTGTAAAAAATAAATTGCCGATTTCCGATTGTTATGAAAACTTGAAATCGGCCCTAATTAATCGACCTCTAGCTGTGACCACCATTTGCCTCATGCAGTGCGACAGATCTTTGCATAGAGTTGATCAGGCTGTTTATTGTGGCCTGTGGAGTGTTGTCCCACTCCTCTTCAATGGCTGTGCGAAGTTGCTGGACTTTGGCGGGAACTGGAACACGCTGTCGTACATGTCAATCCAGAGCATTCCAAACATGCTCAATGGGTGACATATGGAACATTTCTGGTATCTTTTATTTCAGCTCATGAAACATGGGACCAACACTTTACATATGCTACTTTTCAGGGAAGGAACCAAAATACTCAGTCAGTTAGGAAAGCTAAGGCTAGCTTTTTCAAACAGAAATTTGCACCCTGTAGCACTAATTCCAAAAAGTTTTGGGACACTGTAAAGTCCATGGAGAATAAGAGCACCTCCTCCCAGCTGCCCACTGCACTAGGAGGCTAGGAAACACTGTCACCACTGATAAATCTATGATAATCGATAATTTCAATAAGCATTTTTCTACGGCTGGCCAAGCTTTCCACCTGGCTACCCCTACCCCGCCAAATCCACTGGCTCCAGGTCATCTACAAGTCTATAGGTAAAGCCCCGCCTTATCTCAGCTCACTGGTCACCATAGCAACACCCACCCGTAGCACGCGCTCCAGCAGGTATATTTCTTCGGTCATCCCCAAAGCCAACACTTCCTTTGGCCGCCTTTCCTTCCAGTTCTCTGCTGCCAATGACTGGAACGAATTGCAAAAATCACTGAAGCTGGAGTCTTATATCTCCCTCTCTAACTTTAAGCATCAGCTGTCAGAGCAGCTTACCGATCACTGTACCTGTACACAGCCAATCTGTAAATAGCACACCCTACAACCTCATCCCCATATTGATACTTATCCTCTTGCTCTTTTGCACCCCAGTATCTGTACTTGCACATCATCATCTGCACATCTATCACTCCAGTGTTAATACCAAATTGTAATTATTTCTCCTCTATGGCCTATTTATTGCCTTACCTCCATACTCTTCTACATTTGCACACACTGTACATAGATTTTTATATTGTGTTATTGACTGTATGTTTGTTTATGTGTAACTCTGTGTTGTTGTTTTTGTCGCACTGCTTTGCTTTATCTTGGCCAGGTTACCAGTTGTAAATGAGAACTTGTTCTCAACTGGCCTACCTGGTTAAATAAAGGTGAATTAAAAATAATAAACATTTTGCGTTTCTATTTTTGTTCAGTGTAGAATGTTCAATGGGGGCGAAGATTAGATACTGAATTTGCAAAGTTAGCAAGTATTGGATACAGTACAAGGAAAGTTAAATATTTTCTCCTCCCATTATTGACAGATTTTGATATCAGTAGTTTTATATCAGTAATTCCACAACGCTAGGTGTTGTGTTGCATGTGAACATATACAAGTGTGTAACATGATCGTATGGTATAGGCCAGTGGTCACCAACCGGTCGATCGTGATCGTAGACTGTAAAAAGAAGCCTCGAGCGCACAGCAAAGTTGATAATGTGAGATTTCAAAACATTTAAAACCATGACTAGAGACTCAACGAATAGCTGCTGTTTTATTAGTAAGTTCATGTTTAAGTTGTTATTCAGCACTATCAACACTTTGTTCAACAGTTTTTTAAGTCATAAAATGCTCGTTTGCTACTTCCACTCACTCTACAACCAACCAGCACTGCAGCTGCAATTAATGAGTATAGCATAGTGTTTCAATAAGCTTGCATAGGTATTTTTTGCGGCTTGTGTGTTTTTTAATATCAAGGAATATTTCACTTTCTCTGGTCATAGGAGTAACAACATGCATTGGTGCGACTTAAGTTTCACCATCAGCTGGAAGACTGTGTCCCCTTTTTTCAGTGAGAGGCGCTCTGCTGCTCCCTCCCTCCCCTCAGACATACCTTCAGATGCAGGCCATCAGTCCAGTAAAACAAAACATGTTATCTATTACTGAGCGGCAGATCTCGACTTACATTTTGACTCAGAAAGTGATCTTGACTAAGAAAAGGTTGGGGACTATTGGTATAGGCTATACAATAAAAAGAGATAGTGAAACCTGATTAAAAGCTAAAACCCTGAATAAGGATATTATTTCCAGGCGTTTCCTCTAAACCTATGTCAGGGTGTGGTGATGGCGGAGTAGTAGTTGTCATTATCTTTTTATTTTTTACTTCCTTTTTCTTTGTTAAAGGACCAAGTTCCGCTGTGGGTCTCTAATTTGGGCCTAGTAAACGTGGATAGGGAAAGCAGCTGCCAGGCTCCATAATGTAGTCTAGCGTGGCAAGGCTGGGCCTTGCCCTCAGACATGGCTCTAGACTAGAGATTCCTATGGGTTGTAGAATCCTATGGCGCCATAGGAATAACGCCATGTCTCAGGGCAAGGCAGGGACAGGACAGGACAGGCATTCAAGCTTCCTCCTCGCTACTCAGACTGGTCCTTCATTACAGTAGCAACCTCTGTCCATCTGTCGTATGGGAGACACACAGCTAGAGCATGTCGAGCAAGGTATTTTAGGGGGCAGATTTGGCCCGGCATATGGGTGTGTGCGTGTGTGTGTACAGTATGTGTCTCCAGCTGTAGCTGTGACTTCACACTGTCCTCTGTTTACAATAACATCTCCCCCTGTCCGTCTCTGTAAATACATAGTTCACATCCAGTTTACAATGTTCTCTCTGATTTAGCTTCTGTTATTGTTGTGTTTTGGGGACGACCCAGCTGCATCTGCATCTGAAGGCCAGATGTTAGCTGCGTCCCCTATATGGTGCACTATTTTTGACCAGACCCCTGATCAAAAGTAGTGTACTACTTAATAGGTTGCCGTTTGTGACAGATCCGTTGTTTAGATTAGTCTAACCCTGATCTGGTGCAGACAGACTTCTTGGCTCGCTAGTGTACAAGTCACTCTGTAATGATCAATGGTGTTGTAGTTTTAGTTACGTTGCCAATGCTCTGATGTCCATAGTTGTATATCAATCAGTTGTTGCACGTGTATAGTGGTCATAAACTAGGGCTCCACCCATGCGTGAGGTGGTTGACTTTGGATGTTTTTCTCCCTCTCTCTTCTCTTATTCTCATTCTTGTTCTCACTCCCTCTCACTTTCTCCTCTCTTTCCCTCCCTCCCTCTCTCCTTTCCTCTGACACGCTATAGCCGTGCGTGACTCATGACGTCAGGCCCCTTATCCCTTCTCAGGGTCCGTGCCAGCTGTTGATGTCACCCCTGGGTCTTTTTAATTTGGGGATTTTCGTTGGGGCCAGGGTGAGATCAGATCAGGGGGAGTCCCATGGTCCCATGACCTCAGCCCAGTGAGCCCACAGCCACATGAAGGAACCAGCGGATGGGGTGGGGTGGGGGAGAGAGTGGGTGCTGGCAGGGTCTGGCTGAGTGATTTACACTGACAGACAGCCATACATCTCTGCCCTTGTTGTTAATGTCACACGAAGGCATTTTCCTCTCGGAATGACAAACGCACTGGTCACCCATTTTCCTGGAAACCCAATGTTGAATTGGATTGAATTCTACGTCGTGCAGAAATGAGCGTTTGAATGAGGAAAGTTTCCTCTCATGACCTCTAAAAGCCAGAATGTAGAATATGTTACAAACTTACTTTGTCTGTTGCCCATGCGGTTGGTCCCTTTGCAGATAGGAATGCGACACAATATATCCACAGGAAAGTATAATTACATCAACTTTTCAAAGCGCTGGTAGTGCGTTAAGATTTCTATCACCTGAAGCATGCACACAAGATGAAAATACATGCACGCCACACATGCATACCTGCCGAGCTCCTGCACGTGTTTACATGGTCTGCGCATGCCAGCACTTTGATTAGGTGATTTAATTCTACTTTCCTGTGGCTATATTGTCTCTCATTCCTACCAACAAAAAGACCAACAGCGGTAACAGCCGGTTGAGTATGTTCAAATGTAATTTTACTCAACATGCTGAATTCAATGCAATTCATCGTTGGGTTTCGATGCAAGTCACCCATGTGTAGTGTTGTGCTGTAGGAGGCATTGCCTATCTTCTTGGTTTCTCTCATGCATCGATACCCTGATTGAGGGTCATGGTGTGTAGTGTTGTGTAGATGTGTTGCCTATCAATGATGCCTAGTCTATCCCGGCCAGGTTGTCGTGTGTGTCGTGGTGTGCGACTGACTCCAGCAGTTTGTGTCACTAACTTGGCTGCTATCTCCTTGAGCTCTTAAATACAGCTTTTCAGCAGCTATCTATCCCCTCCCTTTCAGATGGGATCAAATGTTCCAGCCAGAGACTAGCTCCTGTTTCCCTCCTAGCTTTAAATTAATGTGATGAGGGGATGGGCTAAACTGAACATCTCCCTCTCTCTCGCCATTTATCTATGGAGTTGATTGTGTTACGAATGTTCTCTTCTATTTATGCAATAAGGGCTGGGGATGGGGTATATATTGAATATGCCATGGCTTAAGGGGTATTCTTAGGCAGTAACATGAAGATTTGATATTTTATTCTCTAAGTGTGACAGAGGTGTTGTCTTTTTGATTTGATTTATTTGAAAGAAAAGCTTTATTTTCGTTGTGTCACTATTCAGTTATATAGATACAGGTAACTGCCAAAATAAAGGAAACAACACCAAAGTGTCTTAATAGGGCGTTGGGCCACCACGAGCTGCCAGAACAGCTTCGATGCGCCTTGGCATAGATTCTACAATCTGGAATCCAATTGGAGGGATGCAACACCATTCTTCCTCGAGAAATTCTATAATTTGGTGTTTTGTTGATGTTGGTGGAAAATGCTGTCTCAGGTGCCGCTCCAGAATCTCCCATAAGTGTTCAATTGGGTTGAGATCTGGTGACTGACACACACACAGTTTTTAAACCCCCTATGCTCCTTTGAGACCCCTCTTTCAAAGTCATGGAGATCTCTTCTTCTAGCCATGTTAGCCAAAATAATACCAGCCATTTCTATACTTGACCCTAAGCATGATGGGATGTAAATTGCTTAATTAACTCAGGAGCCACACCTGTGTAGAAGCTAGAGGTCGACCGATTATGATTTTTCAACGCCGATACCGATTTTTGGAGGACGAAAAAAAGCCGATACTGATTAATCAGCTGATTTATATATATATATATTTGTAATAATGACAATTACAACAATACTGAATGAACAATGAACACTTTTATTTTAACTTATTATAATACATAAATAAAATAAATGTAGTCTCAAATAAATAATGAAACATGTTCAATTTGGTTTAAATAATGCAAAAACAAAGTGTTGGAGAAGAAAGTTAAAGTGCAATATGTACCATGTAAAAAAGCTAACGTTTAAGTTCCTTGCTCAGAACATGAAAACATATGAAAGCTGGTGGTTCCTTTTCTCATGAGTCTTCAATGTTCCCAGGTAAGACGTTTTAGGTTGTAGTTATTATAGGACTATTTCTCTGTATACCATTTATATTTCATATACCTTTGACTATTGGATGTTCTAATAGGTACTTTAGTATTGCCAGCCTAATCTCTGGAGTTGATAGGCTGAAGTCATAAACAGCGCAATGCTTGAAACATTGCGAAGAGCTGCTGGCAAACGCAGTAAAGTGCTGTTTGAATGAATGCTTACGAGCCTGCTGCTGCCTACCACCGCTCAGTCAGACTGCTCTATCAAATCATAGACTTAATTATAATATAATAACACACAGAAATACGAGCCTTAGGTCATTAATATGGTCAAATCCGGAAACTATCATTTCGAAAACAAAACGTTTATTCTTTCAGTGAAATACGGAACCGTTCCGTATTTCATCTAATAGGTGGCATCCACAAGTCTAAATATTGCTGTTACATTGCACAACCTTCAATGTTATGTCATAATTACGTAAAATTCTGGCAAATTAGTTCGCAACGAGCCAGGCGGCCCAAACTGTTGCATATACCCTGACTCTGGGTGCAATGACCGCAAGAGAAGTGACACAATTTCCCTAGTTTAATATTGCCTGCTAACATGAATGTCTTTTAACTAAATATGCAGGTTAAAAAAAATATACTTCTGTGTATTGATTTTAAGAAAGGCATTGATGTTTATGGTTAGGTACATTCGTGCAATGATTGTGCTTTTTTCACAAATGCGCTTTTGTTAAATCATCCCCCGTTTGGCGAAGTTGGCTGTCTTTGTTAGGAAGAAATGGTCTTCACACAGTTCGCAATGAGCCAGGCAGCCCAAACTGCTGCATATACCCGACTCTCTTGCACAGAACGCGAGAGAAGTGACACAATTTCCCTAGTTAAAAGAAATTCATGTTAGCAGGCAATAATAACTAAATTATTGCTAGATACAAGCTAGATAAACTAGTAATATCATCAACCATGTGTAGTTAACTAGTGATTATGTTAAGATTGGTTGTTTATTATAAGATAAGTTTAATGCTAGCTAGCACCTTACCTTGGCTCCTTGCTGCACTCGCATTACAGGTAGTCAACCAGTCTCCTCGTGGAGTGCAATGTAAATCGGCCATTATCGGTGTCCAAAAATGCCGATTACCGATTGTTATGAAAACTTGAAATCGGCCCCAATTAATTGGCCATTCCGATTAATCGGTCGACCTCTAGTGGAAGCACCTGCTTTCAATATTCTTTGTATCCCTCATTTACTAAAGCATTTCCTTTATCACATGTATGTATACAGTTGAAGTCGGAAGTTTACACACACCTTAGCCAAATACATTTCAACACAGTTTTTCACAATTCATGACATTTAATCCCACTTGTCTAGGAAGTTCAATGCATACAGTATATCAACCATACACCATCAGTATGGACAGCTAGCAGTAGATTCAGTACACACTCATGGAGCTGGATTTGTGTTAAATGAGCACACCTTATTCTAATCTTCTCTTGCTCTGTTGATATCTTAATGTACTCTAATGTTTTAAAGATACATCAATAGGCCTATGCTACTATATGTATGGTGGTCACAGCAAAGCAAAGCAAAGCTGACTGACGTGATGAAACCACAGAGTTTGGAGCCACTATTGCGTTACATATTGTAATGTGCAACTTGGTAAGATCACAGTCGATTTGTTTCCCCGTCTGTCCCTCTGGTTTGGTTAAATGTCTGGTTTGGTTCTAAATCCTTGTTCGTTCTCTCTCCTCTCCAGTCTCACCCTCTGTCCCTGTGCAACACCAGTGAAGATGAGCGCCAGGAGTCTGACTTCATCAGCATCGTCAAGCTGGAAAGCCCGGAGCGCAAGGTGCCTCAGTGTCTGCCCCTGCTCGACAAGGTAAGACCATTTTACCCATGCATACCTTTGAAGTGCTATGGGAGGTTTGAGTGGTGGCAATGATACAGTTGAGCAGTTGAAGAAGTATCTTGTCCAAGTGAACGGCTTTCTTTGCCGGATCATACTGTATCTGTTCGGGCTGGAAATTGCCTGTGACCTCACAATACGATATTATCACAATACTTAGGTGCCGATATGATATGTAATGCAATTTTCACAACTCTGTATGTATTGCGATTCGATACTGCGATTTTATTCCGATTTGATGTTCCAAACATTTTGCTCTGCTACAGAGAGATGAGAGAGCATGAGAAAATTTGTTTTGATCGTCATAGAAATAAAAGTGCTGAATACGTTGGCTTACTATTTAAAATGAAGATGGAGAACAAGCTATAGGATGGCAAAAAAACATTTTGTACAAAATCGCGATATGTAACTGCATAGATTCTTTCCCCCATCACTATCTACCCTCCCCAAAAATTCCTTGGGGCTCTGTAACCTACTGTAACTCTGTGCCATACAACATTGAAATGTTCTCTACTGTGTAGCATACAATGGTTGTTTATTATTTCTTTCTGTTTGTTTACTGTGCATATCTTGGTTGGAACCAGGCAGTTGTCCTTGTTAAAGATTACCTTATCCATTTGAATGGAGGAGAGCCGGAGTGCTAAACCTTTTCCCCTGCCTTTTTTTCTGGCGCACTGTCCACTCTTAGATCCACGGTGCTTTAAGGATCCAGTCTTGAGTTAGTAGAATGTAGAATGTTGGCTGGCATTGAATGTGATTGTGAGGAAGTTATGCTGCCATGGCTGTGATCTCTCAGCGTAAAGGGATGTGATGTGGTAGGGGTGTGGGGGGTGTGGGGGATGTGGCAGAGAGCCCCATGCTTCCTGGCGCTGGATGTGAGTCACTGAGGCCACAGCTGTCACTGGTCGTACCCAGGATCCTGGGCCAGGATAGTAAGGCCAGGTGCTGAGCCAGGACACCTGCTGCTCCACGTCTCTCCAGGACAGATACAAATACGGCCATAGACACAGATAACGCTAATTACCCATGTTGCTATTGTTGTTACATGTTACATGTGTTACTAGCAAGCTAGCAGTTACTAGCAAGCTAGCGGTTATCAAATCAAATTGTATTGGTCACATGCTTGTGTTCCTTGCTCCAACAGTGCAGTAGTATCTAACAATACACACATATCTAAAAGTAAGAGAATGGAATTAAGAAATATATAAATATTAAGACGAGCAATGCTGGAGTGGCACTGACTAAAATACAGTAGAATAGTATACAGTATATACATATGAAATGAGTAAAGCAGTATGTAAACGTTATTACAGTGACTGGTGTTCCATTATTCAAGTGACCAGTTATTCCATGTCTATGTAGAGTTGAAGTCGGAAGTTTACAAACACCTTAGCCGAATACATTTAACTTTTACTGCCTCAGAAACCCGGATCCGGGATCACCCCCCACCCCCCCCACACTGATTAGCATCGCTAGCATAGCGTCACAATTAAATAGTAGCATCTAAATATCATTAAATCACAAGTCCAAGACACCAAATGAAAGATACAGATCTTGTGAATAAAGCCACCATTTCAGATTTTTAAAATGTTTTACAGGGAAGACAAAATATGTAAATCTATTAGCTAACCACGTTAGCAAAAGACACCACTTTTCTAACTCCATCAGTTTCTTACTCCATCAGGTGCTATCACCAATTCGGCCAAATAAAGATATTGATAGCCACTAACCAAGAAAAAACCTCATCAGATGACAGTCTGATAACATATTTATTGTATAGCATAGGTTTTGTTAGAAAAATGTGCATATTTCAGGTATAAATCATAGTTTGCAATTGCAGCCACCATCACAAATCTCCCCAAAGCGACTAGAATTACTACATAGAGCAACGTGTATTACCAATTTACTCATCATAAAACATTTCTTAAAAATACACAGCTCACAGCAATGGATAGACACAGATCTTGTGAATTCAGACAATATTTCAGATTTTCAAAGTGTCTTACAGCGAAAACACAATAAATCGTTATATTAGCATACCACATTTGCAAACGTTACCCGACCATTGATTCAAGGCAAAATTAGCTATAGCGTTATCATCACCAAAATACATTAATTTTTTCACTAACCTTCTCAGAATTCTTCCGATGACACTCCTGTAACATCATATTACACAATCCATATAGAGTTTGATCGAAAATGTGCATATTTAGCGGCACAAATCGTGCTTACACAATGGAAATAGTGTTCAACTACTCAAGCAATCTGCCCGGCGCCATTTTGAAAATACAACTATTTTTATCGAAAACTATTCATAAACTTGACTAAAAAAATACAGGTTGGACATGAAATGAAAGATGCATTAGTTATTAATGCAACCGCTGAGTTAGATTTTTAAAATTAACGTTACTAGACATACAGTGTGCGTTACAGCCAGACTAGTGCCGCAATAATGGCGTCACTAATCGCCATTATTGAGTTTACATTTTTCCACATAAAAACGGAATAACATCATAAATAGCTCTTACTTTTCGACGAGCTTCCATCAGAATCTTGGCCAAGTGGTCCTTTGTCCAAAAGAATCGTTGCTTGGTTGTAAAACGTTGCATTCAACTTCTGATATAGCAGCTAACAATAGCTAACAATAGCTATTTTGCCCCAACGTGTCCAAATCCTCAAGACGCAATACTGAGGAAATTCCTCGCAATATACTCGCATAATCTGATATAACTCGGTTTAAAATAGCTTCGTTATGATGCTTCTAACACCTATATCGAATTAAATTACAGACGGATACATCTAACGTTGATTACTGAGCGTTTGAAAATGGCATCCTGAGGTCCCTTTCTGCGTAATGGTCAGCGTCGAAAGGAAGGCTACCCTCACTCCTTGGCCTTTTATAACCTCTGAGAGCTACGTATAAAGCCCATTCCACTTCTCATTGGTTACTGACATCCAGGGGAAGGCGGGTGCAGTTCATGTCGTTCCATAGGATACACACAGACCTTTAAAACTGATCTGAGACCAGAGCTTCGCTCTCAGACATTCGCAGTACCTGTCATGGATTTCGCTGTAGAAAGAGTTCTGGGTCACCCACAGACATAATTCCAACGGTTTATGAAACTAGAGAGTGTTTTCTATCCAATAGAATTAATAATATGCATATTGTACGAGCAAGAATTGAGTACGAGGCAGTTTAATTTGGCAACACCCAGAAAAAATAAATGCTAACTGCTCCCCCTATTGACAAAAGGTTAAACTCAGTTTTTCACAATTCCTGACATTCAATCCTAGTATAAATTCCCTGTCTTAGGTCAGTTAGGATCACCACTTTATTTTAAGAATGTGAAATGTCAGAATAATCGTAGAGAATGATTTATTTGTCACGGCTGTTGAAAGGAGATGACCAAGGTGCAGCGTGGTGAGCGTACGTTTTATTTTATTTTAATCAAAATGACACCGAACAAAACAATAAACACTACAAAAACCAACCGTGAAGCTCAAAGGCATTGTGCCCTAAACAAAGTCAACTTCCCACAAAGACAGGTGGAAAAAAGGGATACCTAAGTATGGTTCTCAATCAGAAACAACGATAGACAGCTGCCTCTGATTGAGAACCACACCCGGCCAAACACAAAGAAATAGAAAACATAGAAATAAAGAAACTAGAATGCCCACCCTAGCCATTATTTCAGCTTTTATTTCTTTCATCACATTCCCAGGGGTCAGAAGTTTACATACACTCAATTAGTATTTGGTAGCATTGCCTTTAAATTGTTTAACTTGGGTCAAACGTTTCGGGTAGCCAACAATAAGTTGGGTGAATTTTGGCCCATTCCTCCTGACAGAGCTGGTGTAACTGAGTCAGGTTTGTAGGCCTCATTGCTCGCACATGCTTTTTCAGTTCTGCCCACACATTTTCTATAGGATTGAGGTCAGGGCTTTATGATGGCCACTCCAATACCTTGACTTTGTTGTCCTTAAGCCATTTTGCCAGAACTTTGGATGTATGCTTGGGGTCAATGTTCATTTGGAAGACCCATTTGCGACCAAGCTTTAACTTTCTGACTGATGTCTTGAGATGTTGCTTCAACATATCCACATAATATTCTTTCCTCATGATGCCATCAATTTTGTGATGTGCCCCAGTCCCTCCTGAGGCAAAGCACCCCCACAACATGATGCTGGTCACCCCCGTGCTTCACAGTTGGGATGGTGTTCTTCGGCTTGCAAGCTTCCCCCTTTTTCCTCCAAACATAATGATGGTCATTATGGCCAAACAGTTCTATTTTTGTTTCATCAGACCAGAGGACATTTCTCCAAAAAGTACGATCTTTGTCCCCATGTGCAGTTGCAAACCGTAGTCTGGCTTTTGAATGGCGGTTTTGGAGCAGTGGCTTCTTCCTTGCTAAGCAATCTTTCAGGTTATGTCGATATAGGACTCTTTTTACTGTGGATATGGATACTGTTGTACCTATTTCCTCCAGCATCTTCACAAGGTCCTTTGCTGTTGTTCTGGGATTGATTTGCACTTTTCGCACCAAAGTACGTTCATCTCTAGGAGACGCGTCGGGCAGAGATCCCTACGGTTGCGAGCGGTGCAGTTGCCGTACCAGGCGGTGATACAGCCCGACAGGATGCTCTCATTTGTTCATCTGTAAAAGTTTGTGAGGTTCTTAGGGGCCAAGACAAATTTCTTCAGCCTCCTGAGGTTGAAGAGGCGCCTTTGCACCTACTTCACCACACTGTCTGTGTGAGTGGACCATTTCAGATAGTCAGTGATGTGTACACTGAGAAACTTGAAGCTTTTCACCTTCTCCACTGTGGTACCATTGATGTGGATAGGGGGGTGCTCCCTCTGCTGTTTCCTGAAGTCCACAATCTATGCTCAAAAAAGACAAGAAAAAATTGCTGCATGTTGGTATGTTATGAATTTAAAGACATGGGGGGGTTTGGTGCTAAGCACTTCTCTTCTTCATGGCTGAATTAATGGGGTTTTAGGTTTACATCTGCGATCAATAGGTATAGATAATATCTATCTATCTATAAAATTTTATTTGGACAGGTATATGTTGGCTAAACAAACAGGAATACAAGTATGTGTTAGCCAACATCTGCCTGTGTAGTTGTGTAGAATGATCAGTTTGTTTACATGAAGATGCTTTCCTACAATCTAAATGAAATGTTATAGATAGATAATATACATTAGCCTGCTTGTTAGCCCACATTTGTGTAGTCTGTCTCCCAGCAGCCATAGCCCATGTTCCAGTCGGATGTCATTTGTTTACAGTGCAGCCTTGCTATAGCAGCCTGGCCGGCAGGCAGATCTATAGATAGATAGATACACAGACAGGACGTTGGTCGGTTGGCCACAGAGCTAGGCTTCATGTTGCACCCACCACCATCACACACCGTTCAGAATAGACCTTTAAGCAAACAAAGTGAAGCAGCTACAAACCTTGGGGGATAAGGTTTCATTGTAGTCTTTTTTTATTTTGTTTTTTTTCTAGAGGGTTCCTATCCCTGGCAACAGACACTGTGCACCCTGGGGATGTGCTAGATTCCTGATTTGTGGTGACTTTTCCCCCAAATGACCTCTATAAGCTTTTTTTTTCTTCAGTGGCTTGGATTTCACAATTAATTTTGAGCAGAGCTTTTGAAGTCGAGTGCTGAGCTGAGAGAATGCCAAATGTTTCATTACGATCAGGCTTTATCTCTTAAGGATGGCGCTCTGCTGTAGTAAACATCTCTTCCTTTTGAGAAAGAGATACTTTACTTTAAGCCACAGAGCATACATGCTATTTGGCTGTGCAGCTGGTCTGGCTGCCCCTGTCTTTTTCCGTTATGTATCCAGAATGTAGGAGGTACGTAAGCCTACTGTAGAACTGTGGGGCATGAGTTAGGTGTCCCATCAATCTCAATTTCCTGGAACTGCACACCCATAGTTAAAGACTATCTATGCCGGTGTTGCTGACACAGATTCATATCCATGTTAGCCTCAAATGCAGATTTCTCCCCATTTGCATTTGTAAACCGTTCTCTTCATGCAAATGTCTGGTTCAGGATTTCCCCACAGCTTTTCACCACATCAAATGGGTGACACTGACATAGGCAAAAGCCCTGCTTTTTTACCCAGAATGAACTGCTATGCAAGGACCCACCTGCTCAGTCTCAAACTACCCCCTGAACAATGCTAAACTCCGGCTGAAAAGAATTCCCAGCAAATATCACAAAACAGCCAGTAGGCCGTGGTCTAAACATTCGACGGAAGTTCCGTTTGTAATGAATATAACTAGCTCACAGTGGGGCTGGATAGGACAAACTGTGATAATATTCCGAAAGTCTAAACCAGTCGTGTCAAACATACGGTGTGGGGGGGGTGAACGAACTCAATACATTTTAAAATGACTAAAACCAAATCTAAACTGTGTAGAATAAAGGGCCTACATTCATATCGTTTCTAGACTTTCCAGCTCGCTAATAATCACTAGACAGTCAGGCAGCATTAAAGATTCCAAAAATGATCGATAGAGGATCATTTTTTTGCATATTTTGATGGCATGGAAATATAAAACAATGTCAGTGCGGTCCTCCAGACCTCGTTGAAGACCGAATGCACACACAGACACACATACACACAGAGGGTGACACTGACCCCAGGCTGTTCCTGCCTGCCTGGTGGTTTCTGAGCGGGGGTTGGAGTGGAAACGTGTGGCCTGCTTTGCTTCTTGGCCTGTTTTCGTTCAGTAGCAAAGAAGTCAAATGTTTATTTCTCAGGGGAGAAGAATCAAGAGCAGAAAGCTCTTGAGAACATCTGGAAAGGGGCCGATCTGAAGCTTTGAGGGTTTAAATACAAAACGCTGTCTGTCTTTTGTGGCTGTCTGAATCAGTTCCATTAGTCTAGATCTGTAAGTGACAATAAAATAATATTCAGTACTCAGCTCAAAAGTGTTGAGTCTGGGACTACCCACATTTGATTATATCAGGACATGCCGCATAGCTTAATGCTGTGTGTCTTCAATCTCTCTCTCCCTGGACCCAGAGATGTGTTCCCACAGTGAGTGGACCCACACTGGCAGCCCTTCCCATTTTCCATCCCAGGCCTATTTCCCATCCCTGTTTCTGGGGCACCCAGGCCAGAGCAGCACCTGGCCTCCCTCTCAGCTCTCCCCCAGATTCCTGTCTCTCTGTCCCTCTGATCCATTGGCTGCGCCGGGGCCCCTGCAGCTCTGGGCAGAATCCATTTAAGCACGTTCAGTTCCTTTGAAGCATTGCAAAACAAAGAATATAGAACAACATTTTTGACCACCGAGATTTGTAACTTGTTTGAGAGCTTTTCATGCAAATGAGCTTTTCATATTATATGAATAGATGGAAACCACGTCAGCCTTTTTGCTATCTGTTTTTCACTTTTTATGTCTTTGAAAGTGAGGGGTCAAGGTAAAGAGTGGCCCCTCTTCTTCTCCTTTCCTTTTCCTGGCATGTCAACCGATATATCAAACTGGGGGGCACTTCTTTGAGGCAGACTAATATAGTTTATGGTTCATTCATCTACTCTACTCTAATTAGCTGACTAGTCTGTCTGATAGTGACTGGATAGTGAAGCACTAAACACTGACTGACAACCCACCTTAATGCCCCCTCCCTGCTTTTACCTGGAGCTGTTTGATATGAACTGTTCAAGCCGTTAGTTTTCACCCTAGGCAATGCCTATCACCATCATTCTTTCTCTGTGGCAACTGCAACATTCATATATAACCTCCTCTCTGTCTCTGTGGCTTTCTTTCAGGTGTCTTTTCTGCTCTCCCAATGTGCGTTTGTGTGAGTGTGCGTGTGTATGCGTGTGTTAGGGCTGGGTGGTAAACCGTAAAAAATATACTGGTATTCATTCACAGATTGGTTTGGATTTTTACTTTACCTTATATAACTGTATTTTAATGTTTGATTTGTTACATTAAATAATTCAGTAATGACTCAGAAGAATTATGGCAATCATCTGTTTTTATCACCAGTAAGAAACTGCTAACAGCTGAGAACTGCTAGCTAGCTATCTTGCTAGCACAACTATAACTACTAAGCACAACAAGTCAACCAAACAGCATGATCATTGTACAAGTGCACCTGGTGCCGGGACAATAAAAAGCCACTCAAGTTTTGAGGGAGCGTGCAATTGACAAGCTGAATGCAGAAATGTCCACCAGAGCTGTTGCCAGAGAATTGAATGTTAATTTCTCTACCATAAGCCGACCTCCAAAGTCATTTTAGAGAATTTGGTAGTACGTCCAACAGGCCTCACAACCACAGACCACATGTAACCACTCCAGCCCAGGACCTCCACATCTGGCTTCTACACCTGAGGGATAGTCTGAGACCAGCCACCCGGACAGCTGATGAAACTGTAGGTTTGCACAACAAAATAATTTCTGCACAAACTGTCAGAAACTGTCTCAGGGTAGCTCATCTGCGTGCTCGTCGTCCTCACCAGGGTCTTGACCTGATTGCAGTTCGGCGTCGTATCCGAGCTCAGTGGGCAAATGCTCACCTTCGATGGAGAAGTGTGCTCTTCACAGATGAATCCCGGTTTCAGCGGCACCGGGCAGATGGCAGACAGCATGTATGGCGTCGTGTGGGCGAGCGGTTTGCTGACGTCAACGTTGTGAACATTGTGCCCCATAGTGGCGGTGGGGCTATGGTATGGACAGGCATAAGCTACGGACAACGAACACAATTCCATTTTATCGATGGCAATTTGAATGCACAGAGATACTGTGACAAAATCCTGAGGCCCATTGTCGTGACATTCATCCGCCGCTATCACCTCAATGTTTCAGCATGATAATTCCTGGAAGCTGAAAATGTCCCAGTTCTTGCATGCTCACCAGACATGTCACCCATTGAGCTTGTTTGGGATGCTCTGGATCGACGTGTACGACAGCGTGTTCTTGTTCCTGCCAATATCAAGCAACTTCTCACAGCCATTGAAGAGGAGTGGGACAACATTCCACAGGCCACAATCAACAGCCTGATCAACTATATGCGAAGGAGGTCTCGCTGCATGAGGCAAATGGTGATCCACGCACCTACCTTTTTTTTAAGGTATCTGTGACCGACGAATGCAATTCTGTATTGACAGTCATTTGAAATCCATAGATTAGGGCCTAATGAATTTATTTCAATTGACTGATTTCCTTATATGAACTGTAATTGTTGCGTTTGCGTTTATATTTTTGTTCAGTGTACATTCTGTTCTCAGCGTCAATAAATCTCTCTCTATACTCTATCTTGTTAAGTGTGTTCAGGTGTGCTGGCCATCCCTTAACGCTCCAATCCCGCTCCAATAGATTTGACAACATCCGGTGAAATCGCAGAGCGCCAAATTCAAACTACAGAAATATAAATATTCAACATTCACGAAAATATAAGTGTAATACATCAAAATAAAGGTTAACTTCTTGTTAATCCAGCCGCTGTGTCAGATTTCAAAAAGGCTTTACGGCGAAAGCACACCATGCGATTATCTGAGGACAGTGCCCCGCATACATGAAAATCTTTTTTCAACATGGCAGGTGCGACACAAAAGTCAGAAATAACGATGCCTTACCTTTGAAGATCTTCATCTTTATGCAATCCCAAATGTCTCAGTGACACAATGAATGGTCGTTTTGTTCGATAAATTCCTTCTTTATATCCCCAAAATGTCCATTTATTAGGCGCGTTTGATTCAGAAATACACCGGTTCCAACTCGCCCAACATGACTACAAAGTATCTAATAAGTTACGTAACTTGGGCCAAACATTTCAAACATTTCTAATCCAACCTCAGGAACCCTAAAATGTAAATAATCTATACAATTTAAGACGGGATAAACAGTTTCCAATACCAAAGAAAAACAACACAGAGCGCACTCTTGTTTCCGCGCACCAAAAGACTAGAGACCTTCTGATTGACACATAGAAAGAATAGGACTACTTCTTAAATTCTCAAAAGAAAAACATTGAACAACTTCTAAAGACTGTTGACATCTAGTGGAAGCCATAGGAACTGCAATCTGGGCCCTAATAAATCAGGTTTCCCATAGAAAAGCATTGGAAAACACAATGACCTCAAACTTTTTTTGCCCTGGATGGATTGTGCTCGAGGTTTCGCCAAATCAGTTCTCGCCAAATCAGTTCTGTTATACTCACAGACATTGTTTTAACAGTTTTAGAAACTTTAGAGTGTTTTCTATTCAATACTACCATGCATATGCATATCCTAGCTTCTGGGCCTGAGTAACAGGCAGTTTACTTGGGGCACGCTTTTCATCCGGACGTGAAAATACTGCCCCCTATCCCGAAGAACTTTTAAAGGGACATTTAAAAGAACAAAAAACATATTGATCTGCATTACCACCCCAACATCATCATACATTACATTACCTGAAGTATGTGGACACCTGCTCGTCGAACCTCTCATTCCAAAATCATGGACATTAATAGGGAGTTGGTCCCCCTTTGGTGCTATAACAGCCTCCACTTTTCTGGAAAGGCTTTCCACTAGACTAGATGTTGGAACATTCCATTCAGCCACAAGAGCATTACTACGGTCTGGCACTGATGTTGGGTGATTAGACCTGGCTCACAGTCGGCGTTCCAATTCATCCCAAAGGTGTTCGATGGGGTTGAGGTCAGGGCTCTATGCAGGCCAGTCAAGTTCTTCCACACCAATCTCAACAAACCATTTCTTTATGGACCTCACTTTGTGCACAGGGGCATTGTCATGCTGAAACAGGAAAAGGCCTTCCCCAAGCTGTTTCCACAAAGTTGGAAGCACAGAATCATCTAGAATGTCATTGTATGCTGTAGCGTTATGATATCCCTTCACTGGAACTAAGGGGCCTAGCCCGAACTATGAAAAACAGCCCCAGACCATTATACCTCCTCCACCAAACTTTACATTTGGCACTATGCATTCGGGCAGGTAGTGTTCTCCTGGCATGCTTTGGACTGCCAGATGGTGAATCATGATTCCTCACTCCAGAGAACGCGTTTCCACTGCTCCAGAGTCCAATAGCGGTGAGCTTTACACCTCTCCAGCCAACGCTTGGCATTGCGCATTGTAATCTTAGGTTTGTGTGCGGCTGCTCGGCCATGAAAACCCATTTCATGAAGCTCCCGACGAACGATGCTGACTTTGCTTCCAGAGGCAGTTTGGAACTCAGTAGTGAGTGCTGCAACCGAAAACAGACGATTTTTTTTTTTACAAGCTTCAGCACTCGACAGTCCCGTTCTGTGTGCTTGTGTGGCCTACCGCTTCACGGCTGAGCCGTTGTTGCTCCTAGACGTTTCCACTTCACAATAACAACACTTACAGTTGACCGGGGCAGCTCTTGCAGGGCAGAAATTTGACGAACTTGTTCGAAAGGTGGCATCCTATGGCGGTGCGACTTTGAATGTCACTGAGCTCTTCAGTAAGGCCATTCTACTGCCAATGCTTGTCTATAGAGATTACATGGCTGTGTGCTAGATTGTGTACACCTGTCTGCAACGGGTGTGGCTGAAATAGCCGAATCTACAAACGTGAAGGCGTGTCCCCATACTTTTGTATATATGGTATATGTGAAAATTGCTCGTTTCTATGTTTTGTAGCAAAAAGATAGAGGAAGATAAGTGTTTCCAGTAACATCATCAACCAAGTAGTAGGCAAGTAGTAGGCAATCTTCACATATGTTGATGTTGGGGTGGTGCTGGAGATGATGAATATAAAGTTGCACATTTTAGAAATGTCCTTTTAATGAGTGCTTGTTTCCTTTGAATTGGGGTCTGTTTGAATAGACTAAAATGAACAGCTTTGTATGCGTAAAAAAAACATTGCATGCTAGTTCCATCCTGCTGGCACAGTAGACTATTTCTAAGCACAGAGGATTATAGGTTTGAATCTCACTGATGCAGTGCCACCATAAAAAATATGTGTTTGCATTATTAATACCTAAGCAAATTAATTTCCATGTGTCCTCTGTGCTTATAGTTCAAAACAGTTTACCCAAACTAAGCTACTGTAGCAGTGTTATTAAAAGTCTTATTTAAACATGTTCTCAGAATGTTATTTTATGACCTTCAAATAACCTATAATTTCTGTTCTCAGAACGTTAATAAAACCTCCCAGAAAAACTTTGAGGGAATCATAGTAAAACGTTCTCAGAACCTCTCTGCAACCTAAAAATGAACAGTCTATGACTGGGGTGGATGGGGTCTTCTAGGGCCTTCCTCTGACACCGCCTGGTGTAGAGGTCCTGGATGGCAGGCAGCTTAGCCCCAGTGATGTACTGGGCCATACGCACTACCCTCTGTAGTGCCTTGCTGTCGGAGGATGAGCGTCACTGCCTGCCGTACCAGGCAGTGTGGAGTGCAATAGAGATTGCATCATCTATGTATCTGTTTGGGCGGTATGCAAATTGGAGTGGGTCTAGGGTTTCTGGGATAATGGTGTTGATGTGAGCCATTACCAGCCTTTCAACGCACTGCATGGCTACGGACGTGAGTGCTACGGGTCTGTAGTCATTTAGGCAGGTTGCCTTTGTGTTCTTGGGCACAGGGACTATGGTGGTCTGCTTGAAGCATGTTGGTATTACAGACTCAATCAGGGACATGTTGAAAATGTCAGTGAAGACACCTGCCAGTTAGTCAGCACATGCCCGGAGCACACGTCCTGGTAATCCGTCTGGCCCCGCAGCCTTGTGTATGTTGACCTGTTTAAAGGTCTTACTCACGGAGAGCGTGATTACACAGTCATCCGGAACAGATGATGCTCTCATGCATGCCTCAGTGTTGCTTGCCTCGAAGCGAGCATAGAAGTGATTTAGCTCGTCTGGTAGGCTCGTGTCACTGGGCAGCTCGCGGCTGTGCTTCCGTTTGCAGTCTGTAATAGTTTGCAAGCCCTGCCACATAAGATGATGTTCGGAGCCGGTGTAGTATGATTCAATCTTAGCCCTGTATTGACGCTTTGCCTGTTTGATGGTTTGTCGCAGGGTATAGCAGGATTTCTTGTAAGCTTCCGGGTTAGAGTCACGCACCTTGAAAGCGGCAGCTCTACCCTTTAGCTCAGTGCGAATGTTGCCTGTAATCCATGGCTTCTGGTTGGGGTATGTACGTACAGTCACTGTGGGGACGACGTCCTCGATGCACTTATTGATAAAGCCAGTGACTGATGTGGTGTACTCCTCAATGCCATCGGAAGAATCCCGGAACATGTTCCAGTCTGTGATAGCAAAACAGTCCTGTAGATGATCTGCTTCATCTGACCACTTTTTTATAGACCGAGTCACTGGTGCTTCCTGCTTTCATTTTTGCTTGTAAGCAGGAATCAGGAGGATAGAGTTGTGGTGGGATTTACCAAATGGAGGTATTTTCCCGATCCATGCAGTGGCCTCCATCGTTCCCGGTCCATTACGTTTATGGGATGATATTATGAGGGACGTGCGGGCGACGCTCACAGGGCTTTTGATGAAGGAAAACAATGGGAACCTTTGTAGTGGCCTCCCCTCCCTGCCCTTCACCACCAGCATACACACACACACACACACAAACGCACACATACCAGAGACATACCGCACACACATACATACCACCCACATACCATACACATACCGCAAACACACACGTACCGCACACACTCCACACACTCACCACACACACACACACAAACCACACACACAAACACACACACGCATACACACAAACCTCACACAGCACACACACACACACACACACACACACACACACACACACACACACACACACACACACACACACACACACACACACACACACACACACACACACACACACACACACACACACACCCTGCCAACATCAGCAGCAGTCTCCTCCAGAGCAAGCTCTCTGACTCCACAGTGCCAGAAATAAAAAAGTATTCAAACAATGTGGAGGAAGGAACAAAGTAGAGTTAGCCTGGGCCCCGAGCCGTGGCTTTCAGTGTTGTGACTGAGGTCAGTCTCTTTCTTTCTCTAGTGGTGGTTCTGTCTTCGTCTTTTCTGTCAGGGCTGACCTCCACTCCGACCTCTGATCTCCACACTCTGACAAGCGCTATTCTATGGAAAGGTTAAACTTCACTACAATACTATGATCTTCCGTTTCACTGCTGCAGTTGGAATACACTTCACTACTCTACACTTTCAGTTTTTTGCAGTGTACTAAATTTCCACGAGGAATGGACTAGCTACATTTCATATTGTCGATGTACCATACGTTGCTGAAGCTGTGCCTAGGTTTAAATCAGGTTAGTTGTACTTTGCGGCACCCACTTACTTGTTGCATAGTCTCGTCCTAGTGTTCCACCTACCTACTGTAGCCTCTATGTCATTTTTCCTACAGCAATCAAACCGGCTGGCATCTCTTGTTTTGATTCTCTCCACTGAATGTTTTTGGGACTGAGCTTTCGAGTGTGAGATCTGTGATGACCATAGAATAACCGATGTGGGTGATGGGGCAATCTAGAATAGATAGAGAATAGATGACATCAGCGATACAGAAAGAGGGGCTCTTCTGCTCTGACAAACAGACGGCAGTCCTGAATTCAAATACTATTTCAAATCTTTCAAATCCTTGAGCATTTGCTTTAGTCTGCCTGGAGTGCCACATGGGCGCGGTTTCCACTTTTGGGGCTCTTTGGGGCCCATTGCAACAGCAAGCTCAATCAAGCACAGTATGAAACTATTAAAAATACTATTCAAACCTATTTCTAACAGACAGACACACAGACAACATTTCAGTCACTGCTTTAGGCTAGCTCCTTGTCACTGAGAAAAAGGAGCCAGTTGTCGTAGGCTAACCGTGAAGCATCTGCTGTGTTTAAAAGTCCAAGGCCAGGCGCGCCAGGCGATAAGTCTTCTGTTGTCGCCACGGAGACTGGGGAGTGCATTCCCGTGGGATTGGTCCAACGGATACTACTAGAGGGGGGACAGAGCGGTGGTGGGTGATGTCACTGAGGCCCTACTACTAGCCTAAATTATATAAATAAATACATAAACTTAGGCTCTACTACACGTACAGTACCCTTAGTCACTGATTCTAGATTTGAACGGTCAATTTTTTGTGTATTTCATATTCACACATTATGCAAACTGCTAAAGTCTCTATAAGAATGACTTCTGCACCATATATATTTGTTTTGAAATACAGAGGTCCTCTGTGGCTCACCCAGAGACGAGAGAGTAAATCTGCTTTAATCTCTGCATCCCAATAGCTTGTTAGCCTCCATTCACCCTCCCTCCATCGATATGTTGGATCTACTGCTCTGTCCTCAGCTCTCAGGCTGCATCAAGTGGCGAATAAACACAGAGCACACAGCCAGTCAGCCAACCCCAGCTCCATGAAAATAAAGAAGCAAAGTTCTCTCTCTGCCTGGCCTCTAATTTCTTTCTTTAATTAGACATTTTCAACAAAAAAGTTGGTGTTGTTCTTTTCTTTTTAAATGGGATACAACCTGGAATAATAGAAATGAGCAGTGACTCTTTCACCTTGAAGAGGAGGCTTCAACTTGTCACTTCATACTGTATGTGTATTTGCCTAGTGGCAAATGGCTCACTGAGGTTTTTGCTGTTGTGTGGATGTGAAATGCTAGGAGAGAGGAGTGTAAACAGAAACCTAGGAGGGAAGAGAGAGGGGATCGTCCCAGAAAGAGTTCACCTCCTGGGCACAGGGAGAGTCCATACAACCTAGGAATAAATAACTGTGGGCGAGAGGGAAGGTGTGTGTGTGTGTCTGTTCGCGCTCATGTGTGTGTGTTCGCGTGTGTGTGCGTGCATGCCTGCATCCGTGTGTGTGTGTGTGTGTTATGTGTATGGACACTGTATGGACATTGTTTTTTGTGAACAGTAATTAACATTTCTACATGCCGTTTTGCATTATTGAAGTGTGTTAACTTCTGTGCAGAATGAGTGGGGGAACTAACATGTTGCAGACCAGACTCCCAGTGCTCTAGCAATGAGTAAGTGGAGCAGGCAAAAGGCACGGTGCACTCACGCGATAATGGGACTTGGTCCTCTCAACCAGTATACTACGTGAGACACATTTTGACACCAGTACCGAGAGCAACAAAAATGTGAATACCGAACCGTTTTTCATGTTCTTGTATCTAAAAAGTACCAAAGTTTCCCTTACTGTACAGTACTTTAGCCACTCCAGGGACTGAGTGAGTGACTATGTAACATGGAGATTAGTAAGGTAAAGGAGAAGCCTTTTATCCCAGAACACCTTTCTGTACTCTGCTATTGTAGGAGGCAGAACAATAGCGCTGGAATACTTCAGGTTCCCTCCTCAATGGAAGAAGTGCATTCCTCCCTTTTGTCCCACACACACTACACTCACTTCAAAACAAGTGGGATGGAATGCCTGCCTTTCTGAGTCATTTAGGTTTGGGAGCTGGAGCCGCCGCCAGTCTTTTATTATCTGAGTTTGACAGATGAAATTAGGACTGTTCTTGTGTGCTGGGTGGGGGGTGGAGAGGGTTATAGGAGGCAAGTGACTGTAAACTGGGAGGGGGTGGGGAGCAGACCGACGGCTGTGGGTGTGTCTAAGGGGGGGGTTAACTGTGTTTGGGGCTGGTGTGAGCTTACCACATGCTAAGGTTGTGCTTTGGGGTGGGGCAGGTCAAATCAAATTATATTTGTCATATGCTTCGTAAACAACAGGTGAGGACTAACAGTGAAATGCTTACTTAAGGGCCCTTCCCAACAATGCAGAGAGAAAGAAAATAGAGAAATAATAGAAAAGTAAACATGTAATAATGAAGGTAATAATACGTACACAATGAGTAATGATTTAGCTATATACAAGGGTATCAGTACTGAGTCAATGAGTAATGATAACTTGGCTATATACAAGGGTACCAGTGCTGAGTCAATGAGTAATGATAACTTGGCTATATACAAGGGTACCAGTGCTGAGTCTATGTGCAGGGGTACGAGGTAGTTGAGGCAGATATGTACATATACTAGGAATAAAGTGACAGATAGTCAACAGTAGCAGCAGCATATGTGATGAGTCAAAAAAGTTAGTGCAAAAAGGGTCAATGCAGATATTTGGTTAACTCTTTACCTAACTATTTAGCAGTCTTATTACTTGGGGGTACACACTGTTCAGGGTCCTGTTGGTTCATCTGTGACTTGGGTGGCTGGATTTTTAGGGCCATCCTGACACCGCCTGGTATAGAGGTCCTGGATGGCAGGGAGCTCGGCACCATTGATGTACTGGGCCGTACGCACTACCCTCTGTAGTGCCTTTTCGGTCGGATGCCAAGCAGTTGCCATACCAAGCGGTAATGCAGCCAGTCAAGATGCTCGCAATGGTGCAGCTGTGGAAGATTTTGAGGATCTGAGGGCCCATGACAAATCTTTTCAGCCTCCTGAGGGAGAAGAGGTGTTGTCATGCACTCTTCATGACTTTTTGAGTCATGCTTTGCCAAGCAGTCGTGGGTGAACAGGGAGTACAGGAGGGGACTAAGCACGCACCCCTGAGGGGCCCCTGTTTTGGGGGTTAGCATGGCGGATGTGTTGTTGCCTACCCTCATCACCTGGGAGCAGCCCGTCAGGAAGTCCAGGATCTAGTTGCAGAGGGAGGTGTTTTACCTTAGTGATGAGCTTGGAGGGAACTATGGTGTTGAACGCTGAGCTGTAGTCAATGAACAGCATTCTCACATTGTGTTCCTTTTGTCCAAGTGGGAGAGGGCAGTGCAATATAGATTTTCTCATCTGTGGATCTGTTGGGGCATTATGCAAATTGGAGTGGGTCCACTGTGTTTTGGATGATGCTGTTGATGTGAGGCATGACCAGCCATTCAACCCATTTCATGGCTACAGATGTGAGTGCTAGTCATTTAGACAGGTTACCTTGGCATTCTTGGGCACAGGGACTATGGTGGTCTGCTTGAAACATGTGGGTATTATAGGCTGGGTCAGGGACAGGTTGAAAATGTAAGTGTAGACACTTGCCAGCTGGTTAACGCATGCTCTGAGTACACATCCTGGTAATCAGTCTGGCCCTGCGTGGATCACATCAGACTTAATTGATGGATCATACCAAGCGGAGTCAGTAAGGGGTCAGACAGGAGATGACCGCTAAGCACGCAAGCCAGTGGTGTTGGTGTGTCCGGATTGAGCCTGAGTCCCCCCCTTCTCCAATCCCCCATGAATGCCTTTGGCTGTAGGCTCTGGTGTGGTCATAACTTTTCTGACCCCCCACCCCTGTAGGCTCTATCTGGGGTGGCCCTAGCTTCTCTGAGCCCCTCTCCCCACCCCTAATGGTCAAACCATGGTTAGCCCCTAACCCAGGGGTTAGAGGTCACAGCTAACCATATGTCACCTTCAGGAGCAGCATTGTTGCCATTCACTTCATTCACTAGAGATCAGCTGAGAGGCTACTTCCACAGGCAGTCATCAATCCTAGACATGTGCTACCAGTGATGATAGAAAGTTCTTTGAGAGCCTCGTTTGGATGGTGAAAAAAATGGATGGTGAAAGTTTTTCATTTGCTAGTTCTGTGATGACCTTAGACAGATAATGTAGAAGGTAATGTTTCATTACTAGGGTACTTACTATATTATCTAGCATAATTGTGGTGTCTATGTAGGTTTTTTGTGTATCATTGATATGATCATATTATATAATATGATCCAACCAGATGGTTTTGGTCGTTTCAGTTCAGTTCAAACAACTTCCCTTGCAGTGGTGTGTGTGTGCATGTACTGTATGTCAGTGTGAACATTCATGTGTTGGTGTGTATGACTGCCTCGGGCGCGTGTGTTCCAGTCTGCAGTCGGACGGTACACTGTAATTAATAAGGCTAGCCTTGTACTGCTACTCTACTGATCTCTGCCTTTTATGAACAGACTGACTGATTAGAAGCTCTGGGTTCTCTCTCTCACTCTCCCTTTTTCTCTCTCTGAGTGTCTGTCTCTCTTTCTCCCTCTTTCTTGCTCTCTCCAGCTCTCTCTTGTACACACACACACACACACAAAGAAAGAGAGAGATAGAGAGAGAGAAATCACACATACACCCTTTTTCACACTCTGGTTCTCTTTCCATTCTGATCTTTTATGACCTGTCACTGACACATTAATAACCTGGACTCCTGCCAACACTTTTCCTCAGGCCTCCCTCCCTTTCTGCCTCTCTTTTACTTTACCTAGCTATCTCTCTCCCTCTCTTTCTCTGTGTCTGTCTCTCTCTCTCACTCATTCTGCCACTTCAAAGTGATGGGAAATGTTCCACCCTAAAGTTGTGCACATTACATAATTCTCCCTCTGGCTGTCACAGGGCATATTTACTACAGAACCCCCCAGATCGCTCATCAGTTAAAGTTAGGTCCGTACAGGTACTCTCTTTATGGGGATCTGTCCTGTCCACACCTGGGTTCACATACTATTTGAAATAATTTCAAATCATGTATCTGTGCTTGGTTGAGCTTGCCTGTGGCAATGTAACCAATAGAAACATCCCAAAAGTGCAAACCCTTCCCCACCTGTGGCTCCAGACATTGAGAAGTATTGGAAAGATTTTAAATATTATTTGAACATAGTTTTAAATGTAAATATACAATATTATCACATGTAAATTGTAAAGACTTTTTGCCTGTAATGTATTTTTCGTTATGTTTCGAACCTCAGGAAGACTAGCTGACGTCATTGCATCAGCTAATGGGGATCCTAATAAAATCAATCCCGGGCCTGATCCTGTCCTGCTCCTGCTGCCGTTGGCTGGTGTTTTTCTAAATACAGGCTCAAATGTGAAGATGAGGCAAATCAAAACTTGCCCTCAGATCTCTTAGGAACATAAGGCTTAGGAAGAGATGTCTGCTTTTAAGGATCTATGTTTGATTGCCCGTTCTCTCTTTTTCCCTCTTCTTGGCTATAAATGAGTGGCAGCTTGTTTCTCTCTCACTTTGTCTTTCTCCTCTCATCCTCTCCCTTTCTCCCTCCCTCTCATCTCCTCACTCTCTCTCTCTCTCTCTCTTCCCTCTCCATGGCATCTGTCCTGGCTCTGCTGTGACACCACATGAGAGGCGAGCTGAGATCTCTTGGCGCACACAGTCCTTCTGCTCTTCTTTCAGAACATTATTATTGTTGTCGTAATTATGGTGGCTGAATTGCATGGAGCTCTGTTGGTCTGCAGTCAGATTTGGGTTTGTTGACAGCACCACCGCACAACTTTTATATGCAAACTGTGGGAAGGCTACAAGGCCACGGGGCGGGAGGTGCAGCCCAGAATAGCAGCAGCAGTCTGTGGGTGTTTGGTGTCTTTCTGTGTGTATGTGCTTCTGCGTGTGCGCATGTGTGTGTGCGTGCACTATTCGTGCGTGTCAGTGTGCATGTGTGTGTGCGTGAATGGCTCCACGTGCACTCGCGTGTTTATTGTATCTGCTTGCTCCTGGACCGAGTTTGGGAAACGCTGGGTTAGACTCATTGGGTTGGGTTGGAGTTGGTGAGTCGTGGAGGAGCTTCCATGCAAGCACATTTCATGTGCTGTTGATCCAGTTTGTGGTTCATTATCAAACATGAGAGGATTCCATTTTCTTGTCAGTAGGAAACACAGTGCTTGCTATCAGTGATACTGAGAGTAGTACTACAATTCTGTAAAAATACAACTAGAATAGGGTGAAATATTTCAAATGTTCCATCTTGAGAATAAATCACTTTTCTCCCGGGTAACCCAGTATTTCCCGTCAAAAACTGGAAGCGTCATTCTAAAGCATATAAAGCATATAAATACTGTATGTCTGCATTTGATTAGAGCTTTGATCGGCATTAAAATTCAAGCCTGATGCTACCTGAGCCTGATGAGCCATAGCTTAAAGACTTTATGAGCCCTACATTAAAGCCATTTTATGATCACATGCCCCAAAAATCCTAAATAACTATGCCGTTATCCAATACATAGCCTATGATATAGACTACCACACATTACACACGACAGAAAAACATAAAAGCCCATAGATGTAGTTATGCTCTCTTAGGTAAATAAATTAAACAAGCTCTTTTTGAGTGTAGACTGTATGACTGTACTGTATTGAAATATACTGTATTATATAGAGTGGAATTACGGACCTAATTCAAACCATAAAGCTGGTAGAGAACATGTGATACTGGTGCAGGACATGCAGCCTACAAAGTTACAATTATAAGCTTGCGAATTTGATTTTCATTTAGAAATATTATAGGGCCTATTTTACATTTGTATAATTAGTAGGCTATATATATATATTGTGCAAAAGTTTTAGGCAAGTGTGAAAAAATGCTGTAAAGTAAGAAGGCTTTCAAAAATAGACATGTTAATAGATTATATTTATCAATTAACTAAATGCAAAGTTAGTGAACAGAAGAAACCTAAGAAATCTAAATCAAATCCATATTTGGTGTGACAACCCTTTGCCTTCAAAACAGCATCAATTCTTGAAGGTAAACATACACAAAGTCATGGATTTTGTAGGCATATAGTCAGGTGTGTGATTAAACAATTATACCAAACAGGTGCTAATGATCATCAATTCAATATGTAGGTTGAAATACAATCATTAACTGAAACAGGAACAGCTGTGTAGGATGAATAAAACAGGGTGAGGAACAGGCAAACTCAGCTAACAAGGTGAGGTTGCTGAAGACAGTTTACTGTCAAAAGTCATACACCATGGCTAGACTGAGCACTATATATATATATATATATGTATATATATATACAGTTGAAGTCGGAAGTTTACATACACTTAGGTTGGAGTCATTAAAACTCATTTTTCAACCACTCCACACATTTCTTGTTAACAAGCTATAGTTTTGGCAAGTTGGTTAAGACATCTACTTTGTGCATGACACAAGTAATTTTTTTAACAATTGTTTACAGACAGATTATTTCACTTATAATTCACTGTATCACAGTTCCAGTGGGTCAGAAGTTTACACACACCAAGTTGATTGTGCTTTTAAACAGCTTGGAAAATTCCAGAAAATTATGTCATGGCTTTTGAAGCTTCTGATTGGCTAATTGACATAATTTGTGTCAATTGGAGGTGTACCTGTGGATGTATTTGAAGGCCTACCTTCAAACTGTTTGCTTGACATCATGGGAAAATCAAAAGAAATCAGCCAAGACGTCAGATTTTCTTTTTCTAGACCTCCACAAGTCTGGTTCATCCTTGGGAGCAATTTCCAAACGCCTGAAGGTACCACGTTCGTCTGTACAAACAATAGTACACAAGTATAAACACCATGGGACCCCGCAGCCGTCATACCGTTCAGGAAGGAGACACGTTCTAGAGATGAACATACTTTGGTGCGAAAAGTGCAAATCAATCCCAGAACAACAGCAAAGGCCCTTGTGAAGATGCTGGAGAAAACAGGTACAAAAGCATCTATATCCACAGTAAAATTAGTCCTAAAATTTTAGATTTTTGGTTCCAACCGCCGGGTCTTTGTGAGACACAGAGTAGGTGAAAGGATGATCTCCGCATGTGTGGTTCCCACCGTGAAGCATGGAGGAGGAGGTGTGGGGGTGTATTGCTGGTGACACTTTCAGTGATTTATTTATAACTCAAGGTACACTTAACCAGCATGGCTACTACTGCATTCTGCAGCGATACGCCATCTGGTTTGCGCTTAGTGGGACAATCATTTGTTTTTCAACAGGACAATGACCCAAAACACACCTCCAGGATGTGTAAGGACTATTTGACCAAGAAGGAGAGTGATGGAGTGCTGCATCAGATGACCTGGCCTCCACAATCACCCCACCCAGTTGAGGTGTTTGGGGATGAGTTGAACCGCAGAGTGTAGGAAAAGCAGCCAACAAGTGCTCAGCATATATGGGAACTCTTTCAAGACTGTTGTGAAGCTAGTTGAGAGAATGCCAAGCGTGTACAAAGCTATCATCAAGGCAAAGGGTGGCTCCTTTTTTTGGTTACTACATGATTCCATATGTGTTATTTCATAGTTTTGATGTCTTCACTATTATTCTACAATGTTAAAAATAGTAAAAAAAAATAAAGAAAAACCCTTGAATGACTTTTTCCACATTTTGTTATTTCACAGCCTTATTCTAAAATGGATTACATTTTTAAAAATCCTCAATCTACACATAATACATAATAATGATAAAGGGAAAATCGTTTTTTTCTTTTCTTTTTTAAGTTAGCCAATTTATAAAAATTTTAAAAACAGAAATACCTTATTTACATAAGTATTCAGACCCTTTTCTATGAGACTCGAAATTGAGCCCAGGTGCGTCCTGTTTCCATTGATCATCCTTGAGATGTTTCTACAACTTCATTGGAGTGGACCTGTGGTAAATTAATTCGATTTGACATGATTTGGAAAGGCACACACCTGTCTATACAAGGCCCCACAGTTGACAGGGCATGTCAGAGCAAAAACCAAGCCATGAGGTTGAAGAAATGATCCGTAGAGCTGCAAGACAGGATTGTGTCTAGGCATAGATCTGGGGATTGTTACGCGGAGCGAAGACAGGGGAACCCAAAAGCGGACTCAGATGCGGAAGCAGGGATGAATGAACCAAAATGTTTATTGTACACAGAGAGATATGGAGTGCAGAACCGGGGTAGCTCAGATGAGTTGCAGAAAACCCCGAAGTGTAGAGTGAGATTGGAGTTGACGGAGTTGAACAGGGTAAACCGGTCCTGAGGGGAATCCAAGGTGTTAGTGGTGAGTGAAATCCAGAGCAAGGTGGTTGGGTGGTGAGATGTGGTACAGGAGACAGGAGCCAGAGAGGTAACTGCAATGAGAGGACAAAACAGTGTAGGCAGGGAAACAAGCACAGCAGAGCTACAGGATCTTGATAATGAACAAAAGGCTAGGATAATAGCTGACTGAGCAGAGATTACGATCTGGCAGAGTGGAAGTGGCAGGAATTAGTATTTGTAGAGGTTTTGATTTATGGAACGAGTTGCAGCTGATAGGGATCTGCTCTGACTCCAGCACACCTGTCTCCAACCACACAATCAAACAGAGAGGGAGAGAGAGAGAGTACAGGGGGAGAACTGCAGGTCAAGAAGACACCAGACGAACACCAGAGGGTGTAGCAAGAGCAGATGTGACAGGGATGGGTACCAAAACATTTCTGCAGCATTGAAGGTCCCCAAGAACAGTGTCCTCCATCATTCTTAAATGGAAGAAGTTTGGAAGCACCAAGACTCTTTCTAGAGCTGGCCGCTCGACCAATAGGGGGAGAAGGGCCTTGGTCTGGGAGGTGACCATGAACCCGATGGTCACTCTGAAAGAGCTCCAAAGTTTGTCTGTGGAGATGGGAGAACCTTCCAGGGGGATAACCATCTCTGCAGCACTCCACCAATCAGGCCTTTATGGTAGTGCTCAGACGGAAGCTACTTCTCATTAAAAGGCACATGACAGCCCGCTTGGAGCCAAAAGGCACCTAAAGGACTCTCAGAACATGAGAAACAAGATTCTCTAGTCTGATGAAACCAAGATTGAACTCTTTGGCCTGAATTCCAAGCGCCACGTCTGGAGGAAACCTGGCACCATCCCTACGGTGAAGCATGGCTGTGGCAGCAAGATGCTGTGGTGTTGTTTTACAGCTGCAGGGACTGGGAGACTAATCAGTATCGACGGAAAGATGAACGGAGGAAAGATGAACGGAGAAAAGTACAGAGAGATCCTTAATGAAAACCTGCTCCAGAGCGCTCAGAACCTCAGACTGGGGCGAATGTTCACCTTCCAACAGGACAACAACCCTAAGTACACAGCCAAGACAACGCAGGAGTGGCTTCGGGAAAAGTCTCTGAATGTCCTTGAGTGGCCCAGCCAGAGCCCGGACTTGAAGCCGATCGACCATCTCTGGAGAGACCTGAAAATAGCTGTGCAGCAACGCTTC
The DNA here is from genome assembly GCF_016432855.1 of Salvelinus namaycush. Lineage (NCBI taxonomy): Eukaryota > Metazoa > Chordata > Actinopteri > Salmoniformes > Salmonidae > Salvelinus > Salvelinus namaycush. The sequence goes on from NC_052309.1 coordinate 55,323,562, forward strand.
CCATCCAACGTGACAGAGCTTGAGAGGATCTGCAGCGACGAATGGAAGAAACTCCCCAAATACAGGTGTGCCAAGCTTGTAGCGTCATACCCAAGAAGACTCAAAACTGTAATCGCTGCCAAAGATGCTTCAACAAAGTACTGAGTAAAGGGTCTGAAAACATATGTAAATGTGATATTTCTGATATTCTATAAACCTGTTTTTGCTTTGTCATTATGGAGTATTGTGTGTTGATTGATGTTGGGGGGAAAAACAATTTGATCAATTTTATAATTAGGCTGTAACGTTACAAAATGTGGAAAAAGTCAAGGGGTCTGAATACTTTCCGAATGCACTGTATATCTCAATCTTGAACAGGATTAGGCCTATCTATTTTCGATGCAATTTGATTGGAATTTATGGAGAGAGAGAAAGAGTGAGAGAGTGCTAATGTATGCACTGATGTAAAACAGCGATATTCGAGTGATAGGCTGTTTTAAAACTCTGCAGCTGCAATTTAAAAAATGCATCTTTACAATCAAAAAATAAATTGACCCCCGCAAGCCAGATGAAGATGTGTAAATTGGACGTGCATTTAGTCCTTATATTACTGAGCATAGGCTATTCTGCAATAAATGTAGTCCTACCTTTCACAATAAAGAAAGTTACCATGATGAGCTGATACATGCATTGTGAACTGTGCTCCATACTGAGATGTGCTATCTGTCCGCATGCTAAGCGTTGATGATTGATCGTGCAAATAGCAGAGAGTAGGCCGTGGCCCATAGAGAAGCCAGATTGCGAAGAATTTAACAGTTCCATTTCACATCATGCTGTTCATCGAAATAATTTGTTATAATTGACTGGTTTCTCGCAGTTATTTATACCGGGAAAAGGGAGTGGGTTTGAGCGGGAAATCTCGGTAACCCGGTTCCCACTATTCAACCCAAAACTAGAACTAGAGAACTAGCTTCATTCAATCAGATCCTCTCATTGCCCTATCAAACACTGGAACATTGTGTTATCTGATGTTACACACATAAGCTCAATCATAAATATGATCATATCTCCTCTTTTTCAGATTAACTGTAAACGTCTCAGTTAAAGATGTTAAATGACTGGATCCCACAGATTAATTATAGTGCAAGGCAAAGCACTGTATTATTATTATTATTACTACTACTCAGTATTAGCCCTTTGACCCCCAATGCTGTTTGAAGATTGAAGATTTTCAGGTCTCTAGTGTGGATCAGGCCTGGTCTTGTCCTGCCTGAGAGAAAAAGGGGGGTGTTATCCAATGGACTGGGGGTACAGTCAGTACCTCTGAGGGTGAATAAAGGGGGTTAGGGCCTCTGGATTGGAGAGAGGAACAGACAGGTTGGGACTCGGAAAGAGACCCTCGGATGGAACACAAGACGAAACTACACACTTGTTTGTTCTCTGGGTTTGGATTCAGACTTTGATTGAATAGTGTTACGAAAGGGACCCGGTTTATCACAGGTCGGTTTCCGTAACTGCTCTGTAATATTGTTGTTTTAACCACAAAGTATTAACTTCTACTGCATGTTTGATCCCTCTGCCCACCCTGTTTTCCCCCAGGTGTATTTATGTCTGAATGTCTCATAGAAAATGGGGAAAGCATTTGCTCCATAGATCTTTGTTGACCACATGAAACATCTTTCCCATTAAAATCTGCTAGGCTGCTGGGCTCTGTTCCTGAAGCTTTCTGCTCTGCTCTGTCTGAGCTCCTCTCCTCTCAGGACTCAACATAAAAACTGTCCCCCTTACAGCACACATTCCTCAATCGTTTGCAAAAGGCAAACACAAAGCTTTGTGGTGGAAGAGTAACAGTCACGCAAGAGTAACAGTCGCACACAAACAACACAGACAACACAGAAACAGAGGGGCGAGAGATTGCCCAAGGTCGCGTCGGAGAGCCAGGCCCAGCCCAGGCCACCAGTGTTTTTCAATTATCCGCTTTTATTTAGTTCCCTCCCTCCTTCACTCTCTCTCTCTCACCCACAATTCCCCCTTCTTTCTTCACTCCCTCCCTCTTCTCCTCTATCCCTCCTTCCTTGTCTTCCTCCTTCTCTCCCTCCCTCCTTCTCTCCTTCAGTTCTCCCTCCCTCTCGTCACTCTCTCCCTTCTCTTCCTCCATCCCTCTCTAGGGCCCGGCCTGATTCTCTCTCATTGAATGTTGTTTTTATATGGCCACGGGAGGGAGAGATGCAGGGTGTGTGCAGAGGCATGTGGAGCCTCTTTTGAACTGCTCTGTGTAAACAGATGGAGGTTTTTAAGCTGCCTTTATGTGATTAAGAGAAACATTCCCATAAAAAAATACATTTCCCTCCGTTTCCCTGTGCTCCTATCCCTTCAATTTCACTCCCTCTCGCTTTCCCTCTCTTTCATTAAGCCTCAGGCCTGGGCAGGGGCACGTTGAGCACTGGACGCCTAGTGGAAAGTAGAGTAAAAAGCTGCGTCACCCTAAAATGCTTCCCCTCAACAACAAACACTCAGCAGCATCTCTAAGAGGTTAGAGCAAACTAACAGTCAGGTCTTAATGCAATCTATGCTGTTATCCCTGCTCTGTGATTCAGAAAGAATTCTGGATCTGCTCTGCTGCTTGTCTCCTTGCTCTAGGTCACCCTTTAGGTCACCAAAGTTTTCAAACTTTGTCAGGCCCCCCCTTCCACATTGGGGGAACATCCCGCGGCCCCCCTGTGCGTCACGTCTATTTCTATGGGCACAAGCACTGTTCATGACAGAAACTGTTCACACCCCTCTTGTTGGTGGAGAGAAAAATGTGCAGGTTTAAAGCTTTTTTCCTGCAATTATACACCTTTTGTCACTGGGTGCAGAGAACATTTTGCGGTTTTAAAGCTACTTTTCTTGCAATTCTATACATTTTGCCATGTCTAATATGTATTCATGTGATATGTGAATGACTTAAACATTACAACAAAATCTGAGCTAAAAAACCTAGCTAAAAAACGTTAGCTGACGTGGGCTAGTTGATCTGGACATTTCTGACAAGTTTTAAATAAGGTATGCAATGACTGACATGACAAGAAAACTGATTATGCATTACCCAATTTCAGGAAGGGTGGGGGGCTCCTTTAATTGAATTATAAAAATAATATGATATGACTCGTTGCTGGTTTTGAAAATCTTTTAATCCTACCCTGTGATGTCACAGAGAAGCTTTTTTTAATGTAGTGGTAGAATACTGGAAGTTGGTGAAACTCCATGCTGTTTGGCCCCGCTAATGTTGATTTGTTGGGCGTTATTCCACTTATCTACTAACCCTCGTACAATAGCATGAAGCTTATGGCCTCGTAGGTGTTTTACAGCTTTCCAGCCTCTCTGCCCCTCTTCACTTGCCTCGTATATCGAGCGTGTGGGTGTGTGAGTGTCACTGCTGGGGCTGTCTGCCATTGGCGTGTAGGTTTTTATGTGTGTTTGCTCTGCAGAAAGACACGGCTCACAGCACAGCCTGTTCCAAGAGTGAATTCCTGGCGGCTTACAAAAGATGTTGAATGAGATGGAGGGCTCAGAACAGGAACGGAGAGAGGGAGGGGGATGAGGGTAGCTACAGGGTAGGGAAGAGGTTAGGGGGGTTAGTGTTGGACTGTAGGAGTAGTGGCAGAGGGAGGGAAGGGGATGAGGATAGCTGGGTAGGGGGTATCGGGGATTGGTGAATTATAGGAGGGGGGGCAGGCTCTTACTAAGAAGAAGGGAGGGGTGGCTCTCACTAGGACGGAGGGGGGAGGGAGACAGGTAGGGGTGGAGGGGGGACGAGAGGTGGCAGTCAGGCTCTCACCAACAGCTATGATTAAATAGCAGGATGCTCTATGAAAACAAGAACATTATCTGCCTCTTGAAAGGGCAGGAATGGCGCTCTAGTAGTGGCAGAGGGAGGGAAGGGGATGAGGATAGCTGGCTAGGGGGTATCGGGTTGGTGGGAGAGAGACAGCAGCATGGCCTCATCGACAGGCCTTGGACTGAGGTGGAGGCACACTGTCTACACCTCATCCAAATTCTCTACCCTTCGGGCCTAAGTGTGCACTTGTTCACTTCCCTTTATGGAGTGAAAAGGAAAGAACAGATATGATATATATGGTGGAAACTCCCTCAAGTCTAATCCATGCTTAAACCAATCCAATGTGTACACTTCCCAGAGAATCAGGGCACAGGAAGGATTCATCTCTCAGCATGGAGAATAAAACACTGTTTTTCCTTTCATCAGCTTGATAGGAATGTAGCAGACTAGTGTCTGGAATTAAATGTATTTCACCCCTCAAAGAGAACCGAAGGCTGGTCCTGGCAGCTGAGCCTCTTGATTGAGTGCAATTCAAATAATAAAGAGGGTTTATAAGTCTTCTGTGGGATTTTATGTTTCTTCACAGCAGAGATTTGAAAGTAGTTTGGAACAGGACGGCCTGTATGAAGGAGAGGAGAGAGAAAAGACTGATCTCTCTGTGTAGGAGGTATGGGAGAGATGGAAGGATGAAGAGAGGTTACATGTTTGTGTTCCAACTCAGATTAGAACAGTCAACAGAGAGAGGTATCAGGAGCATGGCTACTCTCCCTAAACTGACACTCACAGCCTCACACCAAAGTAGGATTCAGACAGGATTTGTTTTCTTTCAAAATACTTTGGGCATATTACGTGTTGTAGTAATAGTTGTATAGTAGAAAAATAGCACTAAAAATAAGAACACTATTGGAGAATGTACATTAGCCTAATGCTTGTGCTGAGGTGGTACAGTCAGTGTCAGTGTCTGGTGTGGTCTGTCGTGTGAAAGGTCACATGGCTGTCTGTATCTGGGATGTGTTTAACAAGTGATAAGCTATCAGATGACAATGGCCTTTCTCTGTCACCTTGTGTTTTGCATTTCAAATCTATGTCACTGTACAGCCATAGCACAGCCAAAGACTGTAGTGTTGAAGGGAGAGAGAGAAACGGCAGGCAGCCAAGGAGAGGGAAGGATCAAAGAGGGAGAGAGAGGAAGGGATCAGAGACAGAAGGAAAGAGAATGAGTGGAAAAGAGGGAGGGAGAGGGAGAGAGTGAAATGATCCCATTGACCCCAGGGCTGTAACGCTAGATTAGAGCAGTAACCTCCCATCCATACATACATACATACATACATACATACATACATACATACATACATACATACATACATACATACATACATACATACATACATACATACATACATACATACATAGTGTACGTACAGGTAACTGCCAAAATAAAGGAAACGCTTTAGTAAATTAGGGATACAAGTATATTGAAATCAGGTTCTTCCACACAGGTGTGGTTCCTGAGTTAATTAAGCTATTAACATCCCATCATGTTTTGGGCAATGTATAAAAATGCCCAGTTGCCCATTATTTTGGCTACCATGGCTAGAAGAAGAGATTTCAGTGTATTTGAAAAAGGGGTCTCAAAGGAGCATAGGGGGTCTAAAGGGTGTGTGTGTGTGTCAGTCACCAGATCTCAACCCAATTGAACACTAATGGGAGATTCTGGAGCTCCAGCCTCCCCCTTCTCCCCCCAGCCATACCACTTCCAAGCCATTTAATGTCTGTATCTGGGATGTGTTTAACAAGTGATACACTATCAGATGACAATGGTCTTTCTCTATCACCTTGTGTTTTGCATTTCAAATCTGTATCACTGTACAGCCATAGCACAGCCAAAGACTGTAGTGTTGAGAGGAGAGGGAGAAACGGCAGGCAGCCAAGGAGAGGGAAGGATCAAAGAAAGAGGGAGAGAGGAAGGGATCAAAGAAAGAAGGACAAATAAGTAGTGAGAAAGGGAGGGAAAGAGAGAGAGAGTGAAATGCTCCCATTGACCACGTAGGTAGAACACTAGAGCAGAGAGCAGAGGCATAACTATCCATACATGCATACATACCTACATACATAAATACATATGTACGTACGTACTTACAGTAAACTGCCAAAATAAAGGAAACACTTTAGTAAATGAAGGATTCAAAGTATATTAAAAGTAAATGCTTCCACACAGGTGTGGTTCCTCAGTTAATTAACCTCTCAGGGATATGTGGGACGCTAGCGTCCCGCATGGCCAACATCCAGTGAAAATGCAGAGCTCCAAATTCAAATAAATTACTATAAAAATGTTACCTTCATGAAATCACACATGCAATACACCAAATTAAAGCTACACTTGTTGTGAATCCTGCCAATGTGTCAGATTTCAAAAAGGCTTTACGACGAAAGCAAATATACCAAAACACAGCTTGAAATATACCAAAACACAGTTTAGCTTGTTGTTAATCCACCTATCGTGTCAGATTTTGAAAATATGCTTTACAGCGAAAGCAATCCAAGCGTTTGTGAGTTTATCAATCACTAGATAGAACAGTAAGAACAGCTAGCCTCAAATTAGCTTGGTCACGAAAGTCAGAAATGCAATAAAATTAATCGCTTACCTTTGATAATCTTCGGATGTTTGCGCTCACGAGACTCCCAGTTACACAGTAAATGTTATTTTTGTTCGATAAAGATTAGTTTTATAACCAAAAACCGCCATTTGGTTTGCGCGTTATGTTCAGAAAACCACAGGCTCGTTCCGGTCCTGAAAGGCAGACGAAAATTCCAAAAAGTATCCGTAATGTTTGTAGAAACATGTCAAACGTTTTTTATAATCAATCCTCAGGTTGTGTTTAACATACATAATCGATAATATTTCAACCGGACGGTAACCTATTCAATACTACAGAGAAAGAAAATGTCGAGCTACATCATCTCGCTCATTTTTTCAAAATAAAAGCTTGAAAGTATGTCTAAAGCCTGGTCACAGCCTGAGGAAGCCATTGGAAAAGGAATCTGGTTGATACCCCTTTAAATGGAGGAGGGGCAGGCAACGGAACAGGGATTTTTCCAAATAAAAGGCACTTCCGGGTTGGATTTCCTCAGGTTTTTGCCTGCAAAATCAGTTCTGTTATACTCACAGACAATATTTTGACAGTTTTGGAAACTTTAGAGTGTTTTCTATCCTAATCTGTCAATTATATGCATATTCTAGCATCTGGATCTGAGAAATAGTCCGTTTACCTTGGGAACGTTATTTTTCCAAACATAAAAATTCTGCCCCCTAGCTGAAAGAAGAACAAATTATTATTTACAATGACCACCTACCTGGTTGGGGGTAGTGATGGGGAGGGATATCGATACAGTTACATATCGAAATATTATTTTTGGACTATATTATATCGATATTTGACTCCAAGTATCGATTTGTATGTTTTTTTTAAAAGTATTATTATTTTGTATTATTTTTGCTACTGTAGGTAGTGTTAGATAGGGCTAGTCGGCTGGTATCTGCACCAAAACTCCGGTATTTTTCATCCTATAGCTTGTTCATCCACATCTTCTTTTGAAATAGTGAACCAAAACTCGTTTTCTCATGCTCTCTCTTGTCTCTCTGCAGCAGACATAGCGAACAATATGTTTGGAATATTAAAATAAAATTGCAGTATCGAATCGCAATACATATAGAGTCGTGAGAATCGCAATACATATCATATCGGCACCTAAGTTCTGTGATAATATAGTATTGTGAGATCCCTGGCAATTCCCAGCCCTAGTTGGTGGGGTTGGAGGGGGGTGAGAGAAGGTAGAGGAGGGGTAACGAGGTTTGAAGGGGGTATGCGTGTGTGTCGGGGGTAGAGAGGAAGGGGTTTTAGGGAGTAGGAATAGGAGAGAGTTGAAAGAGGTGGTTCAGTCTATGATTCAGTCCCATCCCCTTTGGCTAGTCGGGGCACTCCTGAGAGCGTAGCATCTACCTGCCCTGACATGCCACTCCCCCCCCAGCCCCACATCAAAGCAGCCCTGTGAGTAATGGATACCAAGTGGTGCGACGCCCTTTCCTCCTCCAACCAGCTCGGCTGCCTACAGCCAGCGGCAAGCATCAAGCACCCTGTGCTCACACACAGCAACACACACACACTATACTCACACACACAGTACGCATGTATATACTCACACACACTCGCGCACACATACACACACACAATACAGACAGAGACTCACACATGTGCACACACACACTTATTACGTCAGCAGGTGAGAGATTCATTCTAGTCCGAAGTGTAAAGTTATTGCAATTTGTTACTACCATGAGGATTGCAATTCAAATACACAGAGTCTACTTAAGATTTAATTCAGGAATGAATTAATTATAGAAGTTATGCCTATTAAATGTAGAATTTGTAGTGTTAGAGTTTTGGGCACAACGTTGACGCCAGTGGCAGTGAGAGTAATTGTATGCCTGCACTTGAACATAATTTATCTCGTGCCCCATGCTCTACGAGCGTGCTAGACTGACGGCCTGTCCGACGAAGTGCCTGCTCACAATTGAACTCACCATTGATGTTCACGAAAGAAAATGTTTGGACTCTCGTGGAGCAAATTGATAGCAGTGACAAAAAAAACATGTATTTCTACAGTAGAATATTTTTTGCTATGGAGTTATATAGTCATGTAAACAATAGCGCAAGCAACAAGCTCCTCGTCCACTGCAGTACACAACTAAATGCTTAGTTCTGTCACGTTCCTGACCTGTTTTCTCTTGTTTTTGTATGTGTTTAGTTGGTCAGGGCGTGAGTTGGGGTGGGCATTCTATGTTATGTGTTTCTATGTTTAGGTCGTTTGTAATTAGCCTTATATGGTTCTCAATCAGGGACAGGTGTTTGACGTTTCCTCTGATTGAGAACCATATAAAGGTAGGCTGTTCACACTGTTTGTTTGTGGGTGGTTGTCTTCCGTGTCTGTGTATGTGCACCACACGGGACTGTTTCGTTTGTCGTTTCGTTTATGTAGTCTGTTCCTGTTCGTGCGTTCTTCGTAGTTTGTAAGTTCTCAAGTCAGGTCTGTCTACATCGTTTATTTGTTTTGTAGTCTGTTAAAGTGTTTCGTGTTTCGTCTTACTTTAATAAACTTCAGTATGTCATATAACAACGCTGCACTTTTGTCCAATCCCTACTCCTCCTCTTCTTCCGAAGAGGAGGAGGACGACCGTTACAAGTTCAATAATGTAAATTTACAACAGCTCACGCACATTAGCTAGTAAACCAAAGATAGTTTATAGCTTTGGTCAAAACTCATTTCAATTGCAGAAGCCTGGGCTGTCCCATGCCTCGATCAGCTGTTTCTGTCATTGGTTCAAGAAGTGCATTTTGACATGACACAGATGTTGGCTAAACTAAAGCACAAACGTCAACTTGCATTTGACACATTAAATAAATATGGAAATATATTATATTACGTGAAACCAGCTAATAGCAGAAATGTTCATACTTTAGCAATGAAAACTATTTAGCAAATTACAAGCGTTCACTTCATTACTATACATATAGGCCTGTATTGCATAAAAAAACGTTGTAAATATATTCAAATTAGAGGTCGACCGATTATGATTTTTCAACGCCGATACCGATTATTGGGGGACCAAAAAAGCCGATACCGATTAATCGGCCGATTTTTTTTTGATGTATTTGTAATAATGACAATTACAACAATACTGAATGAACACTTATTTTAACTTAATATAATACATAAATAAAATCAATTTAGCCTCAAATAAATAATGAAACATGTTAAATTTGGTTTAAATAATGCAAAAACAAAGTGTTGGAGAAGAAAGTAAAAGTACAATATGTGCCATGTAAGAAAGCTAACGTTTAAGTTCCTTGCTCAGAACATGAGAACATATGAAAGCTGGTGATTCCTTTTAACATGAGTCTTCAATATTCCCAGGTAAGAAGTTTTAGGTTGTAGTTATTATAGGAATTATAGAACTATTTCTCTCTATACGATTTGTATTTCATATACCTTTGACTATTGGATGTCCTTATAGGCACTTTAGTATTGCCAGTGTAACAGTATAGCTTCCATCCCTCTCCTCGCTGCTACCTGGGCTCGAACCAGGAACACATCGACAACAGCCACCCTCGAAGCAGCATTACCCATGCAGAGCAAGGGGAACAACTACTCCAAGTCTCAGACCGAGTGATGTTTGAAACGCTATTAGCGCGCACCCCGCTAACTAGCTAGCCATTTCACATCGGTTATACCAGCCTAATCTCGGGAGTTGATAGGCTTGAAATCATAAACAGCGCAATGCTTGAAGCATTGCGAAGAGCTGCTGGCAAAACGCACGAAAGTGATGTCTGAATGAATGCTTACGAGCCTGCTGGTGCCTACCATCGCTCAGACTGCTCTATCAAATCATAGACTTAATTATAACATAATAACACACAGAAATACGAGCCTTAGGTCATTAATATGGTCGAATCCGGAAACTATCATCTCAAAAACAAAATGTTTATTCTTTCAGTGAAATACGGAACCGTTACGTATTTTATCTAACGGGTGGCATCCATAAGTCTAAATATTCCTGTTACATTGCACAACCTTCAATGTTATGTTATAATTATGTAAAGTTCTGGCAAATTAGTTTGCAATGAGCCAGGCGGCCCAAACTGTTGCATATACTCTGACTCTGTGTGCAATGAACGCAAGAGAAGTGACACAATTTCACCTGGTTAATATTGCCTGCTAACCTGGATTTCTTTTAGCTAAATTTGCAGGTTTAAAAATATATACTTCTGTGTATTGATTTTAAGAAAGGCATTGATGTTTATGGTTAGGTACACGTTGGAGCAACGACAGTCCTTTTTCGCGAATGCGCACTGCATCGATTATATGCAACGCAGGACACGCTAGATAAACTAGTAATATCATCAACCATGTGTCATATCATAACTAGTGATTATAATTGATTGATTGATTGTTTTTTATAAGATAAGTTTAATGCTAGCTAGCAACTTACCTTGGCTTCTTACTGCATTCGCGTAACAGGCGGGCTCCTCGTGAGGCAGGTGGTTAGAGCGTTGGACTAGTTAACCGTAAGGTTGCAAGATTGAATCCCTGAGCTGACAAGGTAAAAATCTGTCGTTCTGCCCCTGAACAAGGCAGTTAACCCACCGTTCCTAGGCCGTCATTGAAAATAAGAATGTGTTCTTAACTGACTTGCCTAGTTAAATAAAGGTGTAAAAAATTAAAAAAAATACATTTTTAAAGATTGGCAAAATCGGCGTCCAAAATTACCGATTTCCGATTGTTATGAAAACTTGAAATCGACCCTAATTCAAATGTATACAGAGACACAACAATGGATCATCAAACCCCACCACCCACAACTCAACATCCTAGTATCCAACCATTTAGATATTTCCTGTGGTAGCAGTAACATTACAGTCTTGCCATCCTATCATCTGAGTGACATTTATGTTGTACAATGTGGCAGTGTCTAGTTCTCCTGTCTTTTACATAGGTTAGGTTATTTGGCTTCTTCTTCGCATCCCCTGATCAGATGTACCTTGCTCCCCCAAAATATCTCTTTGGAGGTCTGAGATGTACATACAGTTCTTTATTCTTGAATGCCTATACCCTTTGTCCACAGGAGGTTGGGGAGGATGGGCTCGTGGTAATGGCTGGAGCAGAATGAGTGGAATTGTATCAAATACATCAAACACCGCAGCCGGCCGCGACCGGGAGGTCCGTGGGGCGACGCACAATTGGCATAGCGTCGTCCGGGTTAGGGAGGGTTTGGCCGGTAGGGATGTCCTTGTCTCATCGCGCTCCAGCGACTCCTGTGGCGGGCCGGGCGCAGTGCGCGCTAACCAAGGGGGCCAGGTGCACAGTGTTTCCTCCGACACATTGGTGCGGCTGGCTTCCGGGTTGGAGGTGCGCTGTGTTAAGAAGCAGTGCGGCTTGGTTGGGTTGTGCTTCGGAGGACGCGTGGCTTTCGACCTTCGTCTCTCCCGAGCCCGTACGGGAGTTGTAGCGATGAGACAAGATAGTAATTACTAGCGATTGGATACCACGAACAATTGGGGAGAAAAGGGGAGAAAATTATATTTAAAAAAAAAATAATAATAAAAAAATACATCAAACACACGGGGTGTTTCTCAATATGCCGTGCTCCACACTCTCATCCAAGTGCATTCTCCAACCACGTTCTCTTGGGTACGTTCTTGTGAGGACGAGAGTGTGGAGACTGCATAAAACAATACATTTGAGAAGCACCCCCTACTGTATTACCTCACGCTTTACCTCCCCAGTCACTGAATCTTCTTCCAAGATATACACAAAGCAAACATTTTACTCCAAAAATATCAGCTAATTATGTGATTTGTAATATTCCAGCTAGCCAGCTAGTTAAACAGGCAAAAATGACCTCAAACTAGTGTTATGTAAGGTAGATTTACATTTTTCATGGGTAGCTACCCAGTTAGCCCTATTGACTTACTTTGGACTTATCCATTCACTGAACCGTCTTCCAGCCAGGACAACAATGTCACTAGAGACGAAACAAGATCCTGTAAGCTAACGCACTTCTGTATTTCGCGCTGTAACGTACAATTTACCTTATTTTAACGCCCAAAAACATAATACTTCCAGGTCAACTGTAATATGAATACCATTGTAAAACACAATTTCTCCCCTTTCCAGTAAAATCAATGTGATGAGACCTTCATGCTGCCTGTCTCTGCATGATTAAAGAAGGCAATGAGCTCCGTCGGGCCTTTTTAAAAATGATGGGTGGGGAAGCAAAACCTACTGCGTGATAGGGATAATGTGTCATTACATACGTATTTGAAGGTTTGTGTCGATTTGAATCTGGTTTTTAGGGCGGCGCTAAAGTAATCTTCAGAAGTAAACAGCGGCTGTCGTGGCTTTTGAGAGTCATGATGGCTTGCAGTGATAACGCAAAAAATGAATGCATTCAGTTGTACAATTGACTAGGTATCCCCCCTTACCCTGTCCCTGTCCCTTTCTTATTTTTAAACTGCGAGAGAAGCGCTACACCTGGTGGAGAGAGGCTGTATGACAGAATGAGTTGCATTATGCGTGCTGTACGTTACGTCATGACGCGTCACAATTTAACATACAGTGTCGGAGGGGTCCGTTTTTTCAACTTTTCTCCAATACTATCGGGCCGAAAACCATGTCAATCAATGCTTGAATAGAAACATAGTTCACACCCCAGATTTTGACACAGTCGCTACAGTCCCATTAGTTTTCATTGCAGCATCGTTTGAATGCGCAAATGTGTACGGAATGGGGTTAGTCAAATTTGTACAAAATGGGGTTAGTCAACAGTATACACAAAGCAACCGTTTTACTTCATAACTATCAGCTAGGTATATGTGAATCGTAATAATGTAGCCAACCAGATAGTTTAACAGGCAAAAATGACCTAAAACTAATATAATACAAGATAGATGTCAATTATTCGTGGGTAGCTAGCTAACAATTCTTCGTGGCTATCTGGCTAGCTAACAGTATTAGTAGATAGCCAGTTAGCCCTATTGACTTATTATGGGCTTGTGATCTACTGTACACATGCAGGTAAACATACCAAATTTAACACAGCCTGTATTTATTAACGTGTCAAGAAATAATATTGTAGTCAGGCAACATATGAGATATGAATTGACAACATTTCATTTTGATGTCAGGGTGTATTTTCTCTCGTTTCAGCTCAAATAATAGCCACCATTGATTTCAAGAAATGTAGCAACATTTTTACGTGATTACGTCATACTTCTTTACATAATTTCCATTGAAGCTTGCATCGATGCATGCTTCAAAATATGTACAAATGAAGTACGGATTAGAAAAGTGTCCTTCGTGCTCCATTTTGCATACTTTGATCTGGACTCCGACCCTTCCAATCTCCAATTTGTGAGCTCGGAGCAAGGTAGTATGCATTTTGAGAAACACCCATGGTTTCCATGTGTTTGATGCCATTCCATTGCTCCGTTCCAGCCATTATTATGAGCCGTCCTCCCCTCAGCAGACTCCACTTCCTTGGTCTTCTGGACTGAAATTAGATAAAACATATTTGGTGAAATATTAATTGAATCATAGATGAAGTCAATATCTTCCTTGTAATGAATGTTACGAAGCACATCTTATCCCTTGACTGTGACGAGTAATTTCAGGGTTTGCCATTTCCAGACGAAAGATTGAAATACAATGAAATGTGATGGTCACAATTGATATGCTTACTAATGAACGCCTACATAACCAGTTGGTAATTAGCTAGCTACATTGCATGGATCGAAATGGAACTATGAAGATGTGATTTGTAATCATATTGACAGATTCTGAATAGCGAATTCACCTTGTGCAAAGTAGCTAGCTAGCTCAGTTAGGTAGTTAGCTAGCTTCCTCTGTGATCTTTCTACAATGAGTCATCAAAATATGACTTTCCTGGAACATAGTACAATTAACATTAGATGACAAGTGAGATAGATAGAAAGTATGATTTCAAGCAGAGCTAACGTTAGCCAAGTTTTGAGTTTAGTTTACAAGCTGAGTGCATTATGGTCCTTCAAATTATGATTAGCAAAATAATTCTACTGTACTGCCATATCGGTTTTATACACACATAATAACATTGTTTCTGTTATAATTTATTAGCCGATATTTTAAGAATATTGGACACTGTCAGATGGATCTTACACGCAGAGGTACCTGCAGTGTTTTCCTATTGCTTTCATGCTAATTTAAACCAGTCAATGCATTTTGGAGCAACGCTGCTTTATATGGTGGGATTTATATGGTGGGGTTCAGTCTGCCTGCCTGTGTGTGTGTGTGTGTGTGTGTTATTGTCTCCACTTTAACCTCTCCTGGGAAATGGCTGCAGATGAAGGCATTACGGTCCTTCAATCCCCGAATAAGCTGCTATCCACTCCGTCCGATCACCCTGGTCTTTCCACAACTTTCATCCAACTTTTTTTTGCGGATATTTTGCTGTCAGTCTGCTGTTGAAAGCATATCCCTCCTAGGTAGCAAATACTTTCGCATTAGGTCCACCATGTTTACTTGATTTGTGTTGGTGTCCTCAGAGAGATAAATGGTCACGCCTCTTACGTATTGCATCCCTCTCAGAGCGCGCAGGCCAGATTTGCCAGCAAATCGAACCCAGTGATATTTCAGCTGCTGCTACAGGTGCAACACTGGGGTTTGAAGTTATCTAATCTTCATAACATTACACTCTCTGATCCTTGCCACTTTATTATGACCATTTAGAGTTATTTTAATGAAAAATTCTTACATATTGTACCTTTAACCTGTTTGGGCTGCAGGGGGAGTATTGAGTAGCCAGATAAAAGGTGCCCATTTCAAACGGCCTCGTACAATATGCATATTATTATTACTATTGGATAGAAAACACTCTCTAGTTTCTAAAACCGTTTGAATTATATCTGTGAGTCAAACAGAACTCATTTGGCACAAACTTCCTGACCAGGAAGTGGAAAGTCTGAAATCGAGGCTCTGTTCTTCTTCCTGCCTATAAATGGGCATGATACGTAAGAGTATACGTGCACTTCATAGACCTTCCCCTGGATGTCAAGAGGCTGTGAGAGAAGAAATTTAGTGTTTATCTTGGTCTGAAGTGGAATACAAGCTCTTTGTATGACGTGTCCCTCATTTCCGGTACTCTCGAGAGCGCGAGGTGGACAGTGGGATTGCCTTCTGTTTAGCTATCGTTATAGGCGACTACTATCTCCGGCTTTGATTTTATTTGATACATGTGACCATATCATCGTAAAGTATGTTTTTTCAATATAGTTTAATCAGATTATTGAAATTTTTTCGGGAGTTTTCCGTTCCGTTGCCGTGTTCCGTTCTCTGACTTTGTTGACGATGGAGAGATCCGTGCCACTTGGCAAGTGTGCTTGCTAAATCAAGAGGGAAAGTTGCCGTTCTAAATCCAAACAACGATTGTTCTGGACAAAGGACACCTTGTCCAACATTCTGATGGAAGATCAGCAAAAGTAAGAAACATTTTATGATGCTATTTCATATATCTGTCGTAGATGTGAACTAGTCGTCGGCGCCCAAGTGTTTCTGGCTATTGTGGTAAGCTAATATAACGCTATATTCTGTTTTCGCTGTAAAACACTTAATAAATCGGAAATATTGGCTGGAATCACAAGATGCCTGTCTTTCATTTGCTGTACACTATGTATTTTTCAGAAATGTTTTATGATGAGTAATTAGGTATTTGACGTTGGTGTCTGTAATTATTATGGCTGCTTTCGGTGCAATTTCTGATTGTAGCTGCAATGTAAACTATGATTTATACCTGAAATATGCACATTTTTCGAACAAAACATAGATTTATTGTATAACATGTTATAAGACTGTCATCTGATGAAGTTGTTTCTTGGTTAGTTTGGTTGGTTCTTGGTTAGTTAGGTTGGCTTTGTGCATGCTACCTGTGCTGTGAAAAATGTCTGTCCTTTTTTGTATTTGGTGGTGAGCTAACATAAATATACGTGCTGTTTTCGCTGTAAAACATTTTAAAAATCGGACATGTTGGCTGGATTCACAAGATGTGTACCTTTCATATGCTGTATTGGACTTGTTAATGTGTGAAAGTTAAATATTTTAAAAATATATATTTTGAATTTCGCGCCCTGCACTTGAGCTGGCTGTTGTCATAAGTGTACCGACGTCGGGCTTGCAGCCAGAAGAAGTTAACTTCCTTCAATGTTCTAAACCAAACAACCACCTGCCACATGTTTATAATGCTGGTGTAGCCTATACTCTTCACTTTCACTGTTTCACTTCAGATGCCTGCCTGCCTACCTGGTCTCTGGTCTGTCTGACAGAAGACAGAGAGAGGGAGACTTCCACCCTGCTAACTCAGACCTGTAGGCCTGTAGACCCAGCTCACTACTCACTGGACCCTGTCATTACCCATTTGAATGCTTTCAGCGTCTCTCTCTTTCTCTCTCTCTTCCTCTCTCTCTTCCTTCTCTTTTTCTAGTTTCCCTCAAACCCTCTGTTGTCATGGCAAGTGTATTATGGTTAGCAAAATAATACTACTGTACTGTCAAGTCGGTTTGTTTCGAATGTTATAATTTATTAGCCGTTATTTTAAGAAAATTGGACAAACTGTGAGATGGATCTTACACGCGGAGTTCCCTGCTGTCTTTGCCTATTGCCTATTCATGCAGATGTAAACCAATCCTGTAATCTTACATGTCAATGCATTTTAGAGCTACGCTGCTTTATATGGTGGGATTCAGTCTGGCTGTGTGTGTGTGTGTGTGTGTGTGTGTGTGTGTGTGTGTGTGTGTGTGTGTGTGTGTGTGTGTGTGTGTGTGTTTGTCTTCATTCTCTACCCTCTCCTGGCTGCAGATGAAGGGACTATGCCACAGGATGAAATTAAGTTGGCTTGGGCCTATGTGCCATAAACACACACACACACACACACACGTACACGCCATATAAAAGCAATCACTTCAGTGTAACAAATTAACAAGCAGAGTGATCTTGTCAGGCGATGGAAAACTTCAGATAGTCTGTCTGTTGTCTGTGTAACTGTGTGCGTGCGTGCGTGTGCGCGCGTGTGTAACTGTGTGTGTAATTGTGTGAAATGAAAACATCAGAGGTTTATTCATTGAGAACACAGAGTGACTCCAACAGAGAAGGCCCGACACACACGCACGCGCACACGCACGCACACAGACACAGACACACACACACTCACACACGGTTCTATAATTTTCATGGCACCTACAGTAGTGGCAGCCTAGGCAGAGAGCTCATGTAAATTCTGTATATACAGTATATACAGTACCAGTCAAAAGTTTGGACACACCTACTCATTCCAGGGTTTTTCTTTATTTGTACTATTTTATACATTGTATAATAATAGTGAAGATGTCAAAACTATGAAATAACACATATGGAATCATGTAGTAACCCAAAAAGTGTTAAACAAATCTAAATATATTTTATATTTGAGATACTTCAAAGTAGCCACCCTTTGCCTTGATGACAGCTTTGCACACTCTTGCCAGTTTGGGCTAGGCCCCTAAGTTCCAGTGAAGGGAAATGTTAATTCTACAGCATACAATGACATTCTAGACGATTCTGTGCTCCCAACAGTTTATGGAAGGTCCTTTCCTGTTTCAGCCTGACAATGCCCCCGTGCACAAAGCAAGGTCCGTACAGAAATGGTTTGTTGAGATCGGTGTGGATGAACTTGACTGTCCTGCACAGAGCCCCGACCTCAACCCCATCGAACATCTTTGGGATGAATTGGAAAGCTGACTGCGAGCCAGGCCTAATCGCCCAACATCAGTGCCCGACCTCAATAATACTCTTGTGGCTGAATGGAAACAAGTCCCCGCTGCAATGTTCCAACATCTAGTGGAAAGCCTTCCCAGAAGAATGCAGGCTGTTATAGTAGCAAAGGGTGGACCAACTTTATATTAATGCCCATGATTTTGGAATGAGATGTTTGACAAGCAGGTTTCCACATACTTTTGGTCATGTAGTGTATGCTGCATGGACTCTATGTGCAATAATAGTTTTTAATATACTTTTTAAATGACTAACCTATCTCTGTACCCCACACATATAATTATCTGTATGATCCCTCAGTCGAGCAGTGAATTTCAAGCACAGATTCAACCACAAAGACCAGGGAGGTTTTCCAATGGTTCGCAAAGAAGGGCACCTATTGGTAGATGGGTATATTTAAAAAATAAAACATTGAATATATCAGGTATGAAGGTAAGACCCAGATGCAGACCAAGTCGAATAGACAATAGTTTAATATTCCAACAGGGGCAGGCGATAGACCGGTCAAGGCAGGCAGGGGTCAGTAAACCAGAGGTGGGGCAACAGTATCGGGCGGCAGGGGATAATGGGGAAGATGGGCGACACCTGGAGGGGGGTGGAGACAATCACAAGGAGGAGGGTGGAGACAATCACAGGTGAAACAGATCAGGGTGTGACAGAATATCCCTTTGAGCATGGTGCAGTTATTAATTACACTTTGGATTGGTGTATCAATATGCCCAGTCACTACAAAGATACAGGCGCCCTTCCTAACTCAGTTGCCAGAGAGGAAGGAAACCGCTCTGGGATTTCATCATGAGGCCAATGGTGTTTTAAAACAGTTACAGAGTTGAATGGCTATGATAGGATATAACTGAGGATAGATCAACAACATTGTAGTTACTTCATAATACTAACATAAATGACAGAAAAGAGGACTGTACCGAATACAAATCCTGTATCCTGTTTGCAATAACGCACTAAAGTAACACTTCACAGTGTCACGTTCCTGACCTTTTCCCTTGTTTTGTATTTATTTAGTATGGTCAGGGCGTGAGTTGGGGTGGGTTGTCTATGTGTGTTTTTCTATGTTGGTATTTTGTGTTCGGCCTGGTATGATTCTCAATCAGAGGCAGCTGTCAATCGTTGTCCCTGATTGAGAATCATACTTAGGCAGCCGGGGTGTGGTTTGTGGGTGTTTGTTCCTGTGTTAGTGTTTCGCCACACGGGACTGTTACGGTATGTTCGTTTGTTGTTTTGTATCGCATATTGTTTTCGTGTCTATTAAATTACCATGGAAACTTACCACTCTGCAAATTTGTCCTCCGATCCTTCTCGCCTCTCCTCGTCCGATGTGGAGGACGACTTAGACTGCCGTTACACACAGTATGTGTCAAATTTAAAAAAAATTGTCCTGAATACAAAGCGTTATGTTTGGGGCAAATCCAACACAACACATCACTGAGTACCATTCTTCATATTTTCAAGCATGGTGGTGGCTGCATCATGGTATGGGTATGCTTGTCATCAGCAAGGACTAGGAAGTTTTTTAGGATAAAAATAAACTGAATAGAGCTAAGCACAGGCAAAATCCTAGAGGAGAACCTGGTTCAGTCTGCTTTCCACCAGACACTGGTAGACAAATTTACCTTTCAGCAGGACACTTATCTAAAACACCAGGCCAATATACACTGGAGTAGCTTACCAAGATGACATTGAAGGTTTCTGAGTGGCCTAGTTGCAGTTCTAAATTAAATTGTCTTGAAAATCAATGTCAGGACTTGACAATGGCTACCTAGCAATGATCAACAACCAACTTCACAGAGTTTTTTGAATAATGTACAGATATTGTACAATCCAGGTGTGCAAAGCTCTTAGAGACTTACCCAGAAAGACTCACAGCTGTAATCGCTGCTAAAGTGATTCTATCATGTATTGACTCAGGGGGTTGAATACTTTTCTAATCAAGATATATTGATGTTATAATTTTCTTCCACTTTAACTTTACAGAGTATATTTTGTGTAGATTGTTGACAAAAAAAAATGCAATTAAATCCATTTTATTCCCACTTTTGTAACACAGCAAACTGTGGAAAAAGTCAAGGGGTGTGAATACTTTCTGAAGGCACAGTATGTGTTTTTTTTTTTACCTAACTTAGTTTAATTTGTAACCTTTATTTAACTACAGTAGGAACGTCAGATAAGAACAAACTCTTATTTACAGTGACAGCCTACCGGGGAACAGTGCCTTGTTCAGGGGCAAAACAACAGATACATTTTTTATTTACCTTGTCAGCTCTGGGATTCGATCCAGCAACCTTTCGGTTACTGGCCCAATGCTCTAACCAGTAGGCTACCTGCTGCCCCTGTAGGTTGCTCTGGATTAGGGTTGGGTGGTATCCAGATTTTCATATCGTAATACAGTCCTTCTCTCAGCCCGAGATTTACGTTATTACTGGCTTTAGTACACAAGGGGGCACCAAAAAAAAATGCAAAAAAGCCCATTGGGCATCTATTTTTGGCATCAGAGTAATTTTGTGCTTCAGTTGCACTTTTCCACTCGGATGAGAATTCACAAATGGGCATTCTATCACTAGATAGAGCTTTGACGGATGTGTAGCTGCTTTTCTGTGGTACTTTCTCAGTCGGTGAAGCCAGCCTACTTTTCTCCGGTAAAATGCGAGATTAACTTTAAACAAAACATTAATAAATGTAGCTGGCTACATTCTTTCTATGATAAACATTGATGGCAATGCACAGTTTTTGCAAAAAATACTTTTTCATTGTAAACTCATTTACTTATGTGGCTGCCAGCCAAATAGCATTGCACTTCTGTTGTCATCTGAATAAAATGAAGCTGATTTATGCCAAATGTGTGGCACTAATGTATTTTCTGTGGAGAAAAACTATAGTTGCACGTCCCTGATCACGCTATTGAAGCAAAAAACATTGTTGACTTTGAATATAAAACGCTACCCCTGTCAATACACAGATGGACTCTGTGACTGCCTCAACTGTTCTGGGGAACTACTGTAGGCTTCATAATGTAAAATAATGTGACAGGTGAAATTAAGAAAGCGATCTGCTTTATCTCCTAACTTATTGCATAAGTTGAGTGCAGATATTTAAACGAAACACAAATATAAACGCAACATGTAAATTGGTCCCATGTTTCATGACCTGAAATAAAAGATCCCAGAAATGTTCCATATGCACAAAAAGCTTATTTCTCTCAAATGTTGTGCACAAATTGGTTTATATCCCTGTTAGTGAGCATTTCTCCTTTGCCAAGATAATCCATACACCTGACAGGTATGGCATACCAAGAAGCTGATTATTAAACAGCATGATCATTACATAGCTGCACCTTGAGCTGGGGACAAATAAAAGCCACTCTAAAATGTGCAGTTTTGTCACACAACACAATGCCACAGATGTCTCAATATCTGAGGGAGCGTGCAATTGACATGCTGACTGCAGGAATGTCCACCAAAGCTTTTACCAGAGATCTGAATGTTAATTTCTCTACCATAAGCCGCCTCCAATGACATTTTATAGAATTTGTCAGTACATACAACCAGCTTCACAACCTCAGACCACGCCAGACCAGGACGTCCACATCTGGCTTCTTCACCTGCGGGATTGTCGGAGACCAGTCACTCGGACAGCTGATGAAACTGAGTTTGCACAACTGACGAATTTCTGCACATCATTTCATAAACTGTCTCAGGGAAGCTCATCTACGTGGTTGTTGTTCTCACAAGGGTCTTGACCTTGACCAGTTTGGCGTTGTAACCGACTGGCATGCTGGAGAAGTGTGCTCTTCACGGATGAATCACAGTTTCAACTGTTTTCTGATGTCAACGTTGTGAACAGAGTGCCCCATGGTGGTGGTGGGGTTATGGTATGGGCAGGCATAAGCTACAGACAACAAACACAATTGCATTTTATTGATGGCAATTTGAATGCACAGAGATACTGTGACGATATCCTGAGGCCATTGTCGTGCCATTCATCCGCCGCCAATACCTCATATTTCAGCATGATAATGCACGGCCCCATGTCGCAAGGATCTTCCATGGTCTGCATGCTCACCAGAGCAATTTCGGTATGCTCTGGATTGATGTGTACAACTTGTTCCAGTTCCCGCCAATATCCAGCAACTTCGCACAACCATTACAGGGGAATGGGACAACATTCCACAGGCAACAATCAACAGCCTGGTCAACTCTATGCGAAGGAGATGTGTCGTGGTGCATGAAGCAAATGATGGTCACATCAGATACTGACTGGTTTTCTGATCCACGCACCTACCTTTTTTTAAGGTATCTGTGACCAACAGATGCATATCTATATTCCCAGTCATGTGAAATCCATAGATTAGGGCCTCATTTATTTATTTAAATTGACTGATTTTCCTATGTAAACTGTAACTCAGTAAAATAATTTAAATTGTTGCATGTTGCATTGATATTTTTGTTCAGTGTACTTAAAAAGTAGCTACAAATATTAAAATGTATTGATAAACGTCAAATAAATAGTTAAAACGGTATTGGCAGTATTGAAAAACCATCCCGTGGCTATTTCCAAATACCCTGGTATAGGGTATATACGGTATACCGCCCAAGTCTACTCAAAATGTAAATTGTACTCTGTGGGAATAGTACAGTATTAATACGTTTATCATACCTTTGACACAGCTAGCTCTGGTTTTGTCAGACTTTAATTGATGACATTTTTATGAAGTTAAATCTGTCATGATGGCACAAGTGGAGAGTTTGTTTTTGGCTCAAACGCCAAGTGGAGGTGCTTTCTATCTACCGATCAAATCTGTCCTATCATGTTGTTGTATCACTAGGATGGATGTTTGCTAACCACAAAGCTGGCTGTTACAGTACTGTTCCTCCGACCATAACAAAACAGGAATGTTTCCACATACATTTTGGCTCTCATTGCCTTGTTTAAGTCTGCATTTAGTTTTCATTTGTTAAAGGGATTGTAAAAAATAAAAAAATAAAAAATGTTTAATATAATTCCAATTAATCATGTCATAGCATGACTTCTTTCTGTTATTTGAGTTTGTTTCCTTTCCGGCTTTGTGGCTTCACAGAAACCTATGGGATTATTAGCCAGCATTTGACCACTGCCACCGGTCCACATTGTGATACTATAATGACATAATATAATATTATGATGTATTCCTGAAATGGCTACTGCGGTTCTTTAGTGGAGTAGTCTTGCAGCTCTGTGGTCGAGGTCATGTAATAGTATTTAGTAGGGAGAGAGTGTGTGTGTGTCTGTGTCCCTGTGTGTGTGTGTGTGTGTGTGTGTGTGTGTGTGTGTGTGTGTGTGTGTGTGTGTGTGTGTGTGTGTGTGTGTGTGTGTGTGTGTGTGTGTGTGTGTGTGTGTGTGTGTGTGTGTGTGTGCGCTTGTGTGTGTGTGTGCGCTTGTGTGTGTGTGTTTGTCCTCAGTACCATACCACAAGTATAGTTTTTTCTCTATTTACTACCTCGATTAGAAGACATGTGTGCTTCATGCTGGGTAGAGAACTCTTGAACTCCAGGTAAAGCAGATTCCCACATGTTGAAGCTCTGCTTCTTCTTACTCATGTTGCTGCGCCCCATTTAGTCTCATGCTGCGTTCTACAATTACAGCCCTAATGAAATTATGGGTTGGAGGTTGTTGACTTGGGCCAGTAGACGAGCATTGGACGCTACAACAAAGGGATACATGTACATGTTCATTTTCTATCTGACCTTCTTATGACCATTGACACTGTGAACTTTGATCCCAACCCTAGTCATCTGAGTGGCTCGAGGTAGAGGAATACTGGACCATTAGAATATGCAGTATGCCCCACTTTCCCACACCGACACTCATAATACACGCACGCACACACACAGACAGATGCCATATCATAATTTGACCTAGTTTCTCACAGCAGAAAAATAGTCCTGCAGGAACAGGAAATGTGAAATATTATGTGGATTATAATTAATGGACATTTTTTGTAAGGGTTGATAAATGTTTTGTTAGGGCAAATCAAGTCTGAAATGACAAATTACAAACTTTAGAAGCCTTTTAAAACCTTGAATACGCTTCAAGTTTGCATATCCGGCTGTGCAGGAAAATCCATGCAACAACAGGATGATCAAGTTTAGATGCGGCATCTGTACAGTACTCAACAGCTTTTACATCTCACAATACCCACTCAGGAAACAGGGGAAGGAGGGGTGCACCTCTAGCTCTTGACAGTTTGTGTATACAGTCAAATGAAATGAGTGTGTTTCTAGTCATGTATTAACTTTTTTTCTAGTCGTGTATTAACTTTCCCTTTTGGTTTTTTGAAGTGTTAAAAAGTGATCGGAGTTCAATGGAGCCGTTCCTCTAAGTGTTTTTTTCATTAACTTGTGATAAATGGTTTAGCTGAGTGATGTCTTCACCTGGATTTGTGGTGTGTGTGTGCGTGTGTGTGTGTGTTTACCTCTTGGCTCCCTGCCACCTGGGGCTGATGTTAACCTGCTAGACATTGTTTAGTGTTGTGTTTGACCTGGATGATCAGTTGTTTCAGCTTGCGGCTCCACTTCATTAAAGACATTGGCAGCCATTCAGTCAGTCAACCAGGAACGCCACCCTCTTCACAGCATGTGTTGAGACATTGATGAAAAGGTTGATCTAACTTATTTATTTAGGGACACTCTTAAAATGCCTTTGGTTATTGTAGAGTACACCACCTTATTCATATTCAGGAAGCTATATTTTCCCAACATTGGAGAATTTGCATGTAAACATAACATAACGCAAACCTCACAGAACCTTTCAGGACAGGGCCCATATAAGCTCTTTAGAAAGGGAAAATGCTAGGGATAGATACAGTAGAGCCCGACCGAAATATCGGTTCACCAATATTATCGGCCAATATTGGCCTTTTAACGCTATATCGGTATTGGCCGATAATAAATAGGATGAAAAAAGGGAATCTCATGCTTGTCTGAACACTTGTGGCCATTCTCATGATGTCATTATTGTCACGATGTATGAAATCAACATTTGAAGCATAGTTATTGGACAATTGCTCTTTTGGATGGCAATTTTACAGTTGATTCATTTAGCAGACACTCTTATCCAGAGCGGTTAAGGTTAATTGCCTTGCTCAAGGGAACATAGACAGACTTTTCACCAAGTCGGCTTGGGAATTCAAACCAGCGACCTTTCGGTTACTGGTCCAACACTTAACCACTAGGTTACCTGCCGCCCCAATTTATGAGAATTCTGTTTGGGAAAAAATTACACCTTTTAATTTCCCCACTGTAAAACAGTATATTGGCAGATATATCGGTATCGGAAAGTTTTGACCCACAAAAAATCGGAATCGGTATCGGACCCCAAAAAAGATATCGGTTAGGCTCTAAGATACAGGAGGTGCTGGGTCAGTTGTGCCGTAGTGTATGTCCTGTCCTCCGGTTTCCACCCACTGGACACGCCACGTCATTTCAACATGAAAATGTGGGTAATATAATATTTGGTTGAGACATTGATCAATGAGATTTCACCCTTTATTCACCCACTCAAAAAGACAGCCAGAAGTTGATGCTTTCAACCATCTAAAAGCGTAACCAAATTCCAACATTAAAACAATGTCAGATTTGGGGGTTTAGTTGTCATCTGAATGTGTTATCACTGCACTTCAACCATTTATAACCAGAACAAAGTTAAAATGGGGATACAATATTACATATTTTGTATTTATACAACAACTTAATGTGTTATCACTGTGCTTGTCACGCCCTGACCATAGAGAGCTTTTATTCTCTATGTTGGTTAGGTCGGGGTGTGATTAAGGGTGGGTTATCTAGGTGAATTATATTTCTATGTTGGCCTAGTATGGTTCCCAATCAGAGGCAGCTGTTTATCGTTGTCTCTGATTGGGGATCATATTTAGGTAGCCATTTTCCCATTGTGCTTTGTGGGATCTTGTCTATGTATAGTTGCCTGTGAGCATTATTCTAGCTTCACCTTTCGTTTGTTAGTTTTGTTGTTTTTGTTCTTTGAAGTTTTCTATTCCAAAATAAAGGATGGAAACATACCATGCTGCATCTTGGTCTACTCCTCATGACGAACGTGACAGTGCTTCATCTAATAGCACAACCAAATGACCTGGATTGCAGTTGAGATTACATTAAAAGTACATAGTGCAAGTGATCAATGCTGTTAAAAAGTCTGCATAAGACTTCCGACAATGGCGAAGCTCTAACAACACGCGTCTGCGTAGCGTCCTCAAACTTTCAAACAATTTTGAGGCATTTTGACACGGTTTACCTGTGCGTTAATAGTGAGTTGGAAGTTACAATAGATGTTTTATCGCCAAAGCAAAAGATGCCCAATATGTCAAAGCCTCAGACGAAGCTTGGAAAAATGCCCCTCTCTGACAGCCCTTCTCCGGCCTCGGCGGATGCTAGCTCGGAAGAAGCACCAGCATGGTTCAGAATGGAGATGGACAAGGGTATAACAAAAATCCAAGAGACACTTTCTGAACGCCTCAGCAAAATGTATGTACTGGTCGATAAACTCCACGAAGACCAGAAAGTCACAAAGGCACGAGTGACAAAGTTAGAAAAAGACCATGCTGACCACCAGGCTGCCATCCTGGACGTCTACGAGGAAGTGGACCAAAAATACAAGAAGTTGGACATTTCCAAAGGCGCTCGAATTTGAGACTTCAAGGTTTCCTGGAGGCCGTGGAGGGAAGAGACGCGATCTCCTTTCTACAGGAATGGATTCCCAAAATTCTGGATCTACCCCCTCCCGCGCACCCACTGGAGATCGAGAGGGCCCATCGCACCCTACGGAGGCGGCTGCCTGGTCAGGTTGCACCCAGGGCATTTGTCATTACATTTCTACGGTACCAGGACACTGTTCGCATCCTCTCTGCTGCTCGGGCAAAGGGAGAGCTCAAGTACGGAGATGCCAGAATCATGATCTTTCCGGATCTTTCTCCCACACTACACAAGAGGAGGATGGCTTTCTCCCCACTGAAGAGACTTCTGCGTCAGGCTAGCTTGGCATACGGCCTTCGCTACCCAGTGACTTTGTGGATCGAAACCAAGAATGGTGAGCGCACATTTGACTCTGTGAAGATGGCACGAGGAAAGAACGAGGAAAGAACTTCCTGACTTGTTCACGTCTACTACACCACGAGGAACTGTCTTTTTAACTTGGATACAGTGGCCAGTGAACTGTTAGCACATGAGAAAACAACAAAATTACACATATGATCGACTGGCTGGCTGGCTGGATGGCTGGCTAGATGGCTAGCGTGATAATGACTGGCAAGGTAAAGTTGGATCATAGCTCATGTTGGCTGAGCTATTTAGCCAGCTCGCTAAGTTTACAAGGGTGTAGCTATAGCTACTATACATCCACACTATGCCAGGTAGTTACATTTTTGCTGTATACTTTTATTTTACGCAGAGAGGTCCAGTCGGGTTTGGTTAAATAGTTATGTGGCTTTTGACTGGGTTTCAAGGGAATTTTAGCTACTATTACGTTTCCTGGCTTGTTTACCGTTAGAGATGTATGCTAGCGTTAGTGACACCGAGGCAGGGATAAGCTACACACTGGCTGGCCGCCTAATTGCCAGCTAGCTGATAGCTTTACACTTGTGTATGTGCGTACATGTGTGTAGTTCCTGAATATTTCCTGAACAAAACCCTCCTGTCTGTAGGAAAGCTAGTAGAGGTCATGAACCATGACTATGCCCATGTCCAATTGGTTCGATTGTTATTGGGGGATTTTCTCTGTGAAGTTAGCTCTTCTATGGACCACTTGGCCATGAATAGAATCCCCTCATATCTAGTGCCCCTCTAAATGGTGCACGACATATTGACCTCAGCTACTACAACCACGATAAGGCCGTTACAGTCACATTTGGCCTATAGTCTGGGGTCGGCAATCCCAATACATGTTGATATTGATCGTAATGAAGTGGGATTTTTACAGACGCTGCTGTAGGTTGAACTGGAGAATATCTATGGATTGAAAATGGTTCTAAATGTAGGATTTTGGCACGACAGTACCCACGTGAAAATGTACACTCCCCCAGTCGTAGTTTATCAGGAAAACAAGTGGAGGTGGTAGGGAATCGATGGTTGGTTAACACACCGTTCGCATCCTCCACTATGACTTACGAATGCCATGACTCAACCACCCAATTGAACCTCCCCAACCAGACTGTTTTCGTTAAGGTACCAGAGGGGGTGATTATCCACATAGACGACCTCGCTCTATACCAACTTCCCGACGGCAGGATAGACACAGAGATTGAAACCCCTGACGCTTTTGCTACGTGTTTCCTTGAGTTACCACAAGCCATTCAAAACCAAATCCAGTACGAGGGACCAATGACTGTTGATTTTAGCATACTGGATGATGCACTTTTAGTTGACCTGACTCACTACAAGCCAAAAGATTGGTCTGTCTTGGATGGTGTCGGACAGTATCCTGACTGTTACCATGATTCTTAGTCTTATTTCCCTTGGCGTGTGTACCTACTACGTACACAGGCTCACACGTGCAATGGAGACCAAATGAGGTCTTATACTAGGATCATCCGTGAGACGGAAGCGATCCCGATTTTCTGAAATTTGTCAATAGATCCTGAAACCCCATCAGGGGGTCCATCCACAGCATCCCCAGCCTCCTCTCCCGAATTCGCTAGGTCAGCCCTGTAATGTCCCCAATATAAGCTTTGACCTTCAGGGTGCCATTTTTCCAAGTGCCTTAACTACCCACCTTCAAGTAGGATCGTCCTAGATATGACATTAGAGACAATGCCATGATAGAGTCATTTAGCCAAGACCTTGGACATACATATATAGAACATAGTCCAAATTAGATGATTGCGGTGTGTTAGATATATTTGAAATATCTTTTGTTTATGTTTTTATTCATTTCTTTTTACTTTTCTTTGACACTTAGGAAGTGATAGAGCCATAAACAAGTTCCCCATACAACCACCAGTTAGAGCCACAACGCCGCTCATTTGGGGAAGAAATGTAATGATGTATTGCCTGAGTGTTGTGCGTTATTAAGTTATTAACGTCTGCCCAAGTTACTGCCTAGATCTACACGCCGGGACAACCAGACAACGGGCCGGAACACAGAGCCACCGCCGGGCCTCCCATTTCCATTCTGGTGGTGATCTGCAGCTTTCAGAAATCCTACCAGGGTAAAACACCAGGGGGGACTGCTACGATGATCCACAAACCAGGAGATCCGATCGTCATTCTTATGATGGGTTGCAACATGCAGAATCCTTCCAAGTTTAACCCACCAGAGGGGGATGTCATGACTGGCCAGTTCTGGTCAGGTTACTGTGGACCATAATCCTACAGAGATATCTCTCACACTCACCAGTGGGGGAGAAATTGAGTGGTATGGAGGTGTTTTTTATTTATGACACCTCCCGCCCATTGTAAATCTTAAGGCAGCAGACAAAATCCCTTTTGTCCTCTCAGTATGGAGGGATGGAATGTATGATGGGCCTATGGAGAATCTACCTCTGAACAGTAACATGCAATAAATGGACTTGGGGACAATATGTTTCGTCAGCCAAAATGATAGATGGAATATGATGATAGATGGAATATGAAAATTTATGTTGTTTTTGTTATGTTATTAGAAGTGAAATGACGACGTTGTAATGAAAACATTGTAACTTGAAGAGTTTTCACACTATGTACTTGAGGTTTGCATACTGTACATTGTGTGGAAAATGTCCAGATCAAAGAGAATGTTTTCGTAAAGATGAAATGTGAAGTTAGTTGTCTAAATTGGATCTGAGTAAAACCCAGACCTTGCCTCGTAACTAGTTACCCCTAGAGAACTTGCCCTAAAGGCGGAAACGCCCATTTCTGACCCGAGGATATAAAACATGTGAGTTAAGAATTAACATAGCAGACTAAGTGACCACGAGCTGCAGCCAAGGTTCGTGTTAGTTGAAAACCCAAAAGCAACACGAGGTTGAAGAAGACAAAGGAACCTTTTTACAATCTATGCTACAGATGAGTAGCTGTGTCTAAGAGGGTGAAGTCAAGCAGGACCACCCGGTTACCACTCTCCAAGGAATCGTGTGTCTACACTGCTTTCATTCCCACGCTGGAACCATCCACAGGGCTGATTAGCCCTCCTCCGAAGACCCCTGTTCAGAGCAAGGGCGAGGAAACAGACCACTAAGAGAAAGGACACTGACATCGTGAGGACAAACAGAGAGTTACACCCGGTAACCGAAGACGTACTGTCATCAGAGAAGTCGGAACGAAGAGTCCACGAAGAGACACCCCATCGGAGACCTTCAACACGTAATTACATCATTATATTCTGACCCATAAGAGCGGCAGTTCAGGGCAAGGTTAGGGTTAAAATAAGCATAGTTGACAAATGTACCCATTTGTGCTTTTCTCTCATGCACTCTCTCTTTCTCTCTCTTTTGAAATTCCCATTTTGTGTAACACGTGTCATATTGTGTTGGTCCGTTAGGGACCTGTTTCATTGTACTAAGTTCTAATCAATAGCCTAGACTGTGTGTTTGTGTATGTATATCTTATATTGTCATTTTAGCTTGTTAGTAAATAAATAATCAACTCAATTGGTGTGGTACGGACTTATTTAGTGAGACTCGGGTTTGTGCAGATTCCTGAATTACGCGCGTTCAGAATGAGACTGTAGAGGAAGTTGATTAACCTTTTGTCAATAGGGGGAGCAGTTAGCATTTATTTTTTCTGGGTGTTGCCAAATTAAACTGCCTCGTACTCAATTCTTGCTCGTACAATATGCATATTATTAATTATATTGGATAGAAAACACTCTCTAGTTTCATAAACCGTTGGAATTATGTCTGTGGGTGACCCAGAACTCTTTCTACAGCGAAATCCATGACAGGTACTGCGAATGTCTGAGAGCGAAGCTCTGGTCTCAGATCAGTTTTAAAGGTCTGTGTGTATCCTATGGAACGACATGAACTGCACCCGCCTTCCCCTGGATGTCAGTAACCAATGAGAAGTGGAATGGGCTTGCTACGTAGCTCTCAGAGGTTATAAAAGGCCAAGGAGTGAGGGTAGCCTTCTTTTCGACGCTGACCATTACGCAGAAAGGGACCTCAGGATGCCATTTTCAAACGCTCAGTTATCAACGTTAGATGTATCCGTCTGTAATTTAATTCGATATAGGTGTTAGAAACATCATAACGAAGCTATTTTAAACCGAGTTATATCAGATTATGCGAGTATATTGCTATTTTTCGGAATTTCCTCAGTATTGCGTCTTGAGGATTTGGACACGTTGGGGCAAAATAGCTATTGTTAGCTATTGTTAGCTGCTATATCAGAAGTTGAATGCAACGTTTTACAACCAAGCAACGATTCTTTTGGACAAAGGACCACTTGGCCAAGATTCTGATGGAAGCTCGTCGAAAAGTAAGAGCTATTTATGATGTTATTCCGTTTTTATGTGGAAAAATGTAAACTCAATAATGGCGATTAGTGACGCCATTATTGCGGCACTAGTCTGGCTGTAACGCACACTGTATGTCTAGTAACGTTAATTTTAAAAATCTAACTCAGCGGTTGCATTAATAACTAATGCATCTTTCATTTCATGTCCAACCTGTATTTTTTTAGTCAAGTTTATGAATAGTTTTCGATAAAAATAGTTGTATTTTCAAAATGGCGCCGGGCAGATTGCTTGAGTAGTTGGACACTATTTCCATTGTGTAAGCACGATTTGTGCCGCTAAATATGCACATTTTCGATCAAACTCTATATGGATTGTGTAATATGATGTTACAGGAGTGTCATCGGAAGAATTCTGAGAAGGTTAGTGAAAAAATTAATGTATTTTGGTGATGATAACGCTATAGCCCATTTTGCCTTGAATCGATGCTCGGGTAACGTTTGCAAATGTGGTATGCTAATATAACGATTTATTGTGTTTTCGCTGTAAGACACTTTGAAAATCTGAAATATTGTCTGAATTCACAAGATCTGTGTCTTTCCAATGCTGTGAGCTGTGTATTTTTAAGAAATGTTTTATGATGAGTAAATTGGTCATACATGTTGCTCTCTGTAGTAATTCTAGTCGCTTTGGGGAGATTTGTGATGGTGGCTGCAATTGCAAACTATGATTTATACCTGAAATATGCACATTTTTCTAACAAAACCTATGCTATACAATAAATATGTTATCAGACTGTCATCTGATGAGGTTTTTTCTTGGTTAGTGGCTATCAATATCTTTATTTGGCCGAATTGGTGATAGCACCTGATGGAGTAAGAAACTGATGGAGTTAGAAAAGTGGTGTCTTTTGCTAACGGGGTTAGCTAATAGATTTACATATTTTGTCTTCCCTGTAAAACATTTTAAAAATCTGAAATGGTGGCTTTATTCACAAGATCTGTATCTTTCATTTGGTGTCTTGGACTTGTGATTTAATGATATTTAGATGCTACTATTTAATTGTGACGCTATGCTAGCGATGCTAATCAGTGTGGGGGGGGTGGGGGGTGATCCCGGATCCGGGCTTCTGAGGCGGTAAAAGTTAATTAGCGACTGTTGTAAAATTGATATTCTGATATTCTTTGAGTTAATTAGGGAAATTAAAACTCAATAAAGCCAAAATTTTCCCATGGTGCCCCAGGTTAATGAGTTAATAATTACCCGATTAATTTAATCACCTAATTATAAACCGTTAATCATTCGATGAGCAGCAGTCGTCACATTAATCAATACAACGTTACGACAGTGCCTTGAATTCTAAATAAATCACAGACAGTGTCACCAGCAAAGCACCCCCACACCATAACACCTCCTCCTCCATACACATGGAAATACACATGCAGAGATCATCCTTTCACCCACACCGCGTCTCAAAAAGACACCAAAAATCTCCAATTTGGACTCCAGACCAAAGGACAAATTTCCACTATGCCCATGCTCGTGTTTCTTGGCCCAAGCAAGTCTCTTCTTCTTATTGGTGTCCTTTAGTAGTGGTTTCTTTGTGGCAATTCGACCATGAAGGCCTGATTCACGTAGTCTCCTCTGAACAGTTGATGTTGAGATGTGTCTGTTACTTGAACTCTGTGAAGCATTTATTTGGGCTGCAATTTCTGAGGCTGGTATCTCTAATGACCTTATTCTCTGCAGCAGAGGTAACTCTGGGTCTTCCATTCCTGTGGCGGTCCTCATGAGAGCCAGTTTCATCATAGCTCTTGATGGTTTTTGCGACTGCACTTGAAGAAACTTTCATAGTTCTTGAAATTGTCCTTATTGACTGTCCTTCATGTCTTAAAGTAATGATGGACTATCGTTTCTCTTTGCTTATTTGAGCTGTGCTTGCCGTAATATGGACTTGGTCTTTTACCAAATAGTGCTATCTTCTGTATACCCCCTTACCTTGTCACAACACAACTGATTGGCTCAAATGCATTAAGAAGGAAAGAAATTCCACAATTGAACTTTTAAGAAGGCACACCTGTTAATTGAAATGCATTCCAGGTGACTTACTCATGATGCTGGTTGAGAGAATGCCAAGATTGTGCAAAGCTGTCATCAAGGCAAAGGGTGGCTATTTGAAGAATCTCAAAAATAATATATATTTTGATTTGTTTAACACTTCTTTGGTTACTACATGATTCCATATGTGTTATTTAATAGTTTTGATATCTTCACTATTATTCTACAATGTAGAAAATAGTAAAAATAAAGAAAAACCCTTGAAAAACTTTTGACCGGTAGTGTATCTGTTGTGCTGACTTAGTCAGGCTTTAATTGAAGTTTGTCTACAAAATAATAATTGATATGTTGGATTCACCTCTCTATCTCACCCAACAATCAAAGTTAAAGAATAAGACTAGGGCCTTCCGAGTGGCGCAGCTGTCTAAGGCACTACATTGCAGTGCTTGAGGTGTCACTACAGACCTGTGTTCAATCCCAGACTGTGTCACAACCAGCCATGATGGGGATTTCCATAGGGTGGGGTGGCTCATCGTGCTCTAGTGACTCCTTGTGGCAGGCTGGGTGCCTGCAGGCTGACTTCAGTTGTCAGTCGAACAGTGTTTCCTCCAACACGTTGGTGCAGCTGACTTTAATTAGTAATGACTAATTACTAATTTGTAGAAAAACTGGAATTAAAGCCAGACTAAATCAGTGTCTCAACAGATACACAGATGGAACTAGCTAAGCAGAAGATCTCCTTCAAATGTTGATATTTGGTTGCGTTGACAGCCAAACACAATTTAATATCCAGTTTGTCTACAAATTCATAACTGAGATGTTGGATTCACGTCTCCATCTCAACCAAAAATCTAAACTTAAAGAATAAGACTAAATCTAATCTAATCAAACTTTAAATGCACTTTAAATAAAGTTTGATTGGATTTAGTCCTATTCTTTAAATTAGATTTTTGGTTGAGATGGAGACGTGAATCCAAAATATTATTGATTAACTTGAAGATTAAATTTGAAATCAACCAAAGCTTGAAACCCTAGTCCTTGAATGTATTGTCTGTTTTTAGTTGAACCGTGGGTTGAATTGAAACAATAGCTGTTGATGACTTTGAAAATGCTATATAGGCCTAAATACTATCATCGATGAAATATGATTTTTAAAGTATGGTTACATTTCATTTTCTCTGTTAAATCTACCCTTTGGATTGACTTCGATGGCAATAGTGAATATATTTAGATCTCTCAATAATTATTCTCACGATAGCACATCGGGAGTAGTCAGTGACAAATATAAAATCTGGGTTGGGTCTGGTTAAAACCCTTGATGGGAGACTAAATTAATAGTTGTACATCAACTCTCCAGTAGGAGGTGCTGTCCAGATTTTTTCTTCTGATAGTGAATATAACGTTGAAGATCTGACATTGTTCAAAGGTACACATGTAACATATTTGATACAAGGTTTGCCTATGTTGAAAATTGGTTACAACGATGACATAATCCTGCGGTTGAAATCTCACCCTCAAAACAACAGTGATTACAAATCCAATGTATTTTCCACGTAGATTCCATGCCACATGCTTACGTTGAAACAACAACTCAACCAGTTTGTGCTTAGTGGGCAGTAGTCTACTCTCTACTCCCAGGTTCCCCAGCCCTGCTGCTCTGCTGCCATGTTTTGGTCTGAAACCGGAGATGGCATTACAGTCCTCCCTCAGCCCACGTTACCACAACACAGCCCCTCTCTGCCCTCTCATTGCTCTCTCTCTACCCCCCCCCCCCTCCACGTGCCCTGCTGCAGGCACCTGCACCTTTCTCATGTGTTCTCTGTCCATCCCTCTCTCCCTCCAACTCTCATTGATTCTTATCTCTCTCACTCCTCCATCTCCTGTCCTGTCCGGGCTTAACAATGTTATTGTGTGTGTCACTGTCAAGCAGTGTTGCTAGCAAGGTGTACTCCATTAAGAATAGTGCTTGTGCTGTGCAGGCTGCAGTCTTTTCCCATTCAATAATACTGTGTGTAGTGGGTTGTCTAGAGCCAGCCAGGTCGGGATTGTGTAAGGAAGAAGGGCTGTACTTTGGCTTTGTTTGGCATTTGGAGACAGTGGGGTATGACTGCCATGTAGTCTTGACTATGCAAACCATGTACAGTAGAAGATTACTACACTGCTTCGAAATACAGGGGAGATTTGTTTTGCACTCTGTTGTGAGATCCAATTGTGAGCTTTTCACTTTACCTTCTCTCCTTTCTCTCTCTTCCTCCTCGCTCTCTCTTGTTCTTTCTCCTCTTTATAACAACATGTTATGTTAACAGTCATCTCTCCTGTGTCGTCTCCCTCAGGCTCGCCTGGCACTGGAGAGAGGTGCTCAGGCTGTCATCTTCGATGTCACCGACGACAACGACGCTGCTCTCGAGGTGAGGAATGGTGGAGACCGTCTGAGAGAGCAGAGGACAATAAAGTAGCGTAGCCTGACCTGACCGAGAGAGACAAAATGGTTTTAGTGTTACTGATTTATCAATGATTCATTTTCTGTCTTCCCCTCCTCTATCCATTGTGTGTCTTCCGCCAACACACACGTGTAGCTGCATGACTCTGACTCCCTGCCGCTTCCGGTGGTGCTGGTGAAGGCTGAGGATGCTGAAGAGCTGATGGGACTGGTTAACAAGAACGAGGAGGCAAGAGTCCGCATCGACATCAAAAAAGAGGACCCAAAATGGGTAAGGAACAGAATACACACATGCCGAATATCACATATTATTATTATTATTATATAATAAATACATGATATATGTTTTTATACATGTTTTCTATTTATTATATAGCCATATATTTGTATTGTATTTATTATTATTATTATATATATGCATATCAAGAGACACATAATGGAAGTTGTTAGTTACATTCCCTCAAAGGGCCGCTCTAAATGCATGTCTCCCAATCTCTACTATGAAATAGTAATAACATCTCACTCTTTCTCTCTCTTTCCAGCCCCACTATGATGTTGGTATCTTGCTCACTATAGTCCTGGCTATTCTGGCCATCGTTTTGATCTTTGCCTTCCGGTACCGATGCAAGTCCAACAGAACCTGGGTGAGTCAGTCAACAACACATAGACTTTTCACAAGTCTCAATACTGAAGCCTTTATCTCTGCAAAATACAGCAATCTTAAAGTGGTTTAGGTCTGGGCCCGGTTGCATAAAACATCTTACTGTTTCCCTTAATGCATCATTTTCCCTTACCTAAGGAAATTGTTTAAGCGTGTTGCAGAGAGCCCCTCAAACCTTTCCTTAGGTAAGGGCATCATTTAAGGGTTTTACAGTAGTTTGAAGGAACATATGGCAGAAAGAGTCTCTGGTGACTATGGAGACGACCTGATTCACTGACTGAACATCTCATCAAAGAGATGCATTTATTTTGGGAGATCTCAAAATAGAATTTCTACATTCAAGACAGGTGAATCAAATTGATTCAGAAGATAAACACGTTTATGTTATTTACTTTTTTCTCAACTATTACTTTCTATCACGTCAAGTGAACCTAGAGTAGCTAGCTAGATAGCTAGCCAACAGCTTTGTAGCCATGGATTGTGCATCTTACATTGTTTAACTAAGTAGCTAGCTGGTGGATGTTTTCCTTTTGAAACCAGGGCTGAGGAAAGCAACATGTTGGATTCACCTCTCCATCTCACCCAAGAATCAAAGTTAAAGAATAGGACTAGAGCCTCCCGAGTGGCCCAGCGGTCTAAGACAGGATGTTTTCCTTTTGAAACCAGGGCTAAGGAAAGCAACATGTTGGATTCACCTCTCCATCTCACCCAAGAATCAAAGTTAAAGAATAGGACTAGAGCCTCCCGAGTGGCCCAGCGGTCTAAGACACTGCATTGCACAAATACTGTTTACATTGCTATCCATACTGAATGAAGCACTTAAGGGACCGCATGGACACCCTTAACTTTTTCACTTAATTTAAAGGGAAAATTCACCTTAATATGTTTTGTGCAACTGACTTAAAGTTAGGGAAACTTTAAGCAAAAAGATAAGGGGGAAATTAACTTAAGATGTTTTATGCAACCAGGTTTTGTACTCTAACTGTCGACCAAACACAAAAGAAAGTGTCCACTGTATATACAGCTCGAACATACACCAGAAAACCCTCAGAGAGGAACAAAATGTGAACTTTGAGACATCTCAGTCAGTTCTGAAGTCCAGTTCTCTAACCTCCGTCCCACATGGCCTCTTCCTCTATGACCACAGGACTCAGTCCATCAGCAGACCATGCGAGCCATCAGTCGTCTGGAGACGCGAATGTACAGCTCTCAGGGCTGCGGGGGCTCACAGCGCCACCGTGGGGGCTGGGGGTCTAATAGCAGCTCCAACTCCAGCCCCGTCTGTGCCATCTGTCTGGAGGAGTTCCTGGATGGACAGGACCTGAGGATCATCTCGTGTGCTCATGAGTTCCATAAGGAGTGTGTGGACCCCTGGTTGCTGCAGCACCGCACCTGTCCTCTCTGCATGCACAACATCATGGGTAATGACATCGCATGACCACTAGGGGACGCCTACAACAGGCCTTAGAATGGGGGAAGCACAAGACTACTTTACCCACTCTTGAGCACAAGTACATTTTTCCACAAAAAAATCCAGTTTTACAAACTGTGTGTGTGTAGTCTGTTTTACTGTGTGTGTTCCTATGCTCCACAGGTACAGAGCTGTCACGTCAGCCCCAGAGGAGCAGACTGCAGCAGACCCCCGAGCACAGCCAGGGTTTCCTGCACACCCACCCCTACCCCCACGCCTTCCCCCAGCATCCCATCCCCTTCTCCATGAGGCCTCACTACCCCCGTGGCCCCTCCGGCCCCTACCCCTCCCTGGGCCACTACAGCAGCTCCCCACCCCTGGACCCCCAGACCCTCCGCTTCCTCCCTAGCTGGCCTCTTGGCTCTGGCTGTGGATACATCCACCCTACAGAGGGCCCCGGGAGGCCTCACAAGGCCGGGAGCAGCTGTAGGACGGCAGGTCACCCTCTGGGGTCCCACTACGGCCCCGGGTCCCACCGCTCCTGCCACGCCTACCGCTCCGGCTGCCCCGCCCAGCGCAGCAACTCCAGTTCCAGGCTCCACCACATCCCCTCCTTTGCTCCCCGCGCCTCCGAAGGGGGGGCCCATAGCCGGGGGGGCGAGGGAGGCAGCTGCTCTGGGGGGAGCTACCGGACAGATCGCAGTGGCTACCTGGCAGACGGGCCGGCCAGTGACTCCAGCTCTGGCCCCTGTCACGGTTCATCCAGTGACTCGGTGCTCAACTGTACCGACGTGTCCCTGCAGGGTGTGTACGGTAGCTGGTCCACGTTCCGCAGCTCCCTAAGCAGTGACTATGATCCGTTTGTGTACTACGGGCCGGGTTTGGGACGGACAGGCCGCAGGGACAGCATGGAGGCAGGGGCCCAGAGACCAAGGTCCCTGGACTCAGTGATGAACAGAGACAGAGGACGAGGGAGCCCTGAGGAGCAGCCACAGGCTGTGTTTAGCCACGTCCACTACCACCGCCACAGACACCACCACTACGGAGAGGACGGGGGGCGGGAGCACGCCCAGGGACAGGGGCCAGGCAGGGGGTCAGACGAGGAGCAGGGGGCTGCTGTTGCTATTGGCTCTGGTACTGGTTCTCCCCCGGCTCTGGACAAGGACTTCCCAGTGTGCCCTCTGAAGCACAGCCCCTGTCAGTGCCCTAAGGCAGAACACACAGACAGTAGGGAGGCCCACGGCCACAGGATAGAGGGTCAGGACCATGAGCTTAGCCTCAGCCCCCCGTCAGGCCCTCCTCCTGTCCTGGTAGCACCAGCACCCTTAGCAGCCCCAGCCCCCTGCTGCCACCAGGACCACGGCCATGGAGGCCACCCCCACCGGAGGGCAGACCGGCTCGGCGGCTGTGTCCTCGACGGCCCCTCGGTGCTCTTCCACCAGAGCCTGGAACTGCAGGACGACT
This sequence comes from Salvelinus namaycush, assembly GCF_016432855.1. Lineage (NCBI taxonomy): Eukaryota > Metazoa > Chordata > Actinopteri > Salmoniformes > Salmonidae > Salvelinus > Salvelinus namaycush. Next base: position 55,363,217 of record NC_052309.1, read on the forward strand.
GTAGCATCCACATTCACTACGGCCAGGGCCCCAGCTACTGCTGCCCCCCGCCTGACCTGCCCATGCCTGTGCCTTTCATTCTGGACTCTGGGGGTATGGGGGGCCTAGAGGACTGGGCCTGCTGTGGAGGGCCCCACCATGTAGTGTGGCAAAAGCGGGTGCAGCAGGCCCACTCTGAGCCGCAGTTGCTGGGGCCAGGGCTGGGGGGCCCTATGGACAGACCCCCGCCCCCATGCAGCAGGCGCCACCACGGTCACCACAGCCCAGCGCACGACCGCAACACAGACTTTTGTTTATACTGCCAAACATTACACAACAATCAGGGTGGGTGTTCAATCAGTCCTTATATTATAGCTACATGTGATGTGAACAGCTGCTCCCGTATTCTAACTTGAATGTGCTAGTATATTCTATGGCTCAATGTCACTTCACCTTTCCGCGATTCTTTGCGTCTCCTCACCGCGAATCAGCCGAATTGGAGGGAAGTTTAATTTAATTACATTTTGTGAAAGAAGGCAAGGAGAGAAGATGTGATTAATCGAGGAAAGATCATTTAGAAAGAGGCCCATTTGTGTTATTCTTCCTGTCATCCTGTGTGTCATGTGAGTGTCTCTCTCTGTGTTAGAGAGGTAAGTAAACCTATTGTCTGTTTCTCTCCCTCCAGGATCAGAGGAGGAGTCCGGTGTGTGATAACTAACTAACTCGAAAGGTGCATCCCCAAACTCACGCTGCTACGTACCTAGGAGCCGGAATGGACAAACACGTCATCGGCGGCCATCTTTCTCAAGTCTTCCAAATAATTCCACATGAAATACCTGCATTCAAACTACACTTCCCAGAATCCCCCAGTCAGTGCTGAGTTATATCTGTCAACAGAGATCAAAATGAGTTAGATTGTGATTATGTTGAACATTTGTTTCTTTTGACCATCAAATCAATGAAAACACAAGTCAAGTAGAGACCTGAAATTGCTCATATTCATTGTTGAATTTAAGTATGTCACAAAGGGGAAATTTGTTTTATTCTCTTCTGCCTTGTTGTTGTTTTGTTTTGTAAATTACACGAAGAATTCAATACCGACATGATATTACAAGTTCCCAGTTTGCCTTAGTGACCGCTAGGAATTCTCACTGCTCAGGACTTGAGCCTCGATTCACACTACGAAACTCCCCTACTATTTCTCTCAGTAGAAATCACATGGACAAATTGGATATCTAATTCCTTGAGTGGTTAAGTACTTAATCGATTATATTATGAGGTACTACTCAGTAATACTTGATTTTCCCTCATTACTCCCATAGATGCTCAGTTGGAGGTTTCTTGCTCTTTCCAGCCTGCCTCAAATCAGATTCAGAAATGTGTTCCAGTGGCGTGGGTATCGCAAAGGTACTCAGAGCTACAGAAAAGAGCCTAGAAGCTTCTCTCTGGGCAACCTGCCCCATTGGGGGAAAACAGTTATTTTCTTAGCCGGCCTTACAAGAAGTGTGCATCCTGAGAGGTCACTAGAGGCTAGCATGGGGACATGTGTTGGTTAATTCAATAATGGCAGCTGCTTCCATCACATTTTGTTTGCTTTGTGTTTCGGTAAAAAAATGTAGTCTGTAATTTTGAACCAGATTCACTGAAATGTGTTATTATTACGAGCTATTTTAGTTTTGCTCATGTCATTTCTCATGTTGCCAGTGGTTACTTATTATGTTTGATCTGAGTGCTGATTTGGTGGCCAGTGAAGGAGGGAGGGGTCCACCAGACAGACCTGGGTTCAAACTGTATTTGCCATCTTTCAAATACTGTAGCTTTGCTTGATTAAGCTTGCCTGGCTCAATGGGACCAATGTAATCACCCCAAAAGTGCAAACCCCACCCATCTGGCATGTTCTCCAGTCAGGCTAAAATATGCAAATGCTCCAAGTATGTGAACAATTTCAAATACTATTTGAACCCTGGTAGGCCTCCAGAAAATCACACAGTGTGAGTGAAACTTTGCTCGGCTCAGGAAGGACATCCGCCATGTCTCCTGCTCTTCACCCCTGACCTTTAATCACATGTCCTAGTACACGACCCAATCAATGTCGACCTGCAAGGATATTCTCTCCCTTCCATTTCCCAAATACCAGCAGCTAAAGCTCAGTAAGGGTGCTCTTATCTTGGAACATTACAGCAAAATAGTATATACAGTGCATTCGGAAAGTATTCAGACTTTTTCCACATTTTGTTACGTTACAGCCTTATTCTAAAATGGATTAAATAACAATTGTTCCTCATCAATCTACACACAATACCCCATAATGACAAAGTGAACACAGGTGTTTAGAAATTTTTGCAAATATATAAAAAATAAAACAGAAATACCTAATTTACGTAAGTATTCAGACCCTTTGCTATGAGACTGGGGGCTCCTGAGTGGCACAGCGGTCTAAGGCACTGCATCTGTGCTTGATGAGTCACAACAGACACCCTGGTTCGAATTCAGGCTGTATCACAACCGGCCGTGATTGGGAGTCTCATAGGGGGGAGCACAATTGGCCCAGCGTCGTCCGGGTTTGGCCGGTGTAGGCTGTCATTGTAAAATTAGAATTAGTTCTTAACTGACTTGCCTAGTTAAATAAAGGTTAAATAAAAATATTAAAATACTCGAAATTGAGCTCAGGTGCATCCTGTTTCCATTGATCATCCTTGAGATGTTTCTACAACTTGAATGGAGTCCACCTGTGGTAAATTCAATTGATTCGACATGATTTGGAAAGGCACACACCTGTCTATATAAGGTCCCACAGTTGACAGTGCATGTCAGAGCAAAAAACCAAGCCATGAAGTCGAAGGGATTGTCTGTAGAGCTCCAATACAGGACTGTGTCGAGGCACAGATCTGGGGAAGGATACCAAAAAAGGTCTGCAGCATTGAAGGCCTCTAAGACCACAGAGTCCTCCATCATTCTTAAATGGAAGAAGTTTAGGACAACCAAGGCTCTTCCTAATGCTGGCCTCCTGGCCAAACTGGGCAATCGGGGGAGAAGGGCCTTGGTCAGGGAGGTGACTAAGAACCCGATGGTCACTCTGACAGAGCTCCAGAGTTCCTGCAGCACTCCACCAATCAGGCCTTTATGGTAGAGTGGCCAGACGGAAGCCACTCCTCAATAAAAGGCACAACAACCCGCTTGGACTTTGCCAAAAGGCACCTAAAGGATTCTCAGACCATGAGAAACAAGTTTCTCTGGTCTGATCAAATCAAGATTGAACTCTTTGTTCTGAATGCCAGGCGTCACGTCTGGAGGAATCCTTGCACCATCCCTACGGTGAAGCATGGTGGTGGCAGCATCATGCTGTGGGATGTTTTTCAGCGGCAGGGACTGGGAGACTACTCAGTAGTCGGAGCAAAGTACAGAGAGATCCTTGATGAAAACCTGCTCCAGAGCACTAAGGACCTCAGACTTGCGAAGGTTCACCTTCCAACAGGACAATGACCCTAAGCACACAGCCAAGACAATGCAGGAATGGCTTCGGGTCAAGTCTCTGAATGTCGATCGAATATCTCTGAAGAGACCTGAAAATAGCTGTGCAGTGATGCTCCCAATCCAACTTGACAGAGCTTGAGAGGATCTGCAGAGAAGAACGGGAGAAACTCCCCAAATACAGGTGTGCCAAGCTTGTAGCGTCATACCCAAGAAGACTCGAGGTGTCACACCCTGATCTGTTTCACCTGTCTTGTGCTTGTCTCCCCCCACCCCCCACCACCTGGTGTCTCCCGTCTGTCCCCATTATCTCCTGTGTATTTATACCTGCATTTTCTGTTTGTCTGTGGCCAGTTTGTATTACCAGGGCTCAGGCTAAGACCCAGATGCAGACACAGGATACATATAGTATGAGTATCAGAGCTTATTATAGTACAAGGGGCATGAGGGGTCTGAATACTTTCCGAATGCACTGTACATAATTACTATGTAACTGGAGGAAAGTCATGATAATTCATAATTCATTCAACTTTGGAAACATACATTATTCACTACCTTGTAAAAAAATATATTGATTCAACGTACAATTATAAGGCAACCAGCTTCAATAGGATTGTGAGTTTGCTCAACCAAAATTGCATTGAGCAAACTCCCAACAAAAAATTTGTGGAATTTTGTGGAGAAAACTCACAATCCTATCGCTGCTGGTATCCTTACAATTGTACGTTGAATCAGCGTATATATTTTTTTTTCACAGTGTACCAAACATTGACTTAACAAAGCTGTGGCCTTTTATGAACTTAAGTTAACTTAAATGGAAGCCTGGTGAAACATCCTAGAAGATTAAAAACCCTGGAAGAAAGAAAAGTCTTGAAATGTGTGTAGTTATATCCCCCAATATATTTTATTGCTTAGTGAAAATGTGAAAGGAGACTGCATTAAGACAGACAGTAAACATGGAGCCTTAGTATTTAATTGAATAAACCTATTGATCCCCAGACTATTTTCGAAAGAGCTGGAAGCACTTAAACAACCTTGTCTGATCTAGTAACACTCTGAATTTGTAATTGAGATAAGTCTGTCTATGCTATTTACTCCAATTGTGCCTTCTGGATTCACTTTTCAAAGGAGTTAGTTGTGGGATGTGCATTCACTACTTCCTGTCAATGGGTTGAAGTTTATTATGATATAAGATCAGCAAATGACCTAATACATTAAAGCTCTTGTTATTTTACCAAAGAAACACAGTTTTGAATGCATTCAACCTGTGCCTTTTATTCCTCCTCCATCAAACTTAAACCCAATTAAATGTGTTTTACCTAACAAGAGAAATCTGAAAATGAAATCGTATGCAGTCAAACAGTGGAAAATCATGGATTACAGCCCCATATATATCGATACCTCGTTTGTAATGTTTTTGGAGACAGCTTCTCTTGCTAATACTCCAGGTTGTGTTTCTGTTATATATATTTGTGTAGAGAACAGTCCTATATAGCCTGGTTAAACCAGACTGAACACTGCACTCACCATTGTTTCCCTTGAAACAAAGGTGAAACATTGCAAAACCTGTCTGGATTCCAGGCTACAGTTCCCTAGCCTTAGCTGAAATGACTAAATCACAACCAACCAGCACTGGAATCCACAACCAACCAATATTTTTCAGTAAAAACTGAAAGCAAGGTAAATCAAGGCACTATAACTACGCCAACGACCAGAACAAGGAAATATAAAACTTAAAATAATCAAACATCTCTGAAATGTTTGGGCCGATTTTATTATCCCCTTTAGGGTCGTTTTTTGTTTGTGTTCATTGTTTTGTTTTTTAACGCATAATGAGCTGAAACTGCCTTTTTTCTAATAGAGCACAATCCCGATAGAAATTGAAGGGATCTGTCAGTATATTTTGGATACTTTGTGTACAAAAAGAGAAAGAAAAAAACAGAAATGAAATAAAGTGTTGTATTTTATATATAATAGAACATTTCAATATGGTGATATGTCACTAATATATTTATTTACTAATATATTTATCCATTTTTGTCCAGGTCCTGAAAAAGAATGCATGGTTTCTGTATAGAAACGATATCTATATGAAACTAAGTGCCATCACAGATGTATCAACATGGCTTCATTCCAATTATATGCAAATAAATTATTTTGAAATAAAACCTCTGGTGCTGATTATGGTCTCAATTTTATGATCTTCATCTTCAAAATGAAGTATTTATCTGACAAATCTCATTGTAAGACTTGGTCATTCCATTTCCAGTCATACATAATTTCTATCAGAAGTATCATGTTGGCACTGGCAATTATGTAATTGACAAAAATACCAAACTTTGAATTATGGTTCTTACCTTACAAAGGTCAAAGATGGAAAGCTGGTGCATGTTATCACAATGATTATACAATGAAGAAATATCACAGATTGCTTTTTAATTGCTTTCAACAACTTGTCCCATACATTTCTCAAAATAGGTGCCAAATCTCTTAGCAAAGCTAAGAACATGCAGTAGAACATACAGTGGCAAGAAAAGTATGTGAACCCTTTGGAATTACCTGGATTTCTGTATAAATTGATCAGCAAATTTGATCCAATCTTCATCTAAGTCACAACAATAGACAAACAGTGTGCTTAAACTAATAACACACAAATTATTGTATTTGTCTTGTCTATATTGAATACATCATTTAAACATTCTCAGTATAGGTTGGAAAAAGTAGGCTAATAACTTCTCCAAAAGATAATTGGAGTCAGGAGCCAGCTAACCTGGAGTCCAATCAATGAGACGAGATTGGAGATGTTGGTTAGAGCTGCCTTGCCCTATAAAAAACACTCACAAAAAGAAGGACTGCCTGATGTGAACCATGCCTCGAACAAAAGAGATCTCAGAAGACCTAAGATTAAGAATTGTTGACTTGCATAAAGCTGGAAAGGGTTACAAAAGTATCTCTAAAAGCCTTGATGTTCATCAGTCCACGGTAAGATAAATTGTACATAAATGGATAAAGTTCAGCACTGTTGCTACTCTCCCTAGGAGTGGCCGTCCTGCAAAGATGACTGCAAGAGCACAGCGCAGAATGCTCAATGAGGTTAAGAAAAATCAGCTAAAGCCTTACAGAAATCTCTGGAACATGCTAACATCTCTGTTGACGAGTCTATGATACGTAAAACACTAAACAAGAATGGTGTTCATAGGAGGACACCACTGAAGAAGCCATGCTGTCCAAAAAAGACATTGCTGCAAGTCTGAAGTCCGCAAATGTGCACCTGGATGTTCCAGGACAGATGAAACTACAGTTGAGTTGTTTGGAAGGAACACACAACACTATGTGTGTAGAAAAAAAGGCACAGCACACCAACATCAAACCTCATCCCAACTGTAAAGTATGGTGGAAGGGAGCATCATGATTTAGGGCTGCTTTGCTGCCTCAGGGCCTGGACAGCTTGCTATCATCGACGGAAAAATGAATCCCTAAGTTTTATCAAGACATTTTGCAGGAGAATGTAAGACTATCTGCCCGCCAATTGAAGCTCAACAGCAGATGGGTGATGCAACAGAACAACGACCCAAAACACAGAAGTAAATCAACAACAGAATGGCTTCAACAGAAGAAAATACGCCTTCTGTAGTGGCCCAGTCAGAGTCCTGACCTCAACTCGATTGAGATGCTGTGGCATGACCTCAAGAGAGGAGTTTACACCAGACATCCCAAGAATATTGCTGAACTGAAGCAGTTTTGTAAAGAGGAATGGTCCAAAATTCCTCCTGACCGTTGTGCAGGTCTGATCTGCAACTACAGAAAACGTTTGGCTGAGGTTATTGCTGCCAAAGGAGGTTCAACCAGTTAATAAATCCAAGGGTTCACATACTTTTTCCAACCTGCACTGTGAATGTTTACACGGTGTGTTCAGTGAAGACATGAAAATGTATAATTGTTTGTGTGTTATTAGTTTAAGCAGGCTGTTTGTCAATTGTTGTGACCTAGATGAAGATCAGATCAAGTGTTATGACCAATTTATGCAGAAATACAGGTATTTCCAAAGGGTTCACATACTTTTCCTTGCCACTGTATTAACTCAGCTTCATTGGTGTAGCCATACAATCATGTTGTAATATTAGTTAGAAATGGCGAGGTTGCCCCTGGCATCTCAATGCACTCGAACAGAGACTTGAATTTTCCTGCCCCGAAGCCCTGTGGTGGGAAACACACACGGGTCCAACTCAGTCAATTAATGAAATGTATTTATAAAGCTCTCTTTACATAACCAGTTCATTCAAAGATCTGCCTTGTTATGTGTAATGGCTCTTGGATGTACTCACTGACAGCTTTTGTAAAGGATAAGGTCTTTGCTTTGGCTTTATTGTCTTTTGATGTTGAATTATTGAGACCAAGGCTAAACACTTAAATACTCTCCCAGGGTTTTATGTTCAAATGCCAGCTTGCCTCACAACACAAGTTTAACTTATGAGCTCCAATTAATCATGAAAATATTTAAAAGTGTAATGAAAAGATCAAGACGGCAAAGACCAAGAAAGTGTTGGTGGTTTCTCCCACAGTTCCTTTGGTGTGGTGTAGATAAATGTTTTCTAGTTTCAGGCATAACCAATCCACATCACTAGACTGAAACGCCAAATCATGACTGATGGAGCCTGTCCTAACAGGTACTGGATGGGGGCCTCGGTTAGAAAGTGCCACAGGCTGAAACCCGATCCAAAACTTTATCTCAGTTCCAGCTCTCCCTGCTACAGTTGGTCTTTAATCTGCATCTGTGATAGATGTACCTTTACAACTCTGGGTTGAGTTGTGTTCGCCTTGGGTAGGAGCCATGAACAGCTTTTAAAGGAATACTTTGGGATTTTGGCAATGAGGCCCTGTATCTACTTCCCCAGAGTCAGATGAACTCATGGTCGTGGAAATAATTTCTATGTCTCTGCGTGTGGTTTGAAGGAAGTGGCTAACTAGCGCTGGCGCAATTGCTAACTAGCATTAGTTCAATGACTGGAAGTCTATGGATATCTGCTAGAATGCTAGCAGATACCCATAGACTGCCATGAATTATGCTAACGCTAGTTAGCATTGGCTGGCGAAACTGCATCTAACTTCCTTCATTCTGGACAAGAGACATAAAAATGTTATCCACGAGTTCATCTGACTCTGGGGAAGTAGATAAAGGGATTCATTGCCAAAATCCTGAAGTATCCCTTAAGGCCGCATTGTGATCAATGTGTTAATGGTTTTATGGACTTACAACCCACTGGGCACAAACTGGTTGAATCAACGTTGTTTCAACGTAATTTGTCAATGTATTGTGACATGGAATCTACATGGAAAATACATTGGATTTGAAAAATATCAACTGTTGTTTTGAATGTGAAATTTTAACCACAGGATTATGTCGAATTTGTAACTATGAAACAATGTCAGATCTTCAACATTATATCCACAATCAGAAAAAATTGGTCTGGGCAGTATTTTGTGATGGAAATGTTTCTGTTTGTGCTTTTCTAATAACCAATCACAGGGAAGAGAGAGAATACATGTTATAATCACCAACAATGATAAGAATGAGATTGGGGCATGAGACTCATAATCTCAGGGTCGTGGGTCTCCCAGGCGTTCAATCAGTCACTTGCATGAACACAGAAATTGGTTATTTGAAAAGCACAACAAAACAAAAAAAATCCATCACAACTTCCTACTGGAAAGTTGATCTATCTACAGCTATTAATTTGGTCTCCCATCCAGCCTAGCTTTAATATTTGTCACTGACTACTACCAACCAATATGCTATCATGAGAATGATTATTGAGAGATCTCTTAATAACTAAATACGGTGCCTTCAGGAATGATTCATTATTCAATAATTTGGTTGTGCACACCTGCCATCATCGTTACGCCACCTGCGCTCATGAGACTCACCTGAACTCCATCACCTTCCTGATTACCTCCCCTATATATCTGTCACTCCCTTTGGTTTTGTTCCCCAGGTGTTATTGTTTCTGTTTATATGTTTCATGTCTGTACACTACTCTTGTTTTGTTCCATGTTCGTTTATTTATTAAATTCACTCCCTATACTTGCGTCCTGATTATTAGCGTACGCGTTACACCTAGTCCTTGCCGATGACAAGTATACGCATGCAACCACCACCATGCTTGAACATTTGAAGAGTGGTACTCAGTGATGTGTTGTGTTTGCTCCAAACATAACGCTTTGTATTCAGGACATGAACTTCATTGCCACATTTTTTGCAGCATATATAGTATTTTTTTTAAACAGTACACTACACTTCCTATGCATCATGTAAATACTCTAAAACCGGTTCATCTCAATATCTAATTTCCTTCATCTGCATTGATCTGATAAACACAGGATAAGTGTAGTATTTCATCAAATGAGAGACTTAATTTCAAGCAGTAGAGAATGTGAGACGCTTTATTGAAATAAGTTCATTATCCAAGTGTTATAAATACATAATACATGCATTATACATATTATAATTTTAATATTATAAATACAAGTTCAATCTGTACTTCAATGCACATCTGGTGTGCATTATAAAAACAGGAAGAAAGAGGTAGTAAGAGAGGTGTAAAAGACAGAAAGGGAAAGAGGTAAGAACAGAAGAGCAGGGAAGACAGCATATGATTAATGATTTACAGTGTTACCCTAATATTCTTTCAGTTCATCACAATTACATAATAGTGTCTCTAGTGGTGTCTCCTAACCAGCCTTGGGCTCCCAGTCAGCCCAAAAGTTATTTTAAGAGCAGGTGAGGTGGCGATGACTGGACTGGGGGTTGGCATCCTCTCTCACATCAAAACATACGTGCAGACGAGAGACAGATGAGAGCATGTTTAAGCCTTGTGTTTTTTTAAATTCTAACACAGTCAGTCATCATAATCATCAGGAGGTGAAACTGACCATGGATCATTAACTCTGGGACTACTACTGTACATCTCTATCTGAATTTCAATGTAAAGCATCTCTTTAATAGTACTTCCTGTTGACCCGACCAAGTGACCTCTCACCTCTGATCATGCTGTGCCCTCTATATAGCCAGTTCCGATGCGGGAGGGGTTCACCGACACAGCTGATATAACCTAGAGGATTTAGGGAGAAGGGGAGAGAGGGATGAAGTGAAGGAGAGAGATTGTTATTGAGAAAATAAGGTAGTTAAAGAGACAGTGTTCAACAGGAATCTGTGTGTGTGGCCTCACCCGGTGGCCACACTAAGTGGCTGCAGAGTACTTTATACTAAAAAACATGCACACTAGGACAAACAATATAGCGTAGTTATAGAAATAATTAAGTGTCTTACTATTCTCCATGGTTGGCCCTCTTGCCTATTCTTTGAAGGTGTAGAGGAGCCACAGTTATACACCTGAGCCTGCTTACTGCACAACACAATCTATCAATCATGTGAGGACAGACGCTGGGAGACGAGAAGCAAGTACAGGGTGTGAATATTTAATAAATAACGGACATGAAACAAAACAAGGACAGCGCCTGGACAGGGGGAACAAAACGACATTAATGCAGACACGGGGAAGAAACTGAGGAAGTGACAGATATAGGGGAGGCAATCAATAAGGTAATAGAGTCCAGGTGAGTCCCATGAAGCGCTGATGCGCGTAACGATGGTGACAGGTGTGCATAATGATGGGCCGCCTGGTGCCCTCGAGCGCCAGAGAGGGGGAGCGGGAGCAGGCGTGACAAATCAGATTGATACATGAGTGTGTAGGTGTGGGTTTTAGGGTGTCTAATTGTTCTACATTTTTTCAATATGGGTGACTTAAAATAGCCTGTTTTGTTTTTGCACAGACATCCCACCCTTACCTAAACATTACCCTCACCTGAGAAGTAGAAAAATCAAAGGGGAGAAACTGGGAATTGAATAACTGCAGTTGACACAGCTAACTAAATTGAAGAATAATATTATTGTAATGTGGATGGCTCCTTTGGTTGTGCATAGTGCAGTCTATGGTGTTGCCAGTGAACAGCACCCTCTTCAAAGAAGTAGGAGGTGAAGATCTCCCGCACACGGAATGCCTCTCTTGCTGCGTTGTTGGACCCCATCCTTGAAACATCCTGCAGAGCAACAGACTTCTCCTCTGTCACATGGCGGCAAGCTGCAGATCCCCTCCTGGTCCTCGTGTCCATCCTTATGAAGTTATGCAGGACACATGTAGCCGATATTTCTATAGAAGAAGCCCATTATTATTCTCAGCTTCTTAACTCCTCAATATGCTTTTTAAAAGACAGATTTTCATATATACAGATGCCCAGATATTTTGAAGCAGGGACACGATCAATATGGACACCATCCAAAGTACATGTGCTTAAATCAGTTATTTTTATGCGCTTATATTTATGCGCTTGTATGCCGATGATACTGTTGTGTATGCTATTGCCCCCATGGTTAACTAGGCTCTATCTGAACTACAGTCTGCTTTTATTGTATTACAAAATAACATGTACTTAGTTTTACCTGCATTCAATACTAATTTCATTGTATTCTGTAATACAATAAAAGCAGACTGTAGTTCAGATAGAGCCTAGTCAACCTTGGGGGCAATAGCATACACAATAGTATCACTGGCATACAAGTGCAGGTAAAATGTTATATTGTTTGTCACGCCCTGACCGTAGAGAGCTTTTTATGTCTCTATTTTGGTTTGGTCAGGGTGTGATTTGGGTGGGCATTCTATGTTCCGTTTTCTATGACTTGTATTCCTGTGTGTTTGGCCGGGTGTGGTTCTCAATCAGAGGCAGCTGTCTATCGTTGTCTCTGATTTTCCCACCTGTATTTGTGGGTAGTTGTTTTCTGTCTTTCTGTCTGTACCAGACAGGACTGTTTCGTTTCGTTTCATTCTCTTTGTTATTTTTGTTTAGTGTTCTGTTTTTAATAAATTAACATGAACACTTACCACGCTGCGCTTTGGTCCGATGATTCCTCATCCTCGACGAACGTTACAGATGGCTCATTCATCACAAAGCCCACTGATATTGCAAACTACTATAATGACTTTTTCATTGGCAAGATAAGCAAACTTAGGGATAATATGCCAGCAACAAAACACTGACGCTACACATCCAAGTATATCGGACCAAATTATGAAAGACAGGAATTGTACTTTGGAATTCCGTAAAGTAAGTGTGGAAGAGATGAACATTTTATTGTTGTCTATCAAAAATGACAAGCCACCAGGGTCTGACAATCTAGATGGAGAAATACTGAGGATAATAGCAGACGATATTGCCACTCCCATTTGCCACATCTTCAATGTAAGCCTACTAGAGAGCGTGTGCCTTCAGGCAAGGAGGGAAGCTAAAGTCATTCCTCTACCCAAGAACAGTAAAGCCCCCTGTACTGGCTCAAATAGCCGACCAATCAGCCTGTTACCAACCCTTAGTAAACTTCTGGGAAAAAATGTGTTTGACCAGATACAATCCTATTTTACAGTAAAGAAATTGACAACAGAATTTCAGCATGCTTATAGGGAAGGACACTCAACAAGCACAGCACTTACACAAATTACTAATGATTGGCTGAGAGAAATTGATAATAAAATGATTGTGGGGCTGTCTTGTTAGACTTCAGTGCAGCTTTTGACATTATTGATCATAGTCTGCCGCTGGAAAAACGTATGTGTTATGGCAGAACACAGAGGGTGTTCTTTAATGGAAGCCGATCAAATATAATCCAGTTAGTATCAGGAATTCCCCTTTGGTAGCTGTTTAGGCTCCTTGCTTTTTTAACGACATGCCACTGACTTCGTGTAAAGCCAGAGTTTCTCAACATTATACACGTCAGCTACTACAGCGACTGAAATGACTGCAACACTCAACAAAGAGCTGCAGTTAGTTTCAGAGTGGGTGGCAAGGAATAAGTCAGCCCTAAATATTTCTAAAACTAAAATCATTGTATTTTGAACAAAACACTCACTAAACCCTAAACCTCAACTAAATCTTGTAATAAATAATGTGGAAATTGAGCAACTTGAGATGACTAAACTGCTTGGAGTAACACTAGATTGTAAACTGTCATGGTCAAAACATATTAATGCAGTAGTAGCTAAGATGGGGAGAAGTCTGTCTATAATAAAGCGAAGCTCTGCCTTCTTAACAACACTATCAACAAGGTAGGTCCTACAGGCCCTAGTTTTGTCGCACCTTGACTACTTTTCAGTTGTGTGGTCAGGTGCCACAAAAAGGATTTGCAATTGGCTCAGAATAGGGCAGTACGGCTGGCCTTTGGATGTACACAGAGAGCTAATATTAATAATATGCATGTCAATCTCTCCTTGCTGAAAGTGGAGGAGATATTGATTTCATCACTACTTTTATTTATGAGAGGTATTGACATGTTGAATGCACCGAGCTGTCTGTCTAAACTACTGGCACACAGCTCGGACACCCATGCATACCCCACAAGACATGCCACAAGAGATCTCTTCACAGTCCCCAAGTCCAGAACAGACTATAGGACGCACACAGTACTACATAGAGCCATGACTACATGGAACTCTATTCCACATCAAGTAACTGACGCAAGCAGTAAAATTAGATTTAAAAAACAGATTAAAAAAACACCTTATGGAACAGTGGGAACTGTGAAGCAACACAAACATTGGCACAGACACATGCATACACACACACACACACACACACACACACACGCACACACACGCGCACACACACGCGCACTATACATACACATGGATTTAGTACTGTGGTAGTGGTGGAGTAGGGGCCTGAGGGAACACAGTGTGTTATGACATCTGTGAATGTATTGTAATGTTTTTTAATTGTATAAACTGCTTTAATTTTGCTGGACCCCAGGAAGAGTAGCTGCTGCTTTGGAAGCAGCTAATGGGGATCCATAATAAATACAAATACAAATGAACATGAATATACTGAGGAGAAGAATACAGTCTGTTGCATGCAACCCCCACTGTTTTCTACCCATATCAGAAGTTGTTGATTGTATTATTCTTTACTTTTGTCAGAACGAGGAGTACAACATCAACTGGTATGTGTGGGTGGTCATGTCGACAATTACATACTTTTAAATCAGAGTTCATATTATGGTTGCTTATTACACAATACCCAGTCACAGCCATGTATCCCACTGCTGGCTTGCTTCTGAAGCTGAGCAGGGTTTGTCCTAGTCAGTCCCTGGATGGGAGACCAGATGCTGCTGGAAGTGGTGTTGGCGGGCCAGCAGGAGGCACCCTTTCTTCTGGTCTAAAGAAATATTGCAATACCCCAGGGTTGTGATTGGGGACTATTCCCTGTGTAGGGTGCTGTCTTTCAGATGGGGTGTCCTGACTCTCTGAGGTCACTGAAGATCCCATGGCACTTATTGTAGGGGTGTTAACCCTGGTGTCCTGGATACTTTTCCAATCTGGCCCTCATACCATTACAGTCACCTAATCATCCCCAGCTTACAATTAACTCCTTCACCTCCTCTCCCCTGTAGCTGTTCTCCAGGTTGTTGCTGTATATGTGTTCATAGTTAAATTAAAGCTCTGGTCTTGGTGTGTGTGTCAGAGAGAGAGCCAGACTGGTAAAATAATGTCAGTGTGGGCCACCATTTTTTTTTTAAACAGTGCAGGAAGATGGTGGACTGAATGTAGTTATGTAGAGCACTTCAAGATAAAAATGTAATATTCAATATTGGTAATTTAGACAAAATATTAGAACTACAAAATCTGGTGGGTGATAACCTTCAATCTGGATCACAAAACAAATCATAAGACTAGAGAAACTAGAAAAAAAGCAACACCCAAACATGACGGAGTAAGAGAGGGGAACCTATTTCAAAACAAAAACGTGAATCTTCTACAGACACAGACGATTTAATACCACCGGGAATGGTAAAGATCGAAATCAATCTGTTAAAATCAATAAATGACAAACTGGGTATAATTGAATTAGTCAGTAAGGATATAAAAGAGTTGAAGGCAAGCCTCGAGATGAGTGATGAAAAAGCTGCGACATTGGAGAAAGACACAAACCAGCTAAAAGGGACAGTCAATAAGATTGAAACCAAAGTTAATAAACTTAAAAAGGAAAACACCATTCTGAGAGAAGCCTTACTTGACTAGATTCATGAGAGAGAATCTGGTACTTACAGGTATCCAAGAGAAAGAAGAGTTCCAAGAGTTCCTGAATCTGTAGTTAGACAGTTCCTCCTTACAGTGCTTCAGATTCCATGCGAAGCTATCGACAAAATCCAACTCGAACGTGTACACCGCTTCGGACAGAGAGGGCAGAGGTAAAGATAAAATAATGGTTAAAAGCCTGGGTAAAAGACTTGCTGGGACCCAAATTGGCATGAATGACAAGTTTCCGAAGGAAATTGCAGAACAGCGTAAAGTTCTGTATCCAATTTTCAAGGAAAATAGATTCAAAGGGAAACGATTAGCTCTCGTCGTCGATAAACTATATATTGATAACCAGTTGTTCAGAGACACAAAGACTACTCCATGGCTATTTTAAAAATTACAAAGTTTTTATAGACGAGGATAATAATAAAACCCAATTCTAGCCCGGTTATGGATTGTAATAATCCAACAAAAAATATAGCTTTTCTATATATCAACAAATATAACTAATTGGAACACAAAAGCACTAATTCAACATGGTGAAGATAAAAACTCAGTAAACAGAATGAACAAGTATGTGTGGATGGTGTGGTGTGTGTTTTTTTATGTTTGGGAAAGTGTGGCGTTGAGTGAGAAAGAAAATGGTTGCATATCCCAGAACCAATGTATTGCTGTGAGCGGGGGTTGTGAAAGAGCTTTCATTGTTATTCAGATGATGGATATACTTTTTATAATGAATCTTATTTATTTATTTATTATCCTATCATGGTGGAACAGCGTTTTAAAATAAACTATACATTTAGCTTATTTACTGTCCTATCATGGGGAACTACATTTTAAAAATAAATTATACATCTAATTTATTTATTTATGATCCTATATTGATGGAACGGTCCACAACCCTATACCCTAGACACCCACCTGAATGACCCAGATACTAAGGAGAAGTCCCTAACTGTTTTATGGGCTGTCTGTATGCAGCCAAAATGAGGTCAGAGACCTAGAGCAGCACTGCCCCCTCAAGATTCTGAGCCTGCTTGGCAGGGTTGGTCCTCCAAAACCAAAGCCCCCTAAAGGGAGAGCATAATATAAAAGGAAATTCTCAAATCTGCTAATGAGAACCTTGACAACCTTGTACCTAGCCGGTGGGGATTCCAGTGGGGTGCCCCCACCCAGGCAGTGGCAGTGCTGGCAACACTAGCTGCAGTAACCCATGGGGAAGGGGTCACACTCGGACATTCAGAGAGGGGGTATATTATTGTGGCCCTGGTGGCACAAAATCAAAAGTCTGACCATATGGAGATGCTTGGGAATATACGGGGGACTGTGTTGTGGGTGTTTCAGAGGAAAGGGGTACATTTGACCTCCATCATCTAGGACGTGACAATGGTTAATAAAATCTCCCCATTTCTGCCCAGTTTTTTGCACAGTCTTGCAGGCCTTCTCATACAGCTGCAACTGTATATGCATTCGTAAATCAAGACCTTTCTTGAGTTGGGCTCTGTATTTTAAAAATATATATATTTTTTGATGGCTATATATAATACAAATCGAGGTGAGGGCGATGGAAATGCATTTGGCTGTTGATCTAATTCTGTTCTGTAAATGGCACTGTGTGCTCTTTTTGAAGAATGAATCCCAGTCTCTTCAGGGCTATGGGATACGGGGGGTCGAGGGTGGTCTGCCAGGCATTGGGATGACACCCCAACCTGGGATGAGGAGGGCTTTTAGAGGGTGTAATAGTGGGGACCAATTGGAGGTTTACTTAGTAGCAATGCAAATATCATGGTACAGCTATATACAGTAGACAATCAATCATCATGTTACTTTTTAGTGGTACGTTTACAAACATATATTTTGATAAATAGAATTGAAAGTTGTGTCTCATTATGGTAAGTGGTGAAATAAATATAGCCAGTTATAATTGTAATGGCTTAGCAGATAATAAGAAAAGACGATCAGTATTTACCTGGCTAAAAGAGAAGGAATATAATATCTATTGTTTACAGGAAACTCATTCAACAATTTTAGATGAAGTTTTGTGGAAAAACGACTGGGGGGCTAAATATATTTCTCCCATGGGCAAAGAAATTCAAAAGGGATGAATGTATTAATTAACAGTAATTTTGATCCAAATGTGCAAATTGTCCAAACAGATCATCAAGGTAGATTGATTATTTTTAATATTGGACAATAAACAGATGGCTTATTAACCTATACAGTCCAAATAATGATGATCCAAGCTTCTTTGAAAATATATATAAGAATTTAACAACTCTAAAAGCAACACTAGTCTCTGTTATTATGGTGAGAGATTATAATACGGTCTTAATTACCTCTATGGACCGAAAAGGAAATCACACTACAAACTATCACCCTCAGGCACTTAAGAAAATCATGAATGTCATGGATATATTGGAATTAGTGGATATATGGAGGCTTAAATACCCTGACCCAGTGAGATATACATGGCGGAGGCTTAATCAAGCTAGTCGTCTTGACTCCTTTCTTATGCCATTCTCTCTGGCACCAAAAGGTTAAAAAGTGTTGGTAGGGGACAGAATGCGGTCGGATCATCACATAATTGGCATATTTGAAGGTAGGCCTTGAAATACATCCACAGGTACACCTCCAATTGGCTCAAATGATGTCAATTAGCCTATCAGAAGCTTCTAAAGCCATGACATAATTTTCTGGAATTTTCCAAGCTGTTTAAAGGCACAGTCAACTTAGTATATGTAAACTTCTGACCCACTGGAATTGTGATACAGTGAATTATAGGTGAAATAATCTGTCTGTAAACAATTGTTGGGAAAATGACTTGTGTCATGCACAAAGTAGATGTCCTAACCGACTTGCCAAAACTATAGTTTGTTAACAAGAAATTTGTGGAGTGGTTGAAAAACGAGTTTTAATGACTCCAACTTAAGTGTATGTAAACTTAAACTTCAACTGTATATGTATGTACGTGTATGTATAGGGATATATATATTTACCCCAAAAATATATTGGGGATTGGAAATGATGCAGACAATTACATTGATGGAGGCAACAATCTTTCCGCAATATTAAGGTGATCCACCCCTATAAAACAATATTTAAAAAATATATAATTAGTCACAGATACTTCAGTCACATAGCATAGCCCTTGTTCAATTTTTCAAACAATGGATGTTAATAAAATACAGGTAGATGGGCTCAACACTTCCCAGATGGCTGGCCCAATCTTTCAGTGTTTGCCAGGCGTTGTCATCATGTCTCCAAAACCACATCTCCTTCCAGAAGCCTCTTCTGCTTAATTAAGGAGGAGTGTTCAGTCCTTGTAGGCTGCACCATGAACCATGACATTTTGTTAGATAAAATCCTTTATCCCACAAAGTCTGTTTAGTTGGCACCATCAATTTGAGTAATCCACTCGTTCAACATGCAGAGAAAGGAAACCATAAATCTACCCCTAAACTTTGTTTCAACAAGTCAAAATACATTTCTATCTACTCCTCAGATACCCTAAAATGTAATCAAACTATAATATTTCTTACGGAAAGAAGTATGTTCAATAGGAAACCAATTTTAGCAGGTGCGTCTTGTCTTCATGGAGCGCGCAAACACAAATTTCCAAGACTGTGTCCCTGTACTAAAACTGATATTTCTTATTCGTTTTGGAAGTTACAAGCCTGAAACCTTGAACATTGACTGCTGACACCCTGTGGAAGCTATGGGAATTGCATCCTGGGAGCTAGAATTGAGTATACCCTAATACTTGCCATTGTAAGAGCTTGGTCTCTCAAAAAAAGAAGTTCTCGTTGGTTTTTCTCCTACCATATCTTTTGTGTTATATTCTCCTACATTATTTTAACATTTCTACAAACTTCAAAGTGTTTTCTTTCCAATGGTACCAATTATATGCATAACCTGGCTTCAGGGCCTGAGCAACAGGCAGTTTACTTTGGGCATGTCATTCAGGCAGATATTGAGAAAAAAGGGGCCTAGCCCACACACTCTTCATTGAAACTAACGGAGACGCTGTGAGTCGAGAAGCAGGTGCAACGTTTAATAAAACATGAAACGAGGCAACATAACAGTGGTGTTTATGCATGAACAATACTGACAGAGGAAGGAACCCAAGGGAGTGACAGATATACGGGAGGTAATTAGGACGGTAATGGAGTCCAGGTGAGTTTCATGATGTTCTGCAGGTGCGCGTAATGATGGATGCCAGGTGTGCATAATGATGGATCCCAGGATCGGTGGTTAGTATACCGGTGGCGTCGAACGTCGAACGCCGAACGCCAGAGGGGAGAAGCAGGAGTAGACGTGACATAAACACTCTCTTAGCTGGTGAATAGTGGCATAACGATGACATGATTGGCATATTCAGGGTCCATATTCACATAGCGTCTCAGTGCCGGATTACCGAATGGGCATGCAGGGCAAAAGCCCCTGGGCCCCCAACGTCCAGGAGGCCCCCAACCAAAAAATGGAAATTAGCCCTAAAACAACAACATTTTCTCTTAGCCTCATGACAAAATGTGTAGAATAGCATAATAAAACTTCAATTTTTTTCAACACAATATGTGTCCAGCCCTGTCATTTATTCATTATGATTTAAAAGGCAAAACTGATCCTTGATCAGCAGCTACTCTGACTGAAATGCTTGTGTACACAGGCTCTATTATTCATCATCTGATGGATGAACTGGCTGGGGTGAGGTTCAGTGGAGGCTGGTGGGAGGACGGCTCATTGAAATGGAGTCAAACATGGGGATTCAAATCAAATCACATGGGTTAGCAGAAGTTATTGCGCGTATAGTGAAAAGCTTGTGCTTCTAGTTCCAACAGTGCAGCAATATCTAACAAGTAATCTAACAATTCCACAACAACTAGCTAATACACACAAATCTAAGTAAAGGGATGGAATAAGAATATGTACATTTAAATATATAGATGGGCCATGACCGACCGGCATAGACGAGATGCAATGGTATAAAATACAATATATTCATCTGGGATGAGTAAGATATGTAAACATCATTATTAAAGTGGCATTAATGAAGTGATTAGTGATCCATTTGTTAGAGTGGCCAGTGATTTCAAGTCTGTATGTAGGCAGCAGCCTCTCTGAGCTAGTGATGGCTGTTTAACAGTCTGATGGCCTTGAGATACAAGTTATTTTTCAGTCTCACGGTCCCAGCTCTGATGCACCTGCACTGACCTCGCCTTCTGGATGGTACCGGGGTGAACAGGCAGTGGCTCGGGTGGTTGTTGTCCTTGATGATCTTTTTGGCCTTCCTGTGATATCGTGTGCTGTAGGTGTCCTGGAGTGCAGGTAGTTTGCCCCCAGTGATGCGTTGTGCAGACCGAACCACCCTCTGGAGAGGGTGTGGGTGGTGCAGTTGCCGTATCAAGCGGAGATACAGCCCGATAGGATGCTCTCAATTGTGCATCTGTAAAGGTTTGTGGGGGTTTTAGGTGACAAGCCAAATTTCTTCAGCCTGCTGAGGTTGAAGAGGCGCTGTTGCGCCTTCTTAACCATACTGTCTGTGTGGGTGAACCATTTCAGTTTGTCCGTGATGTGTATGCCGAGGAACTTGAAACTTTTCACCTTCTTCACTGCTGTCCCGTCGATGTGGATAGGGGTGTGCTCCCTCTGCTGTTTCCTGAAGTCCACGATCATCTCTTTGTTTTGTTGACGTTGAGTGAGAGGTTATTTTCCTGACACCACACTCTGAGTGCCCTCACCTCATCCCTACAGGCTGTTTTGTCGTTGGTGGTGATGAAGCCTACTACTGTTGTGTCGTCTGCAAACTTGATGATCGAGTTGGAGGCGTGCATGGCCACACAGTCATGGGTGAACAGGGAGTACAGGAGGGGGCTGAGAACACACCCTTGTGGGGCCCCAGTGTTGAGGATCAGCGAAGAGGAGATGTTCACCACCTGGGGGTGGCCCGTCAGGAAGTCCAGGACCAATCGCAGAGGGCAGGGTTGAGACCCAGGGCCTCAAGCTTAATGATGAGCTTGGAGGGTACTATGGTGTTGAATGCTGAGCTGTAGTCAATGAGTAGTATTCTTACATACAGTAGGTATTCCTCTTGTCCAGATGGGATAGGGCAGTGTGCAGTGTGATGGCAATTGCATCGTCTGTGGATCTATTAGGGTGGTAAGCAAATTGAAGTGGGTCTAGGGTGACAGGTAAGGTGGAGGTGATATGATCCTTGATTAGTCACTCAAAGCACTTCATGGTGACAGAAGTGAGTGCTACAGGGCGACAGTCATTCAGTTCAGTTACCTTTGACTTCTTGGGTACAGGAACAATTGTGGCCAACTTGATGTGGGGACAGCAGACTGGGATGTGGGGACAGCAGACTGGGATAGGGAGAGATTGAATATGTCTGTAAACACACCAGTCAGCTGGTCTGCGCATGCTCTGAGGATGTCACTAGGGAGGCCGTCTGGGCCGGCAGCCTTGCAAGGGTTAACACGTTTAAATGTCTTATGTCAAAAAAAAAAAAAAAATAATAATAATAATAATAATTTTTTTAAAAAAAATTTAAAAAGGAAAAAAAAAAAGGATGAATGTATGTACTTGTAAGTCGCTCTGGATAAGAGCGTCTGCTAAATGACTTAAATGTAAATGTTATGTCGGCCACGGAGAAGGAGGGGGGGCGCAGTCCTTGGTAGCGTGCCGCATCGGTGGCACGGTATTATCCTCAAAGCAGGCAAAGAAGGTGATTAGTTTGTCTGGAAGCAAGACGTCGGTGTTCGTGACGTGGCTGGTTTTCTTTTTGTAGTCCGTGATTGCCTGAGACCCTGCCACATTCGTCTCGTGTCTGAGCCGTTGAATTGCGACTCCACTTTGTCCCTATACTGACCCTTTCACTTGTTTGATTGCCTTGCGGAGGGAATAACTACACTGTTTGTATTTGGTCAATTCCCGGTCATCTTTCCATGGTTAAATGCGGTGGTTCGGTTTTGCGCGAATTCCGCCATCTATCCACGGTTTCTGGTTAGGGTAGATTTCAATAGTCACAGTGGGAACAACATCTCCTATGCACTTCCTTATAAACTCACTAGCTGAATCAGCGTATAAATCTATATTATTCTCTGAGACTACCCAGAACATGTCCCAGTCCGCATGATCAAAACAATCTTGAAGCGTGAATTCCGATTGGTCAGACCAGCGTTGAAAGGTCCTAGTCACGGGTACATCCTGTTTGAGTTTCTGCCTATAGGAGGGTAGAAGCAAAATGGAGTCGGATTTGCCGAAAGAAGGGCAGGGGAGGGCCTTGTATGCATCGCGGAAGTTTAGAGTAGCAGTGATCCAGTGTTTTGCCAGCCTGGGTACTACAATCGATATGCTGATAGAATTTAGGTAGCCTTGTTCTCAAATTTGCTTTGTTAAAATCCCCAGCTACAATAAATGCAGCCTCCGGATAAATGGTTTCCAGTTTGCATAGATTCCAGTGGAGTTCCTTGAGGGTTGTCGTGGTGTCGGCTTGGGGGGGATATACACCGCAGTGACAATAACCAACGAGAATTCTCTTGGGAGATAATACGGACGACATTTGATTGTAAGGAATTCTAGGTCTGGTGAACAGAAGGACTTGACTTCCTGTATGTTGTTACAATTACATCATGAGTCATTAATCATGAAACATACAACCCGCCCTTCTTCTCTGAGAGATATTTATTCCTGTCGGCGCGACGCACAAAGTTTCCCGGTGGCTGTATTGACTCCAACAACATGTCCCCAGAAAACCATGTTTCCGTGAAACAGAGTATGTTACAATCCCGGATGTCTCTCTGGAAAGCAACCCTAGCCCTAATTTTGTCTACCTTGTTATCTAGAGACTAGACATTAGTGAGTAAAATACTCGGAAATGGTCGGTGGTGTGCACGCCTTCAAAGTCTGACCAGAAGGCCGCTCCGTCTATCTCTCCTGCGAAGACGTTGTTTTGGGTCAGCCTCTGGAAACAGTTCGAATGCCTTGGGTGGTTCGTAAAAAGGATCCGCTTCGGGAAAGTTGTATTCCTGGTTCTAGTGCTGGTAAGTTGACGTCGCTCTGATATCCAATAGTTCTGTACATAATAACACTTAAGATTTTCAGGGCTAACAATGTAAGACATAATACATAAAAAAACAAAATACTCATAGTTTTTTAAAGGACTAGAAACGAGGCGACCCTCTCTGTCGGCGCCATCTTGATTCCATATGTTTGATGTGTTTGATACCATTCCATTTATTCCAATACATCCATGTTAATGAGCCCATTCTCTTTTAGCTCCTCCCACCAGCCTCCACTGGTGATGTTATTATCTAAGAACCTTCCTTGGGGTGAGGTTATTCATCTGAGAACCTTTCTTGTATCACCCATCTCACCTCTAGATGGAGCTATAGCACCATCTTCACCCATTCATCTGAGAGGACAAACACAAAGAACCTTCTAGTCTAGTCCTTCTACAAAGAAATCTAAATCTAATGTATCTATGATTTCTGAGACACTAAGAATGTATATGGGCTGTTCACTTTGTCTCAAATACTGAGTGAAAGGCTGCCTCATTGCTTCATTCAAAAACAGGTTTGGTCAGAGTAATCTTTCCATTGGACACCTCACTTTTAACACCCAATGAAGATAAATAGCTCTCAATTTACATTCTCAGTAAAATTACTTTTACCCCTGGCTGAAACAATGAAACAGAAAGATGTCTATCTCTTTATCTCATTAAATGGAATTTAGGCCTATTGCGCAAATTTGAGCTTAATTCACATTAAAAAGTGGGTTAAGGGAAGGAGGAGAGTTGTGATTAGCCAAGCTGTGAGAGAGGGTCAAAGGTCCTAGGCTGGTAGTATACTTAGAAGTGAGGTGAAGGGTTGTATGACTGTTGACTAGTACGCTTTTGAGCTTTTGAGGTCAGAGCAGGCGATTAGAGGCGAAGGCCACAAGAACAAAAATAGCGCCCTATGTAAACATAGGGAGTGACAATGTGTCAGTCTTTGACTGTTGGCACACACACATGTTCATGTGTCTTGACTAGACTTGACAGAAGAACACACCTCTTTATGTACTACTTTTGCAGCTTGTCTGTTTGATTTATTTAAATACAAATCAGAATATAAAGTCCATCACATACAGGTGACAAAGTCATATGACATGATTGTGTGTGTGTGTTTTGCCTCTTATATTAATGATTGACTTGTTGTCATATTCAGTCTCTCTCTCTGATGTTCCTCTTTTGTTTTATCTTATGACCTGGATCTCAATGACGACATTGAATGACATTAGAACATCCAAATGGGGTCTTTATGACGACCAATATGAAGATTATACTCTATCAGCTGGAGTAAGAATTGCATTAGATGCAATAGATTCAAATGAAGTAACGACCGCTTTAACAAAGCTCCCCATGACGTGCCATAGCATGTGATCAGTTTGTGCTGCGCTGTGATTTTCTATTGGCCCCCCATTTCACTACCATGGCACTTGCCGCCTCTGATGCCACGTTGTGACCAGCAACATTCTAGATGCACCGATCTGGCTTGATTGGCTTTGATCTGGGTTTGTGCGCGCCATTCACGTTGCTTCAAAGCCTTGTTTACCTGTTGTAAGATATCATTGGCTGCGCCTATAATCCAGTCTAATGCTACGTTCATAACAACTCGGAACTCGGAAATCTATGACTTCCAACTTCAAGACAACTGGGAACTCTGGGAAAAAAACTAGCTCTGACTTGGAAAAATCGCTTTGAGTGGTCATCCAAGTCAGACTTCCTGACTTGACGATCACTGACTTAATGATTTGACCTTGTTTTTTCTGAGTTCCGAGTTGTCTTGAAGCACCATTACCTAATGTAGCTGTAGCAGGTGTAAAATAAACTCCTGGTGTCTATAGAAACTGGAAGCATCTGGTTTTCAGGCTTCCCCCCTTCCTCTATACTTTTTCCCTAAGCTTCTGGTTTTTATCGACCCTGCTGTGGGTGTTATTGGTATGGATTACAGACCAAGAACTTTGTCAGGGTCCCTTCACTCAAGCCATGAACTAACCATCTCCATCTTCGGAGGATGCAGCTTTCAAAGACCTGGCCTCTATTGGTTAACCTGTCATGATATATCGCTTGTTTGTTTTTTGCTTTTGAAGAGCTTTGAGATTCTATGAAAAAATGTATTAAAAATATAATTTATTATTATTATTGTTATTAAAACGTATGGATCCTCTCAGACCATTGGTCAAAATATAGGCTTTACCAAAGATTATCTATTAAATTGACAAGATAGTCCTCAAAGATGGAAGGCAGGCGGGAGGAGGCGAGATCAGGTGGGACCATTCTAGCCAATGAGAGGGTAGATACAAGTGTGGAAAAACAGGCACAACTCCAATATAAAGTGATTTTTTTTTGCCAAAATGCCACGTGTCTACTTATATCTGTACTTTCGAAACAACCTACTGTAGCCATTGCAAAACTTCTATTCGATCAAATAAGTCTCACATAACAAATTATCTCTCATTGACCTCCGTTCAAAAATTCCTCACTTCCTGGTCTTATTTTCGTGGACAGATTTTGGGGGGAGTAAACCAATCATGTATATAAACCCTGGATTGCTAATGCTATGTTTTGGCCCGTGAGAGGTTTTGAAGCACATTGGCACTCCTCAGAAGAAGCAGTCCTCCATAGGAATAAATTAAATTCTACAGTATTTTAATTAAAGGAAATAGGACAAAGGACAAAATTATATGTAGGGATATTTAAGTATTTACTTGTTGTAGTGGGGACAGTAACATTAGTACTTAAAACTTCTTATGGCTGAGATCCCGTTAACGGGATCAACTTGACAACAGCCAGTGAACGTGCAGGGCGCCAAATTCAAACAACAGAAATCTCATAATTAAAATTCCTCAAACATACAAGTATTTTACACCATCCAGACACAGTGTCCGATTTCAAAAAGGCTCTACGACGAAAGCACACCAAACGATTATGTTGGGTCAGTACCTAGTCACAGAAAAACATTTTTCCAGCCAAAGAGAGGAGTCACAAAAAGCAGAAATAGAGATAAAATGAATCACTAACCTTTGATGATCTTCATCAGATAACACTCATAGGACTTCATGTTACACAATACATGTATGTTTTGTTCGATAAAGTTCATATTTATATCCAAAAATCTTAGTTTACATTGGCGCGTTATGTTCAGTAATGTTTTGCCTCCAAAACATTCTGTGATTTTGCAGAGAGCCACATCAATTTACAGAAATACTCAGAAATGCTTTGATGGTGTTAAATGGGAGATTTGTACAGGGTAAAAAGGATCTTGAAGAAGGAAGGCTATCACTCCATTTTGCAACGCCATGCGGACGGCGCTCAATTTCCTCCTACAACAGGACAATGACCCAAAGCACACCTCCAAACTATGCAATAACTATTTAGGGAAGAAGCAGTCAGCTGGTATTCTGTCTATAATGGAGTGGCCAGTCACCGGATCTCAGCCATACCGTACGTAAGAAGTGCCCATCAAGCCAATCCAATTTATGGGAGGTGCTTCAGGATGCATGGGGTGAAATATCTTCAGATTACCTCAACAAATTGACAACTAGAATGCCAAAGTTCTGCAAGGCTTTAATTGCTGCAAATGGAGCATTCTTTGACAAAAGCAAAGTTTGAAGGACACAATTATTATTTCAATTAAAAATCATTATTTATAACCTTGTCAATGTCTTGACTAAATTTCCGATTAATTTTGCAACTCATTTCATAGGACATTTCTTAGTGACCCCAAACTTTTGAACGATAGTGTATTTTTTTATGTTTAGCTCACATAAAATAGCCTAATAAAGTATGTTATATGCTTTAATAAAATACACATGGCAAAAACAAATGTAGACATTACTAAATGCATTTCTATAGCTTCCAAAATATTTTTTACAATGGTGGGGAGGGCCAAGATGGAGGTGTAGTGGCTTCATAACAGTGCCCCTGTTAGTCGTCTAGTATATATATATAAATCATTGGAGTAAACCCTCTCACGTCACCTCTTCCTCTCTGGCCATAGATACTGGAAATAATGACGAGATGCTTGTGGGAACGTTCACACGGATAATTTTGTGTTGCATTATGGGGATAAAAATTGTCCGACATGTGGACTGCATGAACAAAAATCATGTGATCAAAGGTCCTGAAGTTTTGACTGCAGTCAACTGCAACTTTCTGCAGTTGCTCTTCACCAGCTTCATCATGCCTACATTGTGGGAGGCTCTACTGTCAACCAATCACTAGGGTGTTTTTGTTTGATCCGCGCGAACGTGACCAAAGACCTGACTGAAACAGGAACCAACTTTTCCGCAATTCATGTAGACAGTGGATATCACAGGAGGTTGGTGGCACCTTAATTGGGGAGGACGGGTATCCTGGTAGTGGCTGGAGCGAAATGTGTGGAATGGTATCAAATACATCAAACACATGGTTTCCAGGTGTTTGATGCTATTCCATTAGCTCTATTCCAACCATTATTATGAGCCGTCCTCCCCTCAGCAGCCTCCTGTGGTGGATATGTACAAATTAATGTGATATTTGAAGCTCTCTCACCAATTGATTGTAAAATGTACACACATATATTTTCAGTTTGTGAGTGAGTGATATCGGGGTTGGAGATGTTTATTTCGACATTATAAAGAACAACTTTTATAAACAATGGCAACCCTGCGATGTTCCCATGAGTTTTGCTTTTGGAAAACCACGCCAGTGCCCGATGTTCGGCTGTCG
The DNA here is from genome assembly GCF_016432855.1 of Salvelinus namaycush. Taxonomy (NCBI): domain Eukaryota; kingdom Metazoa; phylum Chordata; class Actinopteri; order Salmoniformes; family Salmonidae; genus Salvelinus; species Salvelinus namaycush. The sequence continues at coordinate 55,391,537 of NC_052309.1, forward strand.
TAGATGCACCTCCCCCGACTTCACTCTTAGACTTTTGTTTACAGTCATTTGCTTTCACCTTACCACTCAAACGAGCCCTGTGTCTTCGCTCTAACAATGGGATTTGTTGTCCACAGAGTGGAATGGAGGGCTGTCAAGCGCCAGCCTATTCCTCTCTTTAGATACGTCTCTATCTTTGAATACTTAAAAAAAATATTCGATAAGGGGTGTCAATTGCCTGTATTCAATGGAAAGTGAGATCCTTTGATATCCTCATGAATATGCATAGGCCATCTCGAAATTCAACAGCGACAACTCTGATATAAACTGTTTTTTCTGAAAGTTGCCAGGATGTCATGTGCATCACACTTATATCAGTAACAACCTAAGCATTACGAAACTTCTATTAGATCAAATAAGACTTACATATCAAAATAGCAGTTCATTTTTATCTTGACCAATTCGACACTCTCTCAATGGACATGTCCGAGAGCATCAAAACCGTGATATATCATGGGTAAATTGTGACTGACTAATCTACAAACAATAATGAGTTGTTATTTATGATACAAGATCAGTCAGTCAGCAGTCGCCTACACTGTCGGCTGCAATGTCAAACAAGCCCATAGCCACCCAAAAACTCCTCACTTACACATTAATGATGATCTGCTTAATGTGGGCAGATTTTGGGCAGAGTAACCCCGAGGTCCGACTGGGAAAAAACTTTTTGAACGGTCATCCAACTTAGAATTCCAAGTCTCGAACTCTGGGCTCTTTCTAGAGGTCCACCTTCCAAAAGAAACATTACTTTTGCAGATTGGTCGAAGGTGAGTGATACTGACAGGATTCTTGTGAGTAGGTAGAGACCAAGAGAGAGTTATTGGAAGAATATGTGCTTCAGTAAGGAGGGCATTTTAGCATTAATAGCCATGGTTGTCAATTTTACTGCAGAAATTGATCAGAAGAAAATAGAAAATAAAACTTGTGGCGGCTGAGAAATACTTGGGATTGTGAGGATTTACTGCAGAACAGTAGAGTGGTATTGTTTTGTCCTCAGACCATTGTTCTGGAGTAAGATTAGTTAGGATTAAATTGTGGAATGGGGTGGTGATTATTTTTTTGATAGAGGGCTAATAGTTGGGAAGGCAATTTTCCTTTTCCCCAAAATGTGTATTACCGTATCAACAATTTAATGTAGGTATGCGTGAATGGCCTCACACACGAGTACAGTAGGCAGAGCTGTAAGCACCTGAAAGTTGGATGCGATCCGCCAACCAAATCTTAAAGAAGAAGAAAAAGAAGAAGATTGGTCGAAAGGAGGCGTCACAGCGAATGAGGAAATCGTGGAGTCTACTGAGTCACGGTTGTATCAGCTGATTCTTTTTGAGTGAGTAGCTAACCTGATAGTTTTTTATTTTCAAAATAAACCAACATGTAAATATTTTAAAGTATTTGCATTATGTTGCACGGCTTCTGCAAAATATGCCGTATAGTACCTACATGTTGACATGTGTCTGCCTTTTGAACAGTCCACTTCGTAATCTCGTGCTAGAAGCAATTGTAGTCGTCTCCCCCTAGTAGCTGGTGTGTTTGATGGGTCACCACCACTCTTGCTAGCTAGCCAGCTACATTGGTTAACGATACTAGCCAGCTCCTAGTTTTCATACAACACACGTTCTGCCTTTGGCACCTGTTTGGTTACACCACTTTGTTTTTGGTTGTGTGCAACACGGTGTGACCATTGGGCTAGGCATTTAGCTGTCAAACGGTGCTGTTTAGCGTGCTTTTCTAGGCTAGTTAACTTGCACGCTAATGTCAATTTTAAAGACCATGTCACAGCAAAGGAGTGTCCGAAAAACGCAGCCAGGTCGCTGATGAGCTGTCGGTGACGCAACATTATCTAGCTTGTCTCGAGGGGTGGCGAAATGTCATATACCAGATCATAATAAAGTAACGTTAGTGACTTTGCACTATGGTTTATGTATCATGCTAAATAGCTAATTTTAGTATTACTTTAATATTAGCACCATGTGCCAAGCTTCTCTGCCCCTCTCGAAATGTCAAGGGAGTATGCTGGTGTGTATAGCTACAGATTGTATGCCAGAATGTGATATAACCAAAGATTGTTCGTGTCAGTTACTGGCGTTTAAATGAATGCCCCATACAAACCACCAGCATAGATTTTAACTAACCTGTTCTTGGCGATACTTTTTGCAACAAATCTAGAATGAAGAAAGTATCTTTGAAATGTCCGTTTCTAGTTGCAGGTTGGTTCTACAAAAAAAACAGCGAAAACGCAGAAAATATCAGATATCGGGCCAAAAATGTCATATCGGGGCATCACTAGTATAACCCTTATCGGTCGCTCCGACATTTGCAACATTGTAATTTGAACTCCAGCTGTTCCATAGTAAGGAGACATTTACATTTACATTTAAGTCATTTAGCAGACGCTCTTATCCAGAGCGACTTACAAATGGGAGACGGGATGATAGACAGCTCTCACCACTCAAATCATGAATCAGCTGGCATCATTTTTATGGATATGTACAAAGAAATGTAAAACTAAGTCTTTCCAGCTTCTTGCCTAGTTAAATAAATGTTACACACGCCACACTGACCCCAAAAAAGTTATTTTGTTATTTTATTTGACTTAGGACCTGAATATGACTACACGTCACATAATTTAATGCGGTCATTAATTTAAGTAGTTATTATACATTGATTACACTATCACTCGTATTTCATATGTCACAACCATTCATCGATACGTATGCTATGATGCTGGTAGAGTTGTATTGCACACCTACAGTACTGGTCATAAAAAAAAGCTAGCTCATGGATGCAAACAATGTTCTTCCCCAAACACATAGCAAAACGACATCTGTTTCAGTAGCTATAGTTAGCTAGATAACTATAAAGCCTGGTGTCATCTAAAATAACCCTCATTTATAAAACAGTCCTTATTTGATTAATGGTGGTCGAACCCATCTATGTGAAGCTAGCCACAATAAGGATCAGCCACAATAGTGGACTTTGCGATTAGCCTTCAAAATAAAAGTATGGCATAATTCTACTAGTTGTATTCATTTGCATCACTGCCAATGACATACATTTATTTTGAAGGCAAACTGCAAATTCCACTATTGTGCCTAATCCTTATTGTGGCTAGCTTCACAGCATATAACCCGGTCCGGTTGAGCATCACTAGCCAGATGAAGCTAGCTGGCTGCTTATAACGTTAGCTTTGGGCAACAGGGTTAAGTAGCAGGATAGCTATTTTTTCAATTCAATATCAGTTCAATTTCAATAGGTGAACAACAAGTGGCAACCTAGCTCATACTTACTCACAAGGATTCCCAAATCATTACTAAGAATAATGAAAATGTCTGCAGTATCTACTGGTCATTGTTTTCAGGCTGGTTGTATTGGCGCTAGCTAGGTACCAAGCTAAAGCTAGCTACCCCAGAAGTTGCGGTCAAACAAATGATGCTCTATTAACAACGCGGTATTGTAAACACATCGTTCGTGGCCGGTGTTTGCAGACATTTTTGTACAGCTTTGACAGTGCTACAGTATCTTTTTGACACGCAAAGACCCAAACGGCGTTCCGTAGTATGTATGTATTATGTATGTCGTGAAGCTAATAGCAGTGACGCTATTACTGTGTAACTCCGGTAGGGCAACATATGAAAAATTATTTAAAAAATAGTCCTGTACAAGGTATTTCCATAGCTGGTAAAGAAATTATTATAAGCCAGCTGGCTGATGATACTACACTTTTTCTGAAAGACGCTAACCAAATTCCTATATCGATCAATGTGATACAATCCTTTCCCAAAGCGTCTGGTCTATACCTTAACATTAATACATGTGAACTCATAGCTGTCAAAGATTGTGTGACACCTTCATATTATGGTATTCCAGTAAAAGAAGAACTTACATATTTAGGCATAACCATTACAAAGGATCAGAAGTCTAGAGGCGTACTAAATTTGAACCCTCTTATTAAAAATACCCAGAAGAAGCTAAATCAATGGCTACAGAGGTACTTATCTTTAAAAGGTAGAGTCCTAATAACCAAGGCCGAAGGTATCTCTAGACTAACATATGGCGCTCTATCTTTATATCTTGACAATAAAATAAGCAAGGAGATAGACCAGATGCTTTTCAACTTTCTTTGGAGAAACCGTACCCATTACATTAGGAAAACTGTTGTAATGAACACTTATGAGAATGGTGGACTGAATTTTCTGGACTTTGCTACTTTAAATAATACTTTTAAGATCAATTGGATAAAACAATTCCTAAGAAGACCCACTTCTTCTTGAATTTTATTCCTCATCATGTCTTCTCTACTTTTGGTGGCCTTAACTTCATGTTGTTTTGCAATTATAATATTGACAAAATTCCAGTGAAACTTTCTGCTTTTCATCGGCAGGTTTTCTTGTCATGGTCCTTAATTTATTTTACATTTACATTTAAGTCATTTAGCAGACGCTCTTATCCAGAGCGACTTACAAGTACATACATTCATACTTTTTTTTGTACTGGCCCCCCGTGGGAATCGAACCCACAACCCTGACGTTGCAAGCGCCATGCTCTACCAACTGAGCCACACGGGGCCCTAATAACATAATTGTTATCCACACAGATATTATATATGGAATAATCGGGATATATTGTATAAAAATACTTCTTTTGTTTTTAGAATATTGGTTCCGAAATAATATCCTATTGGTGAGCCAACTGGTAAATGCAGAGGGTCTTTTAGTCAGTTATAAGGAATTCCTATCACTTTACAAGGTCCCTGTAACACCTAAAGATTTTGCAATTGTTTTAGACGCCATTCCCTCAGGTGTTGCTCTGTTATTCAGGAACGTGTCAAGACCTGACCCTCAGAGCCTACCTTCTATTGACCCTGTTGACTCATCAGTAGGAAAGATTTGTTTCTCTTTTGGTCCATTCAACAACAGAGCGATACGAACCTTGTTTCAGCAGGATGTTGTATCTATACCTTATGTCATGCCTTATTGGAATGGATTTATTGATAATATCTGTTGGAAAAAAGTTTGGATGTTGCCACACACATACCTACTTGTTAACAAAATTAAGGAAGTTTCCTTTAAAATCATTCATAAATATTATCCTGCCAACCACTATATGAAGACGTTTAAGGAAAACATCAACTCAAATTGCTCCTTTTGTAATGACCACCCAGAAACAGTGTTGCATCTTTTTTGGCATTGTATACATGTAAGACAACTGTGGCAAGACATCAGTAGATTTATAATTGAACACATTTATGAAGATTTTACACTATTGTGGAGAGATGTACTGCTTGGATTCTTTACATACGATAAAAATAAGCTGAACATTTTTATGTAATTCATTTCATTATTCTTTTGGCCAAATTTCATATACACAAATGTAAATTTACTAACAAAAAAACAAATTTTCTTACCCTACAAAAAGAAATTGAACTGTATTTTAAGACAGTTAAATACTCTACTAACAAAAAAGCTGTTAGAATTGTAAGTGTATGTATGTCCCTTAAGGTCCTTGTGTAATTGTAATGTGATATTGTACCCCCTAGCTCGATTGTCCATTATATACACTGCTCAAAAAAATAAAGGGAACACTAAAATAACACATCCTAGATCTGAATTAATGAAATATTCTTATTAAATACTTTTTTCTTTACATAGTTGAATGTGCTGACAACAAAATCACACAAATTATCAATGGAAATTAAATGTATCAACCCATGGAGGTCTGGATTTGGAGTCACACTCACATTTAAAGTGGAAAACCACACTACAGGCTGATCCAACTTTGATGTAATGTCCTTAAAACAAGTCAAAATAGGGCCTCCCGGGTGGCGCAGTGGTCTAGAAGACTGCATCGCAGTGCTAGCTGCGCCACCAGAGTCTCTGGGTTCGCGCCCAGGCTCTGTCGCAGCCGGCCGCGACCGGGAGGTCCGTGGGGCGACGCACAATTGGCTTAGCGTCGTCCGGGTTAGGGAGGGTTTGGCCGGTAGGGATATCCTTGTCTCATCGCGCTCCAGCGACTCCTGTGGCGGGCTGGGCGCAGTGCGCGCTAACCGAGGGGGGCGGGTGCACGGTGTTTCCTCCGACACATTGGTGCGGCTGGCTTCCGGGTTGGAGGCGCGCTGTGTTAAGAAGCAGTGCGGCTTGGTTGGGTTGTGCTTCGGAGGACGCATGGCTTTCGACCTTCGTCTCTCCCGAGCCCGTACGGGAGTTGTAGCGATGAGACAAGATAGTAATTACTAGCGATTGGATACCACGAAAATTGGGGAGAAAAGGGGATACAATTTAGTCAAGATGAGGCTCAGTAGTGTGTGTGGCCTCCACGTGCCTGTATGACCTCCCTACAACGCCTGGGCATGCTCCTGATGAGGTGGCGGATGGTCTCCTGAGGGATCTCCTCCCAGACCTGGACTAAAGCATCCGCCAACTCCTGGACAGTCTGTGGTGCAACGTGGCGTTGGTGGATGGAGCGAGACATGATGTCCCAGATGTGCTCAATTGGATTCAGGTCTGGGTAACGGGCGGGCCAGTCCATAGCATCAATGCCTTCCTCTTGCAGGAACTGCTGACACACTCCAGCCACATGAGGTCTAGCATTGTCTTGCATTAGGAGGAACCCAGGGCCAACCGCACCAGCACCATCACAAGGGGTCTGAGGATCTCATCTCGGTACCTAATGGCAGTCAGGCTACCTCTGGCGAGCACATGGCCCCTCAAAGAAATGCCACCCCACACCATGACTGACCCACCGCCAAACCGGTCATGCTGGAGGATGTTGCAGGCAGCAGAACGTTCTCCGCGGCATCTCCAGACTCTGTCACGTCTGTCACGTGCTCAGTGTGAACCTGCTTTCATCTGTGAAGAGCACAGGGCGCCAGTGGCGAATTTGCCAATCTTGGTGTTCTCTGGCAAATGCCAAACGTCCTGCATGGTGTTGGGCTGTAAGCACAACCCCCACCTGTGGACGTCGGGCCCTCATACCACCCTCATGGAGTCTGTTTCTGACCGTTTGAGCAGACACGTGCATATTTGTGGCCTGCTGGAGGTCATTTTGCAGGGCTCTGGCAGTGCTCCTCCTTGCACAAAGGCGGAGGTAGCGGTCCTGCTGCTGGGTTGTTGCCCTCCTACGGCCTCCTCCACGTCTCCTGATGTACTGGCCTGTCTCCTGGTAGCGCCTCCATGCTCTGGACACTACGCTGACAGACACAGCAAACCTTCTTGCCACAGCTCGCATTGATGTGCCATCCTGGATGAGCTGCACTACCTGAGCCACTTGTGTGGGTTGTAGACTCCGTCTCATGCTACCACTAGAGTGAAAGCACCGCCAGCATTCAAAAGTGACCAAAACATCAGCCAGGAAGCATAGGAACTGAGAAGTGGTCTGTGGTCACCACCTGCAGAACCACTCCTTTATTCGGGGTGTCTTGCTAATTGCCTATAATTTCCACCTGTTGTCTATTCCATTTGCACAACAGCATGTGAAATTTATTGTCAATCAGTGTTGCTTCCTAAGTGGACAGTTTGATTTCACAGAAGTGTGATTGACTTGGAGTTACATTGTGTTGTTTAAGTGTCCCCTTTATTTTTTTGAGCAGTGTATAATCTATATAAAAAATATTTAAAAAATAAAAATAAAATACATATGAAAAATGGCGCACTTGGTAGTGTATACCGGTGCTCAACCAGTCGGCTAAAGCCAATATCACCCACAACAGAGAACGGTTGATTGTCAAGGGCAATGAATTCCATTATCTTGGCTTTAATGGATTCTGCCTTTGAGTTGTCTCGCTGAAATGTTTTTACTCTTTCAAGTGACTGCTCAACTTGTTGACTGCTCGATCCACATTGTGGGCTAGGTTAGGAATGCTGTGTTGCACGTGTAGCGCAACATTTTATGTGGCATCATCACGTCATGTACCTACATTATGTGGGTTTGCATGGCAGCTTTGACATCGGTTTTTAACATCGGCGTTAAACTAGACATCGGGCTGATATTGTCATTTTTAGCTAATATCGGCTGATTCCGATATGTTCACCGACTCATATCGTTCATCCCTAGTTTATACAAATCGCTGCTGTTGAAAACCAAGTGATGGTTTAAAACAAATGGGAGATAATGTCTAGATACTTTTTATAGTGGAGATCAAGTTTAGAAATTGCCTTGCTGGGCTGATTAGACAGTGTGTTGCAAAGTGAGATGGAACAGAGTAAATAGGCAATTCAACGTCATAGCATTAGCCGGTGGTAACTTGTGGAATAGACACTGTCTGGAATGTGGTTTTAATCAATCAGCATCTCTAGGATTAGACCCACCCATTGTATAAGTAGATGACAGCGCCTCACAGTGAGACCAAAAAAAAAAGCTACACACATGTAAGAGGCATATCTCACTTGATACAAAACATGGATGTACTATATTTCTGAAATTTTCTATAGTTTTTGTAAAACCAACTGGAAACGGACATTTCTAAGATACTTTTTTATCACTGAATTGAGAACAAAGAAAGTATCACCAATAACAGGTTAGTTTAAAAAAATCTGTGGCAGTGGTTTGTATGGGGCTTTCCTGTAACACCCAGTAATGGACACCACTAATCTTTACGCCGGATAATGTGATATAACCAAACTGTAGCTAGCGCGTGCGAGTCGTGCCCAGCCAGACCCATGTGTAGCCCCATCCCTCAAGGTATACAACATGCTTTATTAATTTCCCTCTGATCATGTTACAGGTCAGACTTCTCTTTGAATAGCCCATAGACATGTTTGAGGCTAGCCTAGATGTTATGCTAGAAAGATAATAAAATGTGCTATAGCCACCCACCCACCTCTTCATGGAAACAGTTAAGAGAGCTCTAAAGAGAATGTCACATGTGAACTATAAAAATCAGCTGGTGCGAAATAATCAGATTAGATAGTGCAGCTAGAATAATGTTATTCAAAATGTTGGTGTGGGAAGAGAGAACTGTCGGGTTAGCCTAATTGTTACAACTCCTGTATCACTGTGTTTTTTATATTTCTGCCTCCACTCTTTGAAACACATTTGTTTTTGCTCTGAGAGATTCCATTTCTCCTTTTGGCCCATATCTCGTGTGGACAGGACTAAACTAGCAACATAATTGCTCAAAAATGTTGCAATTTCTGTTATCAGTTGCATGGTGAACTTTGACATGGTTGTTGATGTGTGATGACAGGAAAGCGCTTTGTGACTGGACTGGAGATATTGTTTATGTTAAACACTCTTGTTTGAGCTCTTGAAGGACTGGGGTGTATTCACTAGAAACCAAAGGAAACATGAGCGGGACCTACCTGAATTTGCCCAATAGAAACTCATGTCTTTGTTGCAAAATGTTTTCTGTTTGCTACGGTTTGGACTAATGATTACACTCCCGGGTTGTATTCACTAGGAACCAAGCAGAAGCAAACGAACGGGGAGGGACCTACTTGAATTCTTCCAATAGAAACTCTTGTTTCCGTAGCAAAATGTTTTCCGTTGCGAAACTATTTGCAACTGTTTGCTACGGTGTGTGCTAATGATTAGACCTCTGATCATGACGCAAGAATATGTGGAGGAAGTGAGAAGAGTCACAAGGTTAGGTCTATTTACAGATGGGCAATTCCACATAACAGAAATATGTATACAGTCTGAGATTTTTCACATTAAAATGTATGCCAAAACAAAAACCATTGATTTCAAAGTTTAACAAACCATAAAACTCTATGCATAAGGACTACTTTGAAGAATTTACTCAGAACATTTCACTAAAACACATTTACTGGAAGAACTGTGTAGATGCTAAATTTAACAGAATTACTGTAAAATCTATTTTTTGTGTGTCCATGCTTTTCAAAACCTGTTAAATATCTGCACTGAATTAAGATTCAAAGATGTCTGCAGAAAGAATGGGGTGTCAGGTATAACATGACCCCTTGAGTTTGAAAACATATCTTTTGGTTATTGAACTACAATTTAAAGTTGATTTGGGTGGTTGATGTTTTTAAAGGGAAGATTGCAGAATTGGGTTGCTGTTAAACATTCTTATTGGTTTCATCCTTCCAACTAAAAGTCCCAATACGACATATCACTTTACATTTTGTATTTTGGGCCCGAAGTCATGTCGGAAAAGGGTTCGGAATAGTGATGTCGAGAGGAGAACTACACAAGCAGAAGTGAAGCCACTGTCCACACAAGACAGTAAAGACTCATACGGAGTCCTATTGTTTAAAAATATATATTTTTGCACTCTGAATAAAGCCAACTTATCTGACCATATCCTGAGATTTCTTTATTCTGTCAGCATAAAAAAAAAAAAACTTATACAGTGCGCAGGCTTAAAGCATAGCCCCTTTTCCACCCCTGCTGGCTTACCCATACTAGCTATGCACTAGCAGGCTTGAAATACATAATTTGTTATCAGTTCAACACATCAGCATTTCTCGTACTCTTACACAAATTAAAGATGAAACCTTACCATCATAGACATTGAACGTCTATAACCAAACTGGCGTAAACTCTGTTGGCCTATGGTAGCTATAGCTAGCCACATGCCAAGCTGAGTGCTACTACTGTGTAGTAGTAAATCCATGTATAATGGCTAACAAACATTGGCTACCATGATATCCTGATAGTTATATCAGCCAATAAAGATAAGGCAGTTCAGCAAAAATAAAGACATGCCTTGAAATTAACAAAGACAACGTGAGGCCCGCATATGACTGAAGTACCAGGGTTCCCTTGACCCAGTCTGCCTGAAGTGGTAAGACTTTCATCCCATCTACTCGCATTTCGACCGAACATGCATGCCGGTAAACACCGCCAGGCCATTCCTCTCTTGACGTCAAAGCTGCAATGTAGCCTATTGTTGGTATATGAGTTTTTGATCAATTATGCACTTTAAATTACATTTCTCTTTTATATGAACTTTTGCATAAAGACAATTTTTAGATGGAATATCATCAATCTACATGGTTAGATTTGTTGAAATATATTGCGCAACCTGTCCTTTTAAGGCATGGAAAAATAAATAAAAATGTCCCCCTTCAAATATGAGGTATAAAAACTATATAGTGGGATGATAAGTCTGAATAGGAAAAAAATAATAATGTGGTCGGTTATGAAATAACATTTTATGAACCAGTTTAGGCTTGGGCAGTATACCGGGGTATTTGGAAAAAGCCATGGGATGGTATTTCAATATCATTGAAACTATTTATTTAGATTTTTTTTAAATACATTTCGAATATTCTTAGCTACTATTTAAGTAAATACCTGCAGTCAATTTGTGCAATATGTTAGGAGATATAGAACATTCTTCATTACATCTGTCAGATTATGTAGTTTACGGTAGCCCCCAGTCACGTGTCACAATGACCGGAGCCTTGTTAGTCACTCACTGTCGTGCAGAATTTGCCTGGTGATCTAATTACAATTTGGAATTCACAGCTAAATGTTTGCCAGCTATATACAGTTGAAGTCGGAAATTTACATACATTTAGGTTGGTGTCATTAAAACTCGTTTTTCAACCACCCCACACATTTCTTGTTAACAAACTATAGTTTTGGCAAGTCGGTTAGAACATCTACTTTGTGCATGACACGTAATTTTTCCAACAATTGTTTACAGACAGATTAATTCACTGTATCACAATTCCAGTGGGTCAGAAGTTTACATACACTAAGTTGACTGTGCCTTTAAACAGCTTGGAAAATTCCAGAAAATGATTTCATGGCTTTTAAAAGCTTCTGATAGGCAAATTGACATCTGAGTTAATTGGAGGTGTACCTGTGGATGTATTTCAAGGCCTACCTTCAAACTCCGTGCCTCTTTGCTTGACATCATGGGAAAATCAAGTCTGGTTCATCCTTGGGAGCATTTTCCAAATGCCTGAAGGTACCACGTTCATCTGTACAAACAATAGTACGCAAGTATAAACACCATGGGACCACGGTGTTTATTCTTGCGTACTATTGTTTGTACAGATGAACGGAAGGAGGAAGGAGATGCGTTCTGTCTCCTAGAGATGAATGTACTTTGAGGCGAAAAGTGCAAATCAATCCCAGAACAACAGCAAAGGACCTTGTGAAGATGCTGGAGGAAACAGGTACAAAAGTCTCTATATCCACAGTAAAACGAGTCCTATATCGACATAACCGGAAAGGCCGCTCAGCAAGGAAGAAGCCGCTGCTCCAAAACCGCCATTAAAAAAAGCCAAACTACGGTTTGCAACTGCACATGGAGACAGATTGTACTTCTTGGAGAAATGTCCTCTGGTCTGATGATACAAAAATAGAACTGTTTGGCCATAATGACCATCGTTATATTTTGGAGGAAAAAGGGGGATGCTTGCAAGCCGAAGAACACCATCCCAACCGTGAAGCACGGGGGTGGCAGTATCATGTTGTGGGGATGCTTTGCTGCAGGAGGGACTGGTGCCCTTCACAAAATAGATGGCATCATGAGGAGGAAAATTATGTGGATATATTGAAGCAACATCTCAAGACATCAGTCAGGATGTTAAAGATTGGTCATAAATGGGTCTTCCAAATGGACATTGACCCCAAGCATACTTCCAAAGTTGTGGCAAAATGGCTTAAGGACAACAAAGTCAAGGTATTGGATGTGGCCATCACAAAGCCCTGACCGCAATCCTATAAAACATTTGTGGGCAGAACTGAAAAGGCATGTGCTAGGAAGGAGGCCTACAAACCTGGCCTACAAACTCAGTTACACCAGCCTTGTCAGGAGTAATGGGCCAAAATTCACCCAACTTATTGTGGGAAGCTTGTGGAACGCTACCCAAAACATTTGAACCAAGTTAAACAATTTAAAGTCAATGCTGCCAAATACGAATTGAGTGTATGTGAACTTCTGACCCAGTGGGATTGTGATGAAGGAAATACAAGCTGAAAAAATCATTCTCTTAACTATTATTCTGACATTTCACATTCTTAAAATAAAGTGGTGATCCTAACTGACCTGAAACAGGGAATGTTTACTAGGATTAAATGTCAGGAATTGTGAAAAACTGAGTTTAAATGCATTTGGCTAAGGTGTATGTAAACTTCTGACTTCAACTGTAACTATTAACTGTCTGTAATGTGCCAAATCCTCTGAAGTTGTGCAATTGGTTTGCTAATTTAGTAACTAGTTAGCTAAGTGGGTAACTTCTTCCCAAATCAAGCATTTTCTTGGTAACAGCAGAGAAACCACTCCTGGACCAAGAGCCATCCTGGCTGGCTAATATAAGTTGCTTCTTTACCTTTTTTTATTTACATGTATAGTTTACGTCAGAAACTTTACAAAATTAGGACTCCGGGGTGGCGCAGTGGTCCCAGGCACTGTATTGCAGTGCTTGAGGCATCACTACAGACCCGGGTTCGATCCTAGGCTATGTCGCAGCTGGCCGCGTCCTGGAGACTGAGGTGAAGCACAATTGGCCCAGTGTCGTCTGGGTTAGGGGAGGGTTTGGCCGGCCGTGATGTCCTTGTCCCATTGCGTTCTAGTGACTCCTGTGGCAGGCCGGGAGCATGCAAGCTGAGTTTGGTTGCCAGTTGTACAGTGTTTTCTCTGACACATTGGTGCGGCTGGCTTCCGGGTTAAGCAAACAGTGTGTTAAGAAGCAGTGCGGCTTGGCAGGATCGTGTTTTGGAGTAGTCATGGCTCGACCTTCGCCTCTCCTGAGTCCTTACGGGAGTTGCAGCGATGAGACAAGACTGTAATTACCCCAAATTGGGGTTAAAAAGTACAACAAAAAAACAGAAATATACAAAATGTTCAATGTGCTCGTTAGCATTCTCTATGAGGATTCCTTAGTACTTCTTAGCATTTTGTTAGCTTTCTGGTAAGTTTTTTTTTTTGGGGGGGGGGGGCTTTGAATATTAGTACTTTTTAAAGTCAACTTGTGCACTAGGTAATAATGCAGATCGTGTTCAGAATTTCGCCCGTTCACATTTTTTTTATTCTGAAGCCTTTTCATTATGAAGTTTACCTGTACTAATTTCCCAAAAAAGCCGTTTGAGCAAGTCACGTGTGTTTGTTCACAAAGAAGCACAACGCACATAATGGGAGCTTCGTAAGGTGAGTCACTCCTTCAGCGTAATTTAAGTTTCGTAACTTACACTTGTTTGCAGTTCACTACTCATGTTCGCCAGCTATATATCTTATAACTACTAAGTTGACTATCTAAGATGTGCCAAATAAATTCTCTCCAGCTGGGTTTTGCTAATGTTAGCCAAACCAAGCCATAACCAAGCCATAAAGTCAAAGGAATTAGAGTCCGTAGAGCTCAGAGACAGGATTGTGTCGAGGTACAGATCTTGGGAAGAGAATGTGTATCTGGGAGTGCATCATTTTCTACAGTCTGCTTCGAGGTGAATAAAGGACTCCCTCTACTAGATTTAGAGGAATTTCCAGAAACTATTGTTTCAAGTAGATGGCTGGGGGAGGGAGTTTAAAACATTTTTTGTTGTTGAGATTTTACTACTTTCCAGAAGTTTGCTGGATTCCCACCATTCTCAGATACAATTTGATTTGATTGTTGAACTGTGTGTTTGTCACATGCACCGAATACAACAGGTGGACATCTATTTCTCAAATGTCTGAAGTAGAGGTCGACCGATTATGATTTTTCAACGCCGATACCGAAACCAATTATTGGAGGACCAAAAAAAAAACAATACCGATTTAATCGGCCAATTTAAAAAAAAAATTAAAATATATAAAATTAAAATAAAAATTGTAATAATGACAATTACAACAATACTGAATGAACACTTATTTTAACTTAATATAATACATCAATAAAATCAATTTAGCCTCAAATAAATAATGAAACATGTTCAATTTGGTTTAAATAATGCAAAAACAAAGTGTTGGAGAAGAAAGTGCAATATGTGCCATGTAAAAAAGCTAACGTTAAGTTCCTTGCTCAGAACATGAGAATATATGAAAGCTGGTGGTTCCTTTTAACATGAGTCTTCAATATTCCCAGGTAAGAAGTTTTAGGTTATAATTGTTATAGGAATTATAGGACTATTCCCATTTGTATTTCATATACCTTTGACTATTGGATGTTCTTATAGGCACTTTAGTATTGCCAGTGTAACAGTATAGCTTCCGTCCCTCTCCTCACTCCTACCTGGGCTCGAACCAGGAACACATCAACAACAGCCACCCTCGAAGCAGCAAGAGCAAGGGGAACAACTACTCCAAGTCTCAGAGCGAGCGACGTTTGAAACGCTATTAGCGCGCACCCCGCTAACTAGCTAGCCATTTCACATCGGTTACACCAGCCTAATCTCGGGAGTTGATAGGCTTGAAGTCATAAACAGCGCAATAGCTGTTGGCAAACGTACGAAAGTGCTGTTTGAATGAATGCTTACGAGCCTGCTGCTGCCTACTATTGCTCAGTCAGACTGCTCTATCAAATCATAGACTTAATGATAACATAAAAACACATAGAAATACGAGCCTTTGGTCAGTAAAATGGTCGAATCCGGAAACTATCATTTCGAAAACAAAACGTTTATTCTTTCAGTGAAATACAGAACCGTTCCGTATTTTATCTAACGGATGGCATCCCTAAGTCTAAATATTGCTGTTACATTGTACAACCTTCAATGTTATGTCATAATTATGTACAATTCTGGCAAATTATTTGCGGCCTTTGTTAGGAATATATGGACTTCACACAGTTCGCAATGAGCCAGGCGGCCCAAACTGCTACATATACCCTGACTGCTTGCACAGAACGCAAGAGAAGTGACACAATTTCCATAATTATAAGAAATTCATGTTAGCAGGCAATATTAACTAAATATGCAGGATAAAAAATATATACTTGATTTTAAAGAAAGGCATTTATGTTTATGGTTCGGTACATTGGTGCAACGACAGTGCTTTTTTCGCAAATGTGCTTGTTAAATCATCACCCGTTTGTCGAAGTAGGCTGTGATTTGATGAGAAATTAACAGGCACCGCATCGATTATATGCAACGCAGGACACGCTAGATAAACTAGTAATATCATCAACCATGTGTAGTTAACTAGTGATTATGTTAAGATTGATTGTTTTTTATAAGATAAGTTTAATGCTAGCTAGCATCTTACCTTGGCTTCTTGCTGCCCTCGCGTAACAGGTAGTCAGCCTGCCACGCAGGCTCCTCGCGGAGTGTAATGTAAAGCAGGTGGTTAGAGCGTTGGACTAGTAACCGGAAGATTGCAAAAACAAATCCCCGAGCTGACAAGGTAAAAATCTGTCGTTCTGCCCCTGAACAAGGCAGTTAACCCACCGTTCCAAGGCCGTCATTGAAAATAGGAATGTGTTCTTAACTGACTTGCCTAGTCAAATAAAGGTGTAAAAAAATATGTTTTAAATCGGTGTCCAAAAATACTGATTACCAATTGTTATGAAAACTTGAAATCGGCCCTAATTAATCCGATTTAATCGGTCGACCTCTTGTCTGAAGGGCTGCCAGTCAGATGTAATATCAGTCAATCTATCCGTAGCCCAAGCTAAGTTTATTTCCTTAAATTTTTCATACAATTCATGTTTGAAGCAAGGGTTTTATCTATCCTTTATTCATAGTTTAAAAAAAATACTGAGCAGGCTTATCTGCAACAGTGTTACACAGAGCTGTAAAACAATTTAGGGCCTGATCCGAGTTGCACTAACCAGTTAGTCAGTTTTTAAAGGCGTTCACCCAAAAACTTCCCAATTAGCTGCATAGTAGGCCTACCTGGCAGAATGATATATCATGATGATTTGTATCCATTGGGTGTGCATTTGTTTTGCAAACTCTGCCATCACATGTACACTAACATTACATTGTACAGGAACACCGCTAGCCAACGGTCTCTTGCTAGGTGTGCAATTGAAATAAAGGGCAACTCTATAATGCATGCATCAGCTTTTCTGTGAGATCTTGGACCTGCCCAGTACTTCTTTCATTTGGGCCAGTACAGTGGTTCTTCCTTTAAAATTAGAATTAGAATTCTAAGGCATGTTATTTGTCAGCCATTGTTACCTTTTAATGCTAGTTAGTGCTAGTTTGACCACCAGAGGGCATCTTTGAAAAGCATTTGATAGCCTTTAATATTGGCTGTACTAGAGAATTTGAAAACCTTTTTTTGTAAGAACATTGTATATGGGATTGATTTTAAGGAATGTAGCTTAATTAATTTGAGTTAATATTATGGTGTTTCTATTCCAAGAAAAACTAAAACAAAATCCTCAGGGTTTCCGTTAGGATGGAATGGAAAATATGGCGCTGTACAACGTGACGCTCTGGAGTAGGCTACAGTACTAAGAGCATAACATTTCCACATCCCAATTGTAGTCTAACCAATACCCAAACAGAGATTAAGTGAAAATACAAATCTCATTGATTTATCAAGACCAGTCCCCATGCTTGTCTCAGAGTAGTGCGAAACGGTGCTGAAATAGTTGACCATACAGGGGTAGACTAACACTTCAAATCCTATTGCTTATAACTTCAATATGCTTTTTAAATAAATAAGACCTACGCCACTTAACGGCACATTACTCAACACTAGTGAGACGCATGTCGGCAACGGTAGGCCTACAGTATATCTAAAAATATATTTTTCAATACGTGACTCTCCTCCAATAATTACATTCAGAGGATTGGAGGACTCTAAATTAAAATCTAAGTGGCATTTTTCGTTAGGGCAAATCTGATCTCAGAATATCTAAGGGGCTTTTTATATAAATCTAAATGAATAATTGTGTGCCGCCCTATTGGACTCCCAATCACGGTCGGATGTGATACAGCCTAGACTCATCATTAACTCATCATTCAGTTAGAAACGGATAATTGTTCAATTTCAATTATTTGGTTTATGTCGCTCATTCATTGTCAGTTAGAGAGACAGTAGCGCCATGGGACCCAAAAGCATAATCAGTGCTCTAACTCCCCCTTGCGCTGGTCTGGAGCAATGAAGTAGTGACGCAGTGTACTGAACAAAACCACAAATTACCTCTATGTCCCGCAGCATATTCGCAAAACTTTTAGTTGAGCAACCCCTGTAGATTTCAGTTGACAACAGCCCTGGCTGTTATTGGGTTACTTTCTAAGATAAGGCTCGAAATTGTATAGCAAAGAAACCCTTTATAGAAGTAGCCTATAGCTGCTGAAATGAGAGCTACTGGGTTTGTTTAGTTGAAAAGGAGCCTGAGAGGCTGAGACGAGGGTGGTACAGTAGGTGAAACGTAGACGGGCCCTATAGAGAGCCTCCCTTCACACTGAGCACACTGTCAGAAAGAGCGCAGGAGAGAGGGGGAGGGAGAAAAGAAAATGTGGAATTGAGGATGGGGGGCACAGAGGGAAAGAGGTAGGGTGTGAGTGAAAGAGAGGGAGGGACGTCATGCTCTGGATTACAACCAGAGTGTGTTGGGGCGACTGAGAATGCTGCACGCTACTGTTTGCAGGAAAATTAGTTTTACTTCCAACTTTACATTGGGGAAAACGTTTTTCACAAAACAGCTTCACTCAGGTAAGAAATGCTCTGGATTTAGAATATGATTTTGTAGTAAAACGTATTTTCTGTTAGTTTGAAGACAGTGTGCAGAAGGGGGTGTGTCAGTCAGAAGTATGGGGAAGTGAGAGGAACATGCAAAAACTGCTCAGTGAAATATAGGAAGGAAAGAGTAGATTAACTACCACTACTACAGACAGGGTAAACAACTGTTAATGTTATACTCTCTGTTATGTTTTGTGTAATATACTGTCTTCTCTCACACTGTACTTTTTGAACTTGGGAGTTGGCGTGCTCTGTGTGTAAGCCCTACACCCCTACGGCCAACCCAGTTTACTGTGTGGGTGTGTTAATTAAAGTTTTGTGTTCCTTGCATGCTTTTTCTTAACATATTATTGAACGTCTTGTGGTAGAGGATGCATGTGAAGTTTTGAATAACTAATGTTGAGTTTGCATGCTACTTCAAGTTTTGTCACATGTACAAGCAGTGGTGTAAAAAGTGCCCCGTTGTCATACTTGAGTAAAAGTAAAGATACCTTAATAGAAAATTACTCAAGTGAAAGTCACCCAGTAAAATACTACTTGAGTAAAAGTCAAAGTATTTAGTTCTAAATATACTTAAGTATCAAAAGTAAAAGTATGATTCATTTCAAATTCCTTATATTAAGCAAACCAGTAGGCACAATTTTCTTATTTTTTATTCATGGATAGCTATGGGCACATTTCAAAACTCATTTACAAATAAAGCATTTGTGTTTAGGAGTCCACCAGATCAGAGGCAGTAGGGATGACCAGGGATGTAATCTTGATAAGTTTGTGAATTGGACCATTTTCTGTCCTGCAAAGTGTTCTTAATGTAACAAGTACTTTCGGGTGTCAGGGAAAATGTATGGAGTAAAAATTATTTTATTTTCTTTAGGAATGTAGTAGTAAAGTAAAAGTTGTAAAAATATAAATAGTAAAGTACAGATACACCAAAAAACTACTTAAGTAGTGTTTTACACCACTGTGCACAAATACAGTGAAATGCCTTTCTTGCAAGCTCAAAACCCAGAAATGCTGTAATCAATGTAGCACTAAAAATAACACAGCGTAGAACAAATAAAATTAAGAACGCGAGAAAGTAAGAAGCTACAGTACCAATCAAGTTTGGACACCTACTCATTCAAGGGTTTTTCTTTATTTTTACTATTTTCTACATTGTAGAATAATGGTGAAGACATCAAAACTATGAAACGACACACATGGGATCATGTAACCAAAAAAGTGTTAAACAAATCAAAATATATTTTATATTTGAGATTCTTCAAAGTAGCAACCCTTTGCTTTGATGAGAGGTTTAAATACTATTAGCAGTCTCTCAACCAGCTTCACCTGGAATGCTTTTCCAACAGTCTTGAAGGAGTTCCCACATGCTGAGCACTTGGATGCTTTTCCTTCACTCTGTGGTCCAACTCATCCCAACCCATCTCAATTGGGTTGAGGTCGGGTGATTGTGGAGGGTCCTCCTTGGTCAAAATAGCCCTTACACAGCCTGGAGGTGTGTTGGGTCATTATCCTGTTGAAAAACAAATGATATACCACTGCGCCACTCGGGAGGCCCCTACGGCACTGCATCGCAGTGCTAGCTGTGCCACTAGAGATTCTGGCGCAGCCGACCGTGACCGGGAGACTCATGGGGCTGCACACAATTGGCCCAGCGTCGACCGGGTTAGGGGAAGGTTTGGTCGGCAGGGATGTCCTTGTCCCATCGTGCGCTAGCGACTCCTGTGGCGGGCCGGGCACAGTGCACGCTAACACGGTCGCCAGGTGTACGGTGTTTCCTCCAACACATTGGTACAGCTGGCTTCCGGGTTAAGTGGGCATTGTGTCAAGAAGCAGTGCGGCTTGATTGGGTTGTGTTTCGGAAGGACGCATGGCTCTTGACCATTGCCTCTCCCGAGCCCGAGTCCCGTTGCAGCGATGAGACAAGACTGTAACTACCAATTGGATACCACGAAATGGGGGAGAAAAAGGGGTTAAAAATATGATAGTCCCACTAAGCGCAAACCAGATGGTATGGCTTATCGTTGCAGAATGCTGTGGTAGCCATGCTGGTTAAGTGTGCCTTGAATTCTAAATAAATCACAGACAGTGTCACCAACAAAGCACCCCGACACCATCACACCTTCTCCTCCATGCTTCACGGTGGGAACCACACGTGCGGAGATCATCCGTTCACCTACTCTGTGTCTCACAAAGACACGGGTTGGAACCAAAAATCTAAAATTTGCACTCATCAGACCAAAGGACAGATTTCCACCGGTCTAATGCTCGTGTTTCTTGGCCCAAGCAAGTCTCTTCTTCTTATTGGTGTCCTTTTTAGTAGTGGTTTCTTTGCAGCAATTCAACCATGAAGGCCTGATTCACACAGTCTCCTCTGAACAGTTGATTTTGAGATGCATCTATTTACTTGAACTCTGAAGGATTTATTTGGGCTCCAATCTAAGGTGCAGCAGAGGCAACTCTGCGTCTTCCTTTCCTGTGGTGGTCCTCATGAGAGCCAGTTTCATCATACTGGTAAAACTTTCAAAGTTCTTGACATTTTTCAGATTGACTGACCTTCATGTCTTAAAGTAATGATGGACTGTCATTTCTCTTTGCTTATTTGAGCTGTTCTTGCCATAAAATGGACTTGGTCTTTTACCAAATAGGGCTATCTTCTGTATACCCCCCTACCTTGTCACAACACAAAACGCATTAAGAAGGAAAGCAATTCCACAAATTAACTTAACAAGGCACACCTGTTAATTGAAATTAAGCTGGTTGAGAGAATCCCAAGAGTGCAAATCTGGCAAGGCAAAGGGTGGCTACTTTGAAAAATCTAAAATATATTTGATTTGTTTAACACTTTTTGGGGGTGGGGTTACTACATGATTCCATATGTTATTGTTCTACATTGTAAAAATAAAGAGACCCTGGAATGAATAGGTGTCCAAACCTTTGACTGGTACTGTATGTACAGAGTCAGTTCCAATACCCATTTTTACAATTTGTAGGGATACTGGAGTGATGGAGGTAGCTACTGTATGTATTGGGGTAAGGTGACTAGGCATCAGGATATATGATAAACAGGGTAGCAGCAGTGTAAATTATGGTTAGTGTGCGTAGACAGAACAAAAATAAAATATAATTTGTGTAGCCATTTTGTTAGCTATTTAGCAGTCTCTTATTGCTTGGAGATAGAAGCTGTGCAGGAGCCTGTTGTTGTCACACTTGATGCCACTTGCTGTGTGGAAGCAAAGAGAACAGTCTGTGACTTGGGTGGCTGGAGTCTAGAACCATTTTTCCGGGCCTGCCTTTCACACCCCCTGATAGAGGTGATGTACCGGGCTGTCCGCACCAACCTCTATAGCGCCATGCGATTGGGGGCAATGCTGTTGCCATACCAAGCAGTGATGCAGCCAGTCAAGATGCTCTCAATGGTGTAGCTGTAGAACATTTTGAGGACTTTTTGCCAACCCTTTTCAACTTCCTGATGGGGAAGAGGCACTGTCGCGCCTTCACGACTGCGCGTGATGGATCATTTTAAGTTCTTAGTTATTTGGACACCGAGGAACTTGACGCTCTTGACCCACCTCACTGCAGCCCCGTCGATGTGGATAATCAATCAAATAAATCATAGACATTCAACTGTGATCATATCAACGCCAAGTATTGGACCTGCGCCAAGTACTGAACTGCCTTGGACCTTGTCACTGGAACCCATCTACCACTAAAGGCTATAGTTTGTTATCCCAACCAGAACAATTGCCCTTTATCTGTGTGGAGTATTGTTGGGCGTGGTGGATCAGTCTGGTTGTGGAATTCATTCTCCCTCTTCCTTTCTCTGCCTCCTTTGTCAATATCCTCCAGTTATCTCTCTCTGGCTGGCCTACTGCTGACTGGGTGGGTGTGCTTACTGTGGCTGCCTTCCAAATGGCACCCTATTCCACTATATATGGAATAGGGTGCCATTTCAGACACAGCCTCTGGTGTCTATGGCCTGTCGTGGATTAGGGTCCCAGTAACAACTGTTGAATGTTGAGTTTCCCTTTTAATCACTATTCATCCTATTAGAAGGCTTGTCTCCTGGGTAAAGAGACTGATGAGGACTGAGTCAGTAGCTTTGCGTGAGTCTGAAAGGGTTGTCTGGTCTGGAGAGATGGCTTTACTATCTATAGCAGCCAGGTTAACTTGTATATCCACTCTACAGTACAGCCTTATTCTAAAATGTATTAAATACATTTTTTCCCTCATCAATCTAAAATACCCCATAATGACAAAGCGAAAACAGGTTTTTATAAATGTTTGCAAATGTATAAAAAAATTAAAATACCTTATTTACATAAGTATTCAGACGCTTTGCTATGAGACTCGAAATTGAGCTGAGGTGCATCCTGTTAACATTGACCATCCTTGATGTTTCTACAACTTGATTTGGAGTCCACCTGTGGTAAATTCAATTGATTGGACATGATTTGGAAAGGCACACACCTGCCTTACAAGCATTTCGCTACACTTGCAATAACATCTGCTGATGTATGTGACCAACAAAATATGTAAGGTCCCACAGTTGACCGTGCTTGTCAGAGCAAACGCCAAGCCATGAGGTTGAGGGAATTGTCCATAGAGCTCCGAGAGGATTGTGTCGAGGCACAGATCTGGGGAAGAGTACCAAAAAATGTCTGAACATTGAAGGCCTCCGTCATTCTTAAATGGAAAAAGTTTCGATCCACCGATACTATTTCTAGAGCTGGCTGCCCGGCCAAACTGAGCAATCGTTTGAGAACCCGATGGTCTCAATGACAGAGCTCCTGAGTTCCTCTGTGGAGATGGGAGAACCTTCCAGAAGGACAACTATCTCTGCAGCACTCCACCAATCAGGCCTTCATGGTAGTGTCCAGACGGAAGCCACTCCTGGGTAAAAGGCACTTGACAGCCCACTTGGAGTTTGCCAAAAGACACCTAAAGGACTGTCAGACCATGAGAAACAAGATTCTCTGGTCTGATGAAACCAAGATTGAACTATTTCTAGCCTGAATGCCAAGCGTGACTTCTGGAGGAAATCTGGCATCATCCCTACGGTGAAGCGTGGTGGCAGCAGCACGCTGTGGGGATGTTTTTCAGCGGCAGGGACTGGGAGACTAGTCAGGATCAAGGGAAAGATGAACGGAGCAAAGTCGAGATCCTTGATGAAAACCTGCTCAGGACCTCAGACTGGGGTGAAGGGTCACCTTTCAACAGGACAACAACTCTAAGCACACAGCCAAGACAATGCAGGAGTGGCCTGGACTTGAACCCGATCGAACATCACTGGAGAGACCTGAAAATAGCTGTGCAGCAATGCTTCCCATCCAACCTGACAGAGCTTGAGAGGATCTGCAGAGAAAAATGGGAGAAACCCCCCAAATATAGGTGTGCCAAGCTTGTCGTGTCATACCCAAGAAGATTCGAGGCTGTTATCGCTGCCAAAGGTGCTTCAACAAAGTACTGAGTAAAGGGTCTGAATACTTATGTAAATGTAATTTTTCATTTTTTATTGGAAATAAATTAGAAAAAAAATTGTAAACCGGGTTTTTGTTTTGTCATTATGTGTTATTGTGTGTAGATTGCTGGGGGGGAAAACAATTAAAATAATTTTAGAATAAGGCTCTAACATAAGGGGTCTGAATACTTACATCCAAAATCCAAGATGGCAGCATGTCAAGTCGTTTGTTTGTGACTAGTACATTTTAACCTACTAATAATCTATTTATTTATGGTTGCGTAACTTCGTTGTTGCGTAGTGCAAACTATTTTATTTTTGCTGGTGTAAAGATCACGGGTCCTCCTCAACTCGGAACTTCATTACTTGAAGTTTACCAAAGTAACCCTATCTCTGGCTGGCCTGAGTTTCTCCTTCGTCCGCGGAGTGTCTTGTCCAAGCTGCTCCTTTTTGCTCTTCGCCTGGCTGTCAGTGGCAGCTCAACCCGCTCTCTCTATCGCCCTCAACACCCAATCTACTCACACGCGCAAACACTCACATTGACTCACATACACGCTGTCCCTCTCTCCACTTACCTTCGTTGGCCTCTTGTTTTTTGGTCAGAGAAAATGACAATTTACGTGGTATTGCTTTGCGCACTGACTTTACTGAACTCTGGAGAAAACGAACATTGTCGCAGGGTGAGTACATCTGACAATGTACTCTCGCGTCCATTAGACATTTTGTCTGCAGGAACTCGCTCTTTTTCACTCGGTCCACTCGTCCAAGTGCCGATGCATTTGTGGCATGATGTGAACAGTACGAATTTGTGTCACTACCAAAGTCTAATGGTTTTAAATGACTGTTTTGTATTGTCTGGAAACTCACTTGTAGAATTCGCTTGCAGTAGGTCTCTTAAAAAAAAGAAGCCGTGCAAGGTTATTAAACAGAGGTGCTTAGTTATTCTTCTGTTGTTGATATCAGGTAACGTGCAACCTAACCCTGGCCCTGATATGCAATGTCTCCAAACCCCCTCTGATTTTAAATCAAGATCTGGTTTTGGTATTTTTCATTTAAATGTACGCAGCCTGTTGTCAAAAATTGATGGGGTTAGGATTTGGGCTAAATCAACTGATGCTGATGTAATTGTGTTTTCTGAAACCTGGCTCAGCAAGTCTATTTTTGATAAGGATATTTGTATAAGTGGTTACAATGTTTATCGCACAGATCGGGTTAAGAAAGGTGGGGGTGTGGCTATATATGTAAAATCTAAATTCCATGTAAGTGTGGCAAAGTCTGAAACTATTTGTAAACAGTTGGAATTTCTTGCTTTGAATATTGAGGTTTCAAAGGGCCTCTCTATAACTGGGATTGGCTGTTATAGACCCCCCTCTGCTCTTGGTGATGCATTTTCTTCTTTGACGCACCTTATGTCTAAACTTCTTTACAGTGAAATGATCTTGATTGGTGATCTCAACTGGTGTTGGTTAAAGCCGGTGTCTGATGATTTAAAAATGTTTTGTAATTCTATGAATCTTACCCAGTTGATTAATTCACCCACTCGCCCAAATCTTAAATGCCCAGATAAATCTACCCTGATTGATTTGATATTGACAAATGTTCCACATAAATATTCTGCGGTTGGTGTTTTTTTGTAATGATTTAAGTGACCATTGTGCTGCTGTTGCTGTTAGAAATACTAAGGTTCCAAAGACAAATCCACGTTTTATTCGTAAGAGAAATTTGAAGTGTTTTAATGAGCAGGCTTTCTTTCATGATTTGTTTTATTTTCACTGGAGCAAGATTGAGTTTATCCCTGATGTGGAAACTGCCTGGAAATTCTTTCATGATGGGTTTTTCCAAATAGTAAACAAACATGCACCATTCCGCAGGTTCAGGGTTAAAGGGCGGGATAATCCATGGTTTTCTTCTGAGCTGTCTTGTATTATTCACGACCGTAATCTAGCCTGGGCTAAAGCAAGGAAATCTTGTTCTGATGCTGATTGGCTTATTTTTAGGCAGTTAAGAAACAAGTGTTCTTTTCTTCTCAGGAAGGCCAAGTCTGAATATTTTATGTCTGTTACCACTGATAACCTGAATGACCCTAGAAAGTTTTGGAATGCTATTAAGTCTATGTCTGGTAACAGTAATGTTAATGAATTACCGTCATGTGTTTTGAAGGACTCTGTTGCTATATATGACAAAACTGAAATACTGAATTGTTTCAATGAGCACTTTGTATCATCTAGTAGGCTGTTTGATTCAGTGCCCTCTGTCTCTGTACAACCCTGTGTGGATGAACCAGTGTCCTCTGTCTCTGTACAACCCTGTGTGGATGAACCAGTGAGAGCTGGTCAAACTTTTAGCTTTTTGCCATTCTCAGTGCAGGTGGTACATAAAGCCCTGAAATCCTTAGATCAAAGAAAGCCTGCAGGTCCTGATGTTTTGGATCCCTGCTTTTTAAATCTGGCAGCTGATTTCATAGCTGAACCACTTACATATCTGTTCAATCTAACCCTGGAATGTAATGAAATTCCAAAGATCTGGAAATCAGCATTTGTCCTACCACTTTTAAAAGGGGGAGATCCAACTCTTTTAAATAATTATAGGCCAATCTCAAAGCTGTCACCCCTGGTGAAAATACTTGAAACCCTTGTAAGTGAACAGCTAAAAGTTTTTATTTACTAACTCTATTTTATCAATGTACCAATCGGGCTTCAGGAAGAAGCATAGCACAATTACAGCAGCCATGAAGGTTTTAAATGATATCACTGAAGCCCTTGACAAAAAACAGCACTGTGTCTCACTTTTTATTGATCTCTCTAAGGCTTTTGATACAGTTGATCATGCTATACTGAGGCAGAGATTGTTGAGTGTAGGTCTTTCGGAGCATGCAGTTGCATGGTTTGCTAACTATCTGTCTGATAGAACTCAGTGCACTCAATTTGATGGGCTTATGTCTGTTAAATTGTCTGTCCTGAATGGTGTGCCCCAGGGCTCTGTACTTGGTCCTCTCTTATTCACTATTTATATAAATGATTTAGACAGAAATGTCCAAAATGCACAACTTCATTTTTATGCTGATGATACTGTTATTTACTGTTGTGCCTCATCTCTTACAAAAGCTTTCCAGAACTTGCAAACTGCTTTTTATACTGTTCAACATACCTTGTGTCAATTGAAGCTTATCCTCAATACTGACAAAACTAAACTAATGGTGTTTTCTAATGCAAGAAATAGACCTCTGAACCTTTCACCTGTTACTACCTGTCAGGGCAAGGAGATTGAGGTTGTAACCTCATACAAATATCTTGGAATTCTAATTGATGACGGTCTCTCTTTTAAATTGCATATTCAACAACTTACAAAAAAATTGAAGCTGAAATTGGG
Organism: Salvelinus namaycush; assembly: GCF_016432855.1. Classification (NCBI taxonomy): domain Eukaryota; kingdom Metazoa; phylum Chordata; class Actinopteri; order Salmoniformes; family Salmonidae; genus Salvelinus; species Salvelinus namaycush. Next base: position 55,418,935 of record NC_052309.1, read on the forward strand.
ATTTTATTTTAGGAATAAGGCCTGTTTTTCTTTTGAAGCCAGAAGGAGGCTAGTATCAGCTACATTTATGCCTTTACTAGACTATGGGGATATTTTATATATGAATGCTTCCGCTCAGTGTTTGAGATCAATTGACACTCTTTACCATGGCACTTTGAGATTTATTTTAAACTGCAAAACCCTTACGCACCACTGCACTTTGTATACCAGGGTTGGCTGGCCTTCTCTAGTCACTCATAGGCTCAGTCACTGGTATACTTTTATTTACAAAGCCATTTTGGGTTTACTACCTTTTTTATTTGGGCATTTTTATTGTTCAGAAATGTGGTTGGTACTCTCTTCGTTCACTGGACTTTATCCTGCTAACTGTTCCAAATGTCCGAACTGAATTTGGTAAAAGGTCTTTTATGTACTCTGCGCCATCGTCTTGGAACACCTTACAAAATAATTTTAAACTGGAAGAACTTGTCCCGATTGGTGTTTTTAAATCACTGATGAAGGATTTTGAGGCTGATTCCCTGACCTGTCAATGTTTTTAATTTGCTGTTTTTGATATTGTTATACTCTTGTGAATTCATGAATGGTTTTTACTAGATTACTTGTAGTTTTTCATGTTGTCTGTCTGTAATTTTTTGTAATGACTTGGTGCTGCCTATCTTGGCCAGGACGCTCTTGAAAAAGAGATTTTAAATTTCAATGTTTCCTTCCTGGTTAAATAAAGGTTAAATAAAATAAATAAATAAAAAGAACTGTTTGTGGGTTCTTGCAAGTACGATCTATGTGTGGGTCCTGTAGTGCAGAGCGATTTTTAACTGACAATTTTGGGGGGGGGTTTCAGTTATTAAACAACTAATTGACCAACGGTTGTTTCTCTAGAGGGAAATCAAATCATTCACGATAGTCCTTAATTTCTATATGGGATGCTGGGCTGAAGGGAGTTGTAGTTTTCATTTAAACAATTATTCAACCTAAACTCAGCAAAAAAAAGAAACATCCCTTTTTCAGGACCCTGTCTTTTAAAGATAATTCGTAAAAATCCCCAAATAACTTAACAGATCTTTATTGTAAAGGGTTTAAACACTGTTTCCCTTGCTTAATGAACGTAATACTTAACGACCATTCCACAGGTGCATGTTCATTAAGACACTAACAGCTTACAGACGGTAGGCAATTAACTTCTACTTGGTACTCATCCCGGATCCGGGAGCACCCTCATCAGTAAAAAAGCTGACTAGCATAGCCTAGCATAGCGCCACAAGTAAATACTAGCATCTAAATATCATGAAATCACAAGTCCAAGACACCAGATGAAAGATACACATCTTGTGAATCCAGCCATCATTTCCGATTTTTAAAATGTTTTACAGGGAAAACACTATGTATTTCTATTAGCTAACCACGATAGCAAAAGACCCAACCGCATATTTTCACCATTTTTTTACTGCATAGGTAGCTATCACAAATTCGACCAAATAAAGATATAAATAGTCACTAACCAAGAAACAACTTCATCAGATGACAGTCTGATAACATATTTATTGTATAGCATATGTTTTGTTCGAAAAATTTGCATATTTCAGGTATAAATCATAGTTTTACATTGCAGCCACCATCACAAGTCTCACCAAAGCAGCTAGAATAACTACAGAAACCAACGTGAAATACCTAAATACTCATCATAAAACATTTATGAAAAATACATGGTGTACAGCAAATGAAAGACAAACATCTTGTGAATCCAGCCAATATTTCAGATTTTTTAAGTGTTTTACAGCGAAAACACAATATAGCATTATATTAGCTTACTACAATAGCCTACCACACAACCGCATTCATTCAAGGCACGTTAGCGATAGCGAATAAACCAGCAAAAGATATAAATTTTTTCACTAACCTTCTCAAACTTCATCAGATGACAGTCCTATAACATATTACACAATACATATATGGTTTGTTCGAAAATGTGCATATTTAGCGGTACAATTCGTGGTTGAACAATGTGAATACTAGCCAAACTGCACAAAATAATCCGGATATATTTCTGACACTCACATCATCTAATCAAATAACTAATCATATACTTTACTAAAAAATACAGGTTGGACAGCAAATGAAAGATACACTAGTTCTTAATGCAACCGCTGTGTTAGATTTTTTAAAATAACCTTATTACGACATACAGCTTACGTTATAGCGAGACAGCGCCCGAAATCTGGGCGGAATATAGTCTAAACATTTTCGACAGAAATACGAAATAATATCATAAATGGTTCCTACTATTTGATGAGCTTCCATCAGAATCTTGTACAAGGTGTCCTTTTTCCAGAATAATCGTTGTTCGGTTGTAGAATGTCGTCTTCATCTGTCGATTTAGCTAACAAAGCTGGCCATGCGGCATGGAAGTGCCCAACTCACCAGAACGCATAACAAACAAAATACCGAAAATCGCAATCAACTGATATAAACTGCTATAAGTCGGTTTAATATAACTAGTTTATGATGTTTTTAACACATATATCAAATAAAATCAGAGCCGGATATATCTAACTTATAAAACGAAAGCTTTTCTGAACGCAATGCAGAGGTCCCTCTTGCGTCAAGCCAAACGGTGAAAAGACCAGACCCACGGTTCCAAGAGGTCTTGTTCGGCCTCAGATCTAGCTAGACACCCCATTCCAACTCTCACTGCCTACTGACATCTAGTGGAAGGCGTATGCAGTGCATGTAGACCCATAGATTCCATGCAAATTAATAAACTGACCCTGGAACAGAGCCCTCGATTTCAGATTTCTCACTTCCTGACAGGAAGTTTGCTGCAAAATGAGTTCTGTTTTACTCAGATATAATTCAAATGGTTTTAGAAACTAGAGAGTGTTTTCTATCCAATAGTAATAATAATATGCATATTGTACGAGCAAGAATTGAGTACGAGGCAGTTTAATTTGGGAACGATTTTTTACAAAGTGGAAATAGCGCCCCCCCCTATGGAGAAAAGGGTGAAAAATAATAAAATAACTAAGAATATACAAACAACTTTAATATGTTATTATTTCATAGTGTTTTTTCTATTGATGTCTACCAATGTGGACCTGATGGAGACAATGGAATATTTTCAATGTTTTGACAATTGAATGTTCACTATTTTTGGTTTTGGAATTTCATAATGATTTTAGTGTTTAAAATAACTAATCGAATTAGGCTTTTTTTATTTTTATTATATATATATATACTGAAACCGAACCAACCTCAAAAGCACTAATCACTCAGCACTAGGTTCCTGCTCTACCATTTTAGTCGGCTCTGTTGTCTTGAGCACTTAAGGCCATTTCTCAAGGCCAGCGAAGTATAAATGCATGAAATGCCAAAAGCCACGTACAGCTGAATTGTGAGCACTTAGATAGACATTCTCCTGTATACTTCCTGTAAAAGTAGGCCCAGCCAGGGCTTTCTCAAGATTCTTTAGCACCTTTGCATGTTTTGCCACACCATGTTAGTTTTCACTCTCAAATACAGAACTGTTAATGACTTTGGTCATTTCCATGTGAATTTTCGCAATTGAATTGGCTACAATGGGAAAACGTAGTCACAAACCAAAGTTGGGTCACTTGCTATTTACTGTCCTCTCTTCCACTGGCATACTGTTATGTTCAGCTCATAACTGTTTACTTTCTGTCATCTGGTGGTCAAAGCAAGAGTGAAAAGTCTCTCTACAATTAATGCCACCTCTCCTGGCTCTTACTGACACCTACCCATGAGCCCCCTCTTTCCATTTACTGTAACTAGCATCCTCACCCACTGAGCACCGACTGACACCGGACGTCCGTGGACGTTGAGAAGTAGTTGAGATTGGGTCTGTCTTCCCTGGCCTTGATTTCAATGTCCACAGACATCGTTTTTTGGTCCGGTCCAGACCAGTCATGATTTCAACTTCCACATACTTTTGGATCGGCCCTCATTTGGCCCAAACAAATCTGAACCAATCAGACTGTTTTCACAAGTTTGGACAGAAAAGTACACTACATTACAGTAGAGTTCAGTACAGTAAAGAAAGTACTAGGGCTGGCACAATTACCGTATAACCAACGGTTATGGATTAAGTTCGTCATAACCGTAAAAAAAAAAGTGTAGAACGAACTGTTCACTGAAGACAGGACCGCCTGGCATTCGTGTGGTTGACTCCGTTTCTGCTGTAACATGGACTCCTAAGAAAAAATGTCATAGTTTAATATAGAATGTTCCTTCAAATGATTTTATCTAATGTGGCTCATGCAACGGTATGTATTTTTTTGTCTATATTACAGAATATATTTGAATTCTTTGTTCTTGTGTACACTCGCAATGGCCGCCAGTACACCCATTATGCCATCATTAACTTGAATGGGAACGCCTGCTCTATTTCTATGGCAGATGCATTCAGGACAGCATAAAATATATACATAAAATATAAATAAATCCATGACCGTCGCAGCCTTATACAGTACTGTACAGTAGAGTTCGGTGCAATAGACTATACGAGTTGAATACACTATGTACTGTGCTGTACTTTGATGTCCAAACTTGTGAAACAGACTTCTATGATTGGTTCAGATTCAGAGGGAGATTTTACCAACAAAGTTCAGAATGAATTGTTAAAAGTAGTCCTTGTGCATTGAGTTGTATGGTTTGTTAAACTTTGAAATCAATCGTTTTTGTTTGACCATACAATTTAAAGTGAAAAATCTGAGTCTCAGCGCAATTCGGTCACTGTGGAATTGCCCCGTAACTTTGTAACATGGCTGTGCCCCCATTACTATTTACTTGTGAATAAATTCATGAAATGGAGAATGGATTAAACTATTTACCCATTTAATAACCAGACCTCCATACAACTTCTAATACCCTCATACATTAGTATGCAGTAAATTGCCAAGTGCTGCTCCGGCTGCCCAGAGTGGCTCACTTGTGGGTGTGCTGGCAGCATATAGCAGCATGTTCGATTGTCTGTCAAGAATTCAGCATAGCAAGTGTTGTATGAAGGTCTGGTTATTAAATGGGTAAATCGTTTATTCCATTCTCCATGTCATGAATTTATTCACAAGTAAATAGTAATATGCTCTAAACTGCTTTGGTGACAAACAAACTTTGCTGCCCTGTTTCCAATCATCCACATGTCTGGGAGAACATATTCAAGTAAGTAAATACATTTCAAAAATGTTTAAAAACGATGTATTATTAGGGAACTAGCTACAGTGCGGGCTTTACTCAAATGAGCTGCTAGTTAGCTATCTAGACAACTTTACATACTGTATAGCTAGCTAAGTGAATTAAATATCACCAGGTATCTAGCTAACTATCTTGCGTTTTGTAGGTAGCTAGCTAACAGCGATGGAGGAGGGTGAAAGGATAGCAGCCCCACCATCAAAGTGAGAGAGAAGGCTATTCTGGATAGGGCAGGTACTTTTGTGTAATTCCAGTCCCTAGACGTGAGGACAGAGAAAATAGTAAAATAATATTCAGTGCTGTCTAATTTGAGTATAATGAAGTTTGTTTCTTGTGATGTTTTCTGTCCTCAGATACAGAGCTGTGATAGCCTGTCTGCAGATGACGAGGTCCCAAAGAAGAGCAGTGGTTCTCAGTCCTGGTCCTGGGGACTCAAAGGGATGGATGTTTTTGGCCTCAGCACTACACAGCTGATTCAAATGATCAACTCCTCAAGCTTCAAGTGGTATTTATGTGTTCATTTGTGATGCTATCCTTGATATGACCCTGCTGTTGTCACATGCTACACATGCACATGTGTATGCACATGCATCTATCTATCCAATGTTATGATTTGTTTGAAGAGATACTTCAGTAATCCACAATGACCTGGTGACGTAAAAGGCTAATAATGACATTCCATATTCCTACAGATACCTTGCAACTGGAGATTCCGTCAAAACGATTGCCTACAGTTACCGTGTAGGGCACTGCAAGGTTTGGAGACCAGGGCCATCTTGGACTGCCTCCTAGGGGAATTCAGGCTACCTGTGTCCTGCATAACTTCATGAGGTTGGACACGAGGATCAGGAGAGGATTTCCAGCTTGCCGCCGTATGCCAGAGGAGAGGTGTGCTGCTCTGTAGAACGTTTCAAGGATGGGGGCCAACAACTCAGCAATCTGTGTTTGGGAGATCTTCACCTCCTACTTCGAAGAGGGTGCTGTTCGCTGGCAACACCATAGACTACACTATGCACAACCAAGGGCTATTTTAAGAGCCATCCACATTGCAATAAGAGTATTCTTCCCTTAACTGCAGTTGACATAGCTAAGTAATTAAATTCCCAGTTTCTTTCCCTTTGATTTCTACTTCTCAGGTGAGGGTGCTGTCTGTACAAAAACAAAACAAGCTCTTTTAAGAGTCGCCCATATTGATTTTTTTTTGTTGGAACAATTAGACACCCAATAACCCACACCTACACACTTGTGTATCAGTCTGATTGATGGATTGTGTTGTGTACTAAGCAGGCTCAGTTGTATTGCTGTGGCTCCTTCCACCTTCAAGGAATAGGCAAGAGGACCAAGAATGGAGAATAGGAAGACACTTCATTATTACTATAACTACGCTATATTGTTTGTCCTAATGTGTCTGTGCATGCTTTTCAGTACAAAGTACTCTTCAGCCACTTAGTGTGGACACCAGGTAAGGCCTGATTCCTGTTGAACACGGTCTTTAACTACCTGATTTTCACAATAAGTCTCCTTCACTTTATCCCTCTACCCTTCTCCCTAAATCCTGTAGGTTATATCAGCTGTGTCTGTGAACCCCTCCCTCATCTGAACTGGCTACATAGAGGGCACATCATGATCAGAGGTGAGAGGTCTCTTGGTCGGGTCAATAGGAAGTATTATTAAAGAAATGCTTTACATTGAAATAGAGATGTAGAAGTTCCAGAGTTAATGATCCAAGGTCAGTTTTGAGTTTGAGTTTGAGTTTATTTTTTATTTTTACAGGGACAGTGCACATTAATCAACGTTTCACGTTTGCATTTCACGTCCTGATGATTAAGATGACTGACAGTGTAAGCATGATTAAGCCTTGCGTTTTTTAAAATGTATTCTCCATCTGTCTCTCGTCTGCAGGTATATTTTGATGTGAGAGAGGATGCCAACCCCCAGCCTCGTCATCACCACCTCACTCGCTCTTAAGATAACCTTCGGACCAACTGGGTGCACAAGGCTGGTTAGGAGACACAGCTAGATACACTATTATGTAATTGTGATGAACTGCGACAATAAGTTTAGTAGCACTGTAATTCAATAATCATATGCTGTCATCCCTGCTCCTCTGTCCTTACCTCTTTCCCTTTCTGTCTTTTACACTCCCTCATACCTCTCTCCCCACCTCCTTTCTTCCTCTATTTTTATAATGCACACCAGATGTGCATTGAAGTAGAGATTGAACTTGTATTTATAATGCATGTATTTATAACACTTGGATAATGAACATGTTCAATAAAGTGTTTCACATTCTCTACAAGTTGAAATTAAGTTTCTCATTTGATGAAATACTACACCTATCCTGTGTCCTCAGATCAGTGCAGATGAAAGAAATTATATATTGAGATTAACCGGTTTTAGAGTATTTACATGATGCATAGGACGTGTAGTGTACTGTTTATGAATTACAAATCTGCCTTTAGTTAGTTAAATCATGTGTCTATTCTATTGCATAATTACAATGTGTAACCATTGATGTCCCAGGACCAGGATTGGTAACACTGTTGAAGTTAATAATTGTAATACATACAGTACCCGTCAAAAGTTTGGACATACCTACTCATTCCAGGATTTGTCTTTATTTGTACTATTTTCTACATTGTAGAATAATAGTGAAGACATCAAAACTATGAAATAAGACACATGGAATCATGTAGCAGACAAAAAAGTGTTAAACAAATGAAAATATGTTATATTTGAGATTCTTCAAAGTAGCCACTCTTTGCCTTGATGACAGCTTTGCACACTCTTGGCATTCTTTCAACCAGCTTCATGAGGTAGTCACCTGGAATGCATTTCAATGAACAGGTGTGCCTTGTTAAAAGTTAATTTGTGGAATTGCATTCTCTCAACGAGCTTCACCTGGAATGCTTTAACAACAGTCTTGAAGGGGTTCACACATATGCTGAGCACTTGTTGGATGCTTTTCCTTCCATCTGCAGTCCAACTCATCCCAAACCATCTCAATTGGGTTGAGGTCGAGTGATTGTGGAGGCCAGGTCATCTGATGCTGCACTCCATCACTCTCCTTCTTGGTCAAATAGTCCTTACACATTCTGGAGGTGTGTTGGGTCATTGTCCTGTTGAAAAACAAATTATAGTCCCACGGCCTTGTCTCAGGGTAGTAGGTTGGTGGTTGAAGATATCTATCTAGTGGTGTGGGGGCTGTGCTTTGACAAAGTGGGTAAAATATATTTTGATTTGTTAAACACTTTTTTGGTTACTAAACTCAGCAAAAAAAGAAACGTCCTCTGTCAACTGCGTTTATTTTCAGCAAACTTAACATGTGTAAATATTTGTATGAGCATAACAAGATTCAACAACTGAGACCATAAACTAAACAAGTTCCACAGACATGTGACTAACAGAAATGGAATAATGTGTTCCTGAACAAAGGGGGGGTCAAAATCAAAAGTAACAGTCAGTATCTGGTGTGGCCACCAGCTGCATTAAGTACTGCAGTGGCACCAGATTTGCCAGTTCTTGCTGTGAGATGTTACCCCACTCTTCCACCAAGGCACCTGCGAGTTCCCGGACATTTCTGGGGGGAATGGCCCTAGCCCACACCCTCCACACCCTAGTCAGCTAGCTTACTAAATAGCAATTTACGTAAATGAACTTCATGTCAAAAAAATATGCATAATCGTTGGTCTCTAAATTTACCTAACATATTCTTCTCATCTGTACATTTTTTGCATGATTAGTTATGACATTATAATTACTTAAATTTGCTTCCATCCTAGAATTTTTGTCAGCCATCTTTGCTGAAGAAAGTCTCCAGCCTTGGGTTGCATCGAGTCAACTTCGTAATGGGAACCACTCAATTTGATTGGTCATCGCCCAGTGGGTGCCGCTGGTGATTCGTGTAAAGTTGGGAAATGCTGAACTTTTTCACCGCCTCCCACGCCACTTTCGCGCCACCCAAAGGTCCCTCGCCCACACTGCCTCTCACTGCTTTCCTTCCATTGAAAATTAATGGGAAACAGTGTTTCACTGCATGGTAGCGTGTACTAGTGTACACATCCGGTATGGAGTGTGTGCAGTGTTTTCCACAAGTACCGTGCCTTCAGAAATATTCATACCCCTTGACTCATTCCACATTTTGCTGTTACAGCCTGAATTTCAAATGGATGACATATTTTTTCTCACCCATCTACACACAATATCCCATAATGTATTGAAAATGAAATAATGACATCGTATTTACATAAGTATTCACACCCAAGTCAATACATGTTAGAATCACCTTTCTTTCTGGGTAAGTTTCTAGGCTCCCGTGTGGCACAGCGATCTAAGGCACTGCATCTCAGTGCTAGAAGCGGTTACTGCAGACGCTGGTTGTCTGGGTTAGGGGAGGTTTTGGCCGGGTTAGGCCGTCATTGAAAATACAAATTTCTTCTTAACTGGCTTGCCTAGTTAAATAAATAAAATAAAAACCTGGAGTGTACAATATTTGCCCATTATTCTTTTAAAGATTCTTCAAGCTCTGTGAAATTGGATGTTGAACATTGCTAGACAATCATTTTCAGGTCTTGCCATAGATTTCCAAGCAGATTTAAGTCAACACTGTAACTCTCCCTCAATCACTGTCTTCCCTGGTAAACAACTCGTGTATTTTATTAATTTATTTCACCTTTATTTAAGTAGGCATTAGATTTGTGTTGATTTGGACTTGTGTTTTAGGTTATTGTCCTGCTGAAACATGAATTAATCTCCCAGTGTCTGTTGGAAAGCAGACTGAAGCAGGTTATAGCATGCACTTCTGTCCACTTCCGGTAATATCGTATACCCCGGTATGGCACAGAAACGTTATGACTGTATGAAAATCTGGATACCGCCTATCCCCCACGACTTTGAGTGGCTGGCTAGATGAAACACTTGGGAAAAAAATACTTAACCAAAAGTATGTGCACACCTGCTCATCAAATGGGCATTAATTTGGAGTTAGTCCCCCCTTTGCTGCTCAAACAGCCTCCACTCTTCTGGGAAGGATTTCCACTAGATGTTGGAACATTGCTTTGGGAACTTGCTTCCATTCAGCTGCGAGTATTAGTGAGGTTGGGTACTGATGTTGGGTGATTAGGCCTGGCTTTCAGTCAGCGTTCCAATTCATCTCACAGGGGTTCAATGAGGCTCAGGTCAGGGCTCTGTGCAGGCCAGTCAAGTGCTTCCACATTGATCTCAACAAACCATTTATGTATGAATCTCACGCTTTGTGCATGGGGCCGTTGTCATGCTGAAACAGAAAAGGGACTTCCCCAAACTGTTGACACAACATTGGAAGCACAGAATCGTCTAGAATGTCATTGTATCCTGTATTATTAAGATTTCCCTTCACTGTAACTTAGGTGCCTAGCCTGAACCAAGAAAAACAGCCCCATACCATTATTCCTCCTCCACCAAACTTTACAATTGGCACTATGCATTGGGGGCAGGTAGCGTTCTCCTGGCATCCGCCAATCCCAGATTTGTCCGTCGAACTGCCAGATGGTAAAGTGTGATTCATCACTCCAGAGAACGCGTTTCCACTGCTCCACAGTCCAATGGCGGCGAGCTTTACACCACTCCAGCCGATGCTTGGCATTGCGCATGGTGATCATAGGCTTGTTTGCTGCTGCTCGTCCATGGAAACCCATTTCATGAAGTTCCCAACGAACAGTTCTGGTGCTGATGTTGCTTCCAGAGGCAGTTTGGAACTCTGTAGTGAGTGTTGCAACCGAGGACAGGCCATTTTTACATGCTTCAGCACTTGGCAGTCCCTTCCTGTGAGCGTGTGTGGCCTACCACTTTGCGGCTGAGCCATTGTTGCTCCTAGATGTTTCCACTTCAAAATAACAGCACTTACAGTTGACCCGGGGCAGTTGACCAGTAGAGCTCCGAGAAAGGATTGTGTCGAGGCACAGATCTGAGGAAGGGTAAGAAAACATTTCTGCAGCGTTGAAGGTCCCCAAGAATACAGTGATCTCCATTCTTAAATGGAAGAAGTTTGGAACCACCAAGATTCTTCCTAGAGCTGGCCTCCCGGCGAAACTGAGCAATCGGGGGAGAAGGGCCTTGGTCAGGGAGGTGACCAAGAACACAATGGTCACTCTGACAGAGCTCCAGAGTTCCTCTGTGGAGATGGGAGAATCTTCTAGAAGGACAACCATCTCTGCAGCACTTCACCAATCAGGCCTTTATGGTAGAGTGGCCAGACGGAAGCCACTCTTCAGGAAAAGGCACATGATAGCCCGCTTGGAGTTTGCCAAAAGGCACCTAAAGACTCAGACCATGAGAAACAAGATTCTCTGGTATGATGAAACCAAGACCGAGTCAGGATCGAGGGAAAGCTGAACGGAGCAAAGTACAGTGAGATCCTTGATGAAAACCTACCCCAGAGCTCTCAGGACCTCAGACTGGGGCAACGGTTCACCTTCCAACATGACAATGACCCTAAGCACACAGCCGAGACAATACAGGAGTGGCTTCAGGACAAGTTTCTGAATGTCCTTGAGTGGCCCAGCCAGAGCCCGGACTTGAACCCAATCTAACATCTCTGGGGAGACCTGAAAATAGCTGTGCAGCTACACTCCCCATCCAACCTGACAGAGCTTGAGAGAATCTGCAGAGAAGAATGGGAGAAACCCCCCAAATATAGGTGTGCCAAGCTTGTAACATCATACCCAAGAAGAATCAAGGCTGTAATCACTGCCAAATGTGCTTCAACAAAGTACTGAGTAAAGGGTCTGAATACTTACAGTTGAAGTCGGAAGTTTACATACACTTATTTTGGAGTCATTAAAACTAATTTTTCAACAACTCCACAAATGTCTTGTTAAAAAACTATAGTTTTGGCAAGTCGGTTAGGACATCTACTTTGTGCATGACACAAGTCATTTTTCCAACAATTGTTTACAGACAGATTATTTCACTTATAATTCACTGTATCACTGTGCCTTTAAACAGCTTGGAAAATTCCAGAAAAGGATGTCATGGCTTTACAAGCTTCTGATAGGCTAATTGACATAATTTGAGTCAATTGGAGGTGTACCTGTGGATGTACTTGAAGGCCTACCTTCAAACTCTGTGCCTCTTTGCTTGACATCATGGGAAAATCAAAGCTATCAGCCAAGAACTACAAAAATTGTAGACCTCCACAAGTCTGCTTCATCCTTGGGAGCAATTTCCAAACGCCTGAAGGTACCACGTGTACTACTGTTTGTACAGATGAACAAGTATAAACACCATGGGACCACATAGCCATCATACCGCTCAGGAAGGAGACGCGTTCTGTCTCCTAGAGATGAACATACTTTGGTGCGAAAAGTCCAAATCAATCCCAGACCAACAGCAAAGGACATTGTGAAGATGCTGGAGAAAACAGGTACAAAAGTATCTATATCCACAGTAAAACGAGTCCTATATCGACATAACCTGAAAGGACGCTCAGCAAGGAAGAAGCCACTGCTCCAAAACCGCATAAAAAAGCCAGACTACGGTTTGCAACTGCACATGGGGACAAAGATCATACTTGTTGGAGAAATGTCCTCTGGTCTGATGAAACAAAAATATAAATGTTTGACCATAATGACCATCGTTATGTGTAGAGGAAAAAAGGGGGATGCTTGCAAGCTGAAGAACACCATCCCAACCACGATGCATGGGGGTGGCAGCATCATGTTGCTTTGCTGCAGGAGGGACTGGTGACCTTCACAAAATAGATGGCATCATGACAGAGGAAAATTATGTGGATATATTGAAGCAACATCTCAAGATATCAGTCAGGAAGTTAAAGCTTGGTCGGAAATGGGTCTTCCAAATGGACAATGACCCCAAGCAAAATGGCTTAAGGACATCAAAGTCAAGGTATTGGAGTGGCCATCACAAAGCCCTGACCTCAATCCTATAGAAAATGTGTGGGCAGAATTGAAAAAGTGTGTGCGAGTAAGGAGGCCTACAAACCTGACTCAGTTACACCAGCTCTGTCAGGAGGAATGGGCCAAAATGAATTCAACTTATTGTGGTTAGCTTGTGGAAGGCTACCCAAAACGTTTGACCCAAGTTAAACAATTGAAAGGCAATGCTACCAAATACTAATTGAGTGTATGTAAACTTCTGACTCACTGGGAATGTGATGAAAGAAATAAAAGCTGAAAAAATCATTCTCTACTATTATTCTGACATTTCACATTCTTAAAATAAAGTTGTGATCCTAACTGACCTCAAACAGGGAATTTTTACGAGGATCACATTTTAGGAATTGTGAAAAACTGAGTTTAAATGTATTTGGCTGAGGTTGTAAACTTCCGACTTCAACTGTATGTAAATGTGAAATTTCAGTATCTTCTTTTTAATAGATAGCAAACATTTAAAAAAACTTGTTTTTGCTTTGTCATTTTTGGATATTGTGTGTAGATTGATGAGGGGGGAAAAAACTATGTAATTGATTTTAGAATAAGGCTGTAACATAACAAAATGTGGAAAATGTCAAGGTGCACTGTATATGCACTGTATATAGTGTAAATGATGTGCCAGAAAACATCCAGTGCTAATGGAAAACACTGTGTCTTAATGCTGTGGGTCTTTCTTCTGTGTTGGCAGGAGACTTCGCTGAGAAAGCGCAGCCCGGTAGCGGGGAGGAGAGCGGAGGGAACTGGAGAGGATAACCAGTGTGATTGGTGCAGAACAACAGACTGACAGCATGGTAAGCCAATCAGACAGCACCATGGGAGAGAATGGGAGGGAGTGAAGCTGCTGTCATTTCATCTCTCACTGGCTTATTCTTCTTCCTGTGACGTTCTCTTTACATTTTTTTGAATTAACCTTTATTTAACTAGGCAAGTCAGTTAAGAACAAAGTTGAATAAAGGTTAAATAAAAAAAGAATTAAAAAAAAAGAAAAAAATAGTTTTTACAATGACAGTGTAGCCCGGCCAAACCTTGACGACGCTGGGCCAATTGTGCGCTTCCCTATGGGACTCCCAATCACGGCCGGATGTGATGCATTCTCGATTAGAACCAGGGACTATAGTGACGCCTCTTGCACTGAGATGCAGTGTCTTAGACCGTGCAGCGAGTTTTAAAGTCGAATTAATGTTTTTTTGCAGTATGGTATGGCGTCTCATTATCTAAAAAATTATGATACTATCTGACACTCATCACCCATAGGCTCTATGTAGACTTTTAGAAATATTGCAGCTGTTTTCACATGCCTAAACCACGTGGAGGATATTCTTCACATGTTTCAAACGTGCTGTGTTGGGAAGCCCATAGTCCAGACTATTCCCTGAAGGTTATTTTCATCACAGCATGAACCCATCCACTCCAGACCCTAATGAATTCAAAACAGGGTTGAACACGTTTTTGCTGACGACGCACATTTCTACACCACACTCACAAACACCTGAGGACGGAGTAGAAGCGGAATGTGTGCCCCGTGCTTTCTGGTGACCCCTCACCTCTCACTAGGCCGGGGCATCTTATGTTCCCGTTTGCTGCATTCAAAACAGGGGTTCCTTCTTACTGCATGGGTTGCGTTAAAGAGTGACTGCCTTTAAAAAGCAATGAATCCCTTTGAAAATGCCCTACGTGGAATCGACATGAGTCGAATGCAAATGTATTTAAAATAAAAAAAATCTGAAACTTTGCTATGCGACTCGAAATTGAGGTGCATCCTGTTTCCATTGATCATCCTTGAGATGTTTCTACAACATGATTGGAGTCCCCATGTGGTAAATTCAATTGTTTGGACATGATTTTTAAAGGCACACGCCTGTCTATGTTAGGTCCCACAGTTGACAGTGCACGTCAGAGGAAAAACCAAGCCATGAGGTCGAAGGAATTGTCCTTAGAGCTCCGAGACAGGATTGTAAAATCAAGGCACAGATCTGGGGGAAGGACACCAAAAAATGTCTGCAGCTTTGAAGGTCCCCAAGAACACAGTGGCCTCCATCATTCTTAAATGGAAGAAGTTTGGAACAACCAAGACTCTTCCTAGAGCTGGCCAAACTGAGCAATCAGGGGAGAAGGGTCTTGGTCAGGGAGGTGACCAAGAATCCGATGGTTTCACTGACAGAGCTCCAGAGTTCCTCTGTGAAGGTGAGAGAACCTTCAAGCAGCACTCAACCAATCAGGCCTATATGGTAAACTGGCCAAATACTATACTGTAGTAGACTTTATCACTATATAGTCTAGGCCTCATGGGTCATGAGAACTGAGCAGAAGCATCGCTGCAACTTTCTAACATGCCTGTTTTTAGTTCTCTCTGCGCATGACACATGTCAAAGTTATATGCAAATCATATACGCATGCAGAGGGAAGCCAGGCCTGGCAGAGGCCCTGTCAGATTGAACACTGGCCCACCCTATCAGGATGGCTTAAAAAAACATTTTTAAAGTGGAAAAAAATGAATTTGATTTGTTGTTTGCATTGTCTCTTGACTTTTTAAAAATGTTGAAAAATGCACTGAGGTTCCAGGGCAAGGTCAGGAATTCCCATCCCTTATTGAAGTTTTGGACAGCTGCAGCCCTGATATTTTCCCTAACATCAAAAGACTACTAGGCCATCCCCTTTCCTATGCCTTCATGTACTGTTGAGAGACTCTTCTGTATCAAAACATTGAAACAGGCTGTGTCAAAACATAGATCAGATCTTGCATGCTGACTGCACGTCTCAACAATTTAGCCCTATTGTCCTTTTAAAAGGAACTCAGTGACTCGTTGGACTGGGATGAAATAATCTCCTATATGCAACACCAAGCCTAGGCGTCTATGCCTTGTGCTGTAAAACTTGAAGAACACAAGAAAGCCTGAATATTGTTTATTTATGATTTAGCCTCATATTTTCATGCCGGCCTTGATAGGCCAGGCCTATGTGTTTTAGTTCTAAGTGGGCTACCCACCGTGATATTTGGCTATGTATAATGATTTCATGTTTGTGTTTGCTGATTCAAGTGAGTTAGTGTATTCATACCCATCGTGGTATTATGTATAATGACTTCATGTTTTCATACCTGAATGCCTACAGTAGCATTTGCTTATTCAAAGTGAGCTATTCATTTCATACCCTCCATACAGTTCACGATATAGGCCTAAAGTGTTTGTATTGTTTGTCGCTGTTTTTACATGGTAAAAGGTGTGCACTTTCGGGCTTAATGAAAACCCTTTCACGGCTATCTATTCTTCCTTGCTTCTTTGTACAATAGTGCAATAAACTTTTTGCGCATATTCCAATCCAGTGCCGAGCTGGTGTCCGGCCGATGCCCTGACCGATGGTCCTGAATCCACCTGTTGTGCCTGTACTGTAGACCGCTCCTTTAAGTGGGAGTGGTCGATCTGATATGTTGATTATTTCGTGAGATTGGACTGTCGGATTGAACACTTCATCCATTATCTGTATTTTGTGATTGTACAATACAGAGATGAGTCAGCAGTGACAAGCATCCAAGCCTTCAGCTGCTGGGAAGTGTAGGAACTCCTCAAGTATCCCATTCTCATGTAACAACACCACAGGAATCTGTTATTTTTCTTACCTCTGCGCTTATCTTGTCCCTTAGCCTAACATATCAGCCATAAGGGCTAGGCATATTATTTAATTATGGATATCATGGTGGATGTATTTCGCAATTTATGTCATTCAGAGTAGCCTACATCAGTTTTTCATAGAATTTCTCACACAGGGCGCCTTTCATTCACCCACTTCCTTCACCAAGACTACACCACTGATGTATGGGCTCCCGAGTGGCGTAGCGGTCTAAGAAACTGCATCTCAGAATCCGATGGTCACTCTGACAGAGCTCCTCTGTGGAGTTGGGAAAACCTTCCAGAATGACAACCATCTCTGCAGCATTCCAACAATCATTCCTTTATGGTAGAGTGCCCAGACGGAAGCCACTCCTAAAATCAAATCAAATTGTATTGGTCACATACATGGTTAGCAGATGTTATTGCGAGTGTAGCAAAATGCTTGTACTTCTAGTTCTGACAGTGCAGCAATATCTAACAATTCCACAACAAATACCTATAAATAATACACACATCTACGTAAAGTAATGGAATAAAAATATATAAATATAAATATATGGATGAGCAATGACAGATCGGCATAAGCTAAGATGAAATAAATAGTAAAGAATACATATGACATGAGTAATGCAAGATACGGAAACATTATTGAAGTGGCGTTATTAAAGTGACTGGTGTTCCATTTATTAAAGTGGCCAATGATTTCAAGTCTGTATGTAGGCAGCAGCCTCTCTGTGCGTGTGATGGCTGTTTAACAGTCTGATGGCCTTGAGATAGAAGTTTTTTTTCAGTCACTCGGTCCCAGCTTTGATGCACCTGTACTGATCTCGCCTTCTGGATGGTAGTGGGCTGAACAGGCAGTGGCTCGGGTGGTTGTTGTCCTTGATGATCTTTTTGGCCTTCCTGTGACATCGGGTGCTGTAGGTGTCCTGGAGGGCAGGTAGTTTTCCCCCGGTGATGCGTTGTGCAGACTGCACCACCCTCTGGATAGCCTTGCAGTTGTGGACTGTGCAGTTGCCGTACCAGGTGGTGATACAGCCCGACAGGATGCTCTCAATTGTGCATCTGTAAAAGTTTGTGGGGGTTTTAGTTGACAAGCCACATTTTTTCAGCCTCCGGAGGTTGAAGAGGCGCCTTCTTCACCACTGTCTGTGTGGGTGGACCATTTCAGATCGTCAGTGATGTGTACGCCGATGAACTTAAAACTTTCCACCTTCTCCACTGCTGTCCCGTTGATGTGGATAGGGAGCTGCTCCCTCTGCTGGTTCCTAAAGTCCAGGATCATCTCCTTTGTTTTGTTGACGTTGAGTGAGAGGTTATTTTCCTGACACCACACTCCGAGAGCTCTCACCTCCTCCCTGTAGGCTGTCTCGTCGTTGTTGTCAGTCAAGCCTACTACTGTTGTGTCGTCTGCAAACTTGATGATTGAGTTGGAGGCATGCATGCAGTGTTGAGGATCAGCGAAGTGGAGATGTTGTTTCCTACCTTCACCACCTGGAAATCCAGGACCCAATTGCACAGGGCGGGGTTGAGACCCAGGGCCTCAAGCTTAATGATGAGCTTGGAGGGTACTATGGTGTTGAATGCTGAGCTATAGTTAATGAACAGCATTCTTACATAGGTATTCCTCTTGTCCAGATGGGATAGGGCAGTGTGCAGTGTGATGGCGATTGTATCGTCTGTGGACCTTTTGGGGCGGTAAGCAAATTAAAGTGGGTCTAGGGTGACAGGTAAGGTGGAGGTGATATTATCCTTGACTAGTCTCTCAAAGCACTTCATGATGACAGAAGTGAGTGCTACGGGCCAATAGTCATTTATTTAAGTTATCTTTGCATTCTTGGGTACAGGAACAATGGTGCCATCTTGAAGCATGTGGGTATAGCAGACTGGGATAGGGAGAGATTGAATATGTCCATAAACACACAAGCCAGCTGGTCTGCGGCATGCTCTGGGCCGGCAGCCTTGCGAGGGTTAAAACGTTTAAATGTCTTACTCACGTTGGCCACGGAGAAGGAGAGCACACATGCCTTGGTAGCGGGCCGCGTCAGTGGCACTGTATTATCCTCAAAGCAGGCAAAGAAGGTGTTTAGTTTGTCCGGAAGCGAGACGTTGGTGTCTGTGATGTGGTTGGTTTTCCTTTTGTAGTCCGTGATTCTGTTGACCCTGCCACATACGTCTCGTGTCCGAGCCATTGAATTGCGACTCCACTTTGTCTCTATACTGACATTTTGCTTGTTTGATTGCCTTGCGGAGGGAATAACTACACGGTTTGTATTCGTACACCCCCACCCTTCTTCTTCCTGGAGAGATGTTTATTCTTGTTGGCGCGACGCGCTGAGAATCCTGGTGGCTGTACCGACTCCGACAGCATATCCCGAGAGAGCCATGTTTCTGTGAAACAGAGTATGTTACAATCCCTGATGTCTCTCTGGAAAGCATCCCTTGCCCTGATTTCGTCGACCTTGTTATCTAGGGACTGGACATTAGCGAGTAATATACTTGGAAGCGGTGGGTGGCGTGCGCACCTCCGAAGTCTGACCAGAAGACAGCTCCGTCTCCCTCTTCTCCGGCGGCGTTGTTTTGGTTCGGCCTCTGGAATCAGTTCAAATGCCCTGAGTAACAAATAACGACACAGCCTCTGTTATTGGGTGAATGGCAGGGCATTACATTTTCTACAGCAATAACTAAATATTATCTCCAGCATGTTCAGGAGTAGAGTCAGTCAGTCACTTAGTCAAGACGAGTGAAAAGGGTTTATCAAAGCATCAGGCAGGGACCATCCTTCCCCATTTGTGTGACTATAATCAAAAGTTGTTGTAAATAAATAATGTGCCAGTTCAGCTTGTGACCCAGTCGTTCTGGTTGGATGGGTCTGGAGAATGCCACCCTGCCCCTCTGCACAGGCCTGGGCCCTCTGTGTGACAGAGAAGAGCCAAGCTCTAATTGTCTATGGGGGCCGGTGGGTGGACATTCTGCCCACTGGGGTGCTCTGAATGAATGGGAAGTTTGGCTGACCCATTCTTTCTGTCAGATGTTTCATGGACAAGGAAAAACTCTGTGGGAAAATCTCATGTTCTCCTGGTTTTTGGATACCCCAAATATGGAGAAAAGACCATAGACCAGGACTAATATACAGTGCCTTCAGAAAGTATTCATACCCCTTAACTTATTCAACATTTTGTTACAGCCTGAATTCAAAATGGATTAAATAGATTTTCTCTACACACAATAAAATCATGTTTTTAGAAAAGTTTGCAAATGTATTTTACACCTTTGCTATGACCTTGCAAATTGAGCTCAGGTGCATCCAATTTCCTTTGATCATCCTTGATGTCACTACAACTTGATTGAAGTCCACCTGTCGCCAATTGTTTGGACATGATTTAGAAAGAAACACAACTGTCTATATAGGGTCCCACAGTTAACAGGGTATGTCAGAGCAGAAAATATACAATGAAGTCCAAGGAACTGTCCGTAAATTTCAGAGACAGAATTATGATGAGGCATATATCTGGGGATGGGTGTAAAATAATTTCTAGAGTGTTTAAAGTTTAAAAAGCACAGCGGTCTCCATCACTGGGAAATTGAACAAATATGGAACTACCCAGACTGCCCAGAGCTGGCCGTCCGACCAAACTGAGCAACCAGGCAAGGACCTTGGTCAGGGAGGTGACCAAGAACTCAATGACTACTCTGACAGAACTGCAGAGTTCCTTGCCTGCAATGGGAGAACCTGCCAGAAGGACAACAGTTTCTACAGCACTTCACCAGTATGGGCTTTATGGGAGAGTGGCCAGTGGGTGGGCCTGGCTCCCGAGTGGGTGAGCCTATACCCTCCCAGGCCCACCCATGGCTGCGCCACTGCCCAGTCATGTGAAATCCATAGATTAGGGCCTAATTTATTTATTTCAATTGACTGATTCCTCATATGAACTGTAACTCAGTAATATCAATGAAATTGTTGCATCTTGCATTTATATTTATGTTTAGTATATGTGACCACATCTCTTTTCAGTCTTATGTTTCAAAATTTGAAATGGTGTTTTTTTTTTTTACATTGTGTAAAAGTACAGTCTCAGAGCTTCAAATGGCATATCATACACTATAGTTTGAGGAAACATGAAGTAATGCTGCTTTAATAGTTGATACATTTATAATCCCATTTAGGAGAAAAATGCTTTTTTTCTCTGAACATTATCTCCCCATTAGGCAAACCTTTTACAGTATTAAATGACCCATTATTGTATATCTATAGTGCTGTACTTTCTTTATGCCCATTTAGCATCGTTCACACCCTCTAAAGCCTTAGACCCACCCATCTCTTAAATAATTCACATTGGAACACGTGAATGTGGCCATGTGCTAAAGCAGTAAGGTAGTGCTTAAAAAACAAAAGATTTCAACAAAATGCTTTATTAACTTCAACTGGTAAAGGTAGCCTAGTTTAAATAAAGGTTAAATAAATAAAAATAAAATAGTAGCCTACAATTGGGAAAACTTAACACATAAAGGTAAAAACAATATCTAGACCTAGGCCTGTATCATAAGATAATTTGAGTAATTTTGGTTCAGGTAAATAATAAATAATAATGAGTAATTATGGTTCATGTAAATAATAAATAATAATAATTTGTATCTATGATATGAACAAAGGAATCTAGCCTGAGAGCATATTTCTGTCCTGCCCTTTGGAGCAGCATATAATGTGCATGGCCTTTTCATTGCAAAAGTCCTGATCTAATTAAAAATACATGTTTGCCGGTATGTATCCATTCCGGGTGATGATTGCACATCTCTGGGAGGAAGGACGTCAACATTGCACAGCAGCTGAAACCTGGTTCCATCTGAGTGAAAGCTCCTTGGCCACAACACCAGGCTCCAGATAATTAAAGGTATGAAGGAGGAAAGCAGACAAAATAGACAAGACATTGAAACCTTTCATACCAGCAATAACATTAGTTGACCCCCAAGTCCAAGCAATAAGCTCAAAGTACAAAGACAAAATACCTGAAGTGTTGCTTGTTCACTCTCAATCATCTCCTTGTACTAGTGGCGGTACGTGGGTTTATGCTGAAAGATAAATTCCAGAAGAATAGGTTAAAACATAAATGAATTCATGTTCTATAGCTTGTTATTGCCTGCCAACTGCTACAGCTGTACTAAAATGCCCTGTACACACTTAACCTGCTTCCATCCCAACAATGAAGGCAATGTAGACACAAGTAATAACTCTACCTACATGTACATATTACCTCAATTACCTCGACTGACCGGTACCCCCTATATATAGCCTTGCTATTATTATTTTACTGCTGCTCTTTAATTGTTACTTTTACTACTTAGTTTTTTAGGTATTTTCTTAAAACTGCATTGTTGGTTAAGGGCTTGTAATTAAGCATTTCACTGTAAGGTCTACAACTGTTGTATTGGGCGCATGTGACAAATAACATTTGATTTGATTTGGTAGCTAGGTAGTTAAACATGACAAACTGGCAAACATGAAAAAGATTATCATCATGTAATGCATGCCTTGGCAC
This sequence comes from Salvelinus namaycush, assembly GCF_016432855.1. Lineage (NCBI taxonomy): Eukaryota > Metazoa > Chordata > Actinopteri > Salmoniformes > Salmonidae > Salvelinus > Salvelinus namaycush. The sequence continues at coordinate 55,441,210 of NC_052309.1, forward strand.
ATCAGCAATCCACATTAACAGCAGAATGCAACTGGCCACATCTGTAAACAATGGTTTATTGCAGTTCGAAGCAAGCTATAACGGTACCTGTATACAACTGTCTACCTAACAATAGCTAGCGATGAAAATGACTTTTTATACAGTTGAGATAGCTACATGTACATACGCTATTATCTTAGCATTTTAACTGTAGACTTTTACTGGTGTATGGATTATGATGATTCATGGCAGATTGAAACACTTTCAAAATAATCCTTCCCTCTTGGCTTCAGCCAGTCTAAACTGCTTTAACCACAGAAGACAGAGCTATGTCGATACCAGCAGCTGTATTCAGGACAACACTGGTATTGAAATCTGTAGCTACACTTTGTATGTAGTCCATGATGAAAATATCTGGGGTAGCAGAGAGCAGGATGTGCCATTTGACAGAGCATTTTGACGAAAATTATTTATTTATTTTAAATTCAAATGCCTCTCCTGTGAAGTAGTGGCATGCGTTATATGCCCAGATTTCTGTAATGGGTCACATATTACTTGCATTAACGGCTCAGTGCAGTCAAAAACACGATTTCTTGTGTTTTATATATTTCCACACTGAGGTTGGAATAATACTGTGAAATTGTGAAAATGATGATAATCAGTGAAAGAGCTGTTTGAAAAGACCGCCTGAAATGTCAGCCTCTTCATAGACCATTTTTAAAATGTATTTAACCTTTATTTAACTAGACAAGTCAATAAGAAAGAGTTCCAAACCTCTCTGCCAATAACAGCTAATTTTCAGTTTTCCACCTCCTCACTCAGACCACTCAGACAGTCCTGGCAAAATTTCTTGTTGAGAAATTGCTATTTAATAAGAAGCTATTATTTTAATTGAAAACAATCACAGTGCTGTACTTAATTGTTGCCCACTGTTGGTGTGTGTGTGTGTGTGTGTGTGTGTGTGTGTGTGTGTGTGTGTGTGTGTGTGTGTGTGTGTGTGTGTGTGTGTGTGTGCGTGTGCGTGTGTGGGCACAGTAAACATGGGAGCTTTTGTGTCACTCACACAATGCACCATATGATGCCACCCACTGACAGGACACTAGAGTCTGTGCAGGGCTCCAGTTATAGACTCAGCCAGTCAGTAGGGATATTCCAGGTAGGAGCTAGTGATTAGTTAAAGTGGAACTGACAGCATTTGAACTACTTTGCAGATATGAACCAAACAGGCAATCATATCAGTAAAACATATCCAATTCCCAGTTTGATTCAAAACCAACTTTCACAAATTAGGTTCCATTTGACAAGAAATGACATGCCTTACAGTAATGCATTGTTGGCAGAATAGATGGATGCGGTTCAATATATGATTCATATAATGCACCAATACATTTCTTGGTAGTCCAAAAAGATTGCTATCAGGTTGTAAATCACAGCTGGCCTGATGCATTGTTTGCTGCCGCCACCGTTTCGGTTTCAGTTTCAATTACTCAATATTTTTAACAAAAATGTATGACTGTGACTAAGGCTGGGAATGTTTATACACTCAAACTAGCAAGGGCAATGATCACAAGTCAGTCACAATGTGGCTAATAGGCAAGCGCACATGTGTCAAACACAGCCTAATGCACTCGCGTCGGTGAATTCAACTTCAATTGCGCTGCTTTCGTATGTCCCTTTTACAGCGCACAGTAGCGGGAAAGTGTACAGACATGCAACAGTCCTAGCTAGGCTACTAAAATGTTGCAGTCTGGCTTAGATTTTTAAAGCTTGATAATGAAGAACCAAAAAACTAAACCCGCAACAAAAATCATGCAAAAGAGAAACATGTAAACCTATTACAGCAACATTTTAGCAGTAGCCTAGGCTGGCTACTCCACTACAATACATGTTGAGTGTACCATGCAGCAGTGCTGCATTCAACCGCAGCGGTGATCCATGCAGTGCAAAAAAATGAATAATGTTTTAAGTTTAAATGTTACAACAACCCTTTAGCTATGTTTTTGTTATTTGGAGTTATTAAATACCTGTGCTAGCATATCTATTGATGTAGCTAGCTATTTATTTAGCAAGCTAAAGGCACGGAGCCTAACGTTAGCTAGATATCTGCTGGGAGCATGTCATATTATTGGAGGAGTGGGTGAGTGACTTTTTCCCCTAATATCATTTTTTGATGGCTACAGCTAGAGGTGCAGGTGTCATTTGGTTAGCTAGCAAGAAATGTGAACCACTTTGCTGGCTAGCTAGCTATTCTGAATGACTGTTATTCACAGTTAGCATATCTCTTAGTTGTCAATCAAATGTATTTGGCATCGATCAAATGGGCGGGCAGGCAAGTTCCCATTCAGTTGTCAAAACGTGATTTGGCACGACCCTGCAACACATTTTGGGCCAAGCTCTGTGGCCTGACTACTGCAGCACTGTGCATGATATTTATTTATTTTATTTTCCACCTGTTTGACAAGGGAGCCCTCCCTACACAGACACTGTCAGACTTCCTGATGGGCTACCCCCAGCTGGTAAGGGTAGGCAACAATACATCTGCCATGCTGATCCTCAACAACAATGATCACCGACAACGATGAGACAGCCTATAGAGAGGAGGTCCCTCAACGTCCCTCAACGTGAGCAAGACAAAGGAGATGATCGTGGACTACAGGAAAAGGAGGGCCGAACACTCTCACATTCACATCGACGGGCTGTAGTGGAGTGGGTCGAGAGTTTTGAGTTCCTTGGTGTCCACATCACCAACAAACTATATCATGGTCCAAACACACCAAGACAGTTGTGACGAGGGCACGACAATGCCTTTTCAGGTGAGGGGGGGAAAAAAGTTATACAGCTGCACCATCTAGAGCATCCTGACCGTTTGCATCACCACCTGGTATGGCAACTGCTCGGCATCCGACCGTAAGATGCTACAGAGAGTAGTGCATACGGCCGAGTACATCACTGGAGCCAAGCTTCCTGCCATCCAGAACCTATATACTTGGCGGTGTCAGAGGAAGGAAATTGTTAAAGACTCCAGTCACCCAAGTCATAGACTGTTCTCTCTGCTACAGCACGGCAAGCGGTACCGGAGCTTCTACCCCCAAGCTGAACAATGAATCAAATGACAACCCGGACTATTTGCATTGACACCCCCCCCTTTGTTTTTTACACTGCTGCTACTCACTGTTTATTATCTATGTATAGTCACTTTACCCCTACCTACATGTACAAATTACCTCGAATAACCTGTACCCCCTCACATTGACTCGGTACCTGTACCCCATGTATATACATAGCCTTTGGAAAATATTCAGACCCCTTGACTTTTTCCACATTTTGTTACGTACAGCCTTATTCTAAAATTGATTACATTGTTTTTTCGAGACATCAATCTACACACAATACCCCATAATGACAAAGCAAAAAAAAGTTGAGATATTTTTGCAAATTTGTACAAAATCAAAAACTTAAATATTACATTTTTTTTTACCTTTATTTGACTTGGCAAGTCAGTTAAGAACAAATTCTTATTTACAATGACGGCCTAGGAACAGTGGGTTAACTGTCTTGTTCAGGGGGAGAACGACAGATTGTGACCCTGTCAGCTCGGGGATTCGATCTAGCAACCTTTCGGTTACTGGCCCAATGCTCTATCCACTAGGCTACCTGCCGCCTCATTTACATACAGTACCAGTCAAAAGTGTGGACACACTACTCATTCCAGGGTTTTAATACATTTTTACTGTTTTCTACATTGTAGAATAATAGTTAATACATTATTGCTGATGATTTGTATTTATTTAATCAATTTTAGAATAAGGCTGTAACTTAACAAGATGTGGAAAAAGTCAAGGGGTCTGAATACTTTCCGAAGGCATTGTAGCCTCATTTTTGTTATTTTGTTACTTAAAAAAAAAGTTTATTTAGTAAATATTTTCTTAACTATTTCACGGTAAGGTCTACACCTGTATTCAGCGCATGTGACAAATACAAATTGATTTGACATATGAGACCATGATCATATATCTGCCCAGTAACTATCAACAGCTGCACCTATAGGCCCTGTGGTTGGTTGGTTGAGTGGATGGATGGGTGGCCTCCTTTCCTAAAATAACTTTAACACTGTGGAGACACAGGATACAGGAGGCCATATCTGGAACTCACTGACTGACTAGTCTGGCTGGTCGGCAGGAGAATGGGTAGAGGAGAGAGGGGAACACTAAGCCGCTCAGTCACACCACAAGACGAGAGCCCCAATGTGCCCTCTAAACAGGAAGCCTTTCGCCTCTTGCTAGGCCGTCATTGTAAATAATAATTTGTTCTTAGTTGACTTTCTTGGTTAAATAAATAAAAACAAATATATATATATTCCATAGGTGGCGCGTGGGTTTCAAGTTTGGGGAAGCTGTATATGTTTTTCCACACAAACGTCCTCTTTAGGCCTGTAATAAAGCATTCCATGAATCATCACATTTAAATCCTAATGTGATGAGTATATTCGGTAACAGTAGGTCTATTAATTGTAATATGTCTAACTCAGTCATTGTTTGCAAAAAAAGAACTGAACAGAGCTCGGCAGAGAGCGCAGGCTATGCAGTTCAGCGCAACGGAGTTTCTATAGTCCGGGAAAATGTGGCCTTTTAGAAATCCTATGTAATTAGACATGACTGGAGATGTTAGCAGAACCTATTTAATACCCCAAAAATTATCGAAATTACTGGCACAAACTGAGAACTAAAAAACAACTTAGTATTGAATGCAACAAATAGACGAGGCTATGAAAAGAGGGGAGGCACACCGATGGTATACCTACAATATGACATCCATCTAGCCTGAATGAGGAAATTGTTGTCCAAAAAAAAAATCCCAGCATTGACTTCGCATTGATAAAGCCGGGCACTATGCACTCAACTCACCGACGATATGGCAGGTGCGCTCCGCTAGTTACAATAGCCTATATACAGTTGAAGTCGGAAGTTTACATACACCTTAGCAAAATACATTTAAACTCAGTTTTTCACAATTCCTGACATTTAATCCTAGTAAAAATTCCCTGTTTTAGGTCAGTTAGGTCACCACTTTATTTTAAGAATGTGAAATGTTAGAATAATAGTAGAGAGAATTATTTCTTTCAGCTTTTATTTCTTTCATCACATTCCCAGTGGGTCAGAAGTTTACTATTCACATTTCATGAAGAATTACATTTTAGCAGAGAATGGCTTTTTGTTAATTAAACATGACTGGCATAATCTGTTCATTATGTCCATAACTGTATTATCATGGCCTTGGGATTCCTGTTGGCATCACTGATCCCGCTCTCTCATGAAAATAAACGTTCAACCCAGACCAAGACCAATGCAAAGGACAAACGCCATGAGCGCTCCATGAGCCTATAATGCAGCATCACTAAGTGTGGACAACGACAATTGTTTTATTTTGACACAATAAACCCTGAGATGTAATCAAAGTTATATAATATGAATATCAACGTCAAGCAGCTTTCATGAAATTCAACAAACAAATATTGAAACACTTCGTTCTGGAAATTAAGCAATTATGGTTATGAACAAAAGCATACAGTGTAGGCTATAAATGGCTTAGTAGCTGCCAAAGCAAAAGTGATTAAAAAATAACACTTTTACCCTAATGGAGCAGCATCCAACGTCAGGTCTTTGCATCATATGCGTAGATAAGCTGTTCTGGGTCTATAGTTTTGGCAATGTCACTTGATATGGAGAAGTGACAGGGAAGATGACCGTTCCTGGCCCATCTCCAGGACATGGCATGGTGAGTACCTCGCTGTAAAAAGAAGGCTTTCCATGATGGAAGAAAACTGCGAGGCTGTCCGGTTAACTGTGCAGGCCTCCTCCAACAACAGATTGGGCCATGCAGTGAATTTAGACATGCCGCTGTATGTTCCTGGCGCATTTTCCGTTCACTTTGCCAGCCATGGCACAGCGGCTCCATTTAGCACTGGGCAACCACAGGTAGGTTGGAAATACTGTGCTCTTGCAGGAACTGCTTAATGTGGGTGTATATGGCCTCTGCGTTTGCCTGCTCTGAACAGTCGACAAAGCCCATGAACTGTTCTTGAACTTCCATTTGTTTTTTGTAACGGGCGCACACAGTCATCTCCTCTGTTTTGTAGCTGCGTGCCTAGTCAACCATTAGAGTTAAAAAGCCATTGGCCTCTACCTCCAAAATGTTTTTCTTCCCTAGCCACATTTTCTAGCCACAATGGCTATGAATTCATTTTGTGTTTCGTGGCTGATGAGATTCAGTGACGTGTGTAGCTTGGCAATAAATGCCACATCTCTTTTAGTGTGGAAATGGGACATTTTTTCTAAGAAGTTGCCCCATTTGCTGGAGGTCTCGGGCTCATCATGCCCCATGCCCTCTCATCATGCCCTGCGGCAGGTAGCCTAGTGGTTAGAGCGTCGGGCCAGTAACTGAAAGATTGCTGCATCGAATCCCCGAGCTGACCAGGTAAAAATCTCCTTATACCCCTGAACAAGACAGTTAACCCACTGTTCCCCGGTAGGCCATCATTGTAAATAAGAGTTTGTTCTTCACTGACGTGCCTAGTTAAATAAATCTAATCCCCTTTTTTGCCAATAACATAACGATGTCTGCTATAATGGATGCATATTCTCGGTTGTCATGTACTGTGTTTTTGTAGGCTGAGTTCATCTGTGCCACTACCGAGCCCACATCTTTAGACAATATTTGTATTTTGTCCCCAAGCATTTCCACAATATGTGATCGTGTCTCAATGTAATCAAGGTATACATTTTTTATTTTAAAATACAATCTCTTTTTGGGCTTAGTTGTGGTAAATTTGCTGTGTACCCCGCCTCCCAACCATCCACTCGGACAAAAATCGGCCCACCTACCCCTGCCATATATGTTGTGCAATGTGGTGTGCTTTAGAAGTTTTTGGCTGGCATTTCTCCAGTCTCACTCCGCTGTTGGGTTGTCGAGATACTGAAAGGCTTGTAACGTTAGTAGTCAGGGGTGAAGGCACGTTACTCCTTAACAAAGACAGTCTTGGGGTCATCCGGGAGGCAAGGCTGCGCTGGCCCACTGCCCTTCATCCCCAATTTAGCTAGTTTAGCTAATTTGCGCCTTATATGGGTGATTATGGGTAATGCGGGTTAGATTTTATTTTTAAATATTTTTCACAAAACAACTACAGTATATCATGCATAAAAACATAGAAACAACAGGACATTTAGTCAGGAAAATATAATTTGACAGAAATGGTAGCAGAAGGTGAATGTTGAACATTTGTTTCTTACATATCCTGATGATGCTGCGTCCAATTTGCGCAAAGAAGCTGTCGGTGGGATCGAAGCATAACCCTACCAGATATCATACACAGGCCTGCATGCGTTTACCGCATGTGACAGCAAACACGCTATAGAAACACAGGAGGGCATATAATGATTCCCGTTTGCACAGCTACAGTGACATAAAGTGCACAGCTGCACACATACAGTACCAGTCAAAAGTTTGGATACACCTACTCATTTAAGGGTTCTTCTTTATTTTTGCTATTTTCTACATTGTAGAATATTAGTGAAGACATCAAAACTATGAAATAACACATATGTAATCATGTAGTAACCAAAAAAGTGTTAAACAAATCTAAGTATATTTCACACTCTTGGCATTCTCTCAACCAGCTTCACCTGGAATGCTTTTCCAACCGTCTTGAAGGAGTTCACACATATGCTGAGCACTTGTTGGCTGCTTTTCCTTCACTCTGCGGTCCAACTCATCACAAACCATCTTAATAGGGTTGAGTTCGGGTGATTGTGAAGGCCAGGTCATCTGATGATGAACTTCATCACTCTCCTTCTTGGTCAAATAGCCCTTACACAGCCTGGAGGCGTGTTGGGTCATTGTCCTGTTGAAAAACAAATGATAGTCCCACTAAGCGCAAACCAGATGGGATGGCGTATTGCTGCAGAATGCTGTGGTAGCCATGCTGGTTAAGTGTGCATGAATTCTAAATAAATCACAGACAGTGTCACCAGCAAAGCACCCCCACACCATCACATCACCTCCTCCATGCTTCACAGTGGGGACCACACATGCGGAGATCATCCGTTCGCCTAATCTGCGTCTCACAAAGACAGCGGTTGGAACCAAAAATCACAAATTTGGACTCATCAGACCAAAGGACAGATTTCCACTGGTCTAATGTCCATTGCTTGTATTTCTTGGCCCAAGCAAGTCTCTTCTTCTTATTGGTGTCCTTTAGTAGTGATTTCTTTGCAGAAATTCGACCATGAAGGCCTGATTCATGCAGTCTCCTCTGAACAGTTGATGTTGAGATGTGTCTGTTACTTGAACTCAGTGAAGCATTTATTTGGGCTGCAAGTTCTGAGGTGCAGTTAACTCTAATGAACATGTCCTTTGCAGCAGAGGTAACTCTGGGTCTTCCTTTCCTTTGGCGGTCCTCATGAGAGCCAGTTTTCTCATAGCGCTTGATGTTTTTTGTGACTGTAGTTGATGAAACTTTCAAAGTTCTTGAAATGTTCCGCACTGACTGACCTTCATGTCTTAAAGTAATGATGGACTGTCATTTCTCTTTGCTTATTTGAGCTGTTCTTGCCATAATATGGACTTGATCTTTTACCAAATAGGGCTATCTTCTGTGTACCACCCCTACCTTGTCACAACACACCTGGCTCAAATGCATTAAGAAGGAAAGAAATTCCACAAATTAACTTGTTAATTGAAATGCATTCCAGGTGACTACCTCATGAAACTGGTTGAGAGAATGCCAAAAGTGTGCAAAGCTGTCATCAAGGCAAAGGGTGGCTATTTTGAAGGATTCCAAATATATAATATTTCTTGATTTGTTTAACACTTTTTTGGGGTTACTACATGATTCCGTATGTGTTATTTCACAGTTTTTATGTCTTCACTATTATTCTTCAATGTAGAAAATAGTAAAAATAAAGAAGAACCCTAGAATGAGTAGGTGCGTCCAAACTTTTGACTGGTACTTTATATATGGCCAAGGGAATGTTCAAGAAGGCACAACCCAACCATCTAACCCCATAATGTATTCAGTGATACAGTGAGAAGGTACATTAGTTTAATCTGGTCCCCATTGCCAGTTGACGCACCTCTGTTTGATGTACAGTCGTGGCCAAAAGTTTTGAGAATGACACAAATATTAATTTTCACAACGTCTGCTGCCTCAGTTTGTATGATGGCAATATGTATATACTCCAGAATGTTATGAAGAGTGATCAGATGAATTGCAATTAATTGCAAAGTCCCTATTTTCCATGCAAATGAACTGAATCCTCAAAAAACATTTCCACTGCATTAAAATGTAAAATGTAAATGTAAATTTCAGCTCTGCCACAACGTCATGTCAGTGATTCTCTCGTTAACACAGGTGTGAGTGTTGACGAGGACAAGGCTGGAGATCACTCTGTCATGCTGATTGAGTTTGAATAACAGACTGGAAGCTTCAAAAGGTGGGTGGTGCTTGGAATCATTGTTCTTCCTCTGTCAGTCATGGTTACCTGAAAGGAAGCACGTGCCATCATCATTGCTTTGCACAAAAAGGGCTTCACAGGCAAGTATATTGCTGCCAGTAAGATTGCACCTAAATCAACCATTTATCGGATCATCAGAGAACTTCAAGGAGAGCGGTTCAAATGTTGTGAAGAAGGCTTCAGGGCGCCCAAGAAAGTCCAGCAAGCGCCAGGACCGTCTCCTAAAGTTGATTCAGCTGCGGGATCGGGGCACCACCAGTACAGAGCTTGCTCAGGAATGGCAGCAGGCAGGTGTGAGTGCATCTGCACGCACAGTGAGGCGAAGACTTTTGGAAGATGGCCTGGTGTCAAGAAGGGCAGCAAAGAAGCCACTTCTCTCCAGGAAAAACATCAGGGACAGACTGATATTCTGCAAAAGGTACAGGGATTGGACTGCTGAGGACTGGGGTAAAGTCATTTTCTCTGATGAATCCCCTTTCCAATTGTTTGGGGCATCCGGAAAAAAGCTTGTCCAGAGAAGACAAGGTGAGCGCTACCATCAGTCCTGCGTCATGCCAACAGTAAAGCATCCTGAGACCATTCATGTGCGGGGTTGCTTCTCAGCCAAGGGAGTGGGCTCACTCACAATTTTGGCTAAGAACACAGCCATGAATAAAGAATGGTACCAACACATCCTTCGAGAGCAACTTCTCCCAACCATCCAGGAACAGTTTGGTGACGAACAATGCCTTTTCCAGCATGATGGAGCCCCTTATCGTAAAGGCAAAAGTGATAACTAAGTGGCTCGGGGAACAAAACATCGATATTTTGGGTCCATGGCCAGGAAACTCCCCAGACCTTAATCCCATTGAGAACTTGTGGTCAATCCTCAAGAGGTGGGTGGACAAACAAAAACCCACAAATTCTGACGAACTCCAAGCATTGATTATGCAAGAATGGGCTGCCATCAGTCAGGATGTGGCCCAGAAATTAATTGACCACATGCCAGGGCGGATTGCCGAGGTCTTGAAAAAGAAGGGTCAACACTGCAAATATTGACTCTTTGCATCAACTTCATGTAATTGTCAATAAAAACCTTTGACACTTATGAAATGCTTGTAATTATACTTCAGTATTCCATAGTAATATCTGAGAAAAATAACTAAAGACACTAAAGCAGCAAACTTTGTGAAAATTAATATTTGTGTCATTCTCAAAACTTTTGGCCACGACTGTACATTGTGGCTGTAGTCGGTTCCATACAGTACATTATGGGTGCGTTCGTAAATTCACTCTGGCTGTCTACTCTGATTTCAGAGCACTCTCGTCTCACTGTGCGAGAGGCAGAGCACAGAATAACTGATTAATTTACGTTCGGATCAATCCTACTCCTCGGCCAGAGCGTCTAGTTTGCGCTCGGAACGCTCCGAGAGCGAAACGCTCTGAATTTACGAACGGACAATCTGACAACGCCCTGAATTTACAAACACCCAGAGCACATTCTGGCACTCCAGATTGAAATCACGAACACACCCTATGATAATAAAACTCTGTCATGCACCAGAAGCCATCCAGATATCCACGTAGTCCATCCCCCTAACTGGGTGTTCTGAGGTTCTCCTCTCTGTTAGCGAGTCACGATCCACGCTTTTGCCTGCCTGCCATTGGCCGTCACTCACAGCCAATTAGCAGTCAGGGTCCCCTCCAGTCTATTGTTACATCACAGAGAGAGGACACAGCATCCATATAGACCAGAGCCCAGGCAGGGTCTGTTTAGGACATTATAGAACAGTCACAAATGATTTGTGTCGAATCAATATGATTGTCTATCCTCAACAATGGAGGGTAATTTCAGCTCTATACATGACATTATACAGTACATTCCTATCTTTTAAATACATCACAGGCCATTGTGATAATGGGACTGATGGAAAGGCTGGGGCTGGATGAGTATTGGCTGCACTACTGTCTAAGGTCAATGGGGCATGCTGCAATACACTAGTAGGGAAGTGCATTCTATTGATACACAATAAAAAAAAACATTGATTGCAGTGTTATCTTGATTAATGAACTGTGTGTGATGTGTATACAGTTGAAATGCAGGTACAGTAGCTTACACTGCAGGTTCTTGTGTGCAGTGTTGCTCGGATGACTCTAGAATGTAAAAAAAGAATGGCTCCTCCCAAAGTCACGACTCAACCGTGGTAGTGTGTGTGCCCCTCTGGCTTAGGCGACACTGTATATGCTCGCACACACACACACACACACACACACACACACACACACACACACACACACACACACACACACACACACACACACACACACACACACACTCCTGTCCCCTAGGGAGCAGGCACGCGTGTTGCTGTATCTGGGAACAGTACAGGCAGCACCAAGGAGAAACTCAGAATAGAGGGAGGGTAGGCGAGGGGGCAAGGAGGGGGCAGCGCTGCTGTAGAATGCTGTCACTGGAGCTCTCTGCATAGGCTCACTCCTCTTCCACTCCTCCCTCCATGTTCTGCTCCAACCTACCGTACCACACTGTCAGTCGGCTTGATACTGTTTCAGCGAGAGACCCCATCCTCCCCAGTGTGTGTGTGTGCCTTCTGATGCGGAGGTGTCGATGTAAGAAACAAACCCTTGTGAAAAACAACCACACTAGTGTGAGGTGTTAAATATAGCCTTGTGAAGACATGTTTTGATCGTTTATTTGTGCGTGTGTGTATCTCTACCCATGCATATGCTGCGTTGCAGTGTGGTGCATGAGATAGATGCGTGATGTGCTGGCTGTAGCATCCAGCAGTGGTGTGGTACGGTCTATGCTGCTCTGACGCTTTGCTGAGGAGGCTGCCTGACTGCGTACGAGGAGATGTATCTCGGTGAAGGGTGAACAGGGAAGGGGTAGGTAGGGAGGATGTGATGGCGAGAGAGAGTGAAGCAAGAGCACGTGATTGGGTGAGAGGGTGGAGATGCGCATGGCGTGCTGAGGGTGGAGCTTAGCATCAGGCAATTCCTGCTCTCTGTTTCTTTCTCTCTCCTCTGTCTCTCCTCACACTCACGGCATCCTCATTTTTCCACTCACGTCTAGTATGTTCACCTGCTCTCCCTTTCTTGTCCTTCATCCTCCTCTTTGTGGGCTATTTCAGTGGACTCTGTGTGTTCTTATGGACTATCATCCGCTTCCTCCAAACTTGGTCTGAGCAACAGGGGGGCTTTCCAGGCACCAGCACTCCCTCTCTCGGTTTTTATCCCCCTCACTGGGGGAGGGGGGGAGGACTAAGGGTGGGGGTGTATAGCACCTCCTGGGGCAGTGTGGGGGTAAGACGGAGGCGGATAGGTGTGGAGGGAGTAGGAGTGGTGAGGATGGTAATGCCGGCCCGTGGCTCTCCCTTCTTCCTGCTGCTACTGCTTCTCTGTAGGCTGTGTGTCTCAGGGGCACAGTCCTGCTTCCTCTTCTCGTCATGAGCCTGGCAGCAAGGGTCTCCTGCTCTGTGCTCAACTGCTTTGTAAGTGGCCCCTTTTTCAAATTCTCTTCTGTGTGTGTGTGTGTGTGTGTGTGTGTGTGTGTGTGTGTGTGTGTGTGTGTGTGTGTGTGTGTGTGTGTGTGTGTGTGTGTGTGTGTGTGTGTGTGTGCGCACACGCACGCAAGTTTCTATCTGTATTGTGTGTGTTTTGAACGCGCCGTGCCTCTCCCTTTCCTGCGCTGTGTGTGCGCCTTTCAGTCAGCGGGGGATGGAGGTGGGGTAGTGGTCGGCGCACCTTAGCGCTTCCCAGCTGCTAAGGAACCAATGGCGACCGTAATGAAAATACAAAATTAATTACATCCTCTTTTGATGTACAGTATGTGAGAAGGTCAATTTGTGGCTGTGAGTCTGTTGGTGTTCCGGTTCTCTCTTTTCTGTTCTAATCGAGGACAGAGCAAATTAAGATGGGTAGCGGCAGGGAGCGAGGGAGAGACAGGCCCGAAATAGACCAGACTATGGTCAGAGAAGGAACATGCATTGTGAAGAACACACTTTTTTTAATACCACAAAAATTACCAAAATAACAGACTACTCTGTCACTGACATACTGAGATCAATGAAATCTGTTTTAAATGCAACCAATGGCATAGGCCAATGAAAAGAGTGGAGACTGATCTGATCTGAATCTGAAGCCATTCTTGTGATTATTTTGATTTTTCTATTGTAAATATTTGTAGGCTTATGTAGCCAAATTGTATCTATGATCGTACGCTATCCATTTATGTTTTTTGTATGCTATTTTAATATATGAGAATTAACCAATGATATCAGGTCACACCCGGCCATGATTACAGACACTTGTGTGTCTTTTGACACTATATAAATGAGTCATCCCGCAGTGTTTGTCATTATACCCTGATGAAGACAGCTTGTCTGTCGAAACATTGGACATAAATGCTTTTGCATCTGAGCTCCTAGAGTGTGCGGCTCTACTTTATTTTTTTTAAGTGTTCCACTCCGCTAGCCAGCACCTCGCCTAAATAGGTGTGCGTTTCTTTCACCTCTAAATTACTTGAATACGCCTATGGGAAAGGTTTAAAAATATTAGTGTATTTGCATCAGTAGGCTAAGTGACTGAAATGTATCAAAAATGTATTGGAAAGTTCAGGAAAACATCAGTGAAGCTTATCAGCAGAGCCAGGGTGTACCGTGGCTGAAGTATGTGGACACCCATTCAAATTAGTGGATTTGTCTATTTCAGCCACACCTGTTGCTGACAGGTTTATAAAATCGAGCACACAGCTATGCAATCTCCATAGACAAACAGTGGTAGTAGAATGGCCTGAAGAGCTCAGTGACTTTCGGCAAGCAGGTGTCCACATATTTTTTTAAATATGCATTTTGTACATAAATAAACCGCACATGTCTATAAGCCGCAAGTGCCTACCGGTACATTGAAACAAATTAACTTTACACAGCCTTTAAACGAAACACGGCTTGTAACAAAAATAAATAGGCTTTTAAATGAAACACGGCTTGTAACAAAAATAAATAGGCTTTAACGAAACACGGCTTGTAACAAAAATTAAAAAAAATAGCAGTAAACAGTAGCCTACCAAGAAAGTCAAACTTCATTGCGGTGGCGATTGTTTTGGCTTTCAGTCGGATCTGCACAGTTGAAACACCTTGGCCGTCTGCTCTCTGTGTGTTGACCCAGTCTTCAAGCTCATTTTCTAGTTCGGGCCATCTGCTTTTCTTCTCTGAAAGCTTTTGTTGTCTTTTTGCACTGAGTCAGTTCCTCGCGCTGCTGTTTCCAACGTCTTATCATCGACTCATTAAGGCCAAGCTCCCGTGCAGCAGCTCTATTTCCTTTCCCAACAGCCAGATCGATCGCCTTCAACTTCAAAGCTGCATCATATGTATTTCTCCGTGTCTTTGCCATGATGAGGGTGACAAAATGACTACCGTAATCAGAATGATGGGAAGTTTGAGCGCGCTCGATTTACGTCACATTATGTGACGGTGCTCAGTTTTTTGGCGGCGTGAATCTTGTGAAAAAAAAAATTATCATAAATTAGCCGCGTCATTGTATAAACCGCGAGGTTCATAGCGTGGTAAAAAAGTAGCGGCTTATAGTCCGGAAATTACGGTACAGTGTATTCGGAAAGTATTCAGACCCCTTTCCCCTTTTCCACATTTTGTTACGTTACAGCCTTATATGAAAATGGATTAAATACATTTTACTCTCATCAATCTACACACAATACGCCATAATGACAAAGTGAAAACAGGTTTTTAGACATTTTTGCTAATTTATAAAAAATAAAATACAGAAATACGTTATTAATATAAATATTCAGAAACTTTGCAATGAGACTCGCATTTGAGCTCGGGTGCATCCTGTTTCCGTTGATCATCCATGAGATGTTTCTACAACTTGATTGGAACCCACCTGTGGTAAACTCAATTGGTTGCACATGATTTGGAAGGCACGCACCTGTCTGTGTAAGGTCCCACAGTTGACAGTGCATATCAGAGCAAAAACCAAGCCATGAGGTCGAATTAATTGTCAGTAGAGCTCCGAGACAGGATTGTGTCGAGGCACAGATCTGGGGAAGGGTACCAAAACATTTCTGCAGCGTTGAAGGTCCCCAAGAACACAGTGGCCTCCATCATTCTCAAATGGAAGAAGTTTGGAGCCACCAAGACTCTTCCTAGAGTTGGCCGCCCAGCCAAACTGAGCAATCAGGGGAGAAGGGCCTTGGTCACGGAGGTGACCAAGAACCCGATGGTCTCACTGACAGAGCTCCAGAGTTCCTCTGTGGAGATGGGAGAACCTTCCAGAAGGACAACCATCTCTGCAGCACTCCACCAATCAGGCCTTTATTGTAGAGTGGCCAGACAGAAGCCACTCCTCAGTAAAAGGCACATGACAGCCCTCTTGGAGTTTGCCAAAAGGCACCTAAAGACACCTAAAGATTCTCTCCTCTGATGAAACCAGGATTGAACTCTTTGGCCTGAATGCCAAGCATCACGTCTGGAGGAAACCTGGCACCATTCTTATGGTGAAGCATGGTGGTGGCAGCATCATTCTGTGGATATGTTTTTCAGTGGCAGGGACTGCGAGACTAGTCAGGATCGAGGGAAAGATGAACTGAGCAAAGTACTGAGAGATCCTTGATTAAAACCTGCTCCAGAGCGCTCAGGACTTCAGACTGGGGTGAAGTTTCACCTTCCAACAAGACAACAATCCTAAGCACACAGCCAAGGCAACTCAGGAGTAGCTTCGGGACATGTCTCTGAATGACCTTGAGTGGCCCAGCCTGTGCCTGGACTTGAACCCTATCGAATATCTCTGGAGAGCCCTGAAAATAGCTGTGCAGCAACGCTCCCCATCCAACCTGACAGCTTGAGAGGATCTGCAAAGAAGAATGGGAGAAACTCCCCAAATACAGGTGTGCCAAGCTTGTAGCGTCATACCCGAGAAGACTGGAAACTGACTGGAAACAAAGTACTGTGTAAAGGGTCTAAATACCCATGTAAATGTGATATTTTATTATTTATTTGATTTCATAAATTAGCAAACATTTCTAAAAACCTGTTTTTGCTTTGTCATTATGGGGTATAGTGTGTAGATTGAGGAGGGGAAAAAACAATTTAATCCATTTTAGAATAAGTTTGTAACGTAACAATGTGTAAAGGTCAAGGGGTCTGAATACTTTCAAATGGCACTGTATATTTTCAAATAACTTCCCCTTTTCTGGCCCGCAAATTGCTTTTAGGGCCCACCGCTGATTTTTTTTTATTGCCCATCCCTGCATTAATATTCTGTAATATAATAATCATTTCAAGAACTCATGTAGTAATTAATAAATGCATTTCTTTAGCTTCCAAAATCTTTTTTTACAATGGTGGGGAGTACTAAAATGGAGTCTGTGGCTTCAAAACAACGGCCACTGTCTGTCATCTAGTGTATATATACATAATTGAATTCTACAGGGTGTAGACAAAATGTCAACTTTGTCACACACACCTTCATGTGCAGTCATGTGGCCTGGCAGGTTGAACACGGCTGGATATATTAATTCTGTGTGGACCCCTCACTTGGCTGTGTTGTGTTTTTACTGTCAGTGATTCAGCTGAATTGGCTATTCTCATGGCTGCACCAGTCACTGTCTGTATAATTTAGTATCAAGACTCCCTTGTTACGTTTCACTTTTGAAGGAGGCTCGAAACTTAAAGTTTTTTATAATGTCCCAAGCTTGCACTAGTCTTTGCTTTTGGCACAGCTAAATAAAATAATTTCCATAGTTGAATTTCTAGCACTCATATGCTAGCTTGTCTTACATTTATTTTGGCAAACTCCAGAAAATTAATTCAAAAGCTCTTAACTGAAGTCAAATGCTCCATTCCCCCCTTCTATCTTTCATCTCTCCTCCTCTCCCTCTGACTATCATGTTTGTTTCTTCTGCAAATATATTTCCGTCAGTAAATTGAGCCATAAAAAGCAATTGTAATTGTTTCCGTAACTCAGACACCCTTATAGCCCTCTCTCCTCTCTGTGTTGGCTAAGTGAATCAGGTGGAGTGCAATTGGAGCCAAGGGCTTCTGGGGGAGGCGGTGCATCTCTTTCTCTATGCCCCTGGCCTGCATCAGCCACTCTGGCACCTGGGAGGGCTCATATATCAAGTGGCAACCTGATTGGCATGGCACCTAGGTTACTATAATAGTGGGTGAGCCCTATGAGAGCCTGGCAAACGTTTTGAAATGGGGAGGTACTGTCTCTCTGCCTCTGGCCTGTTGCTCCATCAACACTGGCACCTGGAAGGACTCGCAGATCAAGTGGCACCCTATGTGCTTTCTCCCTGTTGATCCGTGAGGTCACAGGTAGCAGAATGTCTGCATTCCCTCTGAGGTCACTGCACTCTCCCTGTAGCTGATCTGATGGATCTGCTGACAGTGCCCCATGATTTTAACATGTTTTAACAGAATAAGGGTGTTTTCACATATAGTTCTGAGCTATAGTTCGAATCAGAGTTCGATTATTTGTTACATTGTACAGTATTTTTGTTATTTGGTCCAGTTGGTTTCACATTGTCCAACAAACTAAAATGCCTAAACAAAATCACGTGTTCATGCAAGTAATTTGTTTATTGGAGGAAAATGCTCTTTGATTAACAATCAGCATAACTTGTGTTTCCCAAACGTTATTACTTTAACTTTGATCTTCAAACAACGTGCGGTAGGAAACGGCACAAATGCCACTCTAACCGCAACGTGAATAGGCTATATTCAGTAGCCTATAATACCCGGTAGGCTATAGCCCCTATCTCCCCTAATCTGCATCGGATGCGCTCATGAATGCGCTGCTACTCATAATGTGTCAGATATATCAAGTTATGGTACGCTACTGCATGCATTTAAGCAAATGCTCGCCGTCAAACAACCAAATAATAGTTCTACTGCACGCCAGTGGATATTTTATTTTGTTTGGGCCAGATTTGTTTGGTCCAGACTGCGTTCTCACCTGCAGCGAACTAGACCACCGTACGAAAAGAATCGGACCGAGACAACAATTTTTGAGCGAACCAAGGTGCGTTGTTTAGTGCGCTCCTGAGTGTGGATATTGTTCACACCAGTCCAAACGAACTGAACTAAGGGGGAAAATGAACCAAAACAATTTAGTGTGAAATTTGGTAATCAATGCACATTTCTGCCTGTGTGTGTCAGTGCTTGTGTGTACATGTACAGTCATGGCCAAAAGTTTTGAGAATGACACAAATATTAATGTTCACAAAGTTTGCTGCTTCAGTGTCTTTAGATATTTTTGTCAGATGTTACTATGGAATACTGAAGTATAATTATAAGCATTTCATAAGTGTCAAAGGCTTTTATTGACAATTACATGAAGTTGATGCAAAGAGTCAATATTTGCAGTGTTGACCCTTCTTTTTCAAGACCTCTGCAATCTGCCCTGGCATGTTATCAATTAACTTCTGGGCCACATCCTGACTGATGGCAGCCCATTCTTGCATAATCAATGCTTGGAGTTTGTCAGAATTTGTGAGTTTTTGTTTGTAAAACCCGCCTCTTGAGGATTGACCACAAGTTCTCAATGGGATTAAGGTCTGGGGAGTTTCCTGGCCATGGACCCAAAATATCAATGTTTTGTTCCCCGAGCCACGTAGTTATCACTTTTGCCTTATGGCAAGGTGCTCCATCATGCTGGAAAAGGCATTGTTCGTCACCAAACTGTTCCTGGATGGTTGGGAGAAGTTGCTCTCGGAGGATGTGTTGGTACCATTCTTTATTCATGGCTGTGTTCTTAGCCAAAATTGTGAGTGAGCCCACTCCCTTGGCTGAGAAGCAACCCCTCACATGAATGGTCTCAGGATGACACGGGACTGAGGGTAGCGCTCACCTTGTCTTCTCTGGACAAGCTTTTTTCCGGATGCCCCAAACAATCGGAAAGGGGATTCATCAGAGAAAATGACTTTACCCCAGTCCTCAGCAGTCCAATCCCTGTACCTTTTGCAGAATATCAGTCTGTCCCTGATGTTTTTCCTGGAGAGAAGTGGCTTCTGTGCTGCCCTTATTGACACCAGGCCATCCTCCAAAAGTCTTCGCCTCACTGTGCGTGCAGATGCACTTACACCTGCCTGCTGCCATTCCTGAGCAAGCTCCGTACTGGTGGTGCCCCGATCCCGCAGCTGAATCAACTTTAGGAGACGGTCCTGGCGCTTGCTGGACTTTCTTGGGCGCCCTGAAGCCTTCTTCACAACATTTGAACCGCTCTCCTTGAAGTTCTTGATGATCCGATAAATGGTTGATTTTTACTGGCAGCAATATACTTGCCTGTGAAGCCCTTTTTGTGCAAAGCAATGATGATGGCACGTGTTTCCTTTCAGGTAACCATGATTGACAGAGGAAGAACAATGATTCCAAGCACCACCCACCTTTTGAAGCTTCCAGTCTGTTATTCGAACTCAATCAGCATGACAGAGTGATCTCCAGCCTTGTCCTCGTCAACACTCACATCTGTGTTAACGAGAGAATCACTGACATGGTGTCAGCTGGTCCTTTTGTGGCAGGGCTGAAATGCAGTGGAAATGTTTTTGGGGGATTCAGTTAATTTGCATGGCAAAGAGGGACTTTGAGGGACAATTAATTGCAATTCATCTGATCACTCTTCATAACATTCTGGAGTATATGCATATTGCCATCATACAAACTGAGGCAGCAGACTGTGAAAATTCATATTTGTGTCATTCTCAAAACTTTTGGCCACGACTGTACAATGCATCAGACCCCTTGACTTTTTCCACATCTTGTTACATTGCAGCTGTATTCTAAAATTGATTCAGTAAAAAAAAGTGTCCAGGAGTGTGCAAAGCAATGGGTGGCTACTTTGAAGAATCTCAATTATAAAATCTATTTTGATTTGTTTAACACTTTTTTGGTTGCTACATGATTTCATGTGTTATTTCATAGTTTTGATGTCTTCACTATTATTCTACAATGTCGAAAATAAAGAAAAACCGTGGAATGAGTAGGTAGTGATGGTCAGATTTGCCAAATGGAGGGAAAGGGAAGGCTTTGTATGCGTTTCTGTGTGTGGACTAAAGGTGAACTAGATTTTTTGGGGCACAGGTGGCATGCTGGTAGAAATGAGGTAAGACTGATTTCAGTTTCCCTGCATTAAAATCACCAGTCACTAGGAGCACCGCCTCTGGATGTGTATTTTCTTGTTTGCTTATATATAGCTTGTTGAGTGCGGTCTTGGTGCCAGTATCGATGTGTGGTGGTCGATAGAATGCTACGAAAAATATAAATGAAAACTCTCTTGGTAAATAGTATGGTCTACAGCTTATCATGAGGTATTCTAACTAGAGGTCGACCGATTAATCGGCATGGCCGATTTCAAGTTTTCATAACAATCCGTAATCGACATTTTTACACGCCGATTATGGCCGATTACATTGCATTCCAGGAGGAAACTGCGTGGCAGGCTGACCACCTGTTACGTGAGTGCAGCAAGGAGCCAAGGTAAGTTGCTAGCTAGTATTAAACTTATCTTATAAAAAACAATCAATCTTCACATAATCACTACGGATCATTCTTACGGATCATTGGGACGCTAGCGTCTCACCTTGAGAACATCCGGTGAAATTGCAGAGTGCGAAATTCAAATTACAGAAATCGTAACATTAAACATTCATGAAAATACAAGTGTCATACATCATTTAAAAGCTTAACGTCTTGTTAATCCAGCCACGTTATCAGATTTCAAAAAGGCTTTACTGCGACAGCACGCCATGCGATTATCTGAGGACAGTGCCCCGCACACAAAAGCATTACATACATTTTCCAACCAAGCAGAGGCGTCACGAAAGTCAGAAATAGCGATAAAGTAAATCACTTACCTTTGAAGATCTTCATCTGGTTGCAATCACAAGGGTCCCAGCTACATAACAAATGGTAATTTTGTTCGATAAAGTCCTTCTTTATATCCCAAAAAAGTCAGTTTCATTGGCGCGCTAGACTCAATAATCCACCGGTTTCCCTCGTTCAAAATGCATACAAATGAATCCCGTAAGTTACCAATAAACTTCTTCCAAACATATCAAGCAACGTTCCTAATCAAACCTCAGGTACCCTAATATGTAAATAAACTGTCACGTTCCTGACCTGTTTTCTGTTGTTTGGTATGTGTTTAATTGGTCAGGGCGTGAGTTGGGGTGGGTAGTCTATGTTATGTGTTTTCTATGTTGGGTTAATGGGTTGCCTGGTATGGCTCTCAATTAGAGGCAGGTGTTTGACGTTTCCTCTGATTGAGAGCTATATTAAGGTAGGTTGTTCTCACTGTTTGTTTGTGGGTGATTGTTCCTGTGTCAGTGTATACCACATGGGACTGTTTCGTTTGTTCGTTCGTTTTAGGTAGTCTGTTCCTGTTCGTGCGTTCTTCGTCTATATGTAAGTTCATTTTGTTTCAAGTCTGTTGACTTCGTTTATTGTTTTGTAGTTTGTTCTAGTGTTCGTTAGTGTTTTCGTCTTGTTGTAAATAAATTCAGTATGTATTCATCACCCGCTGCGCCTTGGTCCGTTCATGCACCACAAGACGAACGTTACAGAATCACCCACCAACAAAGGATCAAGCAGCGGTGTAACGGGAGAGAGAGACAGCGCACGAAGGAGGAATGGACATGGGAGGATGTTTTGGACGGTAAGGGTTGCTACACATGGGAGGAGATCCTGGCTGGAAAGGATCGCCTCCCATGGGAACAGCTGGAGGCAGCTCGGAGAGCGGAGGAGACCGGAGAGAGGAACCGGCGTTATGAGGGGACGCGTCTAGCACGGAAGCCCGAGAGGCTCACCCAAAAATGTATTGGGGGGGGGGGCTAAAGGGTAGTGTGGCGAGGGCAGGTAGGAAACCTGCGCCCACTTCCCATGCTTACCGTGGAGAGCGGGAGTACGGGCAGACACCGTGTTACGCAGTAGAGCGCATGGTGTCTCCTGTACGTGTTCATAGCCCGGTGCGGGTTATTCCACCTCCCCGCACTAGCCGGGCTAGATTGAGCATTGAGCCAAGTGACATGAAGCCGGCTCTACATATCTGGCCTCCAGTACGTCTCCTCGGGCCGGTGTACATGGCACCAGCCTTACGCATGGTGTCCCCGGTTCGCCAACACAGCCCAGTGCGGGTTATTCCACCTCCCCGCACTGGACGGGCTACGGGGAGCATGCAACCAGGTAAGGTTGGGCAGGCTCAGTGCTCAAGGGAGCCAGTACGCCTGCACGGTCCGGTATATCCGGCGCCACCTTCCCGCCCCAGCCCAGTGCCACCAGTGCCTACACCACGCACCAGGCTTCCAGTGCGTCTCCAGAGCCCTGTTCCTCCTCCACGCACTCTCCCTGTGGTGCGTGTCTCCAGCCCAGTACCACCAGTTCCGGCACCACGCACCAAGCCTCCTGTGCGTCTCCAGAGCCCTGTACGCACTGTTCCTGCTCCCCGCACTCGCCCTGAGGTGCGTGCCCTCAGCCCGGTACCTCCAGTTCCGGTACCACGCACCAGGCCTATAGTGCGCATCGAGAGTCCAGTGTGCCCTGTTCCTGCTCCATGCACTAGCCTTGAGGTGCGTGTCTCCAGGCCGGTACCACCAGTTCCGGCACCACGCACCAGGCCTACTGTGCGCCTCAGCAGGTCAGAGTCGGCTGTCTGCCCAACGCCGCCTGCACTGCTCGTCTGCCCAGCACCGTCTGAGCCATCTGTCTGCCCAGCGCCGTCTGAGCCATCTGTCTGCCCAGCGCCGTCTGAGCCATCTGTCTGCCCAGCGCCGTCTGAGCCATCCGTCTGTCCAGCGCCGTCTGAGCCATCCGTCTGCCCAGCGCCTTCTGAGCCATCCGTCTGCCCAGCGCCTTCTGAGCCATCCGTCTGCCCAGCGCCTTCTGAGCCATCCGTCTGCCACGAGCCATTAGAGCCGCCCGTCTGTCCCGAGCCATTAGAGCCGTCCGTCAGTCAGGAGCCGCTAGAGCCGTCCGTCAGTCAGGAGCCGCTAGAGCCGTCCGTCAGTCAGGAGCTGCCAGAGCCGCCAGCCAGTCTTGAGCTGCCAGAGCCGCCAGCCAGTCAGGAGCTGCCAGAGCCGCCAGCCAGTCAGGAGCTGCCAGAGCCGCCAGCCAGTCAGGAGCTGCCAGAGCCGCCAGCCAGTCAGGAGCTGCCAGAGCCGCCAGCCAGTCAGGAGCTGCCAGAGCCGCCAGCCAGTCAGGAGCTGCCAGAGCCGCCAGCCAGTCAGGAGCTGCCAGAGCTGCCCTACAGTCATGAGCTGCCCTACAGTCATGAGCTGCCCTACAGTCATGAGCTGCCCTCCAGTCATGAGCTGCCCTCCAGTCATGAGCTGCCCTCCAGTCATGAGCTGCCCTACAGTCATGAGCTGCCCTTCAGTCATGAGCTGCCCTTCAGTCATGAGCTGCCCTCCAGTCATGAGCTGCCCTCCAGTCATGAGCTGCCACCCAGTCCGGAGCTGCCACCCAGTCCGGAGCTGCCACTCAGTCCGGAGCTGCCACTCAGTCCGGAGCTGCCATTAGTCCAGAGTTGTCCCTCTGTCCTAAGCTACCTCTCTGTCCGGAGCGATTTCTCTGTCCTGAGCTACCTCTCTGTCCTTAGCTACCTCTCTGTCCTGAGCTACCTCTCTGGCCTGAGCTACCTCTCTGGCCTGAGCTACCTCTCGTTCCTGAGTTGTCTCCTCTATGTAGGAGGGGCCTTAGTGAAGGTTCCTGGACCATGGTCGGGGGCGAGGGTCGCCACTCAAAGGACGCTAAGGAGGGGGACAAAGACAGTGGTGGAGTGGTGTCCTCGTCCACCGCCGGAGCCGCCACCGCGGACAGATGCCCACCCAGACCCTCCCCTTGAGTTTTAGGGGTGCGCCCGGAGTTCGCACCTTGAGGGGGGGGGTTCTGTCACGTTCCTGACCTGTTTTCTGTTGTTTGGTATGTGTTTAATTGGTCAGGGCGTGAGTTGGGGTGGGTAGTCTATGTTATGTGTTTTCTATGTTGGGTTAATGGGTTGCCTGGTATGGCTCTCAATTAGAGGCAGGTGTTTGACGTTTCCTCTGATTGAGAGCCATATTAAGGTAGGTTGTTCTCACTGTTTGTTTGTGGGTGATTGTTTCTGTGTCAGTGTATACCACATGGGACTGTTTCGTTTGTTCGTTCGTTTTAGGTAGTCTGTTCCTGTTCGTGCGTTCTTCGTCTATATGTAAGTTCATTTTGTTTCAAGTCTGTTGACTTCGTTTATTGTTTTGTAGTTTGTTCTAGTGTTCGTTAGTGTTTTCGTCTTGTTGTAAATAAATTCAGTATGTATTCATCACCCGCTGCGCCTTGGTCCGTTCATGCACCACAAGACGAACGTTACATAAACGATCAAATTTAAGACGGCAAATACCGGAGACCACTCACCGGAACGCGCAACAAACACTACAGCGAAAATGGGAGCCACTTGCAAATGTGCATGTGTCAGCATATGGTCTCACAAGGGGTCTGAGGATCTCATCTCGGTACCTAATGGCAGTCAGGCTACCTCTGGCGAGCACATGGAGGGCTGTGCGGCCCCACAAAGAAATGCCACCCCACACCATGACTGACCCACCGCCAAACCGGTCATGCTGGAGGATGTTGCAGGCAGCAGAACGTTCTCCACGGCGTCTCCAGACTCTGTCACGTCTGTCACATGTGCTCATGTGCTCAGTGTGAACCTGCTTTCATCTGTGAAGAGCACAGGGCGCCAGTGGCGAATTTGCCAATCTTGGTGTTCTCTGGCAAATGCCAAACGTCCTGCACGGTGTTGGGCTGTAAGCACAACCCCCACCTGTGGACGTCGGGCCCTCATACCACCCTCATGGAGTCTGTTTCTGACCGTTTGAGCAGACACATGCACATTTGTGGCCTGCTGGAGGTCATTTTGCAGGGCTCTGGCAGTGCTCCTCCTTGCACAAAGGCGGAGGTAGCGGTCCTGCTGCTGGGTTGTTGCCCTCCTACGGCCTCCTCCACGTCTCCTGATGTACTGGCCTGTCTCCCGGTAGCGCCTCCATGCTCTGGACACTACGCTGACAGACACAGCAAACCTTCTTGCCACAGCTCGCATTGATGTGCCATCCTGGATGAGCTGCACTACCTGAGCCACTTGTGTGGGTTGTAGACTCCGTCTCATGCTACCACTAGAGTGAAAGCACCGCCAGCATTCAAAAGTGACCAAAACATCAGCCAGGAAGCATAGGAACTGAGAAGTGGTCTGTGGTCACCACCTGCAGAACCACTCCTTTATTGGGGGTGTCTTGCTAATTGCCTATAATTTCCACCTTTTGTCTATTCCATTTGCACAACAGCATGTGAAATTTATTGTCAATCAGTGTTGCTTCCTAAGTGGACAGTTTGATTTCACAGAAGTGTGATTGACTTGGAGTTACATTGTGTTGTTTAAGTGTTCCCTTTATTTTTTTGAGCAGTGTATATTTAAATCGTCCGCTTTTTTTGGTCCTCCAATAATCGGTATCGGCGTTGGAAAATCATAATCGGTCGACCTCTAGTTCTATCTCAGGAGAGCAGAACCTCGAGACAATAATATTAGAGATTGCGCACCAGCGGTTGTTAACAAATAGATACACACCTCCCCCATTGAGTTTAACCAACGCTGCCGTTCTGTTCTGCCGATGCATAGAAAAACCAGTCAGAAAAAGGCATAGAAAAATCAGTGTCCTTCAGCCACGACTTCAGCCACGACAGTTTGTTTGTTCTCAAGTGACTGTACGTTCGCCAATAGAACGGGGGATGGGTAGTTTTGTCAGGGTGCCCGCAGGGCGGCCTCTCTTATGCCCCCCCCCCCCGAGTACATCGCTCTGTTTCTCTAGTCAATCTTTTTCCCTTTTTTTAACCCTTGCAATCCTGTTGGAGATGTGCCTGTGACTAGACCTAGTGCTTTAGTTAGTATTGGGTGAAGTGGTGGACATTGAAGGCCATGTGCATAGTGGATGTTTCTTCCTCGGTGCTTGTGAGCAGAGCTCTACTGTTGCACTGGAACAGGCTGGATGGGCCTGTACTGTAGTCACTTGTCATATAACCTTCAAAACCCAGAGGATGTCCATCTCATAGAGATAGATACAGTGTCTCTCTTTTTATAAAATGCAGTACAGAACACTCACAGTACTAATACAGGGGTTCTGTAAATTATCCAGAGAATTATAGTCCAGGCACAAATCCCTAGTCAGATTAGGTGAATAGCATCGGTCTAACGATGAGTAACGAGGAAGAATGGGTGAGAAATTAGGAATGGGATTTATCTTGGAAAAAGGGTGATTTTCATTTCCATAGCAACCAGACTCAGTCAGACTTATTCATGATTGAAGTAAATGTTCATATGCCGCCTTTCCTTTGTCTTTCTGTGTCTGAATACCTCCAGTCACCCAACTCTTTTCTATTCTTCATGTTCCCTCTCTTTTTCTCCTTCAGCAGTCTATCACATTCATTTTCTATCTATACTTACAGTACAGTATTCCCTGGAAAGGGAGTCTGTCACTCGACTCGCGGAGCTTTTTACAAAACGCCATTGTTTTTAGTTAATTAAAAAGACCAGCTGTAACAACCCCATTCACTACTAGTGGCCTTAAGCTGAACTGTGTCAGAGGCTGAGCACTGAGGAGCCCCTCAGAAGAACAGATTTACAGTATCACAGCTGAGGAAGATAAGGTGAAAAAATAAGTAATTGTTATAATAAGCCCAGATATGATGTGTTGGGACTGGGGAGGATGGAAAAGGGAAAGAGGGAAGGAGAGGTGGATGGAAAAAGAGAGCTGAGACGTTAAGCTGCAGTGTGTTCTCGTGTTCTTTTTTCTGACTCTGTGATTGTTAGAGGGGGGAAGGGGGCGCAGGCAGGCAGGCTTTCAGAACAGCAGTGACGAAGCAAAAACGCGTAGTTGGCTTGTCTGTCGCAGCAGCACAGCTCGGGCTGTTCTCTAGCTTCCTGGCTTCGCCTGCAGGGACAGAGTAGAACGTTTCTCTCTCCCTGCCTCACTCTCTCTCTCTCTCTGCCTGCCTCGCGCTCTCTCGCTCTCTGTCCTTTCTGCCCTTTCTTTCTGTCCTCTCTGTCTGTCTGTCTTATTTTATCTGGAAGTGGACTACCATCAAATGGATGGGGCGGGAGAGAGACTAATAAGAAATACATTGGCAGACTTTTGTTTACCTCCTGCGTCAAGCTGCCAAGTGTTTTTTTTTCTTCTCTTTTTGCTATTCTGAAGCTCTGCTATGACCTGTTTGAGGTCATCAGGAGTTCAGCTGGGTGTCTGCAGGTCGCTTCATCTGCACTGTATTAATGGAAGACTTGACAGGTGAAAATATGATGGAAGCTCATCATTAGGCTGGCTTTGACCTGGTCTGTTCTTTCAGATCAGTGCACGGAAATTAAGGAGAGGAGATGCGGAGAGGACAAGATGATTGAAAAAGAGCGCAGTTGCTTGTACCACAATCTGCTCTGAATAATCTGAGCCTCTGACTTTCCTGTGCCCACCCTCTGTCTGCCAGCCTCTCAGCGCTCTCCCTCCTATTGCTTCTGCTCTCTTTCTTTCCTTTGTCTCTGCTCCTAGTCCTCAAAGTCCTATTTAACGCCTTTTAACCAGGGTTTCTGTCGGGGTCTGGGCCTGCAAGGAACAGTATTTTGAAGCTCTGCCTCTCCTGGCTCTCTGCATTCTTAATTTGGAAAGTGTGGCTCGTCCGTTAAGCCGTTGAGCATCAAAACACCAAGCGACAAATTAAAACCCTTGTCTGCATCTAAAATGGCACCTTATTCCCTGATAGCCCTGGTCAAAATTAGTGCACAACAGGGGAAAGGGTTCCATCTCGGACTCACCCCCAGGTTTGTTAGTGGCAGTGTCTGGACTGGACTCAAATTCTGTTATGCACTGTGATGGGTTTATAGTGTAATATTAATTAAAGGGTAGGAAGCAGGAGTTTTTACTCACCAAAGTAATAACACAGTGTGGTCAAAGCCTTATAACTTAGTTGTAGTCATTTCTGGTTACCTATAACTCCAAAAATAGTTATGTTTTGGGTTTTTGAAATATTTATTAACTTATATTCGGATATCTTTGGAACTACCAACGATGCACTAAAGTCAACGTCATTCAGAGAACCTACTCCGTGCAGTTGCAAACCATAGTCTGGCTTTTTTTATGGCGGTTTTGGAGCAGTGGCTTCTTCCTTGCTGAGCGGCCTTTCAGGTTATGTCGATATAGGACTTGTTTTACTGTGGATATAGATACTTTTGTAGCTGTTTCCTCCAGCATCTTCACAAGGTCCTTTGCTGTTGTTCTGGGATTGATTTGCACTTTTCGCCTCAAAGTACATTCATCTCTAGGAGACAGAACACGTCTCCTTCCTGAGCGGTATAATGGCTGCGTGGTCCCAATGTGTTTATACTTGCGTACTATTGTTTGTACAGATGAAAGTGGTACCTTCAGGCGTGTCACGTTCCTGACCTGTTTTCCTTTGTCATGTATTTGTTTTAGTTGGTCAGGGCGTGAGTTGGGTGGGTTGGTCTAGGTTTGATTTTCTATGTTGGGATTTTGTGTTCGGCCTGGTATGATTCTCAATCAGAGACAGCTGTGAATCGTTGTCCCTGATTGAGAATCATACAAAGGCAGCCAGGGTTTCACTTGTGTTTTGTGGGTGTTTGTTCCTGTGTCAGTGTTTGGGCCACACAGGACTGTTTCAGGTTAGTCACGTTTGTTGGTTGTTGTATTTTGTAGTGTTTGTTGTTTTCCCATTAAAATATGAATACTTACCAATCCGCATCTTGGTCCGATCCATGCTCCTCCTCGTCTGAGGAGGAGAACGACTACGACAGCCGTTACAAGGCGTTTGGAAATTGCTCCCAAGGATGAACCAGACTTGTGGAGGTCTACAATTTTTTTTCTGAGGTCTTATCTGATTTCTTTAGATTTTCCCATGATGTCAAGCAAAGAAATACATCCACAGGTACACCTCCAATTGACTCAAATTATGTCAGTAAGCCTATCAGAAGCTTCTAAAGCCATGATCTCATTTTCTGGTATTTTCCAAGCTGTTTAAAGGCACAGTCAACTTAGTGTATGTAAACTTCTGACCCACTGGAATTGTGATACAGTGAGTTATAAGTGAAATAATCTGTCTGTAAACAATTGCTGGGAAAATGACTTGTGTCATGCACAAAGTAGATGTCCTAACCGACTTGCCAAAACTATAGTTTGTTAACAAGAAATTTGTGGAGTGGTTGAAAAACAAGTTTTAATGACTCCAACCTAAGTGTATGTAAATTTCCGACTTCAACTGTATGTACTGAGAGATCCTTGATTAAAACCTGCTCCAGAGCGCTAAGGACCTCAGACTGGGGGCGAAGGTTCACCCTCCAACATGACAACGACCCTAAGCACATAGCCAAGACAATGCAGGAGTTGCTTCGGGACAAGTCTCTGAATGTCCGTGAGTGGCCCAGCCAGAGCCCGGACTTGAATATCGAGAGACCTGAAAATAGTTGTGCAGCAACTAACTTGATAGAGCTTGAGAGGATCTTCAGAGATAAATGGGAGAAACTCTACAAATACAGGTGTGCCAAGCTTGTAGCGTCATACCCAAGACTCAAGGCTGTAATCACTGTCAAAGGTGCTTCAACAAAGTACTGATTAAAGGGACCGAATACTTATGTAAGTGTCATATTTCAGTTTTACATTTTTTATAAATGTTCAAAAATGTAAGAAGAAAAAAAATGTTTTTGCTTATTCATTGTGGGATATTGTGTGTAGATTGAGGGGGGGGGAAACTGTTTAATCAATTTTAGAATAAGGCTGTAACATAACAACATTTGGAAAATGTTAAGGGGTCTGAATACTTTCCGAATGTAGTGTATGTATGTGCAGTACCAGTAAAAAAAATGTTTTACTCTTTTTTACATTGTATAATAATAGTGAAGACATCAAAACTATGAAATGACACATATGGAATCATGTAATAACCCAAAAAGTGTTTAACAAATCAAAATATATTTTATATTTCAGAACCTTGAAGTAACTACCCTTTGCTTTGATGATAGCTTTGCACACTCTTGGCATTCTATCAACCAGCTTCATGAGGTAGTCACCTGGAATGCATTTTAATTAACAGATGTGCCTTGTTTAAAGTTCATTTGTGGAATTTCTTTCCTTTTTAATGCGTTTGATCCAATCAGATGTGTGGTGACAAGGTAGGGATGGTACACAAAAGATAGCTCTATTTGGTAAAAGACCAAGTCCATATTATGGCAAGAACAGCTCAAATAAGCAAAGAGAAATGACAGTCCATCATTACTTTAAGACATGAAGGTCAGTCAATACGGAAAATATCAAGAACTTTGAAGGTAGTCACAAAAACCATCAAGCGCTATGATGAAACTGGGTCTCATGAAGACTGCCACAGGAAAGGAAGACCCATAGTTACCTCTGCTGCTGAGGAGAAGTTCGTTAGAGTTAACTGCACTTCAGGTTGCAGCCCAAATAAATGCTTCACAGATTTTAAGTAACAGACACATCTCAACATCAACTGTTCAGAGGAGACTTTACAACATTAACAATGTCTACACTGTATTTCTGATTAATTTGATGTTATTTTAATAGACAAAAAAATGTGCTTTTCTTTCAAAAACAAGGAAATTTCAAAGTGACACCAAACTTTTGAACTGTAGTGTAGTGCGGGAACTCCTTCAAGACTGTTGGAAAAGCATTCCAGATGAAGCTGGTTGAGAGAATGCCAAGAGTGTGCAAAGCTGTCATCAAGCCAATGGGTGACTACTTTGAAGAATCTCAAATATAAAATATATTTTGATTTGTTTAACACTGTAATGTATCAGCTAATTACATTAACCTCACACGCCACATCATCCTTGATTTGGTAAACTGTTAGAAGCGTAAGACAGACAACTGAAAGTGTAAGAAAGACACCTGAAAGTGTGAGAACAACAATGAAGTACTTTTCTATTCTAAATGTGTCTACAAGCTTCACGTGCGTAGATCTACATGTGCTTGAGTGGAGTCTGATTTTTCTTTTTGCAACACACACCTTTTGTAACATGATACCTCGCCGGTCCAGACTCCCAAATAGTTTCAAGTTTAAAGGTTATTCGCCACGTGCATAGGATACAACCTGTGTAAAACAGTACAGTGAAATTCTTACATTTAGAGCTCGTTCCCAACAATGCAGTGAATAATAATATAGATAATAATAGAAAATAGACAAAAAAATGTAAGTATGAATTAAAACCACACATGCAAGTACAGTGGCAAGAAAAAGTATGTGAATTACATGGATTTCTGCATAAATTAGTCATCAAATTTGATCTGATCTTCATCTAAGTCACAACAATATACAAACAGTGTGCTTAAACTAATAACACACAAATGATTGTATTTCTATTGTTTATATTGAATGCATCATTTAAACATTCACAGTGTAGGTTGGAAAAAGTATGTGAACTCCTAGGCTAATGACTTCTCCAAAAGCTAACTGGAGTCAGGAGTCAGCTAACCTGGAGTCCAATCAATGAGATGAGATTGGAGATGTTGGTTAGAGCTGCCTTGCCCTAAAAAAACACTCACATCATTTGAGTTTGCTATTCACAAGAAGCATTGCCTGATGTGAACCATGCGTCAAACAAAAGAGATCTCAGAAGACCTAAGATTTAGAATTGTTTACTTGCATAAAGCTGGAAAGGGTTACAAAAGTATCTCTAATAGCCTTGATGTTCATCAGTCCACGGTAAGAGAAATTGTCTATAAATTGAGAAAGTTCAGCACTGTTGCTACTCTCCCTAGGAGTGGCCCTTCTGCAAAGATGACTGCAAGAGCACATCGCAGAATGCTCAATGAGGTTAAGAAGAATCCTAGAGTGTCAGCTAAAGACTTACAGAAATCTCTGGAACATGCCAACAACTCTGTTGACAAGTCTACGATACGTAAAAAAACACTAAACAAGAATGGTTTTCATGAGAGGACACCACAGAAGAAGCCAATGCAAGTTTGCAAAAGTGCACATGGATATTCCACAGCGCTACTGGCAAAATATTCTGTGGACAGATGAAACTACAGTTGAGTTGTTTGGAAGGAACACACAAACACTATGTGTGGAGAAAAAAAGGCAAAGCACACCAACATCAAAACCTCATCCCTACTGTAAAGTATGGTGGAGGGAGCATCATGGTTTGGGGCTGCTTTGCTGCCTCAGGGCCTGGACAGCTTGCTATCATCGACGGAAAAATGAATTCCCAAGTTTATCAAGACATTTTGCAGGAGAATGTTAGGCTATCTGTCCGCCAATTGAAGTTCAACAGAAGTTGGGTGATGCAACAGGACAACGACCCAAAACACAGAAGTAAATTAACAACAGAATGGCTTCAAAAGAAGAAAATAGACCTTCTGGAGTGGCCCAGTCAGATTCCTGACCTCAACCCGATTGAGATGCTGTGGCAGGACCTCAAGAGAGCAGTTCACACCAGACATCCCAGGAATATTGCTGAACTGAAGCAGTTTTGTAAAGAGGAATGGTCCAACATTTGCCCTGACCGTTGTGCAGGTCTGATCTGCAACTACAGAACACAGGCTACACTAAATGAACTAGTGTAGCCCACAGCCATATGGTATAGCCAGATCAGGACCTAACATAAGGACAACTCAGAGTATACTATTATTTTCTTCTGAAATAGACTACATTTTCTTCACATTATGTTTCTTTAGACCTGTCTAAAATAAATCATGGATTTATTGTGAAGGTGTAGGCTCCATTACATGGATTTATTAGACTTTTTAAAAAGTAGATGTTCAGTGGCTTGTCGGCTATGTGTGGAAGCCAGGAGATGCTAAATGTGTTTATGCTAATTAACAGTCAATAACCGTAACGCCGACAGTTTTATTATTTCTTTTTTTTACCCCTTTTTCTCCCCAATTTCATGGTATCCAATTGGTAGATACAGTCTTGTCCCATCGCTGCAACTCCTGTACGGACATTGGAGAGGCGAAGGTCGAGAGTCGTGCATCCTCCGAAACACAAGCCGCCAAGCCACACTGGTTCTTGACACAATGCTCGCTTAACCCGGAAGCTAGCCGCACCAATGTGTCGGAGGAAACACCGTACACCTGGTGACCCTGTCAGCGTGCATATACATGGCCCGCCTCAAAGGGGTGGCTAGAGCACGATGGGACAAGGACATCCCGGCCGTCCAAACCCTCCCCTAACCCTGACAACGCTGGGCCAATTGTGCGCCGCCTCATGGATCTCCCGGTTGTGGCCGGCTGTGACACAGCCTGGGATCGAACCAGGATCTGTAGTAACACAGCTAGCACTGCGATGCAGTGCATTAGACCGCTGCACCACTCGGGAGGCCCTGATACTGACAAGTTTACTTGACAATCACCAGCTGATAAAATTTCGTGACCGCCACAGCCCTAGCCGCAGTGTAAGTGATGAGTCAAGAGTTAGTGCAAAAAGCATCTATGCAGATGGTCGGGGTAGCTAGGTCCTGGATGGCAAGGAGCTCGGCTGGGGCCGTACACACTACCCTCTGTAGCGCCTTGCGGTCAGATGCCAAGTAGTTGCCATACCAAGCGGTGATGCAGCCAGTCAAGATGCTCTCAATGGTGCAGTTGTAGAACCTTTTGAGGGAATAGGTGTTGTCGTGCCTTCTTCATGACTGTGTTGGTATGTGTGGATAATGATAATTCCTTAGTGATGTGGAAACTGAGGAACTTGAAGCTTTCGACCTGCTCGACTACAGCCCTATCGATGTGGATGTGGGCATGCTCGGCCCTCTATTTCCTGTAGTCCACAATCAGCTCCTTTGTCTTGCTGACGTTGAGGGAGAGGTTGTTGTTGTCCTGGCACCACGCTGCCAGGTCACTAACCTCCTCCCTATAGTCATCGTCGTCGGTGATCAGGCAAACCATCATCGTATCGTCAGCAAACGTAATGCTAATGTTGAAGTCATGTGCGGCAACGCAGTCGTGGGTGAACAGGGAGTACAGGAGGAGACTAAGCACACACCCCTGAGGGGCCCCCGTGTTGAAGGTAACCATGGCTGATGTGTTGTTGCCTGCCCTCATCACCTGGTGGCGGCCTGTCAGGAAGCCCAGGATCCAGTTGTAGAGGGAGGTGTTCAGTCCCAGGGTCCTGAGCTTAGTGATGAACTTGGAGGGCACTATGGTGTTGACAGCTGAACTATAGTGAATGAGCAGCATTCTCACGTAAGTGTTACTCTTGTCCAGGTGGGAGAGGGCAGTGTAGATATAGATATTGTTGTTTAGCCACAACTCAGAGAAACATAGGATATTACAGTTCTTCAGGTCCCGTTGATGGGATAGTCTTGATGGCTGCAGCTGCACTCAACCTGCTCCAAGACACACTCTCCACCATTTTGCCTTCTAGCCAACTCCCAATCACACATTTCGCTTCCATCCTCAGTCTATCCACCCCACACTTCTTGGCTCAGTTAGTGGCCAGACTGGCTTTGTTGTGTTGCCTCGCTGTTGCAAGGCACAGATGGCAGAAAGAAAAACCACCAGGGAAATGCCAACATCTAGGCCCGAGTGCTCTCTTTCTCTCTCTTTATGCCTTAGGCAAAATGAAACATTTCAGAGAATGAGATGCAGTCAATTTACAATTGAAATGATAATTGAGTCGTGCTATAATTTTCTGGCTATTGTTAGAGAATGTCTGAGCCAAGGTTGTCAGGGTTGCAGTAACTCTTTGAGACTCTTTTGAGGAACTGGGCTGACCCTCGGCCTATGGCTACTGCCAAGGCAGATACGTCTGTCGGAGTTACTCGGATTGGGTGGGGAACACATATGTCAGCACTCCAGTTTAAATGTTAATGCTCACGCTTCCTATGCTGCACCTCACATTCCCGTGCCATCCTCAAACCAAAGTCAAGGGAGAACCTATTTTTTCCTCCTCTGTTTACACATGTCAAATCAATGTGACAGGTGTTGACACCTAGTGCCTGTCATCCCCTCTGTTTCTTGTAGTTGTTTGAAGTGGACAGGTTCAGTTTGATGGCACAGGATAGGTGAAAAACAAAATGATTTGATGAACAGAATTGAAAACGAAAGTGATATATACTGTTCAGGAACAGAATCGTTATTTTTAAAAGCATGGGAATCGGTTAATAGCATTTCTTTATGTTCCAGGCATTTTTTTTCAGGCCCACAAAAATCACAATAAAGCACCTATGCAAAGCCCTCACTTTGTCACTCAAATGTATTCCAGTGTCTGCCTGCCAGCGGGTGTGTGTGTAGGCTACCTGCCCTTCCCCTCTGAAGCATAGCTGTAGCCTGACGTTACAAGCATGATTCAGAAGTTAGTGAGAGATGTTTAAAAGAATAGATTCACTTTTTCAATGTTAGTTAAGGATACTATGTTATCACGTTTCGCATTGGATTTATTAACTACAAAAATTTGTTTTTTAATTTTAGTGCTGCTCTTCACGCACACGCTTGTTAGCTAGCTAGCTAGAACTCAGAATTTCAAATACATTCAAAGTTCCTCCATAGAAGCCGCTCCTCCGTAAGTATAATTCTGTGGGCCTAATTCAGATAATGCATTTCATAACAAGATGGCTAGCGCTTCAAGGAAAGCTTCCTCCATTCTCTCTCGCTCTCTCCTCGCCTACAAAATTTCAGTTGCATCTCGCGCCCTACACTGACTGGCAGGACAATGACGCGTGTGTTTGTCTTTCATTATGATTAAACCATGCTGTTTACGCCAAAATAAAATCTGCTTTTAACAACTTTCCTATACAAATTAAATTGCTTAAACCGCCCCATGGCAAGCTGCTCTATCAGCACTGATTGGTGAAGTGAATTTAATGTTGAGCTAAATGTAAAATAAAATATATATTTCAGAGGTTTAAAAACCTGTACTTTTTGGGGGTTTTAACCAGCTTCCCACTTTCACATGGCTGATAATGATGTAGGCTTAGTGGGCATGTCCCAGGGGATGTAGCCCCATGATAGTACTGACATTTGATTCTCGTCTGATATGAGGCACATGCCAGCATGCAGTACATTGAGTAAAGACCTCGTGTTGCTGTGTTTGGTCTGTCTGTGGTGCTGTAGACCCCGCAGAGGGCCCTCTCATCTTGACCCATGTGTCTGAGCCAAGGCAGTGGATGGATGGAGGGAGGGAGGGAGCTGGGCACCTGCTGCTGGGGAGACAGCCGGGATGGAGGGAGGAGGGAGGGAGGGAAGAGGGGATTATATCTGTATCCTCCTGCTGCTTCCCCTGTTTCTCCTCAGTGGAAGGAGACTGGGAAATAGCATAGTGAGCATTATTGCTTGATGCTTCAGTTTCCAAGCTAGTTTTTTATCTAGGATGTGCCTTATCTTTTCCCAAAGGAGTTAAACAGTTGACACGCATCTAATAATCTATATTGAAATTGTTAGTTGGTCCTCAAAGAATTGTTTTTTAACAAGTGTAAAAGCTTGTTTGTTTCTTCCCTCTGAGGTATCAATCAGGGTCTTGAAAAATGTAATTCATAATTTCCTCATAAATGGCCCAGTACAAGACTCAAGTGGTACTGTGGTGTAGCATATGGCCTATAGTTGTAGAATAAGATTAGGTATTGCTGAATTAGGGCATATATGTAGATTGCTGTGTAAGCAAATATTAAAAAAGACTTGCCCTAGAGAGGGTTGCACACGGTAGAGTACGCTTGTGTTTTTGTTCTAGTCTTTTTAAGAGTAACATTTTCAAAGGGAAAGATTTCCCTAGAAATGTGCATTTGTGCAATAAGACCTGTAGTCATAGACATTGGTTTTTCGACTCCTGCTCATTTGAAGGTATTATCTGAAATATGCAAATCACATGATAATTGTTGAAACCCCAAATCCTTTGTCTAATTGGTTGCATCTTTTACGAAGCTCTGAGATTGTCAAGACTCAGCTGCTTCCCTGCTTTCAAGGTCACGGTCTCTTCCCTTTGACTCCCCCAGTCTCCTCACTGTTCCCTCACAATCCCAGCCATCTGCCATGCTGTCCCATCTGTGGGCCGCAGTCCCACCTCCAATAAGCCGTCTAAGCAACTTATCTACAGTCTGTAGGGAATAAGTACACTATATATACAAAGGTATGTGGACACCCCTATTTCAGCCACACCCGTTGCAGACACGTGTATGAAATCTAGCACACAGCCATGCAATCTCCACAAACAAATATTGGCAGTAGAATGGCCTTAATGAAGAGCTCAGTGACTTTAAACTGGCCCCGTCATAGGATGCCACCTTTCCAACAAGTCACTTAGTCAAATTTCTGCCCTGCTACATCTGCGACGGTCAACTGTAAGTGCTGTTATTGTGAAGTGGGAACATCTAGGGGCAATAACAGCCCAGCCACGAAGTGGTAAGCCACACAGGCTCACAGAACGGGAACACTGAAGCGCGTAGCGCGTAAAAGTCCTCGGTTGCAACACTCACTACCGAGTTCCAAACTGCCTCTGGAAGAAATGTCAGCACAAGAACTGTTCGTCGGGAGCTTCATGAAATGGGTTTCCATGGCCAAGCAGCCGCACACAAGCCTAAGATCACCATGCGCAATGCCAAGTGTCGGCTGGAGTGGTGTAAAGCTCACCGCCATTGGACTCTGGAGCAGTGGAAACACATTCTCTGGAGTGATGAATCACGCTTCACCATCTAACAGGCCAATGTACGAATCTGGGTTTGGTGGATGCCAGGAGAACACTTCCTGCCCGAGTGCATAGTGCTGTAAAGTGTGGTGGACGAGGAATGGTTCGGTCTAGCCCCTTAGTTCCAGTGAGGGGAAATCTTAACGCTACAGCATACAATGACATTCTAGACGATTCTGTACTTCACTTCATGGCAACAGTTTGGAGAAGGCCATTTCCTGTTTCGGCATGACAATGCCCCGGTGCACAAAGTGAAGTCCGTACAGAAATGGTTTGTTGATCGGTGTGGAAGAACTTGACTGGCCTGCACAGAGCTCTGTCCTCAACCCCATCTAACACCTTTGGGATGAATTGGAATGCCGACTGAGAGCCAGGCCTATTCGCCCAACATCAGGGCCCGACCTCACTAATGCGCTTCTGACTGAATGGAAGCAAATCCCCGCAGTAATGTTCCAACATCTAGTGGAAAGCCTTCCCAGAAGAGTGGAGGCTGTTGAAGCACCAATTAATGCCAATGATTCTGGAATTATCTGTTTTACGAGCAGGTGTCCACATACTTTTGGTCATGTAGTGTATGATAATTCAATAAAAAAAACGTTATTAATCTCTGAGGGACAATTATTACTAGCAGGCATATGTACAGATACAAGATGACAACAACTTAATGAATACATCAAGCAAGACTGTGCAATGTACATTAGACAAACAGCAATACAGTGCTATAGACTAGTCCATATACAATGCCTTCAGAAAGTAA
Source organism: Salvelinus namaycush (assembly GCF_016432855.1). Taxonomy (NCBI): domain Eukaryota; kingdom Metazoa; phylum Chordata; class Actinopteri; order Salmoniformes; family Salmonidae; genus Salvelinus; species Salvelinus namaycush. Next base: position 55,480,116 of record NC_052309.1, read on the forward strand.
CCCCTTAACTTATTCCACATTTTGGATAAAATTGTTGTAGTGTTTCTCACCTATCTACACACAATTCCCCATAATGACAAAGTGAAAACATATTTTTAGAAATATTAGCACATACAGTTGAAGTCGAAAGTGTACATACACTTAGGTTGGAGTCATTAAAACTCATTTTTCAACCACTCCACAAATTTCTTGATAACAAACTATAGTTTTGGCAAGTCGGTTAGGACATCTACTTTGTGCATGAGACAAGTCATTTTCCCAAGATTATTTCACTTGTAATTCACTGTATCACAATTCCAGTGGGTCAGAAGTTTACATACACTAAGTTGACTGTGCCTTTAAACAGCTTGGAAAATTCCAGAGAACGATGTCATGGCTTTAAAAGCTTCTGATAGGCTAATTGACATAATTTGAGTCAATTGGAGTTGTACCTGTGGATGTATTTCAAGGCTTACCTTCAAACTCAGTGCCTCTTTGCTTGACATCATGGGAAAATCAAAAGAAATCAGCCAAGACCTCAGAAAAAAATTTGTAGACCTCCACAAGTCTGGTTCATCCATGGGAGGAATTTCCAATTGCCTGAAGGTACCACGTTCATCTGTGCAAACAATAGTACACAAGTATAAACACCATGGTACCACGCAGCCGTCATACCGCTCAGGAAGGAGACACGTTCTGTCTCCTAGAGATGAACGTGCTTTGGTGGGAAAAGTGCAGATTAATCCCAGAACAACTGCAAAGGACCTTGTGAAGATGCTGGAGGAAACAGGTACAAAAGCATCTATAGTAAACACAGTAAAATGAGTCCTATATCGACCATAACCTGAAAGGCCGCTCAGCAAGGAAGAAGCCACTGCTCCAAAACCGCCATAAAAAAGCCAGACTACGGTTTGCAACTGCACATGAGGACAAAGATCGTACTTTTTGGAGAAATGTCCTCTGGTCTGATGAAACAAAAATAGAACTGTTTGGCCATAATGACCATCGTTATGTTTGGAGGGAAAAGGGGGAGGCTTGCAAGCCGAAGAACACCATCCCAACCGTGAAACACGGGGGTGGCAGCATCATGTTGTGGGGGTGCTTTGCTGCAGGATTGTCTGGTGCACTTCACAAAATGGATGGCATCATGAGGGAGGAAAATGATATAGATATATATGATATAGATATATATGATGATATAGATATATAGAAGCAACATCTCAAGACATCAGTCAGGAAGTTAAAGCTTGGTTGCAAATGGGTCTTCCAAATGGACAATGACCCCAAGCATACTTCCAAAGTTGTGGCAAAATGGCTTAAGGACAACAAATTCAAGGTATTGGGGTAGAACTGAAAAAGTGTGTGCGAGCAAGGAGGCCTACAAACCTGACTCAGTTACACCAGTCTGTCAGAAGGAATGGGCCAAAATTCACCCAACTTATTGTGGGAAGCTTGTGGAAGGCTATCTGAAACGTTTGACCCAAGTTAAACAATTTAAAGACAATGCTATCGATTACTAATTGAGTGTATGTAAACTTCTGACCCTCTGGGAATGTGATGAAAGAAATACAAGCTGAAATAAATCATTCTCTTAACTATTATTCTGACATTTCACATTCTTAAAATAAAGTGTTGATCCTAACTGACCTAAGACAGGGCATTTTTACTAGGATTAAATGTCAGGAATTGTGAAAAACTGAGTTTAAATGTATTTGGCTAAGGTGTATGTAAACTTCCGACTTCAACTGTATGTTGTTCTTGCTGTGTAGGGCTACAGCTGGGTTGACTGCTGTGGCTGCAGTGCTGTCTGCCACAGTCTGCCACGGGCACATGCCGTCTCGCTGGCTGGGGAGGAGGCACAGACATAAACAGCAGCTGTCTAGGGGACACTCTCTGTCATGTCCTCCCCCAAAAAACACAGGTCACTTATAATAATAAATAATTGCCTGACTGAAAGTTCCAACTTCAAACTGACCTGTGAGAACTCCCTTTTTCAGAGAAGTGAGTGTTGTATGGTGTTTGACGCCGGCTCTTTGCAGGCAATGTTAATGGCAGCTCTTGTCTACCATTTCAGAAAAACAGGACAGTGCCCCTGTAGGCTCCTGTAAAGGAAGTTGCTTTTATTGACCTTTTCCTGGGTGGCTGATGATTGATTGAAGCCCCTGGTCTTGTGCTTTCTTTTTGATCTGATGAAGTAATGTTACTGTTACTATTTGTATGTTGTATGTTAAGAACTGAGATGTCTGACCAGCCTGTGTTCATCTCTGTCCTCCAGGGTGAAGAAGGAGCCCCCAGTCTGGAGTATATCCAGGCCAAGGACTTGTTCCCTCCGAAAGAGCTGGTCAAGGAGGACGACAGCCTCCAGGTGGGTGACTGAGAACACACACAGGCGCGTGTGCGCACACTGACACACACACACATACACAGAAATACTCACATATACAGAAACGCTCGGGCTTGCATACACACATGCATTATACACACACACCGCAGACAGATGATGACTCATGATGTGGGTTGAAGTCAAACTCAATAATAATAGCAATGGAAGTAACACCTATAATTAATTTCACAATCTCAATGTTCCTCAGGTTTAGCTGGGTATGTTGTAGTGTTGTAATGTGTTGTTTTTCTGAATTGTTGTAGTTTGCTAAAGGGATGGGTTACTGTGCATTACAGACACATACATTTGTATTTGTATTTACTATGGATCGCCGTTAGCTGCTGGCAAGGCTACTCTTCCTGGGGTCCAGCAAAATGATGGCAGTTATACATTTTAAAACATTACAATACATACAGATTTCTACGACATATCTATAAAATACATGTGTACGTGCGTGTATAGTGCGTATATTATAGAGTGTTTGTATTCATGTGTCTATGTTTGTATTGCTTCACAGTCCCCACTGTTCCATAAGGTGTATTTCTATCTGTTTTTTAAATCTAATTTTACTGCTTGCATGAGTTACTTGATGTGGAATAGAGTTCCATGTAGTCATGGCTCTATGTAGTACTGTGCGCCGCCAATAGTCTGTTCTGGACTTGGGGGACTGTGAAGAGACCTCTGGTGTCTTGTGGGGTTTGCATGGATGTCCGAGCTGTGTGCCAGTAGCTTCGTACATTCAACATGTCAATATTTTTCACAAATACAAGTATTGATGAAGTCAATCTCTCCTCCACTTTGAGCCAGGAGAGATTGACATGCATATTATTGAAGTTTGCTCTCTGTGTATATCCAAGGCCCAGCCGTGCTGCCCTGTTCTGAGCCAATTGCAATTTTCCTAAGTCTCTCTTTGTGGCACCTGACCACACGACTGAAAAGTAGTCCAGGTGCGATAAAACTAGAGCCTGTATGACCTGCCTTGTTGCTGGTGCTGTTAAGAACGCAACAATATAGACAGACTTCTCCCCATCCTAGCTACTGTTGTATCAATATTTTTTGACCATGACAGTTTACAATCCAGGGTTACTCCAAGCAGGTTAGTGTCCTCAACTTGCTCAATTTCCACATGATTTATTACAAGATTTAGTTAAGGTTTAGGGTTTAGTTAATGATTTGTACCAAATACAATGCTTTTATTTTTTAAATATTTAGGACAAACTTATTCCTTGCCACCACTCTGAAACTAACTGCATCTCTTTGTTAAGTGTTGCTGTCATTTCAGTCGCTGTGGTAGCTGACGTGTATAGTGTTGAGTAATCCGTATACATACACTCACTGGTTTTACTCAAAGCCAGTTGCATGTCGTTAGTAAAGATTGAAAAAAGACAGCTGCCCTGGGGAATTCCTGATTCTCCCTGGATTTTGTTGGAGAGCCTTCCATTAAAGAACACCCTCTGTGTTCTGTTAGACAGGTCACTCTTTATCCACAATATAGCAGGGGGTGTAAAGACATAACACATACGTTTGTCCAGCAGCAGACTATGATCAATAATGTGACAAGCTGCACTGAAGTCTGACAAAACAGCCCCAAAAATATTTGTATCATCAATTTCTCTCAGCCAATCATCAGTCATTTGTGTAAGTGCTGAGCATGTTGAATGTCCTTTTCCTATAGGGGTGCTGAAAGTCTGTTGTAAATTTGTTTACTGTAACATAGCATTGTATCTGGTCAAACACTAATTTTTCCAAACGTTTACTAAGGGTTGGTAACAGGCCGATTGGTTGGCTATTTGGGCCAGTAAAGGGGGCTTTACTATTCTTAGGTAGGCGAATAACTTTTGCTTCCCTCCAAGCCTGAGGGCACACACTTTCTAGTAGGCTTAAATTGAAGATATGGCAAATAGTGTGCCAATATCGTCTGCTATTATCATCAGTAACTTTCCATCTAGATTGTCAGACCCTTGTGGCTTGTCATTGTTGATAGACAACAATCATTTCTTCACCTCTTCCACACTTACTTAACGGAATTCAAAAGTACAATTCCTGTCTTTCATAATTTGGTCAGATACACTTGGATGTGTAGTGTCTGCGTTTGTTGCTGGTATTTCATGCCTGTTTGCTAATCTTGCCAATGAAAAAATAATTTAAATAGTTGGTATTATCAGTTGGTTTTGTGACGAATGAGCCATCTGATTCAGTGAACGATGTAGCAGAGTTTGCCTTTTTACCCAAAATTTCATTTTAGGTGCTCCAAAGCTTTTCACTATCATTCTTTATATCATTTATCTTTGTTTCATAGTGTAGTTTCTTCTTTTTATTCAGTTTATTCAGATGATTTCTCAATTTGCAGTACGTTTGCTAATCGAATGTGCAGCCAGACTTATTTGCCATTCCTTTTGCCTCATCATACCATACCATTTTTAAATTCCTCATAAATCCACAGGGATTTAACCGTTTTTACAGTCAATTTCTTAATGGGTGCATGCTTATTAGTAACTGGGATAAGCAATTTCATTAATGTGTCAAGTGCAGCGTCTGATTGCTTGCCATTACACACCACGGACCATCAACAACATAGAAATCACTACTTATTGTATGACCTCTTATACACTATATTAGGTCCAGCCTTTTGAACTTTGGTTTTCTTAGATATGGCTACTATATTGTGATCACTAAATCCAATAGATGTGTTGATGATTTCATTCCTGTGCTGTGTATAACTACACCTGGTAGGTTGATTGATGACCTGAACCAGGTTGCAGGCACTAGTTACAGTTTGAAGCTTTTTCTTGAGTGGGCAGTGTGATGAAAGCTAGTCAATATGTAAATCACCCAGAAGATATACTTCTCTATGGATATCACATACATTATCAAGCATTTCACACATGTTATCCAGTGTCATGACGTTGGCCTGGGGGTAGGTTTATGACAGTCATAAATACCTCTTCCCCCCTTTTTCCTCTCTCTACCCTACTGATGTGAAATTTGAAAACCCCTTGGTTAACATAGAGATTCTGGGAACATCAGAAGGTGGGGGGAAATGAACTATATTCTGGTAATCCGACCAATTGAACATATGCGGTGGTACTTAATGAATATGATGTCAGTTCGGTTGTCATCTGAGACATTCTCATCAATGATAGATTGACATAAACTCTACAGTGGAAAGTCTACACATCAGAGTTATCGGACTCACATGGAATTGTTGTTCAATTTAAATGTTTGAATATGAAATTATTCATGATGGGATGAAATGTGATTTTAGCTTCTAAAATGTGAGAATTGGGTTTTCATGAGTGAATTAGGCCCGACTCAGTGGCCCGCTCACGTGAAGAGACATAGGTTGTAAGTTATGAAACACACCCCTTTTCTCCCTCCACTATATAAGCCCTTGACGAAAATGAAACCTCCTGTTCCAAGGATGTGAGGACGACGGTCCCTACGTTAAAAAGGACTAACATGTCAACTACAGAACTAAGCCAACCTCAGCATGAGCTTTGGTTGCAAATGGTATGAACTTTGAACTCTTCTTCACTACAGAAGTGATACGTCCTAGCCGTTGAGTTAGCAACAGCAGCTGCAAACGTAAATTAGGATAGGACAGACAGAGTATCCCGTCTACCACACAACGACGTTACTACAACGTATCTAATTTACCAGCAGAGACATTCTTCAAAGGACTTGGTTGGGCAACACGGCCTTCCATCTACCACCAACCTACCGAAGCGCAGCTCAGAGTAAATATTTATTGCATTTTCCTTTTCCAAATGGGCAGTAATTTGGAATGCATAAGATACTGTATTTACGATAGCACAGCTTCGCCCTTTGTTCCTCAGTCTTCCTGCTCTTTCACTCAAACCCAGCCCCTTTTCTTTTGTGTAACCAGCTGTCATATCTGTTCCGCCCGGGACGTTTTCCTTTATGACGTAATTTGTAATCAAGGTATGATTCATTCTGTGTATATGTAATTATGTGTGATTAGTTAGGTATTTCGTAAATAAATAATTAAACCCAATTTTGTATTGCTGATTCAACTTGTTAGCCAGGGTTCGTGAAGATAACCAAGAATTTACAACTTTCAGATGAGACTGAAATAAGGTGACGATTAATATTGACTGCTATTGATGTAAAATATTACCAGGTCTTTAAGAGTTTATTCGGAAGATAACAGCTCTATAAATGCCCCGACTCTCTAGTTAATTACATTTACATGATTAGCTCAATCAGGTAATATTAATTAAGGAGAAACGATTTTATAGAATAGCATGTCATATCACTTAATCCAGCATAGCCAAAGACACGACACCAGATACTGACTGTTAGTACATGGTGGTCTATAGCAGCTTCCCATCAGAATGGGCTTTAGGTGAGGCAGATGAACCTGTAGCCATATTACTTCAACAGTATTTAACATGAGATCCTCTCTAAGCTTTGCAGGAATGTGGTTCTGAATATAAACAGCCACTTCTCCACCTTTGGCATTTTCACCTTTGGCATGTAAGATGGCGGCAACAGACATGGCAGCTCTGCTTCTAGCTCCTAAGCAACTTTGCAGTATTTTGTTTTTTGTGTGTTATTTCTTACATTATTTCCCAGCAAGTTTTTTGTGTTATTACGTACAGCCGGAAATAACTTTTTGATATTAGAGCGGCGGTAACTCACCAGCATTACGACCAAGAATATTACTTTCCCGAACTGGATTCTTTGTTCGTACCACCCAGGGCAATTGAACTTATCACAAGCATTTTGCTACACCCGCAATAACATCTGCATGTGACCAATAACATTTGATTTGATTTGTCTTTTCTGTAGATCTTATAACCATGTATTGCTACCACTGTATCATCAAAGGTATTATCTAAGTGAGTTTCAGAGATTGTCAGAATATGAATGTCATCTTTTACTAGCAAATTATTGATTTCATTAACCTTGTTTCTTAACCTGTTTGGGCTGCAAGCCCGACACCGGTACAATTATGACAACATCCAGCTCAAGTGCAGGGCGCGACATTCAAAAGCTAGTTTTTAAAAATATTTAACTTTCACACATTAACAAGTCCAAGACACCAGATGAAAGATAAACTTCTTGTGAATCAAACCAACATGTCCGATTTTTAAAATGTTTTACAGGGAAGACAAAATATGTAAATCTATTAGCTAACCACGTTAGCAAATGACACGACTTTTCTAACTCCATCAGTTTCTTACTCCATCAGGTGCTATCACAAATTCGACCAAATAAAGATATAAATAGCCACTAACCAAGAAACAAATTCATCAGATGACAGTCTGATAACATATTTATTGTATAGCATATTTTTTTTCGAAAAATGTGCATATTTCAGGTATAAATCATATTTTACATTTCAGCTACAAATCAGAAAGTGCACCGAAAGCAGCCATAATATTTACAGACACCAACAGACACCAACGTCAAATGGCTTATTACTCATCATAAAACATTTCCGAAAAATATATAGTTTGCAGCAATTGAAAGATAGGCAACTTGTGATTCCAAACAATATTTCCGATGTATTAAATGTTTTACAGCGAAAACAAAATGTATCGCTATATTAGCGTAGCCACAATAGAGAGACACATTTGGGCGCCCATGACCCGTTCACATGCACGACAGATATATGAAATAACATCATAAAATGAGTCTTACTTTGGCTGATCTTTCATCAGAATGTTGAAACAGGCGTCCTCTGTCCAGATGAGTCGTTGTTTCGTTTCAGAATGAGAAATATCCCTGTTCATTTAGCATTTCCAGTAGCCGTGGCCCAACGTAAACACAGTCATACGACGGAACACGGCAAAACTCCCGAATAAAGTTTCAATAATCTGATTAAACTATATTGAAAAAACATACATTACGATGATATGGTCACATATATCCAAAAAAATTCGAGCCGGAGACGTTAGCCGTTCGTTAGGAAGGCAAAACAGAAGTCCATCCCACTTCCTTCAGAATACCGGAAGTTGGCGCTCAGGTCAAAGAAATAGGTTTTTTTCCACCATAGACCAAGAGGAGCAAAAAAATTTCTTCTCTGACATCCTCTTTACACCAATAGGAAGGCGTATAGACTGTCAGCAGACTCCTAGATGTTATGACCATGTATAGGCATCAGATTGAAAAGAGCATAGATTTCTGACATTTCACTTCCTGGTCAGGAAAAGTGCTGCAAAAGGACTTCTGTTTCACTCAGAGAAATAATTCCAACTCTTTTAGAAACTAGAAAGTGTTTTCTATCCAAAAAGAATAATAATATTCATATTGTACAAGCAAGATTTGAGTAGGAGGCCGTTTGAAATGGCCACCTCTTCCAGGTTACTCAGTGCTGCCAGTTGCAGCCATAAGAAGTTAAGCTAAATATGTTAATGTGGGATATTTAAAACACTTTCTTGCTTTATTGGGAAGTTTAGCAGAGGTAGACATGCTTAGGTTATTTTTATTAGTGCAGGGTGAGCTGCACACAGGGGACGTCCTACTAGGGCACACCACCTTAGTGCTAACAGTATTATTCTGGGCATATGATTACTGCATACAATAGCTGTAGGATCCGCAGAGGCATTCAGGGCAGTAAGAGGGACATAAATTAGATTACTTACATTGTGTCTTCCAATGCCCCTGGGATAATGTACATTTGCTGAAACATTATGACAACTCAGTGACACAATCCTAGGGATTAACTTTGGTGGATTTGGGTCATTGATAAATCATTGTTTCAACACAGTCTTATAATGCTGTGAAAGGATCCAGGAACCCAAATGATTTGGGTGGATCCCATCCTCATAATACAAGCTTTGTTTCCAGAAGGTATCAAAATTGTCAATAAATGTTACACTCACAGAGCTGCAATAGTCTGGTAGCCAGTTATGGAGTACTACAAATCTGCTGCACTGTTCAATGCCACAATTTGGGGAGGGCAGAGGGCCAGATATTATGGGGCGTTTGCTGGTGTTAAGTAGAGACACAATCAGTTCTTTAAAATCCATCTTCAGCTGTACTGAGCTGCCCTTCATATTGTCATTCGACCCCACATGAACCATGACAGTATCAGCCCCCGGTGACTGACTCACAGCCTCGGGAAGCAACCTGGTTATATCCTGAACTTTTGCCCCGGGAAAACAGAAAGTCTTTGCCCCAGGTACAGATATATGCCTCACCATCGAAATCCTTATCACAATCGCTGGAATGATCCGGCCTCTACGTGTCACGCAGAAGGTTGTGAGGCCAGAGCCACAGAACTCTCCTGAGAAGAGGGCTGCTGAGACACCGGCTGTGTGCAGGCCACAACAGGCAAAGCAGAAACAGTGCAGTCCATGCAGTCCAAGGAACTGTCCGTAGATCTCAGCGATAGAATTGTGATGCGGCATACAGTACCAGTCAAAAGCTTGAACACACCTACTCATTCAAGGGTTTTTCTTTATTTTTTATTATTTTCTACATTGTAGAATAATAGTGAAGACATCAAAACTATGAAATAACACGTATAAAATCATGTAGTAACCAAAAAGGTGTTAAACAAATCCAAATATATTATATATTTGTGATTCTTCAAAGTAATTTCCACCGGTCTAATGTCCATTGCTCATGTTTCTTGGCCCAAGCAAGTCTCTTCTTATTATTGGTGTCCTTTATTAGTTGTTTCTTTGCAGGATTTCGACCATGAAGGCCTGATTCACACAGTCTATTTGAGCTTTTCTTGCCATAATATGGACTTGGTCTTTTACCAAATAGGGCTATCTTCTGTATACCACCCCTACCTTGTCACAACACAGTACTGGCTCAAACGCATTAAGAAGGAAAGAAATTCCACAAATTAACTTTTAACAAGGCACACATGTTAATTGAGAGAATGCCAAGAGTATGCAAAGCTGTCATCAAGGCAAAGGGTACTTATAAAATATATTTAGAATTGTTTAACACATGTTTGGTTACTACTTGATTCCATGTGTTATTAGAATGTAAAAAAAAAAAAAAAAACTGGAATGAGTAGGTGTGTCCAAACTTTTGACTGGTGCTGTATAACTGGGGAAGGGTATTAAACAATTTCTAGAGTACAGGGGTCTTCATCATTGGGAAATGGAAAACATATGGAACTACCTAGACTCTGCCTAGAGCTGGCCATCCAGTTTGGTTGCTGTAAACTCTCCTTCCAGACTCACATTAAACATGTCCAATCCAAAATTAAATCTAGAATCGGCTTCCTATTTCGCAACAAAGCATTCTTCACTCATGCTGCCAAACATACCCTCGTAAAACTGACCATCTTACCGATCCTCGACTTCGGCGATGTCGTTTACAAAATAGCCTCCAACACTCTACTCAGCAAATTGGATGCAGTCTATCACAGTGCCATCCGTTTTGTCACCAAAGCCCCATATACTACCCACCACTGCGACCTGTATGCTCTCATTGGCTGGCCCTCGCTTCATACTCGTCGCCAAACCCACTGGCTCCAGGTCATCTACAAGTCTCTGCTAGGTAAAGCCCCGTCTTATTTCAGCTCACTGGTCACCATAGCAGCACCCACCCGTAGCACGCACTCCAGCAGGTATATCTCACTGGTCACCCCCAAAGCCAATTCTTCCTTTGGCCGCCTCTCCTTCCAGTTCTCTGCTGCCAATGACTGGAACGAACTGCAAAAATCTCTGAATCTGGAGACTCTTACCTCCCTCACTAGCTTTAAGCACCAGCTGTCAGAGCAGCTCACAGATCACTGCACCTGTATATAGCTCATCTGTAAATAGCCCATCCAATCTACCTCATCCCCATACTGTATTTATTTATTTATCTTGCTCCTTTGCATCCCAGTATCTCTACTTGCACATTCATCTTCTGCACATCCTACCATTCCAGTGTTTAATTGCTATATTGTAATTCCTTCGCCACCATGGCCTATTTATTGCCTTACCTCTCTTATCCTACCTCATTTGCACATGCTGTATATAGATTTTTCTACTGTATTATTGATTGTATGTTTGTTTATTCCATGTGTAACTATATGTTGTTGTATGTGTTGAACTGCTTTGCTTTATCTTGGCCAGGTCGCAGTTGCAAATGAGAACTTGTTCTCAACTAGCCTACCTGGTTAAATGAAGGTGAAATAAAAAATATAATAAAAAAGGACCTTGGTCAGGGAGGTGACCAATGACCACTCTGAACTACAGAATTCCTTGGCTGAAATGGGAGAACCTGCCAGAAGGACAAGTCTCTACAGCACTTCATCAATCTGGGCTTTTTGGGAGAGTGGCGAGACGGAAGCCACTCCTGAGAAAAAGGCACATGACAGCACGCCTGGAGTTTGCAAAAAGTCACATGAAAGACTCAGATCATAAGGCAAAAGATTATGTGGTCTGATTAGACAAACATGTTACTCTTTGGGTTCTTGTATAATGGCGCCGTAGGGGATGGCTGCCGTTTTTCGGGATACTAACCAACTATGCTATTTTGTTTGTTTTTTCGCGTTGTTTGTAACTTATTATTTTACTTATTTTGTACATAATGTTGCTGCTACCGTCTCCTATGACAGAAAAGAGCTTCTGGACATTTAAACAGCGATTACTCACCTCGAACCGGACAAAGATTTTTTTTAACCAGTCCGACGCAAAGGATACACTGCTTTCTCCAGACCAGGCCCAAATCCCCCAAATCATTTGCGTGAAGAAAAGACGGAGAAAAAGGGGGTGGAGGTCGGGCTGCCATCTGAGAATTCGTAGGCGAGTGAGTAAACCTCCACTACCATCCGTACTATTGGCCAACGTGTAATCATTGGAAAATAAAATGGATGATCTACGATTAAGACTATCCTATCAATGGGACATTTAAAACTGTAATATCTTATGTTTCACAGAGACGTGGCTGAACGACGACACGGATACTAAAGAGCTGGCTGGATATTCCGTGCGTCGACAGGACAGAGAAGCTACGTCTGGTAAGACGAGGGGCGGGGGTGTGTGTCTTTGTAAATAACAGGGGGTGCGATTTCTAATATTAAAGGTCTCAAGGTATTGCTCACCTGAGGTAGAGTACCTCATGATAAGCTGTAGACCACACTATCTACGAAGAGAGTTCTGATCTATATTATTCGTAGCCGTCTATTTACCACCACAAACCGATGCTGGCACTAAGACCACACTCAATGAGCTGTATAAGGCCATAAGCAAGCAAGAAAATGCTCACCCAGAAGCGGCGCTCCTTGTGGCCGAGGACTTTAATGCAGGCAAACATAAATACATTTGACCAAGTTTCTACCAGCATGTCACATTTGCAATCAGAGGGGAAAAAAACTCTAGACCACCTTTACTCCACACACAGAGATACAAAGCTCTCCCTCGCCCTCCATTTGGCAAATCTGACCATTATTCTATCCACCTGATTCCGGCTTACAAGCCGAAACTCAAGCAGGAAGTACCAGTGACTTGCTCAATACGGAAGTGGTCGTATAACGCGGATGCTACGCTACAGGACTGTTTTGCCAGCACAGACTGGAATATGTTCCGGAATTCATCCAATGGCATTGAGGAGTATACCATCTCAGTCACCGGCATCATCAATAAGTGCATCGACGACGTCGTCCCCACAGTGACTGTACATACATATCCCAACCAGAAGCCATGGATTACAAGGAACATCCGCATCGAGCTAAAGGCTAGAGCTGCCGCTTTCAAGGAGCAGGACACTAATCCGGACGCTTATAAGAAATCCCGCTACACCCTCAGACAAACAATTCCACAGGCAAAGCGTCAATACAGGTCTAAGATTGAATCCTACTACACCGGCTCTGACACTTGTCGGATGTGGCAGGGCTTGAAAACTATTACGGACTACAAAGGGAAACCCAGCCACGAGCTGCACAGTGACGCGAGCCTACCAGACGAGCTAAATGCCTTTTATGCTTGCTTCGAGGCAAGCACCACTGAAGCATGCATGAGAGCATCAGCCATTCCGGACGACTGTGTGATAACGCTCACGGTAGCCGATGTGTGCAACATTCACAAAGCCTCGGTCATTTTCTCCCTACCGAGTCTTTAATAACTACATGTTTCAAGCAGACCATCATAGCAGACCTTTCGCTTTCTTGTGCCCAAGAAAGCAAAAGTAACCTGCCTAAGTGACTATCGCCCGGTTACACTCACGTCGGTAGCCATGAAGTGCTTTGAAAGGCTGGCCATGGCTCACATCAACACCATCATCCCGGGAACCCTAGACCCACTCCAATTTGCATACCGCCCCAACAGATCCACAGATGACGCAATCTCAATCGCACTACACACTGCCCTTTCCCACCTTGACAAAAGGAACACCTATGTGAGAATGTTGGTCATTGACTACAGCTCAGCATTCAACACCATTGTGCCCACTAAACTCATCACTAAGCTAAGGACCCTGGGACTAAACACCTCCCTCTGCAACACCTTCCCCCTCAGGAGACTGAAAAGATTTGGCATGGGTCCCCAGATCCTCATAAAGTTCTACAGCTGCACCATCGAGAGCATCCTGACCGGTTGCATCACCGCCTGGTATGGCAACTGCTTGGCATCTGACCGTAAGGCGCTACAGAGGGTAGAGCGTACGGCCCAGGTCATCACTGGTGCCAAGCTTCCTACCATCCAGGACCTATATACTAGGCGGTGTCAGACCAAGAACCAAAAAATTGTCAAAGACTTCAGACTTTTTTCAGACAAAGACTTCCAAGTCATATGTTCTCTCTGCTACCGCACGGCAAGCGGTGCCAGAGTGCCAACTCTAGGGCCAAAAGTCTGCTTAACAGCTTCTACCCCCAAGCCATAAGACTGCTGAACAATTAATCAAATGGCCACCCAGACTATTTACATTGACACACCCCCCTCCTCCGTTTGTTTTTACCCTGCAGCTACTCGCTGTTTATTATTTATGCATAGTCACTCTATCCCTACCTACATGTACAAAATAACCAGACTAACCTGTACCCCCGCACATTGACTCGGTACCGGTAACCCCTGTATATAGCCTTGTTATTTTAATTTTATTATACACTGCTCAAAAAAATAAAGGGAACACTTAAACAACACAATGTAACTCCAAGTCAATCACACTTCTGTGAAATCAAACTGTCCACTTAGGAACCAACACTGATTGACAATAAATTTCACATGCTGTTGTGCAAATAGAATAGACAAAAGGTGGAAATTATAGGCAATTAGCAAGACACCCCTAAAAAAGGAGTGATTCTGTAGGTGGTGACCACAGACCACTTCTCAGTTCCTATGCTTCCTGGCTGATGTTTTGGTCACTTTTGAATGCTGGCGGTGCTCTCACTCTAGTGGTAGCATGAGACGGAGTCTACAACCCACACAAGTGGCTCAGGTAGTGCAGCTCATCCAGGATGGCACATCAATGCGAGCTGTGGCAAGAAGGTTTGCTGTGTCTGTCAGCGTAGTGTCCAGAGCATGGAGGCGCTACCAGGAGACAGGCCAGTACATCAGGAGACGTGGAGGAGGCCGTAGGAGGGCAACAACCCAGCAGCAGGACCGCTACCTCCGCCTTTGTGCAAGGAGGAGCACTGCCAGAGCCCTGCAAAATGACCTCCAGCAGGCCTTAGGCATTAGAAGAAGACAAATAGAATCCATCAAACGCATTTTGTCACGTTCTGACCTTTATTTCCTTTGTTTTTGTCTTTATTTAGTATGGTCAGGGCGTGAGTTGGGGTGGGCAGTCTATGTTTGTTTATCTATGTTTTTCTATTTCTGTGTTTGGTCTGATATGGTTCTCAATCAGAGGCAGGTGTTAGTCATTGTCTCTGATTGGGAACCATATTTAGGTAGCCTGTTTTGTGTTGGGTTTTTGGTGGGTGGTTGTTTTCAGTCTTTGTGTGTCTGCACCAGATAGAACTGTTTCGGTTGTCACTTTTGTTGTTTTGTATTTTGTGTGTTCACCTTTATTAAAGTAAGATGAACAATTACCACGCTGCGCATTGGTCTTCCGATCCTTCTAACTTATCCTCCTCAAACGAGGAAGACGACAGCCGTTACAGAACTACTCACCAAAAAAGGACCAAGCAGCGTGGTAACGGGCAGCAGCTGCAGCAGCAGCAGCAGCAGCAGCAGCGATCGGAGGACTCCTGGACCTGGGAGGAGATTCTGGACGGCAAGGGACCTTGGACTCAGGTTGGTGAATATCGCCGCCCCAAAGCTGAGCTGGAGGCAGCGAAAGCGGAGAGGCGGTGGTATGAGGAGGCTGCACGTAAGCGCGGCTGGAAGCCAGAGAGGCAGCCCCAAAAATTTCTTGGGGGGAGGCACACGGAGAGTGTGGCTAAGCCAGGTAGGAGACCTGAGCCAACTCCCCGTGCTTACATTGGAGAGAGAGGGACCGGGCAGGCACCATGTTATGCCGTGAGGCGCACGGTGTCCCCGGAGAGCAGGCATAGCCCGGTGCGGTACGTAGCAGCGCCTAGTATCGGCCGGGCTAGAGTGGGCATCGAGCCAGGTGCCATGAAGCCGGCTCAACGCATCTGGTCCCCAGTGCGTCTCCTCGGGCCGGGGTACATGGCACTGGCCCTACGCATGGTGTCCCCGGTTCGCCAGCACAACCCTGCCACCGGAGGTGGCACCGGATAGACCGGACCATGGAGGCGCACTGCAGGTCTTGAGCACCGAACCTGCCCAACCCTACCTGGCTGAATGCTCCCCGTAGCCAAGCCAGTGCGGCCTATTCCACCTCGCCGCACTGGCTTGGCTACGGGGAGCATTCAGCCAGGTAGGGTTGGGCAGGTTCGGTGCTCAAGACCTGCAGTGCGCCTCCATGGTCCGGTCTATCCGGTGCCACCTCCACGCACCAGCCCTCCGGTGGCAGCCCCCCGCACCAGGCTGTCTCTCTGTCTCCTCACTACAGGTGTTCCCGTCTGTCCAGCGCCACCTGAGTCTTCCGTCTGTCCAGCGCCGCCAGGGTCTTCCGTCTGTCCAGCGCCGCCTGAGCCGCCCGTCTGTCCAGCGCCGCCTGAGCCGCCCGTCTGTCCAGCGCCGCCTGAGCCGCCCGTCTGTCCAGCGCCGCCTGAGCCGCCCGTCTGTCCAGCGCCGCCTGAGCCGCCCGTCTGTCCAGCGCCGCCTGAGCCGCCCGTCTGTCCAGCGCCGCCTGAGCCGCCCGTCTGTCCAGCGCCGCCTGAGCCGCCCGCCTGTCCAGCGCCGCCTGAGCCGCCCGCCTGTCCAGCGCCGCCTGAGCCGCCCGCCTGTCCAGCGCCGCCTGAGCCGCCCGCCTGTCCAGCGCCGCCTGAGCCGCCCGCCTGTCCAGCGCCGCCTGAGCCGCCCGCCTGTCCAGCGCCGCCTGAGCCGCCCGCCTGTCCAGAGCCGCCGGAGCCGCCCGCCTGTCCTGAGCCGCCGGAGCCGCCCGCCTGTCCTGAGCCGCCGGAGCCGCCCGCCTGTCCTGAGCCGCCGGAGCCGCCAGTCTGTCCTGAGTCGCCGGAGCCGCCCGCCAGTCAGGAGCCGCCGGAGCCGCCCGTCTGTCCTGAGCCGTCGGAGCCGCCCGCCAGTCAGGAGCCGCCCGCCAGTCAGGAGCCGCCCGCCAGTCAGGAGCTGCCCGTCTGTCCTGAGCCGTCGGAGCCGCCCGCCAGTCAGGAGCCGCCGGAGCCGCCCGCCAGTCAGGAGCCGCCGGAGCCGCCCGCCAGTCAGGAGCCGCCCGCCAGTCAGGAGCCGCCCGCCAGTCAGGAGCCGCCCGCCAGTCAGGAGCTGCCCGTCTGTCCTGAGCCGTCGGAGCCGCCCGCCAGTCAGGAGCCGCCGGAGCCGCCCGCCAGTCAGGAGCCGCCGGAGCCGCCCGCCAGTCAGGAGCCGCCGGAGCCGCCCGCCAGTCAGGAGCCGCCGGAGCCGCCCGCCAGTCAGGAGCCACCGGAGCCGCCCTTCAGTCAGGAGCCGCCCTTCAGTCCGGAGCCGCCCCTCAGTCCGGAGTTGCCCCTCAGTCCGGAGTTGCCCCTCAGTCCGGAGTTGCCCCTCAGTCCGGAGTTGCCCCTCAGTCCGGAGTTGCCCCTCAGTCCGGAGCTGCCCCTCAGTCCGGAGCTGCCCCTCAGTCCAGTGGGGCCATTTAGTAGGATTGCCAATCCTAGGTCGGCGTCGAGGGTTGCCGTTCCTAGGAGGACACTAAAGCGGACAAAGACTATGGTGGAGTGGGGTCCACGTCCTGCGCCAGAGCCGCCACCGCGGACAGATGCCCACCCAGACCCTCCCCTATAGGTTCAGGTTTTGCGGCCGGGGTCCGCACCTTGGGGGGGGGGGGGGTACTGGCACGTTCTGACCTTTATTTCCTTTGTTTTTGTCTTTATTTAGTATGGTCAGGGCGTGAGTTGGGGTGGGCAGTCTATGTTTGTTTATCTATGTTTTTCTATTTCTGTGTTTGGCCTGATATGGTTCTCAATCAGAGGCAGGTGTTAGTCATTGTCTCTGATTGGGAACCATATTTAGGTAGCCTGTTTTGTATTGGGTTTTTGGTGGGTGGTTGTTTTCAGTCTTTGTGTGTCTGCACCAGATAGAACTGTTTCGGTTGTCACTTTTGTTGTTTTGTATTTTGTGTGTTCACCTTTATTAAAGTAAGATGAACAATTACCACGCTGCGCATTGGTCCTCCGATCCTTCTAACTTATCCTCCTCAGACGAGGAAGACGACAGCCGTTACACATTTGGTGTATCATCATAGTGGACTCTATCTTATTGTCAAACTCGCTCAGGTGGAACAAACAACAAACTTAAAACTTGTGCCTTTTTAAGTGTTGAATTGAATGTCATTGAGAAAACAGAAAGGTGTCATAATGTATTTTTTTCAGCAAACATCCTATCTGTAATCTGATTACAATATTTTTGCTGGTAACGTAACCGATTACTGTTTTTTTTACAGTGCCTTCAGAAAGTATTCACACCCCTTGACTTTTTCACTGTCACTGACCTACACACAATACCCCTTAATGTCAAAGTGGAATTCTGTTTTTCAAAATGTTTTCATATTAATTAAAAACTGAAATGTCTCAAGTCTAAGTATTCAAACCCTTTTTATGGCAAGTTTAATTAAGTTCAGGACCAAAAATGTGCTTAACAAGTCACATAATAAGTTGCATGGACTCACTTTGTGTGCAATAACAGTGTTTAACATGATTTTTGAATGACTCATCTCTGTACCCCACACATACAATTATCTGTAAGGTCACTCAGTCGAGCAGTGAGTTTCAAACACAGATTCAACCACAAAGACCAGGGAGTTTCTCCAATGCCTCGCAAAGAAGGGCACCCATTGGTAGATGGGGAAAAAAATTAAAAGCAGACATTGAATATCCCTTTGAGCATAGTGAAGTTATTAATTACACTTTGGATGGTGTATCAATACACCCAGTCACCACCAAGATAAAGGTGTCCTTCTAACTCAGTTGCCAGAGGGGAAGGAAACTGCTCAGGGATTTCCACATGAGTCATGGTGACTTTAAAAGAGTTACATAGTTTAATGGCTGTGATAGGAGAAAACTGAGGCTGAATCAACAACATTGTAGTTACTTCACAATACTAACCTAATTTACAGAGTGAAAAGAAGTAAGCCTGTACACAATAAAAAATATTCAAAAACATGCATCCTGTTTGCAACAAGGCACTAAAGTAATACTGCAAAAAATGTGGCAAAGCAATTCACTTTTGTCCTGAATATAAGTACCACTCTCCATATTTCCAAGCATAGTGCTGGCTACATCATGTTATGGGTATACTTGTAATCACTTAAGGACTGGGGAGTTTTCAGGATAAAAAAGATACGGAATGGAGCTAACCGCAAGCAAAATCTTAAAGGAAAACCTGGTTCAGCCTGTTTTCCACCAGACACTGTGAGATGAATTCACCTTACAGCAGAACAATAACGGACCGGAATTGAATACGAGCCATGTGTGTAGCTTCTAATAAAGAGTGCCGGGCTACACAATGGATAGTGATACTCCTACTGCTCGGTGGTTCTGTGGGTCTGTCTAACTGCTTTGTGGTTGGTTGAGAAAATGGGTGTGTGCCCATGTCATACAGACATTTGGCCTGGCTAAATAAAGTGCTGTGTCTGTCTAATTTGTTTCCCCACAGCTGTCACACAAGAGGATCATCATAGACATTTTGTTTCATTCAAGTCACCCTCCCTCCTTTAGGCATCCATTTAGTCGCTCTCTCTCTTCCTTATCCCTCCCATCTGTTATCATCGCCACTCTCTTGCTCTCTCTCGCTTGCTCTCTCTTTCATGCGCTCTCCATCCCTCTCTCTCTGTTTCACTCTCTGTTTCACAGTAATTTGCATGATCATACCACACTGCCAGCGGAGTTATAACTTGAACAATTCTTTGTTAGTTTTCAAATGTACAATTGAATCTCCCCGTATATAAAAACCACGAAAGACTGCCGGAAAGGCTTGAACGAAAGATTGTCATTTTTATAACTCACACGGTGAAGAACGTAGCCTACTGCAGGGTTTCCCAGACTTTTTCAAATTCGGCACACAGAAATTAGAGGTCATGAGTAACTTGGTCAAAAAGAATGGCACCGATTGGCTTATAGGTGGTGCTGTTATAAGAAGTTTCACTTAAATCATCATGTCCGCCGCCCTATTTGACCTACAGACTTGAACATTTGTATGTAGGTGTCTTTCCTCCTGCTGAACAAATTTGCCTGAAGGACCCATAAGGTTGACAGAATAGATTATTGATAAATAAGGAAATCTGATTTTATGTGTCCATTTAAATCCTTTTTAAATCCACTTCTCAATGGCCTATCAACTTGAAACGTGTTACTGTCATCAGACATTACCATAATGAACCATGTTAAGTTTGGCATTGATATCTTAAAAAATAAGGACACTATTAACAATTCACATTTTGACTGTAACGCTAATGCTTAAAGGTCCTGAACAGTGAAAATCATGTTTTTCATGAAATCGAATGATATTTGGATGAAACCAGTTCAAAGTAGGATAACTCGAGTATAACACATTTCTGTAGCTGGTACATTGATAAAGTTTGATAATAAAGTTACTTGTCCCCTCCTCCTGTGTCAAACACTTGGATTCAGGGGGCAGGCATTACCAAGGATTACACTAATGGTAGGGTCTTATCATCTTTACTTATGTACCATCTTAAAACGGTCATCCCATGCTCCTACACCTTACTTTAGCTTTATTTACAAACCGTAAGATAGCTACTAGGAGAACGTTCGACCAAAGATATTGGTAACCATTAATCTGTGTTGTGACTGATAGCTAGCAAGCTACTTACCAGCATGCCGGCAAAAGCACTCTGTGTTGTGACTGGGTGTATAGTAGTGTTAATTTAACGTTACACTATTTTCCGAAGAATGAAGACATCCGACAGCAGTGGCTGCTATTTATTTTGGTGGACAGGCTGCACCGAAAATTACAATCATGTTACGCGTCTGCAGTGCACATTCCGTGCCAAGTTGCTTTATTGGGGAGAACATTCAATGGGTCTTACTAGGAAGCTAATTCGGAAGACGCCATCATTAACAGTGTTTGTAAGTATCAGTGTTTGATGAGTCTGACACAGTAGCCAACAGTTTGGGGTGATCGGGGGGCTAACGTTAGATAATGCAAGTGTTAGATAATGCAACTGTGGCTGCTTTGACGGTATATTTTTTGTAACACACCTGATAGTCACTATATGGTTTTTGATCTTCCATCCCTAAGCCCCCTACATTGAGTCTGAGAACTTCCAGCACACAGCTGGAACGAAGGAATGTTGTCCCCAAAAGTTTTTTTTTCCTTTAACATCTCCTTTTGTCTTCCCACTATTATCAAGCAGTAATGATACACATTTTAGAAAATTCAACCTTTATCTGCACAGCTTCCCAGGCAACCATCACAGCAGGAATGCTGTGATACAAAATCAACTTTAAGTCATAGTTATTCATTTAAAATCTGCATCAATTGAGTATTTCAGGCACAGAAACATTTCCAAATACAAACATTGAAAAGTTTCACAAAAGTGCACGACCAAAGTTAGCAAATTTCAAATTGAGTACTTCCAAAATACCAGAAAATACATTGTAGAATGAGTAGATCACCTCAGCAACAAATGGATAGCATCATGACAAATAAAAGGAAAATCACTACCCATTTAACAAACATTTCCCTTTTCAGAAACATTACAGGCTCCGTAGACAGGCTCCTGGATCTCCTCTTCAACATGGTCACCCTTGATCCAGTGCCGTATGTGGGGAAGCTGTGCAAGCTGTCCATCCCAGGACCCTTGTCTGCCTAGTGTGAGAGGCCTGACAAAGAGCAGGCCATAGCTAGATTTTTCTCTGACTTCTATCTTGGGGGTGACTGAAGCCTGCTTGATTGGAGCGGGGTACATGGGTCCTCCTGTTCTCTCGCTGTCCTCCCCATGAATTTCTGTAGTTGGTTGTATTTCCTAAAGCCTAAGTAATTCACTGTTACGTGATACAGTATATCACATTTTGTTACATTGTATTGTTTTTTTCAAGCATTTGGACAGGAGATGAGGGTTACAAATTGTACGAATCAATGGGTCCTGCATACTGTAGGGTGGCTGGGTGCCTATATTAGGCTTATGGCTCTAATTATTATTTTTTATAATGTCAAATGGTGTCTCACCATTATTTCTCACCTTTATTTTTCATAAGTGTTCATGTTGATCAATATTTTGGCTAAGCTGGCCTTTAGTAAATTATCAAATAAATGTCTGCTCAATGCATACAATTCTGAACATATTGTCATGTATAATGCAAAGGGAACCAATAAATGATCCAGTACAGTTATTGTATGCTGTTTTCATGTACATTACCTTATGTCTAAGCTTCTAAGATGACTCAGACTTCATGTGAAGTATATCAGTGAACTGTATTCTGTAATTATACTGTACAAAAATATTAACGCAGCATGCTACAATTTCAACGATTTTACTGAATTACAGTTCATATAAGGAAATCAGTTAATTTAAATAAATAAATTAGGCCCTAATCTATGGATTTCACATGACTGGGCAGGGGTGCAGCCATGGGTGGGCCTGGGAGGGCATATATTGAAGCAACATCTCAAGACATCAGTCAGGAAGTTAAAGCTTGGTCGCAAATGGGTCTTTCAAAGGGACAATGACCCCAAGCATACTTCCAAAGTTGTGGCAAAATGGCTTGAGGACAACAAAGTCAAGGTATTGTAGTGGCCATCACAAAGCCCTGACCTCAATCTTATAGAACATTTGTTGGCAGAACTGAAAAAGGGGGAGGCCTGCAAGGAGGCCTACAAACCTGATTCAGGTACACCAGCTCTGTCAGGAGGAATGGGCCAAAATTCACCCAACTTATTGTGGGAAGCTTGTGGAAGGCTACCCAAAATGTTTGACCCAAGTTAAACAATTTAAAGACAATGCTACCAAATACTAATTGAGTGTATGTAAACTTCTGACCCACTGGGAATGTGATGAAAGAAATACAAACTGAAATAAATCATTCTCTCTACTATTATTCTGACATTTCACATCCTTAAAATAAAGTGTTGATCCTAACTGACCAAAGACAGGGAATTTTTACGAGGATAAAATGTCAGGAATTGTGAAAAACGGAGTTTAAATGTATTTGGCTAAGGTGTATGTAAACTTCCAACTTCAACTGTACCAGTAGATGCATATTAGCACATACGCTAATGTAGCATGTTCTTAGCGTGGAACACACACAACTGATCAATGGACTATGTTCGGGAAGAGCATTAATAAGATTATCATATGAAAGACCAGACCAGAGACCAGGATATAAAGTTTAAATGCTAATGCCGGCTTGTTTATTTTAAGAAAGTTGTTTGTAGTTATCTAAAAATAAGATTTTTAATTCACAATGTTCTCAAATAAATATTCACACTAATAAAATACCCTGGGTTAAATAATATGTGGGTGCACCTGCCTAATTAAATATCTATAGTAATATCAAATATCACCAGATTAGTTCAATATAGAAATCAAAATGACATTCAAATACACATTCACAATTTCACAGTCTTACCACATATATGACCATTAAACACGGAGCTGTGCAGAATAGTGTATTTAAGTGTGCTTCAAGAGAGGTCCTTTTAAAGTGATATCTTCAGATATCTTTCTTTTGCATGCAATAGAAGATGTCGATCTCTCTGGGTAGGCTCGCCATCCAAGACTCAATCTCCAACAAAAAATCTGACCAATATATTGAATAAGCAGACCAACATTGAGCACGGTTACATGCACACAATAATATGAGTATTGTTGATAGTCAGATTAATATAATAGTATATTTAAAATGCTTTGCAAGAAGAATATTTTCCCTAATAATCCTGTTTACATCTGAAATCAGGCTACTTGATGGGACTTACTGTAAATAAATGCAATCGCCAGTCAAAATAAATGTTCTACCACAGTGACTATGATATTTTAGTTCAGACATATAAAGTTTGTATTTGAAAACTATTTAAGTTTTTCCAAACTCACACAATGATTTGTACAACAAATACACAGATGGAACTAGAGTTTAAGCTGTTTACATGTTCTAATAATTTGAAAGATTGCTCTGAAAACCAGGTTGTACCAAAAGCAACATTCAGATACAATATTGTTCACTATAAAAAAAAGTACACTGAGTGTACAAAACATAAGGAACACCTGCTCTTTCCATGACATAGACTGACCAGGTGAGTCCAGGTGAAACCTATGATCTCTTATTGATGTCACGTGTGGATTGTGTATGTGTGCCATTCAGAGGGGTGAATGGGCAAGACAAAGATTGAAGTGCCTTGGAACAGATTATGGTAGTAGGTGCCAGGCGCACCGGGTTGAGTGTCAATAACTGCAACACTGCAGGGTTTTTCACGCTCAACAGTTTCCCGTCTGTTTCAAAAATGGTCCACCCACAAAGGACACCCAGCCAACTTGACACTACTCTGCATTGGAGTCGACATGGGCCAGCATACCTGTGGAACGCTTTCGACACCCTGTAGAGGCCATGCCCTGACAAAGTGATGCTGTTCTGAGGGCAAAAGTGGGTGCAACTCAATATTAGGAAGGTGTTCCTAATGCTTTGTACACTCCGTGTATAATTACCTCGAAAGAAGTGCACGTAGCAATTAGCATAAATAGCACAATTTACTTAACATGGTAAAAGTTAGCATTGGCCCGCTAAAGATGCGCTAATACAGCAGCTTAATTTGTCATCCACAAACGCATTCAATCGGTCTCAGGACGAGAACGATGAATGGACCATCAATTATCAGCATTTCTCTTAAGATATATCTATGTTTAGCTCATTATTTCTAGCTTTATATCAGTTTTTTGACCTTCACGGACAATAGAAAATCTGTCATAAAATAGGTCCCTTTACAATGCTTACTCAACATTGCATTGATTGAGTTGACAAAGGCGGGACCTAACTGATTTGCGCACTTCTGATTGGTTAGGTCATTTCTCATAACTACAAGGATATTTAACCATTACTTGACCTGGGTTACCCTAAAATATGCTAACAATAATTTTTCAATCGTATTTTCATGAACCATAGGACTTGGTTTGAGAACAGCTAACGGATTGGTCAAAGGATGGCTGAGTTAAATCAAAAATCTGATTTTACGTGTCCATTTAAAACACTGTAAATCCACTCACTCAACAGTGGCAGATCAGCTTAAAACTTGTCATCGCTATCATGGACATCCATCCCTAAGGTCTACCACGCTGAATTTGGTATTGATATCTATATATTTTTTTTTTAAATGTTAGGGGGTAGATCAGCTTTAATATTGCAGATAGATTGTAGCTTCCATCAATGTAATTGTCTGCGTCACTTCCAATCCCCCATATATTTTTTTGCAAATATATATTTATATATATATATATCACACACACACACACACACACACACACACACACACACACACACACACACACACACACACACACACACACACACACACATACATACACACATAAATTAAATACATATATATATACACACCTTTTTTATTTCCTTTGTTACCCTTCCTTTATTACCCTCCAACCCTACCACCCCTCCCTCAATTGGAGAAAACTAGTGAACAACAACGCTTAGGCCTGTATTTCCAGCTTATACATACTATATATTGTTTTTAACTCTTGTCCTTCCTCTACACACAATCTCTCCCATATATTTATGATGTCCATCCGATTTGATTTCCATTTGCCATATCTTTCAAACTGTACTCTTTCAAAAACAGTTCCTAACCTATATACTTTTTACGGGCACAGTATGTTTTACATTAGTTATCTTGTTGTTATTAGTCCAAACCTTCAGCTTCATTCAACCCCTCCCATCTATCGCTTAACACCATCCATATTGGATTTCTGTTTTCCATATATCTTTCAACTGTGCTGTGATGTTTCACAAAATCTCTGTTATCTGCAGGGTTAGCTCCAGGTAAATATTCCAATTCTTCAGCCATTCCTGGATGTGACCAAAAATAAGCTACATATGGACAGTACCAAAACAATTGATCTAATGATTCTGCCTCTTTGCAGCAAAATCTGCAGAGCTGGGAATGTTGTATCCCCCATATAAATAACATTATGTTGGTTGCAAGAATTCTGTATAATATTTTAAATTTAAATATTCTAAGTTTTGAATCCGGCGTCGTTTTGCGTATCAGTTCATATAAACCATGTGCCATGGAATCAAAAATCTCTTCCAAACTATTTTGCAATCTATATGGCACGGCTGTCAATTTTTGGTCCTTAAATGAAACTGGTAAACTTTTTTACTTATCACAATTTTCTTTAACCAATAATGGTCTTTAATGCTGGGCCGACAGACAAGTTCCTTACTTTTTCCCCCTTCCACTTTCCTCTTCCATTATGTTTTAGTTAGCTGCATGTATGACATAACTCCACCAGTCATATTTATGATATAATTTACGAAGATTATAACTTTTTATTTTTTATAAAAAAAGTATGTTTTTTTTAATCAATTGGTATATTTGAGTTTTACCACACTATTTGTTGTATTATTTCTTCTGTCTTTTCTGGTGGATTAAATTGAAATGGATTCAAATGTATTAAACTTCACTAAACTCTAAAAAGGCGATCAAAAAGGAGATGAATAAAAATGCAATTGCTAGCTCCATACTGTTACTGTCTTTATACCTATGGACAAAAAAATATATAGAAAGGTGAGCATGACTTTATATTTCCTCACTGTGTGACACTGACCGCGGGGCGTTATGGGATTGTTTCCGAAGTTAGAGCTGATTTTGAGAGAACCTCAAGCCCAATTTTCAAAACAACATTACAATATAAAAATGTATTTTAGACTGTAATTTGGGAATTTCTTGAGGTGCTCTAAGTTGCTATTACAGTGCATTCGGTAAGTATTCAGACCCCTTGACTTTTTCCACATTTTGTTACGTTACAGCCTTATTCTAAAGTTGATTAAATTGTTTTTTCCCCTAATCAAACTACACACAATAACCCATAATGACAAAGCAAAACCTATATTTTTTGAAATTGTTGCAAATTTATTAAAAATAAATAACTGAAATATCACATTTACATAAGTATTCAGACCCTTTACTCACTACTTGTTGAAGCACCTTTGGCAGCGATTACAGCTTTGAGCTTGGCACACCTGTATTTGGGGAGTTTCTCCCATTCTTCTCTGTAGATCCTCTCAAGCTCTATCAGGTTGGATGGGGAAGGTCGCTGCATACTGTAGCCATTTTCAGGTCTCTCCAGAGATGTTCGATTGGGTTCAAGTTCTCGGGCTCTGGCTGGGCCACTCAAGGACATTCAGAGACTTGTCCCGAAGCTACTCCTGCGTTGCCTTGGCTGTGTGCTTAGGGTCGTTGTCCCGTTGAAAGGTGAACCTTCGCCCCTAGTCTGAGGTCCTGAGCGCTTGGGAACCTTCAGTGCTGCAGAAATTCTATGGTACTCTTCCCCAGATCTGTGCCTCAACACAATCCTGTCTTGGAGCTGTACAGACAATTTTTTTGACCTCATGGCTTGGTTTTTGCATTGACATGAACTGTCAACTGTGGGACCTCAGGAGTGTGCCTTTCTAAATCATGTCCTATTAATTGATTTTACCACAGGTGGACTCCAATGAAGTTGTAGAAACATCTCAAGGATGATCAGTCAAAACAGGATGCACCTGAGCTCAATTTTTGAGTCTCATAGCAAAGGGTTTAAATACTTAAAAAATCTGTTTTCGCTTTGTCATTATGTAGAATGATAAGGACATGTTTATTTAATCAATTTTAGAATAAGGCTGTAACAAGGGGTCTGAATACTTTCCAAATGTACTGTATTTGCTTTTCTGGCATTGAGAAATAGGTGCTACCTACACTGACTTTAACTGGGTCTCACTGTAGGCGAATTACAGACATCCCCCAGTATAGCTAGCCTCTGCCACAGTAGTATCACAGTGGTGCTTTACAATCATCCATTTCACATACTGTATTGCTCTGCATTTCACCCCTCCCCTCTTCCACTCCCCTCTCTGGAGTGCCCCTCCCTCTCCAGTTGCCTAAAACCTGAAGTCATGACTCACAAACCACCAAGTCATAAAATATTTGTCACTGCATGGTCTTTTTCCTCCCTCTATCCATCTCTATCTCTTTCTCTAGGTCTCTCTTCCCTCTCTTTTTATCTGTACTGCCTGAGGCAGGATAGAGGGGAAAACGTGACACAGTATCTTCTGCTGCACTAGCCGGCCGTCTATGAGTCATACAACTCTATTTGGAGCAGAGCAGAACCACAGAGCCAGTTTGATGCAGCTCAGAGAGAGACTGTACAGGATGTTAACTATGACAATATCAGCAGAGCTAGAGCCAGTTTGATGCAGCTCAGAGAGAGACTGTAGTGGATGTTAACTATTACACTATCAGCAGAGCTAGAGCCAGTTTGATGCAGACCTGAGAAAGACGGCACAGCGTGTTAACTATGTATGACACTTTCAGCGGGATGTGTTAGTTCCCTGCCTTCAACAGTGGAGTTGCAGTGGATTGCCTTCCTCCACTCTTGCCTGGACAGTTAACGAGCGGTGCACATGATTTAGCCCCTGGAGGCTTCGTTAGTATTCTGATGATATTGTCTCTCCTTGTCATTTCAGTTTCTCATAATAAACAGTCAGACTCAGAGACCATGTTAGGAATATTACAC
Organism: Salvelinus namaycush; assembly: GCF_016432855.1. NCBI lineage: Eukaryota > Metazoa > Chordata > Actinopteri > Salmoniformes > Salmonidae > Salvelinus > Salvelinus namaycush. The sequence goes on from NC_052309.1 coordinate 55,508,635, forward strand.
CTCCCATAGAGAGAGAACCATACCCATAGTTTTATCTGTACAGCTCCTCCACTCATATTTAGGCCTACTACTGATGTTATCTGTGAGACCCCATCGACACTGCACCCCACCCTCTCTCCTGCACCTCTGCCAAGCCAAAGCTACCCAGGCACTTTCTTTTTGTGACAGATGAACAGCAACACAAACATTAGTAAGATATATGGGGCACAGGGCAGACTATGGGGCACTGGTCTGGGCTGGTTCAAAGAGCTGGCCCGGGAGGGACAATAAAAAATAAAAAAAGGTTATAAAAAATTAGTAAAGGTTATAATCTCCACCATGGAGGGAGAGTAGCCTAGTTAAACCAGACTGAACGCTGCCCTCACCATTCATTCAGTCTGGTGTTAACCAAGCTAGAGGGAGCGTGATCTGGGCCAGGCATCAGTGCCAGGTTCCATCCAGAGCCATCAGTAAGCCTCACGGCCTCTATCGATTTGTGATAGAGGCTCACTCATCTCTCCTTGCTCTGATCCTTATGCATTTCTCGGATCATTCATTTCACCAGAGAGAAGTGAGTTTGAGTAGATAATGAAATAAGTTTTAGTTTTTATACAGACATTCATTTTGTAGTACCCAGGCCCAATCACATGCTCCTTTTAATTAGTTGTTTTCTCTGGGCTGTACCATTTCACATCTTACAGTAATCCTCTCTCCCCGGCCTGTCCTGTATGTTCATGCCCCAACAGGTCCTGCTCTTAGAGTGACTCAGTAAGTAGTGAGTGTGATGAGGCAATGCAGTATTATTGTGCCTAAGTGGTCACTAGGCAACAACTCTGTGCTATGTCTTTCCAAAATAGTGATTTTCTAGATGTTGTAGTCTCTAGTGAATGCTCACGGCATAACAACAACCAAACCGCTTTTCGCTGGCCAACAAGGGTCTGGTACACAACTTCAGTTTTTGTCACAGGTGAAATTACTTTCTTGCTTGCTCTTTCGCAACAGTGCAGTAATCAATATCAGTAGTACTATAAAAAATAAATAAAGTAAAGTAGAACAAAAACACACGAGAAATAGAAATACAAACAAAATAAAGTAAGCTACTGTATATACACGGTCAGTTCCAGAGTCAGTGCCAATACCATATTTACAATGTGAAGGGATACTGGAGTTGGAGGGTTAGATATGTATATGGTTAAGGTGACTAGGTATCAGGCTATATGATAAACAGAATAGCATCATATATGATGATTTTGTGTGTGTGTGTGTGTGTGTGTGTGTGTGTGTGTGTGTGTGTGTGTGTGTGTGTGTGTGTGTGTGTGTGTGTGTGTGTGTGTGTGTGTGTGTGTGTGTGTGTGTGTGTGTGTGTGTGTGTGTGTGTGTGTGTGTGTGTGTATAGTCAGTGCAAAAATAAATTAGAAGGGTCAATGCAAATAGTCTGTGTAACCATTTTGTTAGCTATTTAGCAGTCTTCTGGCTTGCTTCAATACCGTTTGCTGTGCGGAAGCAGAGAGAACAGTCTATGGCTTGGGTGGTTCGAGTCTAGAACAATTTTCAATGCCTTCCTTTTATTTTATTTTACATTTTAACATTTTTTATTTAACCTTTATTTTACTGGGCAAGTCAGTTAAGAACAAATTCTTATTTACAATGGCGGCCTACTCACCTTTCACACTGCCTGATATAGAGGTCCTGTATGGCAGGGAGCTCAGCCCCTGTGATGTACTGGGCTGTCTGCACCCTCCTCTGTAGCGCCATGCAATCAAGGGTGGTGCAGTTGTCATACCAAGCAGTGATGCAGCCAGTCAAGATGCTCTCAATGGTGAAACTGTAGAACATTTTCAGGATTTGAGGGCCCATGCCAAATATTTTCAACCTCCTCAGGGGAAAGACACGCTATCGCACCTTCTTCACGGTGTAGATGGCGGCGTGTTCCACACTGCCAGGTCACTAACCACCTCCCTGTAGGCTGTCTCATTGTCGCCGGTGATCAGGCCTCGCTGTCATGTTGTCAGCAAACTTGACGTGTTGGAGTCATGTGTGGCCACACAGTCGTGTTGAACAAGTGAGTACAGGAAGGGACTAAGCACACACCCCTGTGGGGCCCCCATGTTGACAGCCAGCGTGGCGGAGGTGATGAGTAAACTAAAGATTGATTCCAGGAGACATGAGTGGAAGAGAAAAATCAAAGTAGGCCTTTCTACTCCGAGAGAGAGAAGTATAGGTTAGAGATGTTCTTCAATTCACCAGACATACACACACAGCGTAATTATACATTATGCATTACAGACCCTTGTCATGGCACCAGTGAACAAGACTAGAGCTAAGTTCAAGGCAGAGGAAAATTATTTCATCCCATTTAGACATTATTTCATCCTGTTTAGACTTCACTGTAAAACATCAATTACAGCTAAGATGTTTCTCATCTGTTGCCACGCACCAGTCTAATGACAAGACGAACATGGGCATAATTTGTCTCTGTCACTATTACACTCAACAAAAATGTAAACGTAACATGGAACATTTTCAAAGATTTTACTGAGTTACAGTTCATATAAGGAAATAAGTAAATGTAAATAAATTAGGCCCTAATCTATGGATTTCACATGACTGGGCAGGGGTGCAGCAATGGGTGGGCCTGAGAGGGCATAGGCCCACCCACTGGCGAGTCAGGCTCAGCCAATGAGAAATAAGTTTTCCCCACAAAAGTGCTTTATTGCAGACAGAAATGCCCCCCCCCCCCCCCCCCCCCCCCCCCCCAGACGATCCTGCAGGTGAAGAAGCCAGATGTGGAGGTCCTGTGCTGGTGTGGTTACACATGGTCTGCGGTTGTGAGACATCTGTGGCATTGTTGTGTGACAAAACTGCACATTTTAGAGTGGCCTTTTATTGTCCCCAGCACAAGGTGCACCTGTGTAATGATCATGCTGTTTAATCAACTTCTTGATATGCCACACCAGTCAGGTGGATGGATTATTTTGGCAAAGGAGCAATGCTCACTAACAGGGATGTAAACAAATTTGTGCACAAAATTTGAGAGAAATAAGCTTTTTGCGCATGTGGAAAATGTCTGGGATCTTTTATTTCAGCTCATGAAACATGGGATCAACACTTTACATGTTGCATTTATATTTTTGTTCAGTATAAATTATTTTCAGTGAAGTGCAATAAAATGTTGAATTAAGTTTGAACACAGTGATCGTTAATGTTTGTTTGGCTGCATCTCGTTAATTGGCTTCCTGTTTTAGACGACTTGACGCATCATTTAGACTAGAGTTTGGCATCATCAGTTCCCTCTATTTAGTCTTTATCTGTCTCCCTCCATCCACCTGGTTGGGTTTTAAGCAGCTAAGCTGCTACTACTGAGAGAGATGAAACATGTGTTCTGTTCTGTGATGGGAACCAATTATCTTAATGCATGGGTCTTCTCTATCCCTGTGTCCCAAATGTCACCCTATTGCCTACATAGTGCACTTGTTTTGACCAGAGCCCTGTGGGTAATACGTTGCCATTTGGAATGCAGGCCTGGAGTCTGGGCTGAGGGACAGGGCTGTGGGACTAATGAAATGGGCATGTATCTGGAATGTTAGACGGTTTGAGAGCCATCACAAACCCAGTACCGTCAACCATGTACACACACACACACACACAGTACATAGTACACAACCTCCCTGCCCGCCTGCCTGTCGGCCTGTTCACTCAGGCTCAAAGAACAGCCAACCTGCTCTCCTCTCTCACATAGATAATTTTATGCTGTTAGTGCTAATGGCGACTGCCACAAAGCACATTTATGAATGGATTCAAGAAGCTACACATTTGGCATTAGTTCCTACTTCACAGTAGGGTAATAAAAAAAAATTGTCTTTCTTTTTAAAAGAAATGCCTTCTTGAACGTGAACTTTCATGTACCTTAATAACAAACTTGTATGTGATCTGTAAATATGAATACAAATGTTAAATGACGAGCCATGTTGGTTAAGCCACAGAAAAAGCCAGCAACCTTCCCACTAGCCATGATTGGAGAAAGTAATTATATTTCTATACTGTTTACCAAAGCAGCTGGAGAACAAGCCAATCAGATTCCAACAACACTGACCAGGAGAACTAAAGGTCTTTTCACACTACTAGGTACACATTTAAGAGACCACGAACAGGTGTGATAATCAGCAGGATAGTGTTGATTCTCTATTGGACCATGTACTGGTAATTTTGTACTGGTTTGATGTGTGATGGCTGTATTGCAAGTTTTACAGAGAACAATGGGATTAATAGGAAGATAATGAAGTGAATATACTGTAAAAACTGCAAGGTTTTAACTTTGTGATGTTTGTGTCCTGATATCCAACGTTGTCCTTATCGCAATGTTGATTAAGCGTTGTGGTTCATGTTGTCTTAACGTTGCGTTGACGTTTGTGTCCCCTCCAGGTGCCGTTCCCAGCTCTGCAGGGGGAAGGGGTGGAGTATCTAGGCCGAGCCGATGACACCATCATCGCCATCTCCAACTACAGGCTCCACATCAAGTTTAAGGACTCCATTATAAATGTAAGACATAATGAACACATGCGTATTTTACGATAGGCTGTTTTTTTTTTTTTTTTTTTTTTTTTTTTTTTTTTTCCTAGGGGTGGATCAGCTTAATATTGCGGAAAGAATGTTGCTTCCAATGTAATTGTCTGCATCATTTCCAATCCCCCATATTTTTTTGGGTAAATATATATATCCATACACGCATGCATACATATACACATATATACATACACATACCTATATAGACATACATACTTTTTTAAAGAATATACCTTTATTATTATTCCCCGCAACCCTACCACCGCTCCCCCAATTGGAGTAAACTAATAAACACTTCTGCTTTTACCTTCAATTTATACATCTTATACCTATTTTACAGACAGTCTACTTTATAATAGTTCTCTCTTGTTTGTTCTTAGTCCTTCCTCTATTTCTGTTGTCCATCCAATTTTATTTCCACTTGTAACTGTGCTATTTCACAAAAGCTCCGCACCTATACACATTTCACAGATCCCGTATGCCCTACATTGTTTATCTTGTTATTAGTCCCACCCTTCAGTTCCACTCAACCCTTCCCATCTATCTTCCAACATCATCCATTTCGGATTTTTATTTGCCATATATTTTTCAACTGTGCTGTGATGCTTCACAAAAGATTTGAACCTTCCTATTCTCATAGCTTCTACAGATTGTAAATTAAAAATAAACATTTTTGCTAAAATAATTATTATATTATTGATTGATTGACTATGGCTTTTCAAATCCCCCAGTATTGCTATCTGTAGCGTTAGTTCTAGGCAAATGTTGCAATTCTTCAGCCATTCCTGGACCTGTGACCAAAAACGAGCTACATATGGACAATACCAAAATAAATGATCTAATGACTCTGCCTCCTCACAACAGAATCTGCAGAGCTGGGAAGATTGTATACCCCATATATATAACATTCTATTAGTTGCAAGAATTTTGTACAGTAATTTAAATTGAAAAATTCGAAGTTTTGAATCCGGCGTTGTTTTGCGTATCAATTCATAAACCTTGTGCCATGGAATGGGTACATCGAAAATCTCTTCCCAACTATTTTGCAATTTATATGGCACAGCTGTCAGTTTTTTGGTCCTTAAATGAAATTGGTATATGTTTTTATTTATCACACTTTTCTTTAACCATTTATGTTCTTTAATACAGGGCCGACATACAAATTCCTTACTTTTTTCCCCTTCTACTTGCCTCTTCCATTTTTGTGGTAATGCTGCAATTAATTGGTTGTAATTTTGGGTAGAGCAGACATTTCCATATGTCTGTGTTAGCTGCATGTGTGACATAACTCCACCAGTCCTATTTATGATATCATTCACAAAAATTATACCTTTTTTAAACATTTCTTCGATAAATACAGTTTTTTTATCAATTACTATATTTGAATTTAACCACAATATTTGTTGTACTATTTGTTCCGTCCTTTCAGGTGGATTAAACTGAAATTGCAACCAACTTTCTAAGGCTTGTTTAAAAAATAAGGATATTTTGGAGATTATTTCCTTTTCAAACAACCGAATGTGAGCAGGTGTAATCTGAATAAAGGGAAAAAGGCCCTTCTTGAACATAGGATGAGACATTCGTACCAATTTACTAGAGAACCAGTTTGGATTTAAGTATAACTTTTGTATGACTGATGCCTTTAGTGAGAGGTCTAATGCTTTAATATTTAATAATTTCTGCCCTCCGAATTCATATTCGTTATATAAATAGGCCCTTTTAATTTTATCTGGCTTGCCGTTCCAAATAAAATGGAATATTTTTTGTTCATATAATTTAAAAAGCAGGTCACTAGGTGTAGGCAAAACCATAAGCAAATAGGTAAACTGTGATATGACTAAAGAGTTAATCAGGGTGATTTTTCCACAAATAGACAAGTATTTTCCTTTCCATGGTAGCAAGATCTTATCTATTTTTGCTAACTTTCTATAAAAATTTATTGGAGTGAGATCATTTCTTTCTTTTGGGATTTTTATACCGAGTATGTCCACATCTCCGTCAGACCATTTAATTGGTAAACTACATGGCAATATAAAATGTGTATTTTTTAGTGATCCAATACGTAATATGGTACATTTATCATAATTTGGTTTTAATCCAGAGAGGATAGCAAAGGTATCTAGATCCTCTATGAGGCCGTGGAGCGACTCTAGTTGTGGTTTTAAAAGAAAACATGAATCATCAGCGTACAATGACACCTTGGTTTTTAAGCCACGGATTTCTAATCCATTAATATTAATGTTTGATCTAATTTTAACAGCTAACATTTCGATGGCAATAATAAATAGATATGCCGATAGTGGACAACCTTGTTTTACTCCTCTAGATAGTTTAAAATTTTCTGAGATGTAGCCATTATTTACTATTTTACACCTAGGGTTACTATACATAATTTTAACCCATTTTATAAGAGATTCCCCAAAATTGAAATATTCTAGGCATTTATATATAAACTCCAGTCGTACTTTATCAAAAGCCTTTTCAAAATCAGCTATGAAAACCAGACCTGGTGTCCCCGATATTTCATAGTGTTCTATTGTTTCCAGTACTTGCCTTATATTATCTCCAATGTATCGTCCATGTAAAAAACCTGTCTGATTAGGATGAATAATATCTGACAAAACTTTTTTTATTCTATGCGCCAAGCATTTTGCTAGGATTTTTGCATCACAACACTGAAGTGTAAGAGGTCTCCAATTTTTTAATTGGACTGGATCTTTATATATACCACTTGGGTCCTGTTTCAGTAATAACGATATCAGACCTTCTTGTTGCGTGTCTGATAATCTACCATTTATATAGGAGTGGTTAAAACAAGCTAATAATGGTCCTTTGAGTATATCAAAAAAAGTTTTGTATACTTCCACTGGTATGCCATCCAGCCCTGGAGTTTTCCCATCCTTAAAGGCCCCAATTGCATCAAGCAGTTCCTCCTCTGTAATTGGGCCTTCACATGAGTCTTTCTGTACAGATGTTAATTTTACATTATTAATAGGAAAAAAATCCATACAATTAGTTTCAGTTAGTGGAGATGGAGGAGCCTGAAACGAAAACATATTCTTAAAGTACTTTACTTCCTCTTTCAAAATATCATTTGGTGAATCATGCGTGACTCCATCATTTGTAACAAGTTTTAATACATTTTTTTTGGTAGCATTTCTATATTGAAGATTGAAAAAGAATTTGGTGCATTTTTCCCCATATTCCATCCAGTTCGCTTTATTTTTATAATATATTACACTGGATCTTTCTTGAATAAGTTCCTCCATTTCTTTTTGTTTTTCCTCTAACTTATTCTGTGCCTCTATGGTACCGTTTTTATTGCTATCTAACTGTACTGTTAGTCCTTCAATTTCCTTTGTTAATATGGACTCTTTTGATCTAAATTCCCTTTGTTTTATAGATGAGTACTGAATTGCATGGCCTCTAAAGGCACACTTAAAAGTGTCCCATACAATAAGGGGATCTGCTGTACCTATGTTATGTCTGAAAAAGTCAGTTATAAAATCTTCTGTCCTAGTTCTAAACAATTTATCATCTAGTAGACTTTGATTAAATTTCCAATATCCTCGCCCACGTGGAAATTCTGTAAGAGAAATATATATGCCAATTATGTGATGATCCGACCGCATTCTGTCCCCTATCAACACTTTTTTAACTTTTGGTGCCAGAGAGAATGGTATAAGAAAGTAGTCAAGACGACTAGCTTGATTCAGCCTCCGCCATGTATATCTCACTAAATCAGGGTATTTAAGTCTCCATATATCCACTAATTCCAATATATCCATGACATTCATGATTTCCTTAAGTGCCTGAGGGTGATAGTTTGTAGTGTGATTTCCTTTCCGGTCTATAGAGGTATTTAAGACCGTATTAAAATCTCCCACTATAATAATAGAGTCTAGTGTTGCTTGTAGAGTTGATAAATTCTTATATATATTTTCAAAGAAGCTTGGATCATCATTATTCGGACCGTATAGGTTAACAAGCCATATTTGTTTATTGTCCAATAACATATTTAAAATAATCCATCTACCTTGAGGATCTGTTTGGACAATTTGCACATTTGGATCAAAATTATTGTTAATTAAAACCATCACCCCTTTTGAATTTCTTTGCCCATGGGAGAAATATATTTTGCCCCCCCAGTTCTTTTTCCACAAAACTTCATCTAAAATTGTTGAATGGGTTTCCTGTAAACAATAGATATTATAATCCTTCTCTTTTAGCCAGGTAAATACTGATCGTCTTTTCTTATTATCTGCTAAGCCATTACAATTGTAACTGGCTATACTTATTTCACCACTTACCATAATGAGACACACCTTTCATTCTTTTAATCAGAATATATTTTTGTAAACGTACTATTAAAAAGTAACATAATGATTGAGTGTCTATATAGTTGTACCATGATATTTGCATTTCTACTAAGTAAACCTCCAATTGGTCCCTACTATTCCACCCGCTAAAAGGCCTCATCTCGAGATGGCTTGTCATCCCAATGCCCGGCAGACCACCCTCGACCCCCTGTATCCCATAGCCCTGAACCGACTGGGATCCATTCTTTGAAAAGAGCATACAGTGCCATTTACCGAATTGAAGTAGATCAATTGCCATATGCATTTCCATTGCCCTCACCTCGATTTGTATTATATATATCTGTGGATCATCCTCTATTGTCCCTAACATCTTTTACTTCTTCCTTCGCAACAGTTGTGGGATACACACATACACCCACACACACTCAGCCCTTACCCCCACACAACCATAAGCTCACTTTCTCAACAATTGCACCATCCCAGAGCCCAACTCAAGATGGGTCATGATTTACAAATGCACTTGCAGTTGCAGCTACATGAGAAGGCCTGCAAGACCGCACAAAAAATGAGCAAAAATTGAGAGATTTATTTACCATTGTCACATCCTAGATAATGGAGGTCAAATGTACACCTTATTCCTGAAACACCCACAATACGGCCACCCGTCATGACCATGTCCCCACGCATCTCCATGCAGTCCGACTTTGATTTTGTGCCGCCAGGGCCACAATAATATACCCCCTCTCTGAATGTCCGAGTGTGACCCCCTCCCCATGGGTTACTGCAGCTAGTGTTGCCAGCACTGCCACTGCCTGGGTGGGGGCACCCCACCGGAATCCCCACCGGCTAGGTACAAGGTCGTCAAGGTTCTCATTAGCAGCTTTGAGAATTTCCTTGTATATTATGCTCTCCCTTTAGGGGGCTTTGGCTTTGCAGGACCAACCCTGCCAAGCAGGCTCAGAATCTTGAGGGGGCAGTGCTGCTCTTGGTCTCTGACCTCATTTTAGCTGCATACAGAGACCGCTTACAGCGAGCACATAAAACAGTTAGGGACTTCTCCTTAGTATCTGGGTCATTCAGGTGGGTGTCTAGGGTATAGTGCCATGGACCGTACCATTAAAATAGGATAATAAATAATTAGATATAATTTATAAAAAAATATTTAAAAAATGTAGTTCTCCATGATAGGACAATAAATAAATAAGACGTATAATTCATTATAAAAGTATATCGATCATCTGAACAACATTGAAAGCCCTCTCATACCCGGCTCACAGCAATACATTGGCTCTGGGATATGCAACCATTTCCTTACTCACTCACTCAACTTTCCAAACATAACAAATAAAATAAAAAATAAACACAAACCATACCATCCACACATACTGTGCCTTCTGTTTACTTAGTTTTTATCTTCACTATGTTGAATTAGTGCTTGTGTGTTCAATTAGTTATATGTGAAGATTTATAGAAAAGCTATATTTTTTATTGTATTGTTACAATCAGTAACCGGGCTTGAATTGTGTTTATTTCCCTCGTCTATGAGAACTTTGTAATTTTTAAAATAACCATGGAGTAGTCTTTGTGTCTCTGAACAACTGGTTATCAATATATAGTTTATCAACGACGAGAGCTACTCGTTTCGCTTTTAATCTATTTTCTTTGAAAATTGGATACAGAACTTTACGCCGTTCTGCAATTTCCTTCGGAAACTGATCATTCATGCCAATTTTGGTCCCAGCAAGTCTTTTACCCAGGCTTTTAACCATTATTTTATCTTTAAATGAAGCAAATTTGGCAACGATTGGGCGTTCGTACCTCTGCCCTCTCTGTAGGCGATAGGCTGGTATTGATCCACGGACCGGTTTGGGTTTTTACTTTACCTTCTATATCGGTATTTAAATATTTGGTTTGTTAAATGTGATACGTTTTGTGTAACGTCCATTTTTATAGTTTACTTCGCTACTTCTGTCATCGCTCTCTGCTCTCTCTTAACATGCCGCTTTCCACACAGACATAGCCCCGCCCCCTGTCACTCAAGGTGGGCATTTGTTGTTCCTCGACCACGAGACACTTGCCTTCAGTCTGTATGGTCAATGCAACACATGGATCAATGTTGATGACAATGATGCTGTTTTCACTTTGCTTCCTAATATAAATCCAGTAGTGCTTTATAATTACACTATTAGTTTGTGTTTCTGCAACCAGCTATCTGCAACCAGCTAGTTTCTATTTTCTTAGCTAGTTGGACCTAAATCGTGTTAGCTGCTAATGCTAATCCCTAGTTAGCTGGCTAGCTAGCTAGCTAATGTACTGAGTCAGAGCAAACATACAGTACCACTCAAAAGTTTGAACACAGCTACTCATTCAATGGTTTTTCTTTATTTTTACTATTTTCTATGTTGTAGAATAATAGTGAAGACATCACAACTATGAAATAACACATATGGAATCATGTAGTACCCAAAAAAGTGTTATTTTATATTTGAGATTCTTCAAAGTAGGCACCCTTTGCCTTGATGAAAGCATTGCACACTCTTGGCATTCTCTAAACCAGCTTCACCTAGAATGCTTTCCCAACAGTCTTGAAGGCGTTCCCACATATGCTGAGTACTTGTTGGCTGCTTTTCCTTCACTCTGCAGTCCGACTTATCCCAAACCATCTCAATTGGATTGAGGTCAGGTGATTGTGGAGATCAGGTCATCTGATGCATGACTCCATCACTCTCCTTGGTCAAATAGCCCTTACACAGCCTGGAGGTGTGTTGGGTCATTGTCCTGTTGAAAAACAAATGATAGTCCCACTAAGGGCAAACCAGATGGGATGGCGTATTGCTGCAGAATGCTGTGGTAGCCATGCTGGTTAAGTGTGTTTTGAATAATAAATAAATTACTGACAGTGTCACCAGCAAAGCACCATCACATCTCCTCATCCGTGCTTCACGGCGGGAACTACACATGGGGAGATCATCCGTTTGCCTACTCTGCGTCTCACAAAGACACCGGGGTTGAAACCAAAAATCTCAAATTTGGACTCATCAGACAATAGGACAGATTTCCACTGGTCTAATGTCCGTTGCTCGTGTTTCTTGGCCCAAGCAAGTCTCTTCTTCTTATTGGTGTCCTTTAGTAGTGGTTTCTGTGCAGCAATTTCACCATGAAGGCCTGATTCACGCCGTCTCCTCTGAACAGTTGATGTTGAGATGTGTCTGTTACTTGAACTCTGTGAAGCATTTATTTGGGTTGCAATTTTTGAGGCTGGTAACTAATGAACTTATCCTCTGCAGCAGAGGTAACTCTGGGTCTTCCTTTCCTGTGGCGGTCCTCATGAGAGCCAGTTTCATCATAGCGCTTGACGGATTTTGCGACTGCACTTGAAGAAATGTTCAAAGTTCTTGAAATGTTCCGCATTGACTGACCTTCATGTCTTAAAGTAATGATGGACTGTCATTTATCTTTGCTTATTTGAGCTATTCTTGCCATAAAATGGACTTGGTCTTTTACCAAATAGGGCTATCTTTTGTTTACCACCCCTACCTAGTCACAAAAGAAATTCCACAAATTAACTTTTAACAATCAACACCTGTTAATTGAAATGCATTTCAGGTGACTACCTCATGAAGCTGGTTGAAAGAATGCCAGGAGAGTGCAAAGCTGTCATCAAGGCAAAGGGTGGCTTCTTTAATGAATCTCAAATATAAAAAATAGAAAAATAGAAAATAGTAAAACATAAATACAAACTGTGTCCAAACTTTTGACTGGTACTGTAATTAGCTATACAGCCTGATAATACCAGTGATGATGTAGACCTAAATCATCATGTTTTTTGTGCAACAGTATCTTCTAAATCAAAGAGGAATAAACAAAGCATGAATATGTTAGTTACATGAAGTAGCTAAGAGAAAACATTCAATGTAGCCAAAAGTTATAGGGTCCCCAAGTAAACACGTATCAACACTTTGGTTCATACCCTGTCACAATAATTCCTTCCTGGTGTTTTCATTTGTTGTCATCTTAATAAACATTGTATTCAAAGTGCACACTATTATATTCTAACTATGGAATTAGAATAATCATTCTATTTCCATGATTCCAACAGTTCACCCAAGTGTTTTGCTCTAAATCCCAAGTCAAATCATAATTGCAACATTTGGTTAAAAATAAGGTCTAGATTATTTGCCTATATTGTGCAGCCCAGTGTGGAAATAGTCTAAAATGAGTGCAGGAAATGCAGAAATTGAAGAAAATGCGGAAAAGTATTTTGGGGTGAATTGAACAGTATAAAACAATCAGAATGGAGAAAGACCCATTGAAATCACTTAGAATGTATGTGTTGCCACCCTAAGGTCACGCACTACACATAAAGCAAATTTAGAACTTTTATTATTCTGTGATATTACATTTTTGCCATATCGCCCAGCCCTAACACATGCAATACACATGATACAGAGATCCTGGAAAAAAACAACACTAGCATGTTCAAGTAGCTAGGTAGCCTAGTGGTTAGAGTGTTGGACTAGTAACTGAAAGGTTGTAAGATCGAATCCCCGAGCTGACAAGGTAAAAATCTGTTGTTCTGCCCCTGAATGAGGCAGTTAACCCACTGTTCCTAGGCCGTCATTGAAAATAATAATTTGTTCTTAACTGTCTTGCCTAGTTAAATATAGGTTAAATAAAAAAATAGCTCCTCTGACATAGCCTGGTTAAACCAGATTGAACGCTGCAGTGTAATGTACATAAATCATTTTGGTTGCCAGGCTAATTGCTACACTGTCTATAGATCTGTAGATATGTGCACAGAACTGAGAGGTAGTAATGTGAGGAACAGAACCCTGCCTGAAAGGAGAGGCTCTGCTGGTTAGGTTCATTACAGGCCATATAATACATTTTAGACAGAATGTCCTGCTACTTACAAGCCAAGGCTGGTAGCACTTCAAATTATGTGATTGAGATGCAGAGCCATTCCCAGGACCTGATGCCTGGTCCCCTCCTCACACCCACTGAGTTGGCAGTGTGTCGGGAGTGGTGCAGTGAGCGGTGTCTATGATCTCACCACCAGCCAGGACTGTTTTACGTGACCTCTGGAGTTTCAGGGAGCCGGCCCAGCGCTTACTTAAAGTTGCACGTGCACACCACAGACACACACACACACACACAGACAGACACACAGACAGACACACAGTCACACACAGTCACACACAGTCACACACACACACACACACACACACACACACACACACACACACACACATACATCTTGGCATCAGAGTGAGATTCCACCTCCTCCCCTACTCCTCTTTAGTCTCGAAACTCGACCCTAGGCAACAGTGACTAGGGTTTGGTTTCAATGATAGACTCTTTTGGCATAGAGGATCGATGTCACTGCCTATGTCGATAAGGGAGAAAAATGTATTTATTTATTCTGCTTGAATAAAACAAATCACATGGCAGACATGTGAGAATGTCGCGATTCAAAACCTTTTTAATTCAAGCAGATAAAGTAATGAAGTAGGCAGTGACGTAGTTCCTCTATGCCAAATGAGTCCGTCATTGAAACTAGAACCTAGTCACTGACCACGTTTACATGCGCACAGTATTCCTGATAGTAGCTCATATCCTACTTAAGGTCTTATTCGGGATAAGCTGTTTACATTCACCTTTGATATCCTGCTTACGAGTATCTATGTAACCATGAATATACAGAAAATCCTCATTTAAGTTCATATGGGTTAAATGGAATAGTAACTGAAATAAGGACACTGACTGTAGACCTATAACCTTCTACATGTAGAGTAAAATAATATAAACTCCAGGTGATTTATGCATTTCTTGCAGTAAAATTATACAACAAATGTTTATTTTGTCTCGGGAACAGAAGTGGAGAAATATGATTTCTTTCTTTCAGCATCTCTTGAGAAAATGTGAATGTGTGTGTAATGTGTTATCTCTGGCACTGTTAAACAAGTAGACAGTATTTCAACCACATGAAATATGCACCCAATATGAACTGAAGTCTTATCAGAAACGTGTTTCATCGTTTTCTCAGCGTTTCGTTTCCTTAAAACCTGTCAAACTGATGACATTTGGATATTTTGCACAGGACCAATCTTTCCACTGTTTTTAGTTATTCCGTTTTCTCCCTGATCCCTATACGAAACAGACAACTTTACCGGTGTTAACTAGATTACTAGTGCATTCATTCTATCGATGTAAGAAATTATTCTGGTGAGCATACTTTATAGTCTTCTGGGGCAGTTATGACAGAAGAGAAACAACATGTATCTAACTATAGTTGACAAACAAATGGCCTACCAAATGTCGGAAAAAGCATGTCTAAATTATTGGTGAAATTAGCCAGTAGGCTATATGGACCAGTACGGAGTATCAGCAAAATAAATTATTATGTAATTATGGTGGATCAAATTGCACAGATTCTTCATTTTTTTTAAGTGATTCGTTTGACAATCAGATGAAAACATCATCACACAACACCTATGATATGCGAAACTGAGCCTGCGCAGAAAGCGAAAAATAAAAGTCAACGGGATAAGATGTTTACATGCCACAGTATCCCGTCAAAGATCAGCATATCATAGACATCTTATCCGAGTTTCTCATAACCGGGATACAAGCTTTTTCGTGTTGTTGTAAACGGGATATGATGTTTATATGAGTCAACTCAAAAACAGAATGCGGCAGTATCCCGAATATTGGTGTGCATGTAAACAAGGTCAATGTGTTGCCTAGGGTCGAGTTTTAGAGACTAGCTCCTCTCCTCCTTCTCCCCCATCCCAGAACTCCAGTCATCTAACAGAGTACCATTTTTTTTTAAACATACAGACATCTGCACTGTCAGTTTGTGCTGCATGGGTATTAAAATGTTACATTTTGATATACTTTCCCCTTCCATTTTCTTCTCTCATACTTTCCTTTTCAAGCTTGGTTGTGGTCAGCAAAAGTCACTCTTTCTGCCTTGCTAATTTGTGTTCTCTGCTTGATTTTATTATCTTCCATCTTTAGCTCTTTCTTTTTATGTTTTGCCTATCATTAACTTCGTTCTGTTGTTTTTCTTCAGTTTAATAGTTTTTCCATTTCCTCTGTCCCCTGTCTTGTTGTCACCCCCCTCCTTCATGCTCTCTGCTCCCTCCCTGGTCCTGGTGTATGTCTGTCACTTTGTTGTAGACCTATCAAGGTGTGGACAATCATATTTCTGTGAGTACCTTGTGTCAACAGCAACCGTTAGCTTCCCCCCTCCTCCCTCCCACAGTCTAGACTAGACCGCTCTATCATTCAACCTCTGGTTCAGACGGACTACTCCTGGATTATTGTGCACTCCGGAAGGACAAAATGTAATTTAATTTGAAATTGGAAGCAATCTAAAAACTGTTTTATTAATTTTCTGATTCAGAATCTTCTCAACATTGAATATACACTGCTCAAAAAAATAAAGGGAACACTTAAACAACACAATGTAACTCCAAGTCAATCACACTTCTGTGAAATCAAACTGTCCACTTAGGAAGCAACACTGATTGACAATAAATTTCACATGCTGTTGTGCAAATGGAATAGACAAAAGGTGGAAATTATAGGCAATTAGCAAGACACCCCCAATAAAGGAGTGGTTCTGCAGGTGGTGACCACAGACCACTTCTCAGTTCCTATGCTTCCTGGCTGATGTTTTGGTCACTTTTGAATGCTGGCGGTGCTTTCACTCTAGTGGTAGCATGAGACGAAGTCTACAACCCACACAAGTGGCTCAGGTAGTGCAGCTCATCCAGGATGGCACATCAATGCGAGCTGTGGCAAGAAGGTTTGCTGTGTCTGTCAGCGTAGTGTCCAGAGCATGGAGGCGCTACCAGGAGACAGGCCAGTACATCAGGAGACGTGGAGGAGGCCGTAGGAGGGCAACAACCCAGCAGCAGGACCGCTATCTCCGCCTTTGTGCAAGGAGGAGCAGGTGGAGCACTGCCAGAGCCCTGCAAAATTACCTCCAGCAGGCCACAAATGTGCATGTGTCTGCTCAAACGGTCAGAAACAGACTCCATGAGGGTTTTAAGAGGGCCCGACGTCCACAGGTGGGGGTTGTGCTTACAGCCCAACACCGTGCAGGACGTTTGGCATTTGCCAGAGAACACCAAGATTGGCAAATTCGCCACTGGCGGCCTGTGCTCTTCACAGATGAAAGCAGGTTCACACGCACATGTGACAGACGTGACAGAGTCTGGAGACGCCGTGGAGAATGTTCTGCTGCCTGCAACATCCTCCAACATGACCGGTTTGGCGGTGGGTCAGTCATGGTGTGGGGTGGCATTTCTTTGTGGGGCCGCACAGCCCTCCATGTGCTCGCCAGAGGTAGCCTGACTGCCATTAGGTACCGAGATGAGATCCTCAGACCCCTTGTGAGACCATATGCTGGTGCGGTTGGCCCTGGGTTCCTCCTAATGCAAGACAATGCTAGACCTCATGTGGCTGGAGTGTGTCAGCAGTTCCTGCAAGAGGAAGGCATTGATGCTATGGACTGGCCCGCCCGTTCCCCAGACCTGAATCCAATTGAGCACATCTGGGACATCATGTCTCGCTCCATCCACCAACGCCACGTTGCACCACAGACTGTCCAGGAGTTGGCGGATGCTTTAGTCCAGGTCTGGGAGGAGATCCCTCAGGAGACCATCCGCCACCTCATCAGGAGCATGCCCAGGCGTTGTAGGGAGGTCATACAGGCACGTGGAGGCCACACACACTACTGAGCCTCATTTTGACTTGTTTTAAGGACATTACATCAAAGTTGGATCAGCCTGTAGTGTGGTTTTCCACTTTAATTTTGAGTGTGACTCCAAATCCAGACCTCCATGGGTTGATAAATTTGATATCCATTGATCATTTTTGTGTGATTTTGTTGTCAGCACATTCAACTATGTAAAGAAAAAAGTATTTAATAAGAATATTTCATTCATTCAGATCTAGGATGTGTTATTTTAGTGTTCCCTTTATTTTTTTGAGCAGTGTAATTGAATGCATTTAGCAAGGCAAGAGCCAAGCAGTTCTGTTTTGCAGAGATTTCATTTATAGCGCATCTTAAGATTTTGTAGCACCACTTTGTGCCGAAGTCTGTCTGAAGTGTGGCAGCATGAATTGGTTGTTCATTACCGAGTTAGATGACCCAGGCCCCCGCCGGTCAGCGTAGATGCTGATTGGCCTGCCCCAATCAAAGGTCAAGCCTCATTGGGTAATTTTAAAACTGTTGCGTTCGGAGTGACATCATTAACACCCCTGAGCTGTGGACCAATAATAGAGCTAGAGCTGTGGTACGGAACACTACAGGCTCAGCATGATAGAATGACTGAGTGAAGATTCTGGAATAGATTGCACTGCTGCAGACTCCAGAGCTTGGCCTGTGGTGATGACTCATTGGTTTAAAATGGTTATTATGGTTGCATAATGGTTGTTGTTTGTATGAATGAGATTTACTGTGTTAGAATTTACTGTGGCAACTATGAAAAGTGTAAATACATATAAACGTTATAGTTCATGGAAGGCATTGACAATGTAATAACATGCAGCGTGATGATTTTATAAGGAAATGCAAATGATGCTGTCGTGAATTAGATATTGGTCTGGCAATAGAGGCATTGTTATGGTGTCTGTTTTAGGCCTATACCTAATAGAGGCTTGCGTGAATTTACATAACCCATGGGAAAGGTAAGTCCACCACAAATATCCTCTTCCAATCCCCTCTGCTGTGTGAAAAATAATATTGTTACCTCACCGTGCCTTGCTGTCTACCTTACAGTAGGTACCTTAACTAGCCATGACGAGCCTAGATTACTAGGTACTTCATTAAATGTGTTGTGTTCAGTGAGGTATCCTGTGTAAAGTGGTGCCCCCGTTATTAGAGGTATTGTGTCTATCCTGGTGTCTTGTGTAATGTGGTGTCCTCTCTCTGTCTCCCCGTACAGGTGCCTCTGAGGCTCATAGAGAGTGTGGAGAGCAGAGACATGTTCCAACTGCACATCATCTGCAAGGACGCCAAAGTCGTCAGGTAAAGAGAAAATTCCTACTTTATATCTACGGTACCTACACTGGCTTGTGACAAACAACTATTATTAGGACTTATTGATAAATGGATATCTTGTGCTCCATGAATCATTGTTTTTTTACATGATCAAAAATAGGAATTGTTTTCATAAGTCTTTTTTGAAATTAAATTTGATTGACATTAAGCACAACATGATATTTCTTGACACAATGTATAGGCTTAATTCGTAGTGGTCTTTTTTGATAGGCCTATGCCACAATATTTCTGCTAATGGGAAAACTAGATCCTTTGTTATTGCAAAACCACTTAAGATCCTTTTTTTTTGCCCGCCCCTCTGGAAACCTCTTTTTCAAAGCTAAGAATCCGGATCCGGTTCTGTGCATGTGTTATTTTACACACACATAGCTGCTGCTCACAATCCCCCTCCCTTCACGTTTCACTCTTTACTCACCCTCTTCTGAAAAGACTGAAATTTCAAGGAATCAAAGCCAATCTATGCCCTGCAGCCCACTTCTCTCCTATACAACTGTAGTGTTGCTGGCTCACTTTGACAGCCTGTCTGGCATCTTCTTCACAGAGATGCAGACATCAGAAGTGTTCCCACCTCTTTGATTGTGATGGCTTTATATCCTGCCTGAGGAGCAGATGTGATGTGGTACGGCCCAGGGAAACACTCAGAGCACTCATGAGAATATAGAATCATAGAAAAATCTCCATGTTGGAGAGCACTCATTATTACCCGTTTGTGAACTACTGTAAGAGAGAATATAGGCCTACATACAGTAACTGTATACCACCCTCACATTCTGTCCAATTAAGATGACTTTCAAAACAAACTTGTCGGACAATATGTGATAATGTAGGCATAACCCATGGCTATGTATTATCTTTTAGTCCTTGAACATGTTTTGCCTAAAAATAATAATAGATCATGTACACAAACCATAATAATATGGTGAAAGCATGATAATGGTGTTGAAGTTGGTGGCCATCCTCTGATTTTCCATCCTATGTGTTTGTGTTTTGTTATCTACTCAGATGCCATTTCTCGACATTCAAGCAGTGCCAGGAGTGGCTGAAGCGTCTGAACCGGGCCATAGCCCACCCTGGCAGGCTGGAGGATCTGTTTGCCTTGGCCTACCACGCCTGGTGTCTGGGGGGCAGCGCAGACGATGAGGACCAGCACCTACACCTCTGTAGACCAGGTTGGTGTCAGACATGTACACACACACACATGCACACACACACGCAGATTAAAACCCTGAGGCCTCATTATTGTTGCTTTACCTCTCTTTCCTCTTTCTCTCTGTGTAGGTGATCATGTCCGTCAGAGGCTGGAGATGGAGGTGAGGAGGATGGGCTTCGACATGCAAAACGCCTGGAGAGTGTCCGACATCAACCTCAACTACAAGTATGATACACACAAAAACACGTACACACGGCCCCCAGTCTCAACACAGAGAGGGAAGATTGATGATCAAACAACTGCCTCATCGCAGTGCACGCTAACCAAGGTCGCCAGGTGCACGGTGTTTCCTCCGACACATTGGTGCGGCTGGCTTCCGGGTTGGATGCGCGCTGTGTTAAAAGGAGCAGTGCGGCTTGGTTGGGTTGTGTTTCGGAGGACGCATGGCTTTCGACCTTCGTCTCTCCCGAGCCCGTACGGGAGTTGTAGAGATGAGACAAGATAGTAACTACTAACAATTGGATACCACGAAGTTGGGGAGAAAAAGGGAGTAAAATTCCAACAACAAAAAAATTATATTATAATAAAAAAAAATAAAAAAAATGTCTCATCAAGCCAACACACACACCTTAGCTAGCTAGCCCACTCTCTCCTAAGTAGGTACGTCTAACATCTGTGCTGTTAAATAGTCCCAGACTCGTTTGCGGAGCAGACTGGGTGGGGAGAGTGACTCAGCATTTCAAATAGCGTTTTCTTCGCCAGTCAGTGTTTAAACTCTCTCTCTGTTGCTGCTCAGCTTTTGATAATCTGTGTGACAGGTCTATGGGGGGGGGAGAGGGGGATACGAGGGGAGGGAGGGAGAGGGAGATACAGGGGGAGGGAGGGAGGAGGGAGGGAGCGAGGGAGGGAGGGAGTGGGGAGAGACGAGGCGAGAGAGAGAGAGACAGGGATTAGGCGGAGGGGTAGAGTAAGAGTCGATGTCATCCCTGTGACAGACTGAGCTCTCTCTCTCTCTCTCTGAAGGACAGCTGCGCAATGGGGCCCGGGGGAGGGGGGGCTTCCATCTGTCTGTTCCTCTCCTCTGTCTGACACTCACCAGTCACGTCGCACACACATCACACACACATTTCTGTGTATGTCTGTCTTGCACTGAGACATACATGCAAATCATACACACCTTTCTGTACACCCATCTCTAACACACTTACACACGCAGACATATTTAACATAACTTTCACAATTGCGCTCACACACTTGAAAAGACATTCAAAAGTGTCTGAGGCCTGTGTGTGTCCTCTGCTGGGTAGGTAAATAAGTAAATTAATCTGCAGTATGCTCTGAGAGCCACAGTGTCATGCTCTCGCTGTCTCTCTCTCTCTGTCTCTCTGTCTCTCTCTCTCTTGCTGTCTTCTCTGAGTGTCCTGCTGAGGGGGACAGACACACTGGAGGAACGGGTAATTTAAGCAGGCCGGAACCTGCTGGGGATACATGACTCAGCACAACACACACACACACACATATCTACCTGGAGCAGACAGTAGAGAGCGACTGCAGGCTAGGATAGAGATTGGAGAGAGAGAGAGAGAGAGAGATTGGAGAGAGAGAGAGAGAGAGATTGGAGAGAGAGAGAGAGAGAGAGAGAGAGAGAGAGAGAGAGAGAGAGAGAGAGAGAGAGAGAGAGAGAGAGAGAGAGAGAGAGAGAGAGAGAGAGAGAGAGAGAGAGAGAGAGAGAGAGAGAGAGAGAGAGAGAGAGAGAGAGAGAGAGAGAGAGAGAGAGAGAGAGAGAGAGAGAGAGAGAGAGAGAGAGAGAGAGAGAGAGAGAGAGATTCTGCACAGATTCTGTCAGACCTGGGCCCTGACAGTAAGAGAGAGAGAGAGAGAGAGTGCGCAACAGTGATGTGCAAACTAGAGGAGATGGTGTAAGTGCTGGAGGGTCAGAATAGATGATAGAAAGATTTAATAGGGGATCAAGAGACAGCGGGCCACTGAATATCTCTGTTACAGCAGGGCTTGGAGTTGTCGATCTCACTTTTGATATTTTATCTGAGAAATAAAAGCCCTCTCTCACTAATACTCACCTAAATAGTAGCCAACAGTCTTGATGCACTACGTTGATAATTACCCTGCTTTGCTGTGCATTTTAGTCAGTGGTAAATTAAGTACATTCTCCCTTTCCTATACGTATAAATCTACAGTCTGCAAATGTAATGGAGGTGATTTGATTAACTATACTTGCTTGATGAGTAACCTTGCCTGAGAGCTGAAGACTTGTTAGATGCCTAGAATTTAAATCAGGGGTCTGACTACTTTCTGAATGCACTGTATAATAAACGTCATAATCTGTATAACCCTAACCTGTCCCCTCATCTTCTCTCCTGCCAGGTTGTGCTCCAGCTACCCCCAGAAGCTGCTGGTGCCAGTGTGGATCACAGACAAGGAGCTGGAGAGTGTCGGCTCCTTCAGGTCCTCCAAGAGGATCCCTGTGGTGGTCTACAGGTACACACAGGACACACACACCATAACGTACACACACACATCATACACACACACCATAACGTACACACACACATCATACACACACACAAACACATCATACACACACACCATAACGTACACACATACACATGATACACACCATAACGTACACACACATCATACACACACACACCATAACATACACACACACACACACACACATCATACACCCACATCATACACACACACTCACCATAATGTACACACACACATCATACCATACACACACACCATAACATACACACACACACACACATCATACCATACACACACACCATAACGTACACACATCATACCAAACACACACACTATAATGTACACACACACACATCATACACACACACCATAACGTACACACACACATTACACACACACGATAACATACACACACACATCATACACACACATCATACACACACCATAATGTACACACACACGCATCATACCATACACACACACCATAACGTACACACACACACACACATCATACCATACACACACACCATAACGTACACACACACACACACACACACATCATACCATACACACACACCATAACGTACACACAAACACGTTGTACATTTTATTCAATTAACAGAAGCTCTTATCCAGAGTGACGTTCAGTTAATGCGTTCATCTTAAAGGATCGTTTTTGTTCTATTGATGTGTAACAGAACTATTCGCCCTTCAAGAAGACAGAAATACAGCTGGTATGAGTTTTGCATCATATGTTTAGGTAACTAGGTGAGGCAACCACATATCACAGACATAGTAAGTTAAAAAAATCTCAAATGAGCAGCTATCAGCAAAGTCAGTGCTAGTAAGAAAAGACAAGCGAGTGTTCTTTTCCAGAAACACAAGGGGCTCCTGAGTGGCACAGGGGTCTAAGGCTGTATCCAGGCTAAGGCTGAATCCAGGCTGTCTAGGGCTGAATCCAGGCTGTATCACAATCAGCCGTGATTAGGAGTCCCATAGGGCGGCGCATAATTGGCCCAGCGTCGTCTGGGTTTGGCCGGTGTAGGCCGTCATTGTAAATAAGAATTTGTTATTAACTGACTTGCTTGGTTAAATAAATAAAATCGTTTATTTTGTATTTGTTTTCTGGGGAGGGCTACTTTGTAAAGCGTTTTTCAGGCGTCTTTGTAAGATTGGTAGGCACTTAGCTGCCCTGATGTTAGGGGGAAGCTTGTTCCACAGTTTGGGTGCCAGGACAGAGATGAGCTTAGACTGGGATGAGCGGGAGCCAGCCCCTCATAGTGGTGGGAGGGCCAAGAGATGAGCGGTGGCAAAACGGAGTGCTCAGGTTGGGGTGTAGGGTTTGAACATAGACTAAAGGTATGGAGGGGCAGTTTCCCTTGCTGCTACGTAGGCAAGCAGCAGGGTCTTGAAATGGATGCGAGCTTCGAGTGTGAGCTAGAGGAGAGTGCGAAACAGCAGGGTGACATGGGAGAACTTGGGATGGTTGAGAACCAGGCGGGCTGCGGTGTTGTTGCAGGGCTTTGATGGCTGAAGCGGGTAAGCTTGCAGTAGTCCAGACGGGAGAGGTCAAGTGCCTGGACCTGTACCATGTCCGGTGTGAGGAAGGGGTCGTACTCTACTGATGTTGGAGAGCATGAACCGGCAGGAGCGAATCATTGCTCATAGAACGACAGGGTGTTGTCCAGGATTATGCCCAGGTTCTTTGCACGCCGTAGGGTTGGGACACCGTAGAGTTGTCAACCATGATAGAAAGCTTTTGGAGCGGGAAGTCCTTCCTTGGGAGGAAGGGCTTGTCCGTCTTGTAGAGTTTGAGGTGAGGGGCCAACATCCAAGCTGAGATGTCTGCCAGGCACGCAGAGATACGTGTTGCCACCTGGATGTCAGAAGGGGGGAAGGCAGGAAGGAGAAAGAAAAAACTGAAGAAAACACACTGACACATTTCAAATATCCTCACCATACCACACCTAAGTAGCAACACATTCCAAACAATGGTAATTTGACTGTTGACCTGCTCTGTTTTTTTATTGTATGTCTACTTATGGTTGGTCCCCGCTCTCTCTTCTGCCGTCCCACCAGGCACCAGAGGAACGGGGCAGTGATCGCCCGTTGCAGCCAGCCAGAGATCAGCTGGTGGGGCTGGAGAAACACAGAGGATGAATACTTGGTCACCTCCATCGCTAAGGCCTGTCTGATGGACCCAGGGGCCAGGGTCACCTGTGGGGCCGCAGCCTGCAGCCGGCCCCGGGGGGAGGGCCCAGACAGCTCCGACAGCGACTTTGGTAAGGCTGACAGAGCTTTATTATTTGACCTTTACTATACCTGATAAGTTGCCTGATAAGTTGTCTATCCTACATTCTCTTTTTTTTAATATATATATATTTTTTTACCCCCTTTTTCTCCCCAATTTCGTGGTATCCAATTGTTAGTAGTTACTATCTTGTCTCATCGCTACAACTCCCGTACGGGCTCGGGAGAGACGAAGGTCGAAAGCCATGAGTCCTCCGAAACACAACCCAACCAAGCCGCACTGCTTCTTAACACAGCGCGCATCCAACCCGGAAGCCAGCCGCACCAATGTGTCGGAGGAAACACCGTGCACCTGGCGACCTTGGTTAGCGCGCACTGCGCCCGGCCCGCCACAAGAGTTGCTGGTGCGCGATGAGACAAGGATATCCCTACCGGCCAAACCCTCCCTAACCCGGACGACGCTAGGCCAATTGTGCGTCACCCCACGGATCTCCCGGTCGCGGCCGGCTGTGACAGAGCCTGGGCGCGAACCCAGAGTCTCTGGTGGCACAGCTAGCGCTGCGATGCAGTGCCCTGGACCACTGCGCCACCCGGGAGGCCTCTATCCTACATTCTCATATGAAAAAATCTCACAGCGCTTGCTTTAGCAGCTCTTTCCAGTCTTTTGAAACCAGTAGGAATGATAACTTGTTTATGGACAACTGTAGCCGTTTCAGCTCATTCAGTTTGCACTGTCCCAAAAACAATGATGAAGACATAAGTGCCTGGGAATATGCCATTCTCAATTAATACATTCACATTGGCGTGCAATTATGTCTGGTTCATATACACACACACACACACACACACACACAAACACACACACACACACTCCTCGCCCACATACATTGTGGCTGGACAGAGGATAAATTGTCGCCAGTCAAGAACGGATGTGTATGGGCAAAATTGCTGTGGCTCTCTTGTTTGTTACCTTGTTTTCATGTTGGAGGCCAAGAATGTGGGGCCCATTTTGGGAGTGACTGTTCCCTCTCTCTCTTCCATCCACTTTGTGTGTAAATGACTGTGATATGCAGATGGGAGAACAACGGTGGGCTGCACACTGTCTACCACTCTCCAAGTTTCTGTCTCGACTCTTCTAGTTAGACAGCCCCTCAGCTTTGAGCTTGTTGAGTTTCTAAACAACACCACTGTTCTAACTGAACACACAATATTGGCTTCTCTTCACAAAAAATGGACAGCGGGACAGGAGTTGGAGCCTGTGAAAGGACTACCCCTTTTCAGAGAGTGAACTAAAGGCTAAACGCACCCCGAATCTATGGTCCCAGATCAGTTTGTCCTCAATTGCCAACTATAGGAGTGAGTTGACCATATGAGTTGGCTATACTATATCTCTCTGGTCACCCCCAAAACCAATTCTTCCTTTGGCCGCCTCTCCTTCCAGTTCTCTGCTGCCAATGACTGGAACGAACTACAAAAATCTCTGAAACTGGAAACACTTATCTCCCTCACTAGCTTTAAGCACCAGCTGTCAGAGCAGCTCATAGATTACTGCACCTGTACATAGCCCATCTATAATTTAGCCCAAACAACTACCTCTTTACCTACTGTATTCATTTATTTATTTTTGCTCCTTTGCACCCCATTATTTCTATCTCTACTTTGCACTTTCTTCCACTGCAAACCAACCATTCCAGTGTTTTTTTTACTTGCTATATTGTATTTACTTCGCCACCATGGCCTTTTTATATTTTTATTTATTTTTATATATATTTTGTTTGCCTTCACCTCCCTTATCTCACCTCACTTGCTCACATTGTATATAGACTTATTTTTCACTGTATTATTGACTGTATGTTTGTTCTACTCCATGTGTAACTATGTGTTGTTGTATGTATCGAACTGCTTTGCTTTATCTTGGCCAGGTCGCAATTGTAAATGGGAACGTGTTCTCAATTTGCCTACCTGGTTAAATAAAGGTGAAATAAATAAATAAAAAATACTGCACAAACAGATCTGTGACCAGACTAGACAGACATGCAGTACAGAGAATGTTGACTTACTCTAAATTGCAGGCCATGTATTGACTTGGGTGGGTGAGAGATTGAGGCTAGTAGCTCTGGTCCACTGTGAGTAATGACTCCATCTGAGGTGTCTGCTGGCATGATGAGGCCCTGCCTAGCAATCACAGTTCCCTAGCAATGTTGCTGTCCCCCTTCGTTGTGGTAGCTGTTACTGAGCGATGCTGCAGTGGTCATCATCAGGAGGAGATATTGATCGTCTCAAGGGGACGAGCTGAGAGTTGAGCCAGCACTATTGTTCATCATGGCCCTGTTCCTAACACTCCTCTCTCTGTTTATCCCCAGTCCATCCCCTATCGCTCTTGCTCGCTCTCTATCTCACGCTCTCTCACCCTATTCCATCCCAAAATCTTTCATGCTCTCTACCTGTCCACCTCTTCCCTCTCTCTCCCTCCATCTCTTAATCTCTACCTGTTCCCTGTCAACATCTCTCGTTCCCTCTCTCCTATGCTCCATCTCTCGTTATCTGCCTGTCCCCTAAACACACCACCCCATCTCTCTCTCCCGCCGAACTCTCCATCTGTCATTCTCTTTACCTCCCTCCACCTCACATCTCTCATTCTCTCTACCTGTCCCCTATCTGGACCATTCCATCTATATTTTTCTCTCCATCCCTCATTCTGCCTCTACCTTCCCCCCACACCACTAAAACTGAAATCTAAATCCTCTCTCTCTCTCTCTCCCTCAGACTCCTCTCTGACAGGATGTTCAGGCCCTGATGCCAACGCTGCGCCACAGAAGCTTCTCATTCTCGACGCCCGCTCCTATACCGCTGCAGTGGCCAACCGCGCCAAGGGAGGTGGCTGCGAGTGTGAAGGTCAGTACACCAGGCCTGGAATTTCATGATTTTAAGAGGTGCCCTGCTAGGGCACCAAGACCATTAACCAAAATATCCAATTAAATTAATTGGAAAACCAAAAAATAAGTTTAATTAAACGTAGATAAATAATTTGCCTACATGTCAAAGTATAGGTGATAGACTATGCGTATTGGCTACAGCCTCTTATGTCCACAAAGATACTGACAGAAAATGTAGTCAAATTTTGAGACTTAATTACTTACAGTGCCTTCGGAAAGTATTCAGACCCCTTGACTTTTTACACATTCTGTAAGGTTACAACTAGAGCTCGACCGAGCAGATACTGATTATTGGACGACCAAAAAAAGCAGATACCGATTAATCGGACGATTTTTATAAATATATATATATTTATAATAATGACAATTACAACAATACTGAATGAGCAATGAACACTTTTATTTTAACTTAATATAATACATAAATAAAATCTATTTAGTCTCAAATAAATAATGAAACATGCTCAATTTGGTTTAAATAATGCAAAAAAACTGTGTTGGAGAAGAAAGTAAAAGTGCAATATGTGCCATGTAAAAAAGCTAACATTTAAGTTCCTTGCTCAGGAACATATGAAAGCTGGTGGTTCAATATTCCCAGTTCTTCAATATTCCCATTTAAGAAGTTTTAGGTTGTAGTTATTTAAGGAATTATGACGCGTCGACGATTAATCGGTTGACCTTACAACCTTATTCTAAAATTGATGGATTAAAGAAAGAAAAAATACTCAATCTACACACATTACCCCATAATGATAATGACCCCATTAATTTTGCTAAAAAAATGTATAAATACATATACATAAGTATTCAGACCCTTTACTCAGTACTTTGAATAAGCACCTTTGGAAGCGATTACAACCTTGGGTCGTCTACAAATCAAATCAAATCAAATTTTATTTGTCACATACACATGGTTAGCAGATGTTAATGCGAGTGTAGCGAAATGCTTGTGCTTCTAGTTCCGACAATGCAGTAATAACCAACAAGTAATCTAACCTAACAATTCCCCAACTACTACCTAATACACACAAGTGTAAAGGGATAAAGAATATGTACATAAAGATATATGAATGAGTGAATGGCATAGGCAAGATGCAGTAGATGGTATAGAGTACAGTATATACATATGAGATGAGTAATGTAGGGTATATGAACATAAAGTGGCATAGTTTAAAGTGGCTAGTGATACATGTATTACATAAAGATGGCAAGATGCAGTAGAGGATATAGAGTACAGTATATACATATGAGATGAGTAATGTAGGGTATGTAAACATTATATTAAGTGGCATTGTTTAAAGTGGCTAGTGATACATTTTTACATCATTTCCATCAATTCCCATTATTAAAGTGGCTGGAGTTGAGTCAGTATGTTGGCAGCGGCCACTAAATGTTAGTGGTGGCTGTTTAACAGACTGATGGCCTTGAGATAGAAGCTGTTTTTCAGTCTCTCGGTCCCTGCTTTGATGCATCTGTACTGACCTCGCCTTCTGGATGATAGCGGGGTGAACAGGCAGTGGCTCGGGTGGTTGTTGTCCTTGATGATCTTTATGGCCTTCCTGTGACATCGGGTGGTGTAGGTGTCCTGGAGGGCAGGTAGTTTGCCCCCGGTGATGCGTTGTGCAGACCTCACTACCCTCTGGAGAGCCTTACGGTTGTGGGCGGAGCAGTTGCCGTACCAGGCGGTGATACAGCCCGACAGGATGCTCTCGATTGTGTATCTGTAGAAGTTTGTGAGTGTTTTTGGTGACAAGCCGAGTTTCTTCAGCCTCCTGAGGTTGAAGAGGCGCTGCTGCGCCTTCTTCACAACGCTGTCTGTGTGGGTGGACCAATTCAGTTTGTCCGTGATGTGTACACCGAGGAACTTAAAACTTCCACCTATTCCACTACTGTCCCGTCGATGTGGATAGGGGGGTGCTCCCTCTGCTGTTTCCTGAAGTCCACAATCATCTCCTTTGTTTTGTTGACGTTGAGTGTGAGGTTATTTTCCTGACACCACACTCCGAGGGCCCTGACCTCCTCCCTGTAGGCCGTTTCGTCGTTGTTGGTAATCAAGCCTACCACTGTAGTGTCGTCCGCAAACTTGATGATTGAGTTGGAGGCGTGCATGGCCACGCAGTCGTGGGTGAACAGGGAGTACAGGAGAGGGCTCAGAACGCACCCTTGTGGGGCCCCAGTGTTGAGGATCAGCGGGGTGGAGATGTTGTTACCTACCCTCACCACCTGGGGGCGGCCCGTCAGGAAGTCCAGGACCCAGTTGCACAGGGCGGGGTCGAGACCCAGGGTCTCGAGCTTGATGATGAGTTTGGAGGGTACTATGGTGTTAAATGCTGAGCTGTAGTCGATGAACAGCATTCTCACATAGGTATTCCTCTTGTCCAGATGGGTTAGGGCAGTGTGCAGTGTGGTTGCGATTGCATCGTCTGTGGACCTATTGGGTCGGTAAGCAAATTGGAGTGGGTCTAGGGTGTCAGGTAGGGTGGAGGTGATATGGTCCTTGACTAGTCTCTCAAAGCACTTCATGATGTCGGAAGTGAGTGCTACGGGGCGGTAGTCGTTTAGCTCAGTTACCTTAGCTTTCTTGGGAACAGGAACAATGGTGGCCCTCTTGAAGCATGTGGGAACAGCAGACTGGGATAAGGATTGATTGAATATGTCCTTAAACACACCAGCCAGCTGGTCTGCGCATGCTCTGAGGACGCGGCTGGGAATGCCATCTGGGCCTGCAGCCTTGCGAGTGTTAACACGTTTAAATGTTTTACTCACCTCGGCTGCAGTGAAGGAGAGCCCGCAGGTTTTGGTAGCGGGCCGTGTCAGTGGCACTGTATTGTCCTCAAAGCGAGCAAAAAAGTTATTTAGTCTGTCTGGGAGCAAGACATCCTGGTCCGCGACGGGGCTGGTTTTCTTTTTGTAATCCGTGATTGACTGTAGACCCTGCCACATACCTCTTGTGTCTGAGCTGTTGAATTGCGACTCTACTTTGTCTCTATACTGGCACTTAGCTTGTTTGATTGCCTTGCGGAGGGAATAGCTACACTGTTTGTATTCGGTCATGTTTCCGGTCACCTTGCCCTGGTTAAAAGCAGTGGTTCGCGCTTTCAGTTTCACGTGAATGCTGCCATCAATCCACGGTTTCTGGTTTGGGAATGTTTTAATCGTTGCTGTGGGTACGACATCGTCAATGCACTTTCTAATGAACTCGCTCACCGAATCAGCGTATTCGTCAATGTTGTTGTTGGACGCAATGCGGAACATATCCCAATCCACGTGATCGAAGCAGTCTTGAAGAGTGGAATCAGATTGGTCGGACCAGCGTTGAACAGACCTGAGCGCGGGAGCTTGCTGTTTTAGTTTCTGTTTGTAGGCTGGAAGCAACAAAATGGAGTCGTGGTCAGCTTTTCCGAAAGGAGGGTGGGGCAGGGCCTTATATGCGTCGCGGAAGTTAGTATAACAATGATCCAAGGTTTTACCAGCCCTGGTAGCACAAAAATTCTATGCTGATAGAATTTAGGGAGTTTTGTTTTCAGATTAGCCTTGTTAAAATCCCCAGCTACGATGAATGCACCCTCAGGGTGTGTGGTTTCCAGTTTACAAAGAGTCAGATAAAGTTCGTTCAGGGCCATCGATGTGTCTGCTTGGGGGGGAATATATACGGCTGTGATTATAATCGAAGAGAATTCCCTTGGTAGATAAAGCTTGGCACACCTGTATTTGAGGAGTTTCTCCCATTCTTCTCTCCAGGTCCGCTCAAGCTCTGTCAGGTTGGATGGGGAGCGTCGCCGCACAGCTATTTTCAGGTCTCTCCAGAGATGTTCAGTCGGGTTCAAGTCTGGGCTCTGGCTGGGCCACTCAAGGACATTCAGAGACTTGTCCCAAAACCACTCCTGCGTTGTCTTGGCTGTGTGCTTAGGGTCGTTGTCCTGTTCGAAGGTGAACCTTCACCCCGTCTGAGGTCCTGAGCGCTCTGGAGCAGGTTTTCATCAAGGATCTCTGTACTTTGCTCCGTTCATTTTTCCCTCGATCCTGACTAGTCTCCCAGTCCCTGCCACTGAAAAACATCCCGACAGCATGATAATGCCACCACCATGCTTCACCGTAGGGATGGTGCCAGGTTTCTTCCAGACGTTGTGCTTGGCATTCAGACCAAAGAGTTCAATCTTGGTTTCATCAGACCAGAGAATCTTGTTTCTCATGTTCTGAGAGTCTTTAGGTGCCTTTTGGCAAGCTCCAAGCGGGCTGTCATGTGCCTTTTACTGAGGAGTGGCTTCCGCCTGGCCACTCTACCATAAAGGCGTGTTTGGTGGAGTGCTGCAGAGATGGTTGTCCTTCTGGAAGGTTCTCCCATCTCCACAGAGGAAGTCTAGAGTCAGAGTGAACAAAGACCAAGGCCTTTCTCCCTCGATTGCTCAGTTTGGCCGGGAGGCCAGCTCTAGGAAGGGTCTTGGTGCTTCCAAACTTCTTCCATTTAAGAATGGAGGCCACTGTGTTCTTGGGGACTTTCAAAGCTGCATAAATGTTTTGGTACCCTTCCCCAGATCTGTGCCTCGACACAATCCTGTCTCAGAGCTCTACGGACAATTCCTTCGACCTCATGGTTTGGTTTTTGCTCTGACATGCACTGTCAACTGTGGGACCTTATATAGACAGGTGTGTGCCTTTCCAAATCATGTCCAATTCATTTAATTTACCACAGGTGGACTCCAATGAAGTTGTAGAAACATCTCAAGGATGATCAATCGAAACAGGATGCACCTGAGTTCAATTTCGAGTCTTATAGCAAAGGGTCTGAATACTTATGTAAATAAGGTATTTCAAGTTTTTTATATTTAATACATTTGCAACCATTTCAAAAAACCTGTTTTCGCTTTGTCATTATGGGGTATTGTGTGTAGATTGATGAGGATTTGTTTTTCTTTAATCCATTTTAGATTAATGCTGTAACGTAACAAAGAGGAAAAAGTCAAGGGATCTGAATAATTTCCGGTACTGTATATTGGCTAAACTCCAGTCATATTTGACAAAAATAATGTATTATAACCCCCTAGAGTCCCCCCAATCTAAGTAACATAATAAAAAAATTCCCATCAAAATCCGTCAATTTCAGCTAGAAATATGTTTTTTGAATCTGCCGATGTCGCACTTCCGCATCTGCGTTGAAAGGTGGCAGAGCTAGAGCGATGTTTGTCAGACCATGAGACATCCTGAAAATCCATCTTCACACAAAAACATCTGTAGCGTCCGAACAGTTTGATCTACTATTATGATCATTCTATGGAAAGAGGAGACTCTCACGAACATGATGGTGTTGCTCTTACGACCCCCCAAAAGTATCAGGGGACTCGTCTGAAGGTAACCGGTACTGGTAAAGAAATGAGTGGAAGAAGGTTGTTTTTTTTGCATACCAGGGGTTAAATATGTGTGAGAAAAATATATATTTCCTGAGCTTTCATATATCTCCTAGATATAGGACAAACACTTCAAAACCTTGTTTCTTATGATTTTTGGGGGGGACTGTATTTTTCCCCATTTATTAATGTGTTATTCAATGTATTTCACTGGGCTATAGCAGTAAAGGCCAAGTTCAATATTTTATAAAATATTTTGGGGGTATTTATTTTTTATACCTAAAGGGGTCCTAAAATTCAATATCAAATAGCTAAATGATCCATATTATGACCGTCTTAAAACAAAAGGCAGAGGCGTAACATGACATGGCCCTATACTGTGGGTCTATTTCTCTCTCTGGGAGATGCTGTCATGAGCCGCTCACATTGGTCTTGTTGACATTCAGACCTGTCAATCTGTCAAATCACCTGACAGTAGCCTAGCTACTGGATGTGTTCTGAGCTTGAACACAACCGCAATCAATCATCTTTACAGCTCACTCTCCCTAAGCAGTAAAGATTGTACTTGGCGTTTTATTCTGACTGATGATATTTTTGTCTTTGTGTGTCTGCAGGGTACTAATACCCCATGTGACTGAAGTTATTGTGTGTCTGTTCCTGTGTGTTTCCTAATATTACCCTAACTGTAGTCTGAGTGATTATGTTTTTGTTTATCTGGATGTTTTTGTTTTCAGAGTACTACCCTAACTGTGAGGTGATGTTCATGGGCATGGCCAACATCCACTCCATTAGGAACAGCTTCCAGTCCCTCCGAACAGTCTGTAGCCAGATCCCCGACCCTGGGAAGTAAGTGGATCCCTCTGACATTTCTCTCCCTCCCTCCATCCATCTCTTTCTCCTTTCATCCCATCATTCCCTTCTCCAGGCCTCAGTAAGGTTACACCACAGGGAGAAGGGGAATGCAGCCAGCCACAATCCAGCCCCAATCCCGCTGGGCAGGCCAGCTGTCTGTCTGATGTGTGTGTTTGTGTTGTTTGTGTTGTGTGTGTGTGTGTGTGTGTGTGTGTGTGTGTGTGTGTGTGTGTGTGTGTGTGTGTGTGTGTGTGTGTCTCTCTCAAACCTGGCTTAAAATACTATTTGAAATAATTTAAAATACTTGAACTGTGCTTTTTATTGCATCCATTGTGACAGACAATGGATGCAATAAAAAGCACAGTTCAAGTATTTTAAATCATTTCAAATAGTATATAGTATATAGAAGAGTCCCTAAAGGGCAAACACTACCCACCTGGCATTCTAGGTTAGGCTAAAGAAAATGCTCTAAGTACTTGAAAGATTTCAAATAATATTTGTCCCAGGTCTTTTGTGTGTGACTGTCTCCTTGCATGTAGAGAGTGCATGCCCCAACTCCCAAACTGGAATCAGTGACATCACATGATGCACACGAGGGCTTTTCTAGTGGTAGATTTTCTGGTATTCTAAAAGAGGTGCTGTAGTGACCACTTTTAAAATGACAGAGCCCATTACAGATCTAGGTCAGGGGCTTCACTTCCCCCTGCCACACCCCCCTCCCCGGTGTCCTCAGGGTTACCTCCGCTTACTCAACCCATTGTTATTTATTTACCTCCCTCAGAATACATTCTAAAACCTCTAGACCTGTTCTGATTGGTCCCTCCTTGGCTTGTGTATTCCCAGCTGGCTTTCTGCTCTGGAGAGCACCCGTTGGCTGCAGCACCTATCCGTCATGCTGAAGGCTGCCACTCTAGTGTGCTCTGCGGTGGAAAGGGAGGGACGTCCTGCCCTGGTGCATTGTTCAGACGGGTGGGACCGCACCCCACAGATTGTGGCTCTTGCCAAGATCTTGCTGGACCCCTTCTATAGGACACTAGAGGTAGACACACATACACACTCACACTCACTCTCTGACACGTTCTGACCCCTGGCCCTTAGGATACTGTGGTCACTAAGACTAACACTGATGCAGCAAATATCAGGTTTTGTTACATTTTGATAGTGAAAGTTCATGGTATTACCAATTGTTTCGCACACCCTTTTGAATTTACCAAAAACACACACACACCTTTTTTATGCCATGGTGTGAGAAACACAACTGAACCCCCCCCCCCCCCCCCCCCCAATCCACAGGGTTTCCAGGTGCTGGTGGAGACGGAGTGGTTGGACTACGGTCATAAGTTTGGCGATCGCTGCGGTCACCAGGAGAGTGCTGATGATGTGAGTGAGAAGTGTCCTGTCTTCCTACAGTGGCTAGACTGTGTTCACCAGCTACTCAAACAGTTCCCCTGCTTCTTCGAGTTCAACGAGGCATTCTTGGTATGTACAGTAGGCTACACTTAACCACCTCTCCTTTTCAATTTCTTTCTTTCTCACTTTCCTTTTCATTCTCTTCTCTCTCTTTGCCCTCGTCTCTCTTTTTCTCTCCTCTTTCTCTTTCTCTTTGCCTTCACCTTCTCTCTCTTTCTACCTCTAGAAGCTCTTTCTACCTGGCACTTTTTACTACTCTTCTGTTGGCATAGGACATGTCTTAAAGATTTATTTAACGTTTGTACATAAGAGGTATCAGACAGTAACCTTTGAATACAGTATTATGTGTATTGTGTCTTAAAGTGTACATACAGTATTGTATGCTGTGTAAGGACTGAGAAAAAGCCATTGTAAAGGTCTAACTATATATACCTTTGTACTCTTTGTTAAGAGTGTACTGTTGTATGTATTGTAAGGAATGTGTGTAGGGCTAACTGTGTTGTGTTGTGTTGTGTTCCTCTCCCCCAGGTCAAGCTGGTTCAGCACACATACTCGTGTCTGTACGGGACATTCCTGTGTAACAACAGGTGGGAGAGAGAGGCCCGCAACATCTACAAACGCACCTGCTCCATCTGGTCTCTGCTCCGCACCGGCAACAAGAACTTCCAGAACTTCCTTTATATTCCCTGTCATGATATGGTAACCTACCTCTACGGTCACGTTTTTCTTTTCTATTCACTTCTGTTCTATCCTATCCTCATTATCTCCTCCCCTCTCCTCCATTTTCATATTGAGACACAAGGTGTCAATCTTTCCAATGTCCAATACACTTCTGATGACGCCCAGGATCATAGTGTGTCGGTAATGAGTGGAGCTTTTTGATACTCTTGTTGACCTTTAAAAGAAAGGAAAGATGCTCTCATCCAAATATACAAGATTAATGCATAAAAAAATGATATCGGCAACTTTTATATGGATTTACTGAGACAAAACGTAATTTATGTGTTTGTCTTTTATTGACCTCTGCCCCTTGGTCCTCTCCTCCCTGTCCCCTGTGTCCAGGTGCTGCAGCCGGTGTGCCACACCCGGGCCCTGCAGCTGTGGACGGCCGTCTACCTGCCCACCTCCTCCCCCTGCACCGCTGCCGAGGACGCCATGGAGCTCTACCTGTGCCCCTGCGCACAGGGAGATGAGCTCACCTCACGATCTCTCGACAGGTGGGGCTATCCCTTACCCACTCCATTCTTCCATCTCCGTCTCTAGTCATCAATACAGCCCATTAGTGTTTTCGTAAGACCATTTACTTATCTCAAGCCATCGTCGTGCTACTTGTAGTCCTTGTATTGCTCTGAGCTCTCTCTTTTCAAGGCTTATTAAATAAGGAGGGAACAGGCTTGTGGTGAAAACTGAAGGTGTGCTTGGTTCACTATCTTACATCTCTAGTGTTGCTCAGATCATGCCTGCTCTCTAGTGGTACAGAAGGAAGCTCACAGATGAGGGAAGCTCCGTCAACTTGAGATTGGTATTTTTTCCCCTTTGTGCAGGCTTCCTAAGTCTCGCTCCATGGACAGCCTGGTGTCGGCCTGTGAGAACGGGATGGCCCTCACCCGCACCTCCAGCGACCCCAACCTCAACAAGCACTGCCAGGAGGGCCGTACTGCCCATGGCTTGGAGCCTATGGCTGCTATAGGAGGAGGGGCCGAACCCGATAGCCCCGAGGACGTCAGCCCTGACACGGGATTGGACGACAATGACTCGGAGGTGGAGCCTGTCACTCAGACTCCTCCTACCACACCCCTGGAGATGGAGCCAAGGGAAGAGGGCTTTGAGGAGGAGTTGAGAGAGGAGATATGTCTGACGACACAACCTCTGCCCTCCCTGCCCCTCCCCCCCGTCACTCTGGAGAAGGGCTTCCCCCATCCCCCCCCTCTCCCCCTGCCCACACCCATTCTCCTCCATGCCCTCCTCCAGACTACCAGCCCCCATTGCCCTCCCCCTCCCTTGCCACAACAGGCGGCTGACAGCCACTACAGGACTGCTGAGGTCACTACCCACCCTGCCCGGGCAGCAGAAGCATGCCTACCTTCCCCACCTGCCTGGAAGGACCCACTACCGGCAGCTGTTCTGAATGGGCCTATCACCAATAGCCTCCAGAACAGACACTCAGCTTCTGCAGAGCTGCCGGCCCTCGAGCAGCTAGTTCCTTTATTCCCTATGGCCATGCAAGACTCCACAGAGACCCTCACGGACAAAGCAGAGGCCCCACCAACACCGCCCCACAGCAGGAAAGAAAGTCTGGGCCAGACCCGGGCCCAGGGAGCGGAGAGAGAAGGGAAGAGGACAGGGGTTGTGAGTGGTAGAGAGTTGGTGCCTTTGAGAGATTGTGTTGTAGCAGTACCAACAGTAGCAATGGCCTCCGCATCTACAGTGCCCCCTGTTGACAACAGCCAGGTAGTGGCGGTGCGACACCCGGTCTCCCAGAGCCAACTGAGTGTCAGTGAGGAGCTGTCTCTCCTGGGCTCCCACTGGGAGAGTGTCCAGGGCCTGGTCCAGTCCGCCTGCAACACCGCAGCCAGCCAGTCTGGCCTCCCAGCTAATCTCTCCTCAGGTTTCTGTCAGGCCCTCCAGCCCACCGCCTACCAGAGTCGACGCCTGGCTGGCAAGCTGCTCCGTGCCCAGAGCATGGCCGTGTCCAACGGGTTGCCTAACGGAGGTTCGCAGTGCTGCCGAAAGGAGAAGGAGGAAAGGGTCCGTAGCCCGGCTCCAGCCCCAGCCAGCTCCAGCACAGTCCAGTCAGGGTCAGGCTGGCTCTCTGCAGTCAGAAGCAGCTCAGGCTATGCTGCCATCTGCAGCCAAACCAGCACCAGCACTCCACCCACCTCTTCAACCCGCCAGTTCTTACCAGCCTCTCCCTTCTCCCCGCCCTCCCAGCCCCCCCCGGCCTACCTGGATGATGACGGGCTGCCGGTGCCCATGGACGCAGTGCAGCAGCGTCTCAGGCAGATCGAGGCGGGATATAAACAGGAAGTGGAAGTGCTGAGGAGACAGGTGCGCCAGCTGCAGATGAGGCTGGAGAGACAGTACGGCATGCCACCCTCTGAGCCTGACGTCGACTACGAGGACGACATTGTGAGTAACTCTCACATGTAGACTTTAAACAGTAACCCAGTGTTGATAAACCCCCAATGTATTATTACTGTGCTGTGAAATTATGAAAGTGAAAAAAGGTATGGAACAGTGTCTCTCTCGCTCTCTCTCAACATATGTCTCTCGCTCTCAACCTGTCTCCCTCCCTCTCATATTGACCTGTCTGTTCCCAGACGTGTCTGCATGAGTCAGACGATAGTGACGAGGAGGAAAGTCTGTCGGATCACAGCGAGGACTGTTTCTCCGAGGGCAGCTGGGACAGAGTGGAGCAGAAGGACACAGAGGTCAGCGTCCCTCATAGTCTGCTTCAGGTTTCTCTCTCTCTCTACTGCTTCTTATAAATAACCCTAACCCTATACTACACTGTATACTACAGACTCTCCTCTCCCACTCATCTTTCTACCTTTCTGCCCCAGATACGTACAGTGCCTTCAGAAAGTGTTCATATCCATTGACTTATTCCACATTTTGTTATTACAGCCTGAATTCAAAATGGATAAAAATAAATACAAATAATTCACCCATCTACACACAATACCTTATAATGTCAAAGTGAAAACATATTTTTTTACATTTTTGCTATTTTATTATAAATTAAATACCGAAATATCTCATTTACAGTACATCAGTTTTCACACGCCTGAGTCAATACTTTGTAGAAGCACCTTTGACAGCAATTACTACTGTGAGTCTAAGCGCTTTCCACACCCGGATTGTGCAAGATTTGCCCATTATTCTTTTCAAAAATGTTCAAGCTCTGTCAAATTAGTTGTTGATCATTGCTAGACAACCATTTTCAGATCTTTCAAATCTTGCCATAGATTTTCAAGTAGATTGAAGTCAAAACGGTAACTCGAAGACTCTGACTTCTTGGTAAATAACTTCAGTGTAGATTTGGCCTGTTTTGGCCAGATTTGGCCAGCTCCCTACCATTTTTTTATCCTAAAAAACTCCCCAGTCCTTAACGATTACAAGCATACCCATAACACGATGCAGCCGCCACTATAATTGAAAATATCAAGAGTGGTACTCAGTAGTGTTTAATTGGATTTGCCCAAAACATAACACTTTGTATTAAGGACAAAAAGTTAACTGCTTTGCCAATTTATTTACAGTATTATTTTAGTGCCTTGTTGCAAACAGGATGCATGTTTTGGAATATTTTTATTCTGTACAGGCTTCCTTTTTTCACTCTCAATTAGGCTAGTATTATGGAGTAACGACAATGTTGTTGATCCAGCTTCAGTTTTCTCCTATCACAGCCATTAAACTCTGTAACTGGTGAAATCCCTGAGCCCTTTCCTTCCTCTACGGTAACTGAGTTAGGAAGGACACCTGTATCTTTGTAGTGACTGGGTCTATTGATATGCCATCCAAAGTGTAATTAATAACTTCACCATGCTCAAAGGGATATTCAGTATCTGCCTTTTTTATTTTTAGCCATCTACCAATAGGTGACCTTCTTTGCAAGGCATTGGAAAACCTGCCTGGTCTTTGTGGTTGAAACTGTGTTTGAAAATTCATTGCTTGACTGAGGGACCTTACAGATAATTGAATGTGTGGGGTACAGAGATGAGATAGTCGTTCAAAAATCATGTTAACCCTGTAATGTTGATGTCCGTGCACCCGTGAAAATCTAATTAGCATAATAAAAACATCCATGTAAAAATCCATCAGTTTAAACACTATTATTGCACAGAGATTATTATGTGACTTGTTAAGCACATTTTTACTCCAGAACTTATTTAGGCTTGCCATAACAAAGGGGTTGAATACTTATTGACTCAAGACATTTGTGACTCACAAACTGGATTTGGTCTTATGAAGCAAAATGTAAAATTGTGTATTTTACATTGATAAAAGTGGAGACTACAAAATGGTAAATCATACACTGCATTTTTGAGGAACAATGGGAAAGTAATTCTGCTTTGAAAGTTGTTAAACTTGTAAACTCACTTTTGAGAAAATGGCCTTTGAATATTTTGGTATGTAGTGAAGAGCTCCTCTTTGTCTACACCCATTCAGCATCGTTCACACCCTCTTAAGCTTTAGTTCCAGACATTTGTTTACCTCTGGATAACATGAAAATAGCCTAACCAGCTCTGCTGGCAACAATTTCAGCTAAAATTAGGCTCTAACTAGCAAAGCAAACGGTTCTGGGATACGAATAATAACGTCATACACGTAACGTTAGCTAGGGAGCCACCCAGCTAATGTTAGCTAGCTAGCTAACAGTACACTTTAGCTTGAAATGAAACTACATTCTGTCAAAATTATAAACATGTAACATATGAAAATGTAGCTAGCTAGACTATCTTACCTGTATACATCATCATGCATGATGGACATGTCTCCCTGTCACGGATGCCATGCCACGGTTGCCCTTAGTTTGAAGATGTAATCCGGAAACAGGTATTTTCTCCATCTCTTTTGCTATCATACTCTAATTCCGCTGATTTCAAATCTCGATCCTCCAGAAAGTGGAGAGCAACACTTATGCAGCTCCACTACACAATTTGTTTTTTTTAAAGCCACATTCAACAGGATTACCAACACAGACTGACCAGCTCAAATAGACAGAAGCCTTCTATATGGCAGAACAATCCTAACTCCTCTCTCGGCATGTCCAGCCCACTCATTATCTCAGCCAATTATGGCTAGTGAAAAGGTTGCTGGCTTTTTCTGTGTCTTAACCAACATGGCTCGGAATTTAACAATTGTATTCAT
Source organism: Salvelinus namaycush (assembly GCF_016432855.1). NCBI lineage: Eukaryota > Metazoa > Chordata > Actinopteri > Salmoniformes > Salmonidae > Salvelinus > Salvelinus namaycush. The sequence continues at coordinate 55,549,899 of NC_052309.1, forward strand.
ATTTAAAGATGGCATACAAGTTTGTTATTAAGGCAAATGAAAGTTCATATGTTCCAGAAGGCATTTCTGCCCAAAAAACGCATTTTGATTTAAAAAAAAAAAATCTAATGGCTCTCTGTGAAGTCGTGAATTGTGACATACGCCTAGTTTCCTGAAACACGTCACATTTCAGCTTTTCATTTTTTATTAATTTGTAAACATTTTGAAAAACAGAATTCCACTTTGACATTATGGGGTATTGAGTGTAGGCCAGTGACAAAACAAACTCTGTTTAATCCATTTTAAATTCAGGCTGTAACACAACAAAATGTGGAGAAAGTCAAGGGGTGTGAATACTTTCTGAAGGCACTGTATGTGTCACACACTGTTCTAATAGAAATGTGTGTATCTGCAGGTCACCAGGTGGGTGCCCGATCACATGGCCTCCCATTGTTTCAACTGTGACTGTGAGTTCTGGATGGCCAAGCGACGTCATCACTGCAGGTTTGTTTAGCTTTACCATTGATCACTAATGTATGCATTAATCATGAAGTTTAAATTTAAAGTGTAGGATAATAAACATAGCATAAACCTTCAACGCACAGCAGATTTTATACCACACCAACCGTGATTTGAGATTAAAAAAAGACTTAGCAGCACGTACGACATCCCTTGCATCTTTAGTGAATCTAGTTGCAGATCAGCTGTTTTGAAGAAAGTTGGTTGTTTTTCCTATCTTAGTTGAATGCACTCTCAGGATAAGAGCATCTGCTAAATGACTAAAATGTGAATCTAGTTGTTGACTCTGTTTGCCCTTTTCCCTCCTTTAGGAACTGTGGCAATGTGTTCTGTAAAGACTGCTGCCACCTGAAGCTGCCCATCCCAGACCAGCAGCTGTACGACCCTGTCTTAGTGTGTAACATCTGCTATGACCTGCTGCTGGAGGCTAGGAACAGAGAGATCTGCAGCCAGCAGCTCAAGAAGCCCATCGCCACAGCCTCCAGCTGAGAGACAGGAGAGGGAGCCCCTTACTGTCCTGGCTCAGTCTGGCCTGGCCTAGTTCAGTTTGGCCCGGTTAGGACCTGGATGAGCACCTTCTTGGATCAGCTTGAGCCATGTGCCCTGCTCCTACTACCCTAACATGGTCTGGTCTTGGCTGTGTGGGAAGATGAGGAGGACTTGTGGTTGCTCTGTGGCAGGGAGGCAAAGCTTGAGAATGGAGAGAGGCCACTGACCACTGGGGATGAGAGACTGACTGAGGAGTGGAAGAGGATAGGGGATGACAGTGAATTAACTGAGTGAGGGAGATGGATGAGGAAGAGCTGTTATGGAGGCTATCCCACTGAGTTGAACCCCTTTTGGTCTAACACATTTCCAGCCTGGAAGGAAGGCTGCAGCGTCCTGCTGCCCTGCCCTGGGGCTATTGTTCTCCACTGGTGCCTCAGATACCCCCTGATGCCCCATGCCACCCCCCTGCTCCTGTAGCTCCATCTCAAACCTACCTGAATGTCCACCCCCATTCTAGCGCATCCCTCTCACACACACCAACCAACCACCCCATAATGTGCCTCCCCGCCCGAAACACACACACACACCCACCTACTCGCCTCCAAGGACAATCTCTTGCCCTCCCAAGTGTTGGGGACTCCAAAGCCTTTACCTGTTAAATGGAGGGTGATGACAACTTTAACAAGAAAAATAAAAAATGCTGCTACAGTATTTAAGTCTAATTTGTATTCTTATTATTTTGTGCACTACAAGCTGTTTGTGTATTTAAGGGAATTTGAGACCAAACTCGAGCGAAAGGGAGAAATCTGCTGTTTACTTGCTGTTGTATCTTTTTGTGGAGCTTGAATGTAAATGTTAGAAATGAAATGGACAAGTGTGTTGGAGTAACTGGAAGACTGACGATAATATTTGATTATGTGGTAACACTTGACACCCAGCATCATAACACGTTATGACATGGTCATAATCATTTCATATGTCATAACAGCTGACATAACTTGTCATAACCTGTTATAATAGGGTCATAACACTCATGACACATATTTAGACTTGTTGTGACATATATTGTGTTATTTTATGGCTGGTTATGACACCTACATAAGAGTAAAAACGCACAAAACCTACCACAGTAGTTATTTTATGGCTGGTTGTGATGTTATGTATATTTTTTTAAGTTGGCCAATGCTGATGACTGGATGAATGCAGGAGAAGATTTCAGGAGCAGGACAAGACACATTCTTTTTGACTGATATAAAGGGGATGTAAATGAGCATATCTGGCTTATATGATTATGATGGTCATAATGCTTCTTGACAGTGTCATAAAGTGTATTTTCTCAGTCCAAGTAAAGTGACACAGAGTGGTCATAATGCTTCATGACAGTGTCAAAGTTTTTTTTTTTTACCAGTTATTTAAAATATGATGAAAAATAACATGACTGTAAAGAATTCATTACAACAACAAAGGTTTCAAGAAACAAACATTAAAACGAAAGGAAACATCTTGTCAGGGAAAAAAGTATTACATTTTTTTTTTAGTTGTGACACTTGTAGGTGTCATAACCAGTCATAAAATAACGAAATAGATGTCACAACAGGTGTAAATATATGGGTCATGACTGTTATGACCATGTTATGACAAGTGTTACTGTTTATGTTAATGCACATTAGGTGGGTTGTGTACTTTTTCATTCCTGCAATGTGTTATTTAAAAATATATGTAATATGCACAGTTAATGTGGTTCTGCCTTTATCAATGCTATTCTCAATTCCTGTCGCAACGGTTTTAACATTAGAGGTACCCCACTATTTGTATCGAGAAAGGTTTATCACAGATAAATAATTGTCATTCGGATATATATGCACCTGATCAGAGGAGTCTTAAAAAATTATAATAGAATGGCTAACCATCCAGACAAGGAAAGTTGTTTCCGCGTTTCCAAATAGAGGGTTTTCTGCAATGTTGTCATAGAGTATGACTTGAAAGATCACTAGAAAGCACTTGATGGCTGTTAGCTGATGGGAGAGGGAGGGGTGGATGGAGGGGTTTTGAATAATGGAGTACACAGTACCAGTCAAAAGTTTGGACACACCTACTCATTCAATGGTTTTTCTTTATTTTTACTATTTTCTATATTGTAGAATAATAGTAAAGACATCAAAACTATGAAATAACACATATGGAATCATGTTGTATCCAAAAAAGTGTTAAACAAATCCAAATATATTTATATTTGATTCTTCAAAGTAGCCACCTTTTGCCTTGACAGCTTTGCACACTCTTGGCATTCTCTTAACCAGCTTCACCTGTAATGCTTTTCCAACAAACTTGAAGGAGTACCCACATATGCTGAGCACTTGTTGGCTGCTTTTCCTTCACTCTGCGGTCCAGCTCATAGTAAAACCATCTCAATTGGGTTGAGGTTGGGTGATTGTGGAGGCCAGGTCATCTGACGCAGCACTCCATCACTCTCCTTCTTGGTCAAATAGCCATTACACAGCCTGGAGGTGTGTTGGGTCATTGTCCTGTTGAAAAACAAATGATAGTCCCACTAAGCGCAAACCAGATGGGATGGCGTATCGCTGCAGAATGCTGTGGTAGCCATGCTGGTTAAGTGTGCCTTGAATTCTAAATAAATCACAGACAGTGTCACCAACAAAGCACCCCGACACCATCACACCTTCTCCTCCATGCTTCATGGTGGGAACCACACATATCTCCCGGGTGGCGCAGTGGTCTAGGGCACTGCATCGCAGTGCTAGCTGCGCCACCAGAGTCTCTGGGTTCGCGCCCAGGCTGGGCTGGGTTCGCGCCCAGGCTCTGTCGCAGCCGGCCGCAACCGGGAGGTCCGTGGGGCGACGCACAATTGGCATAGCGTCGTCCGGGTTAGGGAGGGTTTGGCCGGTAGGGATATCCTTGTCTCAGTATGTAAAAATGTAATAAAATGTATGCACTCTACTGTAAGTCGCTCTGGATAAGAGCGTCTGCTAAATGACTAAAATGTAAATGTAAATGCGGAGATCATCCGTTCACCTTCTCTGCATCTCACAAAGACACGGCGGTTGGAACCAAAAATCTCAAATTTGGACTCATCAGACCAAAGGACAGATTTCCACTGGTCTAATGTCCATTGCTCATGATTCTAGGCCCAAGCAAGTCTCTTCTTATTATTGGTGTCATTTAGTAGTGGTTTCTTTGCAGCAATTCGACCATGAAGGCCTGATTCAACAGTTGATGTTGAGATGTGTTTGTTACTTGAACTATGTTACTTGAACTATTTATTTGGGCTGCAATTTCTGAGGCTGGTAACTCTAATGAACTTCTCCTCTGCAGCAGAAGTAACTCTGTGTGTTCCTTTCCTGTGGTGGTCCTCATGAGAGCCAGTTTCATCATAGCGCTTAATGGTTTTTGCAACTGCACTTGAAGAAATTTTCCGCATTGACTGACCTTCATGTCTTAACGTAATGATGGACTGTCATATCTCTTTGCTTATTTGAGCTGTTCTTGCCATAATATGGACATGGTCTTTTACCACATAGGGCTATCTTCTGTGTACCACCCCTACCTTGTCACAACACAACTGATTGGCTCAAACGCATTAAGAAGGAAAGAAATTACACAAATTACACAAATTAACTTTTAACAAGGCACACCTGTTAATTGAAATGCATTCCAGACTACCTCATGAAGCTGGTTGAGAGAATGCCAAGAGTGTGCAAAGCTGTCATCAAGGCAAAAGGTGGCTACTTTGAATAATCTCAAATATAAAATATATTATGATTTGTTTAACACTTTTTGGGTGACTACATGATTCCATATGTTTTTTCATAGTTTTGATCTTCACTATTATTCTGCAATATAGAAAATAGTAAAAATAAAGAAAAACCCTGGAATGAGTAGGTGTGTCCAAACGTTTGACTGGTACTGTATTTCTACAGTGATGTTTGAGAAGGGCTTGATGTTGATGTACAGTAACATTGTCCTGTTTTGATTGACTGCTCAACCCTCGTCTTTTGATTGATTGTTCGATCAATCGTTCGATCATCCTCCTTGTCAGGTTCCTGTCTCAGAAATTAGTACCCGGCATTAAAAAGACTCCAGAGAAAGTACTAAAGTCTATTTCTTTATTTCCTGTACTTACAGTAGGCGAGTTTGGCTAGCCTTGTATCTAAACTGAGTTTGTCATGTTTCCAAAATGAACTGACACTGTTGTGGAACGTAGCTAAATAAGTTTGGATGCCGTGCCGGAGTTTGGCTGTGGTTCCAACAAATTGTTCGATTGCAAAAAGCTCTGTGTTTGTTTCGTCTAATGAGCGTTCCTTGACACAATAGTGCCATATTTTCTTTATTTTGGTATTTTTATTTTTGAAAGCATTTCTCATGGAAACGACAGCAGGTTAACTAACTGGCCACTGCTTGGTTTGTTTTAATGGTACAGATAGCTGCTTTAACAACATGGAAATTATTTAAATATCAGAACAGGGACATGTCCATTAGATAATGAGATTGATTTGTTTGTTTGTAAAAGAATGAACTGAAGATTTAAAGATTTAAATTAAATATTGAGTTTGTATGGTTGTCATGGTTATCCATTGCATAATAACTTTTGGGGTCTTTTCACACGATGTTGATTAAGGCAAAACCTTAACGAGGAGGTTGTGGAACCCAGATATGCATAGTTATCTGATTCTGTACAAGTGGCTAAAACCTGTCACTTAGCAAATAATTGTGTAAACAAATTAAATGCACTGTAAAAGGTCAAGGGTTAAAATAAAAAAGATTATCTATTTCATGGATGTGCTTCCCATCTCCATTCTCTGTTTGATGTTTTTATGGCGTAATATTATCTTCAGACAAAGCTTTTCGGTGCCCACCTGCTTCAGAAGTATGATTGAGCATTGTAAATAGTTCACCTTTGGGCAAGCAGCCACCTTTGGGCAGGCTGCGAAACAGGATTTGAGTTCAGACTACCACCACCTGACCCTCTCTACCCATCCAGGTCCCAGACAGGAGGCTGGCATGTGGAGTGGAGATCTCTTGCCATCCCTCAAAAGGTAACTATATCAAGGACATGGACATCATCATTCAAATGACATTTATATTGGTTTAAGGATAGTTAATTAGTTAACTTCATATTGCACATTCTAGTTGGCGAGGTCTTGTACTTGTTGTAGCCTCAGACACTGGATAAGGTGCTGAAATGCCAGTAGTCTGACTGAGCAGGCAAGATGGCCTGAGAATGAATTGGATGGGATATGTCATTTTCGGTTGATATCAGTTGAGAGATATTGGCAGTCTGCAGTTGATTATAAATGTCCCTTGGACCCTGTTTTTTAAAATTTCACATGGATACTGTGCTACTGACAGAGTTCCCACCGGCCATGGCATATCCTAGTGAGAAAGAATTTCCTGTATTTTCCAAATTGACCACAAGATGGTGGTGGGCTGAAGTTAATACCTTTCCTTCTGTATGTCTACTACAGTATGGCATTGACACAGTACAGTAATAAGGCCCCCACACAGGCTGTGTTTCGTCACAGAATGCTTTGTAAGAAATTACTTAATGTCATTTTCTGACAGTGTGTCGGAGGTAGGGGATGTTTACATTCATACATGGCATTCAACTCACAACTCTAATATGACTTCTCTCATCTCTAAAATCCCATGTCCACTTATAAGCCTTCCACTACTATTCAAAATACTCACACTAATAGGAATGGCAAGCAGTAACATATTTTAGGTTATTTCAAGAGGGTTAAACATGGAAAACATAAACAATAGGCTAATAACCTGGCTGAGGAGTAAGTGGTTCAAATGTTACAATAATGTCACACTACTAAGCCGAACCTAGCCGAGCTGTACTGCGCTGGCTTGGTTTCACATTCACCATAGTTGCTACCATATTGAAAAGGACAATGTAAAAAGAAAACATCAGTCGGCACAGTACAGTTCGGGTTGGCCCTATATTGTGAATCAGGCATGTGTGTCTGTTTATGTGTGTCTTCTTTATGTGTGTCTTCTTTACAAGTACTGTAGCAGTGAAACAGCCTGTTCATTTGTTTCCAAGTCTCAGAGACTGGACAATCAGGCTTTTACAGTATAATTGTATCTGTGTGTGTGTGCGTGTGAGTTAGTTATTAACTATCAGATGAGGTGACAACCTCTTTATCCTCTATATAGATGGAGGAATTTATAATTGGACTTTAACATAAAACAAGTTGATGCTGCATGGCTGAGATTACGTTTTATCACCAAGATCCAGGTCAGTTAAATAAAGGGGTCATGGGGAAACATATTACCCACACCCTCATCATTCCAGAGGGGGAATAGCTCAGATTCTGAACAATGGACACACACACACACACACACACACACACACACACACACACACACACACACACACACACACACACACACACACACACACACACACACACACACACACACACACACACACACACACACACAGATATATGTTTAAGTAATCAGAGGTGGTCAGTTGTCACTTTGTATAATGAGATATCTCTACCTGCATGGTGTTAGTTTAGTGTCAGTCTTCTCATACCCCCTGACAGTTGAACTGTCAATAAATGCCAGCATATTCATTATTGAAAATAATCTCATAATGAAGACCTCTGTAAATATGTAAGCAATTGATAGGCTATTAGAGGAAATGTTATCGGTTGGGATGTTTATTAGAAGTAATGCCCGAGGGGGAGGGGCCAGGGCTGTTAATAAAGTATAAGACCCCCTTAGAAGAAGAATGGACCACATTTAATAACGAACTCATTGTGTTCCCCTGCGCCGCTCGAGCCTGACAGAGACGCGCTCCAAAATGCAGCGGCATCTAATCGTACAGATTTTTTTGCCATCCTTTTTGAAGATCTGCACCGGGGCAGGTGAGTCGATTTCAATTAATTGTGTTCGGAATTTAGAAGGAAAGGTATAATCTCTGTATAGGCTATATATTAAATAAATCAGATTCGTGCATATTTTTCAATTGTCAACTGACACAAAGATGTAGGTGTTTAATACATTTGGGAGAAACGAAAAAAGCTTGATAAGTAAAATGAGCTCATTGTAAATTCAAAACAAATGTAAAAAAAAAAGAATGTTTATTTGCAGTTTAAATTGATCAAATACCCCGAAGTAAACATGCGACAATGTTCTCATTTCCTACCACTGAGTTGAAACTAGCATATTACAGATAACATCAACTTGGTGAGGGGATCACTTTACATCCTTTGGTCATTCTAGCCGATAAAGTTTATGCATGATCCACCTGCTCATTGTTACCCTCTGAAAGCATTTACATTGTTGTACATTTACATTGTTGTACATTTACATTTGCATTTACATTGTTGATGTTGTATTGAGGGTTTAGATTCGTTTAATTAAACGGCAACTACTTCTTATTTCCTATGATATATCAAAAGCTGTACAAGTCGACAAATAAAACAGTACAAGCAATTGGTTGAAGTCAGTTTTAGCTGTTATATTTTTGTTATAGACTCTTCAAAAATGGCCTTTCATTTGGGAAGGTCCTGTTTTGGCATTTAAAAAATGATAAGTCAATGATCCACGAGCGGCCTTTCAGATATCATCCGGTGTCCTATTTGAGCATTTATGAAATTGATAACACTTCGCTGGCTAATTTAATATAAATAAAAAATAAGTTTGTAGTCTATATGTAGGCTACTAGCGTACCCTATGACCACTACTAGCTTTGAACATCAAAGACATGCTCATATTCCACGCACCGCACTGTCATCACCCCAAACGCGCGCATTAAATTCTCTCCAATAACTAACTGCCTTGTCGATAAGAGATTTCCCACGCATTTCTCACGAGCGTCACGGCATTGCTGGCAGGCTCTCATTCCCCCTGACGAGGAAAGCACAGTGAGTTCGAGGACATAAAGTGAGAGTCTCTGCCTGTCAGCAAATCAATATGCCAAAGGTGCCGGCACTGAGGTGTCAAAGTGATGCCCGGTAGATTATTCTGGGCTACTATTAAAAGAAAACGAACCGAGAAGCCCATCATATCGTGTTTAGAATTGTATTTTGAAAAGGCTACGTTATATTAAGCAATCCCATTCATTCTTCCACGTGCACCTGCATCATATGCGGAGTTCAACGCGAGCCAATGAGAGGAACGTGCGTGTTTGCCGCAGCACTCAACGAGACGCGGCATGAGCTCCAGGAATAAGCGCTGCGTAAAAACGTAAAATCTTTAACCCGGCGAACGCAGATATCCTACAGGCCTAGTTTCATTGATAAAATTACGACACAATCCATGATCTGTCTGTTTTCCCGAATGCTGAAATGGGTAATGCACAGGCTACACTGCATGCTCTACAGATGTTGAGAGCAGGTGCTGTTGAAACTGGATACCATACCATTTGGATAAAAATTGCATTGACAAACGTAACTGATCATGCTACGTTTGTTTTGCATCTGATAACAAGACACCTAGAGCTTTAAAACTTCTTGTCAATATGGGGGCGCTGTTTTCACTTTGTAAAAATTCGTTCCCAAATTAAACTGCCTCGTACTCAATTCTTGCTCGTACAATATGCATATTATTATTACTATTGGATAGAAAACACTCTCTAGTTTCTAAAACCGTTTGAATTATATCTGTGAGTAAAACAGAACTGGAGCTAGAGCAATTTTCCTATGAGGATGTGAGAATGCTGAATTCTGCTGGCTGTTCTGAGATCCGTTTATAAATCTGCCTGTCTTCTATTGGTTGAGATGCACTGCATACGCCTTCCCCTGGATGTCAGCGAATAGTGAGAATTGAAATGGTGTTTCTAGGCAGATCTGAGAGCTTATAAATGGGCTGGGGTCCGTCCTTTGTCCTCTTCGCTCTGACGCAGAAAGGATCTCTGGCTGTCGTTCTAGAATGCTCCCGTTATAGCCCTTAGATATATCCGGCTCTGTTTTTATTCGATATAGGTGTTAAAGACATCATAATGTTGTTATATTAAACCGAGTTATATCAGTATATATCATTATATTGCGATTTTCGGATATTTATTTATGCTGCGTTTTATGGAGTTGGGCACGTCTTTGCCACATGGCTAATGTTTACTGCTAATTCCAACGTTGAAGGCGACAATCTACAACCGAGCAACGATTCTTTTGGACTAAGGACACCTTGCCCAAGATTCTGATGGGAGTTCATCAAAAAGTAAGAACTATATATGATGTTAATTCGTTGTTCTGTTGAAAATGTAGAACTCATATTCTGCCATTAATCTAGGTGCGGTCTCGCTTTAACGCACGCTGTATGTTGTAGTAACGTTAATTTTAAAAATCTAACACAGCGATTGCATTAAGAACTAATGTATCTTTCATTTGCTGTCCAACCTGTATTTTTTAGTCAAGTTTATGATTAGTTACTGATTAGACTAGGTGCCTCTCCCAAGATTTCTCCCGACATATTGTTGGCAGCCTGGCTACTTTTCTCATTGTATAACCACGATTTGTGCCGCTAAATATGCACATTTTCGAACAAACTCTATATGTATTGTGTAATATGATGTTATAGGACTGTCATCTGATGAAGTTTTGAGAAGGTTAGTCAAAAATGTAATATCTTTTGCTGGTTTATTCGCTATCGCTAACGTGCATGAATCAATGCTGCTGTGTGGTTGGCTATTGTAGTAAGCTAATATAATGCTATATTGTGTTTTCGCTGTAAAACACTTAAAAAATCTGAAATATTGGCTGGATTCACAAGATCTTTGTCTTTCATTTGCTGTACGCTGTGTGTTTTTCAGAAATGTTTTATGATGAGTATTTAGGTAATACACGATGGTCTCTGTAGTTATTCTAGTTGCTTTGGTGAGAGTTGTGATGGTGGCTGCAATGGTAAACTATGATTTATACCTGAAATATGCACATTTTTCTAACAAAACATATGCTATACAATAAATATGTTATCAGACTGTCATCTGATGAAGTTGTTTCTTGGTTAGTGGCTATTTATATCTTTATTTGGTCGAAATTGTGATAGCTACCTATGCAGGAAAAAAATGGTGGAGAAAAAAAAGTTGTGTCTTTTGCTATCGTGGTTAGCTAATAGATTTACATATTGTGTCTTCCCTGTAAAACATTTTAAAAATCAGAAATGATGGCTGGATTCACAAGATGTGTATCTTTCATCTGGTGTCTTGGACTTGTGATTTAATGATATTTAGATGCTAGTATTTACTTGTGACGCTATGCTAGGCTATGCTAGTCAGCTTTTTTACTGATGGGGGTGCTCCCGGATCCGGGTTTGTGAGGAAGTAGAGGTTAACACATTAGATCTGGTAAAAGATAATACAAAGAAAAACCATGTGGTTTTTTGTATTTTTTTTGTACCATCATCTTTGAAATGCAAGAGAAATGCCATAATGTATTATTCCAGCCCAGGCGCAATTTAGATTTTGGCCACTAGATGGCAGCAGTGTATGTGCAAAGAATTAGACTGATCCAATGAAACATTGTATTTATGTAAAAAAAAATGTAGCAAGATGTGCCTAATTGGTTTATTAATACATTTTCAAGTTCATAACTGTGCACTCTCCTCAAACAATAGCATGGTATTCTTTCACTGTAATAACTACTGTAAATTGGACAGTGCAGTTATAGATTAACCAGAATTTAAGGTTATATCAGATATGTCTATGTCCTGGGAAATGTTCTTGTTACTTACAACCTCATGCTAATCGCATTAGCCTACGTTATCTCAACCGTCCCGAGGTAGGGACACCGATCCTGTAGAGGTTTAAATACCTGTGCACTGAATTCTCCCCTGCTCTTCCAGGTGGTCGTTCCCTTTGCATTCCAAAAGACACACATGACCTCTGTGCACAATTACTTGGCCATGACATACCCATTTGCATTGTTGATTATTATGGTTCATTAATAGCCCCTTGGAATTAGCACTATGTTCCAGTTTAGAGCAAGCTACCTATAACCTATGTATTTTTTATTTTATTTTTTTCACCTTTATTTAACCAGGTAGACCTACATACCATGTAAAATGTGGAGTGTTGTTGTGTAAGCCTACTCATAGAGAACACAATGACATACATCTCCTGAGATCTCTCTCACTGTCTTTTTTTTAACATACCATAAAACCTTTTTGGGCTAGGGGGCAGTATTTTGACGTCCGGATGAAAAGTGTGCCCAAAGTAAACTGCCTGTTAATCAGGCCCAGAAGCTAGGATATGCATATAATTGGTAGATATGGATAGCTTCTTATGGCTAGACAACATCCGCTGAAAAGGCAGAGCGCGAAATTCAAAAATATTTTTTTGAAATATTTAACTTTCATACATTCACAAGTGCAATACATCAAATTAAAGCTTAATATCCTGATTAAGTTTTCATACTGGTCGAGGTGCAGACAGATATACATTTATTTTAATTTCATTGCCTTTTGTTTTGATTTCATTGCTTTTCTTTATATTTGACAGCTTCATATTTCTTGGCTGCTGAAAACCTTGCTCTCCTGGGAGTGCGCCCAGCTCAAAACCATTGAGACCCTATTGTTCATATTACTTTGTCCTGCACTGGTCTAATAAAGATTAAAGCAGCGTCAGGGTCTGCCTATCAGCAGATTGCCTATTAGTTAGACAGGAATTGTGCGCACGGAAATGTGATTGGATGCCAATTAACAGCAGCAGGCTCTGTTTGTAGGCTAATTGATTGACAAAGAGCAACTGGTTGGAATTAAGATTAGAGTGATTGGTTGATTGATTGGCCAATACACTTGAAATCCAGTACAATAAAAAAAGATTCTATATAGAAATATATTGAACAAAAATATGAACGCAACATGCAAAAATGTCAAAGATTTTACTGAGTTACAGCTCATATAAGGTAATCAGTCAATTGAAATGAATGTATTAGACCCTAATCTATGGATTTCACATGAATGGGCCGGTGCACAGCCATGGGGGGGGGTCTGGGAGGGCATAGGCCCACATACTGGGGAGCCAGTCAGCCAGTCAAAATGATTTTTTTCTCCACAAAAGGGCTTTATTACACCCAGAAATACTAATCAGTTTCTTCAGCTGGCCGGGTGGCTGGTCTCAGACGATCCCGCAGATGAAGAACCTGGATGTGGAGGTCCTGGGAATACTGCCAAATTCTCTAAAACAACGTTGGAGGACGCTGATTGTAGAGAAATTAACATTCAACTTTCTGGCAACAGCTCTGGTGGACATTCCTGCAGTCAGCATGCCAATTGCACTCTCCCTAAAAAATGTAGACATCTGTGGCATTGTGTGGTGTGACAAAACTGCACATTTTAGGGTGGCCTTTTATTATCCCCATCACAAGGTGCACCTGTGTGATAATAATGCTGTTTAATACGTGTATTTGGGGAGTTTCTTCCATTCTTCTCTGCAGATCCTCTCAAACTCTGTCAGGTTGGATGTGGAGCATTGCTGCAAAGCTATTTTCAGGTCTCTCCAGAGATGTTTGATTGGGTTCAATTCCGGACTCTGGCTGGGCCACTGAAGGACATTCATCGACTTCTCCCGAAGCCACTCCTGCATTGTCTTGGCTGTGTGCTTAGGGTAGTTGTCCTGTTGGAAGGTGAACTTTCACCCAAGTCTGAGGTCCTGAGCACTCTTGAGCAAGCTTTCATCAAGGATCTCTCTTTACCTTGCTCTATTCATCTTTGCCTTGATCCTGACTAGTCTCCCAGTCCCTGCCTCTGAAAAACACCCCCACAGCATGCTGCCACCACCATGCTTCACCGTAGGGATGGTGCCAGGTTTCCTCCCGACGTGACGCTTGGCATTCAGGCCAAAGAGTTCAATCTTGGTTTCATCAGACCAGAGAATCTTGTTTCTCATGGTCTGAGAGTCTTTAGATGGCTTTTGGCAAACTCCAACTCCAAGCTTTTGGCAAACTCCAAGAGTCTGTATGTAAGCATTTCACTGTAAGGTCTGCACCTGTTGTATTCGGCGCACGTGACAAATAAACGTTGATTTGATTTGAAGTATGCCTTTTACTGATGAGTGGCTTCCGTCTGGCCACTCTACCATTAAAAGGCCTCATTGGTGGAGTGCTGCAAAGATGGTTGTCCTTCTGGGAAGTTCTCCCATCTCTACAGAGGAACTTTAGGGCTCTTTCAGAGTGACCATCAGGTTCTTGGTCACCTCCCTGACCAAGGCCCTTCGCCCCAGATCACTGTGTTCTTGGGGACCTTCAATTCTGCAGAAATGTTTTGGTACCGTTCCCCAGATCTGTGCCTTGACACAATCCTGTCTCTGAGCTCTACGGACACTTCCTTTGACCTCATGGCTTGGTTTTTGCTCTGACATGCACTGTCAACTGTGGGACCTTATATAGACAGGTGTGTGCCTTTCCAAATCATGTCCAATCAATTGAATTTAACACAGGTGGACTCCAATCAATTGAATTTACCACAGGTGGACTCCAATCAAGTTGTAGAAACATCTCAAGGATGATCAATGGAAACAGGATGCATCTGAGCTTAACTTCGAGTCTCAGAATACTTCTGTAAATGAGGTACAGAATTGTCGTTTGCTTTTTTAAACAAAAATTGTAATACTTTTTTTAGAAACTAGCTCTTTTTTTTTACAGAGCGAGAATTAAAATGTTGAGTGAAGACTGTTGGAGAAGGTTTGTTTCTACAGACATTTGAGGTATTTCTGTTTTTTATTTGTAATAAATGTATAAACATTTCTAAAAACCTGTTTTCGCTTTGTCAATATGGGGTATTGTGTGTAGGTTGCTTAGGATTTGTATTTATTTAATCAATTTTAGAGTAAGGCTGGTGGAGTGGGAAAATGTGGAAAAAGTCAAGTTGTCGGAATACTTTCCAAAGCCACACATTAAAGTACACACACTTTAAGGGCCAATCGGCAGTTGAAACAATAACAAATGAAAAAGGATGCACCTGAGCTTAATTTCGAGTCTCCGATCACAATTTGTGGATTGTTTAGGTGCTGCTGTGCGGTTTGTTGCTAATGTTACTTGCCAACTTTACGGTTGTATATTTTTTTTTATTCCCTCGCTCTACTTTTTTCATTAAACTTTTTCACCCCTGACGCTTTATCTGGACATGGTTCTACACGGGTTCTACACAACCTCCACCAACCGAAGCAAAGTAGTAACATTAACATTATTCCTTGAAGTGTAGCAAAGGATTAAACAGCATCTGTGCCACCAATAAGTACAGATAGTAGTATAAATCCCCTTGCACAGTCCCCGCAGCCGGACAATTTTCTCATGGCTTCTGGAAGGAAATGCTGTAGGAATGCTCAACCGGTGTCGTTCATACAGTCGCCATAAACTTTCAACCGGTTCTCCCCATGAAGCAATGAGTCGGAGTCAGATGCCGAGCCTTCCCTGGTTTCTCCTCCACCTGTTACGGGGTCTGAGACACCGAAGCCTCCCACCATTAGCTCTGATAAATTGAAAACCCTAGTCATTGGAGACTCCATTACCCGCAGCATTAGACTTTAAAAAATCATCCAGCGATCATACTGTCACGATCGTCTTGCTGAGAGAGAGTGGACCAAGGCGCAGCGTGTGCAAAATACATTCTCTTTTATTTTAGAGAAAGGAAAAAACACGCAACGAACACTTTAACAAACTGAAACAAAACAACAAACGATCGTGAAGCTATAGACGTAAGTGCACACACAAGCTACAAACGTACAACATAGACAATTACCCACATAAACCTAGTGCCTATGGCTGTCTTAAATATGGCTCCCAATCAGAGACAATTAATGACATCTGTCTCTGATTGAGAACCATTCAGGCAACCATAGACACAGCTAGACACCTACACTAAACACAAACCCATCTACTCTACTTAACCCCCTAAACCATACAACCACCCTAGACAATACAAAAACACATACCTTCCCCATGTCACACCCTGACCTAACTAAAATAATAAAGGAAACAAAGAATACTAAGGCCAGGGCGTGACAGTACCCCCCCCCAAAGGTGCGGACTCCGGCCGCAGAACCTGAAACAGAAGGGAAGGGTCCGGGGTGGCCCCCATCATGGCGGCGGCTCGGGCGCGGGACGAGACCCCCACTCCACCATTGTCAATACCCGCTTTGGTGGCGCCTCTGGAGCGGCGACCCTTGTAGCAAGTCCCGGACTGAAGACCATCCCAGAGGGCGCCACCGGACGGATGGGTAGCTCCGGACTGAGGGGTAGCTCCGGACTGAGGGGTAGCTCCGGACTGAGGGGTAGCTCCGGACTGAGGGGTAGCTCCGGACTGAGGGGTAGCTCCGGACTGGGGGGCAGCTCCTGCCTGGAGGGCAGCTCCTGACTGGAGGGCAGCTCCTGACTGGAGGGCAGCTCCTGACTGGAGGGCAGCTCATGACTGAGGGACGGCAGCTCCTGACTGAGGGACGGCAGCTCCTGACTGAGGGACGGCAGCTCCGGACTGAGGGACGGCAGCTCCGGACTGAGGGACGGCAGCTCCGGACTGAGGGACTGCAGCTCCGGACTGAGGGACTGCAGCTCCGGACTGAGGGACTGCAGCTCCGGACTGAGGGACTGCAGCTCCGGACTGAGGGACGGCAGCTCCGGACTGAGGGACTGCAGCTCCGGACTGACGGATCTGGCTGCTCATGGCTGGCTGACGGATCTGGCTGCTCATGGCTGGCTGACGGATCTGGCTGCTCATGGCTGGCTGACGGATCTGGCTGCTCATGGCTGGCTGACGGATCTGGCTGCTCATGGCTGGCTGACGGCTCGGGCTGATCCTGTCTGGCGGACGGCTCGGGCTGATCCTGTCTGGCGGACGGCTCGGGCTGATCCTGTCTGGCGGACGGCTCGGGCTGATCCTGTCTGGCGGACGGCTCGGGCTGATCCTGTCTGGCGGACGGCTCGGGCTGATCCTGTCTGGCGGACGGCTCGGGCTGATCCTGTCTGGCGGACGGCTCTGGCTGATCCTGTCTGGCGGACGGCTCTAGCGGCTCGGGACAGACGGGCAGCTCTGACGGCTCGGGACAGACGGGCAGCTCTGACGGTGCTTGGCAGACGGGCAGCTCTGACGGTGCTTGGCAGACGGGCAGCTCAGACGGTGCTTGGCAGACGAGCAGCTCAGACGGTGCTTGGTAGACGGGCAGCTCAGACGGTGCTTGGCAGACGGGCAGCTCAGACGGTGCTTGGCAGACGGGCAGCTCAGACGGTGCTTGGCAGACGGGCAGCTCAGACGGTGCTTGGCAGACGGGCAGTTCAGGCGCCGCTGGGCAGACGGCAGACTCTGGCCAGCTGAGGCGCACTGTAGGCCTGGTGCGTGGTGCCGGAACTGGTGGTACCGGGCTGGGGACACGCACCTGAAGGCTAGTGCGGGGAGAAGGAACAGGGCATACTGGACCCTGGAGACGCACATTAGGCCTAGTGCGTGGTGCCGGAACTGGTGGTACCGGGCTGGGGACACGCATCTCAGGGCTAGTGCGGGGAGCAGCAACAGGACGCACAGGACTCTGGAGACGCGCAGGAGGCTTGGTGCGTGGTGCCGGAACTGGTGGTACCGGGCTGGAGACACGCACCATAGGGCGAGTGCGTGGAGGAGGAACAGGGCTCTGGAGACACACTGGAAGCCTGGTGCGTGGTGTAGGCACTGGTGGTACTAGGCTGGGGCGGGGAGGTGGCGCCGGAAATACCGGACCATGCAGGCGTACTGGCTCCCTTGAGCACTGAGCCTGCCCAACCTTACCTGGTTGTATGCTCCCCGTCGCCCGACCAGTGCGGGGAGGTGGAATAACCCGCACCGGGCTATGTAGGCGAACCGGGGACACCATGCGTAAGGCTGGTGCCATGTAAGCCGGCCCGAGGAGACGCACTGGTGGCCAGATGCGTTGGGCCGGCTTCATGACATCCGGCTCAATCCTCAATCTAGCCCTGCCAGTGCGGGGAGGTGGAATAACCCGCACCGGGCTATGAACACGTACAGGAGACACCATGCGCTCTACTGCGTAACACGGTGTCTGCCCGTACTCTCGCTCTCCACGGTAAGTACAGGGAGTATGCGCAGGTCTCCTACCTGACTTCGCCACACTCCCTTTTAGCCCCCCCCCAAGAAATTTTTGGGTTGTACTCGCGGGCTTCCAGCCTTGCTTCCGTGCTGCCTCCTCATATCGCCTCCTCTCGGCTTTAGCTGCCTCCAGCTCTTCACGAGGGAGGCGATATTCTCCCGGTTGTGCCCAAGGACCCTTTCCATCCAGTATCTCCTCCCATGTCCATGAATCCTTTGTGTATTGCTCCTGTTGCTGCTTTACACGCCGCTTGGTCCGATTCTGGTGGGTAATTCTGTCACGATCGTCTTGCTGAGAGAGAGTGGACCAAGGCGCAGCGTGTGCAAAATACATTCTCTTTTATTTTAGAGAAAGGAAAAAACACGCAACGAACACTTTAACAAACTGAAACAAAACAACAAACGATCGTGAAGCTATAGACGTAAGTGCACACACAAGCTACAAACGTACAACATAGACAATTACCCACATAAACCTAGTGCCTATGGCTGTCTTAAATATGGCTCCCAATCAGAGACAATTAATGACATCTGTCTCTGATTGAGAACCATTCAGGCAACCATAGACACAGCTAGACACCTACACTAAACACAAACCCATCTACTCTACTTAACCCCCTAAACCATACAACCACCCTAGACAATACAAAAACACATACCTTCCCCATGTCACACCCTGACCTAACTAAAATAATAAAGGAAACAAAGAATACTAAGGCCAGGGCGTGACACATACACTGTTTACCAGGGGGCAGGGCTACCGACGTTAAGGCTAATCTGAAGATGGTGCTGGCTAAGTCTAAAACTGGCGAGTGTAGAGTGTATAGAGATGTTGTTATCCACGTCGGCACCAACGATGTTAGGATGAACCAGTCAGAGGTCACCAAGCACAACATAGCTTGTAAATCAGCTAGAAAGATGTGTGCATCGAGTAATTGTCTCTGGCCCACTCCCAGTTAGGGGGGGTGATGAGCTCTACAGCAGAGTCTCACAACTGAATCGCTGGTTGAAAACTGATTTCTGCCCCTCGGGGGAGATAGAATTGGCCCTCTTTCTGGGACTCACCCACAAACAGGACCAAGCCTGGCCTGCTGAGGAGTGACGTACTCCATCCTAGCTGGAGGGGGGCTCTCATCTATGAACATAGACAGAGCTCTAACTCCTCTAGCTCCACAATGAGATAGGGTGCAGGCCAGGCAGCAGGCTGTTAGCCAGCCTGCCAGCTTAGAGGAGTCTGCTACTAGCACAGTCAGTGTAAGTCAGCTCAGCTTTCCCCATTGAGACCGTGTTTGTGCCTCGATCTAGGTTGGGCAAAACTGAACATGACGGTGGTCGCCTTAGCAATCTCACTGGAAAAAAGACCTCCTCCATTCCTGTCATTATTGAAAGAGATTGTGATATCGCACATCTCAAAATAGGGCTACTTAATGTTAGATCCCTCACTTCCAAGGCAGTTATAGTCAATGAACTAATCACTGATCATAATCTTAATGTGACTGGCCTGACTGAAACATGGCTTAAGCTGTGTTAAATGAGGCCTCTCCTCCTGGTTACACTAGTGACCATATCCCCCAAGCATCCCGCAAAGGTGTATGCGTTGCTAACATTTACGATACCAAATTTAAATTTACAAAAACAAAAGTGACTGAATTTACGTCTTTTGAGCTTCCAGTCATGAAATCTATGCAGCCTACTCAATCACTTTTATAGGTGCTGTTTACAGGCCTCCTGGACCGTATACAGCGTTCCTCACTGAGTTCCCTGAATTCCTATTGGACCTTGTAGTCATGGCAAATAATATTCACATTTTTGGTGACTTAAATATTAAAAAGGAAAAGTCCACAAACCCACTCCAAAAGGCTTTCGGAGCCATCATCGGCTCAATGGGTTTTGTCCAACATGTCTCCGAACCTACTCACTGCCACAGTCATTCTCTGGACCTAGTTTTGTCCCGTGGAATAAATATTGTGGATCTTAATATTTTTCCTCATAATCCTGGACTATCGGACCACCATGTTATTATGTTTCAATTCGCAACAAACAAAAAACATTTGTCATAAGAAACTAGATCCCTGGTATACAGAAAATACCCGAGCCATGAAGCAAGCTCGCAGAAAATTGGAACGGAAAGATGCTACACCAAACTGGAAGTCTTCCGATTAGGTTGGAAAGACAGTACCATGCAGTATCGAAGAGCCTTCACTGCTGCTCGATCATCCTATTTTTCCAACTTAATTGAGGAGAATAAGAACAATCCTAAATGTATTTTTGATACTTTCGCAAAGCTAACTAAAAATCAGCATTCTCCAAGAGATAAATTGAATCAGCAGTGATAAATTCATGAACTACTTTGACAAAAAGATCATGATCATTACAAAGCAAAATACGGATTCCTCTTTAAATCTGCGTATTTCTCCAAAGCTCAGTTGTCCTGAGTCTGCACAACACTGCCAGGACCTAGGATCAATGGAGACACTCACGTTTTTTAATATTATATCTCCTTACACATTGATGAAATAGTCATGGCCTCTAAACCTTCAAGCTGCATACTGGACCCTATTCCAACTATACTGAAAGAGCTGTGCTTGGCCCTCCTATGTTAAACATAATAAACGGCTCCCTATCTACTGGATGTTAACCAAACTCACTAAAAGTGGCAGTAATAAAGCCTCTCTTGAAAAAGCCAAACCTTGACCCAGAAAATATAAAAAATGATCTGCCTAAATCAAATCTCCCATTCCTCTCAAAAAAAATTGAAAAAGCTATTGCGCAGCAACTCACTGCCTTCCTGAAGACAAACAATGTATATGAAATGCTTCAGTCTGGTTTTAGACCCTATCATAGCACTGAGACTGCACTTGTGAAGGTGGTAAATTACCTTTTAATGGCGTCAGACCGAGGCTCTGCATCTGTCCTCGTGCTGCTAGACCTTAGTGCTGCTTTTGATACCATCGATCACCACATTCTTTTGGAGAGATTGGAAACCCAAATTGGTCTACAAGGACAAGTTCTGGCCTGGTTTCGATCTTATCTATCGGAAAGATATCAGTTTGTCTCTGTGGATGGTTTGTCCTCTGACAAATCAACTGTACATTTCAGTGTTCCTCAAGGTTCCATATTAGGACCACTATTGTTTTCACTATATATTTTATCTCTTGGTGATGTCATTCGAAAACTTAATTTTAACTTTCACTGCTATGCGGACAGCTGTACATTCCGATGAAACATGGTGAAACCCCAAAATTGCCCTCCCTGGAAGCCTGTGTTTCAGCCATAAGGAAGTGGATGGCGGCAAATGTTTTACTTTTAAACTCGGACATAACAGAGGTGCTAGTTCTAGGTCCCAAGAAACAAAGAGACCTTCTGTTGATGGTTGCACAGTCGTCTCAAATAAAACTGTGAAGGACCTCGGCATTACTCAGGACTGATCTCTCTTTTGACGAACATCTCAAGACTGTTTCAAGGACAGCTTTTTTCCATCTTCGTAACATTGCAAAAATCAGAAACTTTCTCTCCAAAAATGATCCCTGTATCCCTGCTTTTGTCCATTCTAGATTAAACTACTGCAATGCTCTGCTTTCCGGCTACCCGGATAAAGCACTAAATAAACTTCAGTTAGTGCTAAACACGGCTGCTAGAATCTTGACTAGAACTAAAAAATGTGTGGTTAAGGAAGAGTGTTTGAATACTGATGCTTTCTGGTTATAACCTTTTTCGGGAAGACAGATCTTACCAAAGGTGGGGGAGTGGCAATCTTTACCAAGGATCACCTTCAGTGCTCGGTTGTCTCCACCAAGTCTATCCCCAAACAATTTTATTCACTGGTTTTATGTATTAAACTTTCAAATAGCTCTTTGTTGACTGTTGCTGGGTGCTATCGCCCCCCATCAGCACCGGCCTGTGCCCTACCTGCCCTAAACACTCTCCTGGCCCCTTACACCAAGTCTGATTTTGTCCTGCAAGGTGACCTAAACTGGGACATGCTTAAACCACCTGACCAAGTCCTAAAGCAATGGGACTCCCTAAATATTTCTCAGATTATTACCAATCCCACAAGGTACGACTCCAAACACCCAGAAAAGGCTACTCTTCTTGATGTTATCCTCACAAATAATCCTGATAGGTATCAGTCTGGTGTTTTCTGTAATGACCTTAGTGATCACTGTTTTACAGCCTGTGTTCGTAATGGCTGCTCAGTGAAACGATCTGTCCTGATTTGTCATAGACGCTTGCTAAAAAACTTTAATGAGCAAGTCTTCCTTCATGAACTGGCCTCTGTAAAATGTTATAGAATCAGCTTGATCCCCTCTGCAGAAGACGCTTGGACCTTCTTTTTTTATATTTTCAGTGGTATTGTTAACAAACACGCCCCCGTAAAGAAAATGAGAATTAAAAACAGTTCTCTAACTGTAGGTCTAACCCCAAGAAGTTCTGGAGAATGGTTAAAGACCTGGAGAATAAACCCTCCTCCTCACAGCTGCCCATGTCCCTTAAAGTTGATTATGTGGTTGTTACTGACAAGAAGCACATGGCTGAGCTCTTTAATCACCACTTCATTAAGTCAGGATTCCTATTTGACTCAGTCATGCCTCCTTGCCCGTCCAATATTTCCTCATCTCCCTCCCCTTCTAATGCGACTATCCCCGATGCTTCTCCCTCTTTTTCCCCCGCTACAAAGTTTCTCCCAGCAGGCAGTCACTGAGTCCGAGGTGCTAGAGGAGCTCCTGAAACTTGACCCCCAAAAAACATCTGGGTCTTTCTTTCTTCTTTAAGGTTGCTGCTCCTATCATCGCCAAGCCTATCTCCAACCTTTTTAACCTGTCTCTCCTTTCTGGGGAGGTTCCCACTGCTTGGAAGACAGCCACGGTTTGTCCTTTATTTAAAGGGGAGATCAAGCTGATTTTAACTGTTATAGGCCTATTTCTATTTTGTCCTGTTTATCAAAAGCGTTGGAAAAACGTGTCAATAGTCAACTGACTGGCTTGCCCTTGAAAAAAATGCAATGTTGTGCTGCTATTTTTATTGACTTGGCCAAAGCTTTTGATACAATAGACATAAGGAGTAAGGAGTATAAGGAGTATTGGTGTCTTTGAGTGGGCTTTGGCCTGGGTTGCTAAGTACCTCTCTCAAAGAGTGCAGTGTATAAAGTCAGAAAATCTGCTGACTCAGCCACTGCCTGTCACCAAGGGAGTACCCCAAGGCTCAATCCTAGGCCCCACGCTCTTCTCAATTTACATCAACAACAGCTCAGGCAGTAGAAAGCTCTCTCATCCATTTATATGCAGATGATACAGCCTTATACTCAGCTGGCCCCTCCCCCGATTTTGTGTTAAATGTTCTACAACAAGCTTTCTCTACCCTTAACCTTGTTCTGAACACCTCCAAAACAAAGGTTATGTGGTTGGTAAGAAGAATGCCCCTCTCCCCACAGGTGTGATTACTACCTCTAAGGGTTTAGAGCTTGAGGTAGTCACCTCATACAAGTACTTGGGAGTATGGATAGACAGTACACTGTCCTTCTCTCAGCACATATCAAAGCTGCAGGCTAAAGTTAAAGCTAGACTTGGTTTCTTCTGTCATAATCGCTCCTCTTTCACCCCAGCTGCCAAACTAACCCTGATTCAGAGGACCAGCCTACCCATACTAGATTACGGAGACATAATTTATAGATCAGCAGGTAAGGGTGATCTCGAGCGGCTAGATGTTCTTTACCATTCGGCCATCAGATCGCAAGACCAACTGGTTGATGCTTATTTATCTTCTCTAGGGTCTGTGGGACGCCCCACCTGGCCAACATCCAGTGAAATTGCAGAGCGCCAAATTCAAAAACAGAAATACTCATTATAAAAATTCATAAAACATACAAGTGTTATACATCGACTTAAAAATTAACTTCTTGTTAATCCAACCGCTGTGTCAGATTTGAAAAAGGCTTTACGGCGAAAGCATACCATGCGATTATCTGAGAACAGCGCCCAGCAGACAAATCATTACAAACAGTTACCAGCCAAGTAGAGGAGTTACAAAAGTCAGAAATAGCAATAAAATGAATCACTTACCTTTAATGATCTTCATATGGTTGCACTCACAAGACTCCCATTTACTCAATAAATGTTTGTTTTTTTCGATAAAGTCCCTCTTTATATCCAAAAACCTCTGTTTTGTTGGCGCGTTTTGTTCAGTAGTCCACAGGCTCAAAGGCAGTCACAACAGGCAGGCGAAAAATCCGAAAAGTATCAGTAAAGTTCGTAGAAACATGTCAAATGATGTTTATAATCAATCCTCAGGTTGTTTTTAGTCGTAATAATCAATAATATTTCAACCGGACAATAGCTTTGTCAATATAAAAGGAAAACAAGAAAGGCGCACTCTCGGTCGTGCGCAGCGAACAGCTCTGGGGACTTTCCCAGACCACTCATTCAGAGTGGTCTTACTCCCTCATTTTTCAGAATACAAACCTGAAACAATTTCTAAAGACTGTTGACATCTAGTGGAAGCCATAGGAAGTGCAATTTGAGTCCTAAGTCATTGGAATCTGTATAGGCAGTCAATGGAAAACTACAAACATAAAAAAATCCCACTTCCTGGATGGATTTTTCTCAGGTTTTTGCCTGCCATATCAGTTCTGTTATACTCACAGACATTATTTTAGAGTGGTTTCTATCCAAATCTACCAATTATATGCATATCCTAGCTTCTGGGCCTGAGAAACAGGCAGTTTACTTTGGGCACGCTTTTCATCCGGAGATGAAAATAGTGCCCCCTACCCTAGTGAGGTTATAAAACCCTCTTAGGCCTCGTCTTTTGAGTTTGCTGCAGCTAGCGACTGGAACGAGCTGCAACAAACACTCAAACTGGACAGTTTTATCTCAATCTCTTAATTCAAAGAATCAATCATGGACACTCTTACTGACAGTTGTGGCTGCTTTGCGTGATTTATTGTTGTCTCTACCTTCTTACCCTTTATGCTGTTGTCTGTGCCCAATAATGTTTGTACCATGTTTTGTGCTGCTACCATGTTGTTTTGCTACCATGTTGTTGTCATGTTGTGTTGCTACCATGCTGTGTTGTCGTGTGTTGCTGCCTTGCTATGTTGTTGTCTTAGGTCTCTCTTTATGTAGTGTTGTGTTGTCTCTCTTGCTGTGATGTGTGTTTTGTCCTATATTTATATGTTATTTTTTTATACCCAGCCCCCGTCCCAACAGGAGGTCTTTTGCCTTTTGGTAGGCCGTCACTGTATATAAGAATTTGTTCTTAACTGACTTGCCTAGTTAAAAAAAGGTGAAATAATAAAATAAAAAAATAAAAGAAATTCACACAGGACACCGGATAAGACAGGAGAAATACTTCAGATATAACAGACTGACCCTAGCCCCCGACACATAAACTATTGCAACATCAATACCGGAGGCTGAGACAGGAGGGGTCGGGAGACACTGTGGATATAGGATATAACCCCACCCACTTTGCCAAAGCACAGCCCCCACACCACTGGAGGGATATCTTCAAACCACCAACATACTACCCTGAAACAAGGCTGAGTGTAGCCCACGAAGATCTCCCCCACGGGACGAACCCGAGGGGGGCGCCAACCCGGACAGGAAGATCACGTCAGTGACTCAACCCACTCGAGTGACGCACCCCTCCTAGGGACGGCATGGAAAAGCACCAGTAGGTCAATGACTCAGCCCCCGTAATAGGGTTAGAGGCAGAGAATCCCAGTGGAGAGAGGGGAACCGGCCAATCAGAGACAGCAAGGGTGGTTCGTTGCTCCAGTGCCTTTCCGTTCACCTTCACAGCCCTGGGCCAGACTACACTCAATCATAAGACCTACTGAAGAGATGAGTCTTCAATAAAGACTCAAAGTTCGAGACCGAGTCTGTGTCTCTCACATGGATAGGCAGACCATTCCATAAAAATGAAGCTCTATGGGAGAAAGCCCTGCCTCCAGCTGTTTGCTCAGAAATTCTAGGGACAATAAGGAGGCCTGCATCTTGTGACAGTAGTGTATGTGGAAAGATCTTTATATTGGAAAGATAGGTAGGAGCAAGCCCATGTAATGCCTTGTAGTTTAGCAGTAAAACCTTGAAATCAGCCCTAGCATTTATTTATTTATTTATGTAACCTTTTTTTAACCAGGTAGGCCAGTTGAGAACAAGTTCTCATTTACAACTGCGACCTGGCATTAAAACTTCTTGTCAATAGGGGGGCGCTGTTTTCACTTTGGAAAAAATCGTGCCCAAATTAAACTGCCTCGTCCTCTATTCTAGATCATACAATATGCATATTATTATTACTATTGGATAGAAAACACTCTCAAGTTTCTAAAACTGTTTGAATTATATCTGTGAGTAAAACAGAACTCATTTTGCAGCAAACTTCCATATAGGAAGTGAAAAATCTGAAAACGAGGCTCTGTTCCAGGGCCTGCCTATTCAACTGGCTTATATTTATCGATATGCATACACGTCATACGCCTTCCACTAGATGTCAACAGGCAGTGGAAGGTGGAATGGGGTGTTTAGCTTGATCTGAGGTCGAACAAGAGCTTTTGGAGTGGCAGGTCAGGAATTTCCTTTCTCTACCTAGGCGCGCGAAGCACCTCCATATTGTCTTCTGATAAGCGTTTGGTATACACGGCTAATATCTCCGGCTCTGATTTGATTTGATACATGTGATAATAACATCGTAAAGTATGTTTTTTCAACCGAGTTTTTATCAGATTATTCAACGTTTATTGGGACTTTTGGAGTTTTCCGTTCTTTGCGTAGAGAGAAGATGGGAACGTTATCAAGATTGGCTAGCATTGTGGCGCGAATTCGACAGGAGAAAAGGACATTCTAAAACCAAACAACGATTTATTCTGGACCAAGGACTCCTTGTACAAGATTCTGATGGAAGCTCAGCAAAAGTAAGAACAATTTATGATGTTATTTCGTATTTCTGTGGAAAATGTTATTTCTATTCTCCGCCGTTTTGGCGGGCGCTGTCTCGCAATAACGCAAGCTGTTTGTTATGGTAAAGTTATTTTAAAAAATCTAACACGGCGGTTGCATTAAGAACCAGTGTATCTTTCATTTGCCATACAACAAGTATTTTTATGTAAAGTTTATGATGAGTTCTTTGGTCAGATTAGGTGAGTGTCCAAAATATCTCTGGAGATTCTGGTGAATCGATGCTACGTATTCACAATGTATAATCAGGATTTGTAGCTCTAAATATGCACATTTTCGAACAAAACATAAGTGTATTCTATAACCTGATGTTATAAGACTGTCATCTGATGAAGTTGTTCAAGGTTAGTGAATAATTTTATCTCTATTCTGTCGGTTTTGTGCAAGCTATTTTGGCGGGGAGTAAATTGCGTTGTGTGTTTGGCTACTGTAGTGAGCTAATAGAAATATATATTGTGTTTTCGTTGTAAAACACTTAAAAAATCTGAAATATTGTCTGGATTCACAAGATATTTATCTTTCATTTGCTGTACACCATGTATTTTTCATAAATGTTTTATGATGAGTATTTATGTATTTCACGTTGCTCTCTGTAATTATTCTGGCTGCTTTGGTGATATTTTTGATGGTAGCTGCAATGTAAAACTATGATTTATACCTCAAATATGCACATTTTCGAACAAAACATAAATTTATTGTATAACATGTTATAAGACTGTCATCTGATGAAGTTGTTTCTTGGTTAGTGACTAATTATATCTCTATTTGGTCGGTTTTGTGATAGCTACCTATGCGGTAGAAACATGGTGAAAATATGCGGTTGAGTCTTTGGCTATTGTGGTTAGCTAATAGAAATACATATTGTGTTTTCGCTGTAAAACATTTTAAAAATCGGAAATGATGGCTGGATTCACAAGATGTTTATCTTTCATTTGCTGTATTGGACTTGTGATTTCATGAAAATTATATTATATGATATCCCTGTCCCGTTAGGCTAGGCTATGCTAGTCAGCTTTTTTGATGGGGAGGATCCCGGATCCGGGAGAGAGAAGTGGTAGAGGTTTTAAGTAACTCTAATTCTCTCTTTCTCCCTTTCTCTCTTCTCTCGGAGGACCATGCCTCAGGACTACCTGGCCTGATGACTCCTTGCTGTCCCCAGTCCACCTGGTCGTGCTGCTGCTCCAGTTTCAACTGTTCTTTCTGCGGCTATGGAACCCTGACCTGTTCACCGGACGTGTTACCTTGTCCCGGACCTGCTGATTTTGACTCTCTCTCTCTACCGCACCTGCTGTGTCTAACTCTGAATGATCGGCTATGAAAAGCCAACTGACATTTACTCCTGAGGTGCTGACTTGTTGCACCCTCTACAACCACTGTGACTATTATTGTTTGACCCTGCTGGTCATCTATGAACGTTTTAACATCTTGGCCATCTTGGCTAATCTCCACCCTGCACAGCCAGAAAAGGACTGGCCACCCCTCAGAGCCTGGTTCCTCTCTAGGTTTCTTCCTAGGTTTTGGCCTTTCTAGGAAGTTTTTCCTAGCCACCGTGTTTCTACATCTGCATTGCTTGCTGTTTGGGGTTTTAGGCTGGGTTTCTGTACAGCACTTTGTGACATTGGCTGATGTTAAAAGGGCTTTAGAAATACATTTGATTGAAATTTGATTGATAGCAAAGGGTCTGAATACTTCTGTAAATAAGGTATTTCTGTTTTTTATTTGTAATACATTTCAAAACATTTCAAAAAACTTGTTTTCGCTTTGTCTTTATGGGGTTTTGTGTGTAGGTTGCTGAGGATTTTTATTTAGTTAATCAATTTTAACAAAATGTGGAAAAAGTCAAGGGGTCTGAATACTTTCCAAAGGCACTGTATATAAAGTAAAGTACACACACTAAAGGGCCAATAAGCAGTTGAAACAATAACAAGCGTACTCCCCACCACTGTTTCCATAAAAAGCTGAAGGATGGGGCTGGAGGTATAATCACTTTCAAATTCATGGACAGCGATATGGATGTATCCATGATATCGAAATTATATCTTTAACCATGTTTTGAGGCTATACAGTGTTTGTTTACATTTACTTTGTTTACTAACATTGGAGTAAAACAAGCTTATATTTTGTGTTCTGATGGGGTACAGCGGTTAAACTAAGCTCATGAGGCATTTAAGTTATATTCTTCAAGAATCCATTGGTACATATTATAAATTTTGTCCAAAAAAGGATTTAGCAACTGCTGATTGCCCCTTTTAAAGATATTCTCTAGAACTTTTGTATACTTTTTAGCGGGTGGTTCTGAAAGTACCGGCCACAAAAATTGCGTACTACGTCACAAATGTGCAGATATGTGCGCCACGTAATTGCTCTCTCTCTTGCTCTACTGTGTGCACGTCCTCCTAGCTGTCACTCAATTGGTGAGGTTCTGAAGCTCATTGGCAGAAACTCGAATTTCTATTGTGCTGGCCCTTGTGGGGGTAAATGTAGGGAAAATGGTGTCGCACAGCTGCCAGAAAACAGTGGATTTCAAACTAGGCATTTCGTGACTAATTCGGGTAAGACAATAATTTTGCTCATAGATTATGCATGTATGAACTACTTATTGGCACATCCAGCCCAAAATGGGATGTTTAAAAATGTTCTTACTACCGGGCCATGTCTTAAAGGGTAAAAAAAACATGTTTTGAGCAAAATATAGGTTTTGAGCAAAATAGAGTTTTTTAGACACAAATTCAAGGAGTTGGCAATTCAAGGAGTTGGTCTGATGGGTGCACTCTGAGGTCATCGGCCTCCTCCCTTGCATGCGGGAACAAAAGAAGAGCATTAGCGGACAAAACAGGAAAGGCCCACCCCCCACTTGTGCCATGTCATGAGGATACCTGGACCACCTATTTAGATTTGTTAAGTAAATCAGATGATAAATGAGGTGCTAGGGAACCTGAAGTAGGTCTTTAACAATGTATTACAGTCATAAAACAGATTGTGTAATTTGATTACATTTTATGTATGGAGTATAACACTGACCATGTGGCTCCCTTATGTTTCTCCTGTTGTTCCAGATTGGTGCTACCAGTCCCAGCATACCTGTGCCACCCCTTGTAATGGTGATTTTGATACACCGTGACTGAACTTTCCATACAACACACTGCACTGACTTGGATCCTCTCTTACCTTTGTGTCATCATCACAAGTTCAAGTTGTGAAAGGAGGGAGTTGACAGTTACAGCCACAAATCCACTTCCTCTACACCCACCTATCCATCCATACCTGTCCCTCCCTCCCTCGCCTCCCAATTAAACACTTACCCATTCAAAACAGTTTTACTCAGACAAACATAAACTTGAACATTCCTCATTTGTGGCTTGCAGTCAGAGCTTGATGATGTACAGTATTTTCTCTCCTCACCGTTCTACAGGACCTGAGAAGTGGTATCATGCCAACAAAGACTGTGAAGGCAGAGCCCAATCCCCCATCAACATCGTCCACAGGAAGACCCTACCAGATGAGCGCCTCACACCCTTCCAGTTCAGAAAATACCAGGATTCCTTCCGTGGCCTGATCAAAAACAATGGACACTCTGGTATGTTTAATTTAGGCCAGTCTATATAAAAGTTTGTGGTCATACGCACATCCTTAAAAACATACACTACCGGTCAAAAGTTTTAGAACACCTACTCATTCAAGGGTTTTTCTTAATTTTTACTATTTTCTATATCGTATAATAATAGTGAAGACATCAAAACTATGAAATAACACATGGAATCATGTAGTATTGGATAGAAAACACTCTGAAGTTTCTAAAACGGTTAAAATAATGTCTGTGAGTATAACAGAACTGATATGGCAGGCGAATTCTTTTTTTTTTTTTTTAGGTGTCTGCCCATCCAAATCCTTGTTTATGGGAAAATCAGGAATATCTCCCAGATTGCAGTTCCTAGGGCTTCCACTAGATGTCAACAGTCTTTTGAAAGAGGTTCAGGCTTGTTTTTTGAAAGATGAGCTAGAATTTGTAGTTTTTCTAGGTGGCTCCCATTTTGGCTGTAGTATTGTGGCGTGCGTGGATGAGAGCGCGCACATCGTTATTTATCTCCGGTAATGAACATACTATTCTCTGTCTTAAATTTTATTGACAATTTACATATTAGGGTACCTGAGGATTGATTAGAAACGTTGTTTGACTTGTTTGGACGAAGTTTATTGGTAACTTGTGAGATTAATTTGTATGCATTTTGAATGAGGGAAACCGGTGGATTACTGAATCAAGCGCGCCAACTAAACTGACTTTTTTGGGATATAAAGAAGGTCTTTATCGAACAAAAGGACAATTTGTTATGTGGCTGGGACCCTTGGGATTGCAAACAGAGGAAGATCTTCAAAGGTAAGTGATTTATTTTATCGCTATTTCTGACTTCCGTGACGCCTCTGCTTGTTTGGAAAATGTTTGTAATGCTTTTGTATGAGGGGCGCTGTCCTCAGATAATCGCATGGTATGCTTTCGCCGTAAAGCCTTTTTGAAATCTGACAATGCGGCTCGATTAACAAGAAGTTAAGCTTTTAAATGATCTAGGACCCTTGTATTTTCATGAATGTTTAATATTACGATTTTGTATTTTGAATTTGGCACGCTCCGATTTCACCGGATGTTGTCGAATTTGATCCCCGCTAGAGGGATTTACACACTTAGAGGTTAACCTCTCTTGGGTAAGGGGCAGTATTTTCACGTCCGGATGAAAAGCTTGTCCAGAGTAAACTGCCTGCTACTCAGGCCCAGATCCTAGGATAGGCATATTATTAGTAGATTTGGATAGAAAACACTCTGAAGTTCCTAAAACTGTTTGAATGATGTCTGTGAGTATAACAGAAATCATATGGCAGGCAAAAACCTGAGAAAAAAATCCAACCAGGAAGTGGGAAATCTGAGGTTTGTAGTTTTTCAACTCTTTGCTTATCCAAGATACAGTGGAAATTGGGTCATGTTGCACTTCCTAAGGCTTCCACTAGATGTCAACAGTCTTTAGAACCTTGTTTGAGGCTTCTACTGTGAAGTGGGGGCGAATGAGAGGGGATTGAGTAAGGTCTCTCCCAGAGTGCCACGATCTGACCATGCGCGTTCATGTGAGAGAGTTAGCTTGAGTTCCATTGCATTGCTGAAGACAAAGGAATTTTCCGGTTGGAACATTATTGAAAATTTATGTCAACAACATCCTAAAGATTGATTCTATACATCGTTTGACATGTTTCTACGGACTGTAACGGAACTTTTTGACTTTTCGTCTGCACCTAGTGATCGCGCGTCATGAATTTTGATTACTGGGCTAAATGTTCTAACAAAAAGGAGTTATTTGGACATCATCGAACAAAACAAACATTTATTGTGGAACTGGGATTCCTGGGAGTGCATTCTGATGACGATCATCAAAGGTAAGTCAATATTTATAATGCTATTCTGACATCTGTTGACTACACAACATGGTGGATATCTGTTTGGGTTGTGTTGGTCTCTGAGCGCCATACTCAGATTATTGCATGGTGTGCTTTTTCCGTAAAGTTTTTTTTAAATCTGACCCAGCGGTTGCATTAAGGAGAAGAGGATCTAAAATTCCATGCATAACAGTTGTATCTTTTAGCAATGTTTATTATGAGTATTTCTGTAAATTGATGTGGCTCTCTGCAAAATCACCGGATGTTTTGGAACTACTGAACATAACGCGCCAATGTAAACTCAGATTTTTGGATATAAATATGAACTTTACCGAACAAAACATACATGTATTGTGTAACATGAAGTCCTATGAGTGTCATCTGATGAAGATCATCAAAGGTCAGTGATGAATTTTATCTCTATTTCTGCTTTTTGTGACTCCTCTCTTTGGCTGGAAAAATGGCTGTGTTTTTCTGTGACTTGGCTCTGACCTAACATAATCATATGGTGTGCTTTTGTCGTAAAGCCTTTTTGAAATCGGACACTGTGGCTGGATTTACAACAAGTGTATCTTTAAAATTGTGTAAAATACTTGTATGTTTGAGGAATTTTAATTATGGGATTTCTGTTGTTTTGAATTTGGCCCAAAATCAAATCAAATCAAATCAAATTGTATTTGTCACACACATGGTTAGCAGATGTTAATGCGAGTGTAGCGAAATGCTTGTGCTTCTAGTTCTGAAAATGCAGTAATAACCAACAAGTAATCTAACCTAACAATTCCACAACTACTACCTTATACACACAAGTGTAAAGGGATAAAGAATATGTACATAAAGATATATGAATGAGTGATGGTACAGAGCGACATAGGCAAGATGCAGTAGATGGTATAGAGTACATTATATACATATGAGATGAGTAATGTAGGGTATGTAAACATAAAGTGGCATAGTTTAAAGTGGCTAGTGATACATGTATTACATAAAGATGGCAAGATGCAGTAGATGATATAGAGTACAGTATATACATATACATATGAGATGAGTAATGTAGGGTATGTAAACATTATATTAAGTGGCATTGTTTAAAGTGGCTAGTGGTACATTTTTACATAATTTCCATCAATTCCCATTATTAAAGTGGCTGGAGTTGAGTCAGTATGTTGGCAGCGGCCGCTAAATGTTAGTGGTGGCTGTTTAACAGTCTGATGGCCTTGAGATAGAAGCTGTTTTTCAGTCTCTCGGCCCCTGCTTTGATGCACCTGTACTGACCTCGCCTTCTGGATGATAGCGGGGTGAACAGGCAGTGGCTTGGGTGGTTGTTGTCCTTGATGATCTTTATGGCCTTCCTGTGACATCGGGTGGTGTAGGTGTCCTGGAGGGCAGGTAGTTTGCCCCCGGTGATGCATTGTGCAGACCTCACTACCCTCTGGAGAGCCTTACGGTTGTGGGCGGAGCAGTTGCCGTACCAGGCGGTGATACAGCCCGGCAGGATGCTCTCGATTGTGCATCTGTAGAAGTTTGTGAGTGCTTTTGGTGACAAGCCGAATTTCTTCAGCCTCCTGAGGTTGAAGAGGCGCTGCTGCGCCTTCTTCACAACGCTGTCTGTGTGGGTGGACCAATTCAGTTTGTCCGTGATGTGTACACCGAGGAACTTAAAACTTTCCACCTTCTCCACTACTGTCCCGTCGATGTGGATAGGGGGGTGCTCCCTCTGCTGTTTCCTGAAGTCCACAATCATCTCCATTGTTTTGTTGACGTTGAGTGTGAGGTTATTTTCCTGACACCACACTCCGAGGGCCCTCACCTCCTCCCTGTAGGCCGTCTCGTCGTTGTTGGTAATCAAGCCTACCACTGTAGTGTCATCCGCAAACTTGATGATTGAGTTGGAGGCGTGCATGGCCACGCAGTTGTGGGTGAACAGGGAGTACAGGAGAGGGCTCAGAACGCACCCTTGTGGGGCCCCAGTGTTGAGGATCAGCGGGGTGGAGATGTTGTTACCTACCCTCACCACCTGGGGGCGGCCCGTCAGGAAGTCCAGGACCCAGTTGCACAGGGCGGGGTCGAGACCCAGGGTCTCGAGCTTGATGACGAGTTTGGAGGGTACTATGGTGTTAAATGCTGAGCTGTAGTCGATGAACAGCATTCTCACATAGGTATTCCTCTTGTCCAGATGGGTTAGGGCAGTGTGCAGTGTGGTTGCGATTGCGTCGTCTGTGGACCTATTGGGTCGGTAAGCAAATTGGAGTGGGTCTAGGGTGTCCGGTAGGGTGGAGGTGATATGGTCCTTGACTAGTCTCTCAAAGCACTTCATGATGACGGAAGTGAGTGCTACGGGGCGGTAGTCGTTTAGCTCAGTTACCTTAGCTTTCTTGGGAACAGGAACAATGGTGGCCCTCTTGAAGCATGTGGGAACAGCAGACTGGGATAAGGATTGATTGAATATGTCCGTAAACACACCTGTACGCTCTCGTTGAATATGTCCGCCCACATACCCTAGAGAGGTTAACAAACAAATTACTGACCATTTCGAATCCCACCGTACCTTCTCCACTATGCAATCTTGTTTCAGAGCTGGTCATAGGTGCACCTCAGCCACGCACAAGGTCCTAAACAATATCATAACGGCCATCGATAAGAGACATTACTGTGCAGCCATATTCATCAACCTGGCCAAGGCTTTCGACTCTGTCAATCACCACATTCTTATCGGCAGGTTTCTCAAATGACTGCTTTGCCTGGTTCACCAACTACTTCTCAGATAGAGTTCAGTGTGTCAAATCAGAGGGCCTGTTGTCCGGAACTCTGGCAGTCTCTATGGGGGTGCCACAGGGTTCAATTCTCGGGCCGACTCTCTTCTCTGTATACATCAATGATGTCGCTCTTGCTGCTGGTGATTCTTTGATTCACCTCCACGCAGACGACACCATTCTGTATACTTCTGGCCCTTCTTTGGACACTGTGTTAACTAACCTCCAGACGAGCTTCAATGCCTCCAGACGAGCTTCTCCTTCCGTGGCCTCCAACTGCTCTTAAATGCAAGTAAAACTAAATGCACGCTCTTCAACCGATTGCTGCCCGCACCTGCCCGCCCGTCCAGCATCACTACTCTGGACGGTTCTGACTTAGAATATGTGGACAACTACAAATACCTAGGTGTCTGTAAACTCTCCTTCCAGACTCACATTAAGCATCTCCAATCTAAAATTAAATCTAGAATTGGCTTCCTATTTCGCAACAAAGCATCCTTCACTAATGCTGCCAAACATACCCTCGTAAAACTGAACATCCTACCGATCCTCGACTTCGGCGATGATGCTACTCAACAAATTGGATGCAATCTATCACAGTGCCGTCCGTTTTGTCACTAAAGCCCCATATACTACCCACCACTGCCTAATGTCAGCTCACTGGTCACCATAGCAGCACCCACCCGTAGCACGCGCTCCAGCAGGTATATCTCACTGGTTACCCCCAAAGGAAGAATTGGCCAGTTCTCTGCTGCCAATGACTGGAACGAACTGCAAAAATTGGAGACTCATATCTCCCTCACTAGCTTTAAGCACCAGCTGCCAGAGCAGCTCACAGATCACTGCACCTGTACATAGCCCATCTGTAAATAGCCCATCCAACTACCTCATCCCCTTACTGTATTTATTTATTTATCTTGCTCCTTTGCACCCCAATATCTCTACTTGCACATTCATCTTCTACACATCAATCACTCCAGTGTTTAATTGCTATATTGTAATTACTTCGCCACCATGGCCTATTTATTGCCTTACCTCTCTTATCTTACCTAATTTGCACACACTATATATAGACTTTTTCTACTGTATTATTGACTGTATGTTTGTTTATTCCATGTGTAACTCTGTGTTGTTGTATGTGTCGAACTGCTTTGCTTTATCTTGGCCAGGTCGCAGTTGTAAATGAGAACTTGTTCTCAACTAGCCTACCTGGTTAAATAAAGGTGAAATATATATATTTTTTTAAATAGTGTAAAAAATGTGCACATTTAGAAATATGCCTTTTAACTGGAAATGTTTTAATTCAAAGATAAAACATGCTGTCATTGACCTCCCCCACCTCCCTCCAAAAGCATGCAGTTTTCTATAAATATATATAACGTTTTTTAGTCCTTTGTTGTCTGATTTCCAGTGTCTTCCCCCTCAAGTTCAGGTGAACGTGCCTCACCAACCGTATGTGATTGGTGGAGACCTGGAGACGCCCTATAAGGTAGTGCAGTTCCACCTGCACTGGGGAAAGAACGGAGGACCAGGGTCGGAACACACTATCGACGGAGAGCAGTACCCCATGGAGGTAATGTCATGTACAGTGCATTCAGAAAGTATTCAGACCCCTTGACTTTCTTTTTTAAAACTTTACAGCCTTATTCTAAAATGTATCATATTGTTTTTTTCCCTCATCATCAATCTACACACAATACCCCATAATGACAAAACAAAAACAGGTTTTCAGAAAAAAACTGAAATATTGAATTTACATAAGTATTCAGACCCTTTACTCAGTAATTTGTTGAAGCTCCTTTGGCAGCGATTTCAGACTCGAGTCTTCTTGGGTATGACGCTACAAGCTTGGCACATCTGTATTTGGGGAGTTTCTCCCATTCTTCTCTGCAGACCGTCTCTAGCTCTGTCAGCTTGGATGGGAAGCGTCGCTGTACAGCTGTTTTCAGGTCCCTCCAGAAATGTTCGATCAGGTTCAAGTCCGGGCTCTGGCTGGGCCACTCAAGGTCATTCATAGACTTAGACCCGAAACCACTCCTGCGTTGTCTTTGCTGTGTGCTTAGGGTTGTTGTCTTGTTGGCAGGTGAACCTTCGCCCCAGTCTGAGGTCCTGAGCAATCTAGAGCAGGTTTTCATCAAGGGTCTCTGTGTACTTTGCTTCGTTCATCTTTCCCTCGATCCTGACTAGTCATCCAGTCCCTGCCACTGAAAAACATCCCTACAGCATGATGCTGCCACCACCATGCTTCACCGTAGGGATGGTGCCAGATTTCCTCCAGACGTGACACTTGGCATTCAGGCCAAAGAGTTCAGTCTTGGCTTCATCAGACCAGAGAATCTTGTTTCACATGGTCTGACAGTCTTTAGGTGCCTTTAGGCAAACTCCAAGTGGGCTGCCATGTGCCTTTTACTGAGGAGTGGCTTCAATCTGGCCACTCTACCATGAAGGCCTGATTGGTGGAATGCTGCAGAGATGATTGTCCTTCTGGAAGGTTCTCCCATCTCCACAGAGGAACTCTGGAGCTCTGTCAGAGTGACCATCGGGTTCTTGGTCACCTCCCCGAACAAGGACCTACTCCCCCAATTGCTCAGTTTGGCTGGGCGGCCAGCTCTAGGAAGAGTCTTGTGCCTCAACACAGTCCTTTCTCAGAGCTCTACGGACAATTCCTTCGACCTCAGGGCTTGGTTTTTGCACTGACATACACTGTCAACTGTTCAACCTTATATAGACAGGTGTGTGCCTTTCCAAATCATGCCCAATTAATTGAATTTACCACAGTTGGACTCCAATCAAGTTGTAGAAACATCTCAAGGATGATCAATGGAAACAGGATGCACCTGCGCTCAATTTCGAGTCTCATATGTAAATAAGGTATTTCTGTTTTTTATTTTTAATACATTTGCAAAAATGTCTAAAACCCTGTTTTCGCTTTGTAATAATTAGGTATTGTGTGTAGATTGATGAGGAAAAACATTTTGGGGATCAATTTTAGAATAAGGCTGTATTGTAACAAAATGTGGAAAAATTCAAGGAGTCTGAAAACTTTCTGAATGC
Organism: Salvelinus namaycush; assembly: GCF_016432855.1. Classification (NCBI taxonomy): domain Eukaryota; kingdom Metazoa; phylum Chordata; class Actinopteri; order Salmoniformes; family Salmonidae; genus Salvelinus; species Salvelinus namaycush. The sequence goes on from NC_052309.1 coordinate 55,588,108, forward strand.
ACTGTAGGATGGCCACACGCATGCAAGCACACACACACACACAAACACAGTGGTTGTAACAGCAGAACAATATACGCACAGGTCATTACAGGCATTTATTTTGTAAACAACTTTTGATTGACATTTTCTCAAGGTCAATTAAACACAATCAAAATGATAACAAATCCATAACCTGAGCCCAGATGGTGTTTAAATGCTACTATTGGGAACGGCTTGTGACATTATCTGTAACACATTTCTATTGACACTCTTTTCTACAGCTGCATATTGTTCACATGAATGAGGAATACTCAAAATTGGAAGATGCCCTGAAAGACCCTATAGGAGTTGCAGTCCTTGGATTTTTCTATGAGGTTAACATTTCAATATGTTTTTATTCATATTTGCTAAACTCTTTGCCATACCCAGTCAATCTTTGACTTTGAATAGATATATCCATAGCAAGACTTAAAATGTGGAGGATAATGATATTACATTATATTATGCATGCATTATAGGACCCTGCAATAACCCTAATGGAAATCTACTGTCTTTGTCTTGTATGTGATTTAGAATATTATGTAGGTATACGTATATTTATATGTTGAGTTGTATGTAGATATGTCTTCGGAAAGTATTCAGACCCCTTGACTTTTTCCACATTTTGTTACATTACAGCTTTATTTTTTAAAATCGATTTCATTTATTTTTTCCCCCCAATCTACACACAATACCCCATAATGACAAAGAAAAAACAGGTTTTTAGAAATGTTTGCAAATTTAGTCAAAATAAAAACACAAATATCTTATTTACATAAGTATTCAGACCCTTTGCTATGAGACTCGAAATTGAGCTCAGGTTTATCCTGTTTCCATTGATCATTCTTGAGATGTTTCTACAACTTGATTGGAGTCCACCTGCGGTAAATTCAATTGAGTGGACATTATTTCGAAAGGCACGCACCTGTCTATATAAGGTCCGTTCCTACAGTTGACAGTGCATGTCAGAGCAAAAACCAAGCCATGAGGTCGAAGCAATTGTCCGTAGTCTTCCGAGACAGGGTTGTGTTGAGGCACAGATCATTTCTGCAGCATTGAAGGTCCCCAAGAAAACAGTGGCCATCATTCTTAAATTCAAGATGTTTAGAGCCACCACGACTCTTCCTAGAGCTGACCGCATGGCCAAACTGAGTATTCGGGGGATAAGAGCCTTGGTCAGGTAGGTGACCAAGAACCTGCTGGTCACTCTGACAGAGCTCTAGAGTTCCTCTGTGGAGATAGGAGAACCTTCCAAAAGTACAACCATCTCTGCAGCACTCTACTAATCAGGCCTTAATGGTAGAGTGACCAGACGTAAGCCACTCCTCAGGAAAAGGCACGTGTCAGCCCACTTGGAGTTTGCCTAAAGGCACCTAAAGACTCTCAGACCATGAGAAACAAGATTATTTGGTCTGATGAAACCAAGATTGAACTCTTTGGCCTGAATTCCAAGCATCACGTCTGGAGGAAACCTGGCATCATCCCTACGGTGAAGCATGGTGGTGGCAGCATCATGCTGTGGGGATGAGCATCAGCGGCAGGGACTGGGAGACTAGTCAGGATCGAGGAAAAGATGAACGGAGCGAAGTACAGAGAGATCCTTGGTGAAAACCTGCTCCAGAGGGCTCAGGACCTCAGACTGGGGCGAAGGTTCCCCTTCCAACAGGACAACTACCCTAAGCACACAGCCAAGCCAACACAGGAGTGGCTTCGGGACAAGACTCTGAATTTCCTTGGAGTGGCCCAGCCAGAGCCCGGACTTGAACCTGATCGAACATCTCTGGAGAGACCTGAAAATAACTGTGCAGCAACACTCCCCATGCAACATGAAAGAGCTTGAGAGGATCTGCAGAGAAGAATAGGAGAAACTCCCCAAATACAGGTGTGCAAAGCTTGTAGCATCATATCTAAGAATCCTCGATGCTGTAATCGTTGCCTAAGGTGCTTCAACATAGTACTGAGTAAAGGGTCTGAATACTTGTGTAAATGTGATATTTTTTTATAAATTAGCAACAATTTCAAAAATCTATATTTTTTTCATTATGGGGTATTGTGTGAAGATTGATGAGTAAAAAAATAACAACAATTTAATCCATTTTTGAATAAGGCTGTAAAGTAACAAAATGTGGAAAAAGTCAAGGGGTCTGAATACTTTCCGAAGGCACTGTATGTACGTGTCATGATTCTTATTTCGTATCGTTTTCAGGAATCCCTCAGTGCCAACAGAAAATATGATCCTGTTGTAAGAGCCCTCCAGACCATCATGACAACTGGTGAATAAATGTCATAACTAATATTTCCTCTAGCAACCGTATGTGTTATTCAGATCCATCTTGCTAACAATATAACATGTCTCATAAATTTGATTTACAAAATTGCATACAAAGCTACACTCACAGCTGAGACACTGAAATGAGTATCTGCTAAGATTTATGTATCTTTGTACATGTAATACATAATTCATTCTGTGTATTTTAGTTCCTGTGTAGCAGATACTGTTCATCATTACATACAGTAGTTTTATTTTGTTGATGCGCAACGATCAACAAGAAAGGCTGAGGTGATTAGATGTCTTCCCTAATTTCTTCAATGCTTTCCTCTGTGTCTTGTCCTATCAGCCCCAAGATGCCAACGTTTCCATGAATACATGCTACGATGAATGTAACTTTGTACAGTATGTAACATGTGCATTGCAGAAATAATTTGTCTCAATTTGTTCTGTTTCTCCCGCATTCTGTTTGTCTGCAGGTACCGACACCAATGTTTTGCTAAGATTAATATAACTTCAGTGTAGCAAATACAATTTGTCTGTTTGTTTCATTGCTCAATGTTTCTCAATGTACGCTGTGTTGTTGCAGGTGCCAATACAACTCTGGTCTCAGTTTCTCTGGAACAGCTGATTCCTCCCCAGCAGAACCTAACCAACTACTACCGCTACAAGGGCTCCCTCACCACCCCCGGCTGTACTGAGTCTGTGATCTGGACTGTGTTCGAGAAGCCCATCCCTCTCAGCAGAGACCAGGTAGAGCAGCTCGTTAACCCAACATCTTGCTGGCCAGTGGTGTAAAAGTAAAAATAGGTAAAGTAAAAAGTAAAAATACTTTGAAGTACTACTTAAGTAGTTTTTGGGGGTATCTGTACTTTACTTAAGTATTTATATTTTGACTACTTTTACTCCACTACATTCCATAAGAAAATGTGTATTTTTTACTCCCATACATTTTCCCTGACACCCAAAAGTACTCGTTCCATTTCGAATGCTCAGACAGGACAGCAGGTAAATTCACACACTTATCAACACATTTTCATCCCTACAGCCTCTGAAGAGATGACTCACTAAACATTCCAACAAAAATGACTCACTAAACACAAATACTGTGTTTGTAATTTATGTTTGAGTGTGCCTCTAGCTATCTGTAAAAACAAATAAATACAAGAAAATCGTGCTGTCTGGTTTGCTTAATATAAGGAATTTTATTGATAACATTTACTTACACTTTTGACTTTATCTCAAATATGACAATTCAGTACCTTTTCTACCACCGTACTTAATTACATTTTAAACCAGATACTTTTAGACTTTTACTCAAGTAATATTTTATTGGGTGACTCACTTTTCCTTGAGTCATTTTCTATTAAGGTATCTTTACTTTTACTCAAGTATGACAACTGAATACTTTTCCCATCACTGTTTGTACCTTATGAAACACTCTGGAAGCAGAGAAGTTATGTGGTAGAGAGCCGAGGCATTCTGTCTGTCTAAAAATACTTCTGTGAAGAGAGTCTGTTAGTCTGGCTTTGAGTAGTTGAACAAAACGCACCAGTAGATACACTGTGTTCATTTTATATGATACTTATTGTTACTTTTAATATCAACTGCGTCTCAGTGACCTTTGTGCCTGTGTGTTCTTTCCATCTTCGAGCTGCGGGTGTTCTCAGACCTCCAGTTTAAGGATGGCAAGCCTATGGTGGGTACATTCCGGCCGGTGCAACCCCTGAATGGCCGCGTGGTGTACCGGTCGGGAGGCGTTGTGGTAGTGGCCAGCACTGCAATCCTCATGGCCTCCTTCACCATGGCGATGGGACTGTCACAGCCCAACTAGAGGAAGGAAGGCTTTCTGAGTGAGCCGCACCACGACATGCATGAACACAATGAGTTCTCAAAACCAAAAACCAAACAACCAACTGACAAACTAAAGTACAGCACCAACCAACAGCCATGCCCTAAACATTCAGCCTGAAAACCAACACGCCCCAGGCCCTTACGATACATCATAGTGATTCATGAGTTCTAGAGTTCTTGAATTATCGAGTTCTGTAGCTCGAGTTCTAAAGTTCACAAGTCCTACAGTCCATATGTTCAACTTCCCTCACCGTCCAATGTCAGATCAATTTAGAGTCCTCAGCCTAAATTTACAATACAAAATGTGAGGAGCCTCTGCTCAGTGCTCAGGTCGTTGGGTCGCTGCACTAGAGTCTAAACATAGACGTCAATAAATCCATGACCTAGTTGGTACTAGACTGCCACGTGACCATGTTCTTAGAACGGAATGTGTGAATGGTTTGTCATAGCTAATAATAGATAGCACTCATAAATACTCTCCAGTTAAAACCTAGGAGAGGAGAAGAGAGAGATGCCATGGCCTTGCCTTTCCCTCTGCATTGCCCTCTGCAACTCCTATTTCCACCACCACTGTCACCAGTCAGGTGGGGATTCTATGCCACCCACCACGGGCCAGGCAAATTATCTGAGGGGTGAGGGGAACGGAGGTCCCCTAGCTCCAGGTGAATCACCCACCATAGGGTAATAGAAGGGCACAGGCTGATGATGATCGCAACGGACCATGCTATTCTGTGTGTTACCGAGTTAAGAGGCTGAACTGTCCCTGTCCCGACTCCCAGATCCCCAGTCACATATGAGTTCCACGAGGAGGAGATGGAGGATAATAATGATGATGATGCAGTGATGGGGCGAAGAGCTTGTCGGCTCCCTGCAAAACTGCTCTGACATTAGGTCATGAGGCAAGTGACAGGGGGATTCTGAAGACGCAGTTTCTAGAAGCTAAATACAGCAATGTTTAAGATAAATAAATAATTAATTAATAAATAGATAGATTAATCAATTGATTTGAAAAATTGACTTATTGATTGATACTTATTGAACCATTGTCATTACAGTGTTCTGACCAATTATCCATTTAGCATTGATCTGCATGTTCTCTCGTGCTGTAATCTTGCTGTAACAGAACTACAGTACAGTACCATACAGACTGTACAACTGTAGCACAGCTTTCTACCCAGCCACCATGGACACTTCAGTAACTTTATACTCCTTCTCCACCAGCTAGGCCAATTAAACTGTCTCAGGTTCATCTTTGCGAACATGCGACTTGTGTCCATGGCTTGTATTGCAGGGTCTCGGATGCATTGAATTATACCCACTGTGAATTATTACTACATTCAATATTTTGACTTCTCATTTTATTTATTCACATGGCTTCTATCTAGCTAATTCAAGCAAGAGATTTGTGAGTTTCTTGTGAATAAGACAAGATTGAAGTGGGAATAAATTAGAAATGTTCCATTGTTTCATAACGCACCAATGTTATATTTCTATACTCTGACATTTGTACACATGTATTTATGTACTGTATGTGTCATGCCTGCTCCCGCTTCCCCTCTCTGGCGCTCGAGGGTACCAGGCTGTCCTTCATTACGCACACCTGTCACCATCATTACGCGCATCAGCGCTCACTGGACTCACCTGGACTCCTTTACTTTGTTGATTGCCCCTTTATATCTGTTTGCTCCTCAGTTTATTCCCCGTGTCAACATTGATGTCGTTATGTTTTCCCCTGTCCAGACGCTGTCCTTGTTTGTTTCTTGTCTATTATCCATTAAATGTTCACTCCCTGTACCTGCTTCTCGTCTCCCAGCATCGGTCCTTACAGTATGTGTATATTGACATATAAAGACACACTGTTGATGTTATTTATATAGCTAGTTATTTAAAAGTTTATATATTGACATCTATCAGAAAGAAGAACCAACCCAAAAAAGTTAAATTGACTGCATTATCAAGTGGTTTCTGACCAGTTCAAAATACCTGTACTCTTGGAATGATGTATGTTGACGTTCAAAAGTATTGAATAGTTTAGTTTGTTTGTGTGTAATGCTTGAAACTGTTATAAGTGATATGGAGAATGTGTTCCGATTGAACAATAAACTACTGACATGCCTTTTCAATGCTTTGGTCTGTCTGGTTCATTGTCAAATTGTTCATTGTTCGACGAGCAGGTGTCCACATATTTTGCTCATGTTGTGTATGTATGATTGGCATGAGCAAGAAAAGGTGTGTGTGTACACGTGCATGTGTAAGTGTGTCTGCTCTTTGAATTCAATGACAAACACAGGTTCCTGCCTCAGCTTCTGAGTTACTGCTAATCCCTACTGTACCCTGAAAGGTGCTAATCTAAGATCAAGTGTTCTGGCTCTGAATCATTTTATCTGGGGGCTCAAAGTCTGTGGTTCGGACAGACCGTTTCTGCTTGTCTCGGTCTGTCAGAGAGTCTGATCTCAGTCCTCTAATCCTTTTCTAATTGACTTGTTCTGGGTGTTTGGGTGCTGTCTTTGGCTCACACACACACACACACACACATGCACACGCACACGCAAACGCTCGCAAACACTACACACCACACACAGAATCCTGGTAAGATGATGCCGACAGAGACGGTCGCTTGTTGCTAGATCCTTCTCAACTTTGCGGTTTTCTATTGTTTTTAGTGTTTGTTTTTTTACTTAATTTGCTCAGAACATTTCTGGTATTATTTTTTTATTTTTTTTATTCGGCTTTCCAGAGCTGAACCCTTTGTTTGGATTCTCTGAAACAGTCCTACTCATACCTGGCGCCTTAACCAGGAAGAGGCGCCGGCGTTAACGTGGTAGGAGAGGTGGTGTTTTAGTGAGGCTGAGAAAATGGAATTCCTAGTATTTTACTAGTCAATGTTCAGTATCTGGACGATAAGGAGGATCAATCAATCAAACGTATTTATAAAGCCCTTTTTACATCAGCCAATGTCAAAGTGCTGTACAGAAACCCAGCCTAAAACCCTAAAACAGCAAGCAATGCAGATGTAGAAGCACGGTGGCTAGGAAAAACTCCCAGAACCTAGGAAGAAACCTAGAGAGGAACCAGGCTCTGAGGGGTGACCAGTCCTCTTCTGGCTGTGCCGGGTGGAGATTATAACAGAACATGGCCAAGATGTTCAAACGTTCATAGATGACCAGCAGGGTCAGATAATAATCACAGTGATTGTAGAGGGTGCAACAGGTCAGCACTTCAGGAGTAAATATCAGTTGGATTTTCATAGCCGATCATTCAGAGTTAGAGACAGCAGGTGTGGTAGAGTCCAAAACAGCAGGTCCGGGACAAGGTAGCACATCCAGTGAACAGATCAGGGTTCCATAGCCACAGGCAGAACAGTTGAAACTGGAGCAGCAGCATGACCCGGTGGACTGTGGACAGCATGGAATAATCAGGCCAGGTAGTCTTGAGGCATGGTCCTAGGGCTCAGGTCCTCCGAGAGAAAGAGGGAAAGAGAGAAAGAGAGAAAGAGAAAGAGAGAGAGTGAAAGAGAGAGAGAGAGAAGCGAGAGAGAGAGAGAAAAAGAGAGAGAGAATTAGAGGGACTTAAATACGTAAACTCACACAGGACACCGGATAAGACATGAGAAATACTCCAGATATAACAGACTGACCCCAACACATAAACTATTGCAGCATAAATACTGGCGGCTGGGACAGGAGGGGTCGGGAGACACTGTGGCCCTGTCCGACATGACCTCCGGACAGGGCCAAACAGGCAGGATATAACCCCACCCACTTTGCCAAGGTACAGCCCCCACACCACTAGAGGGATATCTTCAACCACCCACGGCATGACCCGAAGACCTCACCCACGGGACGGACCCGAGGGGGGCGCCAACCGGGACAGGAAGATCACGTCAGTGACTCAACCCACTCAAGTGACGCACCCCTCCTAGGGATGGCATGGAAGAGCACCAGTAAGCCAGTGACTCAGCCCCCGTAATAGGGTTAGAGGCAGAGAATCCCAGTGGAGAGAGGGGAACCGGCCAATCAGAGACAGCAAGGGCGGTTTATCCTCTCCAGTGCAGTTCACCTTCACACCCCTGGGCCAGACTACACTCAATCATAGGACCTACTGAAGAGAAGAGTCTTCAATAAGGACTTATTAAAGGTTGAGACCGATTCTGCATCTCTCACATGGATAGGCAGACCATTGCATTAAAATGGAGCTCTATAGGAGAAAGCCTTGCCTTCAGCTGTTTGCTTAGAAATTCTATGGACAGTTAGGAGGCCTGTGTCTTGTGACCATAGTGTGCCTGTAGGTATGTACGGCAGGACCAAATCAGAAAGATAGATAGGAGCAAGTCCATGTAATGCTTTGTAGGTTAGCAGTAAAACCTTGAAATCAGCCCTAGCCTTAATAGAAAGCCAGTGTAGAGAGGCTAGCAGTGGAGTAATATGATCAAATTTTTTGGTTCTCGTCAAGATTCTAGCAACCATGTTTAGCACTAACTTTAGCTCTAACGAGCACTAAGTTTATTTAGTGCTTTATCCTGGTAGCCGGAAAGTAGAGCATTGCAGTAGTCCAATCTACAAGTGACAAAAGCATGGATTAATTTTTCTACATCATTTTTTGCACAGAACGTTTCTGATTTTTGCAATGTTACGAAGATGGAAAAAAGCTGTCCTTGAAATATTCTTGATTTGTTTGTCAAAAGAGAGATCAAGGTCCAGAGTAACGCCTAGGTCCTTCACAGTTTTACTTGAGATGATTAATTGTCAGATCCAACAGAAGATCTCTTTGTTTCTTGGGACCTAGAACTAGCATCTCTGTTTTGTCCGAGTTTAAAAGTAAAACCTTTGCCACCATCCACTTCCTTATGCCTGAAACACAGGCTTCCAGGGAGGGCAATTTTGGGGCTTCACCATGTTTCATTGAAATGTACAGCTGTGTATCATCCGCATAGCAGTGAAAGTTAACATTATGTTTCCGAATGACATCACCAGGAGGTCAAATATATAGTGAAAACATTAGTGGTCCTAAAACGGAACATTGAGGAACAACGCAATTTACAGTTGATTTGTCAGAGGACAAACCATCCACAGAGACAAACTGATATCTTTCCGATAGATAAGATCGAAACCAGGCCAGAACTTGTTAGTGTAGACCAATTTGGGTTTCTAATCTCTCCAAAAGAATGCGGTGATCGATGGTATCAAAAGCAGCACTAAAGTTTAGGAGCACGAGGACAGATGCAGAGCCTTGGTCTGACGCCATTAAAAGGTAATTTACCACCTTCACGAGTGCAGTCTCAGTGCTATGATGGGGTCTAAAACCAGAATGAAGCATTTCGTATACATTGTTTGTCTTCAGGAAGGCAGTGAGTTACAGCGCAACAGCTTTTTCTACAAATTTTGAGAGGAATGGGAGATTCAATATAGGCCAATAGTTTTTAAAATATTTTCTGGGTCAAGGTTTGGCTTTTTCAAGAGAGGCTTTATTACTGCCACTTTTAGTGAGTTTGGTAAACATCCAGTGGATAGGGAGCAGTGTATTATGTTCCACATAGGAGGGCCAAGCACCGGATGCAGCTCTTTCACAAGTTTAGTTGGAATAGGGTCCATTATGCAGCTTGAAGGTTTAGAGGCCAAGACTGTTTCCATCAATGTGTCAAGAGATATAGTATTAAAAAACATGAGTCTCTCCCTTGCTCCTAGGTACTGGCAGTGTTGTGCAGACTCAGGACAACTGAGCTTTGAAGAAATATGCAGATTTAAAGAGGAGTCCGTAATTTGCTTTCTAATGATCTTTAGTTAGCTTTGCGACAGTATAAAAAATTCATTTTGGATTGTTCTTATTCTGCTCAATTAAGTTGGAAAAATAGGATGATCGAGCAGCAGTGAAGGCTCTTCCATAATGCACTGTACTGTCTTTCCAAGCTAGTCAGAAGACTTCCAGTTGTAGCGCTTGGGTATTTCCTGTATACCAGGGAGCTAGTTTCTTATGACAAATGTTTTTTGTTTTCAGGGGTGCGACGGCATCTAGGGTATTACGCAAGGTGGTTAACTGATTGTTGTCCTCTGACGTCCTTGGGTAGGTGGAGGGTGTCTGGAAGGGCATCTAGGAATCTTTGGGTTGTCCGAGCATTTATAGCATGGCTTTTGATGATCCTTGGTTGGGGTCTGAGCAGATTATTTGTTGCGATTGCAAACGTAATAACATGGTGGTCCGATAGTCCAGGATTATGAGGAAAAACATTAAGATCCACAATATTTATTCCACGGGACAAAACTAGGTCCAGAGAATGACTGTGACAGTGAGTAGGTCCGGAGACATGTTGCACATAACCCACTGAGTCAATGATAGCTCCGAAAGCCTTTTGGAGTGGGTCTGTGGACTTTTCCATGTGAATATTAAAGTCACCAAAAAAATGCAATTATCTGCCAAGGCTCGATAGGAATTCAGGGAACTTAGTGAGGAACACTGTATACGGCCCAGGAGGCCTGTAAACAGTACCTATAGAAAACTGATTGAGTAGGCTGCATAGATTTCATGACTGGAAGCTCAAAATACGAAAACGCAGTCATTTTTTTTTTGTAAATTGAAATTGGCTATCGTAAATGCTAGCAACGCCTATGCCTATGCGGGATGCACGGTGGATATGGTCACTAGTGTAACCAGGAGGAGAGGGCTCACACAGTCAATTCATCAGGCTTAAGCCATGTTTCAGTCAGGCCAATCACATCAAGATTATGATCAGTGATTAGTTCAATTACGTTAGTCTCATTAGTCGTTAGTCTCATTCCAAACGTCGTAAATTGTTGGTTATCTGCAAGAACCCAGTCTTCACTATGAGTCATCCATACATCAATTGTCTCAATCATTTATTTATTAACTAACTAAATAATCACAGAAATGCACAAACAAGTAGATATGGTTACAAGGAAATGATAGGGGAATGTGCCCTAGTGGGCTAAACCGGCATGGCGGCTTGTTGGACAAAGGGACTGAGAAGGGCGCGAAAGATAAAAGACAATTCAAAGTTGATAATTATAACAATTGAATTGCTAATCCTTTGCACATGAACGCTCACTCATTCGGTAATAATTGCAATCAATATATATATTTACGCTCAGTGTGTCGTCGTGATCTCTGTTGTAAAGTTTGTTTCTGTTGGAGAGTTTGTCCGCCCTCTCGCCCTGCCGTGGTTAGAAAGGATAGTTCAGAGTAACATTCAGCAATGTTGTTATAGAATAGATGTTTCGGCAGTTGTCGGTCTTCACGTTCACGGGTACATAATTCCTAGCTGCAGACTAGTAATTAGTATCAAAGATTTGTTCTTATTCTGTCGGGAATTGATAGTCTCAGAGTTTAACCACGTGGTATGGTTAAGAATTCAGCAATCTACTCAAACCTTAGCCCTCTCAGTTATCGAGGTAAGCTGGTCTGGGCTCAAACCTTAGCCCTGTCGTAATTGAGGTAAGCTTGGTCTGAAGATAAATTCCCAAGGTGGGGGTTATATTCAGAAGAGCAGAAAGGGGCTGTCCCATGACGCCAGATCAATGGCTGTGCTCATGGGGCGGGCCAATAATTTAGTTAAACTCCAAAGGGAATTGGAGTTTCCTTCATTAAACAGTTTAAATTCACATTACATAATTTCACAAATAGTTTCATCATTCATTTTATACAACAATTAGATGCAAGCCTCATAACTGAGACTCTTGTATAAACAGGGTTATGGTAATGTGGCTGTATTGTCTCTCATGAGTTTCACAAACATTAAACGAAATGGACCAGTCGTAGCTGGATTCTTTCCCGACTGTGTACACCTTCTCCAAAACATGTACATTGTTCAGTCCTCAAGTTCTATGCTGGAGAAGAGGTTCCTTTGTTCTCTCTATGAAAACTCACTCTCTCTCTATACTGTCTGGCCATGAGGAAGAATCTCCTCCAGGAATTTACGACCTGAGATAACAGCAGCCTGGGTGTAAGAGAGAGAGAGGGGGGGAAGGCACGCTATACCCAAAGAGGGCCACGTCATGACATGTGTGAGTCCCAGAAAGAGGGCCAATTATCTACAAATTCTATCTTTTGGGAGGGGCAGAAAAGGGGTTTTCAACCAGCAATTGAGTTGTGAGACTCTGCTGTAGAGCTCATCACTCCCCCTAACTAGGAGGGGGCCAGAGACAATTTTTCGATGCCGACACATCTTTCTAGCTGATTTACACGCTGAAGCTATGTTGTGCTTGGTGACCTCTGACTGTTCCATCCTAACATCGTTGGTGCCGACGTGGATAACAATAACCCTATACTCTCTACACTCGCCAGATTTAGCCTTAATCAGCACCATCATAATACCATGGGTAATGGAGTCGCCATTGACTAGGGTGTTCAATTTGTCAGAGCTAATGGTGGGAGGCGTCGGTGTCTCAGACCCCGTAAAGGGTGGAAGGAGAGACCGGAGAAGGCTCGGCCTCTGACTCCGACTCGTTGCTTAAACAACTTCATTGGGATAGGGGGCAGTATTTTCACGTCCGGATGAAAAGCGTGCCCAAAGTAAACTGCCTGTTTCTCAGGCCCCGAAGCTAGGATATGCATATAGATTTAGATAGAAAACATTCTAAAGTTTCTAAAACTGTTAAAATATGTCTGTGAGTATAACATAACTTATTTTGCAGGCGAAACCCCGAGGACAAACCGTCCAGGAAAAAAAACATTTGAGGTCACTGTGTTTTCAATTTGTTTTCTATGGGAAACTATATTTATAAGGAACCTGGTTGCAGTTCCTATGGCTTCCACTAGATGTCAACAGTCTTTAGAAATTGGTTGATGTTTTTCTTTTGAGAAATGAAGAAGTAGGGCTGTTCATTGTGAGTGTCAAGCCAAGTGGACTCTTCTGTGTTGCGCGCGTGAACTGGAGCTCGCTCCACGTTGTTTTTATCCGCTATTGAACACAGTATATTCCGTGTAAAATTGTATTGATTATTTACGTTTTAGGATATCTAAGGTTGGATTAGGAAAGTTGTTTGAAGTGTTTGGACCAAGTTTATAGGTAACTTATTAGATACTTTGTAGTTATGTTGGGCTAGTTGGAACCGGTGTATATCAGAATCAAACGCGCCAAATATATGGACATTTTGGGGACATAAAGAAGGAATTTATTGAACAAAAGGACCATTTGTCATGTTTCTGGGACCTTTTGGAGTGCCAACAGAAGAAGATCTTCAAAGGTAAGGCATGAATTATATAATTATTTCTGACTTGTGTCGCACCTGCCTGGTTGAAATATGTTTTTCATGTGTTGGTATGCGGGGCGCTGTCCTCAGATAATCGCATGGTTTGCTTTCGCCGTAAAGCCTTTTTGAAGTCTGACACAGCGGCTGGATTTACAACAAGTTAAGCTTTATTTTGATGTATTGCACTTATGATTTTATGAAAGTTCAATATTTATAGTAATTTAATTTGAATTTGGCGCTCTGCAATTTCACCGGATGTTGTTGAGGTGGTCCCACTGATCTGAAAGAAGTTAATGGGGAGAACCGGTTGAAAGTTTATGTTGGCTGAATGAGCGACACCTGTTGAGGATTCCTACAGCATTTCCTTCCAGAAGCCATGAGAAAATTGTCCGGCTGTGGGGACTGTGCGAGGGGATTTATACTACTATCTGTACTTATTGGTGGCACAGACGCCGTTTCATCCTTTGCTACACTTAAATTACCCTTTCCTAACGATTGTGTCTGAAGCTGGGCTTGCAGCACGGCTATCCTCACAATAAGGCGATCGTTCTCCTGTATATTGTGATTACAGCGACTGCAATTAGAAGGCATAATGTTAATGTTACTACTTAGTTTCGGCTGGTGGAGGTCGTGTAGATCATGTCCAGATAAAGCTTCCGGGGTGAAAAATTGAATGAAAAAGTTGAGCGAGGGAAAAATAAAAAATATAAAACGATAATTAAAAAATAAAAACCATAAAGTTGGCAGGTAGCAAAGAAACGTGAGAAACAAACCACGCGGATATCCTACCAATGAGACATGAGGGATTGTATCGTCCTTATTTTTACCCAAACTTGGGGCTTTCCCCATCAGTGCTAAACCCAGCTATCCAGCCTGCTGGGATTTCCATTAATCAGATGGACAAGAAAAAGGAGTCTGGAAAAAAAGGGAGGAGGGTTATTCAACAACTCTTGGTGTGACTTTTGTCATGTATACTGAACAACAATATAAACGCAACATGTAAAGTGTTGGCCATATTTCATCAGCTGAAATAAAAGATCCCAGAAATGTTCCATACTCACAAAAAACTGATTTCTCTCAATTTTTTTGCAAAAATTTGTTTACATCCCTGTTAGTGAGCATTTCTCGTTTGCCAAAATAATCCATCCACCTGACAGGTGTGCATTTGCCAGTATGTCCAACCGGCCTCCCACCCGCGACTGTGTGTTGCCACGCCAGCCCAGGACCTACACATCCGGCTCCTTCATCTGCGGGATTGTCTGAGACCAACCACCCGGACAGCTGATGAAACTGAGCAGTATTTCTGTCTGTAATAAACCCTTTTGTGTGGAAACACCTATTCTGATTGGCTGGGCCTGGGTCCCCAGTGGGTGGGCCTGGCTCTCAAGTGGTGGGCCTATGACCTCCCAGGCCCACCCATGGTTGCGCCCCTGCGCAGTCATGTGAAATCCATAGACAATGGCCAAATTCATTAATTTCAATTTTTTCCTTATATGTTTTATAACTCAGTAAAATCGGTTACAATGTTGCGTCTATATTTTGTTCAGTATATATATATCCTTTTGACATTTTGTTAACCAAATCTGGAATATTTGATGATTAAATGCTGACCCTTCTACCTCCCGATAGAATTCTCATCTGTTATCGTCACGGCTGTTTACATTTCCCCATTCTGGGACAGATACAATATTTCACCCCCCTTCAGCAAATCAGATCATGCCTCCATCCTGCTTCTCCTCACCTATAGGCAGAAATTGAAGCAGGAAGTGCCAGTGGTAAGAGCTGTTAAATGCTGGTCTGGCCAATCAGAATCTATGTTACGGGACTGTTTTGTTTCCGTGACCTGGGAAATGTTACAGGTTGCCTCCGACACTAACATCATAGAGTACACAGACTCAGTTACGGGGCTCATCAGGTAATGCATAGAGGATGTTGTTCCAATAGTGAATGTTTGTACATATTCCAATCAAAACATTTTGGGTAAATGGCAACACAAAAGCATGGACCACCGCTTAACTCCAGCTTGGAATCCTGGGATATGGATGAATGAATACAAAAGTCCAGCTACAACCTCCGAAAATCTATTGAAGGCGCAAAAAGACCGCACAGGGACGAAGTGGAATCGTAATTCAACTGCTCCAATGCGAGACGCATTTGGCCGACAACAAACGATCCTGGATTATAAAGGGAAAAACAGCTGTGTGGCGAACACTGATGCTTCTCTCCAAGACGAGCTAAACACTTTTTATGCTTGCTTCAAGATCCTCCTCTCGGTCTCTGTGGCCGACGTGAGTAAGACTTTTAAATGTGTGAAAACTCACAAAGCAGCCTGCCAAAATGGTAGGCCCACCTGCGTCCTCAGAGCATGCTCAGACCAACTGGCTGTAGTGTTTACGGACATATTCAACTTCTCTTTGTCCCAGTCTGTAATCCCCACATGGTTCAAGATCACCACCATTGTTCCTATTCACAGGCAAAAAAAGATAACCTACCAAATTGACTATTGCCCTGTACCACTCACTTCTGTCATCATGGAGTGCTTTGAGAGGCTGGTCAGGGCCCACAACTCCACCCTACCAGATACCTTGGACCCACTCTAGTTTGCATACTGCACCACATTGCACTGCATACTGCTCTATCCCACCTGGACAAGGGTAACACCTACAGTTGAAGTCGGAAGTTTACAAACACTTACGTTGTAGTCATTAAAACTCGTTTTTCAACCATTCCACAAATTTCTTGTTAACAAACTATAGTTTTGCCAAGTCGGTTAGGACATCTACGTTGTGCATGACACAAGGAATTTTTCCAACAATTGTTTACAGACAGATTATTTCACTTATAATTCACTGTGTCACAATTCCAGTGCGTCAGAAATTTACATACACTAAATTGACTGTGCCTTTAAACAGCTTGGAAAATTCCAGAAAATGATGTCATGGCTTTAGAAGCTTCTGATAGGCTAATTGACGTCATTTGAGTCAATTGGAGGTGTACCTGTGGATGTATTTCAAGGCCTACCTTCAAACTCAGTGCCTCTTTGCTTGACATCATAGGAAAGTCAAAAGAAATCAGCCAAGACTTCAGAAAAAATTGTAGACCTCCACAAGTATGGTTCATCCTTGGGAGCAATTTCCAAACGCCTGAAGGTACCATGTTCATCTGTATAAACACCATGGGACCACGCAGCCGTCATACCGCTCAGGAAGGAGATGCTGTCTCTTAGAGATGAACGTACTTTGGTGCAAAAAGTGCAAATCAATCCCAGAACAACAGCAAAGGACCTTGTGAAGATGCTGGAGGAAACAGGTACAAAAGTATCTATATCCACAGTAAAACGAGTCCTATATCGACATAACCTGAAAGGCCGCTCAGCGGGGAAAAAGCCACTGCTCCAAAACCGCCATAAAAAAGCCAGACTACGGTTTGCAACTGCACAAAGATTGTACTTTTTGGAGAAATGTCCTCTGGTCTGATGAAACAAAAATAGAACTGTTTGGCCATAATGACCATCGCTATGTTTGGGGGGGACAGGGGGAGGCTTGCAAGCCGAAGAACATCATCCCAACAATGAAGCACAGGGGTGGCAGCATCATGTTGTGGGGGTGCTTTGCTTTAGGGGGGACTAGTGCACTTCACAAAATAGATGGAATCATGAGGCAGAAAATTATGTGGATATATTGAAGCAACATCCTCAGACATCAGTCAGGAAGTTAAAGCTTGGTCGCAAATGGGTCTTCCAAATGGACAATGACCCCAAGCATACTTCCAAAGTTGTGGCAAGATGGCTTAAAGACAACAAAGTCAAGGTATTGGAGTGGCCATCACAAAGCCCTGACCTCAATCCTAAAGAAAATGTGTGGGCAGAACTGAAAAACTGTGTGCGAGCAAGGTGGCCTACAAACCTGACTCAGTTACACCAGCTCTGTCAGGAGGAATTGGCCAAAATTTACCCAACTTATTGTGGGAAACTTGTGGAATGCTTCCCGAAACGTTTGACCCAATTTAAACAATTTAAAGGCAATTCTACCAAATACTAATTGAGTGTTTGTAAAAACCTGACCCACTGGGAATGTGATGAAATAAATAAAAGCTGAAATAAATCATCTCTCTACTATTATTCTGACATTTCACATTCTTAAAATAAAGTGGAGATCCTAACTGACCTAAGACAGGGAATTTGTACTAGGATTAAATGTCAGGAATTGTGAAAAACTGAGTTTAAATGTATTTGGCTAAGGTGTATTTAAATGTGAGAACACTGACTACAGTTCAGGATTCATCACCATTGTTGCTCGTCACCAAGCTCAGGGCACTGGGTCTGAACACCACCCTCTGCATTTGGATGCTGGACTTCCTGACGGGCAGACCCCAGGTGGTGAGGGTAGGCAACAACACCTCTGCCACGCTGACTCTCAACACTGGGGCTCCCCAGGGTTGTGTGCTTAGTCCCCTCCTGTTCTCCCTGTTTACCCACAACTGTGTGACCAAATACGACAGCAACACCATCATCAAGTTTGCTAACAACACGACAGCGGTAGGTAGGCCAGATCAACGACAATAATGAGAAAGCCTACATGGAGGAAGTTAGAGCCCTGGAAGAGTGGCACCTGGTCAATAACTTCTCCCTTAATGCCAGCAAAACCAAGGAGGCCCCATCCACATCGACAGGGCTGCAGTGGAGAGGGTCAAGTTACACATTAAGTCATCACCTATGCCTTAACCTGTTGAGGACAGAGGGCGCTGTTTTCACTTTGGGGGAAAATCGTGCCCAATTTAAACGGCCTCGTACTCAATTCTTGCTCGTACAATATGCATATTATTATTACTATTGGATAGAAAACACTCTCTAGTTTCTAAAACCGTTTGAATTATATCGGTGAGTAAAACAGAACTCATTTTGCAGCAAACTTCCTGACAGGAAGTGGAAAATCTGAAATCGATGCACTGTTCTAGGGCCTGCCTATTAAAGTCCTTGATATTTATTAGTTTAGATGCACTTCATACGTCTTCCACTAGATGTCGACAAGCAGTGAGAGAAGAAATTGAGTGTGTAACTTGATCTGGGGTCGAATAATAGCTCTTGGCATGACGTGTCACCAGTTTCCTGTTTTCTGGAGAGCGCGAGAAGGGACCTGGATTGCCTTCTGAAAAGCTTTCGGTATAGACGGCTAATATATCCGGCTTTGATTTTATTTGATACATGTGATAATATCATCGTAAAGTATGTTTTTTCAATATAGTTTTATCAGATTATTGAACGTTTATCGGGAGTTTTGGCGTTTTCCGTTCTCTGCGTTTGGTGAAGTTGGACAACTTCGCGCCACTTGGCTAGCTTTGGTTGCTAATTCTACAGGAGAAGAGGACATTCTAACACCAAACAACGATTATTCTGGACTAAGGACTCCTTGTACAACATTCTGATGGAAGCTCAGCAAAAGTAGGAACCATTTATGATGTTATTTCGTATTTCTGTGGAAAATGTTTAGTACTATTTTCCGCCCTCATTGCAGGCGCTGTCTCGCTATAACGTAAGCTGTATGTCGTACTAAAGTTATTTTTAGAATTCTAACACGGCGATTGCATTAAGAACTAGTGTATCTTTCATTTGCTGTCCAACATGTATTTTTTAGTAAAGTTTATGATGAGTTCTTTGATTAGATTAGGTGAGTGTCAGAAATATATCCGGATAATTTTGTGCAGTTTGGCTACGTATTCACATTGTAAAACCACGATTTGTACCGCTAAATAAGCACATTTTCGAACAAAACATATGTATTGTGTAACATGATGTTATAGGACTGTCATCTGATGAAGTTTGTCAAGGTTAGTGAATAAATGTATATCTTTTGCTGTTTTTTTGCGATTGCTACCTTTGCGGTGAATGAATGCGGTTGTGTGGTTGGCTATTGTAGTAAGCTAATATAATGCTATATTGTGTTTTCGCTGTAAAACACTTAAATAATCTGAAATATTGGCTGGATTAACAAGATGTTTGTCTTTCATTTGCTGTACACCATGTATTTTTCATAAATGTTTTATGATGAGTATTTAGGTATTTCACGTTGCTCTCTGTAGTATTCTAGCTGCTTTGGTGATATTTGTGATTGTAGCTGCAATGTACAACTATGATTTATACCTGAAATATGCACATTTTTCGAACAAAACATAGATTTATTGTATAACATGTTATAAGACTGTCATCTGATGAAGTTGTTTCTTGGTTAGTGACTAATTCTATCTCTATTTGGGGGTTTTGTGCAAGCTACCTGTGCTGTGAAAGAAATGTCTGTGCTTTTTTGTATTTGGTGGTGAGCTAACATAAATATACGTGGTGTTTTCGCTGTAAAACATTTAAAAAATCGGACATGTTGGCTGGATTCACAGGATGTTTATCTTTCATTTGCTGTATTGGACTTGTTAATGTGTGAAAGTTAAATATTTCAAAAAAATATTTTTTGAATTTCGCGCGCTGCCTTTTCAGTGGAATGTGGGGGGGTTCCGCTAGACAGGTTAACCCACTTCAACCATCCCTTTCACTGATTGTTATTCATACTGATATTGTATATAGTGTACATTGCATTCGGAAAGTATTCAGACCCCTTGACTTTTTCTACATTTTGTTACGTTACAGCCTTATTCTAAAATTGATTAAATTGTTATTTTCCTCATCAATCTACACACAATACCCCATAATAACATAGCAAAAAAAGCGTTTTAGAAAAAAAATTGCTAAAAAAATAAAATAGATGTCACGTTCCTGACCTGTTTTCTGTTCTTTTGTATGTGTTTAGTTGGTCAGGGCGTGAGTTGGGGTGGGTATTCTATGTTGTGTGTCTGGATCGTCTGTTTCTGTGTTCAGCCTAATATGGTTCTCAATCAGAGACAGCTGTCAATCGTTGTCCCTGATTGAGAATCATATATAGGTGGCTTGTTTTGTGTTGGGGATTGTGGGTGGTTGTTTCCTGTCTCTGTGTTTGTGTTCTGCACCAGATAGGACTGTCTCGGCTTTCACGTTTGTTGTTTTGTAATGTTTGTTAATGTTCATCGTTTATTGTTTAATTAAACATGTTGAACACTAACTGCGCTGCATTTTGGTCCTCTCCTTCATCCCAGGAAGAAAGCCGTTACAATAGAAACTGAAATATCACATTTGAATAAGTATTGTAAGTACTCAGTACTTTGTTGAAGCCCCTTTGGCAGCGATTACAGCCCTGACTCTTCTTGGGTATGATGCTGCAAGCTTGGCACACCTGTATTTGGGGTGTTTTTCCCATTCTTCTCTGCAGATCCTCTCAAGCTCTGTCAGGTTGGATGGGGAACATCGCTGCACAGCTGTTTTCAGGTTTCTCAAGAGATGTTTAATCGGGTATAATTCCGGGCTCAGAGGCTCCTGCGTTGTCTTGGCTGTGTGCTGGGCAGCTCAGCTTCGCACTGCTATGTACTATTTTACCTCCGAGTCTCTCCCTTCGTGGATGGAGATTGAAATGTCTTCAGTTGTACCCAAATTACCCCTTGACCTCTACATTTACTCAGCTGATATCAAGACACACACACACAAAAAAAATCCCTTTGTTTTTAATACAATCAATGTTTGGTATGAGGTGCGGAAGTTCCTTGCTGAAGCGCATTCTTTGTCATGTTTTAGTCCTATCTGGGGAAATCACAGTTTCACTCCTGGGAGAGCTGATCTGGGTTTCCAACTATGGGCCAGCAAAGGTTTAAGGAAAGTTTGAGACCTGTATAAAGAAGGTATTTTTAAATCATTTGAAGAACACATAGTAAAATATTACATTCCTAGAAAACATTTATTTTTTATATTTACAGTTTAGGAGCTTCCTCATGGCTGCCCAGAACCAAAACCTAACTTAACCCCTTCTGTCCACTTTATAAAATACAATCTCAACTCATTGTAATGATAATGGTAGAATTTCAGCTCTATACAATATGCTAGAGTCTGCCTCAACCGAATCCTCTGCACACAAACTGAACTCTTGGAAGGAAGATATTCGGGAGGACATAGTCTTGGACGAACGGAGTAGTACATGTACTAAGGCTCAGACACAGACTGTGAATACTCGGCTAAACTAATGCAATACAATTGGTTGATGCGAACATATGTAACCCCTGCTAAGTTAAATAAGTATAATAGTACAGTTCCAGATATATGCTACAAGTGCAATCACTCTGAAGGGACTCTGTTTCATTGTCTGTGGGATTGTGAGAAAATTCAAGATTTTTGGAAGGATGTATCACATATGATATCCCAAATAGTATCAGTAAAATTGCCTCTCCATCCCAAAGTGTTTATCCTGGGGTTGTACCCAATCAATCCTCATCGAAAGAACCAAGTACAAACACTTATAGCAAAACGCCTGATAGATCCTTGCCTGGAAAAGTGTGAACACGCTTATTGCTCAATGGCTTAGGGAAATGTCGTCCTGCCTAACAATGGAAAAAAATAACATATACGGTTAAGGGTAAACAAGACACTTTTGACAATGTTTGGGGACCATTTTTGGATTTTGTTGAGCATTGTGATGTGGGTGAAATATTGGCTAAATGAAGGGAACTCTGGGTAGTGTACTATGCTTTGTATGCATGTGGGGTGGTGGTGAGAGATATCTGATTGGCTTGTGGCATTGTGTTTCACCTGAAATTTGTCCCAAATATGTTCTATTCTATTGAATTAGACCACTGTAAAATGTATTTGGTGGTTTTATGCTTCTGTAACACTTTTGTTTTGTCTTAGATGTTTCATCATTTATTTATTTATATTTGTTGTTGCTGTTAGATTTTGATGTGGTTTTCACTGTAATTTTTTTCATGTAATATTTCTGCTTATATATGTCTTGTTAAAGATCAATAAACATATTGTTTAAAAAAACATATAAACCAGCATCAACCAGTTGGTCTGAAAATCAAATTAATAAGTGGCCTGTTGTGCCAGATTCTGGTGTAGTGGTCTAAGCTCCTGACTCTAGACCTCACATGCCCCTTTGGCGGCAGGCGGTTCAAGCCCCAGCTCAGCTGACTGTGCCCTTAAATTCTCTCTATGTTGACATTTCACACTTTACTTACTATGTATTGGTCCTGTCAATAAACAATAAAATAGGTAAAGAGATCAGAACTCAATTATTCTATTAAGATAGAAAAAGTGGTGTGTGATGTAGGCCTACAAGATCTTCTATATCTGTAACATCACAAGATGTTTGTAAGTTGTTGATTCTCCACTATGATGTCATTCAAACGAGCCTAGCTTATTTTCAGCATAGAGGGAAGGTCTTCCACGGAGAAGAGTATAAATAAAATAAAAAAACAGACAAAGTTAACTCTGGGCAGAGACACAACACAACAAGCATAATTGCACTTAGGCAATAAAAAGGTCTGAGGTGTCATGGCGACCTGAATAAACACTGAGGGAGGAGACAGACAAGGTAGCTAGATAGACAGGAAGCTATGCAAAGGCAAGGGTGAAATATGGTCCTCTCTAACCAAAAACAAAGCAGCCCATTATCAGCCTCAAAAACTCATTCTGTGACGTTTTTACAAAAATATCTTCACAGCGCATGAAGCTTATGTCAATACAAAGCAGTCAATGGGAAAATATGAGTTTCAACCATGTGATACTTACAGTGCCTTCAGAAAGTATTCACACCACTTAATAACCTGTTATGGAGACTGGTTATTGTTCGGAATTTCGGATGACTGACGTGTCCAAAGTAAACTGCCTGTTACTCAGGCCCAGAAGCTAGGATATGCATATGGTAGCATTGGATAGAAAACACTCTGAAGTTTCTAAAACTGTTAAAATAATGTCTGTGAGTATAACAGAACTGATATGGCGAAAACCAGAGGAAAATCCATCTGGAATTTTAGTTTTTGAGGTCACAGGCCATTTCAGTGCTAGCCTATGGGAAATACAAATAGATAGGACCCAGATTGCAGTTCCTATGGCTTCCACTAGATGTCATCAGTCTTTAGAAAGAGTTTCAGGCTTGTTTTTTGAAAAATGAGCAAGTATTTGGAAAAACTACAGGGTGTCTCTCATTTAAAAAATAGTCTTGTTGGCACATGAATGAGGTGCGCGCTCTTCGTTATTTATCTTACCTATTGAACATACTATTCTCCGTCTTAAATATAATCATTTATTTAGATATTGAATGTTGAACGAGTGGATTACTGAGATCATTGGCGCCAACTAAACTGACTTTTTTTGGATATAAAGAAGGACTTTATTGAACAAACGACCATGCATTGTGTAGCTGGGACCCTTGGGATTGCAAACAGAGGAAGATCTTCAAAGGTAAGTGATTTATTTAATCGCTATTTGTGATTTTGTGACACCTGTGCTGGTTGAAAAAGTATGACACCTGTATTTTCATGAATGTTTAATATTACGATTTTTGTCTTTTTGAATTTCGTGCTCTGCAATTTCACCGGATGTTGTCGGAGGTGTCATAGGTTTTAACTCTATCCACATTTTGTTGTGTTATAAAGTGGAATGAAAATGTATTTCATTGTAATTCTTTGTCAACAATCTACACAAAATACTCTGTAATGTCAAAGTTTAAGAAAAATTATACAATTTGTAAAAAATAAATAAAACACTAATATATCTTGAAGAGATAACTATTCAACCCCCTGAGTGAATACATGTTAGAATCCCATTTGGCAGTGATTACAGCTGTGAGTCTTTCTGGATAAGTCTCTAAGAGCTTTTCAAACCTGGATTGTGCAACATTATTATTTTCACAAATCTTCAAGCTCTGTCAAACTAGTTGTTGATCATTGCTACACAACCATTTTCTAGTCTTGTCATATATTTTCAAGCAGATTTAAGTCAAAACTGTAACTCATGAACATTCCCTGTCTTCTTGGTAAGCAACTCCAGTGTAACATTCACTGTCCTTTTGGTAAGCAACTCCCATGTTAGATTTGGCCTTGTGTTCTAGGTTATTGTCCTTCTGAAAAGTGACTTCATCTCCCAGTGTCTGGTGGAAAGCAGACCTAACCAGGTTTTCCTCTAGGATTTTGCCTGTGCTTAGCTCTATTCAGTTTATTTTTATGCTGAAAACTTCCCAGTCCTTAATGATTACAAGCATACCCATAACATGATGCAGCCACCACTATGCTTGAAAATATGGAAAGTGGTACTCAGTAATGTGTTGTATTGGATTTGCCCCAAACATAACACTTTGCATTCAGGACAAAAAGTGAATTGCTTTGCCACATTGCAGTATTACTTTAGTGCCTTGTTGCAAACAGGATGCATTTAAAAATATATATTTTTATTCTGTACCAGTGGTTGGAACAGAAATTATTTTCCAATATGGATTGTGACAAAGAATCTCAATTTAATCCATTTTAAATTCAGGCTGTAACACAACAAAATATAGAAAAAGTCAAGGGATGTGAATAGTTTCTGAAGGCACTGTATGTCAATACATTGCAGTTCTCTACCAGTGGTTGGACCATAAATTATTTTCCAATTGTTTGGTTCTGAACAGAACCATCATTTTTTTCATTCAATAGCTTAACATTTAATTACTTTACCAATCAGTGTGGAAAATCATTAAGAACAAATTGTGTTTTATCGTAACAGCATAATGAAAGACAAACACACACACTGTGCTGCCAGTCACAATGTAGGGTGCGAGCTGCAACTGAAATTTTGAGGGTGAGGAGAGAGGAAGCTTGCCTTGATGCGCTGGGCATCTTGTTATGACATGCATGATCTGAATTAGGCCCACAGAATTGTACCTACGGAGGAGTGGCTTCTATGGAGGAACTTTGAATGTCTCTTAACTTCCAAGTTGGTTTAGCGTTGGACCAGAGCAAATGTTAGCCTGCTAGCTAACAAGCTTGTGTGTACAAATCAAATCAAATTTTATTTGTCACATACACATGGTTAGCAGATGTTAATGCGAGTGTAGCGAAATGCTTGTGCTTCTAGTTCTGACAATGCAGTAATAACCAACGAGTAATCTAACCTAACAATTCCACAACTACTACCGTATACACACAAGTGTAAAGGGATAAAGAATATGTACATAAAGATATATGAATAAGTGATGGTACAGAACGGCATAGGCAAGATGCAGTAGATGGTATCGAGTACAGTATATACATATGAGATGAGTAATGTAGGGTATGTAAACATAAAAGTGGCATAGTTTAAAATGGCTAGTGATACATGTATTACATAAAGATGGCAAGATGCAGTAGATGATAGAGTACAGTATATACATATACATTATATTAATTAAGTGGCATTGTTTAAAGTGGCTAGTGATACATTTTTGATCAATTTCCATCAATTTCCATTATTAAAGTGAGCTGGAGTTGAGTCAGTATGTTGGCAGCAGCCACTCGATGTTAGTGGTGGCTGTTTAACAGTCTGATGGCCTTGAGATAGAAGCTGTTTTTCAGTCTCTCGGTCCCTGCTTTGATGCACCTGTACTGACCTCGCCTTCTGGATGATAGCAGGCAGTGGCTCGGGTGGTGTTGTCCTTGATGATCTTTATGGCCTTCCTGTGACATCGGGTGGTGTAGGTGTCCTGGAGGGCAGGTAGTTTGCCCCCAGTGATGCATTGTGCAGACCTCACTACCCTCTGGAGAGCCTTACGGTTGTGGGCGGAGCAGTTGCCGTACCAGGCAATGGGCAGTTTTGGGCCCACCTATTGTGTGTGAGTTAGTAGCCTATAAGACATGTATCTGAACATTTATTTTCAAGTTTTTTTTTAATGCATGCAATCCTTCCACCACAGTGTATTAAAATAATATTGGATCTGGAAAACCTGTTGGAGATTCCTTGAGTCGTCTCATCACTCCTCTATAAATCTGAATTCAATATTTAATCTTCAATGTCATACTCTTTTTGGCCAGACAGCATCAGATACTGTACATGGGCTACATTCAGTAAGGCAGAAGGGCGCTGTTTCGTTCACTAGGATGTTATATCCACCACAGGAGGTTGGTGGCACCTTAATTGGGAAGGACGGGATCGTGGTAATGGCTGGCGCGGAATGGGTGGAATAGTATTCAATACATCAAACACATGGTTTAATGCCATTCCATTTGCTCCGTTCCAGCCATTATTATAAGCCATCCTCCCCTCAGCAGCCTCCACTGTTCTCAAGTGAGATCATTTCAGCCACTTGAAAATTTAAGGAAAGCAGGATGCTAGAATTATTTTGGACCGACGTCCTTACAATTGCCACAGTCTACTACTACTTTTTGAAGTGATTTGTTTGACGATCAGAAGAAAACACCATGACTGCTTTTGTTCATGCCACATTTATAGGTAATACATTTTTACAGTTAAATGACATGTCTTTACTATAAAACCCATTAAAACATTTTGTACACATACATAGGAAGTCCCGTGAAAAAAACTAGCCCTCTTAGGGAAATCAAATGCCCGAACAAATGACACGTTCTGGTGCCAGCCCTTGAACATCCCACTTGTTTATTTAGAACTTTCTCAGTTGCTCATGACAATCCTTAATTAGCTTTCCTTCTTACATTTTGCCCCAGTTTACTATAGCCAGTTACTGTAATTGTTAATGATTAGTTTCCTTACA
The DNA here is from genome assembly GCF_016432855.1 of Salvelinus namaycush. Lineage (NCBI taxonomy): Eukaryota > Metazoa > Chordata > Actinopteri > Salmoniformes > Salmonidae > Salvelinus > Salvelinus namaycush. Next base: position 55,615,038 of record NC_052309.1, read on the forward strand.
GTTGCCCCAGTTTACTAGCCATATAGTAGCTTAGCTATCATCAAAATAAATACCAGTTACCTGATAGCACTCAGTATTCACTTCAGTATAGCAGGTCAAAGACTGCTCTCTTTCAGTCAACATTAATCTGATACAGGACATTGTGTCTGATAATGAGGTCTGACTGGAAGTTACTTCAGTAGAACAAGCTGTACTGCTAAAATGACAAATTTAACACCAACACAGTGTCATCATCACTATCCCTACCGTACCTGTACAGCCTAGCAACATAACTGTATCTCTCTTTCTCACACTCTCTTTGTGTCACGTTCCTGACCTTATTTTCCTTTGTTTAACTTTGTTTAGTTGGTCAGGACGTGAGCTGGGTGGGTAGTCTATGTTATGTGTTTCTATGTTGGGTTAAATGTGTTGCCTGATATGGTTCTCAATTAGGGGCAGGTGTTTGACGTTTCCTCTGATTGAGAACCATATTAAGGTAGGCTGTTCTCACTGTTTGTTTGTGGGTGATTGTTGCTGTGTCTGTGTTTGTTACACCACACGGTACTGTCTCGTCTCGTTCGTTCGTTCTTTCCTGTTCGTGCGTTCATTGTTTTTTATGTTCACAAGTTCAGGTCTGTTTAACGTCGTTTGTTGTTTTGTAGTTTATTCAAGTGTTCTTCGTGTTTCGTCTTCATTTAATAAATCATTATGTCTACATACCTCGCTGCGTGTTGGTCCGATCCATGCTCCTCCTCGTCTGAGGAGGAGAACGAATATGACAGCCGTTACACTTTGATCATTATCCCTTTCTCTCTATTGCTGTCTGTCTGTTTCATGTTTCTTTTTCTTATTGTTATCCCCTCTATTTCTTCTTAAACATTTCTCTCCTTCATTCATATACTGTGCAACTGTTCTACATACTGCATATTAAATTATGCCATTAACAGCAAGAGGACATGTAACAATCATTGTTGGAAGGATTGGACCAAGGTGCAGCGTGGAAGGTGTAAATCATGTTTATTAAATTGAACCAGCAACAAAACAATAAAGAGTAACAAAACGAACGTGCAGCTTTGTAGTGCAAAAAGGCTACAATACAAAAACAAGATCCCACAACCACAGGGGGGAAAAGGCTGCCTAAATATGATCTTCAATTAGAGACAACGATAGACAGCTGCCTCTGATTGGGAACCATACCAGGCCAACATAGAAATACAAAAACTAGAGTACCCACCCTAGTCACACCCTGACCTAACCAAAATAGAGAATAAAAAGTATTTCTAAGGTCAGGGTGTGACAGGACAGCTATTCAAGGAAAACATACTTATTGTACTTGGCATTAACATAGCCAGCTACAACATGAAACGTGTTGTTATATGCACACTCAGGATACCTTATCGTTTCCCTTATGCTCCGGGTCATTTCGACCGAGAACAGAGTTTGAAATCATTAAAATACTATTTTAAAATGTTCCACCATGACCCTTCATCTACTTTTTTTTCTTAGTATGGGTCTCAAACTTGTAAACCCCCCTCCCCCCCCCCCAATGATGCTAAGAGGCTGAGCAACACTGATCTGAAGTCAATTTAAGTCAATTTGACCTTGACCTTTGACTTTTGTGCGAGAGACAAATGGTCTTCTGTGCAGTAAAGACATATGTTGTGCAATAATTTGTTACATGTAGCCTGTTGGAATCATTATGGAACTCAGACAACAAGTAGCAGGTCAAACCTGGAGCGTGGTGCATAGTTCTGGACAGTGATCTGAAGTTGGGCCCAAAAAGTTAAAAAAAAATCATAATTGACAAAAAACGTTGGTACAGTAATCAAACATTTAGCTAAAAATGTTTACTGTTGGGTCTATTAACTCGGGGGGGCATATGACGGAGTACATTCTCAGATACTGGAAAATACATTTTGGGAGGTTAAAATAATATATTTATGATCTTGTACTTACTGTACGAATCATATTGAACTGGAACATTAGCGGTGTAGGCCGATTCGAACATAAGGGAAGGGTTACACTCGTAGTCATTCCTGTGGTGCAATCATCAAATGTCAATGTAGGCCTTCTCCTCTTCTCATTGGTAACTTCTGATATTTGGACTTTATCAAATCAGAACATCCCTCCATATTGGCAAGTAAGACAAAGGTCGAAAGAAGTACAGTTGCTATGTCACCTCTTTTCCATGTGACCTTTTGAAAGATGGTGATAAGTCTTCCGTATATTGTTACACTGACTCCTCAACGCGGCCCTGGGGAGGGATTCCTGCTCACTCTACCAGATGGTGCCAGAGACACGCGCTGTGAGACGCTGCGCCAGGCCAAGAGAACACACACCTCAGACGTACCAGTAACCTTTGTGAAGAGAGACAAGGTAAGGAAAGAGGAAGGAAAGAGGAAATATCAAAAGAGGAGTCCCCCTGTACCCCTCTCTCTCTCTCTCTCTCTCTCTCTCTCTCTCGCTCTCTCTCTCTCTCTCTCTCGGGGGTGGTGGAGGAGGTAGGAGGGTGTTGTTATTTCTTCTGACCTACCGGCCCCTGCTGGCCGGGCCACAGCAGCATGCTCTGAAAGGTCCAGAGGTTGAGGATCAAGTTCGATCAGTGTCTCTCTCACAGACAGACGCACGCACACACACACAAACATGCTCCGAAATGTACCCAAATGCCTTCACACCAGTACATCAGCATACTTTATAAACTGTTATACACGTACTTATCACATAGTATTCCATACATAAATTAAGGCCATGCAACCTGAGTTGAAACCTGAGTGAGGTGCACGTACAGTACATAAACAGACGCATGCGCCATATATTTATGTGGTGGACACTTGATACGGTCACATGATATTGCTGTGGTATATCACAAAATCATGTTACCACCACACATATTAATATTCACAAGCCCACCCACTTTCTCTCTCTCTCCCCCTATTTATATTGTTCTCTCCCTCTCTCTTCTTACAGCTGCAGCTCTGTATTTGGGTCCTGCTATGCAGTGTAGGTCGGCCCAGGCTTCTCGTTTGTCTGGGAGTTCATTCAGCCTTTTTTCCCGGTTTGAAAAGCCCAACCTGGAACAAGGGGCTTTTCTTTCCCCAGCTTGTGCTGACTTGGTGCTGATAGGGATGGCGGGATGGAGGGATAGGAAGGGAGGACAGATTTTTCAAACGGATCTGCTGTCATGTGATGGGGCTATGGGGACAAAGGGTGAAATGCCTCGCTCTATTTCCTTTCATCTGCTTTTTTCCTCCTCTTTTTCATCCCTCTTTCCCATTTGTTTGCCTGTGTGTTCAGCTGCAAGTCGGGGATGTTGGTGTCCTCACTGCGCCCTAAATAAGTTGAGGCAGATGACAACTTTTGTCAACATCAGAAGTAGGGGATGCGTAGTCATCTCAAAATACATGAAAGATGTTCAATTATGCAATATAATAAAGGAGAATAGAGTATACATGCAACAATAGGTGTCTTTTGCTTCATTTATTGAAATACACTACCGTTCAAAAGTTTGTTTCTGAAAAAAAAGCAATTTTTTTTGTCCATTAAAATAACATCAAATTGATCAGAAATACAGTGTAGACATTGTTAATGTTGTAATTGACTATTGTAGCTGGAATCGGCTGATTTTTTATGGAATATCTACAAAGGCATACAGAGGCCCATTATCAGCAACCATCACTCCTGTGTTCCAATGGCACGTTGTGTTAGCTAATCCAAGTTTATCATTTTAAAAGGCTAACTGATCATTAGAAAACCCTTTTGCAATTATGTTAGCACAGCTGAAAACTGTTGTTCCTGATTCAAGAAGCAATAAAACTGGCCTTCCGTAGACTAGTTGAGTATCTGGAGCATCAGCATTTGTGGGTTCGATTACAGGCTCAAAATGGCCAGAAACAAAGATCTTTCTTCTGCAACTCGTACGTCTATTCTTGTTCTGAGAAATGAATGCTATTCCATGCGATAAATTGCCAAGAAACTGAAGATCTCGTACAACGCTGTGTACTACTCCCTTCACAGAACAGCGCAAACTGGCTCTAACCAAAATAGAAAGAGGAGTGGGAGGCCCCGGTGCACAACTGAGCAAGAGGACAAGTACATTAGAGTGTCTAGTTTGAGAAACAGATGCCTCACAAGTCCTCAACTGGCATCTTCATTAAATAGTACCCGCAAAACACCAGTCTCAACGTCAACAGTGAAGAGGCAACTCTGGGATGCTGGCCTTCTAGGCAGAGATCCTCTGTCCAGTGTCTGTGTTCTTTTTCCAATCTTAATCTTTTCTTTTTAATGGCCAGTCTGAGATATGGCTTCTTCATTGCAACTCTGCCTAGAAGGCCAGCACCCCCGGAGTTGCCTCTTCACTGTTGACGTTGTGTTAGGAGTGTGTATTGGAGGCAAAGTCAGGTGCAGGAGAGCAGAGTGTAGTGAACAGGCACACTTTTTATTCCGGTCAAAATGACAGCACAAAATAACATAAAATGTGCCCAAAACAAGGAACATAGACAAAAGGTAATGCGCGTAACAGTATCCACAATATCAAATTACACGTAACACAAACAATCCTACACAAATCCTGCAAGGTTGCAGCTGCAAGTCTCTTGGGGTATGTACCTTCTTCCATATGTTCGGGGAGTCTCCCACATGCCTTTTGGCGAACAACAAACGTGTTTGCTTATTTTTTTCTTTAAGCAATGTCTTTTTTCTGGTCACTCTTCCCGTAAAGCCCATCTCTGTGGAGTGTACGGCTTAAAGTGGTCCTATGGACAGATACTCCAATCTCCACTGTGGAGCTTTGCAGCTCCTTCAGGGTTATCTTTGTTGCCTCTCTGATTAATGCCGTCCGTGGGTTTTGGTGGGCGGCCCTCACTTGGCAGGTTTGTTGTGGTGCCATATTCTTTCCATTTTTTAATAATGGATTTCATGGTGCTCCGTGGGATGTTAAAAGTTTCTGATATTTTTTATAACCCAACCCTGATCTGTACTTCTCCACAACTTTGTCCTTGACCTGTTTGGAGAGATCCTTGGTCTTCATGGTGCCGCTTGCTTGGTGGTGCCCCTTGCTTAGTGGTATTGCAGACTCTGGGGCCTTTCAGAACAGGTGTATAAATATTGAGATCATGTGACAGGTCATATGACACTTAGATTGCACACAGGTGGACTTTATTTAACTAATTATGTGACTTCTGAAGGCAATTGGTTGCACCAGATCTTATTTAGGGGCTTCAAAGCAAAGGGGTGAATACATATGCACGCACCAATTTTCCAATCTTTAAAAAAAATGTTTTATTGAAACATTTTCCATTTCACTTCACCAATTTGGACTATTTTGTGTATGTCCATTACATGAAATCCAAATAAAAATCCATTCAAATTACAGGTTGTAATACAACTCATTAGGAAAAACGCCAAGGGGGATGAATACGTTTGCAAGGCACTGTATGGCCTTTCTCTTGCATTTCAAAGATGATGGTACAAAAAAAAGACACATGTTTTTTTCTTTGTATTATAAATTACCAGATCTAATGTGTTATATTCTCCTACATTAATTTCACATTTCCAAAAACTTCAAAGTGTTCCTTTTCAAATGGTATCAAAAATATGCATATCCTTGCTTCAGGTCCTGAGCTACAGGCAGTTAGATTTGGGTATGTCATTTTAGGAGAAAATTTAAAAAAAGAGAGGTGAAGACCTTAAGAGGTTTTTAAGTACATGTATGAAAGAAGAAATAGGAAGTTATAACTTGTTTCTGTTGAACAATTCTACTTTATCCAATACTGTATCTTCTGCATGTATATGTATTTTCTCTTCATAGAAAGCTATTAGCTTGTGCATTCCTGGGTAAAACTTTCCAATGCTTTTCATTGAAAAAAAATGTTTCACTGTTTATAACAAGCTATATTCAAGTAATTCTAATAGATAGGTAGGCCTCCTGCCCTGCCTGTGAGAAAGGCAGATTTTTTTCAGTGCATGTTTTATTCAGGTTATGGAACTTCTAAAAGGGGTAACATAACTTCGACCATTCAACTGAGAGAAGTAGGGATCCCAGGCACTGAATCTATGTATACATACACGCATAGTGGACATAACACACAACCTTTACTTTTTCAGGGAGAGAAACATGTTTTAGAATGAGCTGATGAATATAATCATGAGTAGATTGAAAATAAATAGCCAAATCATTCTGTCAATAAGTGACACTTCTATGGCTCAGCTGCGTATATCAATCTTTTCATTTTAAATCGATCTGATGTTAACCTCAATTGCCCTTTAAACAGGATCACAGTCTAAGGTTTTTACATATTTAATGGTTCTCACTCAAGAAGCATATGGTAACAGCAGGTCTAGCATCTGCTGCCCCTGTCTATTCTCTCACATATGAGTGCTTCTCAAAAACAACTGCTTGTAAGATTATTAATATTGATAATTTAAACTTCCTGCCTCACAACACAACATTGATTCCTATTTCTGTTCAGAAAAAATAGATGTTTGTTTATGAAAGAAGGTGTCATGGGGGGCTGAATAAGGCAGGGAGACAAGGCAGGGTTGAGGTCAAGGGTCACAGTGTGTGATTTAAACACATGCCCACCTCTGCTCCGTGGCCCATGACGCAGCGCCGCTTAGGTCATCATCCTCACCCTGCAAAAACGCCTCATAGGAACACCTCCTATTAGGAAAATGCATGATGGTAGTCTTACATTGCGTACATTAACGTCATTGATAGAAGACCCTACACTGTAGGTCCTATAAGAAAAACGATTAAATACTGTGCGTGACATTTCAATGTCAACAATGGCCATATGACAGCACAACCTATTATGAAAAACATGGCATTCCTAACTCAAGTGTCATCATGACATCACACATGCTGTTTGCGCTTCCCTACATGCGTGTGTACAGTATAATGACCCAATAGAGATCCTCCTGGACTAGTCATGGACACCCAGCCAAGACAGCTCATCCATGTTTAGAATAAAACACAAGAAGGTGTGTGTCAAAACATTTAATTGGTAGTCTTAAATTCAAATGCCCGGAACATTTTAATAATATTCATCCAATCTCCTCGCCAGATCCTTCTTTTCCGTTTCCGGCAGGCACACATGGGAGTGGTGAAGGGAGGTTTCAGTCATTGTTCAGTTCCAGTATATCATCTGAAGGGAACAGTGCTGTCTCAGTCTCCTCAGTTTGTTTTGGTTCCATCAGTTGGGTCGGGAGGAATATAGGGACTAAGAGAGGGGGTAATGAATGAGGTTTGACAGTATGTATCTTCATACATTAGTCCATTGAACTGCAGGAAATAAGAGTGGGATGAATAGATGTTTCTCTCTCTCTACCACACCTGCTGTCTCGAACTCTGAATGCTCGGCTATGAAAAGCCAACTGACATTTACTCCTGAGGTGCTGACCTGTTGCACCCTGTACAACCACTGTGATTATTATTATTTGACCCTGCTGGTCATCTACGAACGTTTGAACATCTTGGCCATGTACTTTTATAATCTCCACCTGGCACAGCCAGAAGAGGACTGGTCACCCCTAAGAGCCTGGTTCCTCTCTAGGTTTCTTACAAGGTTCCTGCCTTTCTAGGGAGTTGTTCCTAGCCACCGTGCTTCTACATCTGCATTGTTTGCTGTTTTAGGCTGGTTTTAGGCTGGGTTTCTGTATAGCACTTTGTGACATTGGCTGATGTAAAAAGGGCTTTATAGATAAATTTGATTGATTTCAGTTCCAATACACTCTCAGTGTACTCAGTTTGTTTAGTGCTGTAGGGTGAGGGAGGAACAAGACGTGCTGTAGAATGGAGCATGTGGAGCCCCTGCTGGGGCCTCTCAGAGGGGGCGGAGAGGAGAGCAAGTAATGAGTAAAGGGTCTGAATACTTGTGTAAATGTGAACTTTCTGTTATATTTTGTTTAAATTATCAGAAATTTCTAAAAACCTGTTTTCACTTTTTCATTATGGGGTATTGTGTGTAGATTGATGAGAGAAAAAATGATTTTAATCAAATTTAGAATAAGGCTATAATGTAACAAAATGTGGAAAAAGTCAAAGGTTCTGATTACTTTCCGGATGCACTTTACTTATTGGAGTGTCTCAGATTTACATACAGAGTAATACAAAATGCTCAGAGACGTGGTTGAGGTTTTAAACTTCCAGTTTCTCCAGTAATGCAATGTGAAGGAAAGAGAAATGGTAAGTGGTGCCTCTATCTTTATCAGCACTTATGTGAAAGAGCTAGACTGGCAAAAGTAAATACCTAAGGTTTTCATATCAGTTCAAATGAAGGAAAGGAAACAAGGAAAGAAAGCCATTTTAGACAGAACTTGAGACTAGGCTGCTGGTGTTGAATTTAGTTAGGGAGCAGTCAACTCTGCAGATCATCTAAGTTGTTGGGTTAGACTAGACTAATGACTGTCCCTACATGTGTACGCCATGGGGCGTCTGTGTGAGGAGTCCATGAGTAGAGTCCTTCTCGACTCAGTGCTTTACAACAACTCTGGCCCATATAAAATGCAATTTGTTATGAGCAAAAGTATGTCATCGTCACACCCTGATCTGTTTCACCTGTCTTTGTGATTGTCTCCACCCCCCTCCAGGTGTCGCCCATCTTCCCCATTATCCCCTGTGTATTTATACTTGTGTTCTCGGTTTGTCTGTTGCCAGTTCGTCTTGTTTGTCAAGTCAACCAGTGGTTTTGTCTCAGCGCCTGCTTTTCCCAGTCTCTCTTTTTCCTCACCCTCCTGGTTTTGACCCTTGCCTGTCCTGACTCTGAGCCTGCCTGCCTGACCCTGAGCCTGCCTGCCAACCTGTACCTTTGCCCACCTCTGGATTATTGACCTCTGCCTACCCTGCCACTGAGCCTGCCTGCCGTCCGGTACCATTGCCCCACCTCTGGTTTACTGACCCATGCCAGCCTTGACCTGTCTATTGCCTGCCCCTGTTGAACTATTAAACTATTGCTAATTCAACGTTGTCTGCATCTTGGTCTTACCTTCTTACCTGATAGTCATAGCAAAACAAGTTGCCCTAAAGGAGGTTGTCTGCTCAGCGGAATAAAATCTGTGAACCTGTGAACTGTTGTGTGTGTGTCGGGGGAGGAGGGTGGGAAGGGAGGATTTTCTACCCTTGTTTCCCCATCTTAACCCTCTCTCTTCCTGGATAGAGGATGCTGAAAACCCTATATAGGTTCAGGAAGAGCCTGCAGCCTTGTGGTGGAAACATATGTGTAGAGGCATCTGGTCTATAGGATTTAGCTATACGACAAAGAGAGGTGGACCGGGATGTGGACCCCCATAGGTGTGCGGGATGCAGCCTTGCCTTCACAGGGAGTGGGGTCTGGGGCCTATTGGGGTTCTGGGGAAGGTCATGATAGAACATCCAGCCACAATGGTGGGAAGTGGAATGACTGGATGACTGCACGGTAATCATGAGAGGCAAGCGAGCAGTGGAGCTTCAGCGCCATGAGAAAGTCACGGCCTTGTGTGTAGCAGCCATCCTCAATAAACAAACCACACGAGACAGGGCGAAACATCTGCAACTGCCTCCAACCGTCTGCAACGTCACTAAGATTTGGAACAGTAAGTCTCACGTTTAATATCCCCTCCCAAGTTGGGTGTCGAGTTGTTGAGATATCTGGTGAGATTTAAAATTGTGATGTTACTAATAGTATAGTATGATACTCAACCATGTTGGTTGAGGCTATCAGTAATGAAATCTCTTAAGACTTTTGAAAATCCAAACAATAGGAGAGTATTTCTTGGAACAGTATTCATTGGTCATTGGCATGGCTGAAAAGGAACAGGAAATTATGTTGCTGTCTGCCGCAGGCCCAGAGTCTCCCCCTGAGAGAAAATAGCAATACACTTTGTTCCCCAAGTGTAACAATAGTAGCCTATATATAAAACCGCCACGTCATGGCACAGAACCATTTTTAAGAAGGTAAAGCCTTTTTTGAAAGGCTCCTGAAACAGGTCCAAGTTCAAGTTGACCCTGGTAAAAGTCTAAATGGGATCCTTTAAAGTTGTGGGATTGTAGGTTTTTGGTTTCCCATTAGTTATGGGAACAAAGCCATACTTTTCCTGACTAGCAAAGAGCAATGTTTAAAAATTCTGAGAACAGAAGTGGAACTTTCGCCTGTTTTAGGAACTTACATTTTTAGGTTGCAGGGAGGTTTTGAGAATGTTTTACAATGGTTATTTGAAAGTTTCTTGGAGGTTTTAATAACATTCTGAGAGCAGAAATGATAAGTTATTTGGAGGTTTTTTAATAACTTCCTTGAAGCCTCCACTGGTCACTATAGAGAATGATTTGGGCCAGTTTTTCCTCACCACGTTGAGACTATAACTCAGACCCAAAGAGTTTGATAGTCAGGAAAGACTATTTTACTTTCCTTGGTCAGGACATGTGTTCAGGAAAAACTCCTGGCACTAAGAATGTGGGTTGAGAGGGTCCGTTTCTTATCAACAAGGTATAAAAAGATCAATGGTATAAATGACATACCAACAAATCAGCTATTGTGTGCAATATCTCCCAAGGTCTGGTTTTGCTCAATTAAAGGTATGTCGTGGAGCAATCGTGTGTGCATGAGCTTTGGGGATTTATTTGTTCAAGCTTTCATTTATCTGTCGCCTCCTCTGGTGGAGAGTTCTCATTTATATTATTCGTAGCCATCTATTTACCACCACAAACCGATGTTGGCACTAAGACCGCACTCAACCAGTGCCATAAGCACTGGCCATAAGGCCATAAGCAAACAAGAAAATGTTTGTCCAGAAGAGGTGCTCCTAGTGGCCGGGGACTTTAATGCAAGCAAACTTAAATCGGTTTAACCAAATTTCTACCATTATGTGCATGTGCAACCAGAGTGGAAAAAAACTCTAGACCACCTTTACTCCACACACAGACGCATACAAAGCTCTCCTTCGCTCTCCATTTGGCAAACCTGACCATTATTCTATCCTCCTGATTCCTGCCTACAAGCAAAAACTAAATCAGGAAGTACCAGTGACTCGCTCAATATGGAAGTGGTCAGATGACACAGATGCTACACTACAGGACTGTTTTGCTAGCACAGACTGGAATATGTTCCGGGATTCATCCCATGGCATTTTTTATTTATTTATATTTAACTAGGCAAGTCAGTTAAGAACAAATTATTATTTACAATGACAGCGGGTTAACTGCCTTGTTCAGGGGCAGAACGACAGATTTTTACCTTGTCAGCTCAGGGATTCGATCTAGCAACCTTTCGGTTACTGGCCCAACGCTCTAACCACTAGGCTACCTGCCGCCTAGTGCGGTAGCCTAGTGGAGTATACCACCTCAGTCACCAGCTTCATCAATAAGTGCATCGACGACGTTGTCCCCACAGTGACCATATGTACATATCCCAACCAGAAGCCATGGATTACAGGGAACATCTGCACCGAGCTAAAGGCAGGAGCTGCCACTTTCAAGGAGTGGGACACTAATCCGTATTCTTATAAGAAATCCCGCTACTACCTCAGATGAATCATTAAACAGGCAAAGCGTTAATACAATACTAAGATTGAATCCTACTACACAGACTCTGACACTCGTTGGATGTGGCAGGGCTTGAAAACTAGGGGTGTGTGCTCAGGGGTGCGTGCTTAGTCCCCTCCTGTACTCCCTGTTCACCCAAGACTGCGTGGCCAAACACGACTCCAACATCATCATTCAATTTGCTGACGACACAACAGTGGTAGGCCTGATCACTGACAACGATGAGACAGCCTATAGGGAGGAGGTCAGAGACCGGGCAGTGTTTTGTGCCAGGACAACAACCTCTCCCTCAATGTGAGCAAGACAAAGGAGCTGATCGTTGACTACAGGAAAAGGTGGGCCGAACAGGCCCCCATTAACATTGACGGGGCTGTAGTGGAGTGGATTGAGAGTTTCAAGTTCCTTGGTGTCCACATCACCAATGAACTATCATGGTCCAAACACACAAAGACAGTCGTGATGAGGGCACGACAACACCTTATCCCCCTCAGGAGATTGTAAAAATTTGGCATGGGTCCCCAGATCCTCAAAAAGTTCAACAGCTGCATGATCGAGAGCATCCTGACCCGTTGCATCACCGCCTGGTATGATAACTGCTCAGCATCTGACCGTAAGGTGCTACAGAGGGTAGTGCATATGGCCCAGTACATCACTGGGGCCAAGCTTCCTGCCATCCAGGACCTATATACTAGGCGGTGTCAGAGGAAAGCCCAACAAATTGTCAAAGACTCCAGTCACCGAAGTCATAGACTGTTTTCTCTGCTACCGCACGGCAAGCGGTACCGGAGCACCAAGTCTAGGACCAAAAGGCTCCTTAACAGCTTCTATCCCCAAGCCATAAGACTGCTGAACAATTAACCAAATGGCACTAGATTATTTACATTGACAGACCTAGATATAGTATAGGCTGTTTTTAGCCTTCAGCCTTTATATACTGTAAACATATTAACAAATGTATGTATGTCTATGTCACGAGAATTATGTTCTCGATGTTCATAAACTGAACTTCAATTAACTACTCAGTCTGCTAACCAGGATTTGTGAGATACTGATTGAAATGAACCAGACGGAGGCCCAGCTAAAATAGTCAATAAGGTTTATTCACGAGAGCGCTGGTTAGTTGTACAAAACCATTCATTTTATACTGGCTTCTTACGCACACACTTTCACACACAAACATTAGGTATCCTACGCACACATTGTCCTGCTACCCAGCCGACAAAGATTAGGGGAGTCCGTGAGAATCACTCCCCATCCTCCCTCAAGATAGGGAGACCCTGGGAAGTACTCTCAGTGGCCCCCCAGCCAAGGTCGGCACCGAATCTTGCTCAGACAGTCTGCTTTAAAGATACTATAATAGACATTGTTACAGTTATATTGTTTTACCCTAATTCTGACTAAAACTACACACATGACTAAAACTACACACATCATTTATTATAATTTTACTGACTAGCACTACACACGTAATTGATTATAATTTTATGATTCTAATCAATTTCATACAATTATATAGCTTCAGGGTGGAATATTCTAGTCATTCATTTAAACCTATAAATTCCATCAACAGCCTACATTAACAAATGTATTTTATTCCATAACTGAACCAATTTCTGTAGGCTATATATAAAATATTCTGCCCATATGAATAAATGTACATGCAACATGTAAAGTTTTGGTACCATGTTTCATGCGGTGAAATAAAAGATCCCATAATTTTTCCATACGCACCAAAAGCTTATTTCTCTGCACAAATATGTTTACATCCCTGTTAGTGAACATTTCTCCTTTGCCAAGATAATCCATCCACCTGACAGGTTTGTCATATCAAGAAATAAAAGGCCACTCTAAAATGTGCAGTTTTGTCACACAACACAATGTCACAGATGTCAAGTTTTGAGGGAGCGTGCAATTGGCATGCTGACTGCAGCAATGTCCACCAGACCTGTTGCCAGATAATTTAATATTAATTTCTCTACCATAAGCCATTGTTTTAAAGAATTTGGCAGTACATTCAACCGGCCTCACAACTGCAGACCACGTGTAACCACGCCAGCCCAGGACCTCCACATCCGGCTTCTTCATCTGCGGGATCGTCTGAGACCAGCTACCCGGACAGCTGATGAAACTGAGGATTATTTCAGTAATAAAGCCCTTTTGTTGTGAAAAACTCATTCTGATTGGCTAGGCCTGGCTCCCAAGTGAGATCCATAGATTAGGGTCTAATTTATTTATTTCAATTGACTGATTTACTTATATGAACTCTAGCTCAGTAAATTGTTAGAAATTATTGCATGTTGCGTTTATATTTTTATTCAGTATATATATACACAATATTTATAGCCTTACATGATTTAATAAAAAGCAGTAAACATACACATTGTTTCAAATTCTTTAATAACAGACTCATAAATACAATCACGCGTCACAGCTTCCCCGGGAAACTTAATATATTGTAGTCTCACAATTGATTGTCATGTTCACTTGTTTAGCCCTAATTACACAATTTAGCTGTCTTCAACTGGGGTAAACAATCTTATCCAGAGAGGGATTTTGTCATGGCAGGGTTAAACATTATTCAAGAAGACCGTGTGGATCTAGGAATTTATATATAAAAATGCCACACGGATTAAATTAATCATATTCTGACCCAATACCTTAATTATATGCATCATTGGGTGTATCTGGTTGGCCCCACACTTGCCTTTGCTGGATAAGATTAAATACATTTGATGAGACAAGACATGGTTGGAGAACAAAACTGCACTCAGTTTTGTTTTGGAGAGTTTACCTTATCATTCCTTAACTGTACATGTCATTACCTCTTCCTATATATTTTTCCTGTACCTTATCATTCCTGAACCGTACATGTCATTACTTCTGCCAATATATCTTCCCACTTTGTGGGGAATATGTCCACTAAACGCGACTATTAAATGGCCATACCTGGAAACTGTCCTGGAGGACTGCTTAACTTGTCAGGCGCTAATTGATTCGGGTGCAACACTATCGCTCATCTCTCAAACATTGTTCAATGATCTCAAAAGGGATTTGAAGCCAAATAAACGTTGGTTAAAAGTGGAATGATGCAACACTACACTTCGAGGTTTCACTCAGACTACCTCGCCTCTCACATTGAGAGTCATGCTGAAACTACACTTCCAGGATGTATCGCTCGTTCACCCTGTGTATGTTACCAGCCTCGAATCTGAACCCCTGCAACTCCCTGCAGACCTGATGGATTGGAAAACCAACCATGTATGGTCACAGGTCACAGTGCCTTCTCCACTGACCACATTGTCTTCCCATAACGCTAGCTGCCATGCCGTCATCCACTAGGGGTATCTGTCAAAAGCACCCCTTGGGAAAAAGACGTTTCTAAACCTCTTGGTGCAGAATCCGATCGAAGGAGATATTACGATATCTCGACAGATTACATCAGCAAACCTGATTGACCATTCTTTTCATAATATCGGGCCAGCAGTCTCTGTGAATGAGCAACTTCCCTCCTCCTTGAAGTAGTACAACACTGTAGTTGAGATGAACTTCTCTTGCCCTTCGGACACTTCCGCAAGCACTGCGGCCATCTTAGCAAGAAAAACATTGATGCGCAGAGTGTACTCTGCTTCTGATGATACATCTTCCAATTTGTGGGTAATTGCCACCCCTTACAATGACACTAATGGTGTCAGTCCAGCTACTGACCCGATGACTCCCACTGACGAAACACTTTGCAATTTTAAAGACAGATATCCTCATCTCAGTTCGCAGGTACTGAAGAGGTTGCCACACGCGGACGCTGTGGTAACTGACAGGCCTCGATAGCCACTGAGCGTTTTGAAACACAAACACCAGGAGATTTGGTTGAAAGGTTACAGCCATTCTCATAACGCATTCGCTGACAACTCGTACATAGGGTCCGACCTTTTCGTTTGTGCCTCGGATACCAACACCACCCGCTGGTGGGGGGTCCTGTGACACAAAGGGAGGGAATACTAGCACAGACCCATGAGGCCAGTGGGGGGAGGGTGTCGAGACCACGTGCAACAACGTACGAGGCCGCCAGAGCAGAAAACAAATCTAATTGTAAACTCCCCTATGAGAACAGTGAGAAGCAGACAGGCCCCTAGACAGGGATTATCTTAGAACACATCTGAGATATTACTGAGGTGTAAAAAGAAGTCCAGTGGTCGTAAAAGAAGTCCAGTGGACTCCTACCTTCAAAACAAATGACAAAAATAGTCATGCCTTGCCATGTGTAGGTTCAATTACAATACAACTAGTAAAATGCTCTAATCATGTGTTCCTGTAGGATAAGATTTCAGAATAAATCAGTAGGATAACTGGTCCCCTTGAGTACCAGTACCAATACCACAGTCAGTCCAGCAACAATCAGTAAGAGGATTAGAGACCTCACAAGTCAAATTACTATTGATAATAGCGACAGAGGAGTTAGAAGTCACTCAGATTGCAATACATGTAAGTGAATCTCCAGAACACTCTTCTGATGGTAAACACACATGCCACTAATAAATAAATCCCTCCATTCAGGAGGAAAGGTATTAGAAGTCATGAACCATGATCACACCTTGTACAACTGGTTCAGTGCTTAGAGAGTACTTCCGTCGTGAGGTTAGCTCCTCCGTGGATAACATAGCTATGAAATAGACTTCTTCATACCCATCGCCACTACAATAGTGGAAGAATAAATCCCTTGTTACTTGTAGTAAAACCACTACAGACTCCCTCGACACCAATTCTGACTGACCTCCAGGCATTGACCTGAAAATTACCTAATTACGTCAGACTCATTCTGAACAAGTTGTGGTCTACCAGGATACTTGGTTTCCTTCCCTTTGCATGTGCGTTTGTGTAAGCATAAACGCACATGTACAACGGATCATTCAATGAGGATTCATGCTAGGATCACTTAAGGGTCCGAGCAAAAATGCCAGCTTGGGTAAAATTGAAAATGTACCCTGCGACCTTTGACACTACAGCTACCGTACTCACCAGTTTCTCCCCAGAAGTCCATAGGTCCTCCCTAGACTGCCCCAAAAAAGTTCCTTACAGCTGTAGACTTATCATGTAGTTATCAACTTAGGATAGTGCCCTAAGCAACACACCGCTAATTAAGAACACCACAACAAGACAACAAGACCTTTGGACGTATATAGAATACAGTCTAATTAGATGATTAAGGTGTGATAACTATAAAATATAGTTATCTTTTGTTTATGCTTTTATTCATTTTCTTTGACAGGAAGTGATAGAGCCATAAACAACTTCCCCATACAACCATCAGTTAGTGCCACAATGCTGCTCATTTGGGAGGAAATGTAATTTATATATTTTGTGAGTGTGTGTGTGCATTGTTAACATCTGCCTAAGTTACTGCCCAGATCTTCCAGTCTGGATGACCAGACGACAGGAATGGCTATCCCCAACTCGGACATCCCCTGGCCATTCCTGTGGTGCTTTGCAGCTTCCAGAAAACCTACCAAGGGGGACCGCAACAGCAATCACCAACTGGACATCCGCTGCCCAGCATTGGAGCGGCCTGCTTCATTGGCATAAACCCTACCCGTGTCAACCACCAGAGGTGGACCACAACGATGGTCCACAACCAGACACAACCCGCAGTCATTTTTATGTTGGTTTGCAACTTGCAGGATAACTACAAGATCGAACCCCACAAAGAGGGACTGTCATGACGTTGCCCTGTTGGGTGAGGTTTATAACCCACCCCCCATAAATACCTTTACCCCTTTTCCCTCCACTCTACGGACTTGACTCTTGGAAAGCCCTTTGTTACCACAGAGAAAGTACGGCAACATCAAAAGGTTGGGGAATGGAACAATAATTCCCTTTCTCAACCAGTTGAAAGTGTCTGTTGGTACTTAAAGAATATGATGTTAGATCAGTTGTTGTCTGGGACATTATATCTGATGATAGGGCAACATAAATTGTATCTTGGAAAGTCTACACATTCTAGTTATCAGATTCACATGGGATTGTTGTGCAATTTAAATGATTAAATATGAAATTATTTGTGAGAAGATAAAATGTGATTTTAGCTTCTAAATGGGAGAATTGCTTTCATAAGTAAACTTATGCTCACTCAGTTGCCACGCCCAAGTGAACAGACATTTGTTGGAGAGGGATGAAACATGCCCTTCTCTTCCCCAGTACAAAAGCCCCCGTGACCCAATTCAGGTTAGACTAAGCAAACCCCGGCGTGAGCTGTGGTTGCGAATGGTTGAACGACTACTCTATCTAACTAAATTTACACGAGACCAGGTCACGTGGAGGTGACGATCACCACGCTGGAATGGTGAATTTCGACTAGACCAGCCAGAATACAACACAAACTGATTATGGCAACTTTGAACTATTATTCACTAAAGAAGAAGTGATACATCGTAGACATCGAGTTATCAGCTGCAGCTGTAAACGTACGTGGCCTAGGAAAGGACAGACAATCTCCTATGAACGACAGGGTACTTCAACGTATCCGCTCTACAACACTACTACCAGAAAGATTCTAAGGACAATGGCGATCTCTGATGGGCAAACCAGTCTTCCATCTTCGATTTATGGTATTCACGGTAGCATAGCTTCTCAAGGTCCGATAGCCTCAGTCTTCCCGCTCTTTCATTCAAACCCAACCCCCTTCCTTTGTGTAACCAGCTGTCATATCGGATTAGTCCACCAGGGACTTTTCATGACATGACTAGTAATCGATGTATGATACATCCTGTGTGTATATACAGTATATATATATATATATATATATATATATATATATATATATATATATATATATATATATATATATATATATATATGCGTGTAATTCTGTGTGATTATTTCGGTATTTAGTAAATAAATAATTAAGACAATTTGTGTATTGCTTATTCAACTTGTTAGCCAGGGTTTGTGCAGATCACCAAGTACTTTACAACCATCAGAATGGGACTGAATAAGGTGACCATTATTAATAGACTGCTATTGATATTAAAGATCTTCAGATCTTTAAGAGAGTGGATTCGGGAGATAACTGCTCTATATAAATTAATGCTTCCTTGGTGCCCCAGGTTATTAATGGTATAATTGTTGCATGGTTTAATTAAATCACGTAATCAATTAAACGTTAGGTAATCGATTTGATAAAATAGCATGTCATATAATTTTATCATAGTCAGAGATACGACATTGGTCTCCTCAAAACCAGGTAGGTTGAAGGCCTTGACCATGTTGCTTGCACTATCAGTCACCACTCGTAATACTGAACATTCCAATTCCTCAGGACACTTTTCATATTTCTGGTAAATGAGCTCTGCTGTGTGGTGTCCTTGTATGTGCTCGCAGCTCAACAACACCGTGTAGCCTTTATATTTTCCGTCAATGAATCTGGCGACAATACCCAGGAAAATGTGTCCCCTTCTGTTGTCCAAATGTCAGTTGACACAACGCAACCAATCCCTAGTTGCAATAGGTCGCTCAGCTTGGCTTCCATTTCTTGGAGGGCATGGGCATGAGTGCGTCTCAGACCGTA
Organism: Salvelinus namaycush; assembly: GCF_016432855.1. Classification (NCBI taxonomy): domain Eukaryota; kingdom Metazoa; phylum Chordata; class Actinopteri; order Salmoniformes; family Salmonidae; genus Salvelinus; species Salvelinus namaycush. The sequence continues at coordinate 55,634,087 of NC_052309.1, forward strand.
CTATAGCAAGGTGGTGTGTAGCCTGGTTGAGCTGCACTTGCAAAGTACCGCATCCCTTCCCGTTCTCCCTTAGCTGGGGGCTCATAGTCCAAGTAAACCATTTTAAAGAAAGCCTCATTCAATTGTCTCTTTCTCTCCCGTGACACTGCTGGGGCTTTATGTGCAGAAAAGTTATCTTGGAATGTGTCTTTCTCCTGCAAAGTTTGTTGCTGCTGCGTCTCCTTCTCTATAAATACAAATGAAAGCTTAATTAGCCTAAATTAATTTAACCTTTATTTAACTAGGCAAGTCAGTTAAAATTAAGAACAAATTCTTATTTACAATGACGGCCTTCCCTGGCCAAACCCTAACCCGGACAACACTGGGCCAATTGTGCGCCGCCCTATGGAACCCAATCCCGGCCGGTTGTGATACAGCCTGGAATCGAACCAGGATCTGTAGTGACGCCTCTATCACTGAGATGCAGTGCCTTAGACCGCTGCGCCACTCGAGAGCCCAAAATGATAGACTACCTTAAATTAGCACCAAAATAAGACTAGACAAAGTCACAGATATAGGCCTAACCAGACATGTAGCCTACCTTTAATATAGACCTAAATCGGCATGATAATCAATTGCAATTCATTTAATTGTCATATGAACTCCACAAAACATAAATTATGATTATTTTTTTTCATTTATTTTTTTCACCTTTATTTAACCAGGTAGGCTAGTTGAGAACAAGTTCTCATTTACAACTGCGACCTGGCCAAGATAAAGCAAAGCAGTTTGACATACAACAACACAGAGTTACACATGGAATAAACAAACATACATTCAATAATACAGTAGAAAAAAAAAGAAGTGTATATATATAGTGTGTGCAAATGAGGTAAATAAGGGAGGTAAGGCAATAACATAGGCCAAAGTGACGAGGTAATGTACAGGTGCAATGATCTGTGAGCTGCTCTGAAAGCTGGTGCTTGAAGTTAGTGAGGGAGATATGAGTCTCCAACTTCAGCGATTTTTTTGCAGTTTGTTCCAGTCATTGGCAGCAGAGAACCCAACCCGTCAATTCTAGGTGTGCACAGGAGGCCTTGGTGTGGCCCCTGCTGCAGGGTTGGGGCTGCCATGGGGGGAGGGCAAGAGTGTCCCAGGCCTGTCCTTGGGATGGTAGTAGGGAGGGTAAACAAAACTAGCCTGGAAGGGAGGTTGTGGGGGAAATTGAGAAGGGTGGTGTGTCTGTCAAAGCTCCAAACTCTCAGCATATGAGGGCTGATGATGTAAATTATACATGGTGTGGACTGCATCATGTGGTGCACTACCCTTGACAGTGTTTTGCCAGACCCTGGTGTAGTGGTCGGTGGTGTAGAGCTGGGCTCAGTTGAGGTGGGTCTGCTAGAGCTGTGCTGTGATGGGCCAGGACTGGTAAAGCTGTGCAGAGGTGGGCCGGGTCTGGTTGAGCTGTGCTGTGATAAGCCGGGTCTGGTTGATCTGTGCTGTGGTGGGCCGGGTTTGTTAGAGCTGGCTGAGGCAGGCTAGGCTTGGTTGAGCTGTGCTGTGCTGTGATGGGCCAGGTCTGGTAGAGATGTGCTGTGATGGGCCGGGTTTGGTTGAGCTGTGCTGTGATGCGTCGGGTCTGGTAAGAGCTGTGCTGTGATGGGCTTGGTCTGGTTGTGCTGTGCTGAGGCGGGCCTGGGCTGGTGGACCTGTACTGAGGCAGGCCTGGTCTACTAGCATGGGAGAGAGGTTATAGGGGGAATTGAAGAGGGTGGTGTCAAGGGCAGTGTGGTCGACGATGCTCAAAACTCTTTGCCTGCGTATGTCTTGGACATAGCTCAGTGTATCTGCATGCAGTTCCTGAGAGAGAAGTGGTGGATGGTGGTGTGGGGGGCAGTGTTGCTGGCTGTTCTCCAGTCTCTGAGGCGCCACCAAATGCAGGTCTAAAGGAGTCTGTTGGTGGCTGGTCTGCTGCTCCTGTGGGGTGAGGTGGACTGGCCACCCAAAGCAACATCCTTTAACTTCCTGGAGAAGGTGGGGATTGTCTCTTTTTACAGGTGTACATTGTCATAAAGACAGTCCAGGCTGAGGGTGGGATGGTGAGCCAGGTGCACGTTGGGCCATAGCATTAAGTCCCGAGAGAGGCTGGCATTTATCCTCTAGATGGTGGCAGGGTGGAATTCTCTCCTCTGGAGCAGGGTAGATATTACAATCTTTTCAAGGGGGAAGATGGTGGAGGCCCTCTCGGTCACTCCCCTTAGCGATGTTGCCAACCTCTCATGTTGCGCACACAGGTCATTGGTCCCAGTGTGAATGATGATATGGCTGGGGGAGCCAAGCTGGGCCACAGTCAAAGCTCTATAGCTCTATTTTATTTTATTAATTTAACCCTTATTTTACCAGGTAAGTTTTGACTGAGAACACATTCTCATTTACAGCAACGACCTGGGGAATAGTTACAGGGGAGAGGAGGGTGGATGAATGAAGCTGTGAATGATTAAGTGACTGTGATGGTATGAGGGCCAGATTGGGAATTTAGCCAGGACACTGGAGTTAACACCCCTACTCTTACGATAAGTGCTATGGGATCTTTTAGTGACCACAGAGAGTCAGGACACCCGTTTAACGTCTCATCCGAAAGATGCCAGCCTACAAAGGGGATTGTCCGTCATCACTGCCCTGGGGCATTGGGATATTTTATAATTTTATTTATGTTTATTTTTTTGGACCAGAGGAAAGAGTGCCTCAGACTGGTCCTCCAACACCACTCCTACTCGCCCTCTCTGTTGTGGGGCACCATAACTTTGCCACCTTACTATTTGGGAAAAGTTTATTCTCTAATATAAATGTTCCATTGGAGTCCATCATTAATATAATGTCTGGTTTCTCGTCAGGTCTGTGGAGGATGGCAGTAGTGATGGGAATAATTACAGGCCGTGAGAAGGGGATGGAGGGGGTTAGCTGGGTTGGTGCATTGGTTGGTTGGTGGCTTCTGATTCAGCTGTTGGCTTTGTCCTGGGTTTTTGTGGGACTCTTTGTAGAGTGGATGGTGTTGGCTGAGAAAGTCCTGCCTTATCTCATGCAGCTCCTTTTGCAGGTCCTGCATGTGGCTGGTGTTGACTGTGCTGGACAGTTCCAGCACAGTCATGCGCACTTCCATTCTGAGAGCCTGGTTGTACTCAACATTTTTCATTGCACACTGCAGCTCCCGGATCTCATCCCTATGCTGACGCACCAGGCTGATCTTCTCTATAAGATGCTGTGGTACTACAGGTGTCACGTGTGCGAGTGCCATGTTCAGGGCTGTGTCTGCTGCATACGAGGGAGAGAGGGACATTGGGGACTACATACTGGGGCACAACGGGAGTGGAGGCTGTTGTAGATAGTGACAGTGAGGTTTTAAGTTCAGCAAAAAGGGGTTTAATTTGGTCGAAGTAGTGGACAAATTGATCCAGACTGGCCTCCTGTCACGTTCCTGACCTTATTTTCCTTTGTTTAACTTTGTTTAGTTGGTCAGGACGTGAGCTGGGTGGGTAGTCTATGTTATGTGTTTCTATGTTGGGTTAAATGTGTTGCCTGATATGGTTCTCAATTAGGGGCAGGTGTTTGACGTTTCCTCTGATTGAGAACCATATTAAGGTAGGCTGTTCTCACTGTTTGTTTGTGGGTGATTGTTGCTGTGTCTGTGTTTGTTACACCACACGGTACTGTCTCGTCTCGTTCGTTCGTTCGTTCTTTCCTGTTCGTGCCTTCATTGTTTTTTATGTTCACAAGTTCAGGTCTGTTTAACGTCGTTTGTTGTTTTGTAGTTTATTCAAGTGTTCTTCGTGTTTCGTCTTCATTTAATAAATCATTATGTCTACATACCTCGCTGCGTGTTGGTCCGATCCATGCTCCTCCTCGTCTGAGGAGGAGAACGAATATGACAGCCGTTACACTTTGATCATTATCCCTTTCTCTCTATTGCTGTCTGTCTGTTTCATGTTTCTTTTTCTTATTGTTATCCCCTCTATTTCTTCTTAAACATTTCTCTCCTTCATTCATATACTGTGCAACTGTTCTACATACTGCATATTAAATTATGCCATTAACAGCAAGAGGACATGTAACAATCATTGTTGGAAGGATTGGACCAAGGTGCAGCGTGGAAGGTGTAAATCATGTTTATTAAATTGAACCAGCAACAAAACAATAAAGAGTAACAAAACGAACGTGCAGCTTTGTAGTGCAAAAAGGCTACAATACAAAAACAAGATCCCACAACCACAGGGGGGAAAAGGCTGCCTAAATATGATCTTCAATTAGAGACAACGATAGACAGCTGCCTCTGATTGGGAACCATACCAGGCCAACATAGAAATACAAAAACTAGAGTACCCACCCTAGTCACACCCTGACCTAACCAAAATAGAGAATAAAAAGTATTTCTAAGGTCAGGGTGTGACAGGACAGCTATTCAAGGAAAACATACTTATTGTACTTGGCATTAACATAGCCAGCTACAACATGAAACGTGTTGTTATATGCACACTCAGGATACCTTATCGTTTCCCTTATGCTCCGGGTCATTTCGACCGAGAACAGAGTTTGAAATCATTAAAATACTATTTTAAAATGTTCCACCATGACCCTTCATCTACATTTTTTTCTTAGTATGGGTCTCAAACTTGTAAACCCCCCCCCCCCCCCAATGATGCTAAGAGGCTGAGCAACACTGATCTGAAGTCAATTTAAGTCAATTTGACCTTGACCTTTGACTTTTGTGCGAGAGACAAATGGTCTTCTGTGCAGTAAAGACATATGTTGTGCAATAATTTGTTACATGTAGCCTGTTGGAATCATTATGGAACTCAGACAACAAGTAGCAGGTCAAACCTGGAGCGTGGTGCATAGTTCTGGACAGTGATCTGAAGTTGGGCCCAAAAAGTTAAAAAAAAATCATAATTGACAAAAAACGTTGGTACAGTAATCAAACATTTAGCTAAAAATGTTTACTGTTGGGTCTATTAACTCGGGGGGGCATATGACGGAGTACATTCTCAGATACTGGAAAATACATTTTGGGAGGTTAAAATAATATATTTATGATCTTGTACTTACTGTACGAATCATATTGAACTGGAACATTAGCGGTGTAGGCCGATTCGAACATAAGGGAAGGGTTACACCCGTAGTCATTCCTGTGGTGCAATCATCAAATGTCAATGTAGGCCTTCTCCTCTTCTCATTGGTAACTTCTGATATTTGGACTTTATCAAATCAGAACATCCCTCCATATTGGCAAGTAAGACAAAGGTCGAAAGAAGTACAGTTGCTATGTCACCTCTTTTCCATGTGACCTTTTGAAAGATGGTGATAAGTCTTCCGTATATTGTTACACTGACTCCTCAACGCGGCCCTGGGGAGGGATTCCTGCTCACTCTACCAGATGGTGCCAGAGACACGCGCTGTGAGACGCTGCGCCAGGCCAAGAGAACACACACCTCAGACGTACCAGTAACCTTTGTGAAGAGAGACAAGGTAAGGAAAGAGGAAGGAAAGAGGAAATATCAAAAGAGGAGTCCCCCTGTACCCCTCTCTCTCTCTCTCTCTCTCTCTCTCTCTCTCTCGCTCTCTCTCTCTCTCTCTCTCGGGGGTGGTGGAGGAGGTAGGAGGGTGTTGTTATTTCTTCTGACCTACCGGCCCCTGCTGGCCGGGCCACAGCAGCATGCTCTGAAAGGTCCAGAGGTTGAGGATCAAGTTCGATCAGTGTCTCTCTCACAGACAGACGCACGCACACACACACAAACATGCTCCGAAATGTACCCAAATGCCTTCACACCAGTACATCAGCATACTTTATAAACTGTTATACACGTACTTATCACATAGTATTCCATACATAAATTAAGGCCATGCAACCTGAGTTGAAACCTGAGTGAGGTGCACGTACAGTACATAAACAGACGCATGCGCCATATATTTATGTGGTGGACACTTGATACGGTCACATGATATTGCTGTGGTATATCACAAAATCATGTTACCACCACACATATTAATATTCACAAGCCCACCCACTTTCTCTCTCTCTCCCCCTATTTATATTGTTCTCTCCCTCTCTCTTCTTACAGCTGCAGCTCTGTATTTGGGTCCTGCTATGCAGTGTAGGTCGGCCCAGGCTTCTCGTTTGTCTGGGAGTTCATTCAGCCTTTTTTCCCGGTTTGAAAAGCCCAACCTGGAACAAGGGGCTTTTCTTTCCCCAGCTTGTGCTGACTTGGTGCTGATAGGGATGGCGGGATGGAGGGATAGGAAGGGAGGACAGATTTTTCAAACGGATCTGCTGTCATGTGATGGGGCTATGGGGACAAAGGGTGAAATGCCTCGCTCTATTTCCTTTCATCTGCTTTTTTCCTCCTCTTTTTCATCCCTCTTTCCCATTTGTTTGCCTGTGTGTTCAGCTGCAAGTCGGGGATGTTGGTGTCCTCACTGCGCCCTAAATAAGTTGAGGCAGATGACAACTTTTGTCAACATCAGAAGTAGGGGATGCGTAGTCATCTCAAAATACATGAAAGATGTTCAATTATGCAATATAATAAAGGAGAATAGAGTATACATGCAACAATAGGTGTCTTTTGCTTCATTTATTGAAATACACTACCGTTCAAAAGTTTGTTTCTGAAAAAAAAGCAATTTTTTTTGTCCATTAAAATAACATCAAATTGATCAGAAATACAGTGTAGACATTGTTAATGTTGTAATTGACTATTGTAGCTGGAATCGGCTGATTTTTTATGGAATATCTACAAAGGCATACAGAGGCCCATTATCAGCAACCATCACTCCTGTGTTCCAATGGCACGTTGTGTTAGCTAATCCAAGTTTATCATTTTAAAAGGCTAACTGATCATTAGAAAACCCTTTTGCAATTATGTTAGCACAGCTGAAAACTGTTGTTCCTGATTCAAGAAGCAATAAAACTGGCCTTCCGTAGACTAGTTGAGTATCTGGAGCATCAGCATTTGTGGGTTCGATTACAGGCTCAAAATGGCCAGAAACAAAGATCTTTCTTCTGCAACTCGTACGTCTATTCTTGTTCTGAGAAATGAATGCTATTCCATGCGATAAATTGCCAAGAAACTGAAGATCTCGTACAACGCTGTGTACTACTCCCTTCACAGAACAGCGCAAACTGGCTCTAACCAAAATAGAAAGAGGAGTGGGAGGCCCCGGTGCACAACTGAGCAAGAGGACAAGTACATTAGAGTGTCTAGTTTGAGAAACAAGATGCCTCACAAGTCCTCAACTGGCATCTTCATTAAATAGTACCCGCAAAACACCAGTCTCAACGTCAAGAGTGAAGAGGCAACTCTGGGATGCTGGCCTTCTAGGCAGAGATCCTCTGTCCAGTGTCTGTGTTCTTTTTCCAATCTTAATCTTTTCTTTTTAATGGCCAGTCTGAGATATGGCTTCTTCATTGCAACTCTGCCTAGAAGGCCAGCACCCCCGGAGTTGCCTCTTCACTGTTGACGTTGTGTTAGGAGTGTGTATTGGAGGCAAAGTCAGGTGCAGGAGAGCAGAGTGTAGTGAACAGGCACACTTTTTATTCCGGTCAAAATGACAGCACAAAATAACATAAAATGTGCCCAAAACAAGGAACATAGACAAAAGGTAATGCGCGTAACAGTATCCACAATATCAAATTACACGTAACACAAACAATCCTACACAAATCCTGCAAGGTTGCAGCTGCAAGTCTCTTGGGGTATGTACCTTCTTCCATATGTTCGGGGAGTCTCCCACATGCCTTTTGATGAACAACAAACGTGTTTGCTTATTTTTTTCTTTAAGCAATGTCTTTTTTCTGGTCACTCTTCCCGTAAAGCCCATCTCTGTGGAGTGTACGGCTTAAAGTGGTCCTATGGACAGATACTCCAATCTCCACTGTGGAGCTTTGCAGCTCCTTCAGGGTTATCTTTGTTGCCTCTCTGATTAATGCCGTCCGTGGGTTTTGGTGGGCGGCCCTCACTTGGCAGGTTTGTTGTGGTGCCATATTCTTTCCATTTTTTAATAATGGATTTCATGGTGCTCCGTGGGATGTTAAAAGTTTCTGATATTTTTTATAACCCAACCCTGATCTGTACTTCTCCACAACTTTGTCCTTGACCTGTTTGGAGAGATCCTTGGTCTTCATGGTGCCGCTTGCTTGGTGGTGCCCCTTGCTTAGTGGTATTGCAGACTCTGGGGCCTTTCAGAACAGGTGTATAAATATTGAGATCATGTGACAGGTCATATGACACTTAGATTGCACACAGGTGGACTTTATTTAACTAATTATGTGACTTCTGAAGGCAATTGGTTGCACCAGATCTTATTTAGGGGCTTCAAAGCAAAGGGGTGAATACATATGCACGCACCAATTTTCCAATCTTTAAAAAAAATGTTTTATTGAAACATTTTCCATTTCACTTCACCAATTTGGACTATTTTGTGTATGTCCATTACATGAAATCCAAATAAAAATCCATTCAAATTACAGGTTGTAATACAACTCATTAGGAAAAACACCAAGGGGGATGAATACGTTTGCAAGGCACTGTATGGCCTTTCTCTTGCATTTCAAAGATGATGGTACAAAAAAAAGACACATGTTTTTTTCTTTGTATTATAAATTACCAGATCTAATGTGTTATATTCTCCTACATTAATTTCACATTTCCAAAAACTTCAAAGTGTTCCTTTTCAAATGGTATCAAAAATATGCATATCCTTGCTTCAGGTCCTGAGCTACAGGCAGTTAGATTTGGGTATGTCATTTTAGGAGAAAATTTAAAAAAAGAGAGGTGAAGACCTTAAGAGGTTTTTAAGTACATGTATGAAAGAAGAAATAGGAAGTTATAACTTGTTTCTGTTGAACAATTCTACTTTATCCAATACTGTATCTTCTGCATGTATATGTATTTTCTCTTCATAGAAAGCTATTAGCTTGTGCATTCCTGGGTAAAACTTTCCAATGCTTTTCATTGAAAAAAAATGTTTCACTGTTTATAACAAGCTATATTCAAGTAATTCTAATAGATAGGTAGGCCTCCTGCCCTGCCTGTGAGAAAGGCAGATTTTTTTCAGTGCATGTTTTATTCAGGTTATGGAACTTCTAAAAGGGGTAACATAACTTCGACCATTCAACTGAGAGAAGTAGGGATCCCAGGCACTGAATCTATGTATACATACACGCATAGTGGACATAACACACAACCTTTACTTTTTCAGGGAGAGAAACATGTTTTAGAATGAGCTGATGAATATAATCATGAGTAGATTGAAAATAAATAGCCAAATCATTCTGTCAATAAGTGACACTTCTATGGCTCAGCTGCGTATATCAATCTTTTCATTTTAAATCGATCTGATGTTAACCTCAATTGCCCTTTAAACAGGATCACAGTCTAAGGTTTTTACATATTTAATGGTTCTCACTCAAGAAGCATATGGTAACAGCAGGTCTAGCATCTGCTGCCCCTGTCTATTCTCTCACATATGAGTGCTTCTCAAAAACAACTGCTTGTAAGATTATTAATATTGATAATTTAAACTTCCTGCCTCACAACACAACATTGATTCCTATTTCTGTTCAGAAAAAATAGATGTTTGTTTATGAAAGAAGGTGTCATGGGGGGCTGAATAAGGCAGGGAGACAAGGCAGGGTTGAGGTCAAGGGTCACAGTGTGTGATTTAAACACATGCCCACCTCTGCTCCGTGGCCCATGACGCAGCGCCGCTTAGGTCATCATCCTCACCCTGCAAAAACGCCTCATAGGAACACCTCCTATTAGGAAAATGCATGATGGTAGTCTTACATTGCGTACATTAACGTCATTGATAGAAGACCCTACACTGTAGGTCCTATAAGAAAAACGATTAAATACTGTGCGTGACATTTCAATGTCAACAATGGCCATATGACAGCACAACCTATTATGAAAAACATGGCATTCCTAACTCAAGTGTCATCATGACATCACACATGCTGTTTGCGCTTCCCTACATGCGTGTGTACAGTATAATGACCCAATAGAGATCCTCCTGGACTAGTCATGGACACCCAGCCAAGACAGCTCATCCATGTTTAGAATAAAACACAAGAAGGTGTGTGTCAAAACATTTAATTGGTAGTCTTAAATTCAAATGCCCGGAACATTTTAATAATATTCATCCAATCTCCTCGCCAGATCCTTCTTTTCCGTTTCCGGCAGGCACACATGGGAGTGGTGAAGGGAGGTTTCAGTCATTGTTCAGTTCCAGTATATCATCTGAAGGGAACAGTGCTGTCTCAGTCTCCTCAGTTTGTTTTGGTTCCATCAGTTGGGTCGGGAGGAATATAGGGACTAAGAGAGGGGGTAATGAATGAGGTTTGACAGTATGTATCTTCATACATTAGTCCATTGAACTGCAGGAAATAAGAGTGGGATGAATAGATGTTTCTCTCTCTCTACCACACCTGCTGTCTCGAACTCTGAATGCTCGGCTATGAAAAGCCAACTGACATTTACTCCTGAGGTGCTGACCTGTTGCACCCTGTACAACCACTGTGATTATTATTATTTGACCCTGCTGGTCATCTACGAACGTTTGAACATCTTGGCCATGTACTTTTATAATCTCCACCTGGCACAGCCAGAAGAGGACTGGTCACCCCTAAGAGCCTGGTTCCTCTCTAGGTTTCTTACAAGGTTCCTGCCTTTCTAGGGAGTTGTTCCTAGCCACCGTGCTTCTACATCTGCATTGTTTGCTGTTTTAGGCTGGTTTTAGGCTGGGTTTCTGTATAGCACTTTGTGACATTGGCTGATGTAAAAAGGGCTTTATAGATCAATTTGATTGATTTCAGTTCCAATACACTCTCAGTGTACTCAGTTTGTTTAGTGCTGTAGGGTGAGGGAGGAACAAGACGTGCTGTAGAATGGAGCATGTGGAGCCCCTGCTGGGGCCTCTCAGAGGGGGCGGAGAGGAGAGCAAGTAATGAGTAAAGGGTCTGAATACTTGTGTAAATGTGAACTTTCTGTTATATTTTGTTTAAATTATCAGAAATTTCTAAAAACCTGTTTTCACTTTTTCATTATGGGGTATTGTGTGTAGATTGATGAGAGAAAAAATGATTTTAATTAAATTTAGAATAAGGCTATAATGTAACAAAATGTGGAAAAAGTCAAAGGTTCTGATTACTTTCCGGATGCACTTTACTTATTGGAGTGTCTCAGATTTACATACAGAGTAATACAAAATGCTCAGAGACGTGGTTGAGGTTTTAAACTTCCAGTTTCTCCAGTAATGCAATGTGAAGGAAAGAGAAATGGTAAGTGGTGCCTCTATCTTTATCAGCACTTATGTGAAAGAGCTAGACTGGCAAAAGTAAATACCGAAGGTTTTCATATCAGTTCAAATGAAGGAAAGGAAACAAGGAAAGAAAGCCATTTTAGACAGAACTTGAGACTAGGCTGCTGGTGTTGAATTTAGTTAGGGAGCAGTCAACTCTGCAGATCATCTAAGTTGTTGGGTTAGACTAGACTAATGACTGTCCCTACATGTGTACGCCATGGGGCGTCTGTGTGAGGAGTCCATGAGTAGAGTCCTTCTCGACTCAGTGCTTTACAACAACTCTGGCCCATATAAAATGCAATTTGTTATGAGCAAAAGTATGTCATCGTCACACCCTGATCTGTTTCACCTGTCTTTGTGATTGTCTCCACCCCCCTCCAGGTGTCGCCCATCTTCCCCATTATCCCCTGTGTATTTATACTTGTGTTCTCGGTTTGTCTGTTGCCAGTTCGTCTTGTTTGTCAAGTCAACCAGTGGTTTTGTCTCAGCGCCTGCTTTTCCCAGTCTCTCTTTTTCCTCACCCTCCTGGTTTTGACCCTTGCCTGTCCTGACTCTGAGCCTGCCTGCCTGACCCTGAGCCTGCCTGCCAACCTGTACCTTTGCCCACCTCTGGATTATTGACCTCTGCCTACCCTGCCACTGAGCCTGCCTGCCGTCCGGTACCATTGCCCCACCTCTGGTTTACTGACCCATGCCAGCCTTGACCTGTCTATTGCCTGCCCCTGTTGAACTATTAAACTATTGCTAATTCAACGTTGTCTGCATCTTGGTCTTACCTTCTTACCTGATAGTCATAGCAAAACAAGTTGCCCTAAAGGAGGTTGTCTGCTCAGCGGAATAAAATCTGTGAACCTGTGAACTGTTGTGTATGTGTCGGGGGAGGAGGGTGGGAAGGGAGGATTTTCTACCCTTGTTTCCCCATCTTAACCCTCTCTCTTCCTGGATAGAGGATGCTGAAAACCCTATATAGGTTCAGGAAGAGCCTGCAGCCTTGTGGTGGAAACATATGTGTAGAGGCATCTGGTCTATAGGATTTAGCTATACGACAAAGAGAGGTGGACCGGGATGTGGACCCCCATAGGTGTGCGGGATGCAGCCTTGCCTTCACAGGGAGTGGGGTCTGGGGCCTATTGGGGTTCTGGGGAAGGTCATGATAGAACATCCAGCCACAATGGTGGGAAGTGGAATGACTGGATGACTGCACGGTAATCATGAGAGGCAAGCGAGCAGTGGAGCTTCAGCGCCATGAGAAAGTCACGGCCTTGTGTGTAGCAGCCATCCTCAATAAACAAACCACACGAGACAGGGCGAAACATCTGCAACTGCCTCCAACCGTCTGCAACGTCACTAAGATTTGGAACAGTAAGTCTCACGTTTAATATCCCCTCCCAAGTTGGGTGTCGAGTTGTTGAGATATCTGGTGAGATTTAAAATTGTGATGTTACTAATAGTATAGTATGATACTCAACCATGTTGGTTGAGGCTATCAGTAATGAAATCTCTTAAGACTTTTGAAAATCCAAACAATAGGAGAGTATTTCTTGGAACAGTATTCATTGGTCATTGGCATGGCTGAAAAGGAACAGGAAATGATGTTGCTGTCTGCCACAGGCCCAGAGTCTCCCCCTGAGAGAAAATAGCAATACACTTTGTTCCCCAAGTGTAACAATAGTAGCCTATATATAAAACCGCCACGTCATGGCACAGAACCATTTTTAAGAAGGTAAAGCCTTTTTTGAAAGGCTCCTGAAACAGGTCCAAGTTCAAGTTGACCCTGGTAAAAGTCTAAATGGGATCCTTTAAAGTTGTGGGATTGTAGGTTTTTGGTTTCCCATTAGTTATGGGAACAAAGCCATACTTTTCCTGACTAGCAAAGAGCAATGTTTAAAAATTCTGAGAACAGAAGTGGAACTTTCGCCTGTTTTAGGAACTTACATTTTTAGGTTGCAGGGAGGTTTTGAGAATGTTTTACAATGGTTATTTGAAAGTTTCTTGGAGGTTTTAATAACATTCTGAGAGCAGAAATGATAAGTTATTTGGAGGTTTTTTAATAACTTCCTTGAAGCCTCCACTGGTCACTATAGAGAATGATTTGGGCCAGTTTTTCCTCACCACGTTGAGACTATAACTCAGACCCAAAGAGTTTGATAGTCAGGAAAGACTATTTTACTTTCCTTGGTCAGGACATGTGTTCAGGAAAAACTCCTGGCACTAAGAATGTGGGTTGAGAGGGTCCGTTTCTTATCAACAAGGTATAAAAAGATCAATGGTATAAATGACATACCAACAAATCAGCTATTGTGTGCAATATCTCCCAAGGTCTGGTTTTGCTCAATTAAAGGTATGTCGTGGAGCAATCGTGTGTGCATGAGCTTTGGGGATTTATTTGTTCAAGCTTTCATTTATCTGTCGCCTCCTCTGGTGGAGAGTTCTCATTTATATTATTCGTAGCCATCTATTTACCACCACAAACCGATGTTGGCACTAAGACCGCACTCAACCAGTGCCATAAGCACTGGCCATAAGGCCATAAGCAAACAAGAAAATGTTTGTCCAGAAGAGGTGCTCCTAGTGGCCGGGGACTTTAATGCAAGCAAACTTAAATCGGTTTAACCAAATTTCTACCATTATGTGCATGTGCAACCAGAGTGGAAAAAAACTCTAGACCACCTTTACTCCACACACAGACGCATACAAAGCTCTCCTTCGCTCTCCATTTGGCAAACCTGACCATTATTCTATCCTCCTGATTCCTGCCTACAAGCAAAAACTAAATCAGGAAGTACCAGTGACTCGCTCAATATGGAAGTGGTCAGATGACACGGATGCTACACTACAGGACTGTTTTGCTAGCACAGACTGGAATATGTTCCGGGATTCATCCCATGGCATTTTTTATTTATTTATATTTAACTAGGCAAGTCAGTTAAGAACAAATTATTATTTACAATGACAGCGGGTTAACTGCCTTGTTCAGGGGCAGAACGACAGATTTTTACCTTGTCAGCTCAGGGATTCGATCTAGCAACCTTTCGGTTACTGGCCCAACGCTCTAACCACTAGGCTACCTGCCGCCTAGTGTGGTAGCCTAGTGGAGTATACCACCTCAGTCACCAGCTTCATCAATAAGTGCATCGACGACGTTGTCCCCACAGTGACCATATGTACATATCCCAACCAGAAGCCATGGATTACAGGGAACATCTGCACCGAGCTAAAGGCAGGAGCTGCCACTTTCAAGGAGTGGGACACTAATCCGTATTCTTATAAGAAATCCCGCTACTACCTCAGATGAATCATTAAACAGGCAAAGCGTTAATACAATACTAAGATTGAATCCTACTACACAGACTCTGACACTCGTTGGATGTGGCAGGGCTTGAAAACTAGGGGTGTGTGCTCAGGGGTGCGTGCTTAGTCCCCTCCTGTACTCCCTGTTCACCCAAGACTGCGTGGCCAAACACGACTCCAACATCATCATTCAATTTGCTGACGACACAACAGTGGTAGGCCTGATCACTGACAACGATGAGACAGCCTATAGGGAGGAGGTCAGAGACCGGGCAGTGTTTTGTGCCAGGACAACAACCTCTCCCTCAATGTGAGCAAGACAAAGGAGCTGATCGTTGACTACAGGAAAAGGTGGGCCGAACAGGCCCCCATTAACATTGACGGGGCTGTAGTGGAGTGGATTGAGAGTTTCAAGTTCCTTGGTGTCCACATCACCAATGAACTATCATGGTCCAAACACACAAAGACAGTCGTGATGAGGGCACGACAACACCTTATCCCCCTCAGGAGATTGTAAAAATTTGGCATGGGTCCCCAGATCCTCAAAAAGTTCAACAGCTGCATGATCGAGAGCATCCTGACCCGTTGCATCACCGCCTGGTATGATAACTGCTCAGCATCTGACCGTAAGGTGCTACAGAGGGTAGTGCATATGGCCCAGTACATCACTGGGGCCAAGCTTCCTGCCATCCAGGACCTATATACTAGGCGGTGTCAGAGGAAAGCCCAACAAATTGTCAAAGACTCCAGTCACCGAAGTCATAGACTGTTTTCTCTGCTACCGCACGGCAAGCGGTACCGGAGCACCAAGTCTAGGACCAAAAGGCTCCTTAACAGCTTCTATCCCCAAGCCATAAGACTGCTGAACAATTAACCAAATGGCACTAGATTATTTACATTGACAGACCTAGATATAGTATAGGCTGTTTTTAGCCTTCAGCCTTTATATACTGTAAACATATTAACAAATGTATGTATGTCTATGTCACGAGAATTATGTTCTCGATGTTCATAAACTGAACTTCAATTAACTACTCAGTCTGCTAACCAGGATTTGTGAGATACTGATTGAAATGAACCAGACGGAGGCCCAGCTAAAATAGTCAATAAGGTTTATTCACGAGAGCGCTGGTTAGTTGTACAAAACCATTCATTTTATACTGGCTTCTTACGCACACACTTTCACACACAAACATTAGGTATCCTACGCACACATTGTCCTGCTACCCAGCCGACAAAGATTAGGGGAGTCCGTGAGAATCACTCCCCATCCTCCCTCAAGATAGGGAGACCCTGGGAAGTACTCTCAGTGGCCCCCCAGCCAAGGTCGGCACCGAATCTTGCTCAGACAGTCTGCTTTAAAGATACTATAATAGACATTGTTACAGTTATATTGTTTTACCCTAATTCTGACTAAAACTACACACATGACTAAAACTACACACATCATTTATTATAATTTTACTGACTAGCACTACACACGTAATTGATTATAATTTTATGATTCTAATCAATTTCATACAATTATATAGCTTCAGGGTGGAATATTCTAGTCATTCATTTAAACCTATAAATTCCATCAACAGCCTACATTAACAAATGTATTTTATTCCATAACTGAACCAATTTCTGTAGGCTATATATAAAATATTCTGCCCATATGAATAAATGTACATGCAACATGTAAAGTTTTGGTACCATGTTTCATGCGGTGAAATAAAAGATCCCATAATTTTTCCATACGCACCAAAAGCTTATTTCTCTGCACAAATATGTTTACATCCCTGTTAGTGAACATTTCTCCTTTGCCAAGATAATCCATCCACCTGACAGGTTTGTCATATCAAGAAATAAAAGGCCACTCTAAAATGTGCAGTTTTGTCACACAACACAATGTCACAGATGTCAAGTTTTGAGGGAGCGTGCAATTGGCATGCTGACTGCAGCAATGTCCACCAGACCTGTTGCCAGATAATTTAATATTAATTTCTCTACCATAAGCCATTGTTTTAAAGAATTTGGCAGTACATTCAACCGGCCTCACAACTGCAGACCACGTGTAACCACGCCAGCCCAGGACCTCCACATCCGGCTTCTTCATCTGCGGGATCGTCTGAGACCAGCTACCCGGACAGCTGATGAAACTGAGGATTATTTCAGTAATAAAGCCCTTTTGTTGTGAAAAACTCATTCTGATTGGCTAGGCCTGGCTCCCAAGTGAGATCCATAGATTAGGGTCTAATTTATTTATTTCAATTGACTGATTTACTTATATGAACTCTAGCTCAGTAAATTGTTAGAAATTATTGCATGTTGCGTTTATATTTTTATTCAGTATATATATACACAATATTTATAGCCTTACATGATTTAATAAAAAGCAGTAAACATACACATTGTTTCAAATTCTTTAATAACAGACTCATAAATACAATCACGCGTCACAGCTTCCCCGGGAAACTTAATATATTGTAGTCTCACAATTGATTGTCATGTTCACTTGTTTAGCCCTAATTACACAATTTAGCTGTCTTCAACTGGGGTAAACAATCTTATCCAGAGAGGGATTTTGTCATGGCAGGGTTAAACATTATTCAAGAAGACCGTGTGGATCTAGGAATTTATATATAAAAATGCCACACGGATTAAATTAATCATATTCTGACCCAATACCTTAATTATATGCATCATTGGGTGTATCTGGTTGGCCCCACACTTGCCTTTGCTGGATAAGATTAAATACATTTGATGAGACAAGACATGGTTGGAGAACAAAACTGCACTCAGTTTTGTTTTGGAGAGTTTACCTTATCATTCCTTAACTGTACATGTCATTACCTCTTCCTATATATTTTTCCTGTACCTTATCATTCCTGAACCGTACATGTCATTACTTCTGCCAATATATCTTCCCACTTTGTGGGGAATATGTCCACTAAACGCGACTATTAAATGGCCATACCTGGAAACTGTCCTGGAGGACTGCTTAACTTGTCAGGCGCTAATCTATTCGGGTGCAACACTATCGCTCATCTCTCAAACATTGTTCAACGATCTCAAAAGGGATTTGAAGCCAAATAAACGTTGGTTAAAAGTGGAATGATGCAACACTACACTTCGAGGTTTCACTCAGACTACCTCGCCTCTCACATTGAGAGTCATGCTGAAACTACACTTCCAGGATGTATCGCTCGTTCACCCTGTGTATGTTACCAGCCTCGAATCTGAACCCCTGCAACTCCCTGCAGACCTGATGGATTGGAAAACCAACCATGTATGGTCACAGGTCACAGTGCCTTCTCCACTGACCACATTGTCTTCCCATAACGCTAGCTGCCATGCCGTCATCCACTAGGGGTATCTGTCAAAAGCACCCCTTGGGAAAAAGACGTTTCTAAACCTCTTGGTGCAGAATCCGATCGAAGGAGATATTACGATATCTCGACAGATTACATCAGCAAACCTGATTGACCATTCTTTTCATAATATCGGGCCAGCAGTCTCTGTGAATGAGCAACTTCCCTCCTCCTTGAAGTAGTACAACACTGTAGTTGAGATGAACTTCTCTTGCCCTTCGGACACTTCCGCAAGCACTGCGGCCATCTTAGCAAGAAAAACATTGATGCGCAGAGTGTACTCTGCTTCTGATGATACATCTTCCAATTTGTGGGTAATTGCCACCCCTTACAATGACACTAATGGTGTCAGTCCAGCTACTGACCCGATGACTCCCACTGACGAAACACTTTGCAATTTTAAAGACAGATATCCTCATCTCAGTTCGCAGGTACTGAAGAGGTTGCCACACGCGGACGCTGTGGTAACTGACAGGCCTCGATAGCCACTGAGCGTTTTGAAACACAAACACCAGGAGATTTGGTTGAAAGGTTACAGCCATTCTCATAACGCATTCGCTGACAACTCGTACATAGGGTCCGACCTTTTCGTTTGTGCCTCGGATACCAACACCACCCGCTGGTGGGGGGTCCTGTGACACAAAGGGAGGGAATACTAGCACAGACCCATGAGGCCAGTGGGGGGAGGGTGTCGAGACCACGTGCAACAACGTACGAGGCCGCCAGAGCAGAAAACAAATCTAATTGTAAACTCCCCTATGAGAACAGTGAGAAGCAGACAGGCCCCTAGACAGGGATTATCTTAGAACACATCTGAGATATTACTGAGGTGTAAAAAGAAGTCCAGTGGTCGTAAAAGAAGTCCAGTGGACTCCTACCTTCAAAACAAATGACAAAAATAGTCATGCCTTGCCATGTGTAGGTTCAATTACAATACAACTAGTAAAATGCTCTAATCATGTGTTCCTGTAGGATAAGATTTCAGAATAAATCAGTAGGATAACTGGTCCCCTTGAGTACCAGTACCAATACCACAGTCAGTCCAGCAACAATCAGTAAGAGGATTAGAGACCTCACAAGTCAAATTACTATTGATAATAGCGACAGAGGAGTTAGAAGTCACTCAGATTGCAATACATGTAAGTGAATCTCCAGAACACTCTTCTGATGGTAAACACACATGCCACTAATAAATAAATCCCTCCATTCAGGAGGAAAGGTATTAGAAGTCATGAACCATGATCACACCTTGTACAACTGGTTCAGTGC
This sequence comes from Salvelinus namaycush, assembly GCF_016432855.1. Lineage (NCBI taxonomy): Eukaryota > Metazoa > Chordata > Actinopteri > Salmoniformes > Salmonidae > Salvelinus > Salvelinus namaycush. The sequence goes on from NC_052309.1 coordinate 55,653,334, forward strand.
TTAGAGAGTACTTCCGTCGTGAGGTTAGCTCCTCCGTGGATAACATAGCTATGAAATAGACTTCTTCATACCCATCGCCACTACAATAGTGGAAGAATAAATCCCTTGTTACTTGTAGTAAAACCACTACAGACTCCCTCGACACCAATTCTGACTGACCTCCAGGCATTGACCTGAAAATTACCTAATTACGTCAGACTCATTCTGAACAAGTTGTGGTCTACCAGGATACTTGGTTTCCTTCCCTTTGCATGTGCGTTTGTGTAAGCATAAACGCACATGTACAACGGATCATTCAATGAGGATTCATGCTAGGATCACTTAAGGGTCCGAGCAAAAATGCCAGCTTGGGTAAAATTGAAAATGTACCCTGCGACCTTTGACACTACAGCTACCGTACTCACCAGTTTCTCCCCAGAAGTCCATAGGTCCTCCCTAGACTGCCCCAAAAAAGTTCCTTACAGCTGTAGACTTATCATGTAGTTATCAACTTAGGATAGTGCCCTAAGCAACACACCGCTAATTAAGAACACCACAACAAGACAACAAGACCTTGGACGTATATAGAATACAGTCTAATTAGATGATTAAGGTGTGATAACTATAAAATATAGTTATCTTTTGTTTATGCTTTTATTCATTTTCTTTGACACTTAGGAAGTGATAGAGCCATAAACAACTTCCCCATACAACCATCAGTTAGTGCCACAATGCTGCTCATTTGGGAGGAAATGTAATTTATATATTTTGTGAGTGTGTGTGTGCATTGTTAACATCTGCCTAAGTTACTGCCCAGATCTTCCAGTCTGGATGACCAGACGACAGGAATGGCTATCCCCAACTCGGACATCCCCTGGCCATTCCTGTGGTGCTTTGCAGCTTCCAGAAAACCTACCAAGGGGGACCGCAACAGCAATCACCAACTGGACATCCGCTGCCCAGCATTGGAGCGGCCTGCTTCATTGGCATAAACCCTACCCGTGTCAACCACCAGAGGTGGACCACAACGATGGTCCACAACCAGACACAACCCGCAGTCATTTTTATGTTGGTTTGCAACTTGCAGGATAACTACAAGATCGAACCCCACAAAGAGGGACTGTCATGACGTTGCCCTGTTGGGTGAGGTTTATAACCCACCCCCCATAAATACCTTTACCCCTTTTCCCTCCACTCTACGGACTTGACTCTTGGAAAGCCCTTTGTTACCACAGAGAAAGTACGGCAACATCAAAAGGTTGGGGAATGGAACAATAATTCCCTTTCTCAACCAGTTGAAAGTGTCTGTTGGTACTTAAAGAATATGATGTTAGATCAGTTGTTGTCTGGGACATTATATCTGATGATAGGGCAACATAAATTGTATCTTGGAAAGTCTACACATTCTAGTTATCAGATTCACATGGGATTGTTGTGCAATTTAAATGATTAAATATGAAATTATTTGTGAGAAGATAAAATGTGATTTTAGCTTCTAAATGGGAGAATTGCTTTCATAAGTAAACTTATGCTCACTCAGTTGCCACGCCCAAGTGAACAGACATTTGTTGGAGAGGGATGAAACATGCCCTTCTCTTCCCCAGTACAAAAGCCCCCGTGACCCAATTCAGGTTAGACTAAGCAAACCCCGGCGTGAGCTGTGGTTGCGAATGGTTGAACGACTACTCTATCTAACTAAATTTACACGAGACCAGGTCACGTGGAGGTGACGATCACCACGCTGGAATGGTGAATTTCGACTAGACCAGCCAGAATACAACACAAACTGATTATGGCAACTTTGAACTATTATTCACTAAAGAAGAAGTGATACATCGTAGACATCGAGTTATCAGCTGCAGCTGTAAACGTACGTGGCCTAGGAAAGGACAGACAATCTCCTATGAACGACAGGGTACTTCAACGTATCCGCTCTACAACACTACTACCAGAAAGATTCTAAGGACAATGGCGATCTCTGATGGGCAAACCAGTCTTCCATCTTCGATTTATGGTATTCACGGTAGCATAGCTTCTCAAGGTCCGATAGCCTCAGTCTTCCCGCTCTTTCATTCAAACCCAACCCCCTTCCTTTGTGTAACCAGCTGTCATATCGGATTAGTCCACCAGGGACTTTTCATGACATGACTAGTAATCGATGTATGATACATCCTGTGTGTATATACAGTATATATATATATATATATATATGCGTGTAATTCTGTGTGATTATTTCGGTATTTAGTAAATAAATAATTAAGACAATTTGTGTATTGCTTATTCAACTTGTTAGCCAGGGTTTGTGCAGATCACCAAGTACTTTACAACCATCAGAATGGGACTGAATAAGGTGACCATTATTAATAGACTGCTATTGATATTAAAGATCTTCAGATCTTTAAGAGAGTGGATTCGGGAGATAACTGCTCTATATAAATTAATGCTTCCTTGGTGCCCCAGGTTATTAATGGTATAATTGTTGCATGGTTTAATTAAATCACGTAATCAATTAAACGTTAGGTAATCGATTTGATAAAATAGCATGTCATATAATTTTATCATAGTCAGAGATACGACATTGGTCTCCTCAAAACCAGGTAGGTTGAAGGCCTTGACCATGTTGCTTGCACTATCAGTCACCACTCGTAATACTGAACATTCCAATTCCTCAGGACACTTTTCATATTTCTGGTAAATGAGCTCTGCTGTGTGGTGTCCTTGTATGTGCTCGCAGCTCAACAACACCGTGTAGCCTTTATATTTTCCGTCAATGAATCTGGCGACAATACCCAGGAAAATGTGTCCCCTTCTGTTGTCCAAATGTCAGTTGACACAACGCAACCAATCCCTAGTTGCAATAGGTCGCTCAGCTTGGCTTCCATTTCTTGGAGGGCATGGGCATGAGTGCGTCTCAGACCGTACTATAGCAAGGTGGTGTGTAGCCTGGTTGAGCTGCACTTGCAAAGTACCGCATCCCTTCCCGTTCTCCCTTAGCTGGGGGCTCATAGTCCAAGTAAACCATTTTAAAGAAAGCCTCATTCAATTGTCTCTTTCTCTCCCGTGACACTGCTGGGGCTTTATGTGCAGAAAAGTTATCTTGGAATGTGTCTTTCTCCTGCAAAGTTTGTTGCTGCTGCGTCTCCTTCTCTATAAATACAAATGAAAGCTTAATTAGCCTAAATTAATTTAACCTTTATTTAACTAGGCAAGTCAGTTAAAATTAAGAACAAATTCTTATTTACAATGACGGCCTTCCCTGGCCAAACCCTAACCCGGACAACACTGGGCCAATTGTGCGCCGCCCTATGGAACCCAATCCCGGCCGGTTGTGATACAGCCTGGAATCGAACCAGGATCTGTAGTGACGCCTCTATCACTGAGATGCAGTGCCTTAGACCGCTGCGCCACTCGAGAGCCCAAAATGATAGACTACCTTAAATTAGCACCAAAATAAGACTAGACAAAGTCACAGATATAGGCCTAACCAGACATGTAGCCTACCTTTAATATAGACCTAAATCGGCATGATAATCAATTGCAATTCATTTAATTGTCATATGAACTCCACAAAACATAAATTATGATTATTTTTTTTCATTTATTTTTTTCACCTTTATTTAACCAGGTAGGCTAGTTGAGAACAAGTTCTCATTTACAACTGCGACCTGGCCAAGATAAAGCAAAGCAGTTTGACATACAACAACACAGAGTTACACATGGAATAAACAAACATACATTCAATAATACAGTAGAAAAAAAAAGAAGTGTATATATATAGTGTGTGCAAATGAGATAAATAAGGGAGGTAAGGCAATAACATAGGCCAAAGTGACGAGGTAATGTACAGGTGCAATGATCTGTGAGCTGCTCTGAAAGCTGGTGCTTGAAGTTAGTGAGGGAGATATGAGTCTCCAACTTCAGCGATTTTTTTGCAGTTTGTTCCAGTCATTGGCAGCAGAGAACCCAACCCGTCAATTCTAGGTGTACATAAGGAGGCCTTGGTGTGGCCCCTGCTGCAGGGTTGGGGCTGCCATGGGGGGAGGGCAAGAGTGTCCCAGGCCTGTCCTTGGGATGGTAGTAGGGAGGGTAAACAAAACTAGCCTGGAAGGGAGGTTGTGGGGGAAATTGAGAAGGGTGGTGTGTCTGTCAAAGCTCCAAACTCTCAGCATATGAGGGCTGATGATGTAAATTATACATGGTGTGGACTGCATCATGTGGTGCACTACCCTTGACAGTGTTTTGCCAGACCCTGGTGTAGTGGTCGGTGGTGTAGAGCTGGGCTCAGTTGAGGTGGGTCTGCTAGAGCTGTGCTGTGATGGGCCAGGACTGGTAAAGCTGTGCAGAGGTGGGCCGGGTCTGGTTGAGCTGTGCTGTGATAAGCCGGGTCTGGTTGATCTGTGCTGTGGTGGGCCGGGTTTGTTAGAGCTGGCTGAGGCAGGCTAGGTTTGGTTGAGCTGTGCTGTGCTGTGATGGGCCAGGTCTGGTAGAGATGTGCTGTGATGGGCCGGGTTTGGTTGAGCTGTGCTGTGATGCGTCGGGTCTGGTAAGAGCTGTGCTGTGATGGGCTTGGTCTGGTTGTGCTGTGCTGAGGCGGGCCGGGGCTGGTGGACCTGTACTGAGGCAGGCCTGGTCTACTAGCATGGGAGAGAGGTTATAGGGGGAATTGAAGAGGGTGGTGTCAAGGGCAGTGTGGTCGACGATGCTCAAAACTCTTTGCCTGCGTATGTCTTGGACATAGCTCAGTGTATCTGCATGCAGTTCCTGAGAGAGAAGTGGTGGATGGTGGTGTGGGGGGCAGTGTTGCTGGCTGTTCTCCAGTCTCTGAGGCGCCACCAAATGCAGGTCTAAAGGAGTCTGTTGGTGGCTGGTCTGCTGCTCCTGTGGGGTGAGGTGGACTGGCCACCCAAAGCAACATCCTTTAACTTCCTGGAGAAGGTGGGGATTGTCTCTTTTTACAGGTGTACATTGTCATAAAGACAGTCCAGGCTGAGGGTGGGATGGTGAGCCAGGTGCACGTTGGGCCATAGCATTAAGTCCCGAGAGAGGCTGGCATTTATCCTCTAGATGGTGGCAGGGTGGAATTCTCTCCTCTGGAGCAGGGTAGATATTACAATCTTTTCAAGGGGGAAGATGGTGGAGGCCCTCTCGGTCACTCCCCTTAGCGATGTTGCCAACCTCTCATGTTGCGCACACAGGTCATTGGTCCCAGTGTGAATGATGATATGGCTGGGGGAGCCAAGCTGGGCCACAGTCAAAGCTCTATAGCTCTATTTTATTTTATTAATTTAACCCTTATTTTACCAGGTAAGTTTTGACTGAGAACACATTCTCATTTACAGCAACGACCTGGGGAATAGTTACAGGGGAGAGGAGGGTGGATGAATGAAGCTGTGAATGATTAAGTGACTGTGATGGTATGAGGGCCAGATTGGGAATTTAGCCAGGACACTGGAGTTAACACCCCTACTCTTACGATAAGTGCTATGGGATCTTTTAGTGACCACAGAGAGTCAGGACACCCGTTTAACGTCTCATCCGAAAGATGCCAGCCTACAAAGGGGATTGTCCGTCATCACTGCCCTGGGGCATTGGGATATTTTATAATTTTATTTATGTTTATTTTTTTGGACCAGAGGAAAGAGTGCCTCAGACTGGTCCTCCAACACCACTCCTACTCGCCCTCTCTGTTGTGGGGCACCATAACTTTGCCACCTTACTATTTGGGAAAAGTTTATTCTCTAATATAAATGTTCCATTGGAGTCCATCATTAATATAATGTCTGGTTTCTCGTCAGGTCTGTGGAGGATGGCAGTAGTGATGGGAATAATTACAGGCCGTGAGAAGGGGATGGAGGGGGTTAGCTGGGTTGGTGCATTGGTTGGTTGGTGGCTTCTGATTCAGCTGTTGGCTTTGTCCTGGGTTTTTGTGGGACTCTTTGTAGAGTGGATGGTGTTGGCTGAGAAAGTCCTGCCTTATCTCATGCAGCTCCTTTTGCAGGTCCTGCATGTGGCTGGTGTTGACTGTGCTGGACAGTTCCAGCACAGTCATGCGCACTTCCATTCTGAGAGCCTGGTTGTACTCAACATTTTTCATTGCACACTGCAGCTCCCGGATCTCATCCCTATGCTGACGCACCAGGCTGATCTTCTCTATAAGATGCTGTGGTACTACAGGTGTCACGTGTGCGAGTGCCATGTTCAGGGCTGTGTCTGCTGCATACGAGGGAGAGAGGGACATTGGGGACTACATACTGGGGCACAACGGGAGTGGAGGCTGTTGTAGATAGTGACAGTGAGGTTTTAAGTTCAGCAAAAAGGGGTTTAATTTGGTCGAAGTAGTGGACAAATTGATCCAGACTGGCCTCCTGTCACGTTCCTGACCTTATTTCCTTTGTTTAGCCTTGTTTAGTTGGTCAGGACGTGAGCTGGGTGGGCATTCTATGTTATGTGTTTCTATGTTGGGTTCATTGTATTAGCCTGATATGGTTCTCAATCAGGGGCAGGTGTTTTACGTTTCCTCTGATTGAGAACCATATTAAGGTAGGCTGTTCTCACTGTTTGTTTGTGGGTGATTGTTGCGGTGTCTGTGTTTGTTCACTACACGGTACTGTTTCGTTTCGTTCGTTCGTTTGTTCCTGTTCGTGCGTTCATGTTTTGTGTTCTCAAGTTCAGGTCTGTTAACGTCATTTATTATTTTGTAGTTTGTTCAAGTGTTTTTTCGTCTTCGTTATTATTATTAAAATTATTATGTATTCAACCCACGCTGCGTTTTGGTCCGATCCTTGCTCCTCTTCAGACGAGGAGGAAGACGAGCGTTACACCTCCGAACATTTACATTTTTACATTAAACATTTTAGTCATTTAGCAGACACTCTTATCCAATACTTTTTTCGTACTGGTCCCCCGTGTGAATCAAACCCTCAACCCTGGCATGCCATGCTCTACCAACTGAGCTACACATGACTAAACCTTGAACCATCACAGTGCCGTTATTATAAATAGTAATATTACATTTTGGGGTGGAATCAATTTACAGTTGCCTCATTGTTCTGTTTTCTGACATTTTAAGTTCATTATTGTTCTTGTGGAGAGCTGTGTGCCAAGCATTAAGATCATCCGCGTAGAACAGAAGGTCTCTTTTTATTTCCTTGTTCACTTTTAGGATGAAGTCTGCCCTCAGAGTATCAGGGAATTCTCTTAGCAATTTAGTTTAGAATAAACAAATGTCTGACTCACTTTGAAAATGTTCAGGATACGTGATGGCAAGGTCTCTGAAATAATGCTTAGCGAAGGCCTAAATCTTTATCTCCATGGTGACCTCTTTAAACAATGCACTCTGCTCTAGAATGATATGCATGTGCCTCTTGATGAAAGTACTTCTATAAATAATGCACCTATAGATAAATGCACTTTTTAAACAATATACTTTAATGAATAAAAAAAAGAAAAACATGTTTTTCAATGAAACCACACATTACATACAGTGCATTCGGAAAGTATTCAGATCCCTTGGGTGGGTTGCACCAACATGGAATAACTATTAAACTGGGTTAAATCAAGGTTTATCTAATAATCTCGTTGCACCAGATTTTAAACCTAGTTTTAAATTATTCCAAGTTAAATTAAATCCTTCTCTAATCTAAGTTAAATTTTCACTTTAAACCTCGGTTAATTTTAAGACTGTTGCGCAATGAATTAAAACAAATATATATAAACTTAGATTAAAGATTCATTTTAAACTACCACTTGTGGTTTAACTGATAGAATGGAGAGACCAAAATGAGTTCCTCAGAGAATAGACAGGTTGAATTTTATGATAATTAAGTCATTATTAGTAGGCTATTTACGTTCCCAATTTGTACAACAATTGAATTGGGATTTATGATATGCCCATGAAGGCAACAGCCTGATTTAAAAATATATATATATAACCTTTATTTAACTAGGCAAGTCAGTTAAAAACCTCTTGGAGCGGAAATCCATGTTACCGGAATCAAATTCAACAACATCCGGTGAAATTGGAGCGTGCCAAATTCAAAATACAAAATTGTAATATTAAACATTCATGGAAATCTTCTTGTGGGCCGGTGGCAGTATTCGGTATTTCGGATGACTGACTTGCCCAAAGTAAACTGCCTGTTACTCAGGCCCAGAAGCTAGGATATGCATATGATTGGTAGTATTGGATAGAAAACGCTCTACAGTTTATAAAACTGTTAAAATAATGTCTGTGAGTATAACAGAACTGATATAGCAGGCGAAAACCCGAGAAGAATCCATCCGGGAATTGTTGTTGTTGTTGAGCTCACCACTCATTATAATGGCTGTCTATGGGAATATCAAACGAAATCGTCCCCGATTGCAGTTCCTAGGGCTTCCAGTAGTTGTCAAGAGTCTTTAGAAAGAGTTTCAGGCTTGTTTTTTAAACAAGCCTGAAACATACATTTTGGCTGTAGTGTTGTGGCACGCGTCGTTGAGGGCGCGCACTTCGTTATTTATCTCCGGTAATGAACATACTATTCTCCGTCTTAAATTGTATAGTTTATTTACCTATAGGGTACCTGAGGATTGATTAGAAACATTGTTTGACTTGTTTGGACGAAGTTTATTGGTAACCTTTGGGATTCATTTGTATGCATTTTGAATGAGGGAAACCGGTGGATTACTGAATTAAGCGCGCCAACTAAACTGACTTTTTTGGGATATAAAGAAGGACTTTATCGAACAAAAGGACCATTTGTTATGTAGCTGGGACCCTTGGGATTGCGAAAAGAGGAAAATCTTCAAAGGTAAGTGATTTATTTTATCTCTATTTCTGACTTTCGTGACGCCTCTGCGTGGTTGGAAAATGTTTGTAATGCTTTTGTATGCGGGGCGCTGTCCTCAGATAATCTCATGGTATGCTTTCGCCGTAAAGCCTTTTTGAAATCTGACAAAGCGGCTGGATTAACAAGTTAAGCTTTTAAGAACAAATTCTTATTTACAATGACAGCCTACCAGGGAACAGTGGGTTAACTGCATTGTTCAGGGGCAGAACGACAGATTTTTACCTTGTCAGCTCAGGGATTCGATCCAGCAACCTTTCGGCTAGTGGCCCAAAGCTCTAACCACTTGGCTACCTGCCGCCCCTGATAACAGTAACATTGTAGTGAAGTAACATTAACGTTTGTTTTAACGTGCATTCTAGGCATTGATATTTACCAGTTATTTATGCTTACTAAATATTGGTGGGTCAAGTTGTCCGTCGTCATCATAGGGGTTATGGAAAGCGGCAAACTGCTGGGGAATCATCTCGTATATCTTCTGGGTGATATAGGATCAATTCTCTTGGATGGAGGCCCCCCTCCAGCTCCGGTCAGAAATAGCCCCCGCCTCTCCTCTGCCGCATCCTTTTTGGCTTTGGCTTTACATTTTTTCCAGCACGCTTTCATCCGATTTGGGTCCCTCTTCTCTTTAATCCGTGTCAATCCATTACAAGTGTCGCATAAAATGGCCCAGGTGTCTTGCTTCTTTTTGTCAGTCATGTTGTCTGTCTATTTATCCTTCAGTACGTTACAATATTCCTCCATCAGCTCCGACAAGAGTATTTTTTCATAAACTAAGAAATCTGAACTTCTTTGACGTGCCGTAATCAGGTGGCTACCAGACAAATAATAAATGGCTAAATAACATTAAGTAATGACAATAAATAATATTGTATGCTAGCTAGCTTGGTTTATAAACTAGCTAGCTACAGTAGCTAACGTAAGCTAACGAATTTGTTTTCTGTCTAGTACTGTCAAATAACGGATTTTATTTCAAATCAGCCAACCCATGAGAACCTTTCATGATGGAGTTGCAGTAGTTCTAACGTTACATTGTTATTATTTTATCAAGGAACAGCAACTTTGTGGCCTCATTTATGAAGTAGGCTAGCTACTTCGTTTCAACTCACGAAATACCTCAGATATTGGTGTAAAATGTCACTAATCATAGTTTAAAACCGTTAATCATAGATTTACTGATCCAGATTTAAAATTAAGTGGTGCAACACATCTGATTAATTATAAACCTAGATTTACAAAACCGAGATTAACTCTAATCCTAGATTAATTTAAACCATATTGGTGTAATTTAAACCATACTATTTCCAAATTTTGTTATGTTACAGCCTTATTTTAAAATGTATTAAATAGTTTTTTCCCTTATCAATCTACACACAATACCCTATAATGACAAAGTAAAAACAGTTTTTTATTTTATTTTCGTAAATGTATTAAAAACAAAACTGAAATATCACATTTCCATAAGTATTCAGACCATTTACTCAATAATTTGTTGAAGCACCCTTGGCAGCGATTACAGCTTTGAGTATTCTTGGGTACACAGCAAATTTGAACGTGTTAATTTAACACCAGGCGTGTTCATTGTAACAATTGTGCAGTGTTAATATAGGTCCACTCTCATCAGTGTTAATTTAACCATTTTTGTAGTGTTAATATTGAAACACTCTCTGATGTTGTTCAAATGACCCATGGGAGTGTTTTTTCAACACCCTCAGTATTAAGCAGCAACACATTTCAGTGTTGAGGATCAACTCTAGAGAATGCATCCTGTATCTGAATTGACACCAGGAAGTGCTAAATATTCACACTAGGAAATAACCATTATTTGTATGGTTCTTTCCCACTCATAAATCACGCCTGCAAGTTGTAGGTGAGTTAAACAGGAGCAATAAAGGATTCCTTACAAGAGTAGTGACTCTGCTTTGTTTCATTTATTTAGGCCAAAGTGAAAACAGTGCATCACAGGCTCCTCAGAATGAAAACAGTGCATCACAGGTGCCTCAATACATACGAGAACACTAGTATTTGCAGAGTTGTTATTTAACAAGTGGAAGTCCTCCTAAGACTACGTATGCAATTTTCTTGACAAAGTTGACATTAATCTATTATTCAATCATGTCAAACAAATGAACAACATAAAGGCTCTCATCAGCACCATAAGCACTTTGAAGGACAAAAGGCTTTTTAAAATGTCAGATCCTCAACTTTTACAACAACTTTGTCATCAACACTATCAAACACAATGAATGCATGTTAATGTTCACTGAACTTATCAGTATGCAACTTGTCCAGCAATAGGTATACAATATTGTAAACCACAATGATCATACACTGTAAAAAATTACCCACGGGCTTAGTAAATATTGCAAAAGAAAATTGATGATTTTTACTTAAAATAATAGGTTTTTGGTTTTACTTACATTTTGGAATATAATACTTAATTTATATGGGTTGAAAAAGACTGGCATTTGCAAATAAAAATCCAAGGTAATATGCTGCTAAATTAGAACTAATATTTCTAAGTAACAACCAACAACTTAAAAATATGATATTCAAAGTATAATTATTATGTTGGACTGACATGCTAAATCTAGTTCTGAATGTCAATTGTGCTTGGAACATTTCAACAAACTTTGTCTTGATTTGTCTCCTCTGGAATGGCTATGCGGCAGGTAAGGACCAAATTATAACTTGGAATGTAGTTGGATCTCTTTTCACGACGAAATTTTGAAAATATTTGTGGAAAACGTTAGATAATATTCTTCAAGCTTGCCAGAGAACGTTATATTTGCACGTTGATAAGCTAGCTAGTTAACGGCCGTGATGTCTGTATAGTTAGCTAGTAAGTTAGCAGTGCATTTAATCGCCTTCGCGCTGTTTCTAACCTTTGTCATTTTTGTGTACGTTTTATATTAACCGAAATAGCTATGTAACATATTATCTACCTAGCTTACCAAAAAATGCATCGTCAGTAAACATTACAGTAGAACTGAACACATGGTGCCCCTGCAATTTAATGTTTGCCTGCTAGGCAAGCTAGCCAGGCAGAGACAGGAACGAACAATATGTAGCTAGCTATCCAGCTACACCTAGCTATCCAGCTACACCTAGCTATCCAGCTACACCTAGCTATCCAGCTACACCTAGCTATCCAGCTACACCTAGCTATCCAGCTACACCTAGCTATCCAGCTGCACCTGTCCTTGCAGAAACCTTGTTGTTCATGTATTCACAACATGTTCAAGGCAGCACTGCAAACGTTGACCTTGACGTTGACCTTGTGTATCTAGTCAATAATCTAACAGCCAAACTAGCTAAATGAAATAACTGGGCTGGCTAGTAAGATAACAAGCAGGTCTTCCAAGTCAGCAAGGATTGCGATGTTTCTGCTAGCTATCTAAAGCTGAAGTAGAGTTTTATTTTCCTAACATTGTCATAGATTTTAATACAATACTTCTTCTTTAGGTAACGTTATAGGTATTCACGTATTCAGATGTTCCTGAGTACTGGACAGACCATATTTTCCAGAATACAATGACAAGGTTTGTAAATATATTCAAATGTCTGTGTGTTTTGATTGTTACTCACATTAGGGCTTATAGGGCCCTATGATTTCCGCAATGCGGAAAACTCAGATGGAATCCAGAAATTTTAAACGGAATACCCCTTGGACAGGATACGCAGGATATTTTTATTACAGTAACCCAACATGAGTGTGAATAATAGGTATTAGATACAGTATATACTGTATTTTTTAAATCAACCAAATGGATTGAACAAGTTAGGCAACAACAATTTAACACGGGCCCTATTAGTGTTTTACACAATGCTTTGTTGCCCAGGCAGGTATTAACAATGTGTGTCTTCCTTATTTTAGAATGAGATAGCATAGGGGATGTTAGTAATAATATTTTAAGCTTATATACACACAAAAATAATAGATTTATCTTAATTCTGTAGGGATCAGGTGGCACATGCAATGTAAGAACTGCAGTTTTTCTGCATTCAAACAAACATAACTTTTGAAACACTATAGCATGGACATAAGGCATGGACATAATCAACCACTGCCCTGCCTCCACCCAGATTGCATCTGTTCCTTCAAAACATGGGGTTCCCATAAGGTACATTTGTCGAGGCAACACGCAACTGACAAGTCAGTAAGGCCAGGAGAGGTCTTTTCTTTTAAATGTGAAATTTGCAGAGCTTGCAGTTTCTCAACAGAAAAATATTTTTTGAAAACCTAGCCATCTAAAGAAACACGGAACTGTCCTCTGCGGAGCTACTGGGAGAAATACAAATATGTGACAACCACAACATTGTGAGTGCCAAAATGGCAAAGACCTTCTCATATCGAAGACAAGATGTCATTCAGGCCCTTCCTGTGAAGGACTTCAAAGAAAGATGGCCAGCCCTGTTTGAGCCCACTCAGGTACAAAATACAGCTGAATAAGAATAGTCAATGTAGGTAAAAAATGTATATTGATTTCAATATTTTGTGTTGTTTTGACCTAATATTCTAATCTACAATTAAATATGCATTAAAGATTAGTCTGAACATTCTCACTCTGCACATGCTTTGGGAGGGCTTTCCCAATAGCATTCTGGCTCTCAGATCATCTGTTATCTGTTCAGAATTCTGTAACTCTCTTACTCAGATTAAGGAAGAGTGCAGAAGAATTACAACTGTTGCTCTTGAGTCCACCTTTATGCAGAAGCTGGACGAATTTACACCAAAACTATTGGACTTGTTTAAGTCAAAAGGAGGTGCTGTAAAGGCGGACATGCAGAAAATCCTTGAAGTTCTGTACGGGGTATGCACAGTAACACCTTCACAATAGTATATAGGTTATACTGTGTATTTATTTGCCGGTGTTAAATGCAATTATTTGTATAACATCATATTACAGTGCAACACCATCCAGGAAAGAAGAGACAGTGTGATCCGTGGCCTGATCATATACCTTGGCGAGAGGGTTGAAGACCTGATCACAGAATACAAGGTAAAGGGTTTTATTTGTGTATCTTTATTTATCTCTAAATTAAGTATCTTCCTTTGGTTCCCTCTCTCTCCCCTCAAATTGCACAGTTAATCTAGTAACCTAGTCTGTTATTTCTTAATTTTTTCACTCAGGATGCTGATGACACCATGATTCGAGAGGACCTCGTTCAGCATGTGATGAAAGTGTTCACTGGAAAGGATCTGCACCAGAATATAGAGCATGGGATCTGCATTGAAGGAGCAGAGGTCCTGGCTGATATTCCCAGTGTTACACAGTCATGTACGTTGCTTATGGACCTCATCTATGGCTTAAATCTAAGGTACCCCAAAGAACTGAAATATACCTTTGAGGTGTTCCAAAAAGTATTATTGGAACTTGATGATCTCAGGACCTCCCCAAGCTCTAAAGATGAAGTTACTTGTTTTCAGAGATATCTAAAGATATCTATGAGAACTCTCAAAGGGTCACTCACAAACTGTGGTCTAAACCCTACTCAATAAGCTGAAAAGCTAGTTGCTAGGTGGTATAGGAGCTACAGTTCACATTATGCTCTTTGTCAGGTGAAGTCATAAGAGACATTGTCAATTCCTGTTTAAAAAAACAGCTTTGGTTTAAAACTTACTCCATATGCACTAGTGGATATTTGAGATTATTTGTCAGGTGCAAGCTATCTGGATGTAACTTTACCTAAGGAGGCAAGGTGTAGTTATACCCAGAATGCTTACAGATTACAAAATACAAAAGGAGTAGGGTTTAAGGGGCAATTTGAGATTGAAGTTTGAAGAAATTATAACATTTATTTTATTCAAAATAAAGGTGTAGAAGTTTGAAGCTGAACACTGTTGTTTCATTTAGCATATTCCCTTGTATAGAAATAATACTTTTTTGTAAATTATCCCAAGTATATTGAGGTAACTATTTGCATCAGCTTTTTAAGTATAGTTGTGAGTATAAATTTGAGTAGTAGGAACCAAATTTAAAAACAGTTTAGTAACCTGAGTACCATAAGTAACTGAGCAAAAAACATTTGTAGATAAAACATAGAATATCAATTACGATACTGAGTAAATTCAGCAAGTAAATAGTACAATATTAGTTCTGTAACCGATTACATGAAGTATATCAAACGTATAACATTAGTTCTGGGACTTGAAGGATTTAAGCAGGTCAAACAAAAAAAACTGTTCTGAACCTGATCAAATTAAGTTGAATGAAAGGAATTTTTGAGATCCAGTTAGTTGTTTGCACTTCATATATTTGAGTTTGTAATACACTTTAAGCGAAGTATATTATACTCAAAATATCCTCCTTGTTGGATTTACTTAAAAAGCTGATGCAAATAGTTAAACAAATAGTTTTTAAGTTAAAGGGGTACAATCTTTTTTTACAGTGTAGTTATTTTACAAAAGACTGGCATTTCATGTTCCATCTTACTGCAAACTAACAGTCCCTCTCTGTACTCCGTGCCATCCATCTTAACCCAGCTGGTAAAGTAAATGGCTTTCTACATAGTGACCTGAAGTGATGCTGCCAACTCCTCACCACCGGTACAATCACTCAGGAAAATGCTTTCATCGGTCCATACTCAGTATGTCGCAATGGTGATGTCTCCCAGTAATGGCCTATAGCAAATTAATATTTTTGGCAAGGGACTTAGTAGTAATGTTCTTGAAGTTTTTTCAAGGGTGTTCTTAAAGAGTTTGTGCTTTGCTTCATGAAATAAAGGACCAATTTGTCTTATGCATGCTGGGTAATGTATCATAAAGTGATGTTTGGGTATCAAGTTTTTACATGGGTACAACGGTTTGAGAAAAGTGTGTGATGTTCAATTATCAAATGCTTCAGATACAGTCATGCCCTGGCTAAGAAAATGGGAAAAAACAATGTTGATTATTTGCAGTAAGATGAGCAGCAAATTTCAGTTCTCATTTCCTTGTGGAACAACAGTGAGTCTGATTGCTGTGGGTTTGGGAGCTGTGGGTCTGATTGCAACTGTTTCAAATGCATCTTTACCACGCAAGACAATCTTAGGGTCATTCTCACTGTAAACCGTCTGAGCATTAGACTTTTCTATCAAATAGAACCGGCAAAAGTAATGACCACTGAAGGACTCTGTGAAACCAAGGACTGCATGCATCCCCAAATTGTCTCCAGTTATTTGGCAGATAGTTTATGGCACTATCAGTTAAAAAAGGCAAATTTACACCATCACTCTCCAGTTTTTTAACATCATTAACCAAGGGCTCTAGAATGGCATCAAAGCCATATTTCTTTAGATCTTGATAATGAAATAATGACACTAAATGAATATTCATCACAGCAGAGTTAAACTTGGGTGGCAGATTCCTGAGGACAGAATAAATCTTGTGACACCACACTTGGATCCAAGCGGGTTGGCAGTTTCAAAGTCATCATAGTACAATTGGATCTGTACAGCATTTCTATGTTTTGACAAGGGATGAATCTTAAAGTAACTTTCCATCACAAAAGTGTCTTCCATAGATGTATCTCTAGGTGCATTTTCCAATAACTTACAGATTTCAGAATTGCGAGACATGAATGTCAATGCTTCCAGTATAGGAATATATACAAAAGTATCTTTCACTGGACTCATACATGCCTGTTTGTGTATTTCGCCTGCTATCATATCTAAATCCCAACACTACTTCTACTGGCTCCACAACACCCCATTTTAGGTTGAAGTACTTTGTTCTCTTGGTTTCTGTGTTAAAACTGGCAAATGGGTTTTCAAAGTTCTCAAAACTATCCTTTACAACAGATGTTGAGGGGTTATCCCTATGCATAACTGTCAGAACATCTTGTTAATTTGGGAGTGCAGCCCAGTAGTAAGCTCTTCTAAATCACACACTACTGTTGACAACACTATTTGCAACGCCACTAGCTTGCAATTTGGCAATGATGGAGGCACACATATCTTTAGCAAGACTCTGTCCATTCTTCAAGACTCTGTCCATTCTTCTCAAAACAATCAATTTGAGTGTTATCATGTGGGACACCAATGTCGCTACCCATTTGCTGAGCTTCTGACTGGACTGGAGAATCAGCAACATGAGAGGGTCCTTCTAAGCTTAAAATGCATCAACTACTTGACCAATATCCTTATGAATACTATTGAAATGTTTTCTGAAACCTGAGTATGTTGAAAACTGCCGTCTACAACCATCTTGGTGGAGGGATAGAAGCTATGCTCAATTCTCAAATGAGATACCAATGAAAAAAGTTTTGTCTTCAAATCTATCACGCTAGGGGCCTCTCTAGTTTTGCCTACATCAATGTTGTAGATGGGTGTCATTTTTTTACATGTTAGCTGGTGGCCAAACTTGTTTGTTATATCGGCTAAGTGAATGGTTGAGATCTTTGTTTGTAGATATAACGTTAGCTAGCTAGCGTGTTAATGTTGGCGCTAGATTAATTAGCTATCTAGCTAAATGTTAGCGGGAAACTATCTCAACTTCAGTAGTTTGCAAACTATTCGATTTAAGAAAATGAATCGAAATCCAGAAGGATCAGAGTCAGGCTGTACCGTTAGGTGATTTCAACCATGTGAGTGTTGAGTTCACGAGGCCAACAAACATTAGTGGTGCAGCAGGTGCATGGTGTTAATTGGGGTGACCTAGTGTGATCAATTTGAGCCTCGTTTGGTGCAGGATGTAGCTAGCCAGGAAGTGGAGGTAACATGGCTAATATTTACACATTTATTTTTCAAAACGCATATAACTTAGATTGTTTGTCTGGCCAAAAATGGTTAGCTAGCTAGCTATAACAACAACCTCTTGTAACTTAGCGTTAACTAGCTAGTGCACGTGCTAGCATGTCCTTTTCATAGGAGTCGAGACTCTGGCAACAACAGAGGCCGTGTCACAAAGCTACTTGTGTTGCACGACACACATTTATTCTGAGGTCTTGCCTGATAAACTGAAAATAGCAAATCAAGAGTGAATTAAATATTTTTTGGAGCTCGCTAAACATGTTATGATACCCACCTTTGCTCCTTCTGGTAAGTCACGGCCATTCTATGCTTTACAGTTGAAGACTTTACTTACTCAAGATTGGATTCAGGCCGGTGACGCCGTTACATCAACAGTGACATGTTTTGCTAGGGCCCCGGGTTGATTTGAGTTTGTTGCTTCTAGTTAGTACACTGTTGTTGTCATACAAAAGTTAACTAGTAAATTACCACCATAGCTGCAATCCAATATTTATTTGTGCCCTAGACATGGGTTGCACTCCATAGGTTAATGTGATTGTTTCGTCTAAATTACACTAACTTATAACGTTAGTGTCAGAAATACGAAGACATTGCTAAAGTAGGCTAATAATTAGTAGGAAACAACTTTGCCATATTATGTAGTCAAATGTACTTTAGAGATGGCAATGGTGCCATTACTGTTACTAACAAAGTTCATTAAAAATAACTAGCATTGCTGGGTGGTCCTCTCAATCTTAGTTAGCTGGCCAAAGTTGGACTGCATCTAAAGTCTGGCGACCTCACAATCCTAAAAAAAAAGGTTTTCCTACTAATTATTTGCATTCTTTTGAAATGTTAACACATTTCCAAGCCAAATCCCAGTTGTATTGAGGTAGGCTAAAGTCAGCCAGCTACCTAGCTAGGTACTATAGTTAGCTAACATTAGCTATGCTAGCAATGATAGTGAATGATTTTCAAAATATACATAACCAGCAGTCTACGGTCTAGCTATCGGTATACTCACCACCAATGGGGAGCAACGATCTCCAACCATCTATTCTGTAAGGAAGGTCCTTCATACCATAGTTGGCTGTGATTACAGGGGCGGCAGGTAGTCTACTGGCAAGGTAAAACATATATATATAATAATAATAATAATCTGTCGTTTTGTCCCTGAACAAGGCAGTTAACCCACTGTTCCCACTATGCCGTCATTGACAAAAGAATGTGTCCTTAACTGACTTGCCTAGTTAAATCAATAAAATAAAATACCTGGAAGCATGCATTGTCGAACCAGTGCCAAAGGCATGGTTAATCCATATAGGGCTTTTCAGTCTCAGACGGAATGCGTTGGGGGCGATAAAACAACAGAGCCATATTCAATGAAGGGTAACTGAGGGACGATTTCTTTGCACCTGGAGTTATCCAAACCCAACCTTCATTTACTAGTTGTGATACACTCAGGATCCAAACTCCGTTTAAGACGAGACTGACTTGATGACCAAAATTATCCTATTTACACTTCTTAGTAAATTTTGAATAAATGTTTCTGACTCATATCGATATCGTCACATAGGCCGTTTTCAACGGGATTTGTTAGTTTTTAGGGGCAGACGTTCTTTAACCGTTTTAAATTTCAACTTCAAAGGGGGTGACGTTGGCCTTCACAACGATCCCGGTTTAGACTTCTCCATTTTGCACACACATTTCTTGATCTTTATGAGGAGCATCATTAATCGCCTGTGTGAGGCTCTGCGTAGTGGCCAGAGCTAAGCATTGCATTATTGTTGATGCATCGGGAATATTACAACAACAAAAAAATCCACAAAAACAAATATTTGTGGATTAATGCTTAGAAAAATACAATGGTAAAGAAATAGTTTGAGAATGTTAGCATGTTTTGGGAACATTTAAATCAATCAGACTATGATCACGTGACTTATGGCTGGTCGCGTGACGTCTCTTCTGCAAGCATAAAGCTGTTGTTAGCTAATGTGGGAGCTCTAAAAAAAATGGAGGGCTTTAGACGGCTAGTAAAGTATTTTTTATCCCTATCTTCAGTATGGAACGTCGGTCATTTCAAGGACAGTGGGATGCTCTTTCCTCGAGAGTCGTCGTCGCGAGAGATCAAAGAGCTGAATGGACTATGGAACTTCAGGGCCGACCTCTCGCTCAACAGGAACTTGGGCTTTGAACAAGCATGGTACAAAAGTCGCCTTGCAGAGGTATGTAAACATCAATTGGCATTATCTAAATAGACCATAACTATGTAACATGGATATTGTCGTTAATCGTGCTCAAAAGTATGTGCAGGTGGACTACGGGTCTTGCTTGTACATAGTTAGTTATGGGTCGCTATAAATTCCCTTCAATGAGTGGTCGATCTGTTTGGGAAATTTGAATTAAACTTTTATTTGCAGAATGATCTATCTTTAGTATGCAAAAAAACTGTTTAGTAGTCTGTTGCAACTACATAGAGTAAATACATTTTAGTCCAATAAATAAGTTGACATTCACAACTAGAACTGTTTGTTTCGCCAAGTAGTTGCATGTATTTGAGTAGTTATACATTATAACGGCGATATACCATGGCTAGTTTGAAAGGGTCAAAAGCAATGACTGTAATCCTACATGGTGTGGCAGGTAGCCTAGTGGTTAGTATTGGGCCAGTAACAGAAAGGTTGCTTGATCGAATCCCGGAGCTGACAAGGTAAAAATCTGTCATTCTGCAGGTAGTTAACCCACTGTTCCTAGGCCGTCATTGTAAATAAGAATTTGTTCTTATTAACTGACTTGACTAGTTAAACTTAAACTTCATTAACTTCACCTTTATTTAAGAACACACCCCTACTTGCTTGTTTTGCCCACCATGACAAATTTGTTCCAATTAGAAACGACAGGTTGGTTTAGTTCTCTTGGTTTAGTTATAAAATGTGGCTCCTTTGTCTTGTTGTCCTGGCACCACACAGCCTATAGGGAGGAGGTCAGAGACCTGGCAGTCTCATCATTGTCGGTGATCAGGCCTACCACTGTTGTCGTCAGCAAACTTAATGATGGAGTTGGAGTTGTGCTTCGCCACGCAGTCCTGGGTGAGAAGGGAGTACAGGAGGAGACTAAGCACGCACCCCTGAGGGGGCCCTGTGTTGAGGATCAGCGTGGCAGATGTGTTGCTGCCTACCCTTACCACCTAGGTGTGGCCTGTCTGGAAGTCCATGATCCAGTTGCAGAGGGAGTTGTTTAGTCCCAGGGTTCTTAGCTTAATTATGAGCTTTGTGGGCACTATGGTGTTGAATGCTGAGCTGTAGTCAATGAACAGCATTCTCACATAGGTGTTCCTTTTGTCCAGGTGGGAAAGGGCAGTGTGGAGTGTGATTGAGCTTGCATCATCTGTGGCTCTGTAGGGATGGTATGCTAATTGGAGTGGATCTAAGGTTTCTGGGATGATGGTGTTGTGAGCCATGACCAGCCTTTCAAAGCACTTCATGGCTACCAACGTTAGTGCTATGGGGCGGTTGTCATTTAGGCAGGTTACCTTTTTGCTTTCTTTGGCGCAGGGACTATGGTGGTCTGCTTGAAACATGTAGGTATTACAGATTCGGTCAGGGAGAAGTTGAAAATGTCAGTGTAGACACTTGCCAGTTGGTCCACGTGTGCTCTGAGTACACGTCCTGGTAATCTGTCTGGCCCCGCAGCCTTGTGAATGTTGACCTGTTTTAAAGGTCTTGCTCACATCGGCTACGGAGAGCGTTATCACACAGTTGTCCGGAACAGCTGGTGCTCTCATGTATGCTTCAGTGTTGCTTGCCTCGACGCGAGCATAGAAGGCATTTAACCCGTCTGGTAGCTCGCGGTTGGGTTTCCCTTTGTAGTCCGTAATAGTTTGCAAGCCCTGCCAGAGAATCTATGTATGTGTAGAGAGGGATATTTATCGATCAAATTTTCTTATTGTATGCGATATTTTGTTTAAAATAAGGACATTTGCATAAATAAACCGAGCCTATTTGCATATGAGTATATTAACTTAAAGGGGTGGAACAGGGCTGTAACCACCAAACACTTACTCTGTCTATGCCTACCTGCACTGTCTTGTCAAGTTCTGTTGCCTAATTCAACAAGTGTGTGTCAATAGCAGGATACCCTCGGATAAAAAATCAACACGCTTGGCTCTAAATTATTACTTTTTTTCTTCCACAAATTAACACCATCAAAATAAAGTTATTTTCTCTTTCTTGTGATGCAAGTGTCAAGACGTTGTGTTAAATCACCACTGGAGCTTTAATTAGCGTTCTTATAGATTCAACAGAAAGCCAAAGTATTCCATCGAAAACATTTCAGCCATTACAGGGGTATGTTTGACAGGTCATTATAAACATTTCTACGGTCGTAATGTTAAAACGAGAAACGAAAGGCACCGGAAAGAGTATGAAAGTAAAATTTAAAGCAATCAATCCAGAGATTTAAGTGAATTTTGCATACCTCAAACTCAGGAAATGGGTGGCTGGAAAAAGACAGATCCTCAGGTGGGCGGGGCATGCACGTTGCTAGTATCATGAATGTCTTCCCCCCCCCCAAAAAAATATTTACATGAAGATTGACTACAAATATAAAAAATTCTCCATCCACTATAATGGGGATCCTGTTTTCCGCTCACAATTCCTGCAGTTCCGCGGTCGTCTGTCGTGCACACCTTGTCGGAGGCAATTTTTCAACTAACCTGGTTCTTGCAGATACACCTTTCTACCGAATCGAGAACAAAGAAGGTATCTTGTAAATGTCCCTGTTCAGTTGCAGGCGGTTCTCCAAAAACCAGAGAATATTCAGAAAGATGGTAAAAATCCATGTTTTGTATCACGTGAGAAATGCCTCTTGCATGTGTGTAGTTTTTTGTTTGTCACACTGACGCACTGTCATCACAGAGATGACTCTGGGGCCCAAAAGCCCATTTTTTTAGCATGGGCAGCGCCATTGGACTTACACCATTTTGAAGTAGTCAACAGGGTGGGACTTCCTATGGGTTAACGAAGGATCACATAATTCCATCCAAGTCATCAGGAGGGATCAGCCAATGAATTATAGTCGTGAGAAAACATTCCGTAATTGCAGGTGGCAGTAAATCGCCAACCTTGGCTTTATACCTGTTGAAACAACACATTATAGGTGGCAGTATGAAACATTTCAGTTGGTGTACAAACTCGTAGAAGAAAATTGACCAGGCCTACTTCAAAATGGAGATGGCCTCAATGGCGCTGCCCATTCTCTCAGATGCCATAATGGGACATATACTGTTGGGTCCTCTAATTATCTCTATTAGGGATGCACGATATATCGTTGAACGTATCGGAATGGACCGATATTAGCTAAAAATGCCGACATCGGCCCGATGTCTAGTTTAGCGCCGATGTGCAGAACTGATGTCAAAGCTGACGTGCATACCTATATGACGGCAAGTAAAATTTTCCGTTACATGTGCAACACCGCATTCCTAACCTAACCCACAAAGTCTGCTGTGTGGATTGAGCAGTCATTTGAAAGAGTAAGAAAATGTCAGCGAGACAACCCAAAGGCAAAATCCATTAACGCCAAGATGATGGAATTCATTACCCGTTCTGTCGTGGGTAATGTTGGTTTTCGCCGACTGGTCGAGCACTGGTACGCACTACCTATTGCACTATTTTTCGGATCCTGCACTACCAGAGTTGCACAGTAATAACATCACTGCAATTAGCTTCACCACTGACATTTGGACCAGCAATATCAGCCCCATGAGCATGCGGAGTCTGACAGAACAGTGGGTTGTCAAGGATTTCGTACTGAGGAAAGTCGCATTGCATGCTCATGAATGTGCTGGTTGTCATACCGCTGCTGCCATTTCAATGGCATTTGAGAACATGTTTGAAACATGAACATGCTAGCTAGCGCCATTCGAACAACTGACTTGAGAAAAAAGCTCATCAACTGCGCCTGCAGCAGATGTGATACCCTCTATCGGCATTGAAACACCTGGTCAACAAAACTGCCGACACAGGCTGTGAACAAGGGATTCGGTGGCGTTCTCTTTAATGTGTCGCCACCATGCTTGACACCATACAAGGACCGCTACTTCGATGCAGACAAGAAACAGGGTTTACGTGAAATGTTACATACACAGTGACAGTGCGCACAGAGGAAGAGAGGCTACGGACAGACAGAGCTGAAACTTCACTGCTTGACATGTATGATGAAATCCTAGTTAAGAATGAAACGACTGAACAAATGAACAACGAAACAGCACAGCAAGTAAGTGAAAGAAATAGGTTTTAATTGTTTTACTGGTAATGGGGACATACGTAAATGCCAACCAAATAATGTGTGTGTGCGCAACCTTTTTTTATTTAACTATGCGAGTCGGTTAAGAACAAATTCTTATTTGCAATGACAGCCTACCCCGGCGACGACGCTGGGCCAATTGTGCGCTGCCCTATTGGACTCCCAATCACGGCCGGATGTGATACAGCCTAGATTCGACAGGGACTGTAGTAACGCCTCATGCAGTGCCTTAGACCGCGGTGTGTGTTAATTATTTAACTGTACTAGAATGCTTAAAAGGCCACTAAAATTTTAAATATCGGTTATGTTTTGGCATGGAAAATATTGGTGCAACACTAATCTCTATGGCTGTCATTTACTTCTACACGTGGCCGCGTCGCATAGAAACGACTAGAAATGCAAGATGTTTGGTAGCTAAAATGGCGAGGAAACTGTTTTTCTGAATATTCTCTGGTTTTTGGAGAACCACCTGCAATTGAACACGGACATTTTTAAGATACACTTCTGACTCGAGAACAAAAAAAGTATCGGCAAAAACCGACCCTTTCTACTAGCCAAAGTATAATGGTTACTATGGAATAATTCACACATCGCCGCTTAATGTATAGCTAGTATTTTAGCTAATGCTTTGTAAACTCAATAATTCAACATGATTTTAAAGGGATAGCCTGTTTCAAATAATTTGCTCAATTCCTCCCTCTTCTTTTTTTTTCTCTCGCTCTTTACCTGTATTTGTTTATGTAGAGTGGTCCAGTGATTGACATGCCAGTGCCCGCCAGCTACAATGACATCACCCAGGACCCACGGCTGAGGGATTTCATTGGCTGGGTGTGGTACGAGAGAGAAGTGTTGGTACCCTCTGGATGGGTGTCTGAGGGAACCAGAGTTGTGCTGAGAGTTGGGAGTGCACACTACTACTCAGTGGTCGTGAGTATCTCACAAATTTTCTAACACTTCTGCTTAAGTTGCCATTCTGTTTTGCTCGTAGGATAACTCCACAACCTCCTCTCACATGAGTTCATCTGCAATGTACATGCACATCCCTCATTGAAAAAGGTATGATATTGTGTAAAGACTGTCACTCTGGCTACATAGGAATAACAGTATTTCTTCCCTGCCAGTGGGTGAATGGGATCAAAGTGATGGAGCACGAGGGCGGCCATCTTCCCTTTGAGGCTGAGATAGTGGAGGTCCTCCGTAACAACCTAGGTGGGGCCTGCAGGATCACCATAGCTGTCAACAACACCCTGACTCTCCAAACCCTGCCCCCAGGGACTATCCAACATATAGACGACCCCACCAGGTGACGTGATGAAGAGATTTTATATATATATACTTAGCATTGTCAGCATTTCCCAAACTCGGTCCTGGGGACCCCAAGGGGTGCACATTTAGTTTTTTGCCCTAACACTACATAGCTGAATCAAATCATCTTACGTTTGAGTTGATTATTTGTATCAGCTGAGTAATGCTAGGTCCAAAAACAAAATGTAGATCCATATTGCTCTGGCCAAAAACCACACCCACTAGCCCCCCCCCCACAATCAATGTATGTAGAGATCAATAGAGCAGCAGGATTAAATTCAGGATGAGTCGTCACTAGTCCCAGGACAGAGTCTGGGAAACGCTGCGTTATGTTATCATTTTTAAGTTGGGACTAATCTCACATTGCCAGACACACATTTTAAGATTTTCTACAGACCAAACCTAAAATGACAGGTCGAGGCTAACTATCTTTCGATTCCTTTTCTGGTGTTAGGAGGGGAAATCATGTTTTGGATTACAAATGGAGGAAAATGTATGTCTATTGTCTACAGGTATCCTGCTGACTATGTTGTGCAAAACACAAACTTTGACTTCTTCAACTATGCTGGTTTACATCGGCCTGTAATGTTGTATACCACTCCTAAGGCGTATGTGGATGACATCACAGTGCTGACAACCTTTGTTGACAACATTGGTGAGTGCAAAAGAAGAAAACAACAGATTTTCTCATTCAATTGATCACTCATTCAATTATTTAGGCCTGTTCATCCATACCCTTTTCACACTATCGTTCCGACCAAAACTGTACTGACTCGGATATTTCCTTTTCACATTGTCCTTTTCTGCATGATTCCATCAACTATTGAATAGTGTGAAAATGGAACTAGCGTACTAAGGTGTTGGTCTCTTCTGTTCTGTGGCCTAGGTCTGCTCTCCTACCAGGTGTCGGTGCTGGGCAGTCCCAACCCCACGGTGACGGTGACTCTCTCAGACAAAGATGGCCGTTGTGTGGCCTCTTCCACTGGACCCTCTGGGGTCCTCAAAGTAACGGACGCCAACCTGTGGTGGCCGTATCTAATGCATGAGAATCCAGGTTATCTGTATTCTATGGGGGTGAGTTGGGCTGCATTCATAGTTGTATTTAATTAGAGTCTTACTGTTCCTTTATGGTCTTTTTTGTCAAACCTTTTATCAATGCAAACTACTTCAAATGTATTATATGCAGAAATAAAAGTATTCGCAGTTTTTACTCATGTATCACCCTATCCGTGTGATGACTGATTCACAGCTCACATGAACATAGCATCAGTTTGACAACTCAATCACACCACCCACACATCCACTTCCTGTGTTTTTGTAACAAAGGCTACAAAAATTATTTTGTAGCCTTTTCAGAAAGTTGCAAAATGACAGAATGTTCGAAATGTCTTGTACAGCAGATATAATTATATCTGGCTGTCATTGTAAATAAGAATTTGTTCTTAATTGACCTGATTAGTAAAATAAATATGACTCATATAATTTTAAGTTGTGTAAGCTCTATTACATTTCTATTTGCAACGTCCCGAATCTGAACGTTTCACCTAATTAGTGTATTCAGACCCTTTGACCTTTTCCACATTGTGTTAAGTGCAGCCTTATTCTCAAATTGATTACATTGTTTTTTATCTCCCTCATCAATATATACACAATACCCATAATGACAAAGGAAAAACGGGTTTTTAGAAATATTTGCTAATTTATTCAAAATAAAATAACAAATTACTTTTATATAAATAAGTATTCAGACGCTTTGCTATGAGACTGAGATTGAGTTCAGGTGCATCCTGTTTCCATCGGTCATCCTTGATGTTTCTACAACATGATTGGACTCCACCTGTGGTAAATTCTATTCATTGGACATGATTTGGAAAGGCACACACCTGTCTATATAAAGGTCCCACAGTTGACAGTCATGGCAGAGCAAAAACCAAGCCATTATTAGGGTGACGGAATAGTCCGTAGAGCTCCGAGACAGGATTGTGTCGAGCCACATCTGGGGAAGGGTACCCAAAAATTATCATGAAAACCGTGGCCTCCATCATTCTTAAATGGAAGAAGTCTCTAACAAGACTCTTCCTAGAGCAATCGGGGGAGAAGGGCCTTGGTCAGGGAGGTGACCAAGAACCCGATTGTCAATCTGACAAGCTCCAGAGTTCCTCTGTGGAGATGGGAGAACCTTCCAGAAGGACAACCATCTCTGGAGCACTCCACCAATCAGGCCTTTATGGTAGTGGCCAGACAGAAGTCGCTCC
This sequence comes from Salvelinus namaycush, assembly GCF_016432855.1. Lineage (NCBI taxonomy): Eukaryota > Metazoa > Chordata > Actinopteri > Salmoniformes > Salmonidae > Salvelinus > Salvelinus namaycush. The sequence goes on from NC_052309.1 coordinate 55,680,716, forward strand.
TCATTAAAGGCACATGACAGCCCACTTGGAATTTGCCAAAAGCTACCTAAAGGACCCTTTACTCAGTACTTTGTTGAAGCACCTTTGGAAACAATTACACCATGAGAAACAAGATTCTCTGGTCTGATGAAACCAAGCTTGAACTCTTTGAATGCCAAGCATCACGTCTTGAGGAAACCTGGCACCATCCCACGATGAAGACCATCATGCGGTGGAGATATATCTTTCAGGGACTGGGAGACTAGTCAGGATCGAGGGAAAGATGTACAGAGGTCCTTGACGAAAACCTGCTCAGGACCTCAGACTGAGGCGAAGGTTCACCTTCCAACAGGAAAACGATCCTAATCACACAGCCAAGACAACGCAGGAGTGGCTTCAGGACAATAGCCCGGACTTGATCCTGATCAAACATCTCTGGAGCGACGTTCCCCATCCAACCGGACAGAGCTTGAGAGATTCTGCAAAGAATAATGGGAAGAACCACCCAAACACAGGTGTGCCAAGCTTGTCGCTCCTACCCAAGAAGACTCGAGGGTGTAATCATTGCCAAAGGTGCTTCAACAAAGTATGGAGTAAAGGGTCTGAATACTTTTATGTAAATGTGATATTTCAGTTTTTTAATACATTTGCCAAAATTTCTAAATGTGTTTTTGCTTTCACTATGGGGTATTGTGTGTAGATTGATAAGGGGGGGACGGGACTATTTAATCCATTTCAAAATAAGGCTGTAACGTAACAAAATGTGGGTAAAGTCGAGGTCTGAATATTTTCCAAATGCACTGTACATCCCTCATTGCCAGGTTCACATGACAACAAGTGGTGAGGGTTCTGTCTATGAGGATGTGTATGCTCTGCCTGTGGGCATCCGCACTGTGCAGGTCACCAACACACAATTCCTCATCAACAACAAACCCTTCTATTTCCATGGAGTCAACAAACATGAGGATGCTGATGTGAGTACTGAGTAGTACCATTAGAGGGCAGCGAACTCTGAACCAGAAAAGTGGGCAGTGTGTCAGTTTTGTATTGTGTATGCAACTGACTTCCAGCAGGTGTTCAGTCATATTTGCCAAGGAATTTAAGCAATAAAGAAGGTTGAAGTGGCATATACGTTCTTATCTGATTAGGTTCTCAGTGTTTAGAATAAACACTTTTTTGTTATCTGGTTTTATGCGTATGGGACTCTGTAATTCAATAGAAATTGGTCTGTGTCAACTGTCTGTTCTCATTGCTTGCCGTGTGTGTCAGATCCGAGGCAAAGGCCTGGACTGGCCGCTGATGGTGAAGGATTTCAACCTGTTGAAGTGGCTGGGTGCCAACTCGTTCAGGACCAGCCACTACCCCTACGCTGAGGAGATATTGCAGATGGCAGACCGCCATGGCATCGTGGTCATCGACGAGTGTCCCGGGGTGGGCATCAAAGATATGTAAGTCATCGTCATAGTGACAGTTGCGGTTCCTGTGACCTCTCTGAAGGGTCAGTTAAAGGTTACACGGTCACCAGGTGTCAGCAACGTTTGATGAGAACCTCAAGGTGTTCTTTCGCACAATGAGTGTGCCAGTCATTTTTTAAGATACTTTTATTTAAGCCTGTCCTTTTTTTGCTTGCAAGTCTAAACCATTAACTACTCTGTTTCAAATGGACCATTATTGGCAAGTTTATATACAGCATTGAACTTTTAAAATATTATCAATGCTCTGCCAATACATCATCATTAAAGTCTAGCATCAAGTCAGGTCTTCTGTGTCTCTGGGACATCCTAATCCTATCCTGTCTCTTGTCCCCCAGCCGTAGTTTTGGGAATGCCTCCCTGTCGCATCACCTGGCGGTCATGGATGAACTGGTGAGGAGGGACAAGAACCACGCCTCCGTGGTCATGTGGTCTGTAGCCAATGAGCCGGCCGCTGAGATGCCCCCTGCTGGATTCTATTTCAAGTAAGAGAATGTTAGCATTCATTCACATTCCATAAATGTGCATCCTTGTTACTTAAAATGAACATTCACGTCATGCAAGAGTGACATTGTAGTGAACAAGGACTGTTAGTTACACTGAAACTCTTAGTTCTCACATTTCCAAACGAGGTAGCCCTTTACGCTTACAGCCCAGCCTGTTTACAGTATGAAAATTGCATATTTGGTCAATAATAAGGACCTAAATTGGAACACGATGAATGTACAGTAACATATTATAAATGTCAGTGTCAGCTTTACAGCACTGTATGGGATTCAACTAACATACATTTTAAATGTGCGCACCACACACAACCAGAAAGATGCCCCCTCCTGTTAATTGGGTTACTTTTGAAAAATAATTGAGTGAGGAGTGCTGTAAATCAGGAAGACAGTGTTCTGAAAGATTAGACGTTGAGGATTATAATAAACACCGCTTTCATGTCATACAAGTGAACCACACATCCGTGAGTCCAAATGTGCTCTTCACATTTCCATATTATAAAACTCATGTCATTTACAGTATCAAAGTGTTATAATCGTTGTGCTAGATGTACAGTCACAAGGATGACATGGTGTCATACCCTAGGTTGTTCTGAACAGAATGCCACAAGTCCCTAGCAACAGATTCAGCCCTGCCCACAAAGGGTAAAAAAAAAAAGTAATCTCTCAGTGAAATACATTTATTTTAGTACTGCGCTAAATTACTTCATATGTTATGTTTAAGAGTTTATGCCTGATCTGTGATGCGTTTAGCCAGCAAGTCAAATAAAAAAAAAAATATATATACTTTTACAACTTATTTTAAGTTACAAAGCCGAGATGGTAAAATGCTAATTCATTGGCAATAACTGCATGCACTCTGTAAAAACGTACGCAGCAAGCTTGTCTGTATCTAGTGTGAGTGAACATTATGATGAATTGAATATATTTTTACTGGCTCTGCTCTTCTTGACTCATTCAGTGACAATACATCTTTTGACTCCTCTGTTCGAGTCAGTAATGCCCAAAGCAAGTCTTCCTCTGACACCGCCTGGCATAGAGGTCCTGGATGGCAGGAAGCTTGGCCCAAGTGATGTACTGGGCGACTATACCAGGCGACTATGCAACCAGTCAGGATGGTGCCGCTGTAGAACCTTTGGAGGATCTGAGGACCCATAACAAATCTAAGTCTCCTGAGGGGGAATAGGTGTTTGGACCATGATAGTTTGTTTATGTGGACACAAAGGAACTTGGTGCTACAGCCCTGTCGACGTCAATGGGGACGTGCTCGGCCTTCCTTTTCCTGTAGTCCGCTATCAGATCCTGAGTCTTGATCACGTTGCGGGAGGGGTTGTTTTGTTGGAACCACACTGCCAGGTTTCTGACCTTCTCCCTATAGGCGGTTTCATCGTTGTTGTAGATCAAGCCTACCACAATTGTGTCATCGGCAGAGTTAATGATGGTGTTGGAGTCGTGCTTTGCCAATCAGTCGTGTGTGTGAACTGGGAGTACAGAAAGGTACTAAGCACACACCCCTGAGGGACCCCCATATTGAGGATCAGGGTGTTGTTGCCTAACCTTACCACCTGGGGGTGGCCTGTCATGAAGTCCTGCATCCAGTTGCAGAGGGAGGTGTTTAGTCCCAGGGTCCTTAGGTTAGTGGTGAGCTTTGTGAGCACTATGGTGTTGATCTCTGAGCTGTAGTCAATGAACAGCATTCTTACATAGGTGTTCCTTTTGTCCAGGTGGGAAAGGGCAGTGTGGAGTGCGACTGAGATTGCGTCATCTGTGAATCTGTAGGGGCGGTATGCGAATTGGAGTGGGTCTAGGGTTTCCGGGATGATGGTGTTGTGAGCCATGACCAGCCTTTTTAAAAGCACTTCATGGCTACCGTTGGTCGTTTAGGCAGGTTACCTTCGCTTTCTTGGGCACAGGGACTATGGTGGTCTGCTTGAAACATGTAGGTATTATAGACTCGGTCAGGGAGAGGTTGAAAATGTCAGTGAAGACACTTGCCAGTTGGTTCGCGCATGCTCCTGAGTACACGTCCTGGTAATCCGTGAATGTTGACCTGTTTTAAAGGTCTTGCTCACATCGGCTACGGGGAGCGTGATCACACAGTCGTCCGGAACAGCTGGTGCTCTCTTGCATGCTTCAGTGTTGCTTGCCTCAATGCGAGCATAAAAGGCACTTAGCTCATCTGGTAGGCTCGCGTCACTGGGCAGCTTGCGGCTGGGTTTCCCTTTGTAGTCCGTAATAGTTCACAAGCCCTCCACATCCGAGAGTCAGAGCCAGTGTAGTAAGATTCAATCTTAGTCCTGTATTGATGCTTTGCATGTTTGATGGTTCGTCTGAGGGCATAGCAGGATTTCTTATAAGCGTCCGGATTAGTGCCCTGCTTCTTGAAAGTGGCAGCTCTATCCTTTAGCTCGGTGCGGATGTTGCCTGTAATCCATGGCTTCTGTTTGGGATATGTGCGTATGGTAATTGGGTACATCGTCGATGCACTTATTGATGAAACCGGTGGCTGAGGTGGTATACTCCTCAATGCCATTGGAATATGCACCGTGGTTCTTCCAGTCTGTGCTAGCAAAACAGTCCTGTAGCGTCCGCATCATCTGACCACTTCCTTATTGAGCGAGTCACTGGTATTTCCTGCTTTAGTTTTTGCTGGTAAGCAGGAACCGGGAGGAAATAATTATGGTCAGATTTGCCAAATAGAGGGTGAGGGAGAGCTTTTTACGTGTCTCTGTGTGGAGTAAAGCTGGTCTGTATATATAATAAAAATAATAAAAATCCTCTCTGGTTGCACTTTTGACATGCTGGTAGAAATGTAGTAACACAGATTTCAAGTTTCCCTGAATTAGTCCCTGGCCAGTAGGAGCGCCGCTTCTGGATGAGCATTTTCTTGTTTGCTTATAGACAGCTAAGTAAAATATAGATGGTGTGGTCTACAGTTTATCATGAGGTACTCTACTTCAGGTGAGCAATACCTCAAGACCTCCTTAATATTAGACATTGCGCACCAGCTGTTATGGACAAATAGACACACACCACCTCCCCTTGCCAGATGTAGCTGTTCTGTCAACAGCCAGTGAAACTGCAGGGCGCCAAATTCCAAACAGAAATCCCATAATTTAAATTCCTCAAACATACAAGTATTTTACACCATTTTAAAGCTACACTTGATGTAAATTCCAGCCAAAGTGTCCAATTTCCAAAAGGTTTTAACGACGAAAGCACACCAAACGATTGTTAGGTATGAGCCAAGTCACAGAAAAAGACAGCCATTTTTTCAGCCAAAGAGAGCGGTAACAAAAAGCAGAAATAGAGAGAATTAATCACTAACCTTTGATAATCTTCATCAGATGACACTCATAGGACTTCATGTTACACAATACAAGTATTTTTTGTTCGGTGAAGTTCATATTTATATCCAAAAATCTGAGTTTAGGCAAGACGCTACTGTATCACTTGGCAAAAAGACTGAGAAAATGCAGAGCGCCAAATTAAAATTAATTACTATAAAAATCAAACTTTCATTAAATCACACATGAAAGATATTAAATTAAAGCTACACTGGTTGTGAATCCAGCCAACATGTCAGAATTCAAATAGGCTTTTCAGCGAAAGCATACGATGCTATTATCTGAGCATAGCACCATATTAAACAAAAGAGAGAACATTTCAACCCTGCAGGCGCGACACAACGCAGAAATAAAAATATAATTCATGCCTTGCCTTTGACGAGCTTCTGTTGTTGGCACTCCAATATGTCCCATAAACATCACAAATGGTCCTTTTGTTCGATTAATTCCGTCTATATATCCAAAATGTCCATTTATTTGGCGCGTTTGATCCAGAATAACACCGGTTCCAACTTGCTCAAACGTGACGAGAAAATATCTCAAAGGTTACCTGTAAACTTTGCCAAAAAATGTCATACTACTTTTGTAATACAACTTTAGGTGTTTTTTCACGTTAATGATCGATAAATTTGAAGACGGGATGATATGTGTTCAATACAGGATTAAATCGATATGTAGCATGCCTTCTGTTTGATTGAAGCGCATGTCCAGGACACCTGGAGTGCCTCGACTTCAAGATGGCCGTATTTCTTCATTACACAAAGGAATAACCTCAACCTATTTCTCAGGACTGTTGACATCTAGTGGAAGCTGTAGGAACTGCAAGCAATTTGCTTAGAAATCTGGTTTCCCAATGAAACCTCATTGAAAAGACAGTGACCTCAACAACAACAAAAAATCTGAATGGTTTGTCCTCTGGGTTTTGCCTGCCAAATAAGTTCTGTTATACTCAGACATGATTCAAACAGTTTTAGAAAACACCCTGATGTTTCTATCCAAATCATCTACTAATAGTATGCATATCTTATCTCCTGGGGATGAGTAACTGGCAGTTGAATTTGGGTATGCTTTCCATCCAAATGTGAAAATGCTGCCCCCTACCCTAGAGAAGTTAAACAATAATGCAATGTGGTGTTGTAGGATAACTGCCCCAGATTTTTGAGCAGTGTGTCACGTCTTCACTGTTCTTTCTTGCACAATGATCACCTAGACTCTCCTCTGCCTATCAGCTATTCCTATTTGATCTTGTCGGTTCAAATTGAAAATTGATGCAGCTTTGAATGCTTTTGTGTGGTATAATTGGTAGTTAGCCTATTGCATATCTGGACAAACTATCCACAATTGTTACTATGAATGGTGGATAGAGGGCAGGATAGACCGTTAGACTGAGACTATACTGACCTGTGGTATAGTAAAAGTTATACACTATGCTTTTCCGTGTGCGAAGGGAAGTACCAAAGCACCTTGATATAGGGGAAGCGCATGCAAGCTGATGAGGAAATTTGGCTAGGATGGAGAAAATTATATAGTAAAAGCTCATGTTAACCAGGGGAAAAAAACACCCTACCCACCCGTGCCTTTATTTATTTTTTAAACACAACCCTCCCCAAAGCAAAAAATATAGCTTGTTAATCTTATGGCTGCAAGGGAAAGTATTGAGTAGCCAGTTAAATCGTGCCCATTTCAAACGGCCTCGTACTCAATTCTTGCTCGTACAATATGCATATTATTATTATTATTGGATAGAAAACACTCTCTAGTTTCTAAAACCGTTGGAATTATTTCTCTGAGTGAAACAGAACTCCTTCTGCAGCACTTTTCCTGACCAGGAAGTGGAATGTCAGAAATCGATGCTCTGTTCAACTTCTTGCCTATACATGGGCATAAGACGTAAGAGCCTACGTACATTTCATACACCTTCCCCTGGTTGGTCAAGAGGTGGTGAGAAAAAAAAAATTGTGTTTATCTTGGTCTAAGGTGGAATAAAAGCTCTTTCTTTGACGTGACCGTCCACTTCCGGTTTCTGGAGCGCGCAAAGGGGACATGGATTTGGCTTCTTTTTAGCTGTCGTTATGAACGAATAACTTCTCTGTCTTAGATTTTTTTTGATACATGTGTCCATATCATCGTAAAGTATGTTTTTTCAATATAGTTTAATCAGATTATTGAAATTTTTTCGGGAGTTTTGCCGTGATCCGTTCTCTGACTTTGATTACGTTGGAGATATATGTAGCACTTGGCAAGTGCCCATGCTAAATGAAGAGGGGAATTTGCCGTTCCAGTTCAAAACGACTTTTCTGGACAAAGAACACCTTGTCCAACATTCTGACGAAAGATCACCAAAAGTAAGAAACATTTTATAATGCTATTTCTAATATCTGTCGTGCATGTGAACTGGTCGTGGGCGCCCAAGTGTTTCTGGCTATTGTGGCTACGCTAATATAGCGCTACATTTTGTTTTCGCTGTAAAACATTTAATAAATCGGAAATATTGTCTGGAATCACAAGATGCCTGTCTTTCAATTGCTGTACACTATGTATTTTTCTGAAATGTTTTATGATGAGTAATTAGGTATTTGACGTTGGTGTCTGTAAATATTATGGCTGCTTTCGGTGCAATTTCTGATTGTAGCTGAAATGTAAACTATGATTTATACCTGAAATATGCAAATTTTTCGAACAAAAAATACGCTATACATAAATATGTTATCAGACTGTCATCTGATGAAGTTGTTTCTTGGTTAGTGGCTATTTATTTCTTTATTTGGTCGAATTTGTGATAGCTAGTGATGGAGTAAGAAACTGATGGAGTTAGAAAAGTGGTGTCTTTTGCTAACGTGGTTAGCTAATAGATTTACATATTTTGTCTTCCCTGTAAAACATTTTAAAAATCGGACATGTTGGCTTGATTCACAAGATGTGTACCTTTCATATGCTGTATTGGACTTGTTAATGTGTGAAAGTTAAATATTTAAAAAAAAATATCTTTTGAATTTCGCGCCCTGCACTTGAGCTGGATGTTGTCATAAGTGTACCGGTGTCGGGCTGCAGCCCAAACAGGTTAAACTGCCCATATTTTGGACCAACCCTCCCACCCAGTAAATTGAACTTTCCCTAGCTAATATCGATGAGGCAAAACTATAAAAAGAGGAACGTTCATCAAGTGTCATGACTCATGCATGTTATGTATACCTAGCTATATTTAGGGTGTCCACCCACTCTGCCAAGAGTTGGCGAAAAATGCACTTTGATAACATTTCACTTCCTTATGTTATGAAATACATCTTAACAAGACAAATATGGTTAATGTTCTGACTCATTCAGTGGGGTCTTTCTCTAACATATCATTAACCTTTTGTTCAAAAAGTAATGTTTCATAACCTAATACATCTGATAATAAACACCAAGCTCTATTGACGGTGTAGCATTCTTGACGAAACCTTTGTGGATTTCACATTTTATGGTCGTCTTCTAAGTTGTTTCCGCGGGTCGCAAAAATGTACATTTTTGAACTGACTTAAATGTTAAAGGCTTTGAAAATAAACCGTGCGGTACACTGTGCTCATTTTGACAATTCACTGCATTATAGTTTTCTGATCACTTTTTTTCCCATTTTCTTTTCTCCATCTGGAATCCATTGATTTAGTCCCCCTAATTTTAAAGGGTAAAAACTCCAATACATTTGGAATGGATTATGATAGACGTATGTACCAGTGGTTTTCTTATAGGATTTCTTATAGGATTATCTACACTTAACATTTTTACACATTGGTCAAAATGTATTTTTGATTGGGCACCCTACTATATAGCTTGAGTCAAGGCAGAAGCAGTGTTACTCTTCATCAGCATCAATCAAAAAATATTTGTGAAAACGACAGCACCACTTTGTGCAATTCGAAGACCCGAGCCAGCTAGTTGTCGTCGTTGACCGATCAGGTTTGCGCAGCCGAAAGTGAGTGATCTAGCTATTGAGCATTTTGAACGTGAGAACTTTCAAGCAAGCTAGCTAACTATTTTCAAATTGGGCATTTCTTTCATAACCCATCTAGCTAAGTTTGCTTTATCTAGCCTGCATTACACTTTTTGCCTTGTTGTTTGAGCTGTAATGCTAGTTAACTATGCAGTACCAACCTGCCTAGCTGCCCATCTAATCAGCTAGGTAGCTAATTCTAGTACAGAAAATACATTCTTCAAGTTGAATGAATATGATTTTAAACCTAAAAATATAGCATGTTAATTTCAAGAAAAACACATGTAAGTGAATGGGTTTTCCAACGTTCTGAAACTTTCTCTACCCTTCATGGTCATTGCTAAGCTAAACTTATTTAAATTTTTTTCATTTTACCTTTATTTAACTAGGCAAGTCCGTTAAGAACAAATTTTTATTTACAATGATGGGGGAACCCGGACGACACTGAGCCAACCTATAGGATTGTGCGCCGACCTATAGGATTCCCAATCCCGGCCGGATGTGATACTACAGTCCCTTTTTCGTATCCAGGCTGTGACGCCTCTTGCACAAAGATGCAGTGCCTTAGAATGCTGTGCCACTTGTGAGCCCACTAAACAATGGGCCTCACGTCATTGACACAAACCTGTCTTCCTCCATTCTGAAGAAAATTTGCGGTGGAACACACACCTGAATACACTCAGCTCCATTTTATGTGCACCAAAATTGCAATCTTATTCTCTGAAGTGCCTTGTGAAAACCGTGTAAGATCAGATTTCATAACTTTCATATTCCATATTGGCTATAGCCTATTTTATCAAATTATGCCCACCTGACCCAGATTGCGATTTATACTAGACTGTTTTTGGATTGCGTAAACAACAGTATTTGTGTAATGGTGGGGGATGCAGGGCTGGGTTCCAAACAAAGTGTTCTTGCTTCAGTTCCTCAACAGCACAGCTAGGAGAGCTTATAGAAGCACAACCATTTCGAGCTCTTCCTTGCATTAAAATTACTTAAACTGTGCACACTTTGGAGAGGTGTGTGTGTGTGTGTGTGGCCACTTGGAGACACCAGTTAAAATTACAAGGGTTTGAGTAAGAAGTTTTTCATCTTATGTTGCACCTACCCCCAAATTTTCCATTAATTATTATTCTACTGAATGTTTGCAGCGTTTGTCGATAACGAAATAAAACCAAAGTGCAGTAAATGTAAGATGCACATAAAATCAACAGTAATGTTTGGATTCAGTCTTGTCAGGTGAACTGTTGTCCTCACCATTGGTCTAATACTTTACATTCATTACCCATAATCTCCAAAGTGTTCCAATTGCTACCATGGTTTTGAATATGCTTCTCATATTTCTCCTGTTAAAAACATTTCAACATGGTCCAAGTTCCCTGAGTGTAAAGGGTTAATAGTGAAGTCATAAGGGAAGGGAAAAGGAGCATAATGTATATATTGTAGGCTGTGTTCTTATTGTGGAGCAGCTTTTAGAATGGAGGGAAGGCTACAATTACCCAAGTATTTTTTGGTATTTGCTTTACATCTAGAAAACCCAAGTAAACAAACTAAGTCGGTGGTGGGTGTGTGTGCATTGTGCATGCTTGTTCATTAGATGGTAGAGATGGATTTTTATGAGTCTGAACATGTCTTGGTAGAATGCCATTACTGGCCTGTGGAATGCATCAGAGTAGTACTTAACAGAGCATTAACAGGTGTAGCTCAGGCCAGGGAGTGACTGGCAGAAATGGACGGGCACACAGCAGGAATTTCCTCATACAGTTCATTGCCATTTACAATACTTATTAACTATGTGTTGTGGTCATAGTCAACAAAGAGAGCCTGATGCGATGAGATGGAGTCATTTTATACTTGTTTAAAATTATTTCCTTCTTCCTGGTCCTTTCTCCTGTACTCATCCGTCTCTGTATCCCTACCTCAACCCTCTGATCCCTTACCCCATCTTGGAACAGTAAACAATTGCTCTCTGTTTATATTTTTGTGTCTTTTCAGGACACTGATAGCGCATACCAAATCTCTGGACCCAACTCGACCTGTCACCTTTATCACAGACAGTAACTTTGCCAGGGACAAAGGGGTGAGACTTCACTGTTTCTTTTATGTTTATGAAGGATTCTTTCTTCATAGAACTATGGCTCTCTCAATTCATTTTTCCTCACATCCTCTCTCACTTCCTTCTCAAAACACATTTGAGGAGGTCAGAGGGAGAATTTTGGACCTTTTCCTCCAATGCGCTTTGAGAAGAGGATGCAAGGAATTGATGAAAGACCAACTGAAAAAAAGTCAGTAGTCTTTAGTCTCCCTTTTTGACTGTGCTTGATTCTAAAGCCCTTGTTGGAATATATGTAGGGCTATTTTGAAGGCATACCTATGCCCTGATTCAATATTGTCTTACTGCTTACTGAGGTCTGACTCTGCAGCCACAGTGACTCCCTGCTGCAAAGTCTAAGAGGAATTTAACAGAATTTCTGGGGAAGTTCTACTCCAACTATCCAGACAGTAGTTGATCAGTGGTGCCACTTAGTGACTAAGCTAAGCACATCAATTATCATTCAAATTCCATTCATTACAATGGGAATTCAATGAAAATGTATTTTGTAACACCAACATTGTATCTATAGTTCTAGCTTTTTAGGCTTATTTCTCCTCACATTGAAACCTGATTTCATACCCAGGCTCCATCCATCAACTATGACATTTAAATGTCATACATTACAATGAAAATGTATTGAACACGGTTTACCCTGTATTTCTGCTCTTCTCATATTGAACCCGGTCTTTCCCCAGGCTCCCTATGTGGATGTGATCTGTGTTAACAGTTACTTCTCCTGGTACCACGACCCAGGTCACCTGGAGGTCATCCCCTTCCAGCTCAACACCCAGTTTGAGAACTGGTACGGGAAGTACCAGAAACCCATCATCCAGAGTGAATATGGAGCCGACGTGGTTCCAGGACTACACACGGTGAGTGTTCCAGAACTTCTTTGTTCTTGCAGAACCTCTTCCATGTCATTTCCTCACAGGACAGAAACAGACTTAAAAGGACGTAAGGTATAAGGTAAACACGTGTGTATTTGCTGAGATTTCATGGTCTCTGAGGCGAACAATGGTCTGGATACCAGTTTTTCAAATATGCTTGAACAATTTGTCAAACACCTACCCAGGCTAGAACACAAGTTGAAACCTAAGTGGTTTAGCTTGAATGATCAACCCACATCTCTTTTGTAAAATAGACTTTGTCTCAATGAGAACCTGTAGAAACAAAAGTTAAATGAAAAGCCACATTTTTATGTTCCCCACAGGATCCTCCCATGATGTTTACTGAGGAGTACCAGAAGATGGTCTTACAGAACTACCATGATGTGTTTGACCAAAAGAGGAAGGAGTATGTCATTGGAGAGCTCATCTGGAACTTTGCTGACTTCATGACAGCACAAAGTAAGGAGGAATCAGTACAAATCTATAGTAGTAGAGTTTATTGAAATTGTCAGAACAACCATTCTTGTTAAATATACAATTGAAGCTGGTTGTCATACCTTTGCTTGTTTAGTTTTGTGTATATTGAACAGAAATGACAAACTCCTTCATGACTAGGTAAGGAAAAAGGGAGCAGTAGCACAAATGGTTAGTAATGTGATGGTGGGGTAATAGAATGCTGAAAGTAGGCCAGTGCTTGAAAAGGTGCTAGTATTTATGTGAAATGTATTTAAAGCTCCCAGTGTTGGGTAAGTTCAGCCAGCAGGAGTGGGTGTAGCACACCAGGAGGGTTCATTCTTACTCTTAGACAGGCCACTCCCCCCACACTGTATATAGATTTTCTTCAACTGTGTTATTGACTGTATGTTTTGTTTATTCCATGTGTAACTGTGTTGTTGTATATGTCGAACTGCTTTGCTTTATTCTTGGCCAGGTCGCAGTTGTAAATGAGAACTTGTTCTCAACTTGCCTACCTGGCTAAATCAAGGTGAAAATAAATACAAAAATATTGGGTTGACTCGTGTACTGGAGGCAGCTCTGCAGAGTGGTCACTAGCTGGCACTGCCACAAAGTCATAACATCTGATTTTAAACCTAACCCTAACTTTAAGGACACGGCTAACCCTAATGCCTATCCCTAACCTTAAATGAGGACCAAAAAGCTATTTTGTTTTCATGAATTTTTACTGTATAGACAGTTTTGACTTTGTAGCTGGCCCATCTAGTGGAAACCAATCAGTTATGCTTCCAGGACAAGAATCATGACCATAAACATCAACATGCCACTACCCCAGTGCCAAGTTAGACCAGCATTCAAGAATACCATGTTGACACTGCTGGTCTTAAACATATTACCCACCCACTCCTCACTTTACATGCTGGTCTGGCACCATGTGTATACAGGGGAGTGAACATAATGTACTGTTTGAAGCAAGACCTTATCCCGTGTAGACAATCTCCAAGAGAAAGCAGAAGCTGTCTGTTCCTTTTCCACCTAATACAACAATGGTGTTGAATTTGGCGACCGTAAGAAAGTAATGTACAGATCTATAGGCTTTATACTTTTAAATGGCTGAAACAAACATACACATTTTGTTCAGGAAATTAACCTTTTCTCTTCCCATCTCTGCAGCGGTGACCCGTGTGGTGGGCAACAAGAAGGGCATCTTCAGTCGGCACAGACACCCCAAAGCTGGCGCCTTCCTCCTGAGAGAGAGGTACTGGAGGCTAGCCAATGAGACGGGCCTACTGCCCTTCTGAGCTAGGTACCCCTGATGCACCTGGGTCGTATTCATTAGTGCAAATACCCTCACTTCGTAACAAAACATTTTAGCTATTGGACAAGTCCAGGTAGTCCTTCTGTTTTGTTCTGTTTGGTACCTAATGAACACAACCCTGTATGGGGGACAAACCCACGACTCAGAACCGTGTCTTATGACAACTACAATGCTCAGAAGACCACATCAGATTATTACCAGAACCAACCTCACTGGATCTTGGCTGAGTATTTGTCTTCCTCTGTTTTTAATTCAGGAATCAACCCCATTTTATGCATGAATGTAAATCATGATGATGTTCTGTGTCAAATGAATGGGAATGTGATGTATGAAAAATGTATGTGGATTTTTCTTAGAATGCTTGCTGGCTCAATGTTAAGACTTCACCCATTTGACTTTTTCCAGATTGTTGTTACAGCCTGAATTTAAAATGGATTCAATTTAGTTTTTTTCACTGGCCTTGACACAATAACCCATAATGTCAAAGTGGAATTATGTTTTTAGAAATTGTTACAAATTAAAAGCTGAAATGTCTTGAGTCAAGTATTTAACCCATTTTGTTATGGCAAGCCTAAATAAGTTCAGAAGTAAAAATGTGCATATCAAGTCACAGGTTGCATGGACTCACTCTGCAATAGTGTTTAACATGATTTTTGAATGACTACTGCATCTCTGTACCCAACACATGCAATTATCTGTAAGGTCCCTCAGTCAAGCAGTGAATTTCAAATGGATTCAACCACAAAGACCAGGGAGGTTTTCCAATGCCTCACAAAGGGCACCTATGGTAGATGGGTAAAAAAAACAGACATTGAATATCCCTTTTAGCGTGGTGAAATTATTGATTATACTTTGGATGGTGTATCAATACACCCAGTCACTACAAAGATACAGGCGTCCTTCCTAACTCGGTTGCCGGGGAGGAAGGAAACCGCTCAGAGATTTCACCATGAGGCCTAATGGTGATCTAAAGCAGTTATAGTTTCATGGCTGTGATGGGAGAACTGAGCCGGGATCAACATTGTAGTCACTCCACAATACTAACCTAATTGACAGAGTAAAAAGGAAGCCTGCACAGAAAAAAAATATTACAAAACATTTATCCTGTTTGCAACAAGACACTAAAGAGTAATAATGCCAAAAAATTGCTAAAATATTACGTTTTTGTCCTGAATAGAAAGTGGTCAGCTTGGGACAAATCTAATGCAACATATTACTGAGTACCACTCTAAAAAATATTGTCAAGCATCGTGGTGGCTGCATTGTGTTATGGGTATGCTTGTAATTGTTAAGGACTGGGGAGTTTTTCAGGGTAAACATGGAATGGAGCTAAGCGCAGGCAAATACAACACATTACTGAGTACCACTCCATATTTTCAATTATAGTGGTGGCTGCATCATGTTATAAACTCAGCAAAAAAAGAAATGTCCGCTCACTGTCAAGTGCGTTTATTTCAGCAAATTTAACGTGTAAATATTTGTATGAACATTAATATTCAGCAACTGAGACCAACTGAACAAGTTCCGCAGATATGTGATTCCAACAGAAATGGAATGTGTCCCTGAACAAAGGGGGGGGGGGGTCAAAATCAAAGGTAAGTCAGTATCTGATGTGGCCACCAGCTGCATTAAGTACTGCAGTGCATCTCCTCTTCGTGGACTGCACCAGATTTGACAGTTCTTACTACGAGATGTTACCCCACTCTTCCACCAAGGCACCTACAAGTTCCCGGACATTTCTGGGGGGAATGGCCCTAGCCCTCCCCCTCCGATCCAACAGGTCCCAGACGTGCTCAATGGGATTGAGATCCGGGCTTTTTGCTGGCCATGTCAGAACACTGGCATTCCTGTCTTGCAAGAAATCATGCACAGACCGGGCAGTGTGGCATTGTCATGCTGGAGGGTCATGTCAGGATGAGCCTGCAGGAAGTGTACCACATGAGGGAGGAGGATGTCTTCCCTGTAACGCACAGCATTGAGATTGCCTGCAATGACAACCGGCTCAGTCCGATGATGCTGTGACACACCGCCCCAGACCATGATGGACCCTCCACCTCCAAATCGATCCCGCTCCAGAGTACAGGCCTCGGTGTAACGCTCATTCCTTCAACAATAAACGCGAATCTGACCATCACCCCTGGTGAGACAACATCACGACTCGTCAGTGAAGAGCACTTTTTGCCAGTCCTGTCTGGTCCAGCGACGGTGGGTTTGTGCCCATAGGCGACGTTGTTGCCGGTGGGGACCTGCCTTCCAACAGGCCTACAAGCCCTCAGTCCAGCCTATTGCAGACAGTCTGAGTACTAATGGAGGGATTGTGCGTTCCCGGTGTAACTCGGGCGGTTGTTGCCATCCTGTACCTGTCCCGCAGGTGTGATGTTCGGATGTACCGATCCTGTGCAGGTGTTACACAGTCTTACACACGATCAGCTGTCCGTCCTGTCTCACTGTAGCGCTGTCTTAGGCATCTCACAGTACGGCCATTGCAATTTATTGCCCTGGCCACATCTGCAGTCCTCATGCTCCTTGCGGCATGCCTAAGGCACATTCACGCAGATGAGCAGGGACCCTTGGCATCTTTCTTTCTGTGTTTTTCAGAGTCAGTAGAAAGGCCTCTTTCGTGTCCTAAGTTTTCTTAACTGACCTTAATTGCCTACCGTCTGTAAGCTGTTAGTATCTTAACGACCGTTCCACAGCTGCATTTTTATTAATTGTTTAGGGTTCATTGAACAAGCATGGGAAACAGTGTTTAAACACTTCACAATGAAGATCTGTGAAGTTAATTTGTAAAAATCCAAATATCTTTGAAAGACAGAGTCCTGACAAAGGGACGTTTATTTTTTTGCTGAGTTTAGGTATGCTTGTAATCGTTAAGGACACAGGAGTTTATCCAGGATAAAAAATTATCGCAGGCAACATAACCTGGTTGTCTGCTTTCCACCAGACACTGTGAGATGAATTCACCTTTCAGCAGGACAATAACCTTAAACACAAACCCACATCTACACTGGGGTTGCGAAGTTAGTGACCAAGTTAGAGTTTTGACTTAAATATGCTTGAAAATCTACGGAAAGTCCTGAAAATGGTTATCTAGCAATGATTAACAAACAATTTGAATTTTGAAAATAATTGGAAATTGTTGCACAATCCAGGTATGGAAAGATCTTAGACTTATCCAGAAAGACTCACAGCTGTAATCGATACCAAAGGTGATTCTAACATGTATTGACTCAGGGAGTTGAATACTTCTCTAATCAATAAATATTATTGTTTTATTTATTTTGTGTGTGCGTGTGTGTGTATATATATATATTATACATAGTGGGGGGAACAAGTATTTGATACACTGCCGATTTTGCAGGTTTTCCTACTTACAAAGCATGTAGAGGTCTGTAATTTTTATCATAGGTACACTTCAACTGTGAGAGACGGAATCTAAAACAAAAATCCAGAAAATCACTATGATTAAGTAATTAATATGCCTTTTATTGCATGACATAAGTATTTGATCACCTACCAACCAGTAAGAATTCCGGCTCTCACAGACCTGTTAGTTTTTCTTTAAGAAGCCCTCTGTTCTCCACTCATTACCTGTATTAACTGCACCTGTTTGAACTTGTTACCTGTATAAAAGACACTTGTCCACACACTCAATCAAACAGACTCCAACCTCTCCACAATGGCCAAGACCAGAGAGCTGTGTAAGGACATCAGGGATAAAATGGTAGACCTGCACAAGGCTGTGATGGGCTACAGGACAATAGGCAAGCAGCTTGGTGAGAAGGCACAATTATTAGAAAATGGAAGAAGTTCAAGATGACGGTCAATCACCCTAGGTCTGGGGCTCCATGCACGATCTCACCTCGTGGGGCATCAATGATCATGAGGAAGGTGAGGGATCAGCCTAGAACTGCACGACAGGACCTGGTCAATGACCTGAAGAGAGCTGGGACCACAGTCTCAAAGAAAACCATTAGTAACACACTACGCCGTCATGGATTAAAATCCTGCAGGGCATGCAAGGTCCCCCTGCTCAAGCCAACACATGTCCAGGCCCGTCTGAAGTTTGCCAATGACCATCTGGATGATCCAGAGGAGGAATGGGAGAAGGTCATGTGGTCTGATGAGACAAAAATAGAGCTTTTTGGTCTAAACTCCACTCGCTGTGTTTGGAGGAAGAAGAAGGATGAGTACAACCCCAAGAACACCATCCCAACCGTGAAGCATTGAGGTGGAAACATCATTCTTTGGGGAAGCTTTTCTGCAAAGGGGACAGGACGACTGCACCGTATTGAGGGGAGGATGGATGGGGCCATGTATCGCGAGATCTTGGCCAACCACCTCCTTCCCTCAGTAAGAGCATTGAAGATGGGTCGTGGCCGGGTCTTCCAGCATGACAACGACCCGAAACACACAGCCGGGGCAACTAAGGAGTGGCTCCGTAAAAAGCATCTCAAGGTCCTGGAGTGGCCTAACCAGTCTCCAGACCTGAACCCAATTGAAAATCTTTGGAGGGAGCTGAAAGTCCGTATTGCCCAGCGACAGCCCCGAAACCTGAAGGATCTGGAGAAGGTCTGTATGGAGGAGTGGGCCAAAATCCCTGCTGCAGTGTGTGCAAACCTGGTCAAGAACTACAGGAAATGTATGATCTCTGTAATTGCAAACAAAGGTTTCTGTACCAAATATTAAGTTCTGCTTTTCTGATGTATCAAATACTTATGTCATGCAATAAAATGCAAATTAATTGTATGATTTTTAAGTAATGTAATTTTCTGGATTTTTGTTTTAGATTCCGTCTCTCACTGTTGAAGTGTACCTGTGATAAAAAATTACAGACCTCTACATGCTTTGTAAGTAGGAAAACCTGCAAAATCGGCAATGTATCCAATACTTGTTCTCCCCACTGTGTGTGTGTGTATATATATGTATGTGTATATTTATATATATATATATATATATATATATATATATATATATATATATATATATAAAAATTCATTTTTCTTTCACTTTGACAAGTATATTGTGTAGATCATTGACAAAAAATGACATCCATTTGAATCCCACTTAAGCAGTATATTTATAATCATGATTTTATATAGAAACTAACAATCATATACTGTGCACTGACTTGACAATCTATGCACTGTCGTCTAATAAAACTTCCTAATTCTCATCAGTATATTTAAAGTGAATGACAAGTTTTTGAGTTCACCATGTAAGGTACTGTGCTATCCTTTGTTAGCAACCAGTTCAAGTCAGTCTTTGTTTTCGGAGCATTCCAATCATCCCAAATATTCCGCCTGGTGTCATTCAGTTCCTAATTTAGGCCTATATTCAATCCGCACCGTGGATCCACGCTATAGCACAATTTAAATTGAATGGCGATGTTTGAAGACTGCATTCACGGTAAATGCTCTATACAGTGCCTAGTGAAAGTCTACACACCCTTTGCACAGTTGTCACATTATGCTGCTTTTAATTAAGATCCAACAATTTATTCAATTGGGATTTCCCCCCACTTATCTATACCACCTACTCCAACCTTTCAAAATAAAAAATGACATACACTACTGTTCAAAAGTTGGGGGTCACTTAATGTCCTTGTTTTTGAAAGAAAAGCATTTTAAAATAACATCTGAAATAAGGTGTAGACATTGTTAATGTTGTAAATGACTATTGTAGCTGGAAACAGCAGATTTTTTTTTTTTTATGGAATATCTACATAGGCGTACAGAGGCCCATTATCAGCAACCATCACTCCTGTGCTCTTGAGTCAACATGGGCCAGCATCCCTGGGAACGCTTTTGGTGTGTAGCCAGTTCAGAAGGGAAACCCGAGTGTGGTGGCATCAGCTGATTGCATCAGTGGATATTGCACCAATTGGATTCACACACTAATTACATGCGGTCTATTTAAGTTTACCAGTTCTACACACGCTTCATCAATGCTGGATGTCAGGCACTCCCATTGCGCTGGTGACTCATGCTGATGTAACTAGCTGTTACTCGCTATGCTCACTGTTTCTGATATGAACTTTTGGTAACACTTTATTTGACCCCTAGCATAACACGGTCATAACCATGCCATAATATATAACAGTCACAACACTCTCATGACACATTTATACGCATTGTGATATATATTCTAATATTTTCTGGTTGGTTATGAGTGTCAAAGACAAGGCAAACCATTCCATTCTACGTGTAAATAGTATGTTATATAACATTTCCTAAAATTGGCAATTTTTTTACTGTTGTAATTGTAAACACATTGATGTCAAATATGGGCCGAGCCCAATGGTTTGTCGCTGATGAATGCAGGAGCAGGACAAAACGCCCTCTTTGGGACTTATAACTGACATATGGTCATGTACGTGATAGGCCTATCGGGCTTATTATTACTCTTATAACTACAAAACATGTACTGTGATAGATTCTATACATTTCCATATTTTGAAATTAAAGTTTGTTGACAACATTTATGTAGCGCTACAACTAGGGGCAGACATTTGAACTGTTAGCTGCAGCCAAAACCACGTGGTTTTGGCTAACGGGGCATGGTTTTGGCTTAACTGCGTTGGGAAAAAGCAATTTTTCCACTGGGCTTCTCTTCTTCTAACGTATGAGGCGCACCTGAGCTCTTTCCAAGTCCGGAAGTGAATATCACGTAGTGCGATTTAAAAAAATATATATTAATTTTATATAACAATGTCGTGGACTGAGCTAGCCATTAACGTCACTTAACGCTCAAAGACAGATTCAATGGCTGTAGCATAGCGTATTCGACAGAATAATTAGCTAATAAATATTTGAGAAATTATGAATAATAAGCATATGCTTTTACCTGATAATAGACTACTAATGATAATATAACTTCAAATACTGAGCTAGTAACGTTAAGTAGCCTAGGTTAACTTAGCTGACCTTCAATTGAGGGAATTCAGCAGATTTCCGAGACATTTGTATTTGAAACTCTGAAAATAAATACATGGGCAGCTGGGCTTGACAATCTGGACCCTCGCTTTCTAAAATTATCAGCCGAAATTGTTGAAACCCCTATTACTAGCCTATTCAACCTCTCTTTCGTATCGTCTGAGATCCCCAAAGATTCGAAAGCTGCCGCGGTCATCCCCCTCTTCAAAGGGGGAGACACTAGACCCAAACTGTTAAAGACCTATATCCATCCTGCCCTGCCTTTCTAAAATCTTCGAAAGCCAAGTTAATAAACAGATCACCAACCATTTCGAATCCCACCGTACCTTCTCCACTATGCAATCTGGCTTCTGAGTTGGTCATGGGTGCACCTCAGCCACGCTCAAGGTCCTAAACGATATCATAACCGCCATCGATAAAAGACCGTACTGTGCAGCCATCTTCATCGACCTGGCCAAGGCTTTTGACTCTGTCAATCATCACATTCTTATCGGTAGACGCAATAGCCTTGGCTTCTCAAATGACTGCCTTGCCTGGTTCACCAACTACTTCTCAGAGTAGTCTGGCCCTTATTTGAACACTGTGCTAACAAACCTCCAAACGAGCTTCAACGCCATACAACACTCCTTCCGTGGCCTCCAACGGCTTTTAAATGCTAGTAAAACTAAGTGCATGCTCTTCAACCGATTGCTGCCCACACCCTCCCGCCCGACTAGCATCACTACTCTGGACGGTTCTGACCTAGAATATGTGGACAACTACAAATACCTAGGTGTCTGGTTAGGCTGTAAACTGTCCTTCCAGACTCACATTAAGCATCTCCAATCCAAAACTAAATCTAGAATCGGCTTCCTATTTCGCAACAAAGCCTCCTTCACTCATGCCGCCAAACATACCCTCGTAAAACTGACTATCCTACCGATCCTTGACTTCGGCGATGTAATTTACAAAATAGCCCCCAACACTCTACTGAGCAAACTGGATGTAGTCTATCACAGTGCCATCTGTTTTATCACCAAAGCCCCATATACTTCCCACCACTGCAACCTGTATGCTATCGTTGGCTGGTCCTCACTACATATCTGTCGTCAAACCCACTGGCTCCAGATCATCTACAAGTCTTTGCTAGGTAAAGCCCCGCCTTATCTCAGCTCACTGGTCACCATAGCAACACCCACCCGTAGGACACGCTCCTGCAGGTATATTGCGCTGGTCATCCCCAAAGCCAACACTTCCTTTGGCCGCCTTTCCTTCCAGTTCTCTGCTGCCAATGACTGGAACGAATTGCAAA
This sequence comes from Salvelinus namaycush, assembly GCF_016432855.1. NCBI lineage: Eukaryota > Metazoa > Chordata > Actinopteri > Salmoniformes > Salmonidae > Salvelinus > Salvelinus namaycush. The sequence goes on from NC_052309.1 coordinate 55,702,969, forward strand.
AATCTCTGAAGCTGGAGTCTTATCTCCCCCTCTAACTTTTTAAGCATCAGCTGTCTGAGCAGCTTACCGCTCACTACCTGTACAGAGCCAATCTGTAAATAGCACACCTCATCCCCATAGTATTACTTACCTTCTTGCTCTTTTGCACCACAGTATCTCTACTTGCACATCTATCACTCCAGTATTAATGCTAAATTGCAATAATTTTTGCCTCTAGGGCCTATTTATTGCCTAATTCCCTAATCTTCTACATTTGCACTCACTGTACAAAGATTTTTCTATTTTTCTTTTCTTTTGTGTTATTGACTGTACGTTTGTTTATGTGGAACTCTGTGTTTCTGTCGCACTGCTTTGCTTTATCTTGGCCAGGTCGCAGTTATAAATGAGAACTTGTTCTCAACTGGCCTACCTGGTTAAATAAAGGTGAAAAAAAAAAAATATTAATGTTACCAAACATGATAATAATAGGCCTGCATTACGGTAGGCAGCTAATTGTTAAATTACATTTTCCATCCTTACCTTGGAAGGTCACTGTCTCTGTGCTGATCACCTGTGAGTGAGACAATGCTAGCTAGCCAATGGGAGCGTAGTAGAATGCCTCTCGGAATAACCGGGCGTGGTTTTTCCTTAACTGCGTTGGGGGGGGGGGGGGGGGGGGAAGACGCAGAAAAATTTAGATTGTCCATGTCTCCTTATATGTGCTATTTCATAGTATTGTCTTCACTATTATTCTACAATGTAGAAAATGGTAAAAATAAAAGAAACCCTTGGATGAGTAGGTGTTATAAAACTTTTGACGGTAGTGTATAAAAGGTAATGCATTTCAAATATAAATGATAATTATTTAGGCAATATTTAAGCATTAGGTTCTAGGTGCGCGAAGAATAGCTGCTCGGATTGAAGAGGAGCCAGAGCGCATGTTAAGCCTTCCTGAATAACTGGGCCTGCTGGGTGCATATTTGGCCTTACATATTATTTATTATAGGACAACTTGGGAGAAATTATGATCTAAAACAGCCAGTGCATTCAGTGACTTAAGTACAGCCTGACTGGCCTGCTACTGTGCCTTTCTAGACTTAACACTGTTGCCCCACAACTGATTGAAATCGAATGAAACATTCAAATCACAGGGCTTTTGTCGACATTTTCACTGCAGCCTAGAGTAACATTTCGTACTCCCTTAAACAATAATGCAATGTGGTGTTGTAGGATAACTGCCCCAGATTTTTGAGCAGTGTGTCACGTCTTCACTGTTCTTTCTTGCACAATGATCACCTGGACTCTCCTCTGCCTATCAGCTATTCCTATTTGATCTTGTCGGTTCAAATTGAAAATTGATGCAGCTTTGAATGCTTTTGTGTGGTATAATTGGTAGTTAGCCTATTGCATATCTGGACAAACTATCCACAATTGTTACTATGAATGGTGGATAGAGGGCAGGATAGACCGTTAGACTGAGACTATACTGACCTGTGGTATAGTAAAAGTTATACACTATGCTTTTCCGTGTGCGAAGGGAAGTACCAAAGCACCTTGATATAGGGGAAGCGCATGCAAGCTGATGAGGAAATTTGGCTAGGATGGAGAAAATTATATAGTAAAAGCTCATGTTAACCAGGGGAAAAAAACACCCTACCCACCCGTGCCTTTATTTATTTTTTAAACACAACCCTCCCCAAAGCAAAAAATATAGCTTGTTAAACTGCCCATATTTTGGACCAACCCTCCCACCCAGTAAATTGAACTTTCCCTAGCTAATATCGATGAGGCAAAACTATAAAAAGAGGAACGTTCATCAAGTGTCATGACTCATGCATGTTATGTATACCTAGCTATATTTAGGGTGTCCACCCACTCTGCCAAGAGTTGGCGAAAAATGCACTTTGATAACATTTCACTTCCTTATGTTATGAAATACATCTTAACAAGACAAATATGGTTAATGTTCTGACTCATTCAGTGGGGTCTTTCTCTAACATAGCATTAACCTTTTGTTCAAAAAGTAATGTTTCATAACCTAATACATCTGATAATAAACACCAAGCTCTATTGACGGTGTAGCATTCTTGACGAAACCTTTGTGGATTTCACATTTTATGGTCGTCTTCTAAAGTTGTTTCCGCGGGTCGCAAAAATGTACATTTTTGAACTGACTTAAATGTTAAAGGCTTTGAAAATAAACCGTGCGGTACACTGTGCTCATTTTGACAATTCACTGCATTATAGTTTTCTGTTCACTTTTTTTCCCATTTTTTTTCTCCATCTGGAATCCATTGATTTAGTCCCCCTAATTTTAAAGGGTAAAAACTCCAATACATTTGGAATGGATTATGATAGACGTATGTACCATTGGTTTTCTTATAGGATTTCTTATAGGATTATCTACACTTAACATTTTTACACATTGGTCAAAATTTATTTTTGATTGGGCACCCTACTATATAGCTTGAGTCAAGGCAGAAGCAGTGTTACTCTTCATCAGCATCAATCAAAAAATATTTATGTGAAAACAACAGCACCACTTTGTGCAATTCGAAGACCCGAGCCAGCTAGTTGTCGTCGTTGACCGATCAGGTTTGCGCAGCCGAAAGTGAGTGATCTAGCTATTGAGCATTTTGAACGTGAGAACTTTCAAGCAAGCTAGCTAACTATTTTCAAATTGGGCATTTCTTTCATAACCCATCTAGCTAAGTTTGCTTTATCTAGCCTGCATTACACTTTTTGCCTTGTTGTTTGAGCTGTAATGCTAGTTAACTATGCAGTACCAACCTGCCTAGCTGCCCATCTAATCAGCTAGGTAGCTAATTCTAGTACAGAAAATACATTCTTCAAGTTGAATGAATATGATTTTAAACCTAAAAATATAGCATGTTAATTTCAAGAAAAACACATGTAAGTGAATGGGTTTTCCAACGTTCTGAAACTTTCTCTACCCTTCATGGTCATTGCTAAGCTAAACTTATTTAAATTTTTTTCATTTTACCTTTATTTAACTAGGCAAGTCCGTTAAGAACAAATTTTTATTTACAATGATGGGCAAACCCGGACGACACTGAGCCAATTGTGCGCCGCCCTATAGGATTCCCAATCCCGGCCGGATGTGATACTACAGTCCCTTTTTCGTATCCAGGCTGTGACGCCTCTTGCACTAAGATGCAGTGCCTTAGAATGCTGTGCCACTTGTGAGCCCACTAAACAATGGGCCTCACGTCATTGACAGACACAAACCTGTCTTCCTCCATTCTGAAGAAAATTTGCGGTGGAACACGCACCTGAATACACTTAGCTCCATTTTATGTGCACCAAAATTGCAATCTTATTCTCTGAAGTGCCTTGTGAAAACCGTGTAAGATAAGATTTCATAACTTTCATATTGGCTATAGCCTATTCTATCAAATTATGCCCACCTGACCCAGATTGCGATTTATACTAGACTGTTTTTGGATTGCGTAAGCAACAGTATTGTGTGATGGTGGGTGGGGATGCAGGGCTGGGTTCCAAACAAAGTGTTCTTGCTTCAGTTCCTCAACAGCACAGCTAGGAGAGCTTATAGAAGCACAACCGTTTCGAGCTCTTTCTTGCATTAAAATTACTTAAACTGTGCACACTTTGGAGAGGTGTGTGTGTGTGTGTGGCCACTTGGAGACACCAGTTAAACTTCTTACTCAAACCCTTGTAATTTTTTCATCTTATGTTGCACCTACCCCCAAATTTTCCATTAATTATTATTCTACTGAATGTTTGCAGCGTTTGTCGATAACGAAATGAATCCAAAGTGCAGTAAATGTAAAATGCACATAAAATCAACAGTAATGTTTGGATTCAGTCTTGTCAGGTGAACTGTTGTCCTCACCATTGGTCTAATACTTTACCCATAATCTCCAAAGTGTTCCAATTGCTACCATGGTTTTGAATATGCTTCTCATATTTCTCCTGTTAGAAACATTTCAACATGGTCCAATTTCCCTGAGTGTAAAGGGTTAATCTTATGGCTGCAATCCCGGTAACGGGATCGATATGACAACAGCCAGTAAAAGTGCAGGGCGCCAAATTCAAAAAACAGAAATCTCATAATTAAAATTCCACAGACATACATGTGTTTTATACCATTTTAAAGGTAATCTTGTTGTTAATTCCACCAAAGTGTCCGATTTCAAATATGCTTTTCAGCGAAAGCACCACAAACGATTATGTTAGGTCACACCAAACCACAATAAGCACAGCCATTTTTCCAGCCAAAGATATAGGAGTCACAAAAAGCACAATTAGTGATAAAATTAATCACTAACCTTTGATGATCTTCATCAGATGACACTCATAGGACTTCATGTTACACAATACATGTATGTTTTGTTTGATAAAGTTCATATTTATATAAAAAAATCTGAGTTTACATTGGCACGTTACATTCACTAGTTCCAAAAACATCCAGTGATTTTGCATAGCTACATCGATTGAACAGAAATACTCATCATAAATGTGGATGATAATAGAAGTTATACACATGGAATTATAGATATACCTCTCCTTAATGCAACCGCTGTGTCAGATTTCAAAAAAACTTTACGGAAAAAGCAAACCATGCAATAATCTGAGACGGCGCTCAAAAATATAATAAAATTAGCCGCCATGTTGGAGTCAACATAAACCAGAAATTACATGATAAATGTTCCCTTACCTTTGATCTTCATCAGAATGCACTCCCAGGAATCCCAGGTCCACAATAAATGCTTGATTTGTTCGATAATGTCCGTTATTTATGTCCAATTAGCTACTTTGGTTAGCGACTTTGGTAAACAATTCCAAAGTCACGAAGCGCGTTCACTAAAACCTGACGAAATGTCCAGAAGTTCCGTAACAGTCAGTAGAAACATGTCAAACGATGTATTGAATCAATCTTTAGAATGTTGTTAAAATAAATCTTGAATAACGTTCCAACCGGAGAATTTCATTGACTTCAGATGAGCGATGGAACAAAGGTCCTCCCTCCTCATGTGAACGCGCATGGTCACCTCCTGGCAGACCTGACTAATTCCTCTCTCATTCGGGCTCCCCGTCACAGTAGAGGCATCAGACAAAGTTCTACAGACTGTTGACATCTAGTGGAAGCTGTAGGAAGTGAATACTCATTCATATCTCGCTGTGATTTCAATGGGATCTTGGTTGAAAATCGACCAGCCTAATAATTTCCACTTCCTGTTTGGATTTTTCTCAGGTTTTTGCCTGCCATATGAGTTCTGCTATACTCACAGACATAATTCAAACAGTTTTAGAAACTTCAGAGTGTTTTCTATCCAATACTAATAATAATATGCATATATTAGCAACTATGACTGAGGAGCAGGCCGTTTTACTTTGGGCACCTCTGTGCACCTTTCATCCAAGCTACTCAATAATCAAATCAAATCAAATGTATTTATATAGCCCTTCGTACATCAGCTGATATCTAAGTGCTGTACAGAAACCCAGCCTAAAACCCCAAACAGCAAGCAATGCAGGTGTAGAAGCACGGTGGCTAGGAAAAACTCCCTAGAAAGGCCAAAACCTAGGAAGAAACCTAGAGGCACCAGGCTATGAGGGGTGGCCAGTCCTCTTCCTGGCTGTGCCGGGAATACTGCCCCTAAGAAGTTACCAGGTGTAGCTCAGGCCAGGGAGTGACTGGCAGAAATGGATGGGCACACAGCAGGAATTTACTCATACAGTTCATTGCCATTTACAATACTTATTAACTATGTGTTGTGGTCATAGTCAACAAAGAGAGCCTGATGCTATGAGATGGAGTCATTTTATACTTGTTTAAAATTATTTCCTTCTTCCTAGTCCTTTCTCCTGTACTCATCCGTCTCTGTATCCCTACCTCAACCCTCTGATCCCTTACCCCATCTTGGAACAGTAAACAATTGCTCTCTGTTTATGTTTTTGTGTCTTTTCAGGACACTGAAAATGTAGATTGTCCGTGTCTCCTTATTCATCCTGTTTTCAGGTTTGTAACATTTATACATATGGTTTCTTCCTTTTTTTTTTATCTAGAGAACATGTTTATCTAAACAGTGATGTGTTTTGTCATAATTTTGCTATTGGCATAATATACACTGCTCAAAATAAAGGGAACACTAAAATAACACATCCTAGATCTGAATGAATGAAATATTCTTATTAAATACTTTTTTCTTTACATAGTTGAATGTGCTGACAACAAAATCACACAAAAATTATCAATGGAAATCAAATTTATCAACCCATGGAGGTCTGGATTTGGAGTCACACTCAAAATTAAAGTGGAAAACCACACTACAGGCTGATCCAACTTTGATGTAATGTCCTTAAAACAAGTCAAAATGAGGCTCAGTAGTGTGTGTGCCCTCCACATGCCTGTATGACCTTCCTACAACGCCTGGGCATGCTCCTGATGAGGTGGCGGATGGTCTCCTGAGGGATCTCCTCCCAGACCTGGACTAAAGCATCCGCCGACTCCTGGACAGTCTGTGGTGCAACGTGGCATTGGTGGATGGAGCGAGACATGATGTCCCAGATGTGCTCAATTGGATTCAGGTCTGGGGAACGGACGGGCCAGTCCATAGCATCAATGCCTTCCTCTTGCAGGAACTGCTGACACACTCCAGCCACATGAGGTCTAGCATTGTCTTGCATTAGGAGGAACCCAGGGCCAACCGCACCAGCATATGGTCTCACAAGGGGTCTGAGGATCTCATCTCGGTACCTAATGGCAGTCAGGCTACCTCTGGCGAGCACATGGAGGGCTGTGCGGCCCCCCAAAGAAATGCCACCCTACACCATGACTGACCCACCGCCAAACCGGTCATGCTGGAGGATGTTGCAGGCAGCAGAACGTTCTCCACGGCGTCTCCAGACTCTGTCACGTCTGTCACATGTGCTCAGTGTGAACCAGCTTTCATCTGTGAAGAGCACAGGGCGCCAGTGGCGAATTTGCCAATCTTGGTGTTTTCTGGCAAATGCCAAACGTCCTGCACGGTGTTGGGCTGTAAGCACAACCCCCACCTGTGGACGTCGGGCCCTCATACCACCCTCATGGAGTCTGTTTCTGACCGTTTGAGCAGACACATGCACATTTGTGGCCTGCTGGAGGTCATTTTGCAGGGCTCTGGCAGTGCTCCTCCTGCTCCTCCTTGCACAAAGGCGGAGGTAGCGGTCCTGCTGCTGGGTTGTTGCCCTCCTACGGCCTCCTCCACGTCTCCTGATGTACTGGCCTGTCTCCTGGTAGCGCCTCCATGCTCTGGACACTACGCTGACAGACACAGCAAACCTTCTTGCCACAGCTCGCATTGATGTGCCATCCTGGATGAGCTGCACTACCTGAGCCACTTGTGTGGGTTGTAGACTCCGTCTCATGCTACCACTAGAGTGAAAGCACCGCCAGCATTCAAAAGTGACCAAAACATCAGCCAGGAAGCATAGGAACTGAGAAGTGGTCTGTGGTCACCACCTGCAGAACCACTCCTTTTATTGGGGGTGTCTTTCTAATTGCCTATAATTTCCACCTGTTGTCTATTCCATTTGCACAACAGCATGTGAAATGTATTGTCAATCAGTATTGCTTCCTAAGTGGACAGTTTGATTTCACAAAAGTGTGATTGACTTGGAGTTACATTGTGTTGTGTAAGTGTTCCCTTTATTTTTTTGAGCAGTGTATATTCTTATTCCATTCCATTACTTAGATTTGTGTGTATTAGGTATTTGTTGTGGAATTGTTAGATATTATTTGTTAGATATTGCAGCACTGTCAGAAGCATTTCGCTACACTCGCAATCTGCTAACCATGGGTATGTGACCAATAAAATGTGATTTGATCTCTTTGTTTTTTAGATCTGGATGCGGATGAATTCGGGAAGAGTTAGTGAGGATGGTGACACCTCTAATTGAAAAGGAAGACAGTAATGAGGGAAGAAATCAGCCCAGCACAGCGATGGTCTGTCACCTTGAGATTTTTGGCATCCGGGGAGACATTCATCTCCCTGTCCTTCATGTTCATAATCAACCGGCAAGCCATTTCTTAAATAGTTATGGAAACATTCCAAGCCTTATACAAAGTGCTAAAAGGTAGTTAGCTATCTGTCAGTGCCATCTGCAGAGGCAGAGTGTGAGATTGTCGCAAAGAAGTTTGAGGAGCTTTGGCAATTTCCACACTTCATAGGATCTTTGGACTGGAAACATGTCAACATCCAACACCCCAAGCACAGTGGATTCCAGTACCACAATTACAAGGGCAACCACTCCATTGAAATAATGTCTCTGTGGATGCAGACCTCAAATTTACCTATGTCGATGGTAGAGTGAGTGATGGGGAGTCTGGAACAAGTGTTCCCTCAGCAAGGCACTACAATACAGGTCCCTAAAAATCCCTCCGCCATCTGCCTTCCCATCACAGAGTACACCTGTCCCCTATATGGTTGTAGCCGGGGCTTTTGGCTTGAAGAAGAACATCATGGAAGCCATACCCAAAGGGCCAACTGACCACAGAGACCACAATCTTCAACTATAGGTGATACTGTATTTCTTAAAAATCTTGGTAATTACGCAATAGAAGAGAGGCCCCCATTGAGCGTCAATGCTGGAAACTACCATTTCCAAAGGGCCAAGGAATTTCGGTAAGAGTTCTGTGACTTCTTCAACTCAGAAGCTGGAGATGATAGCTTGCAGCATGGCTGTTACCACTGAACAATATCATAGGCCATGGAATATCACTCTGCTATTGGTCTGGATGGATAGATAATTAGAATCATGATTTTAATAAAGAAACAATAAAACCCCATTGAATGTATTGTAACTTAATTTAGTAATGAATAGATCAATAAATAAATCCATTCAGACAATTTTGTTCATGTTTTTAGAATAAATATTTGGTTAAAAGAGAACACAAAGTTTGTTGTTTCATCTAGATGATCAATTACTCAGTGATATTATCCAGTAAATGTTTAACCAGAATTGGCTGGATTTTCATCTTTGCCCATTCTCTCGCTATAATTGGCAACCCTTGTAAGGTTTTCCCCACATACTGTCCAAACATAGTACCTACAGTGCACTCTGAAAGTATTCAGACCCCTTCACTTTTTCCACATTTTGTTACGTTACAGCCTTATTCTAAAACTGATTTAACTTTTGTTTCCTCCTCAATTTACACACAATACCCCATAATGACATGGCAAAAACACGTTTTAAAAACAGAAATATCTTATTTGCGTAAGTATTCAGGCCGTTTGCTATGAGACTCGATATTGAGCTCAGATGCATCCCGTTTCCATTGATCATCCTTGAGATGTTTCTACAACTTGATTGGAGTCCACCTGTGGTAAATTCAATTGATTGGACATGATTTGGAAAGGCACACACCTGTCTATTTACGGTCCCTGTAAGGAGTGCGTCCTGGCGGCAGAGAAGTCAGGCGCAGGAGAGAAAAAACTGTGTTTCCAACGGCGCAGTTTAATAATAAAAACCACAGGAAAACATAATCAATAAATGGGTACAAAACCCGACGCACACCAGACATAACGTGCACAAGCACTTACAATAAACAATTCCGGACAAGGACATAGGGGGAACAGAGGGTTAAATACACAATGAATGGAATTGGAACCAGGTGTGTGGAAAGACAAGACAAAAAAAAAAAAATGAAAATGAAAGGTGGATCGGCGATGGCTAGAAGACCGGTGACGCCGAACGTCGCCCGAACAAGGAGAGGGAACAACTTTGGAGGAAGTCGTGACACATGTAAACTCAGCATAAAAAGAAACAACCCTTTTCAGGACCCTGTCTTTCAAAGATAATTCGTAAAAATCCAAATAACTTCACAGATCTTCATTGTAAAGGATTAAAGACTGTTTCCCATGCTTGTTCAATGAACCATAAACAATGAATGAACATGCACCTGTGGAACGGTCGTTAAGACACTAACAGCTTACAGACGGTAGACAATTAAGGTCACCGTTATGAAAACTTAGGACACTAAAGAGGCCTTTCTACAGACTCTGAAAAACACAGAAAGAAAGATGCCCAGGGTCCCTGCTCATCTGCGTGAACGTGCCTTGGGCATGCTGCAAGGAGCATGAGGACTGCAGATGTGGCCAGGGAAATAAATTGCAATGTCCGTACTGTGAGACGCCTAATACAGCGCTACAGGGAGATAGGACAGACAGCTGATCGTCCTCGCAGTGGCAGACCACGTGTAACAACACCTGCACAGGATCGGTACATCCGAACATCACACCTGCGGGACAGGTACAGGATGGCAACTTCCAAGTTACACCAGGAATGCACAATCCCTCCATCAGAGCTCAGACTGTCCGCAATAGGCTGAGAGAAGCTGGACTGAGGGCTTGTAGGCCTGTTGTAAGGCAGGTCCTCACCAGACATCACCGGCAACAACGTCACCTATGGGCACAAACCTACCATCGCTGGACTAGACAGGACTGGCAAAAAGTGCTCTTCACTGACGATTTGTGGTTTTGTCTCACCAGGGGTGATGGTCGGATTCGCGTTTATTGTTGAAGGAATGAGCGTTACACCGAGGCCTGTACTCTGAAGCGGGATCGATTTGGAGGTGGAGGGTCCGTCATGGTCTGGGGCGGTGTGTCACAGCATCATCGAACTAAGATTGTTGTCATTGCAGGCAATCTCAATGCTGTGCGTTACAGGGAAGACATCCTCCTCCCTCATGTGGTACACTTCCTGCAGGCTCATACTGACATGACCCTCCAGCATGACAATGCCACCAGCCATACTGCTTGTTCTGTGCGTGATTTCCTGCAAGACAGGAATGTCAGTGTTCTGCCATGGCCAGCGATGAGCCCGGATCTCAATCCCATTGAGCACGTCTGGGACCTGTTGGATCGGAGGTTGAGGGCTAGGGCCATTCCCCCCAGAAATGTCCGGGAACTTGCAGGTTTGTTGGTGGAAGAGCGGGGTAACATCTCACAGCAAGAACTGGCAAATCTGGTGCAGTCCACGAGGAGGAGATGCACAGCAGTACTTAATGCAGCTGGTGGCCACACCAGATACTGACTGTTACTATTGATTTTGACCTCCCCTTTGTTCAGGGACACATTATTCAATTTCTGTTATTCACATGTCTGTGGAACTTGTTCAGTTTATGTCTCAGTTGTTGAATCTTGTTATGTTCATACAAATATTTACACAGTGAGAGGACGTTTCCTTTTTTTGCTGAGTTTATCTCGTTTTGAAGAGTTAGTGAGGAAGACAGTAATGAGGGAAGAAATCAGCCCAGCACAGAGATGGTCAGTCACCTTGAGATTTTTGTCCCCCAGGGAGACATTCATCTCCCTGTCCAACATGTTTAGAATCAGCCGGCAAGCCATTCTGAAATAGTGATGGGAACATGCACTAGTGCAAAGTGCTAAAAGGTAGCTAGCTAAGTATGAGGAGCTTAGGCAATTTCAACACTGCATAGGATCTTTGGACGGGAAACACGTCAACATCCAAACCCCCAAGCACAGTGGATCCCAGTACCACAATTACAAGGGCAATGCTAGGGACACTCACACACAAACAGTGCTTTTAACATGGTGTTTTCAACTTATATATAGTATATCACAAACGTGAGTACACCCCTCACATTTTTGTAAATATGAGTATATCTTTTCATGTGACAACACTGAAGAAATGACACTTTGCTACAATGTAAAGTAGTGAGTGTACAGCTTGTATAACAGTGTAAATTTGCTGTCCCCTCAAAATAACTCAACACACAGCCATTAATGTCTAAACCGCTGGCAACAAAAGTGAGTACACCCCTAAGTGAAAATGTCCAAATTGGGCCCAAAGTGTCAATATTTTGTGTGGCCACCATCATTTTCCAGCACGGCCTTAACCCTCTTGGGCATGGAGTTCACCAGAGCTTCACAGGTTGCCACTGGAGTCCTCTTCCACTCCTCCATGACGACATCACGGAGCTGGTGGATGTTAGAGACCTTGCACTCCTCCACCTTTCGTTTGAGGATGCCCCACAGATGCTCAATAGGGTTTAGGTCTGGAGACATGCTTGGCCAGTCCATCACCTTTACCCTCAGCTTCTTTAGCAAGGCAGTGGTCGTCTTGGAGGTGTGTTTGGGGTCGTTATCATGTTGGAATACTGCCCTGCGGCCCAGTCTCCGAAGGGAGGGGATCATGCTCTGCTTCAGTATGTCACAGTACATGTTGGCATTCATGGTTCCCTCAATGAACTGTAGCTCCCCAGTGCCGGCAGCACTCATGCAGACCATGACACTCCCACCACCATGCTTGACTGTAGGCAAGACACACTTGTCTTTGTACTACTCACCTGGTTGCCGCCACACACGCTTGACACCATCTGAACCAAATAAGTTTATTTTGGTCTCATCAGACCACAGGACATGGTTCCAGTAATCCATGTCCTTAGTCTGCTTGTCTTCAGCAAACTGTTTGCGGGCTTTCTTGTGCATCATCTTTAGAAGAGGCTTCCTTCTGGGACGACAGCCATGCAGACCAATTTGATGCAGTGTATTGCGTATGGTCTGAGCACTGACAGGCTGACCCCCCACCCCTTCAACCTCTGCAGCAATGCTGGCAGCACTCATATGTCTATTTCCCAAAGACAACCTCTGGATATGACGCTGAGCACGTGCACTCAACTTCTTTGGTCGACCATGGCGAGGCCTGTTCTGAGTGGAACCTGTCCAGTTAAACCGCTGTATGGTCTTGGCCACCGTGCTGCAGCTCAGTTTCAGGGTCTTGGCAATCTTCTTATAGCCCAGGCCATCTTTATGTAGAGCAACAATTATTTTTTCAGATCCTCAGAGAGTTCTTTGCCATGAGGTGCCATGTTGAACTTCCAGTGACCAGTCAGTATGAGGGAGTGTGAGAGCGATGACACCAAATTTATCACACCTGCTCCCCATTCACACCTGAGACCTTGTAACACTAACGAGTCACATGACACCGGGGAGGGAAAATGGCTAATTGGGCCCAATTTGGACATTTTCACTTAGGGGTGTACTCACTTTTGTTGCCAGCGGTTTAGACATTAATGGCTGTGTGTTGAGTTATTTTGAGGGGACAGCAAATTTACACTGTTATACAAGCTGTACACTCACTACTTTACATTGTAGCAAAGTGTCATTTCTTCAGTGTTGTCACATGAAAAGATGTACTCAAATATTTACAAAAATGTGAGGGGTGTACTCACTTTTGTGATATACTGTATTTGACATGCATGATTACATTATGTGTATTTATTCATACAATAATTATTATTTAACATGTCCTCACCTGGACTCCATTGTAATAATGGCTCTCGTGGATGCAGATCTCAAGTTTACCTATGTGGATGGCAGAGTGTGGGGTGGGGGGGTTCTGGAACAAGTGTTCCCTCAGCCAGTCATGGGCATTATTAGAAACTTACCCAGAAAGACTTGCAGCTGTAATTGCTGTCAAAGATGCTTCTATAAAGTTTTGACTCAGAGGTGAATACTTATGTAAATTAAATATTTCTGTATTTCATTTTCAATACATTTGCAAAAATGTATAAAAACAGGTTTCACTTTGTCATTTGTCATTATGTGTTTAGATGGGTGAGAAATAATATTTGTAATACATTTTGAACTCAGGCTGTAACACAACAAATTGTGCAATAAGTCAAGGGGTATGAATATTTTCTGAAGGCACTGTATGTCTCCAGAAAAACCTGGATTCAAAAAACTACACAACAATACAGCTCCGTGTAGATTTAGAGAAAGACTTTACATCCCATTGGCAGACTTTGTATACAGTAACATTGACAGATTTGTATATGCACAAAAATAAAGTAGTTTTGTACACAGTCATACGATAAGTGGTAAAAGTACCATCTTAGGCGAGTACATGGGGTGCTATATCTCTGCAGATACTCTGTCTATCTGGCCGAAATCACTGATACAAGTCGCCCTCTACCCTCTCGTGGTATGTATAACTTGTTATGTCTCCAGAGAAACTTAGATTTAAATATAGGTCCTATCTATCAAATTATTATAGGCGGATTAAGGTGTTTTTGACTGAGGTCAAAATGACCCCAAATGACTTGAATTTATAAAAAGTCCAATATTTTGAAAAATTGAACAAACCATCTTTCAAAATGACCCTAGTTGGTAGTACGAGGGTTAAAAGCAAGGGTTGGAACTTAAATTATTTTCCAATCACTTCGTTCTAAACAGAACTGCTCGGCCTCCGACCGCAAGGCACTACAGAGAGTAATGCGTACAGCCCAGTACATCACTGGGGCCAAGCTTCCTGCCATCCAGGACCTCTATACCAGGCGGTGTCAGAGGAAGGCCCTAAAAATAGTCAGACTCCATACACCCTAGCCATAGACCGTTCAATCTGCTACCGCAGGGCAAGCGATACCGGAGCGTCAAGTCAATAACTCTGAGTCGGACGTTTACATACACTTTAGCCAAATACATTTAAACTCAGTTTTTCACAATTCCTGACATTTAATCCTAGTAAAAATTCCCTGTCCTAGGTCAGTTAGGATCACCACTTTATTTTAAGAATGTGAAATGTCAGAATAATGGTAGAGAGAATGATTTATTTCAGATTGATTTTCTTTCATCACATTCCCAGTGGGTGAGAAGTTTACATACACTCAATTAGTTTTTGGTAGAACTGCCTTTAAATTGTTTAACTTTGGTCAAACATTTCGGGTAGCCCTCCCCAAGCTTCCCACAATAAGTTGGGTGAAATTTGGCCCATTCCTCCTGATAGAGCTGGTGTAACGGAGTCAGGTTTGTAGGCCCCCTTGCTCACACACGCTTTTTCAGTTCTGCCGACACATTTTCTATAGGATTGAGGTCAGGGCTTTGTGATGGCCACTGCAATATCTTGACTTTGTTGTCCTTAAGCCATTTTCCACAACTTTGGAAGTATGCTTGGGGTCATTGTCCATTTGGAAGACCCATTTGCGACCAAGCTTTAACTTCCTGACTGATGTCTTGAGATGTTGCTTCAATATATCCACATAATTTTCCTACCTGATGATGCCATCTATTTTGTGAAGTGCATCAGTCCCTCCTGCAGCAAATCACCCCCACAACATGATGCTGCCACCCCCGTGCTTGTTGTTCTTCAGCTTGCACGCATCCCCCTCTTTCCTCTAAACATAACGATGGTCATTATGGCCAAACAGTTCTAAAAAAAAAGTGTGATCTTTGTCCCCATGTGCAGTTGCAAACTGTAATCTGGCTTTTTTTATGGCGGTTTTGGAGCAATGGTTTCTTCCTTGCTGAGAGGCTGTCACGCCCTGACCATGGAGAGCCCTCGGGGTTCTCTATGGTTTTTTAGGTCAGGGCGTGACTAGGGGGGTTCTAGGTGTTATTTTCTATGTTGGTTGGTGTGTATGGTTCCCAATTGGAGGCAGCTGATGTTCGTTGCCTCTAATTGGGGATCATACTTAGTGTGTCCCTTTTCCCACCTGCGATGTGGGATATTGTTTTGTTTAGTGCCTATGTGTGCTACGTAGTGCACGTTCGTTAATTCTTTGTTGTTTTGAAGTATCTCTGTAATAAATATGTGGAACTCTGATCACGCTGCGGCTTGGTCCACTCATTTATATAACGAGCTTGACAGCGGCCTTTCAGGTTATGTCGGTATAGGACTTGTTTTACTGTGGATATAGATACTTTTGTACCTGTTTCCTCCAGTATCTTCACGAGGTCCTTTGCTGTTGTTCTGGGATTGATTTGCACTTTTCGCACCAAAGTACGTTCATCTCTAGGAGACAGAGAGGGTCTCCTTCCTGAGCAGTATGACGGCTGCGTGGTCCCATGGTGTTTATACTTGCGTACTATTGTTTGTACAGATGAACATGGTACCTTCAGGCGTTTGGAAATTGCTCCCAAGGATGAACCAGACTTGTGGAGGTCTACATTTTTTTTTGTCTGAGGTCTTGGCTAATTTCTTTTGACTTTCCCATGATGTCAAGCAAAGAGGTACTGAGTTTGAAGGTAGGCCTTGAAATACATCCACAGGTACACTTCCAATTGACTTAAATGATGATCAATTAGCCTATCAGAAGCTTCTAAAGCCATGACATTATTTTCTGGAATTTTCCAAGCTGTTTAAAGGCACAGTCAACTTAGTGTATGTAAACTTCTGACCCACTGGAATTGTGATACAGTGAAATAATCTGGTCTGTAAACAATTGTTGGAAAAATTACTTGTGTCATGCACAAAATAGATTTCCTAACCAACTAGCAAAAACTATAGTTTGTTAACAAGAAATTTGTGGAGTGGTTGAAAAACGAGTTTTAATGACTCCAACCTAAGTATATGTAAACTTCTGACTTCAACTGTAGCATATCGTGCTTACTAACTGTAGTTCTATTATCTTCATGTGATGCTTCGCTCTGGCAGTGAGCTACCCTGAAGAAGCAGAGCCCTAACACAAAGACATGCATTTATAAATGGTTAAATGTACACATGGTGTTTTCTTTCTCAAATAAAGCTTAGCCAGTTCAGATAGGAAACCCGAGTGTGGTGGCATCAGCTGATTGCATCAGTGGATATTGTGCCAATTGGATTCACACTAATTACATGTGGTCTATTTAAGTTGACCAGTTCCACACATGCTTCCTCAATGCCAGATGTCACGCGCTCGCATGTGCTGGGGTCTCTTGGTGCCGCTAGCTGTTACTCGCTATGCTCGCTGAGCCCTAACACCAAGAGATGCATTGTTATCTTTTCTAATAAATAGTTAAACGTATACGTGGTGTTTTATTGTGGTGTAGTGCTATTTTTGTAGGTGCCAGAGCGCAAAAAGAAAATGTCATAATTTTTCTAACACTTGCACCGTAGCCTGTTGAATACTATCATTTTATATGCGTAAAACGCATCATCCAAATGCTACGTATGCCTATACGCATTGACTTGAACAAATGTTTGTATTTTTAATCCCCTCAAACTGTAATGGAGATGCAGGGAGTCAGGAAGCAGGTGCAGTTGGTGAGTTTAATAAGTGATACGAAACAAGAGCAGCATCTGGACATGAAAACAGAACCAATGCTGCCTGATGAGTGAGGCTACAGAGCGTGAGATAAAGGGAAAGTAATCAAAGGTAGTGTGCATGATGATGGTTGCCAGGTGTACATAATGATGGGTTGCCAAGACCGGTGGTTTGTAAACCGGTGAAGTCGAGTGCTTGGACTTTGACTAGGCCATTCCAAAACGTCAAAACGTTTTTAGCCATTTTCATATAGAATTGATTGTGTGTTTTGTATCATTATCTTGCTGCATGACCCAGCTGTGCTTCAGCTTACAGACAGATGGCCTGACATTCTCCTGTATAATTCTCTGATACGGAGCAGCATTCATGGTTCCTTCTATTAAGGCAAGTTGTTCAGGTCCTGAGGTAGCAAAGCATCCCCGAACGATCACACTGCCATCCCCATGCTTGACCGCTGTTATGTTCTTACTGTGGAATCCACTTTTTGGTTTTCGCCAGGCATAATGGAACACGTTGTCCAAAAAGTTGATTCAAGTTTGCCAAAAAGCACCTGGATGATCATCAAGACTCTTGGAAGAATGTTTTATGGACAAATGATTCAAAAGTATAACTTTTGGATGACATTACCCAAATCCACTATGCCTGGTGAAACCAAACACTAAATTCCACAGTAAGAACATCAAGCACGGTGGGTCGAAAAATGAATGGATGTGAATAAGGCATTTCCATTTAAAATGTATACGGGTCATTCCACTGTAAATTCTTTATTTTTCTGAGCTACTTATGTCTCAGATATAGGAGACAGACTTCATACTTTCATACTCATATTCAGTGAGTTTCTATATTGATAAGGCCAAATTCAATGTTTAGTAATAATAAATAAAAAGTGATACTTACAGGGGTCCTAAAATTCTAAATGAAACAGCTAAATGATCCATGGCATAACCATTTTAAATCAAACCCCCCCCCCCCTCCTCCTCCTCCAAAAAAACCTAAAGAGGTGTGTAGACTTTCATTAGGTACTGTATGTCGGCACAATCGAAAATTAGGTTTAAATTTAAATCAAGCTAAATAACTTCAATGTCCGGAGTGAATCTAGCCCTTAGTAATGAACTGTAGAGATTCTTAAATATCGTTCCTTCCTTACCAGTAAGTCCGTTCCCTGGAAGAGATAACCACCACAGCTTTATACTGTGAAACCTTGACATTATCAACCCAATGGATTTAAGTTATTTTCAACACCCAACGGTACATGTTGAGACAGCAAAAACATCGAATAGCTGTTGCCAATTAAACTTTCAGTTACATATTTTCAGTGAAATATTATTAATTCAAGAGTGAGATGTCATAGGAAGAGGAACAGAACTCACTTCAGAAGGAATGTTTTAATGGTAGACCATTTCCACACAACAATGACACAATTAAAATGTTCACACGTGTCAACTTCCGCAACAGTTACTCATAAGGGAAGCAAATACAGAATTTCATCCGATTGTTTCTCTGCACCCATCTCATCAACCATTCATGTAACACTTGTTCCATGTAAGAAAATACAGCATTTTTTTCAACTTAATATTTGGCAAATACAAAAGCAAACCTAGTCTTCCTCCCACAAAGAAATGTGATGACATGGATTCCTAGACCTCCAATCCTTTTTTTCTACTAAAATAACCCATAATGTTAACTCTATACAGCTAAAGGGTGTAGTTACTAATAGAGTCCATTTATACAACATTAGGGGAGAAATAACAATTATTTCACAAAGTCACAGTCAGAAAGAAATAAGAACTTTACAATATTGTAATTCGGACAATGTATATATTTTTTTCAGAAACAAAAGTGTCCATCTCTAATAACAGAGAAATTAAAGATAACTATATTTTCAGTACATTCATCTTAAAAAATGTTAAGAGAATTGAAAAAAAAAAAATGACCGTTTAAATACAAGACGGAGCTTTTTGGTGGGTCATTTCGACCCAGAAGGTCTAATGGAGTAGCCTGGTCTCAGATCTGCTTTTGCTCTTGCCAACTAGCCAACAGAAGGCACTTTTGATGGCATTTGTTGATGCAGCGAACATGACCGTCTTAGTTCTAAATCTTGGGACCTTTTAGAATTCACTCAACACTTTATGAACAGGACACTGGTCAAGATTAGCCGAGGGCGTATTATGCATTTAGCTGTATTTCTATTGACTTTATTAATAAATTATTTTAATTTGACATAAAAACATACGTCAAATGTGACTCCTTATCTAACAGGTCAGGAACACAGCCTGTAAGCTTATTTTAGGGACTTTGACTTGTGTGATATAATAAGCCAAACATATTCCACCCACCTCTCTGGAATTGTGGGACTATTATTAAGTCTCCCAAATAATGCCATAGTAACATGGTTTATGTCCCAACAGCACTGAACTACTGTAGCAACGATTGCTATTGTAGTTTGTTGATGGCTGACAGTGCCAACATAGACACAGTGAGTAACCCATAGGAAAGTCTGTACTGTGCAACCAGACTACTTTAAATCAACCAGGAGTGGAGCTTTAGAAGTGAGCACACAGGCTTATTTCTTGATCAGTGTCATCATGCAATGATGTCTCTTCCCAATGACCTCAGTGAGTTTGTCACTGCTAAATACCAAGTGCAGAGCTAGTGAGTGAGTTACAATGCAAACAATATGTACCTCATAAACCAACTTGTGTAACAATCTGCCATATAACATGTAGCTATGATAAGTGCCCATCTAAAACCGTATCAATGAGATTGTTCAATGTGAGCCAGGGGATGTTGCATTGGAAAGCAACCTCACAAACAAGTACAATATTATTTGGGGTTGAATGGCTTTAAGCTGATCTAGTCTGCTTCCCTTGGCGCTGGTTCTGGACGTTCCAACTGGCTTGGGTTGTTCCACACACCTTGGGCAATACTGAGAGGTAGTGGCAAAGACACTGAGTACTGTGTGGTTTCCTTCCCCACAAACAGTGCTGTTGTACCATTAAGAGAGAGACAATGAACCGTATTTCTCAACCAACAACAGTAACCTACAAAAATGCCTTAAGAGCTTCTTTTTTTTAAACAAAACAGCCTACTACTACTATCACCACCATTGAGCAGACAGACAATCATTGCTTGTTTAGCCGCCTGTGCTACATTACCATTAGAATATACAGGAGGGGTGAGACACTAACATAGCATTTAAATAGTTATTAATAAAAAAAAAAAACAATGGTGAGAATGAGCAAAAAGTAGTGATACATTACATATATCCCACCTCCCAACAAAATAAAGGCAATTCACTTCACATCTCTTTTAGGCACATACGTCTTAATGGATCCCACTCCTACAGTAGCGTGTGGTGTCAGGAATGCTTTTCACACGTAATAAAGACAAGACAGTGAAGGTGCCATTATGGAGAGTAAGTAGTCTCGGCAGAGAAGAAATTAACTAGGGCCATGTTCATTAGACACCAAACGTAAGAAATCTAAATGAAACAGCTGGGACTACCTGGACCTTGTTTTCCAGTGTAAATAGTTGAACACTGAGGAAGGGCTTATCAGATGCCTTGGGACCTCAGTGAGTGTGACTGAGAAAGAGATGAAAGAAACTGATCAGTGAGCACTTAACTTACATTAGATCCACGCAACTTAGAGCAGCATGCCTCGCTTGGGATTGTATGAACTTAAGATGTCACACACTGATTGACTGCAAAACAGATCTTCATACAGACTCAGATGACTTGATTTCAGTTACTTTTTTGTTCCTCATTTTGTGATTCAATTATTAGATTTTTTAACTTAAAGTCTATGTTAACACTAAATCACAATCTAGCCTGGAATACTGCTCAGCAGCTATTTACAGAATTTCTAAAAGAAAACAAACACAATAATCTGACTGAATTACACACAATCTCAAATGGTTCATATTAGTGGTCCTTTTCAAAAGACAAAACAAAATTGCTGTAAAGTGTAAACAAAAAAACTATTGTATGGTGTTTGTTGTTCATCTGTTTCTCTGTTTCGCTCTCCTCATGGATTCATAGCTGCTGCTGTGAACTGTATGATTGTTCACCCCATGACCATGCATTTTGTATTCTGACCCATTTTTCAGTTCCGCTCAGGTTGTAGTAATGTTTCAGCTAGCTTCCGGACCCGGTCAGGTGTGCAGGAACAGGACCTTCCTATTTATTTCAAGTAAACACCTTTTTATAAGTCCCAGTTTTCTTCCATGTTCTGGTCCTTCTGTTTCAGGAGAAGGGTGTCCTGTCCTCCCATCTTCCACAGTGAAGACTGGCATTCTGCCTTCCTGCTTGCTTGGATTGAATGTGTTTTACCCCCATAACCCTATTCATCACCTGTGTCACAGGAGTTAGATTTTTTTTTTTTAAGAAACAAATTATTCCCCCTCTTTTTAAAAAAAATCCTTCCATCACATATGCAACAATGAACTTGAGAGATGTCTGTCCCAATTTTTTTTTAAGGTAATCTTCTTGTTTCTTTTTTACAACACACAGCAGAATAAACATTGTTTTGGAAGCAAGGTCTCCTGGTGGCAAGTCAAAATGTTCTGTTCAAGAGGTCACATTTCATTTTTTGTTTGTTATATTTTTCACTTGCCTACTGTACTTTTACAACCCATCTTAGTCCTGTTTGGCTGGCACCTGCTGCTTCCAGGCCTCATTCAAGTAAACCAGTCGCTTGTAGTTGAGCATAAAAAGAATGAAGTTCAGTGCATATGTGGTGATGCAGATGATGCAGAAGTCCTTGAGGACGAAGTAGAGGATGTAGCCCAGATAGAGCGAGCCCATCACCGATAGGATAGACGTCGTCATGAGGATCAGGGCAGCCATCGCACTCACGGTGATTCCTGTAACCAACCAGATGAGAGAGAGCAGGGGCTTAGGCTACTGACATGACGTGCACTGCACAAACAAGTACAGTAAGACATGCTGTGCAAAGGTGGCAGTGAAGAAATATAATCACTTTGACAAACACTACTACATGGAAAAGACAAAAGCAAGCGTTTTGGATAAAAACGGTGGTCATGAAATGCCTGGACCTTGTACACTTGAATCAGGGGGGAATACATTTGGTGCCTTTGTATGGGCCCTTAGGCCCCTCATTTGTAACCTGGCACTAGTGAGTGACCACCACAAATCTCTGGCTGCACCCTTCAACTGAAAGTGGAGCGCTTAAGACCAGACCTGGGTTCAAAATACTACTTGAAATCTTCTACAGTGCCAGATGGGTGGGTTTGCAGTTTTAGGACTTGTCTTGGTCCAATAAGCCGGGCAAGCTCAATCAAACCCAGAAAGTTTTTGAAATGACTTAGTCAACATGGATGTGGAGTCTCTATACACCACCATTGAACATGAACAAGGATTGGCAGCTATGCACCATTTCTCGAGTACCCGGCCTGAGACCGAGATGCCTCCCACAGTTCTGGTCTGGCTCAGAAGATTCACTTATTTCTTCCACCAATACCAGAAATAACCCTAACATCAAACTATGGAATACTGCAAGGATAAAAAAATTTGGACCTTGACATCAGTAAAGATGACAGAGGTTGTTTGCACACATCAATCATTTGGAAGCCTACAGATTGGAATAGCATTCTGAGGGCAGACAGCTTCCAACCTAAAAGGCTAAAAGAGAACATTCCATAAGGCCAATTCGAAAGAATCCACAGAATTTGCGATCAGGAAACAGACTACAGTGTCAAATCTGCTGCATTGGAGAATCGCTTCTTGAATCGGGGCTAAGGCGCTCAGGTCCTGAAAGATGCAGGTAGTAGGGCTGGACAACTTGACAGAGAGAACATGTTGCGAAGGGGAGCGCCTCATGATGCACCAGAGAGAGTGTACTTTGTTACAAAATATGTCACTAAAGTGATATGTCACTACGCCAAGTCTTACCAGAGCCACCAGTTATAAGCGATGTCCTACCCTAAATGACAAATTAGTCTACAGCTATCTTCCTGGTGACTCTCAAAACACTTTGCTATACCACAAACCTAGGAGCTCATTTAAATGCAAGTATTTTGTTGACAGCTTCTAAAATGGAGTATCAAGTCAAGCATTTCCTTAACTGCAAAACCACTCATGTGGTTACAGATTTATCGGCACCATCTTGAAGGCAAGATGGCGCCAATAAAGATGGCAGAGTCGCTTCTAGTCCTTAGGAAACTGCAGTATTTTGTTTTTTATGCATTATTTCTTACATTGTTAGCCCAGAAAACATTAAGTGTATAAGCATTTCGCTACACTCGCAATAACATCTGCTAACCATGTGTATGTGACCAATTAAAATTTGATTGGAATGTCCACAGTGCAAGGTGTTATATATTGGACGGACAAAGAGACACCTTCAAGACCGCTTAGTTGAACACAAGTATGCCATACGGGTAGGCAATGAAGACTACCCCATGGCAAGGCACTACAAGCCCTTACACCATTGCAACCCTGCCTCCCTACAAGCTATGGGCATTGATCATGTTCCGGCCTCAATTAGAAAAGGGGACCATCTTAAACAGCTAAACCAAAGGGAAAGTTTTTGGATTTACAAACTACAGGCCACTAAGTACCCTGGTTTAAATTAAGATATGGATTTCTCTCCTTTCCTGTAGGGTCATGAGAGGTCCCTTTGCTGTCATCTAGTGGACATTTTGCTCTATTTCCCTCAGCTATGTTTAGACTGTTGTGGTCCATGTTAACTGTGTAATAGTGTACTATAAAATAAATGGTTATCCTATTCTTAACACTGACCAGTCATATTCAGGGTTGGAACGGCCTTTCTGGGGCTTCTGATGCTTCTAGCCTTGAGATGCATTTCTGATAACATATCTACAGTATTTCACTTTTTAATGTGGATAGTATTGCTTACTAGGTGTTACAAATCATTTCTGTAACCACTCCCTCTTCAAAATCAGGGTTGATGAAATCAAAGATTATCATATCTTTGCACTCCCTGACGAAGGCTATGCACCCGAAACGCGTTGGCGTTTTGAAACTTTGTTTCCATTGAACATGCCATACAAATAAAGGCATTTTATCTTGGTCCTCCTCTCTTTCTGATGACTTCAAATAGTGTTTGAACCCAGGTCTGCTTAAGAAAGTAAACCACCGAGCCAGATGCATGACAGGACACAGGACCCTCTGGTTAAAGGAGGAAGAAGAGCAGGTGTTCTAGAGTAGAGGACATTCTAAACAGACATGTTCTGGTTCTGGCACAGGCTTCTATTCATAGTGATGAAATTATATTAGAGGGGAAAGGGACAAACAGTGCTCACACATTCTGTACGAGAGTACAGGGCGAGAGTGCTACAGGATAAGGTTAAAGCTACTGGTTTTTAGTTAACGGAACTGTGTAAATACAGTGAAAAAAACAGCAAGAATGGGGCAACAGAAACCAAATGTACAGTAAGCCTTAGGCCATATCTTTTGGCCTAAGTCTTCTTAGCTGACTTGATCATGAGAATAAAAAATGAAACGATGTCCAGTAGCCACAGATGAAAAGGCCCTCTTGCTCAAGCTCTTTTTAGGAGAATTACCATTCTGAGACACCAGCTAATCTATGGTCCCTTCAACCTACGTGTCTAAATGATAATTTAAAAAAAATAACTAATATCCTCACTAACCTAACCACAATGCCTGGACAGTAAGTTTCACCCACTGTACCACTTTTGTGTTAGTCAAATCCACCTGTGTAGTAAATCGGTATGGGAGAAGGGCCTCTAGTTCTGAGGCAGCACCAGTTGGTTAAGCAGGCCGCAGGGCCCTTAGGCCAGTCAGCAGGGGAACAGATCTAAACCAGCAGGACTGAGTCAGCAAAACCTCCAACCTGCCACAAGGACATCAGACAGTCAGGCGGGAGTGTATAGTATGACTTCACACAGGGAAGGGGCCCTTAGAGGGGCTCAGCAAGAAGCATTACACTTATCTAGGCCTACTACCTTAAGGACACCAACATTTCAGGTATATAATAGAGCAGGGTTCCCCACAACTGGCTTCCCGTGGGCCGAATTCGGCTGAAAACGTTTGGGTATTTGAATTTGTTGCTTTCGGTGCTGCTGTCAAAATGTCTCTCACATCGTATACTGGTTGAGAGGACCAAGTCCCCTGATGAAAGCTTGTCCCCAAAAACATGAATTCACTTAATCATCTCTCCCTCACATCCAAATATACTTTCCCCCTTTTGTCTGTGTCACATCTAAAGCCTTCCACATGCTTCAGTTTGGTTAGGCAAACGAGTGTGCCCGCATTCTTCCTTAATATAGAAAAATATTTATATTTTTCACACATTAGGTGGAACAGTGTCTCATCTATCTGGTCAGATCCGCTGGAGAAAAGGAGAGAGCAGGGAGATGGACCCGTAAGAGACGGACCCTTTGCTGCTCTCTCCGTCTCTCCCCTGAGACTGACCATTAAATGGAGACGCCATCAGTCCAGTAAAATAAAAAAGCAAATGATTTACATGTATGCTCAGCTGTGCCTCGCAAGTAATACAACTGATCTATTTTGTTATCATAGCTCGAGTTTTGAAATATAATACGGTCTGAGACAGTGGTTCCCAAACTGTTTATAGTCACATACCCCTTCAAACATTCAACCTACAGCTGCGTACCCCCTCTAGCACCAGGGTCAGCGAACTCTCAAATGTTTTTGCCATCATTGTAAGCCTGCCCCACACACACTATAGTATACATTTATAAAACATAAGAGTGTATTGTCACACCCCGCTCGTGGGAAGTGACAAAGAGCTCTTATAGGACCAAGGCACAAATAATAATATTATAATAACCAATTATTTTGCGCTTTATTTAACCATCTTACATATAAAACCTTATTTGTTCATCGAAAATTGTGAATAACTCACCACAGGTTAATGAGAAGGGTGTGCTTGAAAGGATGCACATAACTCTGCAATGTCGGGTTTTATTGGAGAGTTTCAGTCTTAAATCATTTTCCACACACAGTCTGTGCCTGTATTTAATTTTCATGCTCGTGAGGGCCGAGAATCCACTCTCACATAGGTACGTGATTGCAAAGGGCATCAGTGTCTTAACAGAGCAATTTCTCAAGGCAGGATACTCTGAGCGCAGCCCAATTCAGAAATCTGTCAGTGGCTTCTGATTATAAATTTTCACAGAACCGCTTGTTGCAATTTTGATGAGGCTCTCTTGTTCAGATATCAGTAAGTTGACTGGAGGCAGGGTATGAAAGGGATAACGAATCTAGTTTGTGTCATCCGTGTCGGGAAAGTACCTGTGTAATTGCGCAACCAACTCACTCCGGTGCTTCGCTATATCACATTTGACATTGTCCGTAAGCTTGAGTTCATTTGCACATAAAATCAAACGATGGAAAGACCTGTGTGTTGTCCTTGTTAATCCAGTCAGAGAAGAGCTCCAACTAATTAATCATAGCCTCAATTTTGTCCCGCACATTGAATATAGTTGCGGAGAGTCCCTGTAATCCTAGATTCAGATCATTCAGGCGAGAAAAAACATCAACCAGATAGGCCAGTTGTGTGAGAAACTCATCATGCAAGCGGTCAGACAAGTGAAAATTATGGTCAGTAAAAATAACTTTAAGCTCATCTCAATTAAAAATAAACGTGTCAATACTTTGCCCCTTGATAACCAGCACGCTTCTGTATGTTGTAAAAGCATTACATTACATGGTGCCCATGTCATTGCAAAGTGCAGAAAAAACACGAGAGTTCAGGGGCCTTGCTTTAACAAAGTTAAACATTTTCACTGTAGTGTCCAAAACGTCTTTCAAGCGGTCAGGCATTCCCTTGGCAGCAAGAGCCTCTCGGTGGATGCTGCAGTGTACCCAAGTGGTGTCGGGAGCAACTGCTTGCATGCACGTTACCACTCCACTATGTCTCCCTGTCATGGCTTTTGCACCATCAGTACAGATACCAACACATCTTGACCAACAAAGTCCATTTGATGTCACAAAGCTGTCCAGTACTTTAAAAATATCCTCTCCTGTTGTCCTGGTTTCCAGTGGTTTGCAGAAGAGGCTGTCTTCCTTAATTGACCCCCCATAAATGTAACGGACATATACCAGGAGATATGCCAGGCCCGCCACGTCTGTTGACTCATCCAGCTGTAATGCATATAATTCACTGGCTTGTATGCAAAGCAGTAATTGTTTCAAAACATCTCCTGCCATGTCACTGATGCATCGTGAAACAGTGTTGTTTGATGAAGGCATTGTCTGTGTAGTTTTTTGGGGCCTTTTCCCCCAGCATTGTCCCAGCCATATCCGTGGCAGCAGGAAGAATTAAGTCCTCCACAATAGTATGGGGCTTGCCAATCCTAGCCACTCGGTAGCTCACCATATAAGACGCTTCTAGCCCCTTCTTATTAATGGTATCTGTTGCTTTTATACACGTCTTACTACTCGAAAGTAGTCTTAATTCTCGCTTATTTTTCAAATTGGCATGTTTTGTTTCTAAATGTCTGCGCAATAGTGAAGGTTTCATCGAGTTGTGAGATTGTACTTATGCACATATAACACACTGTGGCTGAGGAAAGGCACTACTCCCAATATAAGTGAAGCCCAAATCAATGTAGTTCTCATCATATTTGCTCCTCTTCGATGGTCCAACGTCCCTGTTTGGTGCTTTCCCGGGTAAGGGGGCAGTAGCTCTTCGGCTGCATCATCAGACTCAGTGTCCATGCTAGCTGGGCTAACAACAAATGTAGAATTACTGACGCTAGCATTGGATCTGCTCGTGGAAGCAGAACAACTTGTGTCGTCGACAGGTGCAGTGCTGCTGGTATGGGTCTCTATGGGCCTTAGTTTTTTTAGACCTTTTATCCATTTTCGAGCAAACGGAATGAGCAGCACCTACGTTTGGCTACATACGGAATGTTAGTGGAATTCCCACAAGAGAGTAACGGTTATTGTGATTGGATGTTAATTATTTGACTAGACTACCTGTATTTGACATTGTGTTGTTATTTTGCTCAACACTAGATAGTTTACATTTTATTTTTGGCAGTGAAACAAGGCTACTCAGGCAAGAAAAAAAAACTCACCCAAATGTATAGCCCTGTTGGAAAATATAAATGGACCGTTGAAAAATGTGAAAAATGTTACTTAAATTAAATAAAATAATGAATCACTTTTTGGTGTACCTCCGGCGGCATTGCGCGTACCCCTGGTTTGGGAATACCTGGTCTGAGAAGAACAATATTGGCAGACCATGCCAATACGCGAATGTGATATTAGGCCTACTGCACAAACCTAATTCCTACAAAACGTGTATTAGGTTAATGTTGTATATGCTTACATTTTGTAAGTATTTTATTTTTTAATCTGAGTGGTAAAAAAAATATTAAAAAAGAGGTTGGTGACCACTGGCCTAGGCTACATCTTGATTTACCCAGTTTATTTAGAGATTTAGCATTAGCTGATTGTCTCTGTCTAGATCAAGTGCCATTCTGTGACTGGCTAATATGCTTTTTTTGCTGCGGTAAAGAGTATCTTGATGATATGGAGTATCGTGATACTAAACCTGGCATTGAAGTAAAAATTCTGGTATCATGACAACGCTACCTTTAATATACTCCACAGTCCTGACTCAGGACTTATCTGAGCCAGGGTGCAGTCAAATATAGTAAAGAGGGAGTGAGGGCCTGACAGAGTGGTGTGTCAGCACAAATAGCCCAAAGCGACTATTCAAGGAGGCTTGTCACCTAAATTCTCTCCATACTTTGAATAGCAAGAGCCGGTGGCTGTGGAATCGAAAGTCTTACCTAGTAACAGTTGAAAGACATAAAAGAAAATTCCATAGACACTGTTTGGCTGGTTCATTGCACTGTCGATTCCGAAGATTGAGCCCAACAGTCCAAATCCTCGACCCCACCTACACAGGGAGAGAAATTAGAAAAAAACAAATGGAAATTTGTTAGTAATCGTGATGAATTGCAGGGACAAATAGCAATGTACGCCAAGGAAAATGTCTGAGAAGGTCAAACTATTATTGGGTGAGATTCTGATAAGGTGATAGCCTAAATGGTGTAATTTACAAGTTATAATCATAAAGATATGACGGGTGACGTCTACAATCCTAAATTATATAACCATGTTGATACAGTATCTCAATAGGAAGGCTTAACAGTGTCATTTACAAGTTAGAACCATAAAAGTAAAAGCAGAATTTCATCAAACCAAAGGGAACAAACGGAATATAGTAAAGAGCCTACTGTACGGCCTCAGAAGCAAGATAACTGTACGTAACTGAGCCTACTGTACGGCCTCAGAAGCAAGATAACAAAGTACCCTGGAAACCTGAGTGGCGCAACAACCACTGGTCCTGGTTTGTCGTCTCCCCTCCTTGCACTGCCTCCACAGGATCACACCACTGCATTGTTCACAGCAGAATTTAAGCAATGCATTCAGGACCTACAGAGTGTACAAAACATTAGGAACACCGTCCTAATATTGAGTTGCAACCCCTTTTGCCTCAATTCATCAGGGCATGGACTCTAAAAGGTGTCGAAAGCATACCACAGGGATGCTGGCCAGCTAGGGAAATTAACTTTTTGGCCCACCCGCCACTATGTCATCTACTAGTCTCTCAGATCATTTACAAGCCAAAATATGTTTTACGCTATATTTACAAAAAACAAATTTTTTGATAAGACAAGAAATGTATTACCAGTAAGAAGTAATGGGGTATATT
Organism: Salvelinus namaycush; assembly: GCF_016432855.1. NCBI lineage: Eukaryota > Metazoa > Chordata > Actinopteri > Salmoniformes > Salmonidae > Salvelinus > Salvelinus namaycush. The sequence continues at coordinate 55,732,654 of NC_052309.1, forward strand.
GCTGAATTTCATGAACTGCGTCTTAACAAATACATGGTAAACATTTCTTTTGTTTTTTTAGATACAATAGTAAAAACAGCTGTTCAGTTGTAGAACTGTTTATCAAGAATCAACAAAGGCGTCTACCATGCCACAAAAGGCTAAGTGATGTGGCTTATTTATTATACTTCAGGGCACTACGCTGATATAAGGAGTACATGTGCTCCTAATTAGAAATGTAGAAGCACACAAATCTAGGAGAAGGACTAAAGAATAAAGTTTTGATAAGAAATAACAAAAGAATTATGAATTAAAGTCCTTAGGGGTGATCCATGCTCAATCAACCACAATCATTAGGTGAGACAAATGTTCAGCTGCCCCTTTAAGGGACAGGGAGTATACGTTATTTATAATAAGAGTCACCTGGAGAAAATCTGACCTCAGAAATTAAAATGGAAGGCCCTCCCTTCAGCAAAAAGTGACCTTCCCCTTTAGCAAAATAAAAATGTAAACGAAGTGGATAGCAGATAACATGCCTACCGTTTACCAGAGAATAAGATATGCAGTTTTATAAACTGTTCTTCGTACTGTAAGCATTTGCAGAACATACATCCATAGTAGACCTGATTACCAACAATGATGAGACAGCCTACAGGGAGGTGGTGAGGGCCCTGGTGGAGTGATGACAGGAAAATAACCTCTCAACGTCAACAAAATGAAGGAGCTGATCGAGGACTTCAGGAAAAAGCAGAGGGAGCATGCACCTATCTACATTGACAGGACTGCAGTGGAGAAGGTGGAAAGCGTCAAGTTCCCCGACGTACAAGTCACTGATGATCTGAAATGATTCACCCACATCATCCCCAGTGGCGCAGTGGTCTAACACACTGCATCGCAGTGCTAGCTGTGCCACTAGAGATCCTGGTTCCAGTCCAGGCTCTGTCACAGCCAGCTGTGACCAGTAGACCCATGGGGCAGCGCACAATTGGCCCAGCATCGTCCGGGTTAGGGGAGGGTTTGGCCGGCCGGGATGTTCAAGTCCCATCGCGCTCTAGCGAATCCTGTGGCGTGCCAGGCGCATGCATGCTAAGGTTGCCAGGTGTACGGTGTTTCCTCTGACAAATTGGTGCGGCTGGCTTCCGGGTTAAGCGGACATTGTGTCAAGAAGCAGTGTGGCTTGGCCGGGTCGTGTTTCGGAGGAAGCACAGCTCTCGACCTTCGCCTCTCCCGAGTCCGTACGAGAGTTGCCGCGATGAGACAAGACTAACTACCAATTGGATATCACAAAATTGGGCAGAAAAAAATTATACAGTTGAAGTCGGAAGTTTACATACACTTAGGTTGGAGTCAATAAAACTCGTTTTTCAACCACTACACAAATGTCTGGTTAACAAACTATAGTTTCGGCAAGTCGGTTAGGACATCTACTTTGTGCATGACAAGTAATTTTTCCAACAATTGTTTACAGACAGATTATTTCACTGTATCACAATTCTAGTTGGTCAGAAGTTTACATACACTAAGTTGACTGTGCCTTTAAAAAGCTTGGAAAATTCCAGAAAATGCTAATTGACATCATTTGAGTCAATTGGATGTGTACGTATGGATGTATTTACTTTCAAACTCAGTGGCTCTTTGCTTGACGTCATGGGAAAATGAAAAGAAATCAGCCAAAAAAAAAAAACTGTAGACCTCCACAAATCTGGTTCATCCTTGGGAGCAATTTCCAAACGCCTGAAGGTATCACGTTCAACTGTACAAACAATAGCACAGTATAAAGTATAAACACCTTGGGACCACGCAGCTGTCATACCGCTCAGGAAGAAGATACTTTCTGTCTCCTAGAGATGAACGTACTTTGGTGTGAAAAGATGCTGGAGGAAACAGGTACAAAAGTATTTATATCCACAGTAAAACAAGTCCTATATCGACATAACCTGAAAGGCCGCTCAGCAAGGAAGAAGCCACTGCTCCAAAACCACCATAAAAAAGCCAGACTATGGTTTGCAACTGCACATGGGGACAAAGATTGTACTTTTTGGAGAAATGTCCTGTGGTCTGATGAAACAAAAATAGAACAGTTTGGCCATAATGACCATCGTTATGTTTGGAGGAAAAAGGGGGAGGCTTGCAAGCCGAAAAACACCATTCCAATCGTGAAGCACAGGGGTGGCAGCATCATGTTGTGGGGGTGCTTTGCTGCAAAGGGGACTGGTGCACGTCACACAAATTATCGCATCATAAGGTATGAAAATGATGTGGATATATTGAAGCAACATCTCAAGACATCAGTCAGGAAGTTAAAGATTGGTCACAAATGGGTCTTCCAAATGGACTACGACCCCAAGCATACTTCCAAAGTTGTGGCAAAATGGCTTAAAGACAACAAAGTCAAGGTATTGGAGTGGCCATCACAAAGCCCTGACCTCAATTTGGCCTACAAAACTGACTCCGTTACACCAGCTCTGTCAGGAGGAATGGGAAATTTCACCCAACTTATTGTGGGAAGCTTGTGGAAGGTTACCCGAAACGTTTGACCCAAGTTAAACAACTTAAAGGCAATGCTACCAAATACCAATTGAGTGTATGTAAACTTCTGACCCACTGGTAATGTGATGAAATAAATAAATGACTAACATTATTCTGACATTTCACATTCTTAAAATAAAGTGGTGAACCTAACTAACCTAAGACAGGGAATTTTTTACTAGGATTAAATGTCAGGAATTGTGAAAAACTGTGTTGAAATGTATTTGGCTAAGGTGTATGTAAACTTCCGACTTCAACTGTACCTAGACATGGAATCACTGGTCACTTTTATTACTTCTTGCGACTACAGGGGGTGCTGTTCCGAATTAGCATTTTGTCGTCTCCAAATTAAACTGCCTAGTACTCAATTCTTGCTCGTACAATATGCATATTATTAATTCTATTGGAAAGAAAACACTTTCTAGTTTCATACAAAGTTGGAATGATGTCTGTGGGTGACCCAGAACTCTTTCTACAGCGAAATCCATGACAGACAGTGAAAGGTCTGAGAGCGAAGCTCTGGTTTCAGATCAGTTTTTAAGGTCTCTGTCTATCCTATGGAACGACACGAACTGCACCCGCCTTCCCCTGGATGTCAGTAACCAATGAGAAGTGGAATGGGCCTTCTCCGTAGCTCTCAGAGGTTATAAAAGACCAAGGAGTGAGAGTAGCCCCCCTTTCGACGCTCGCCCTTACGCAGGAAGGGACCTCCGGACGCCATTTTCACAGGCTCGGTTATCAACTTGAAATGTATCCGTCTGTAATTTAATTCGATATAGGACTTAGAAACATCATAAGGTAGTTAATTTAAACCGTTTTATAGGAAATTATATCCGTTTAGTGCGATTTTGAGGAATTTCTTTGTTGTGCACTCTGAAACTTTGGACACGTTTTGGGGTCCCGTTCGATCGTTAGTGGATATTTCGAAGGACAGAGGACATCTATCGACCAAAAGACGTTTATAACATAGAAAGGATACATTGCCCAAGAATATGATGGAAGAACAGCTCATAGTAAGCAATATTTAATATGATAAATTGTTGTTCTGTCGAAATATTTTAAACGCATATTTCGCCATTTTGTTTGGTATAGCTTCACTTGGCGAACCCTGTATTGAAAAGTAAGGATAATTTTACAAATGTAAATCAGCGGTTGCATTAAGAACTAATTTGTCTTTCGATTCCTGTCAACCCTGTATTTTTTAGTCAAGTATATGATTAGCTTTCAATTAAACTAGATCACTCTGATAGATGACGTCAGACATATTGAGGCTTGATTTCCTAGTATTTTTATTGTGTAACCACGGTTTTGTATGGCTAAATATGCACCTTTTCGAACAAACTGTATATGTATGTTGTAAAATGATGTTACAGGAGTGTCATCGGAAGAATTCTGAGAAGGTTAGTGAAAAAATTAATATCTTTTGGCGATGTTGACGTTATAGCGCTCTTTGGCTGGAATCGATGCTCTGGTAACGTTTGCACATGTAGTATGCTAACTTATCGATTTATTGTGTTTTCGCTGAAAAACGCTTAGAAAATCTGAAATATGGTCTGAAATCACAAGAACTGGGTCTTTCCATTGCTATGCTTTGTCTATTTTTATGAAATGTTTTATGATGAGTAAATTGGTCATACACGTTGCTCTATCTAGTAATTCTAGTCGATTTGTGATGGTCGGTGCAATTGTAAACTGTGATTTCTACCTGAAATATGCACTTTTTTCTAACAAAAACTATCCTATACCATGAATATGTTATCAGACTGTCATCTGATGGTTTTTTTTATAGGTTATTGGCTATCAATATCTTAGTTGAGCCGAATTGGTGATAGCACCTGAAGGAGTAAGAAACTGATGGAGTTAGAATAGTGGTGTATTTTGCTAACGTGTTTAGCTAATAGATTTACATATTTTGTCTTCCCTGTAAAACATTTTAAAAATCTGAAATGGTGGCTTTATTCACAAGATCTGTATCTTTCATCTGGTGTCTTGGACTTGTGATTTAATGATATTTAGATGCTACTATCTACTTGTGAAGCTATGCTAGCTATGCTAATCAGTGTGTGGGGGGTGGGGGGTGATCCCGGATACGGGGTTGAGGTTCGGTAAAGGTTAATAATGGAACACTAGTTACTATAATGTTGACATACTGCTTTACTCATTTCATACATATATACTGTATTCTATTCAATGCCACTGACTTTGCTCGTCCTAATATTTATACATTACTTAATTCCATTATTTTACTTTTAGATGTGTGTATTGTTCGATATTACTGCACTGTTGGAGCTAGGAACACAAGCATTTCGCTTGTCAGGACTGTCCTGTGAGGATCCAAATAGGTCAGATCAGCTTTGTAATAAATAACTTCAACCAGACCCATTCTCACCCGCAGAGGGGGGAGAAGAAAACTGGTGGAGGTTGACAGCTCACACCCAGTTGTAAATCAAGGAGAGAACATTCAGCAAATCCCTCTCCAAATTCACCTAAGGAATGTGCTTTTGTTTCAACAGACCTTTTCCTGACTAAACTAACACGTTCTAAAGCGAATACTGGAACAATATTGCTAACATAGGACGTGGGGAATGGTCAGGGGCGATCTGGAGAACACTGGTGACGTTTTGGGTGTTATTTTGTGGTCATTAAAAATGCCATAAAAGGAAATACTGTAACTTGGAAAGTTTATCAACTATGTGTGTGGTGTCCAGCCGATGCATTGTGCATGAAAAATGATGTTTTTGTTAAGGGACATGATTTTAGGAGCCATTTATTTTGACAAGGCACACCCTTGAGTGAGGTCAGAGAGCGTGTTTGCCTGACGGATCCACCCCTTTTGAATGAACTGTATAAAATGATGGGTTAAGAATGAACATATCATACCAGAGACGTTGAGCTACAGCTCACGTTTAAAGTGGTTTGAACTCAATCTCAACATAAGGTAGAGAAGATAAAGTCACCTCCCGGACAATCACTGGTAAGGCTGATTAGCTATCCTAAGTAAAAATCGAATTGAAGTGGGACCATTCTACTACTTGGCTCAATCCACTGTAGTATGCTACTCTCATTACCCCACTGGGATCCATCAACACGGCTGACTAGCCTATTTTCAAAGCAGCATCTTCCAGAGCAAATGGAAGGAGAATAAACGTTTAGTTCTGTTCAGGACTATACGACAACTCACCGGATACTGGACGACTGCAGAGAAAAACAGTAGAAGATAGGTTGGGATCCTTTTGGACAATCAGAGCCTTACAAGCATGCCACGATAAAGGCCCAACCAATCCCCTTTCCAAGGCAGCCCGTTTCAGAGAGATACATGGCGAACCAAGGCTTTTCCACATAAATACATTCATGACTTCTTACTCCAAGCGGGCGGCGGTTCGTGTGCAAAGTATAAGTGAGAGTAATTTCAAAATGTTCCAACGTTAAGTGTCTGTCCCTCTCGCCCTCTCCATATCTTTTGGATCAAGCAGCCATATTGTTGTCAGTCCGCTAGGGACCTGTTTCTAATGCATTAAGTATGTATGTTTATCCTGTGCTACCATTTAGTTAGCTAGTAAATAAATAATTAAACCAATTTGTGTAGTACTGAATCATAAGTAAGGCTTGGGTTTTTGCAGAAGCAAGGTTATGACTGTTCAGAACGATATGATAAGAGGTTGTGATTGATAAGCTGACTGTTTATGGATGTGATAGGTAAAGACCTTAAGAGTTTAATTTGGGAGATGGTAACTCTTTTAAAGAACCGCTCTCATGATGCCCCAGATCCCAATGAGTTAATTGTTACATATTACATAATTGTTTAACAGGGTAACAAAACATAGTTCATTGATTAGATAAATAACAGTCTTCAAATTAATGAAAGTAAAGTCGCGCTACACCCGCAATAACATCTGCTAAATGTGTATGTGACCAATACATTTTATTTGATTACATGGTAATGCAGAAATTGATAGCGCACATGGCTGCGAGCAAGAAGGTTGTGGGTCAGCAGACCACCGTGGACAAGAGTAGGGGTGGAAATATCTTTCTAGTAAAAGCATTGCATGAATCTAGCATAGTATTTGCGGGTCCAAGAAAAAAATTGCCGTTTTTTATGTCAAGCAGTTCTAAGGTATTTTACATGACTGGAGACCTTAGTATAATATGTTTTAATACCACCGAAATTAAAGGCTAAGCATGTACAGAGATGGGCCTATATATTAATCTTATCATATTTCTCAAATACCAAATCAATGTGTCTTGTTTGCAACAAAACTGTCCCTGTTTGCAAATAATGAAATCTAAGGCATCATTATGAATCTGAGAATGGGATTTTCAAAAGTTAAGACTACCTTTTCAACCCAGACAGAGTAGGCCTACCAACTCAGAAAAATGTAAGCTTTAACTTCTGCCTACTCTTCTCCGGTGGCTTAACCCAACGAGAGAAAGTCACAAGTGTTTCCCTAAAAGCTGTCTTGGTTGAAACATTTATTGTAAAGAAAATGAATAGCTTAATCAATTGATAGTGACATAATTAGATTACTTCCCAAGCTATAGGTTGTAGCTCAGCCTCAAAGTCAAAAAAACAAAACAAAGATACCATATGCATTGGAGTCACCTGTTTCCCATGTATTTCACAACTTGTTTCTAGCATAAAGCATTGTTATAGATCACTTCAAATAATTGGATTCGTTATATTTTCTTCTAAATCTTAAGCGAAAAGGCGTAGGCCTATGCTTTTTGACATTTTCTTTAATATAAGGTATTCCTATGGCATACCCTCTCATACACGCTCAATTCGAGTCCTGGTTTTAACTTAATAGCTCTTCACTGACACAGAGGTAGGCTATTTAAATACTGCATGGTGGGTGGAGGAATCTATGGATAGCAGCCTATAGCCTAATTTCGTCTATCAAAAAGGTAGACGTACCTTTTATTTCTTAAAACTTCTTGTCAATATGGGGGCGCTGTTTTCACTTTGTAAAATTTCGTAAACTGCCTCATACTCAATTCTTGCTCGTACAATATGCATATTATTATTACTATTGGATAGAAAACACTCTAGTTTCTAAAACCGTTTGAATTATATCTGTGAATAAAACAGAACTCAAGTTGGAGCTAACTTTCTGTCAGGAAGTGAGAAATCTGAAATCGGGCACTCTGTTCTAGGGTCAGTTTATTAATTTGCATGTATTCTATTGGTCGGCATGCACTGCATACGCCTTCCCCTAGATGTCAGCAAGCAGTGAGAATTGGAATGGAGTTGCTAGGCAGATCTGAGGCCATATAAAGGGTCTTGGTACGTGGGGTGCACTCTTTTCAACGTTCGCCATGACGCGAGACAGACCTCAGGATGGCATTCTGGAAAGCTCTCGTTATAGGCCTTAGATATATCCGGCTCTGATTTTATTCGATATAGGTGTTAAAAACTTCATAATGTAGTTATTTTAAACCGAGTTATATCATTTTATATCAGTATATTGCGATTTTCGGAATTTTCTTAGTGCTGCGTTATAGTGAGTTGGACACGTCTTCGCCACATGGCTAATGTTTACTGCTAATTCCAAAGTTGAAGGCGACAATCTACAACCGAGCAACGATTCTTCTGGACAAAGGACAACTTGCCCAAGATTCTGATGGAAGCTCATCAAAAAGTAAGAACTATTTATGATGTTAATTTGTTGTTCTGTTGAAAAATGTAAAACTACTATTCCGCCATTAATTTCGGTGCGGTCTCGCTTTAACGCACGCTGTATGTCGTAGTAGCGTTAATTTTAAAAATCTAACACAGCGGTTGCATTAAGAACTAATGTATCTTTCATTTGCTGTCCAACCTGCATTTTTTTGTGAAGTTAATGATTAGTTATTGATTAGATTAGGTGCCTCTCCCAAGATTTCTCCCGACATTTTCTTTGCAGCTTGGCTACTATTCTCATTGTATAACCACGATTTGTGCCGCTAAATATGCACATTTTCGAACAAACAATATATGTATTGTGTAATATGATGTTATAGGACTGTCATCTGATGAAGTTTTGAGAAGGTTAGTGAAAAATGTAATATCTTTTGCTGGTTTATTCGCTATCGCTAACGTGCATGAATCAATGCTGTTGTGTGGTTGGCTATTGTAGTAAGCTAATATAATGCTATATTGTGTTTTCGCTGTAAAACACTTAAAAAATCTGAAATATTGGCTGGATTCACAAGATCTTTGTCTTTCATTTGCTGTACGCTGTGTATTTTTCATAAATGTTTTATGATGAGTATTTAGGTAATTCACGTTGGTCTCTGTAGTTATTCTAGTTGCTTTGGTGAGAGTTGTGATGGTGGCTGCAATGTAAAACTATGATTTATACCTGAAATATGCACTTTTTCGAACAAAACATATGCTATACAATAAATATGTTATCAGACTGTCATCTGATGAAGTTGTTTCTTGGTTAGTGACTATTTATATCTTTATTTGGTCAAATTTGTGATAGCTACCTATATGCAGGAAAAAAAATGGTGGGGAAAAAAAGTTGTGTCTTTTGCTATGGTGGTTAGCTAATAGAAATACATAGTGTCTTCCCTGTAAAACATTTTAAAAATCAGAAATGATGGCTGGATTCACAAGATGTGTATCTTTCATTTGGTGTCTTGGACTTGTGATTTCATGATATTTAGATGCTAGTATTTACTTGTGGCGCTATGCTAGGCTATGCTAGTCAGCTTTTTTACTGATGAGGGTGCTCCCGGATCTGGGATGGTGACTCGTGAGAAGTTAAGAAGAAATAGGCTCCAACATAAAGCCCCCTGGTTGTTAGTTTAGTCAAAACTAAAATTATGACTGTTGAAATTAATTATGCCTACTCGAATTTGCCTACATTCACCACTATGAGCTATCCATTTCAGATTGACTGTGCTGCAGCTCAAGTTTTAGCACCAAGTTACTTGAATCTGGCTTATAGTGAGGTCAATAACTCTGATTACTACATCATAGACAAGAAACATACTGTTTTATTCAAATCAATTATAGTAGTAGCAAGCTATCAAAGTTGACCTCCAGTCCTCACATTCGCGCTCGCCATCTCAAACGGAACAGATCATATAGGCTAGTCCACGTGTACGAAATATACTTTTTTGGACTAGGCCTACCCAAAAATTATTTTGAGAAGAAGCCTGACTCTTCTCAATCAATATTCCCAGGTAAGAAGTTTTAGGTTGTAGTTATTATAGGACTATTTCTCTCTATACTATTTGTATTTCATATACCTTTGACTATTGGATGTTCTTATAGGCACTATAGTATTGCCAGCCTAATCTCGGGAGTTGATAGGCTTGAAGACAAACAGCGCTGTGCTTCAAGCATTGCGAAGAGCTGCTGGCAAATGCAGGAAAGTGCGGTTTGAATGAATGCTTACGAGCCTGGTGCTGCCTACCACCGCTCAGTCAGACTGCTCTATCAAATCATAGACTTAATTATAATATAACAAACACAGAAATACGAGCCTTTGGTCATTAATATGGTCAAATCCGGGAACTATCATTTCGAAAACAAAACCTTTATTCTTTCAGTGAAATACGGAACTGTTTCATATTTTATCGAACGGGTGGCAACCTTAAGTCTAAATATTGCTGTTACATTGCACAACCTTCAATGTTATGTCATAATTAATTAAAATTCTGGCAAATTAGTCTTTGATAGGAAGAAATGGTCTGCATATACCCTGACCCGAATGCGCTTTTGTTAAATCATCACCCGTTTGGCGAAGTAGGCTGTGATTCGATGATAAATTAACAGGCACCGCAATTATTATATGCAACGCAGGACAAGCTAGTTATACTAGTAATATCATCAACCATGTGTAGTTAACTAGTGACAATGTTAAGATTTTTTATATTTTTATAAGATAAGTTTAATGCTAGCTAGCAACTTACCTTGGCTCCTTGCTGCATTTACATTACATTTAAGTCATTTAGCAGACGCTCTTATCCAGAGCGACTTACAAATTGGAAAGTTCATACATATTCATCCTGGTCCCCCCGTGGGAATTGAACCCTGGTCCCCCCGTGGGAATTGAACCCACAACCCTGGCGTTGCAAGCGCCATGCTCTACCAACTGAGCCACACGGGAATGCTGCACTCGTGTAACAGGTGGTCAAGCCTGCCACGCAGTCTCCTCGTGGATTGCAACGTGATAGGCCATAATCGGCATCCAAAAATGCCGATTACCGATTGTTATGAAAACTTGAAATCGACTCTTTAATCAGCATGGCTGATTTAATTATCGGTCGACCTCTAGTTAATGGCTTTTGTTAAAAAGAGGGGAGTCACAGCTTTCCATTCCTACTTTTTTTCTCAACTCCTAAATATGTGTGAACTGCACCATTTTAAACTCAGGGTTTTTAGCAGAAGCATGGTTAAGCACATTACCGCTCTGCAACTGGCAGTGAGTGCACAGGGGAGAGTCAGGCTAAATGTAACATCGGTCAATTGTAGGCTGACTGGGGTACAATGCCTCTCTACCTCAAAATAATGTATTTAGAACTACTCAAATTGTGATGAGACAGATAATATTTTTTGTTGAGTAAGAGTAGTGGAAACCAGGAAAAGTGTTGGGGGAAAAATTGTTACATGAAGTGGTTTCTGTGAGAAGTACAGGCAGGGGGCTTTTTACCCCAGGTGGCGAGTTACCAAGTTACCCTAACAGGTAGGCCTACATTATATTCAGTGTTTATGCAAGTTTTTTGGGACATAAAATTAATCTATGATAATAACTAGTTAAAAGATCACATTTGAGATCTGGCTAATGATTAGCCTAATAGGGTAAATGCAGAAAGGAAACCCCATGCTTCAGCCTATTTATTTGTACTTTGCTGCATCAGTTGGGCTAAAGGTGATAATGATTATTGCTAATTACATGGTCCATATCAGGTATGCTTAGGCTATATGTGACTCGTTTCAGAAAACTAGGTGTATGTTGCGTGTCACTACTTAACAGGAGCGCCATTTGAATGTAAACTTTTTTTTACATTTTTTAAATCAAAACGTTTTTTGGGGCAGAAATGCTTTCTGGAACATGTGAAATTTCATGTGCCTTAATAACAAACTGTATGCCATCTGTAAATACAAATACAATTGTTAAATAACGAGCCTAGTTGGTTTAGCCATGGAAAAAGCCCGCAACCTTCCCGCTAGCCATGATTGGCTGAGATAATGAGTGGGCTGGACATGCCGAGAGATGAGTTCAGATTGGTCTGCCACGTAGCACGCTTCTGTCTATAATATGAGCTGGTTAGTATGTGTAGGTAATCCTTTCTAACATGGCTGTTTTGAAAGATATCACGTATAATAATTGCTTAAGTGGCGCTCTCCACTTTCTGGAGGACCAAGTTTTGAAATCAGTGGAATGCCCGGTGGAATTAGAGTATGATAGCTAAGGAGATGGAGAAAATTCTGGCGTTTGATTGCAAATATGAAGACTGAGTCGAAAAGAGAACACACGGAAGGCTCCGGATTACATGTTCAAACTAAGGGCAACCATGGCATCCGTGACAAAAAGGGAGAAGCGTCCATCCATGTATACGGGTAAGTGAGTCTAGCTAGCTACATTTTCAGATATTACACATTTCTAATTTTGTCAGAAAGTCGTTTTCATTTCAAGTTAAAGTGTACTTCCTAGCAGTTAGGCCTACTTCCCTATAGGGTTCCTGTATACAGTTCACAGACATGCCACACAGACAAAGAGCATCAAGTCACTACGCTCTACCATAAAAAAAACTCCCCTTGTTGAGACAAAATACTGTAGTCCTACACAATGACACTTCACAGGGCAGGTTGGTTATTTGCTTCGGTGTTATTCAAGGCTGCTCATGATGGCGTTTGGCAGGCAGATTGTGGTTGTTTAACTGAATGTCTCAGCAGTGTTGTTCTCATGACTTGTGCATCATGTCTGAAAAAACTATTCCCTGCATTTCCCCCGGAGACCTGACATTGCTTGGATGTCAGCATTTGTACACCAAACAGGAGTGTTAATGTCCTACAACCCAGATAGCTACTCACAAATAAATTACCTAAGATCACTTGGGCACATGAACTATGTGTGACCAACAATCATAAGCTGAACTCTAATGACACTGTTTCACTTTAGGACTCTAGTTTAATTCAACAGACTATTCAACAGTTTCAGACAACAGATGCCCTTATGTGAATTCAGCTTTGTTAATATACAATTCTGTATTTCCCAATCTAAGGATTAGGTTGTTTATCTTGTCATTGACATATTACAGCCCACAATCCAACTAATCGCATCGAGGGCAGAAATGCCAGGCCCATATTTGAGATCGCTATGGAATTATACAAATGCAGCATAGTTTCTAAAATTGTAGTGAGACTTATTAAAATGATATCAGTTTAAGATCTTGGTAAACTTGTTTGAGGTACTCTCCAATGTATTTAATGTGTAAAGTAGACAGCTGATTCACATAGCTAAGAAAATGCTACACAAAACTGGCTGAATGGCTACGCCTCTCGTCGAGCTAGCTAGCCAATGTTAACTCAATAAGGGTGGCGCCCCATTCGCTAACTAGCTAATTTAGCAATCTAATTAAAACTAAATATCAGTGTTAAGGTTGGAGAACAATAGTGTGCATCCATGCAAATTAAAATACACAATTTCATAGTATCTAACAGCCAGCTAGTAGCTAACCTAGTTGTTGCCTGGTGAATAACTAAGTAATTTACCGTAGTGTTAGCAATGTGGCTACGATAGCTTCTACACACTAAACAGGCTACGTTTATTATCAACAGAGTTGACATGTTTAATGTACTAAAGAACAGCGCATGCTAAAACATTGACAGTTTCGCACAATGATGGTAAAAAAAACGCTCAGTGTCATCCAGAGCGCTGCTAGTACTCGGCGCCTCTGTTGAATTAAAATTACCTGGAGGTGAAGACTTTTGAACAGCTGATAGAATTGCTCACGTCGCACATGGCCCGATAATTCGAGTCTCTGGCCTTTTCCGTTTCCACATGATAGGCGTATAAAGACAACAATATGCCCAATAAGCAAACAAGGAGCCTGGCTATTCTTTCCCATCGAGGGGTGGACACTCTCAGGACGGGCGCCGCCATCTTTCCGGCCTCGCTCGAGTCGTACACGCAACGCAACCGATGACGAGAACTGCGACGTGGAAAAACGTGCCACACGACCAGGGCAGTCGGTATTGATGCTGCATTCCAATAGTAGTCGGAACTAGGAAACTCGAAAATGTCCGACTTGCTGATTCGATGTGGCCACCTGTATAACTACTGTTAGTACGTCAGAAATTTCCGAGTTTCCTAGTTCCGAATAACACGTAAATGCTGATTGGCTGACAGACGTGGTATATCAGAACGTATACCATTGGTATGACAAAACATGTATTTTTACTGCTCTAATTATGTTGGTAACCAGTTTATAATAGCAATAAGGCACATCTGGGGTTTGTGGTATATGGCCAATATACCACGGCTAAGGGCTGTATCCAGGCACTCCACGTTGCATCATGCGAAGAACAGCCCTATACCACACCCCATCATTCATTATTGCTTAAGTATAAGTCATAATACCTAGCGGTAAAACCCAGAAATGTTTCCAATCGTTTTTTAACCATTCATTTTTCCGTCTGGAATTTTAGAACTACTTCATATAAGGTATCTGTTTTTGTAGGCTTATCCTGGCATGACGTTTTGATAACCGCGCAAATCTCTCTCGGACAAGGTAACTTTTCTCAATATATTTGCCTGTAATTACCCCCCCCCAAAAATGAAATGCTAATTATCTCTAATGTGGCTATCATACAGAACTAACTACACATCCTACCTCAAGCTTTGACGTCATCACCCAAGGCACGTTTCTCCATGCAAACTCTCATCGACAAGTAACCTACCATGTAGATACAGTATTATAGCCTTTTTAGTTTCTCGTGTAAATTATTGATAGTGTGTATTTCTCGTGTAGTCTTGTTTAGCATTTTTTAAATTAGCTAGCTACGTTTAGCAGTTTTTAAATGACTAGATTTTCTAAATGTTTATTACACTCTGGCCTTTTGTAGCGAGCTAGCTAACCTTAGGTCTCTCCGTCGATCAGAAGCAAGGATGGTTCTGTGCTATGTACCGGATTGTAACCACTACTCCAATAAGCACACACACATTTGATTGTTTTCCGACCTCGAGAGACGTCGCTGGAGCAGTCTGATAAGGTAAGCCCTGTTTGCTAGCTACTAACAAGCTATTTTGGTTAGGTCAAAGCTCTGTGGTTAGCTAGGTACTTATGAAAATTAGCTAGATAACCACCGACCGTAGGTAATGTGCGTGTACAATGCACGTTACCTACCTTAGAAGTAAAAGGAGAACCAGCATATGCTAGAATGACTGTGTTGAGCTAGTTAACGTTAGCTCACGGTTTGTGTAACGTTAGTCATACTTTTTCACGTGGTGACATGCTAGCTAGCATTAGCCCGCCAGGGAAGGGATATTTAGCTAACGTTAACTCACCATTTGTGTAGCCAGACTTGCTACAGTAGCTAACATTAGGACGGCACCACGGCAATGATAGTTGGTTAGCTAGCATGTCACCACTTAGAAAAGTCTGACTACACGAACGGTGAACTAATGTTAACTTATGGCTGCAGGGGCAGTATTGAGTAGCTTGGATGAAAGGTGCCCATTTCAAACAGCCTGCTCCTCAGTCATAGTTCCTAATATTTGCATATTATTATTAGTATTGGATAGAAAACACTCCAAAGTTTCTAAAACTGTTTGAATTATGTCTGTGAGATTAACAGAACTCATATTGGCAGGCAAAATCCTGAGTTGAAATCAAAACAGGACGTCAGAAATCTGAGTTTGTCTGTATTCACCAGAGTCCTTTAAGAAATCCAATTGAGTTATGACTGATGTTGCACTGCCTAGGGGTTCCACTAGATGTCAGCAATCAATAGAAATTCCAATGAGACTTCTATGATGTTGTGGGAGAGAATGAGAGCAGAATCAGTCAGGTGTCCATCAAGCAGCCATGCGCTGCTCATGCCTTTTCTTCATGCACGACATTGACGTTCCATTGCTCACGGAGACAAGAAGGAATACTCCGGTTGGAACTTTATTGAAGCTATATGTTAAAAACATCCTAATGATTGATTCAGTACTTAGTTTGAAATGTTTCTTCAACCGGTAATATCACATTTTGAAGTTTGGTCCGATATAACGCTGACCAGAATTAGCGTTTGGATATGTAAACCAGACGCGCTAACAAAAGAAGGTATTTGGACATAAATAACGGATTTTTTCGAACAAAACAAACATTTATTGTGGACCTGGGATTCCTGGTGTGCTTTCTGATCCTAATCAACAAAGGTAATGGAATATTTATCATGTATTTTATTGTTTATAGATAAAGTTATCTTTGCAGCTGTGGTATGCTACTTTGAGCGCCGTCTCAGATTATAGCGTGCAATTATTTTTCTTATATAAATATGAATTTAATCAAACAAAACATGCATGTATTGTGTAACATGAAGTCCTATGAGTGTCATCTGATGAAAATAATCGAAGGTTAGTGATTCATTTTATCTCTGTTCTGGTTTTTGTGAAGCTATATTTAGCTGGGAAAAATGGCTGTGATTATTTTTGGTTTTGTGGTGACCTAACATAATCGTTTGTAGTGCTTTCGCTGAAAAGCCTATTTGAAATCGGACACTTTGGTGGGATTAACAACAAGATTACCTTTAAAATGATATAAGACACATGTATGTTTGAGGAATTTTAATTATGAGATTTCTGGTTTTTGAATTTGGTGCCCTGCACTTGGACTGGCTGTTGTCATATTGGTCCCGATATCGGGACTGCAGCCATAAGAAGTTTTAACTAGTTATTTAGCTAAATATTGCCTGGTTGGCTAGCTAGCTGAATTTGGCTAGCTAGCTCACAAGGGACTTTTTTATTTATTTATTAGATTTTTTTTATTTCACATTTATTTAACCAGGTAGGCTAGTTGAGAACAAGTTCTCATTTGCAACTGCGACCTGGCCAATATGAAGCATAGCAATTCGACACATACAACAACAGAGTTACACATGGAATAAACAAAAGTCAATAATACAGTAGAACAAAAGAAAACAAAGTCTATATACAGTGAGTGGAAATGAGGTAAGATAAGGGAGTGAAGGCAATAAATAGGTCATGGTGCCATAGCAATTACAATATAGCAATTAAACACTGGAATGGTAGATGTGCAGAAGATGAATGTGCAAGTAGAGATACTGGGGTTCAAAGGAGCAAGATAAATAAATAAATACAGTATGGGGATGAGGTAGGTAGATGGATGGGCTATGTACAGGTGTAGTGATCTGTGAGCTGCTCTGACAGCTGGTGCTTATGTGACAGGTTAAAGGAAATACTCATAGCCTGTTATACATTAAAAAGTATTAGTAAGTTCATAGTATGTGAGGATCTTAAAACATCTAAGGTTAAGAAGATCATGCATTCAGTATTAGTTGATAGAGATTGATAACATTCATATAATTGTGTTAAAATCCGTCAAGCGTACAAAGGGTACGAATTGTGAGGAATGTGTAAACGTTATATTGATTACTTTATTTTGTGGTGCCTAATGGAAGGGTAAAAGTGTTAATCTGTGATCTACTAAATGCTCTTAATCTATGAGCCTGAGATCGATTGCTCTGGTCTCAACCCAAGTTCCTGGGGAAATCGCGGTCTTTCCTTATTGCACTAAAAGTTCTCCTTGAGGAAACAATACCATATCACTCTCGTGATTATTTCAGGTACGTTATTGATGATAAAAAATAGTAATTTAAATGTAATAACTCGCTAACATGTCAAGAGTGTTTAAGGTTAAGTTTGCAGAGAGTAATATGAGCCCTGCATGGTTGCAGCGAAGAATAGCTTCGTACTGAGAGTAGCTGCCATTTTATGTCGATTGTGAATGAACATGTGCGTTGTTAATAAGATATTTTGCGGTGTTATTTGTATAATGGTTTTTCAAACACTTTATTGCCTGTTGATAAATTGAGTTATGGTTTACTGAGGTAAAGCTTTGTGCTTGACAGTTATATTGAAATTAGTATCTGTTTCAGTGAATTACAGTGTATACTGTTATAGCCTTGTACCCTACAAAACTATCTATTTCCTGTAGATCTGTTGTTCTGTAAAATGTGTTATTTTTGTAAAATGGATTGCACTAAAAGTTATCCTTGAGGAAATCACTCTCGTGATTATTTCTCCTCTTTTTCAGGGGCGTAACACTTAAAGCTAGTGAGGGAGATATGAGTCTCCAGCTTCAGAGATTTTTGCAGTTCGTTCCAGTCATTGGCAGCAGAAAACTGGAAGGAAAGAAGACCAAAGGAGGAATTGGCTTTGGGGGTGACCAGTGAGATATACCTGCTACGAGTGGGTGCTGCTATGGTGACCAGTGAGCTGAGGTAAGGCGGGGCTTTACCTAGCAGAGACTTTTGGCCTCAATGCTTTCCCCATACAAAACACAGAAACGGTTTTGTTCCACAAGTGCATCTGGTGTACATGACTAATCAAATGACCTGTGAAGTCAGTTGGAAATGTCAACAGGGATGGAAATTAAGCTTACCCGAGGCTATTACTTTTCAGACTGGGCTAGTAGACAATGTGCCAAACTAGCCTGACACAGCTGTGGAATAGCTTGTAGAAAATGTGCCAAACTAGCCTGACACAGCAGTGAAATTCTGCCTTTACAAAAATTGCTTGCCACAGATTTGGGACCTGAATGTTACCCAGGCTAGTTGAAATCCTTATGTTCTACCCCTGCATGTCAGTCCCCTTCAGACGATTCCCCCATCATTGTTGGTCCTCCTCGGTGACCTTACGGCTGAGGGTTTTAACTTTCCTCTTGAGAATTAGAATCATAAGTACAGCCGTATAGCTCATCGCAATACTTCCTCTTCGGGCAAATAGTATCCTAGACTGTCTTGATCATCTAGTTGAGCATTCCAGATAATTTCTCCATCCCAGCAGAAATGTCCCATCCACATAGTAGGATTTCAGATGTGCAGATAGACCAAAGTCCAGTCTATTTTACTGTTACTATAGTCAAGTCTGTGGGTTTTGGTATTTAAATATAGATGTTACAATTTTAGTAATCAACCTATTGGGGTGAAAAAAAACTACCACTGACCAAATGTCTTTGTTTTCCAGTTCAACAGGAGTGCATCCCTCAGACCATCCGGTACATGGACATCCTGTGCCAGTGTGAGCCGAGCGCAACCGTCCAGTTGTAGACTACAGCAGATCGAGCCTGTGGACGGAGAGGTCAGTAACTCATCAAATGTGATACAATGAATTTGTAGATATCTGCACAGTATGTTTGTGTATGGTTCCCATGAGTTAAGATTGGGTGGTGAGGGACCACTTGTCACATTGTCCAAGGTGTGTTTGTGTTATGAAAAACAATGTGTTTTCTGTCCAGATAAAGATGGTGATACAGCATTGAAAAAGACCTATCACTGACCAAATGTCTCTTTTTTGTTTTCCAGTCCAACAGGAATGCATCCTTCAGACCATCCGGTGCATGGACATCCTGCGCCAGTGTGATCCGAGCATGAGCGTCCAGTTGTGGAGGCTACCAGTAGTGGAAAAAGGACTCAATTGTTATACTTGAGTAAAAGTAAAGATACCTTAATAGAAAATGACTCAAGTGAAAGTCACCCATTTTAAACCTACTTGAGTGAAAGTCTAAAAGTATTTGGTTAAATATACTTAAAGTATCAAAAGTAAATGTAATTGCTCAAATATATAAGTATCAAAAGTAAGTCTAAATCATTTAAAATTCCATATTAAGCAAACAAGACGGCACCATTTTCTTATTCTTTTAATTTACGGATAGCTATGGGGCACGCTCCAACACTCAGAAATAATTTACAAACAAAGCATGTGAATCAGCCAGATCAGGGGGTGAATCCGCCAGATCAGAGGCAGTAGGGTTGACAAGGAATGTTCTCTTTAAGTGTGTGTGAATTAGACGATTTTCCTGTCCTGCTAAGCATTCAAAATGTAACAAGTACTTTTGGGTGTCAGAGAAAATGTATGGAGTAAAAAGTACATTATTTTCTTTAGGAATGTAGTGAAGTAAAAGTTGTCAAATATAAATAGTAAAGTACAGATACCCCATGTTTTAGATGAGGCGTGACATGCGAAACAGTCTCACCCCACGAGAAGCGGTACATGATCAACGCCATCCTCAGCAAGGAGATCTGCTGGAAGTGATGTACTCTCACTTTGGGGTAAGACATAATTTAAACATCAGATATAAATTCTCACTGTGACCATGATATTCATCCCTGTAGCCATTTTGAATGCCTGATGCCGCCCTCTTTATGTGCCCCACTTTACAGACGACACCCCATCCAATGAGTGTGATCTGAGGACCCTGCTCCACCGACAGCACCATGCCAGCCTGCATGCCCCAGGTGGCCTTGTTTTTGAACAATGTCTGGTACAGGGAGGGTTGCGGTTGTTCTAGCTCAGGTTCAAGGAGACATGCCATTCCACTGAACCTTCCCCGGGGACGGTTCCTTAGCCACTGAAGATCCTCCTCTGTGGGCTCTCGGGACAGAGGGTTGTAGTCTTCGGCCAGGTACAGGTCCTCCACTGAATGCACCTGGTTGGGCACGGCTGGCTTCCTCCTCACATTCCACATCCGTACAACCGATATTGTGAACTGCCAAAATAGGCTGCATTGCTACACTTATGAGCTCCACGGAGGCATTTGCATGTGGTAGAGAGAATTACCTGGTCACTTATTATAGAGACCTGACAAGTGGAAGGATTTTAAGTGCCACATGCCTTTCAATGCTTGACTTTGAACACGCTGAAATGCATTTGTTGTAAGAAAGTGCTATATAAAAAGTTTGATTGACATTACAACTGTAGAATATTTCAACTGTAATTTTCATAAGGACAAGTGCAGTTTTCCCATAAACTTTTAATTGATAACTTGGGATTTTATCACTTGACATCAGTCAGAGTGCAAAGGGTCCTATAATCAAGACTGTGAATACATGTACCACTCTGAATAAATAAATAGTTTTTGAAGCTTTGTCTCTGGTCATGAAACTAAAATACAAGCAGAAGGTCTAAACAAAGTCAATTCTGAACGTCAATCGATTTTAAGATTAATTCTCATCAATGACAACATTCTATACTGAACAAAAATAAATGCAACATGTAAGGTTTTAGTCCCATGTTTCATGAACTGAAATAAGAGCCCAGAAATGTTTCATAAGCAAACATTTCTCATTTTGGGCACATTAGTGTACATCCCTGTTAGTGGGCATAACTCCTAGATAATCCATAGGTGATTAAAGAGTATGATCATTACACAGGTGCATCTTGTGCTGGGGACAATAAAAGGCCACTCTAAACTGCTCCGTTTTGGCATAATACCAGATGTCTCATTTACATTACATTTACGTCATTTAGCAGACGCTCTTATCCAGAGCGACTTACAAATTGGAAAGTTCATACATATTCATCCTGGTCCCCCCGTGGGGAATGAACCCACAACCCTGGCGTTGCAAGCGCCATGCTCTACCAACTGAGCCACACGGGACCTCAAGTTAAGGGAGTGTGCAATTAGCATGCTGACTGCAGGACTGTCCGCCAGAGCTGTTAATGTTAATTTCTCTAACATAAGCCACCTCCAACGTAGTTTTAAAGAATTTGGCAGTACATCCGTCGCACACCACGTGTAACCACACCAGCCCAGGACCTCCACATCCAGCTTATTCACCAGCGGGATCGTCTGAGTATTTCTGTCTGTAATAAAGCCGTTTTGTGGGGGAAAACGAATTCTGATTGGCTGGACCTGGCTCCCCAGTGGGTGGACCTATGCCCACCCATGGCTGCACCCTTGCCCAGTCATGTGAAATCCATAGATTAGGGCATAATTAATTTATTTCAATTGACTGATTTTATTTAACCAGGCAAGTCAGTTAAGAACAAATTCTTATTTACAATGACGGCCTACCAAAAGGCCTCCTACGGGGATTCAAAATATAAAAAATATAGGACAAAACACATCACGACAAGAGAGACCTAAGCAACAGCATGGCAGCCAGCCACACATGACAACAGCATTGTACAAACATTATTTGGCACAGACAACAGCACAAAGGCAAGAAAGTAGAGACAACAATACATCACGCAAAGCAGCCCTAACTGTCAGTAAGTGTCCATGATTGAGTCTTTGAATGAAGAGATTGAGATAAAACTGTCCAGTTTGAGTGTTTGTTGCAGCTCGCTCCAGTCGCTAGCTGCAGCGAACTGAAAAGACGAGCGACCCAGGGAACTGTACATATATATGAACTATAACTTAGTAAAATCTTTGAAATTGTTGCGTTTATATTTTTTTGCAGTATCGAAGTGAGTTATCACTCATCCAAGTCTGTTATCCAGAGTAATCTGGTTAATGATTATATAATTGATTAAGTGGCTATTTTCTTGTAGAATGCTGACAGCTGTGTAGAACACATTGTACTGCTAAGACGCTCAAACTTAACTTAATAGCTGCACTCACCGACACAGGATAAACTTTAACCCTCATGCCGGCCCTGACCAAACCTCTAAGTTGCCTTAACTGTAGCTGCACTTCTCCACATGACCAGACTTCTCCCATTTTAATGCTCTTATGCTCATCCTTAAAATGTCATAAGGTCTGAAATAGACACCAAGGTTGACATACTGTACAAATAATTATCTAGGCTAAATAATAAATACTTTTTTGATCTACTGCTATTCTAACTAGCTAGCTAAAGTGCAGTCAGTGGCTAGCTATGACAGAAAGGGTACCAAAGAAAGAATTACACAGTTATCAAAACGTCACACCAAGATAAGCCTACACCAAACACACACTTAATTAAGTGTTTGTAAAATTCACTGTGAAAAATGAAGGGTGGAAAAAGGATTGGAACCATTTCCATGTTTTACCGCTAGGTTTTATGGGTATTATGACACCTCCACTGAGGCGGACTATTAAAACGTTGCGGCCCGCACGCCTGTGTGGGGGAAAACAACCTGTGGTTACCTAGGTTAACCCATTGGCTTACAGCAAAAACTTCCCTTACAAAAAAGATTGCAGTTTTAAAGCTGCAATAAAAGTGCAGTAACTGCAGTCAACTGTGATATTTTGGACGCAGTATTTGTAGCATACTGCACTCTAACAGCAAAGGGTTTGACTTTTTCCAAACGCAATTTTCTTGTCTGCTTGTTTAGGTCAATTACAAAACTTAATTTAAGAAAAGTACATGTCTAAAGATTACTTTTCAACATTGACTGCTCTCGAGCCTTCTCACGACGTAAAATAACGTAATGTTATGCTTCCCTCATGCCCCTTTTCATGACAGTGCTAGTAGCCACGTGAAAGCTAGCTAAACTCAGCAACAAAAAAAAGTCCTCACTAGCAACTGTTTAGTTTCAGCAAACTTAACATGTGTAAATATTTGTATAAACATGACAAAATTCAACAACTGACAAACTGAACAAGTTCCACAGACATGTGACTAACGGAAATTGAATAATGTGTCTCTGAACAAAGGGGGGGTGGGGTGGGGTCAAAATCAAAAGTAAGTCAGTATCTGGTGTGGCCACCAGCTGCATTAAGTACTGCAGTGCATCTCCTCATGGGCTGCACCAGATTTGCCATTTCTTGCTACGAGATGTTACCCCACTCTTCCACCAAGGCACCTGCAAGTTCCCAAACATTTCTGGGGGGGGGGGTCCAACAGGTCCCAGACGTGCTCAATGGGATTGAGATCCGGGCTCTTCGCTGGCCATGGCAGAACACTGACATTCCTGTCTTGCAGGAAATCAAGCACAGAACGGGCAGTATGGCTGGTGGCATTGTCATGCTGGAGGGTCATGTCAGGATGAGCCTGCAGGAAGGGTACCATATGAGGGAAGAGGATGTCTTCCCTGTAACGCACAGCGTTGAGATTGCCTTCAATGACAAGAGGCTCAGTACGATAATGCTGTAACACACTGCCCCAGACCATGACGGACCCTCCACCTCCAAATCGATCTCGCGCCAGAGTACAGGCCTCGGTGTAACGCTCATTCTATCGACGATAAACGCGAGTCCGACCATCACCTCTGGTGAGACAAAACCGCGACTCGTCAGTGAAGTCAGTGTACTTTGCCAGTCCTGTCTTGTCCAGCGACGGTGGGTTTGTGCCCATAGGCGACGTTGCCGGTGATGTCTGGTGAGGACCTGCCTTACAACAGGCCTACAAGCCCTCAGTCCCTCTCAGCCTATTGTGGACAGTCTGAGCACTGATGGAGGGATTGTGCGTTCGTGGTGTAACTCGGGCAGTTGTTGCCATCCTGTACCTTTCCCGCAGGTGTGATGTTCGGATGTACCAATCCTGTGCAGGTGTTGTTACATGTAGTCTGCCACTGCGAGGACGATCAGCTGTCCGTCCTGTCTCCCTGTAGCGCTGTCTTAGGCGTCTCAAAGTACGGCCATTGCAATTTATTGCCCTGGCCACATCTGCAGTCCTCATGCCTCCTAGCAGCATGCCTAAGGCATGTTTCTCGCAGATGAGCAGGGACCCTGGGCATCTTCCTTTTGGTGTTTTTCAGAGTTAGTAGAAAGGCCTCTGGTGTCCTAAGTTTTCTTAACTGTGACCTTAATTGCCTACCGTCTGTAAGCTGTTAGTGTCTTAACGACCGTTCATCAGGTGCATGTTATTTAATTGTTTATGGTTCTTGAACAAGCATGGGAAACAGCGTTTGAACCCTTTACAATAAAGATCTGTGAAGTTATTTTGGATTTTACGAAGTTATTTCTTACATTGGTACCCCAGGTAATCTTAGGTTTTATTACATACAGTCGGGAGGAACTACTACTATAAGAGCAACGTCAACTCACCATCATTACGACCAGGAATATGATTTTCCCGAAGCGGATCCACCCAGGACAATGGATCTGATTCCAGCCGGCGAACCTAAACAACGTCGCCGTAAAAGGGGAAAACGAAGCGGTCTTCTGGTCAGGCTCCGAAGACGGGCAAATCGCGCACCACTCCCTAGCATACTACTCGCCAATGTCCAGTCTCTTGACAACAAGGTTGATGAAATCCGAGCAAGGGTTGCCTTCCAGAGAGACATCAGAGACTGTAACGTTCTTTGCTTCACGGAAACATGGCTCAATCGAGAGACGCTATCGGAGTCGGTGCAGCCAGCTGGTTTCTTCACGCATCGCACCGACAGAAACAAGCATCTTTCTGGTAAGAAGAGATGCCTTATAATATGCCTTATAATTTAATGAGACGTGGTGTGATCATAACAACATACAGGAACTCAAGTCCTTCTGCTCACCTGACTTAGAATTCCTCACAATCAAATGTCAACCGCATTATCTACCAAGGGAATTCTCTTTGATTATAATCACAGCCGTATATATTCCCCCCCAAGCAGACACATCGATGGCCCTGAACTAACTTTATTTGACTCTATGTAAACTGGAAACCACATATCCTGAGGCTGCATTCATTGTAGCTGGGGATTTTAACAAGGCTAATCTGAAAACAAGACTCCCTAAATTCTATCAGCATATCGATTGCGCAACCAGGGCTGGTAAAACCCTGGATCATTGTTATTCTAACTTCCGCGACGCATATAAGGCCCTCTCCCTTCGGAAAAGCTGACCACGACTCCATTTTGCTGCTTCCAGCCTACAGACAGAAACTAAAACAAGAAGCTCCCGCGCTCAAGTCTGTTCAACGCTGGTCCGAACAATCTGATTCCACACTTCAAGACTGCTTCGATCACGTGGATTGGGATATGTTCCGCATTGCGTCCAACAACAACATTGACGAATACGCTGATTCGGTGAGCGAGTTCATTAGAAAGTGCATCGGCGATGTCGTACCCACAACAACTATTAAAACATTCCCATACCAGAAACCATGGATTGATGGCAGCATTCGTGTGAAACTGAAAGCGCGAACCACTGTTTTTAACCAGGGCAAGGTGACCGGAAACATGACCGAATACAAACAGTGTAGCTATTCCCTCCGCAAGGCAATCAAACAAGCTAAGCGTCAGTATAGAGACAAAGTAGAGTTGCAATTCAACGGCTCAGACACAAGAGGTATGTGGCAGGGTCTACAGTCAATCACGGATTACAAAAAGAAAACCAGCCCCGTTGCGGACCAGGATGTCTTGCTCCCAGACAGACTAAATAACTTATTTGTTCTTTGCTTCTTTGAGGACAATACAGTGCCACTGACACGGCCCGCTACCAAAACCTGCGGACTCTCCTTCACTGCAGCCGACGTGAGTAAAACATTTAAACGTGTTAACCCTCGCAAGGCTGCAGGCCCAGACAGCATCCCCAGCCGCGTCCTCAGAGCATGCGCAGACCAGCTGGCTGGTGTGTTTACGGACATATTCAATCAATCCTTATCCCAGTCTGCTGTTCCCACATGCTTCAAGAGGGCCACCATTGTCCCTGTTCCCAAGAAAGCTAAGGTAACTGAGCTAAATGACTACCGCCCCGTAGCACTCAATTCCGTCATCATGCTAAAATGACTAAAATGTAAATGAAGTGCTTTGAGAGACTAGTCAAGGACCATATTACCTCCACCCTACCTGACACCCTAGACCCACTCCAATTTGCTTACCGCCCAAATAGGTCCACAGACGACGCAATCGCAACCACACTGCCCTAACCCATCTGGACAAGAGGAATACCTATGTGAGAATGCTGTTCATCGACTACAGCTCAGCATTTAACTTCATAATACCCTCCAAACTCATAATCAAGCTCGAGACCCTGGGTCTCGACCCCGCCCTGTGCAACTGGGTACTGGACTTCCTGACGGGCCGCCCCCAGGTGGTGAGGGTAGGTAACAACATCTCCACCCTGCTGATCCTCAACACTGGGGCCCCACAAGGGTGCGTTCTGAGCCCTCTCCTGTACTCCCTGTTCACCCACGACTGCGTGGCCATGCACGCCTCCAACTCAATCATCAAGTTTGCGGACGACACTACAGTGGTAGGCTTGATTAACAACAACGACGAGACGGCCTACAGGGAGGAGGTGAGGGCCCCATGAGTGTGGTGTCAGGAAAATAACCTCACACTCAACGTCAACAAAACAAAGGAGATGATTGTGGACTTCAGAAAACAGCAGAGGGAGCACCCCCCTATCCACATCGACGGGACAGTAGTGGAGAGGGTAGTAAGTTTTAAGTTCCTCGGCGTACACATCACGGACAAACTGAATTGGTCCACCCACACAGACAGCGTTGTGAAGAAGGCGCAGCAGCGCCTCTTCAACCTCAGGAGGCTGAAGAAATTCGGCTTGTCACCAAAAGCACTCACAAACTTCTACAGATGCACAATCGAGAGCATCCTGTCGGGCTGTATCACCGCCTGGTACGGCAACTGCTCCGCCCACAACCGTAAGGCTCTCCAGAGGGTAGTGAGGTCTGCACAACGCATCACTGGGGGCAAACTACCTGCCCTCCAGGACACCTACACCACCCGATGTCACAGGAAGGCCATAAAGATCATCAAGGACAACAACCACCCGAGCCACTGCCTGTTCACCCCGCTATCATCCAGAAGGCGAGGTCAGTACAGATGCATCAAAGCAGGGACCGAGAGACTGAAAAACAGCTTCTATCTCAAGGCCATTAGACTGTTAAACAGCCACCACTAACATCGAGTGGCTGCTGCCAACATACTGACTCAAATCCAGCTCACTTTAATAATGGAAATTGATGGAAATTGATCAAAAATGTATCACTAGCCACTTTAAACAATGCACTTTTATGTTTACATACCCTACATTACTCATCTCATATGTATATACTGTACTCGATACCATCTACTGCATCTTGCCTATGCCGTTCTGTACCATCACTCATTCATATATCTTTATGTACATATTCTTTATCCCTTTACACTTGTGTGTATAAGGTAGTAGTTGTGGAATTGTTAGGTTAGATTACTCGTTGGTTATTACTGCATTGTCGGAACTAGAAGCACAAGCATTTCGCTACACTCGCATTAACATCTGCTAACCATGTGTATGTGACAAATAAAATTTGATTTGAAAGACAGGGTCCTGAAAAAGGGCCGTTTCTTTTTTGTTGAGTTTAGTTACGAACATTAACATTATCTAGTCAACACCATCAACACAAACGGACTATACAGCTACAAGTAGTGAGTTGAGTTACAAATGGACTATACTAAAAAAATTACAGTAAATGTCTACCTGTGATGAAATGTTTTCCACACACAATGTCAATATAGCACAGGATTTCTAAACCCTACTTAACCACATTTTCTTACCTTATACCCTACTGTTGTTTGTAAATGTATATTTGTGAATATAAAATTTGGCCTAAAGAATAATGAAATTAATTACATAAAATTGTTGCAACTTGTTCTATCGTAGGTAAAGAATCCAAGCAGTACATCTCTCCACAATAGTGTAAAATCTTCATAAATGTGTTCAATTATAAATCTACTGATGTCTTGCCACAGTTTCCTCACATGAATACAATGCCAAAAAAGATGCAACACCGTTTCTATGTGGTCATTACAAAAGCTACAATTTGAATTAGCTTTTCTTAAACTTCTTCATATAGTGGTTTGCAGGATAATATTTACTCATAATTTTAAAGGAAACTTCCTTAATTTTGTTAACAAGTAGGTATGTTTGTGGCAACATCCAACCTTATTTCCAACAGATATTATCAATAAAACCGTTCCAATAAGGCATGACAAAAGGTATAGATACAACATCCTGCTGAAACAAGGTTCGTATCGCTCTGTTGTTGAATGGACCAAAAGAGAAACAAATCTTTCCTACTGATGAGTCAACAGGGAAGGTAGATTCTGAGGGTCAGATCTTGACACGTTCCTGAATAATAAATCAACACCTGAGGGAATGGCATCTAAAACAATTGCAAAATATTTAGGTGTTACAGGGATCATGTAAAGTGATAAGAATTCCTTATAACTAAGTTTTATAAAACTCTGCATTTACAAGTTGGCTCACCAACAGGATATTATTTCGGAAACAGTATTCTAAAAACAAAAGTATTTTTATACCATATCCCGATTATTCCACATATAATATCTGTGTGGAGAAAAATTATGCTTAGTAATTAACGACCATGATAAGAAAACCTGCCGATGAAAAGCAGAGTTTCACTGGAACTTCAATATTATAATTGCAAACCAACATGAAATGAAGGCCACCAAATGTATTGGTGAGGAAAAAGTATGGTGAGGAATACAATTCCACATATAAGTGGGTCTTCTTGGGAATTGTTTTATCCAATTGATCTTAAAAGTATTATTTAAGGTAGTAAAGTCCAGAATTCATCCCACCATACTCATAAGTGTTCACTACAACAGTTTTCCTACGATTGGGAGCTATTTCACGCTGGGAAGATTTTAACCTGACACCGGCCATTAGGCTACCATATTTGGAAGTGCGTGGAAACGCCAAGCGGTTGCACATTTATACATTCGGTGAAATATCTGTATCATTGTTCTATCTGTTCTTATCTCTGGCAACCCCTAGCGCCCGAATCTCATCTCGAGCGTACATCTGGAACTTATTTGTTGCTACGTCTTGAGGGCAAAAGTTACACATGAAGATTCCTCCGCCTATTACGCGCTTGTTTTTGTATAAAAAGGCAACTTTCAAAAGCCTGGTAAGTAATGTACGATGATTGCTTGTGTTTACAAAATAATGTAATTATACATTTGTAAATTCGTGAAGAAGTTTCAGTTGTCAAGAACATGAAACAAGATCAGTAATTTACAGATTGATTGACATAACGTTAACTCTTCGCCGGAAAAGCAGCTAAAGTTAGCTAGCTAAATTAATCTGTTTCTTTGACGCTTCAATTTGATTCGAATTTCTTCAGACCCTGGTGCCAGTGGAGGTAGTTGCTAGTTAACCAAATAAGAAAGTTAACCACAGTAAATGTAAACTTTTCCGTAATCTAACACGTTCTGGTTGTAGTTTTTGTATTTCATAACGATTGCTACTCAGTTTAAAACACTCCAGTTAGCTAACTATCGACTGCCGCAAAAGCATGCTCGAGCGGCAGAGTCGATATCCGCGCGTATAAACCCAGGGTCGTCACACTACTCCCTCCTTTCAAAGAGCACGTCCTCGCGCTAGCTTGCGACTCTACGTCTTATAGGAGCGCGCTCACCGGCCAAGCACAGGCACTGTTGTGGATGCAAGGTCCGATCAATTCTGACACCAATGTAATAAAACACCAGGGAGCAGGTCTCGAACCCTCGACCTTCTAGCCCGAAGTCCAGCGCGCTAACGGTAACTAGCAGCAGGCAGCCAGTTATCCATGACTAATATATCATTGACTTGCTACAGTGGCATTTATCAACCACAGAAGCTTTTAAAATTGTTGGGATCATTTCATATTACAGTACAGTACTCCCGAGTACTCTCACACCCGCCTTCCTGCCCATTTCTGAATATCCCTTCCCTCCCGGCTGTCTCTGTTCTCTTTTCATGTCTCATCCCTCTATGTATTTATTATTTATCATAAGTATTTATGGCTTTATCTTGGCCAGGTCGCAGTTGCAAATGAGAACTTGTTCTCAACTAGCCTACCTGGTTAAATAAAGGTGAAAAAAAAAAACATTACAATGTATTTTTTTCCAAATTATAGTTCACTGCGTGTTATGACAAGGCATAGAACTTGAAATGACGCGCGGTGTGTACGTTAGCCCTAGCTATTGGTGAATCTGTCCCCACTGTATACAGGCAATACGTGATACCACCGCGACAGGAGCTGTAAGACATGGCGAGTTTGGTTGCGGTTTGCAGGGACGGGGAAGAGGACTTCCCTTTCCTCGCACGACAGATTCCCCTGTACATCGATGACACTCTCACAGTAAGAAAGTGCAGTGTTTCCGTCTCCCATATGGTGCTCAAGTTGTTTGAAGGCTTTACAATCAGGCACTCTTCTGAACCTAGCTAGCTACCTATGTCGACAATGAAACACGGTTGCGAGCGAGAGACCGAGAGGACTAGCTAGGCCTCTCCAACAACTAGCGCCAGCAAGCTAGCGTTAGCTATCCGGATCCACCAACCGGCTTTCTAGCTAACTAGGCATGTTCTAGCTGTCACGTATTTCCAATGACACCTTGATGTAGGTTAAGCAATGCATTGTTCCATTACATTTCTGAGCTGTTAGGCTAGCCTAACTGACCAGTTAACTAACCGGCAAGCTAATCATGACCGCAAATTTGGATGCGGTTGCTGGGTGGCTAGCCTAAATGGTTATAATTTGAGCAGTGGCAGCATATTAGATACTGGGCTTGGACCAATGTTGGCGATGCAGACACTGTATGGACAAGTTAATGTTGGAAGAGTTTTACTTAATGCTGGAACAGCTTTACTTCCTCTACATAGTGTAGAATTTCCCAGTTGTGTTGTGGAATACTTATGCTGATGACACTTTCAATATATGTCCTCTTGTTATTACAGATGGTGATGGAGTTTACTGACAATGTCATGAACCTTGACAGTCACCAGATCAACAGCTCTGAGATGAAGCAGTTTGTTGAGGTGAGTGAGTACTGTCAACATCCTAGTCATGAGGAAGGAAGAAGATTTGTGTGTATTAGGGACGTTACCCATTTACCGTTAGTCGGTTACCCACTGAAAACACATTTGACCGGTCATTCTTAATTTCATTTATCTCCAGAGTGGCGCAGCGGTCTAAGGCACTGCATCTCAGTGCTAGAGGTGACACTACAGGCCCTGGTTCGATTCCAGGCTGTATCACAACCGGCCATGATTGGGAGTCCCATAGGGCTGCGCACAATTGGCCCAGCATCGTCCTAGTTAGTGTTTGGCCGGGGTAGGCCGTCATTGTAAATAATAATTTTTTTCTTAACTGACTTCCGTAGTTAAATAAAGGTTATAAATATAAAATAATTTGCATAATTAGGTGGAATTAAATTGCAGTGTGTGTTTTCGTTAGTCGTCATGCATCTTATTAACCAAAATGTACTTTTAAAAAAGTTTTTTAAACAACTAATTGACAGATGTCAGTTAAATTATTTGAATTCCATTTTGTTTGTTTTTTCTTCTTCTGTGCACTCAATGCGCTCATTGATACAGTTTCTATAGAGATAAATCAGGTCCAGCCTGAACTATGTGATGTACTAAGGAGTTTCTAAAAGGCCAATATTCTACATAGTTTAGTGCTTAAAACGTGGTTATTAACTAGAATGACCATAATCCATTGCGATTCTACTTATCCGGTCTGTGTTTCTTTTATGCCTGCTACGGAAGAGGCAGAAGAATGCGCGATTGTGCGGGTATCTAGAAAGCAGCTTTTGCTTGGTGATGTATCTCTATCTGAAAATACATGATCTAAGTGATTGATAGTTGGAATTTGACCATCAACATTTTTACCGGACCCGTATGCATTGGGTGCGTAACCTAATTAGGGAATAAACCCACGGTGCTCAGAATGACAAATCACATTTCGAATATGGTCATTCATATTAACAGAACATGCAAGTTGAGGATGCAACGATGTGCGGTCCTTAATGATTTTTGATGTGCACTTTGAACATGTTCGAATAACTGTCCACATTTTACTTTTCCTCAGCCAGCAAGATGAGTAACGAACAGCAAAATCACTAGCCTATGTCAATCTGCTATAGTCAAAGTTTAGGCTACCTATTCTATTGGTCAGCTTGTCAAAAAAAATTGCCTATTCCAAACAGACTCTGGGACAGTTGTGGGACGATCGATTCCAAATTCATACAACCAGTAGGCCAAGTCTACGTAAAAATATGTTTCAAAGCAAAGAGTCTGATGCAACGTTTATCTTAAAATGTTGAACTATTATTTATTTATATTATAAGCGCACAAGGCAGTAGTCTACGTGCAAATGTTCGTTCCATACTGCAGTTAGTTAAAAACAATTTTTTTGTAGAGTGGATTTATGAAAATACACTGCTCAAAAAAATAAAGGGAACACTTAAACAACACAATGTAACTCCAAGTCAATCACACTTCTGTGAAATCAAACTGTCCACTTAGGAAGCAACACTGATTGACAATAAATTTCACATGCTATTGTGCAAATGGAATAGACAAAAGGTGGAAATTATAGGCAATTAGCAAGACACCCCCCAAAAAGGAGTGATTCTGCAGGTGGTGACCACAGACCACTTCTCAGTTCCTATGCTTCCTGGCTGATGTTTTGGTCACTTTTGAATGCTGGCGGTGCTCTCACTCTAGTGGTAGCATGAGACGGAGTCTACAACCCACACAAGTGGCTCAGGTAGTGCAGTTCATCCAGGATGGCACATCAATGCGAGCTGTGGCAAAAAGGTTTGCTGTGTCTGTCAGCGTAGTGTCCAGAGCATGGAGGCGCTACCAGGAGACAGGCCAGTACATCAGGAGACGTGGAGGAGGCCGTAGGAGGGCAACAACCCAGCAGCAGGACCGCTACCTCCGCCTTTGTGCAAGGAGGTGCACTGCCAGAGCCCTGCAAAATGACCTCCAGCAGGCCACAAATGTGCATGTGTCAGCATATGGTCTCACAAGGGGTCTGAGGATCTCATCTCGGTATCTATTGGCAGTCAGGCTACCTCTGGCGAGCACATGGAGGGCTGTGCGGCCCCACAAAGAAATGCCACCCCACACCATGACTGACCCATCGCCAAACCGGTCATGCTGAAGGATGTTGCAGGCAGCAGAACGTTCTCCACGGCGTCTCCAGACTCTGTCACGTCTGTCACATGTGCTCATGTGCTCAGTGTGAACCTGCTTTCATCTGTGAAGAGCACAGGGCGCCAGTGGCGAATTTGCCAATCTTGGTGTTCTCTGGCAAATGCCAAACGTCCTGCACGGTGTTGGGCTGTAAGCACAACCCCCACCTGTGGACGTCGGGCCCTCATACCACCCTCATGGAGTCTGTTTCTGACCGTTTGAGCAGACACATGCACATTTGTGGCCTGCTGGAGGTCATTTTGCAGGGCGCTGGCAGTGCACCTCCTTGCACAAAGGCGGAGGTAGCGGTCCTGCTGCTGGGTTGTTGCCCTCCTACGGCCTCCTCCACGTCTCCTGATGTACTGGCCTGTCCACTGGTAGCGCCTCCATGCTCTGGACACTACGCTGACAGACACAGCAAATCTTTTTGCCACAGCTCGCATTGATGTGCCATCCTGGATGAACTGCACTACCTGAGCCACTTGTGTGGGTTGTAGACTCCGTCTCATGCTACCACTAGAGTGAGAGCACCGCCAGCATTCAAAAGTGACCAAAACATCAGCCAGGAAGCATAGGAACTGAGAAGTGGTCTGTGATCACCACCTGCAGAATCACTCCTTTTTTGGGGGTGTCTTGCTAATTGCCTATAATTTCCACCTTTTGTCTATTCCATTTGCACAACAGCATGTGAAATTTATTGTCAATCAGTGTTGCTTCCTAAGTGGACAGTTTGATTTCACAGAAGTGTGATTGACTTGGAGTTACATTGTGTTGTTTAAGTGTTCCCTTTATTTTTTTGAGCAGTGTATGTTGACAAACGTTACCTTATCCTAGTGAGAATTACACGGGTATCAAAACGTCGAGGCGGTTTAAGCCTGCACGAAACACAGACCTTATTTGAAGTAGATCAAGACATTCTCTATGGAAGACATGAACGGTAAAATAACGAAGGAACCCCTTAAAATTCAGCCGCAAGTTATTACAGGAATTATAACGCGTCGACTATTTCTCTCTAAACCATATACCTTTGACTAATCCGGAAACTATCACCTCGAAAACAAAACGTTTATTCCGTTCCGTATTTTATCTAACGGGTGGCATCCATGAGTCTAAATATTCCTGTTACATTGCACAACCTTCAATGTTGTCATAATTACGTAAAATTCTGGCAAATTAGTTCGCAAAGAGCCAGGCGGCCCAAACTGTTGCATATACCCTGACTCTGCGTGCAATGAACGCAAGAGAAATGACACAATTTCACCTGGTTAATATTGCCTGCTAACCTGGATTTCTTTTAGCTAAATATGCAGGTTTAAAAATATATACTTGTGTATTGATTTTAAGAAAGGCATTGATGTTTATGTGTAAGTACACATTGGAGCAATGACAGTCATTGATTGTTTTTTATAAGATAAGTTTAATGCTAGCTAGCAATTTACCTTAGCTTACTGCATTTGCGTAACAGGCAGGCTCCTCGTGGGTTGCAATGTAATCAGGTGTTAGAGCATTGGACTAGTTAACTGTAAGGTTGCAAGATTGGATCCCCCGAGCTGACAAGGTTAAAAATCTGTCGTTCTGCCCCTGAACGAGGCTGAACGTTCCTAGGCCGTCATTGAAAATAAGAATGTGTTTTTAACTGACTTGCCTAGTTAAATAAAGATTAAATAAAGGTGTAAAAAAAAAAAATATATACATTTTTTTAAATCGGCGAATCGGCGCAAAAAAATACCGATTTCTGATTGTTATGAAAACTTGAAATCGGCCCCGATTAATCGGCCATTCCGATTAATCGGTCGACCTCTAGTACACACGCCAATTTAATTCCTCAAAATTATGCAAATTAACCTATAGGTTGATAAGCATAACCAGTCAAATGTATTTACCCACCGCAATATCAAGTCAAACTTTATTCGTCACATGTGCCGAATACAAGTGTAGACTTTACCGTGAAATGCTTACTTACAAGCCCTTAACCAACAGTGCAGTTCAAGAAGAAAATATTTACCAAGTAGACTAAAATAAAAAGTAATAATAAAAATGAACACTAAGAATAATAATAAAGAGGGGCACCGGTACTGAGTCAGTGTGCGGGGGTACATGGTTGAGGTAATATGTACATGTAGGTGGGGGCGAAGTGACTATGCATAGGCAACAGAGTAGCAGCAGTGTACAAAAGGGAGGGGGGTCAATGTAAATTGTCTGGTGGCGATTTTATGAATTGTTCAGCAGTCTATTGGCTTGGGGGTAGAAGCTGTTGAGGAGCCTTTTGGTCCTAGACTTGGCACTCCAGTACCGCTTGCCGTGCGGTAGCAAAGAAAACAGTCTATAACTTGGGTGACTGGAGTCTCTGACAATTTTATGGGCTTTCCTCTGACACCGCCTATTATATAGGTCCTGGATGGCAGGAAGCTTGGCCCCAGTGATGTACTGGGCCGTTCGCACTACCCTCTGTAGCGCCTTACTCTCAGATGCCGAGCAGTTGACATACCAGCCGGTGATGCAACCGGTCAGGATGCTCTCGATGGTGCAGCTGTAGAACTTTATGAGGATCTGGGTACCCATGCTAAATCTTTTCAGTCTCCTGAGGGGTAAAGGTTTTGTCGTGCCCTCTTCATGACTGTCTTGGTGTGTTTGGACCATGATAGTACGTTGGTCATGTGGACACCAAGGAACTTGAAACTCTCGACCTGCTCCACTACAGCCCTGTTGATGTTATTGGGGGCTGTTCGGCCCGCCTTTTCCTGTAGTCCATGATCAGCTCCTTTGTCTTGCTCACATTGAGGGAGAGGTTGTTGTCTTGGCACCACACTGCCAGTTCTCTGACCTCCTCCCTATAGGCCGTCTCATCGTTGTCGGTGATCAGGCCGACAACTGTTATGTCGTCGGCAAACTTAATGATGGCGTTGGAGTCGTGTTTGGCCACGCAGTCGTGGGTGAACAGGGAATACAGGCGGAGACTAAGTACACACCCCTGAGGGGCCCCAGTGTTAAGGATCAGTATGGCAGACATGTTGTTGCCTACTCTTGCCACCTGGGGGCGGCCCGTCAGGTAGTCCAGGATTCAGGTGCAAAAGGGAGGTGTTTTGTCCTAGAGGCCTTAGCTTAGTGATTAGCTTCGTGGGCACTATAGTGTTGAACGCTGAGCTGTAGTCAATGAACAGCATTCTCACATAGGTGTTCCTTTTGTCCAGGTGAGAAAGGGCAGTGTGGAGTGCTATTGAGATTGCGTCTTCTGTGGATCTATTGGGGCGGTATGCGAATTGGAGTGGGTCTAGGGTGTCCGGGAGGATGCTGTTGATGTGAGCCATGACCAGCCTTACAAAGCACTTCATGGCTACCAACGTGAGCGCCACGGGGCGGTAATCATTTAGGCAGGTAACCTTCGCTTCCTTGGAGACAGGGACTATGGTGGTCTGCTCGAAACATGTAGGTATTACAGACTCGGTCAGGGAGAGGTTGAAAATGTCAGTGAAGACACTTGCCAGTTGGTCCGCGCATGCTTTGAGTACACGTCCTGGTAATCCGTCTGGCCCACCGGATTTGTGAATGTTGACATGTTTAAAATTTTTGTTCACATCGGCTAGAGCGTCGGCAAGAGCGTTATCACAGTCATCCAGAACAGCTGGTGCGCTCGTGCATGCTTCAGTGTTGCTTGCCTCGAAGCGAGCATAAAAGTCATTTAGCTCATCTGGTAGGCTCGTGTCACTGGGCAGCTTGCGTCTGGGTTTCCCTTCGTAGTCCATAATAGTTTTCAAGCCCTGCCACATCCAACGAGTGTCAGAGCCGGTGTAGTAGGATTCAATCTTAATCCTGTATTGACGCTTTGCTTGTTTGATGGTTCATCTGAGGGCATAGCGGGATTTCTTATAAGCGTCCGGATTATTGTCCCACTCCTTGAAAGTGGCAGCTCTAGCCTTTAGCTCGATGCGGATGTTGCCTGTAATCCATGGCTTCTGGTTGGGATATGTACGTACAGTCACTGTTGGGACGACGTCATTGATGCACTTACTGGTGAAGTCGAAGACTGAGGGGGTGTATTCCTCAGTGCCATTGGATGAATCCCGGAACATATTCCAGCCTGTGCTAGCAACAGAGTCCTGTAGTGTAGCATCCGTGTCATCTGACCACTTATATATTGAGTGAGACACTGGTACTTCCTGCTTTAGTTTTGGCTTGTAAGCAGGAATCAGGAGGATAGAATAATGGTCAGATTTGCCAAATGAAGGGCGGGGGAGAGCTTTGTATGCATCTCTGTGTATGGTGTAAAGGTGGTTTAGGATTATCTTCCCCCTGGTTGCACATGTGACATGCTGGTGTAAATTTGGTAAAACTAATTTAAGTTTGTCTGCATTAAAGTCCCCCTCCACTAGGAGCGCCGCTTCTGGGTGAGCATTTTCTTCTTTGCTTATGGCCTTAGAGTTGGTTGAGAGCGGTCTTAGTGCCAGCTTCTTTTTGTGGTGGTAAATAGATGGCTACGAATAATACAGATGAGAACTCTCTTGGTAGATAATGTGGTCTACAGCTTATCATAAGGTACTCTACCTCAGGCGAGCAATACCTCGAGACTTCTTTAATATTAGACATCGCGCACCAGCTGTTATTGACAGACACATACCCCCACCCCTCGTCTTACCAGAGGTGTAGTGTCTCTGTTCTGCCGGTGCATGGAAAATCCCGCTAGCTCTATATTGTCCGTATCTTCGTTCAGCCACGTCTCCGTGAAACATAAGATGTAACAGTTTTAAATGTCCCGTAGGTAGGTTAATCTGAATTGTAGGTCATCAATTTTATTTTCCAATGATTGCACGTTAGCGAGAAGAATGGAAGGTAGTGGGAGTTTACTCATTCGCCTCCGGATTCTCAGGAGTCCCGATCTGCGTCCTCTTTTCTGGCGCCTTTTCTTCACGCAAAAGGCGTGGATCTGGGCCTGTTCCAGTGAAAGCAGGATATCCTTCTTGTCGGACTTGTTACAGGAAAACATTTCTTCCAGTCCGTGGTGAGTAATCGCTTTTCTGATGTCCAGAAGTTCTTTTCGGCAACATTATGTACACAATACGTTTTTAAAAAGTTAAACAAAACAAAAATAACAAAATAGCACTATTGGTTGGGAGAATGTAAAACGTCAGCGCCATCTTGTCATATAACCTATCATCAACGTTTTGGAAAAACATTTTGAAACCTTTCTACCCCTTTTTCTCCCCAATTTCGTGATATCCAATTGGTAGTTAGTCTTGTCCCATTGCTGCAACTCCCGTAAAGACTCGGGAGAGGCGAAGGTCGAGAGCCATGCGTCCCCCGAAACACGACCGTGCCACACCGCACTGCTTCTTGACACACTACTCGCTTAACCCAGAAGCCAGCCGCACCAATGTGTCAGAGGAAACACCGTACAACTGGTGACCGTGTCAGCGTGCATGCGCCCGTCCCACCACAGGAGTCGCTACATCGTGATGGGACAAGGATTTCCCGGCCGGCCAAACCCTCCCCTAACCCAGACGACGCTGGACCAATTGTGCGTCACCTCATGGGTCTCCTGGTCGCGGCCCGGGTTCGAACCCGGATCTGTAGTGACGCCTCAAGCACTACAGTGCCTTAGACCCCTGAGCCACTCAGGAGGCCCGTTTTTGAAACTATTTAACTGTAAATGTAATTGTTTAACCTAGACGTTTTATTTTGAGGCATTTCTTAGCATGTTCCAACCATAGCAATGTTAAGGGGATTATTTTATGAACCCTTCCTCATATGCCATTTAAAACCAATATTTAACTCATGTTCTCAACTTTCTTTCATTGTCCAGCAGCCAGACACAATCCTATTTGTGGCAATATGTAACTTTTTGGGCGACCTGACCAAATTCGCATAGAAATGCAAGTTATTGATATATTATTTTACTTGAAAGCAAGTATATGAAGCTGTAGATCTGTTCTATGTGCACTATTTCTATGCGTCCCGTTCTTAAGTCATTTTTTGCGTCTTTTCACTGTCTGTTTTATACACCAGCATCAAACAGCTGGTTATTGAAAATATATTTTGGGGGTTTAGATGGCACAAGGATGCTCTACACCAGGGGTTCCCAAACTTTTTCACTCAGGG
Source organism: Salvelinus namaycush (assembly GCF_016432855.1). Lineage (NCBI taxonomy): Eukaryota > Metazoa > Chordata > Actinopteri > Salmoniformes > Salmonidae > Salvelinus > Salvelinus namaycush. The sequence goes on from NC_052309.1 coordinate 55,772,041, forward strand.
GGCCCCACTTCCAGCATTGGGGAAAATCCCGCGCTCTGTGAGGGAGAAGGGAATTGTAATAACAATTATTTAAAATATTATATTCAGCCCAATGGCACAACGTCCACTTTGGCATGGATTTTTTTTAGGTGTCATTACAGCCACACGTGGCATCGACGGCCATGGCGGTCGATGCTGACGGGAAATTTGAGGCCTTCTCCAGGACCAGGGCTGTCTACCGTTGATCTATTGGTTGATTTGCTTCTGACAAATTTAAGGCCCTGCCCGAAATCAGAAATACCTTCCTCTGTTAGTAAATCTATTAGTGGCTCCTCTGTCTGTCACTTGCTCTCTGTGTGCAGCTCACTCTGCATGTTCTCTGCTCATGGTTGCTCTGTGAGTAACCATAGCAACGGCTCCGCTTGGGTTGCTCTGCTCAATGTGGAGACATGAGAGCAGTTAGCTACTTTTCACTCTAAACTCAAGGAACATTATTTTCTGTGAAATATCTCTCCTTATACTTGACGAGTTTGAAGCACTTCTGACACCATGTTAGGATCTTAGTCAGATATGACTGTACTGTGTAGCAGTGCACAAGAAAATGGCTCCGCTTCAAAATGTATAATGTCGTGGCCCAGTGACGAGAACCATGTAGCTGTGATGCGTTCCTACACGATTTCCTGATTTCAGATTGAACACTTAGAGAAGTTTGTTATTTTACCCACTGATAGAACATAGGCTTTCACTGAATTGACAGGAGTTTCATGATTTTTATTTCTGGGGTTGGATTATAACCGCTTAAACGTTTGACACGTTAATGAGGGTCAGTTCAGGCTCTGGCTGGGCCACTCAAGGACATTCAGAGACTTGTCCCGAAGCCACTCATGTGTTGTCTTGGCTGTGCGTTTAGGGTCGTTGTCCTGTTCAAATGTGAACCTTCACCCCAGTCTGAGGTCCTCATCCCTAGTGTCAGCAGCAAAATTGACCCAAATTTGCATCCCTAGTGTGTGCCTTTCAAACATGGCTTGATGATATTGACCTTAAGACTGGTTGTCATACTTTGCTCAAGGATCATGCCTTTATTTCTTCAACACTTCGCTACACACTGTACTAAGTCAAGTTGTGTGTGTGCCTACCTGCCTCTGCCCCCCTCAGCATCACAGCATGCTGAAGCAGCAGGACCTGAACAACGCCATGATTGTGTCGTCCAGGGAGATGTTCAGCGCCCTGTCCCAGCTGGTGCCGTGTGTGGGCTGCAGGCGGAGTGTGGAGCGCCTCTTTTCCCAGCTGGTGGAGTCTGGGAACCCGGCTCTGGAGCCCCTCACTGTGAAGTCCATCGGCGTGCTCTCTGTCACCAAGGCCTGCGTGGTCAACGCAAAGAAGCTCTACACCCTCTTCTACGTCCATGGGTGGGTGAGACCTGTCACATGAGACTCTTGTAGTCTTATCTCTTTATTCATACTTTATTGGCATGTCACAGACTGAATCTTGTGTATCTTAACTTTTATTAATGCTTTATTGACCTGTCATAAGACGGACTCATACTATTGCTGTGGTCCATCTTTTATCCGTATTTTATTGGCCAATTTGCCTTAGAAAGAATCTGTAAACTCCCCTTGATGGACAGCAAAAATATTACTTACCATTTCTCGAGTCCCAGTAAGAATCAGCTGTATTTGTGTGTTGGAAGGTTTTTTGTTTAACTTATATAATAAGTACTGATCAAATCTGACCACTTATGTTTTTATGGTAAGCTATTAGTTAGTGTTGTTACAATAGTAGAATTTTTAGTTTGATACCAGGTTTAGCATCACATCACTTCTGCTGAATGAGTGTAGTTTTTGGTTTCACTCGGGACCTGCACAACTCTGACAGCCAGTTTATTATGTTGGTTGGTGTTCTGTCCAGTCGTGACAGCCTGTCGATGATGTCGCCGTAGTTTTCTCTCCCAGTCCGTAGTTGTAGAAACAAACGTTTTTCGCAAATCATCATGTTTGGATTGCATCAGCTGATGAGTGATTTTTCCCCATTTTTGGAGGATTTGAGTGCTTCTTCCATGTCGGGTAACCCACTGTCTAACCACTTCTGCTCTAAACCTTTCTTCATATTCAACAAATGGTTATTTTTCGGTTTTTGAACACATTTGGTTATCTCTCCCCAGTTGGTGGTTGCATTGGTCAGGCCCTTAAGGAAAACATGTATGGCTCTCCATCCATCGGCCACATATTGCTCTTCACCACCCACAGCTCTATAAACCTTTTCTTTAAGTACTCCATGTTCACGGTTGTTCAAAATAAAGGCTAGTAACTGTAACCCATCATAAGGATGTTGATTGTAGAGTTTCTTATAACGCTTCAAATGGTCCCATGTCTTCATACCCACGTCTTGTGGATGTTTTTGACCATTCATCCATCTGTTTTGGAGATGCTGATTTATGTGATTACTGTCACTGGAGGTTTGTCTTTACTACCTTTTTGCAGCCGGTGTTCTGGTTGGCCTAAGACATCGTTTGTAACCTCTGTCAGTATCTGTTGACTCAAAGCCAGGTAGTGCTGACCAGATGGTTGAAACCTTATCTGCGTTGCGCAACTCGGTGTGACGGTAGATGGAGAAAACAAAGGGTCCACATGTTGGGGCCAAGTCTGTTTTTACAACCCTTTCCTGTACTTGTTGAATTTCTCCTTTAAAGGTTTTTATCTGTTCACTAAGAGCTCTCAAACTATCTATACCTCTCTGCAATGTCCTATCAAGACAGAATTTCTCATCCCGCTTCCTTACTTCTGTTAATACAGATAAAGACCATCTTGTTTTTGTCAACGAGTTAGACATTCTCTGTTTTTTCATCCAAGCTTTTTGTACATCAGACAGATTCCATCTTTGTCAACAATGACAGAATATTTATTTATCTCTTGCCTACACTTCTCTGCTTTGAAATTGTTCTTCATATCACTAGACAGTGAATTTAAAATCTTTATCATGCTCACATCTGGAGGAGCTGTTCCGCCCTTTTCCAGAGTGGTTTTCTCACTTAATGTAATGCCATTAACTTCAAAAGTTGTATAATATATCTATATTTATTTAACCCCCCCCCACCCACCAAAAAAATCTTGAGGACTCAAACCTCCTTTCTATAGAATACATATTGTGTCTGTAGGGCCTGTTTACCCATAAAACCTGTTTTCTTCAAAAGCTTGTTGAAGGCTTACAAGGCTTACATTACCCACACGTGTAAAAATGAGCAACTCCTATGCAACAAGGTTTCACAAAATGGACTTGAACCCATATAATAGAGATATAACAAACCTGTAACAGAGCAAACAAAGGACTCTAACCTTATACATAACAGATAGGTATCACTCATTGCATGCACTCATTTTGGTTCTTTTTAAATGATATCGGTCTAGACTCACCCAGCAATATGTTAGCAGTCAGGAGATTAAGATTTGAATCCCGTGGGTTGCAGGACCCGTGGGTTGTGCCGTGACCAATCCATCTGGGTCACGGCACCAAGTGTTAGCAGTTGATGTTACTCTTCAATAACACAGACCCCAAAGCAAACTGGGGGCGAAGAATAGGTTTATTCAAAGAGGACAAATCATAGACGTTATGCAGAGAGGTAGATGTTCATTCTCCCTTGTCCTCAGTGATACTCTCCACAGAACAAAGGGACAGGATGTAGTTTTATAACCCAACCCTAGTATGTGGTTGACCAATTAGAATTCCTTGAATTAAAACTGGACCAATGGCCAAATAACAAGTATCCTATTTCCGGCTCAATGTATCGACAAATTCCTCCCATGTCTCTAACCCATTGATCGTTAATCCCCTATTACAGAAACCACTTTCCATTCATCATTAGTACTCTATTGACTTTTAGTCCTCTGCGTTGTGTAGTTATCTTCGAAATATTCTTACAACTACTACAGTATTAGTAAATGTGCCAGAAATAAATCAAATGTTTTTTTTTTTTTTTTTTTTTTTTTTTTTTTTTGTAGGTCAAAGTTGAATGACATGATCGATGCCATTCCAAAAAGCAAAAAGAATAAACGCTGCCAGTTGCACTCCTTAGACACACACAAACCTAAGCCACTGGGGTGAGTCACATTAACTGGCACTATCTATCTACAGTGCATTTGGAAAGTATTCAGACCTCTTCACTTTTTCCACATTTTGTTAGGTTACAGCCTTATTCTAAAATGGATTAAATAAATAAAAATCTTCAATCTACACACAATGATGCGAAAATATTATTTTGAAATTTTTGCAAAAATAAAAAATAAAAGAACATACCTTATTTACACAAGTATTCAGACCCTTTGCTATGAGACTCGAAAATAAGCTCTGATGCATCCTGTTTCCATTGATCATCCTTGAAATGTTTCTGCAACTTGATTGGAGTCCACCTGTGGTAACTTCAATTGATTGGACATGATTTGGAAAGGCACACACCTGTCTATATAAGGTCCCACAGTTGACAGTGCATGTCAGAGCAAAAACCAAGCAATGGGGTCGAAGGTATTGTCCGTAGAGCTCCGAGACAGAACTGTGTCTCGGCACAGATCTGGGGAAGGGTCACAAAACATTTCTACAGCATTGAAGGTCCCCAAGGACACAGTGGCCTTCATTCTTAAATGGAAGAAATATGGAACCACCAAGACTCTTCCTAGAGCTGGCCGCCCGGCCAAACTGAGCAATCAAGGGCCTTGGTCAGGGAGGTGACCAAGAACTTGGTGGTCACTCTGGCAGAGTTCCTCTGTAGAGATTGGTGGAGTGCTGGAAGTTCCTCCCATCAGGCCTTTATGGTTGAGTGGCTAGACGGAAGCCACTCCTCAGTAAAAGGCACATGACAGCCCGCTTGGAGTTTGCCAAAAGCTACCTAAAGGACTCTGACCATGAGAAACAAAATTTGCTGGTCTGACGAAACCAAGATTGAACTCTTTGGCCTGAATGCCATGCGTCACATCTGGAGGAAACCTGGCACCATCCCTACGGTGAAGCATGGTGGTGGCAGCATCATGCTGTGGGGATGTTTTTCAGCGGGAGGGACTGGGAAACTAGTCAGGATCGAGGCAAAGATGAACTGAGTCAATTACATAGAGATCCTTGATGAAAACCTGCTCCAGAGAGCTCAGACTGGGGGCGAAGGTTCACCTTCCAACAGGACAACGACCCTAAGCACACAGCCAAGACAACGCAGGATTGGCTTCGGGACAAGTCTCTGAATGTCCTTGAGTGGCTGGACTTGAAACCACAAAGACTAGAGGCTGTAATCGCTACCAAAGGTGCTTCACCAAAGTACTGAGTAAAGGGTCTGAATACTTGTGTAAATGTGATATTTCCGTTTTTATATACATTAGCAAAGAAACTGAAGGGGTCTGAATACTTTCCGAATGCACTAACTGCTGTATTGGACTTAATTGCAATACTGTTCTTTCAGTTCTGGTAAATTTAAATGTAAGCTGTATGTCCACCTATTGGTCAGACTAGGCAATTTGAAGCTGTAGTAAGAGTATTTTGTGATGTACAGTATTGAAGTGTCTTTGAGATGTCTCTGATTCTTTAGAGGAGAAGGGAGCGTAGACAAAGGGCTAGGTTTAGAGAAAGACAAAGATGGAGGAGCCAAGAGAGACCGCAGATGTAACGTCGTTTTTCACTTTGGACCTTTTCAGTCCCCCAGCAGGTATGCAGCAAAGCAAACACAGCTTGTTCGTTAAGAGTTTGAGTGACATTTCTGAATGCTAGCTAGTTAGCGCCAGTCTGAAGTAGTTTAATTCATTTTCAGGATCAAAAGTAAAATACTTTCTTGAGTTCAAGCGCATTTTTAATTAGGATTTATCCAATGAATACTTACCAATGTTAAGTTGGCATGCCTGTCTTGTTCGTCACCATTATTGTGAAGCTGACTTGATAGGTTTAAAAAAAATAAAAAATAAAAAATAATTGTTGATTGATGTTAACCATGGGGGTTTGCTGCTCACAGGGGAAGCTGGCTGGAGGTGTGGGAGCTCATGTCTCAGGAGTGCAGGGATGAGGTTGTTCTGATTGACAGTGCCTGCCTCCTGGAAACCCTGGAAACATACTTGCGCAAACACAGGTATAGTAATGTTACTTATGTAATGGCACCTTAATGTAACTTAGACTGTGAAAATATATTTTACTACTACTACAGTGTTTTCCTTTTGTCCCTTCTCTTCCTTTCAGGTTCTGTACTGACTGCAAGAACAAGGTATTGAGAGCGTACAACATCCTGGTAGGGGAGCTGGACTGCACTAAAGAGAAGAGCTACTGCGCTGCCTTGTACGAGGGTATCCGCTGCTGCCCCCACGAGCGCCATGTCCATGTCTGCTGCGAGACAGACTTCATCGCACACCTCCTGGGCCGGGCCGAGCCCGAGTTCACCGGAGGTTATGAGTATGTAAACTGCTACTTTTTCTTATGTTCTATAAACATGTAGTAAAGTATGATAAAATATGCCCGTATCCTTCTGATATACTAGCTTAGTTGTAGTTTTTCCATTACCTTTGTTTGCTTGTTAAAGATCTTATAAACTCAGCAAAATAAGAAACGTCCTACCTGTCAACTGCGTTTATTTTCAGCAAACTTAACATGTGTAAATATTTGTATGAACCTAAGATTCAACAACTGAGGCATAAACTGAACAAGTTCCACAGACATGTGACTAACATGTCCCTGAACAAAGTGGGATGGGGGGGGATCAAAATCAAAAGTAACAGTCAGTATCTGGTGTGGCCACCAGCTGCATTAAGTACTGCAGTGCATCTTCTCATGGACTGCACCAGATTTTGAACTCACCAATTCTTGCTGTGAGATGTTACCCCACTCTTCCACCAATGAAGCTGCAAGTTCCCGGACATTTCTGGAGGGAATGGCCCTAGCCCTCACCCTCCGATCCAACAGGTCCCAGATGTGCTCAATGGGATTGAGATCCGGGCTCTTCACTGGCCATGGCAGAACACTGACATTCCTGTCTTGCAGGAAATCACTCACAGAACGAGCAGTATGGCTGGTGGCATTGTCATGCTGGAGGGTCATGTCAGGATGAGCCTGCAGGAAGGGTACCACATGAGGGAAGAGGATGCTTTCCCTGTAACGCACAGCGTTGAGATTGCCTTCAATGACAACAAGCTCAGTCCAATGATGCTGTGACACACCGCCCCAGACCATGACGGACCCTCCACCTCCAAATCGATCCCGCTCCAGAATACAGGCCTCAGTGTAACGCTCATTCTTTCGATGATAAAACCGAATCCGACCATCACCCCTGGTGAGACGAAACCGCGACTCGTCAGGTTTTCTGAGAGAACCTTTTTTCTCAGGTTTTTGCCTGCCATATGAGTTCTGTTATACTCACAGACATCATTCAAACAGTTTTAGAAACTTCAGAGTGTTTTCTATCCAATATTAATAATAATATGCATATATTAGCATCTGGGACAGAGTAGGAGGCAGTTCACTATGGGCACGCAATTCATCCAAAAGTGAAAATGCTGCCCCCTATCATAAAGAAGTTAATATTGCCTGCTGACCTGGATTTCTTTTAGCTAAATATGCAGGTTTAAAAATATATACTTCTGTGTATTGATTTTAAGAAAGGCATTGATGTTTATGGTTAGGTACACGTTGGAGCAACGACAGTCCTTCTTCGCGAATGCGCACTGCATCGATTATATGCAACGCAGGACACGCTAGATAAACTAGTAATTTCATCAACCATGTGTAGTTATAACTAGTGATTATGATTGATTGTTTTTTATAAGATACGTTTAATGCTAGCTAGCAACTTACCTTGTTTTCTTACTGCATTCACGTAACAGGCGGGCTCCTCGTGAGGCAGGTGGTTAGAGCGTTGGACTAGTTAACCGTAAGGTTGCAAGATTGAATCCCTGAGCTGACGAGGTAAAAATCTGTCATTCTGCCCCTGAACAAGGGAGTTAACCCACTCTTCCTAGGCCGTCATTGAAAATAAGTATGTGTTCTTAACTGACTTGCCTAGTTAAATAAAGTTGTAAAGAAAAAAGAAACGGCGTCCAAAATTACCGAATGTTATGAAAACTTGAAATCGGCCCTAATTAATCAGTCAACCTCTAGTCTGAGCACTGATGGAGGGATTGAGCGTTCCTGGTGTGACTCGGGCAGTTGTTGCCATCCTGTACCTGTCCCGCAGGTGTGATGTTCGGATGTACCGATCCTATGCAGGTGTTGTTACACGTGGTCTGCCACTGCGAGGACAATCAGCTCTCCGTCCTGTCTCCCTGTAGCACTGTCTTAGGCGTCTCACAGCACATCTGCAGTCCTCATGCCTCCTTGCAGCATGCCTAAGCCACATTCACGCAGATGAGCAGGGACCCTGGGCATCTTTATTTTGGTGTTTCTCAGAGTCAGTAGAAAGGCCTCTTAGTTTGCTAAGTTTTCATAACTGTGACCTTAATTGCCTACCGTCTGTAAGCTGTTAGTGTCTTAATAGGGATAGCGGGACACCAGCCGAAATTGGAAATTGGAGGCCGTGCAATTCAAATAAATAATCGTAGTATTAAACATTCATGAACATACAGTATCTTATATCATTTAAAAGCTAAAATTCTTGTTAGTCTAACTGCATTGTCTGATTTCAAAAAGGCTTTACGGCAAAAGCATACCATGTGATTGTCTGAGGACGGCACCCCACATCAACATATTTTTCAACCAGCACAGGCTTCATAAAATCACAAATAGCGATTTTTAAATAAGTCACTTACTTTTTTGAAGGTCTTCCTCTGTTTGCTATTCCAAGGGTCCCAGCTACAACATGACTGGTCGTTTTGTTAGATAAAATCCTTCTTTATATCCCAAAAAGTCAGTTTAATTGGTGCCATCAATTTCAGTAATCCACTCATTCAACATGCAGACAAAGGAGTCCAAAAAGCTAAACTTCGTCCAAATAAATCAAACAACGTTTCTATTTAATCCTCAGGTACTCAAATGTAGATGAGCTATAATATTTCATACGGAAAGTAGTATGTTCAATAGGAAAGGAAAATTAGTATGTGCGCTCCCTCTCCCTCACGCACCGAAAGACTGATTTGTTCTGGTGCTCTTCTCACCAAAACTCCAAATACTTTTTCATTTTTCAAAAAACAAGCCTGAAACCTTGTATAAAGACTGACATCTTGTGGAAGCCATAGGAATTGTAATCTGGGAGATGGATTTACATAGAAACAATAGGTTCCCATTATAAGAGCCTGGGAACTCAAAAACAAACAAAATCTGGTTGGATTTTTGCTTGCCATATCAATTCTGTTAGTCTCAGACATTTATTTTAACAGTTTTAGGAACTTCAAAGTGTTTTCTATGCAATGCTACCAGTTATATGCGTATCCTGGCTTCTGGGCCTGAGTAACAGGCAGTTTACTTTGGGCATGTCAGTTAGGCGGAAATTCAGGAAACTAGACCCTATCCCAGAGGTTTTAATGACCGTTCCACAGCTGCATGTTCATTAATTGTTTATGGTTCATTGAACAAGCATGGGAAACGGTGTTTAAACCCTTTCCAATGAAGTTCTGTGAAGTTATTTGTATTTTTACGAATTATCTTTGAAAGACCGGGTCCTGAAAAGGGACGTTTGTTTTTTTGCTGAGTTTAATTTTCACAACAAAACTCCTGCCGTCTCTTCTTAGACGTAGAGAACGGCACGCTAAGACCATTGACATTGCTCAAGAGGAAGTGCTGACCTGCCTGGGCATCCACCTGTACGAGCGGCTGCACAGAATCTGGCTGAAGCTGAGGGCAGAGGAGCAAACCTGGCAGATGCTCTTCTACCTTGGCATTGGCGCTCTACGCAAAAGCTTTGAGGTTTGTTTATTTATTTTTTATGCTCAAATTATATATTTTTCCACCCAATAACATACAAAAAAGAACACCAACAAACAAGCTGAGGTTTGTTATACACTGCCAGCTGCATGACATAATAACAAGTTGAAGTGACATGTATCAGACATTTGTTGATGGAAGTGATGTATTTGTATTTTTTAAGGATCCCCATTTAGCTGCTGCCAAGGCAGCAGCTTCTCTACCTGGGGTCCAGCAACATTAAGGCAGTTATATACAATAAATATTATATTTCATAACTTTTCACAACATGAAGTGTGCGCCCTCAGGCCACTACTCTACTACCACATATCTACAATACAAAATCCATGTGTACGTGTGTTGTGTATATCTCTTCACAGGTCCCGCTGTTCCATAAGGTGTATTTTCTATCAGTAAAAAAATACATCTGATTCTACTGCTTGCATCAGTTACCTGATGTGGAATATAGAGTTCCTTGTAGTCATTGCTCTAAGTAGTAATGTGTGCCTCCCATAGTCTCTTCTGGACTTTGGGATTGTGAAGAGTCTTCTTGTGGGATATGCGTGGGTGTCCGAGTTGTGTGGTAGTAGTTTAGACAGACAGCTCGTGCCTTCAGCATGTCAATACTTACAAAAACTAGTAGTGATGAAGTCAATCTGTCCTCTAATTTGAGCCATGTGAGATTGACATGCATATTAATGTTAGCTCTCCATGTACATTTAAGGGCCAGCTGTGCTGTCCTGTTCTGAGCCAATTGTAATTTTCCTAACTCCATCTTTGTGGCACCTGACCCCACGACTGGACAGTAGTCCAGGTGCAACAAAACTAGGGCCTGTAGGACCTGCCTTGTCGTTAAGAAGGCAGAGCATCACTTTATTCTAGACAGACTTCTCCCCATCTTAGCTACTGTTGCATCAACATGTTTTGACCATGACAGTTTAAAATCCAGGGTTACTCCAAGCAGTTTAGTCATCTCAACTTGCTCAATTTCCACATTATTCATTACAAGATTTAGTTGAGGTTTAGTGAAGGATTTTGTCCCCATTTTATTTTTGAAATTTATTAGGCCAAATTTATTCCGTGCCACCCATTCTGAAACTGACTTGAGCTCTTTGTTAAATGTTGCAGTAATTGTATCTGAAGTGTTGTCATTCACATACATGCTGGCTTTACTCAGCCATGTCATTAATAAAGATTGAAAAAAGTAAGGGGCCTAGATAGCTGCCCTGTGAAATTCCTGCTTCTACCTGGATTATGTTGGAGAGGCTTCCATAAAAGAACACCCTCTGTTCTGTTAAACAGTTAACTCTTTATCCACAATATAGCAGGGGGTGTAAAGCCATAACAGACTGGTCGAAGGCCACACTGAAGTCTAACAAGACAGCCCCCACAATCATCTATTTCTCTCAGCCAATCTAAGTAATTTGTGTAAGTGCTGTGCATGTTGAATGTCCTTCCCTATAAGCGTGCTGAAAGTCTGTCAATTTGTTTACTGTGAAATAGCATTGTATCTGGTCAAACTATTTTTTCCAGAAGTTTACTATGGGTTGGTATCAGGCTGATTGGTCAGCTATTTGAGCCAGTAAAGTGGGCTTTACTATTCTTGGGTATCATAAAGACTTTTGTTTCTTTTGCATGACTATTGCATTTTCGTTGCTCCCGAGCTTTTGTCATGGAAATTACCACCAAGGACACCCTTAAATGAATCATTCTTTATTATCAGCATGCTGGAGAGGTTCCAACAAACTTAATGCACCAAGTAGTACATGTCTGTGTAAGCAGCAGAGCTCCTCACAGACAAGTTTATATTTGCATGATTTAGCTTATTCAATATTCATCATTAACGTTAGGTTCATGCATGTGACTGACCAATACCTTACAAGACTAATTCTCTCCAAGCTGAGACCTTGAAACTGAGACACCCTTTTCAGTTCTCAAAACAATTTTCTGGGCGTACTGCCAAATTGCTTATACTGATAGTGAGAATACCTCCCAGGCATGCTCGACAGAGGCATTCGGGGGAGTTAGAGGAACTTGCATTGTGACTGCCAACAACCCCGGGATAATGTACATATGCTGCAGAATTACAACAACTCGGTGACACGATGGTAAGGATTATCTGAGCTGGGCTTGAGTCCAGGAGCTGATTTGGATGGACTCCGTCAATCCTGTAGAGCATCTTGTGTTTCCAGAAGGTATGAAAGTTACGCCAACAGAACTACAGTAATCTTTTAGCCAGCTGAATCTTTCACACCCGCGGCCCAACAATGGTACCGGAGCTGAAATAATTGGCCACATTCTAAAATCTTTTAGAGCTTGAATCATTTCTTTAAAATCCATTGTCAGCAGTTCGGAGCTGTATTTTGTGTTGTGTTTCCATCAGACATATGACTCATGTACAGTGCCTTAAATATTCACACCTATTGTCTTTTTCCACATTTGGTTGTGTTACAGACCAGATTTAAAATGTATCAAATTTAGATTTTTGTCACTGGCCTACATGCAATACCCCATAATGTCAAAGTGGAATTATGTATTTTGAAAGTTTAACTAATTAATAAATGAAGTTTAAATGTCAATCTTGAGTAAATAAGTATTCAACCCCTTTGTTATGGCAAGCCAAAATAAATTCAGGAGTATTGATTTGCTTAAGTCATATAATAAGTTGCATGGACTCAATCTGTGTGCAATAGTGTTTAACATGATTTTTTAAAATGATTACCTCATTCCTGTACCCCACATGCAATTACCTGTAAGGTCCCTCAGTCAAGCAGTGAAATTTCAAATACAGATTCAACCACCATGACGAGGGAGGTTTTCCCATGCCTCGCAAAGAATAGCACCTATTGCTATACTGAACAAAAATATAAATGCAACATATATGAAGTGTTGGTCCCATGTTTCATGAGCTGAAATGAAAGATCCAAGAAATGTTCTACATGTACAAAAAGCTTATTTCTCAAATGTTAACAAATTTGTTTACGTCCCTGTAAGTGAGCATTTCTCCTTTGCCAAGTTAATCCATCCACCTGTTGTGGCATATCAAGAAGCTGATTAACCTTTCAGTGATACCCATCCCGGATCCGGGAGCATCCTCATCAAAAAAGCTGACTAGCATAGCCTAGCGGGACAGGGATATCATATAATATAATTTCATGAAATCACAAGTCCAATACAGCAAATGAAAGATAAACATCTTGTGAATCCAGCCATCATTTCCGATTTTTAAAATGTTTTACAGCGAAAACACTATGTATTTATATTAGCTAACCACAATAGCCAAACACACAACGGCACCATGTTTCCACTGCATAGGTATCTTTCACAAAACCCACAAAGAGATAAAATGAATCACTAACCTTGAACAACTTCATCAGATGACAGTCTTATAACATCATGTTATACAATACATTTATGTCTTGTTCAAAAATGTGCATATTTATAGCTACAAATCCTGGTTTTACATTGCAGCCACCATCAAAAATAGCACCAAAGCAGCCAGAATAATTACAGAGAGCAACGTGAAATACATATACTCATCATAAAACATTTATGAAAAATACATGGTGTACAGCAAAAGAAAGATAAACATCTTGTGAATCCAGCCAATATTTCTGATTTTTTAAAGTGTTTTACAGCAAAAACACATTTATTAGCTCACTACAATAGCCAAACACACAACGCCATTTACTCCCCGCCAAAATAGCTTTCACAAAACTGACAAAAGAGAAAATGAATCACTAACCTTGAACAACTTCATCAGATGACAGTCTTATAACATCATGTTATACAATACATATGTTTTGTTCGAAAATGTGCATATTTAGAGCTGCAAATCGTGGTTATACATTGTGAATACGTAGCAACAATTCACCAGAATGTCCGGAGATATTTTCGACACTCCTAATCTAACCAAAGAATTCATAAACTTTACATAATACTTGTTGTATGGCAAATGAAAGATACACTGGTTCTTAATGCAACCGCTGTGTTAGATTTAAAAAAAAATAACTTTACCACAACATACAGCATGCATTGTGAGACAGCGCTCACCTATTCTCCGCCGTGTTGGAGTCAACATATTACACAGAAATACGAAACACCATAAATTTTGTCTTTTGCTGATCTTCCATCAGAATGTTGTGCAAGGAGTCCTAGGTCCAGAATAAATCGTTGTTTGGTTTTAGAATGTCCATTTCTTCTGTCGAATTAGCAACTTTGGCTAGCATTGTGGAGCGCACGTGTCCATCATCTCTTGACGCATGGAACGAAAAATTCCAAAATTCCCAATAAACTGGTCAAACTCGGTTGAAAATCCTACTTTATGATGTTCTTCTCATATGTATCCAATAAAATGAGAGCCGGAGCAATTCGTAGTGTATACCGAACGCTTTTCAGAAGACAATGAGGTTCCCCGGCACGCAGTTGAAAACTGACAAAAGGGCAGACCTGTCACTCCAAAAGCTCTCATTCGGCCTCACATCAAGCTAGACACCCCATTCAACCTTCTACTGCCTGTTGACATCTAGTGGAAGGCGTATGAAGTGCATACAGATCCATAAATATAAGCCAGTTGAATAGGCAGGCCCTGACACAGAGCCCCATTTTCAGAATTTTCACTTCCTGTTTGGAAGTTTGCTGCCAAATGAGTTCTGTTTTACTCACAGATATAATTCAAACAGTTTTAGAAACTTCAGAGTGTTTTCTATCCAATAATAATATGCATATTGTATGATCTAGAACAGAGTACGAGGCCGTTTAATTTGGGCACGATTTTTTCCCAAAGTGAAAACAGCGCCCCCTATTAAGAAGTTAAGGGGATATTCAATGTGAGATAAAAAAAAACACATCTACCCCAAACAAAAATGTAAAAACACAATTTCAAAGATTTTACTGTTCAAATCAAATTTGATTAGTCACATGCATGCGTATACAACAGGTGAAATGCATACTTATGAGCCCGTTACAGTTAATTTAAGGAAATCAGTCAATTTAAATTAATTATACCCTAATCTATGGATTTCACATGACTGGAAAACAGATATGCATTTGTTGGTCACAGATATCTTAAAAAATAAAAGTATATTTAAGCATGGTAAAGTTCTTAATTACACTGGATGGTGTATCAATACACCCAGTCATTACAAAGATACAGGCATCCTTCCTTACTCCGTTGCCGGAGAGGAAGGAAACCGCTCAGGGATTTCACAATGAGGCCAATGGTGATTTTTAAAACTAGTTAGAATTGAATTGCTGTGATAGGAGAAATTAGGATGGCTCAACATTGTAAACTCAGCAAAAAAAGAAACGGCCCTTTTTCAGGACCCTGTCTTTCAAATAGAATTCGTAAAAATCCAAATAACTTCACAGACCTTCATTGTAAAGGGTTTAAACACTGTTTCCCATGCATGTTCAATGAACTATAAACAATTTATGAACATGCACCTGTGGAACGGTCGTTAAACACTAACAGCTTAGACGGTAGGCAATTAAGGTCACAGTTAAGAACACTAAAAAGAGGCCTTTCTACAGACTCTGAAAAACACAGAAAGAAAGATGCCCAGGGTCCCTGCTCATCTGCTTGAACGTGCCTTAGGCATGCTGCAAGGATGCATGAGGACTGCAGATGTGGCCAGGGCAATAAATTGCAATGACTGTACTGTGAGACGCCTAAGACAGCGCTACAGGGAGACGGGACAGACAGCTGGTTGTCCTCGCAGTGGCAGACCACGTGTAGGATCGGTACATCCGGACATCACACCTGCGGGACAGGTACAGGATGGCAACAACTGCCTGAGTTACACCAGAAACACACAATCCCTCCATCAGTGCTCAGACTGTCCGCAATAGGCTGAGAGAGGCTGGACTGAGGGCTTGTAGGCCTGTTGTAAGGCAGGTCCTCACCAGACATCACCGGCAACAACGTCGCCTATGGGCACAAACCCACCATCGCTGGACCAGACAGGACTGGCAAAAAGTGCTCTTCACTGACGAGTTGTGGTTTCGTCTCACCAGGGGTGATGGTCGGATTCGCGTTTATCGTTGAAGTAATTAGCGTTACACCAGGGCCTGTACTCTGGAGCGGGATCGATTTTGGAGGTGGAGGGTCTGTCATGGTTTGGGGCGGTGTGTCACAGCATCATCTAACTGAGCTTGTCATTGCAGGCAATCTCGACGCTGTGCGTTACAGGGAAGACATCCTCCACCCTCATGTGGTACCCTTCCTGCAGGTTCATCCTGACATGACCCTCCAGCATGACAATGCCATCAGCCATACTGCTCGTTCTGTGTGTGATTTCCTGCAAGACAGGAATGTCAGTGTTCAGTGAACTTGCATGGCCAGCGAAGAGCCCAGATCTCAATCCCATTGAGCACGTCTGGGACCTGTTGGATCGGAGGGTGAGGGCTAGGGCCATTCCCCCCAGAAATGTCCGGGAACTTGCAGGTGTGTTGGTGGAAGAGCGGGGTAACATCTCACAGCAAGAACTGGCAAATCTGGTGCAGTCCACGAGGAGGAGATGCACTGCAGTACTTAGTATCTGGTGTGGCAACCAGCTGCATTGACTGTTACTTTTTATTATTTTGATCCGCCCCTTTGTTCAGGGACACATTATTCAATTTCTGTTAGTCACATGTCTGTGGAGCTTGTACAGTTTGTCTGTTGTTGAATCTTATGTTCATACAAATATTTACACGTGAAGTTTGCTGAAAATAAACAGTTGACAGTGAGAGGATGTTTCTTTTTTTGTTGTGTTTAGTTACTCCAGAATACTAACCTAATTTACAGAGTTTAAAGTAAGCATGTACAGAATAACGTTTTTTTATATTCCAAAACATGCATCCTGTTTTCAACAAGACTCTCAAGTAATACTGCAAAACATGTGACAAAGCAACAAACCTTTTGTCCTGAATGCAAAGTGTTATGTTTGGGGCAAATCCAATACAACACTTTACGGAGTCCCACTTTCCATATTTTCAAGCATAGTGGTGGCTGCAGCATGTTATGGATATGCTTGTAATCATTAAGGACTGGGGAGTTTTTCAGGATAAAAAGAAAAGGAATGGAGTTAAGCACAGGCGAAAACCCGGTTCAGTCTGCTTTCCACCAGACACTGGGAGATTAATTCACCTTTCAGCAGGACAATAACCCCAAACACAATGCCAAATCTTCACTGTAATTACTTACCTAAGAATACAGTGAATGTTTGTGACTGGCCGAGTTTTGACTTAAATCTGCTTAAATGATTGTCTAGGAATCATCAACATCCAATTTGACAGAACTTTAAAAATTCTGAAAATAATAATTGCCAAATATTGTACAATCCAGGTGTACAAAGCTCTTAGACTTAACCAGATAGACTCACAGCAGTAATTGCTGCCAACTGTGACTCTAACCTATATTGATTCAAGGGTGTGAATACTAAAAAAAATCCATTGTCAATAAATTTGCAAAAATTTCTTAACATGTTTTCATTTTGTCATTGTGGGGTATTGTGTGTATTTAATCTATTTTTGAATTCAGTTTAACGCAACATAATGTTGAATAAGTGGTATGAATACTTTCTGAAGGCGCTATATGTATTGAGTCAACATTAAACCTTTTATTTAGCCGAATAATTTTTACTATAACACCCATTTCCCCAGATGGCGGTGGAGAAGGTGCAAGGCATCAGTCGTCTGGAGCAGCTGTGTGAAGAGCTGTCGGAGGAGGAGAGGGCCAAGGAGCTGAAGCAGGAGAAGAAGAGGCAGAAGAAGAAGAACAGACGAAAAAACAAGTGCGGCTTCAACATGTCCGACTGCAAAGAGCAGAGCCTGGATGAGGTAATCTTTTTCTCCACTCTTACACACGACAGGAGTACTAAGGCAGTATGACAACAGGGAAATACCAGTGAGTCTGTTCTAGGAAACTGTCCCCACATGCCCTTGTCCGGCATACTTGTTCCACATTGTGGTTAACCTTATCCAGGCTCTTCATTATCAAGCTAATCATGTTATTGCCAGATTACTAAAGCATTCTATTTGTGACCTTTTTTATTATTCACACTCAGTGTTTGGCATCCATAGTGTTTGGCATCCATAGGTTTAAATAGCAACTAATGGCTTTCAAATGGTCATACAGTGTTTATAAGTCCATAACTCTCCCTGCCCATAACACTGCCACTTAGGGCGGTCTAAGGTACCGCATCTCAGTGCAAGAGGTGTTACTACAGTCACTGGTTCAAATCCTGGCTGTATCACATCCGTCTGTGATTGGGAGTCCCATAGGGAGCACAATTGGCCCAGCGTCGTCCAGGTTTGGCCGTGGTAGGCCGTCATTTAAATCATTTGTTCTAAACTGACTTGCCTAGTTAAATATTTTCTTTTTTAAAGGCATGTTTTATTTTGTACTTTTGGGGGGGGGGGGGGGGGGGGGGTCGATCGATGGGCTTTTAATCGACCAAGATAAAAAAAAAAAATGTCTGAGCAGTCACAAATATGTATTATTTTTGTTATGGCACACGACGCCTGTATGAGTGGACTAATCCATTGCAGAGGCCCGGGAATGGCACACCAGTAGTAGGCCTACATTTACTGTTAATTCCAATAATTTCTCATTTACGTTTGTTTGGTTACTGTAATTTCTGTTAATACGTTCAATTTATTATTATTACTATTAGTCTTATCGTTCTCATTATTGGAGTGGACACGTTGTTTGCGGAGTGCACAACCTATGCTACACTTGTGAGAAACGCACCTGATTACGCATAAAAGTAGGCCTAGACTACCTGGCCTGCGTGCAAATGTAAGCTTATAAATGTGCCTGTCTGGGGATCTGATGGTGTTTTCTGATTTGTCTTAACTCACTAACACTGTGGAGCTTCTCAAAGTAATTTATTTGCCTCAAACAGCAAGTAAACAAAGTCTGTTTTTACATCAATTCCTTTTTAGTGTTTTATTATGGTTGATGCCATTTGTTGAATATGTTGAAACAGTTGATTTGTTGAATAGAGTAGTTGAATGACAGAGGAATAAGGAATAGGTTGATAACCTTAAACAGAGAATAAACATGCATTATTTTACACAATAAACAATGCATGACACAGCAACAAAGCATGGCTTTGAATAAAGTAAACGTTTAAACAATTTAATCTAGCACTTCAAGCAATTACTTCTGCAGTCAGAAAATATCCACACAAAAAAGTCACCACTCCTACCAGAGTTAAACATGTAAATTGTGCTAAGCACTGGATGCAACATAATAAATAATTCCAAACATTACATACCAGTTGAACAATGAGCTGTTTGTATGTTGAGGACCCAAGCAAAGCTAAGCCCAAACATTTTATACCCATGCTTATCTGCCAGGTGCGCATGTAAAAGTAGTCCCTCCAGAAATCCTGGCTCAATTTTTTAGTTCCACCCGTGTTTTTGGGTTATCTGCCCTCTTGAGGCCTGGAGTTCTTTAAAGGAAGAGCTGCCATTGTGCTCATGTTTTGAGTGTTCTGATTTTAGTTCCTCAACGTAGCCTATTTGAAAAATCTTTCCAGCTCTCTCCTTTTCATAATCACCCATTATGAAAGGGGGAAAAAAAGTTGTGCTCTAATCTGGGTGGAAACGTCATGAAATAGTCCTACCTAATTACTTCTTATCCCTTGCGCAAATAGCCTACAGCTGTGTCTGTCAGGAGCTCACTGGCACTGGAAACTTCGGGCCCAGAATATTTTATACTATGTTGTAAATTTGCAGGACCAAGTTTATAGTTGATAAAAATGTTCAAGTTCCTTGCAGACAGGCCATGCGTAGCCAATGTGAATTTTATACAATATTTTCTACCTGCACATGACATTGACTTTGAGATATGATGACTTGATTGTACATATTAAATTAAGCTGTTCCACAAAAATGTGCACATGAAAAACATAACTGGCATGCAAATCAGTAGAAATGGTACGATAAATTGGCACTCCAAATGGAGTAAATGTAAAATGTAAATGCAAATGGAAAAGGTTGCCGACCTCGGGTGTAGCCTATTACCAGACACTTCTGGAGCATAAAGGCAGAAGGCCAGCAGCAGTGGGGAGGAGGGTCGGGAACAGGGCACAGATTCACAAAACACTTATTGCGCAAAAATGTAAGGTTAAGAAAACAAAAATAGGAAGTTCATAACATAGTAAGTTCAATTCCCCAACAATGTCTTAAGATTTAATGATTTTCTTACAAACTTCTCAAATATCATCTTATAAATGTTAAGATGTTTGTTGCTAGGCAACTGTTTTAGTTCGCTAGCACTGGCAATCATGTTAGCATATTTTTTACTGAGATTACTGTTCTAAAACATGTTCTTGGATTTAAAATAATCAATACTGAAACTTTCAGAAGTTTGAGTGAATTAAACATGTTAATTTGCTTTCATGAACTTTTTCTCTCACTGCCCTGAGTTTAAGACAAAGGGTTTAGCTATCTTGGAATTAAGAACATTTCCAATAACTTTATTTTCAAGAATCAAATTTCTTAACTTTTTGCTTAAGGAGAAACATAAGAAATAGTGCAAGAAAATGTCTAAGAACTATTTTGAGGAATAGCAACTTTGCTTAACTTTCTTAAGTCTATAGTAAAGAAGAAATTTCTTTTAAGAAGGTTTTGTGAATATGGGCCCAGGTTTTTTTTCTTTCTGATTAGGCTATATTAATCTCTGGCTCCCTCTAGTAATTTGCCTTTAAGCACTGTGATTAAAAATTATCAGACTCAGTAGCCTGCATATAGTTGATTTTATTAAAACATGGGCTGTGTCTATATATGGAAAAATACATGTTACAAAATATAGACCAATCAATTAGTCGAAAGAACAGACGACTCGGTCGACCAAGATTGTTTTTGTCTGGGACAGGCCTACTGCCACCCCTTTGTGGTCATCCCATTAACAATAATATAATACTGTTCTGTCATTTTCTATGTTCCCCCATACAGGCTTCATTAGAGTCTGTGGAGAGAAGAGGCTGCAAGGCCTGTGGAAGCCCAGAGGTGGAGGGTCATGTCGGCTGTGTGGAGGTGGTCGTCACCAGCAACGAGAGCACTATGTCCTGCAGCTGCCCAGACGGCACCGTTCCTAAAGTCAAGAAAGGTAAAGCTGCCACCAATATCCAACCATCACCTAAGACCAGATACCTGACCCTGGGTAAGATCAATCTTTCACTCAAACTCTGAATGCCAGGGCTCTCGTGAAGTGTTAAATTTGATTTTCGATCACATTTGCATTTGTCAGTGTGATTAGAGGGACTATAGAGTGTTTAGTACCAGGCCATTAGCGACTGGCCTTTGGCAAGTTTGGTAGGCTACTAATGACCATCAGCAGCATCGGAGTGCAGTTTTGGAGAAACCTACTTTCCGTGAATCAAGTCACGTGGAATTTGACTGCGGTCATGACTCGTTACTGCCAGTGTGGAGGTAATATGGTCACCGTAACAGCCCTATTCACACCATAGACTGCTGAATTTGCTAAATAACTTTTCTTTCATTTTGATTCCAGCACAATTGAAAATGTGGCACGAATTTGCTTCAGCCTAGTCTCAATGAAGAACTTAGTGTTGCACACTAGCCATGTGCAACATGCACTCGCAGTTTCAAGCCTGCTTGAGTTAGCGGCAGGCGGACAAGCAATATCCACTGTCGTAGTACAGCTGAAGCATGACATGGAATGTGAAACTGAAGCTGGCTAGCTTTATAAAAGCCTGAGTTGATCTACTGTAGCTTGCTTCGTAGTATTCCACTCGATCTACCAAATTGAACGCTTATGGGAGATTCTGGAGTGGCACCCGTGATGGCATTTTCCACCACCATCAACAAAACATCAAATTATGGAATTTCTCGTGACACTTGTGGATAATGTGCCGAGGTGTATTGAAGCTGTTCTGGCTCCTGGTGGCCCAACACCCTATTAAGACACTTTATGTTGGTGTTTCCTTTATTCTGGCAGTTATCTGTATATGGGTAGCCGGCATTGCCCGCTAGACCAGCCTCAGGCACTTGTTGAGCTCATTTAAAGGATTTTTCTCCTTGTCCTTTCCCCAGGTTTGTCACCCCACAGCAATGGGAGTGACTGTGGCTACTCTTCTAGCATGGAAGGCAGCGAGACTGGCTCACGGGAGGGCTCTGACGTCGCCTGCACTGAGGGAATCTGCAACCATGAGGAAGCAGGTTGGTCCATTTTTTTTTGTGTGTGTGGTCCAAATAGTGATGTGTTTTTCCAAGCCTGGTGTTGCTGTCATTTGTCTTCTTTTTTTGTAAGACAGAATGTGGTGTATCTGGATAGGATGCCTGTCATGTTTTTTGACTCCTCACCGGTCTCCTTTCTCACTGCTGCTGTGTCTTGTCATCTGAAGGAGACTACTTGTGTGGTCACCATCATAATCACTGTGATGAAGACGAGGTGGACTGGGTATACAGCTGTGTGGAGTGCTGGGCTAACTCTGAAGAAAACACTAAGGGCAAGAAAAATAATAAGAAAAGAAAGAGCAAGGGCTTGTTATGTAACGATCAGGTGAGATGAGAATTTAGTTTGATTTCACCATAGTAGGGATGTGATTTTTTCAGATCTTTCCATTTGTATAGCTTATCATTTAAATTGACTTTTCCCCTTGACATTTTTTCCTTATGTTATGTTAGTCTAGTCAGAGCTATGATTAGGACGTCATTCATTGCTAATCAGGTGAAACTATTAAACGAAACTATAAAACATTTATTTTCTCCAAAGGGTCGAAAAACAGAGGGTTGTGTGATGGAAGGGTACAGGAGAGGGCAAAACACTTCTACAACGTCACGTGTGTGCAGAACCAAAGAGATGTGTGCCAAGTTGTGCTGTGACACCTTTTCTAGCATTGCACTGCAGTTACCATGGGCAGAACATCAAAAGAACATGAGTCATTATCTGGAGGCAAACGTGTGTGGTCAGGGGAACACCAGAGCCAACAGTCTCATGGAACTACTGGTCAGTGAAATTTAAAAAAAGCTGTGATAGTCACTTCAGTGCTGGATGTCATTATTTGTACTCGTTTTGAGTTCCATATGAGTGGTGCTGTAGGATGTAAAATATTTATTCAGTGTGTGTGTGTGTGTGTGTGTGTGTGTTTGGAAGGTCCATTTAACTGTATTTTCTATTGAAAACAGACCGACTCTGAAGTGACTTCAGACGAAGAGAACTGCCTCACGCAGGACGAGATCCAGTTGTTTGTGGATAGCAACAAGTCCTTCTACAACAACCGCGACCAGTACAGACAGCACCTGAAGGATAAATTTACGAAGTACTGCCGCGGCGGTGGAGAGTGGTTCGCTGCTGCCACCACCAGCGTCAATTAATGAATTCCCTGCTGTTGCACTACTCTACTGTTGTGAAATCTTTTTAACACTCATGATTATTAGCACTGCTCTGTGCGTACCGCCTTTTAAAAAAAATTGGAAAAAATCGAAGTACATTTTGGTCTGGTGTTTATTTTATTTTCCCCCACTCTGTGGTTGAAGTAAATGTGATTCTTAATTCCCTCCATTTGTTTATCTTTTCTCCATCTATCTCTCTCCCTACTTTTCACCTATCTTGTCACCTCTCCCCGTTCACCTTGTCGCCCCATCTGTTCTCCCTCTCAGCCTGACCAAACATAGCTGTTTCTTTCTGGTCTCATTTTGTAGGGCTGATGGATTAAAAAAAATTTTTTTTTGTAGCACAGTAGATCTGATAATCAAGCTTGCAAGCTGTGACATTAGGATTTAGATGTTGGTCGTCAGTCCTATGTCGTTTTTTCCCCCGCATATTCCATTTTGTGTGTCTTACTCTGTGACACTTAATTTTAGTGGAATAAGTTGCACCAATAAATGTGTACATACATGAAATGATCTGAATATAAAGATTTTACAGTAAGACAATGTGTAATATTTACTAAATAAAAAAATATTTATTGATCTGCGTTTTGATATTATTTATTAGTGCGTGCTTCTGACCTGGCTACCTACCATGCGCTATGTTTTTGAATAACCAGTAGATGGCGTAATATGACAAGTTTAGCTTCACAGGCCTATCATTGGGAGCTGACCGAAGGCACGGTACTGTACCTTCGTTAGACTAATTATTCCATTCCAATAACTTGTTATTATACACATGGAAAGTTTTGCAATAAATTCCCTCTTCAAGTTTGCACTTTGGCTCCCGTTGGTTGCAAAAGAATGCAACATGCACGTGAATGTGAAGTAACGTGACCAGATTTTGGGAAATGTGTTGCTGGGGGAAAAAAAATAATTGAACTATATTTAACGATCCATTTTAAATGTACAGTTCTTTCAACTACAACACATACATAGATTACCCCATGTTTTACTCGAACATACTGACTAGACTGGGCGCGCATGTTGCTCGTTGAAGTGTGCAAGCAGTGTGGAGGCAATGATTGAATAACATGTATGTGTACATTTATTTTGCAACACTCGCAGCGGTGTGGTCATGTTAGTCTATGTAGTAATTTTAGAATCACCCAAATTTGGTAGCCTATGCTGTTTGTTTTTTGGCTGTTCATTTTTTGGGGTTCATTCGGTGGTTGAAATTGTATCACTGATAAAACGCCATAAAACGAGTGAAGGTGAGACTACATTTTTACATGCAAATCCGATTTGATACAGCTTTTGATTACTGAAATATCATCAATTTAACTACAGAGTTGCTACTTTATAATCGTGGGACATTGCAGGGGACAGCTCTTGCCGGGGACAGGTCACACGTTACATGATGACAGAGCTTACTACTGTTTTTCTATACTGTAGCAATGTACTCTTCTGACTAGTTACTTTGAGGATGGCAATGTCTCCTAAAAGCACCAATTTTAAAGCATTAAATATAGTTTGGGCCTTGTTCCATAAAAAGTTGAGATGTCTAACCACCATTTAATTTGCAGTATAATTATAATTGAGTCAGTCTGTAATCCTTTAAAAAAAAAAAGATCCACTATTTATTCATATTTAAAATAAATCACCTAGCTACTTTAGAAAAACCTGTCAAACCTGTCATCGAGGCCTGGTATGCCAAAAGCATCTTAATTTAACCAATATGCTTTTGGGAAACGTCCTGATTAGGGCAGTGGTTGGCTACATTTTCAAGACCACGGATATTACTTTCTGTATTTTAACAAATTGATAACTCATGTGTGCTGCAGACGTCTAAAAGAATGCATAAGGAAATCTTATTCAAAAGCAGACTACACAACGACCGCGTTTAGACAAATAATATCAGACTATCATTGTACAGTATTTGTATTAAGGATCTCCATTAGCAGCTACTCTCCCTGGGGTCCAAACACATTAAGGCACTTACAGTACGTCATAACATTATTACGCTACTGCATATTTAGTATTGTTATACTATCCGTATATAATGCACACAAAGAAATGTATGTCTATGTTTGTCAGTATGAAGATTACACAGTTGAGCACATTGGCCGTTTCAGACTCATCTTTTCATACAAAACAAATACGCATCGTGATCCAGGAAGCAACAATTGGACGATTTACATACATTTTAACCAACCGAAGAGCAATACAAAACATATTAATCCCGCCTCTATTAGAAAATGACCAATGGTGATCCAGTAAGAAAACTTCCGCTGCAGTAGCAGGACGTGTTCATTGTACAAGCTATTCTGAAAGAATACCGCGGCTGTTGAGGTGAAGTCTATGAAATACGTGATGTCTTCAAAATGGTTTAATCAGTGAAAGACGATTGAAGTGTTCCGATTTAGTTTGATATGTGAACTGTTTAGAGCTACATGTACGAATGATAGAAAAGTAACGGTTGCGTGTTATCAGTTTAGGAATTTTGTTCGCTAGCAGTAGCTACCTAGCTAGCAAGCCACCTTGAGGTCCTGTCTCTTTCTTGGCATTCTAGCCTGTATTGTGGTATGGGTTCCTAGCTTGACGACGAAACTCAGTACAGTGAAATTTCATTATCTAATTTTTCGCATTGGTTTAATATAAAATAAGTTGTTAGGTAACGACGTTAAACGCTTGTCTGTAGAAGAAAGTGGACATTGAAGGACGACAGAACGTTCTCAGTGGCTTTTACAAGAAGATTCCCAAACCAACTATCATGAACGGGTTCAGCACAGAAGAAGACAGTCACGATGGACCTCCGGCTCCTCCGTTTTACGGCCAGACGTGTTGTTTGATTGAGGATGGTGAGCGCTGCGGACGATCAGCTGGAAACGCTTCCTTCAGCAAGCGGATCCAGAAAAGCATATCGCAGAAAAAACTAAAGCTGGACATCGACAAAAGCGTAAGTGTGTATTGCTAACTAGTTGTTCCAACTATGAGACGAGGTAGCTAGCTAGCCCCGTAGACATTCCCACTGACAGTTTTCTAGGCAAGAATGTGCTAATCGCGCACGCTTCAGCTTGTTGGCAAATTCAACCTCACTTATCTATTTGCTATTGTTTTACAATTGTTCTGCGCCATAATCACGGAACATTGGATTTCTCTGATTGCTTATGGCTTCATTTGGATTAGTTTGTGGAACATCAAACAAGGAGGACCTCCAATCCTTGGCTGTTTCATCGAGAAGGTCCACCAACATTCCGTGTTTACTACATCCCGCGCCCACTGCCATTGATGCTGCTAGCTAGCCAGGCGACCGCCACAGTGTCCTTCGCCCCCCGCCTCCTCTCCGCAGATATTTTAACGTTAAGCAAGTGTTGGGTTGCGTTGGTGCAAGTGTTGGGTTGCACAAACTAGCTACTTCCCTCGCTGTAACGTTAATAGAACTGCGGCAAAACAGTGCTCGGTAGGCGGTGGCGAAGAACACTGTCTACGGGTATCCTAGCTAACCAGCAGCCTTCTTCTTAGGTGGGGGTTTCCAACGTTGGTGCATTACGGTTACGGACTGTTCTGGTGTGTGTGTGTCAGAGACGGCGCTTAACAACCTAATGGCAGTGGGCGCGGCATGTTTATAACCGCAGTCTGCAGATAGACAATTTGGTTTCACCCTGCATAGCTAGTAGTGCACGAGTCGACTCTTGCTCGCCTCCCAAAACACGGTGCACACATACTCAAAACCTCACTATTGCAGAGTCCTACTACTAGGAAGACAACATTTGCGTTCTAGAGGACTGACATGAGCATGATGCTTCCCATTTGCCTATAAAAGGCCTACTTTGTTTGAATATAGGTGATGTGTACAAACTATAATAGCTCAGTGATATTTCTGCTGTGTGCAGCCTTGACTGATCCCATGGGATGATGTGGTGCACTCTATGCTGAGAAGCCTATTCTTTGCTATGTTATAGCCCTATTTGGACGGTATCATGAGACGCTGGTTTTGTAATTATTATCCAAGCATGTGCGTTATTCCAGAGGATGATTCACACAAGATTGTTTTTTCCAAACTGCCTCCTGTAATTGTTTTTTTTTTACTCTTATGACGGAAGCCTAGAGGTTTGTATTGTAGGCGTGAAGATATTTCAACATTTATAGACGATTAATAGGCTACACTGAAAACTCGTGCTTGGCTGCATTGAGTGGTCGTCTCCCGTAGGAGCTCGGCCTGTTAAAGGACCTTTAACAACTGCTCCCTGCACTACCAGCTTGCCTCAGGGAAGCTAAGAGCCTGTTGGACAAACTTCTCACTAGCAAGATTCTTGTTAGAGGCACCCCCGGGCCTGAACACGAACAACATGGAGGAATCCGGGTTTGGTAACCTTCCCTCGGTGGAGCAGTCACTGGCTAACAACTTCAGGCCCTCACTCCCTTGAAAGACGGAGCGCTTTACTGCCTCAATTTTTCAGAAGATGTACCAGGACTCTGTATTGTAGGCATATCAGGCTGAGCTACTGGAGGATGTGGGGAAGCAACTGGACTCTGACACCCTAGACCCAAATGCGTGGGAGGAGGTCTGTATGCTTACAGACCTAAATCTCTGTGGCTAGGTGCCTGAACCAGGCCCAAACTGTAGGGAAGCAGAGTCCCATAAAGCTATCTGGCACTCCTCTGAGTCCACAAAGCTTTGGATTTTCCTCATTTGTTTATTTTCTGCGATTTGGTTCACACAACCGGGCCACTGCCTGCTCTGCCTTCCCATCTTACAGGAGCGAGCGGCTTAGTAGATATCCCCCTTCTCCTCCCCGTCATCTAAACTGATTTGAAGCAATTTAGCAGGTGACATCAATAAGGGATCATAGCTTTCACCTGGATTCAACTGGTAAGTATATGTAATGGGAAATGTTTTGTACACTCTTATTCCTCTTATTTTAGGTTCGACACCTCTACATATGCGACTTCCACAAAAACTTCATCCAGAGTGTCCGTAACAAAAGGAAGAGGAAGACGAGTGACGACGGAGGGGAGTCTCCTGATCATGATGTGGAAGTGCCAGAGGTAACAGCTGGGAAAACGAGCCCATTGTCCTCCCTTTAATCATGTGTCTCTAAGAATGACACTGCTTCTCCTTGAAGAAAAAAACATCAAGTTGAGTAGATATGAAAAAGAACATAAGATGACTATTGATGAAAAGGCATAATAGCATGACAGTTCTATGCATTCTTTTGTGTGAAATATAATTGATAGAGAACAGTCAGATGTGCTTAAAGATATTCAATGCTTAATGAATAACACACCACTCTTTCCTCACAATGTCTGTTTCTGTGATGTTAGGTGGACCTGTTCCAGCTTCAGGTAAACACGCTGAGACGCTACAAGAGACACTACAAGCTCCAGACCAGACCTGGCTTGAACAAGGCCCAACTGGCTGAGGTAGGCCAATATTTACATTTTAGTCATTTAGCGTTCAATCTTATCCAGAGCGACTTAGTGTGCATTCAACTAAGATAGGTAAGACAACCACATATCACAGTCACTGCAAGCAAAACAAATGTTGGTGAAATAAGTGCTAGTAAGAAATGCAGCAATTTTGGCCTTTGTTAACCTGTTAGGCTGGCTGGCCCGACACCGGTACACTTATGACAACATCCAGCTCAAGTGCAGGGCGCGAAATTCAAAATATATTTTTTTTAAATATTTAACTTTCACACATTAACAAGTCCAAGACACCAGATGAAAGATACACTTCTTGTGAATCAAGCCAACATGTCCGATTTTTAAAATGTTTTACAGGGAAGACAAAATATGTAAATCTATTAGCTAACCACGTTAGCAAAAGACACCACTTTTCTAACTCCATCAGTTTCTTACTCCATCAGGTGCTATCACAAATTCGACCAAATAAAGATATAAATAGCCACTAACCAAGAAACAAATTCATCAGATGACAGTCTGATAACATATTTATTGTATAGCATATGTTTTGTTCGAAAAATTTGCATATTTCATGTATAAACCATAGTTTACATTTCAGCTACAATCAGAAATTGCACCGAAAGCAGCCATAATATTTACAGACACCAACGTCAAATAGCTAATTACTCATCATAAAACATTTCTGAAAAATACATAGTGTGCAGCAATTGAAAGACAGGCATCTTGTGATTCCAAACAATATTTCCGATTTATTAAATGTTTTACAGCGAAAACAAAATGTAACGCTATATTAGCATAGCCACGATAGCCAGAAACACTTGGGCGCCCACGACCAGTTCACATGCACGACAGATATATGAAATAACATCATAAAGTGGGTCTTACTTTTGCTGATCTTTCATCAGAATGTTGAACAAGGTGTCCTCTGTCCAGATGAGTCGTTGTTTGGATTCAGAATGGCAAATTTCCCTCTTCACTTAGCATTGGCACTAGCCGAGTGGCACAATTCTCTCCAACGTAATCAAAGTCAGAGGACGGAACACGGCAAAACTCCCAAAAAAATGTCAATAATCTGATTAAACTATATTGAAAAAACATACATTACGATGATATGGTCACATGTATCAAATAAAATCCGAGCCGGAGATGTTAGTCATCCATTACGGCAGCAAAACAGAAGGCAATCACACTTCCAAGTCGCGCGCTTCAGAGTACCGGAAGTGGACGGTCACGTCAAAGAAATAGCTTTTATTCCACCCCAGACCAAGATAAACACAAAATTTCTTCTCTCACATCATCTTGACACCCAGAGGAAGGCGTATGGAGTGTACGTAGACTCCTACGTGTCATGACCATGTATAGGCAGGAAGTTGAAGAGAGCATATATTTCTGACATTCTACTTCCTGGTCAGGAAAAGTGCTGCCAAAGGAGTTCTGTTTCACTCAGAGAAATAATTCCAACGGTTTTAGAAACTAGAGAGTGTTTTCTATCCAAAAAGAATAATAATATCCATATTGTACGAGCAAGATTTGAGTAGGATGCCGTTTGAAATGGGCACGATTTCACTGGCTACTCAACACTTTGCCTTGCAGCCATAAGAAGTAAAAAAAAAAAAAAGAGGGGGTCCCTGGTTTCCATTGCTACCGTGCTTATTTCTCTACTCCTTGAGTGGCATCTTTCTACAAGTGCAAGAAAGATAAGTATTTCTACACAGGGGTTGAAGTTCTCCTTTACTGCGACGGATTTTCATTATATGAATCCTGAACAGGTTGTTTTTGAGATCAGTGTAGATCCGCAATAAACATCTCTGGAGATGATGTAGCCTAATACAGAAGCATGTCTGTTCTAAGAAATATATTCCCAAATAAGTGTATTCTCAAATATTTTATTTTCTGTTATGCTGTGTGCACAGCCTATACTTTGTCACTCAGGATGCAACTTTCCAGTGCTACTATTTTTGCCATGTAATGTTGTTATTAAAACATACTCAAACAACCCCATAGTAGAATAGTTTACTAACTTGTGTTCTATGCGAGATACATATTCCTTTTGAGGCTCATTCAAGTTGCAGGAGCCATATGGGGGGGAAACAACTGCCTCTACTCTAGCCTTCCTCCTGGTGCTGACTGCTCAAGCCATTAATTAACTATTAGATAGCCTTAAAAAGTATATATTTTAATACACTGAAAAAGTGTGGACCAGAAGGCTCTCTCCTCACTATATTGTTTCTGAACAATGAGAAATGACCATCTTCAGAGAAGATACTAGTAGTATGCAAATCAGGGAGCCAAATGAATGGCTCTTTCACATGTTCGATTCCTGACGTTCACCAAAAAGAGCCGTTTGTAGAGAAAACCGCTATACGATCTCAAAAAAATGATTGTGATACTCCATGAAATTCGTTGTATCTTCGCTGAAGATGGTAATTTCTCATTGCAGAAACAATATTTTTATTTTTTATTTAACCTTTATTTAACTAGGCAAGTCAGTTAAGAACAAATTCATATTTACAATGATGGCCTACCAACAAAAAAAAAAGGCCTGCGGGGACGGGGGATTAAAAATAAATAAAATATAAGACAAAACCCATCACGACAAGCGAGACAACACTACATAAAGGGAGACCTAAGACGACAACATAGCAAGGCAGAAACGCATGCCAACACAGCATGGTAGCAAAACAACATGACAACATGGTAGCAACTAGAGGTCGACCGATTATGATTTTTCAACGCCGATACCGATACCGATTATTGGAGGACAAAAAAAGCCGATACCGATTTATAATAAATAAAAAAATATGTTATATATCATAAACACACACACACATTTTTGTAATAATGACAACTGCAACAACACTGAATACATAAATACACACACACACACACACACAGCTCTGAAGTGACAATGATACTGAAGAGTCTGCTTAGGAGACAAATACTCTCAACTATTTGAATAAAAATAGAGTTTAAGTTACCTGTGATGAATGTTGAAAACAAAAACTGTCATTTCTATATGCAGGAAATCCTATTTTAATAATGGGCATGGTAAGAATTGACGACCAAAGTGCGAGTCATAATTCCCATGACACCTAGCAAAATCTGAAAAGCGGTTCCTTCATTTATTCCATAGGATATTTTTAGATTCACTTAAAATAAGGTCTGTGTTTCGTGTAGGCTTACACCACCTTGCCAATTTTATAACTGTAGATATTCATAGGACAAGATAACTCTGATCAATATTGGCTAAATATAAGCGAAGATCATTTTTTTTGTAGAGTGGATTTATGAAAATATGTTGACAAACGTTACCTTATCCTAGTGAGAATTACACGGGTATCAAAACGTCGAGGCGGTTTAAGCCTGCACGAAACACAGACTTTATTTGAAGTAGATCAAGACATTCTCTATGGAAGACATGAACGGTAAAATAACGAAGGAACCCCTTTCAAATTCAGCCGCAAGTTATTACAGGAATTATAACGCGTCGACTATTTCTCTCTAAACCATATACCTTTGACTAATCCGGAAACTATCACCTCAAACAAAACGTTTATTCCGTTCCGTATTTTATCTAACGGGTGGCATCCATGTGTCTAAATATTCCTGTTACATTGCACAACCTTCAATGTTGTCATAATTACGTAAAATTCTGGCAAATTAGTTCGCAAAGAGCCAGGCGGCCCAAACTGTTGCATATACCCTGACTCTGCGTGCAATGAACGCAAGAGAAATGACACAATTTCACCTGGTTAATATTGCCTGCTAACCTGGATTTCTTTTAGCTAAATATGCAGGTTTAAAAATATATACTTGTGTATTGATTTTAAGAAGGGCATTGATGTTTATGTGTAAGTACACATTTGAGCAATGACAGTCATTGATTGTTTTTTATAAGATAAGTTTAATGCTAGCTAGCAATTTACCTTAGCTTACTGCATTTGCGTAACAGGCAGGCTCCTCGTGGAGTGCAATGTAAATCAGTGTTAGAGCATTGGACTAGTTAACTGTAGGGTTGCAAGATTGGATCCCCCGAGCTGACAAGGTTAAAAATCTGTCGTTCTGCCCCTGAACGAGGCAGAACGTTCCTAGGCCGTCATTGAAAATAAGAATGTGTTCTTAACTGACTTGCCTAGTTAAATAAAGATTAAATAAAGGTGTAAAAAAATAAATCGGCGCCCAAAAATACCAATTTCCGATTTGTTATGAAAACTTGAAATCGGCCCCAATTAATCGGTCGACCTCTAGTAGCAACACAACATGGTAGCAACACAACATGGTAGCAGCACAAAACATGGTACTAACATTATTGGGAACAGACAACAGCACAAAGGGCAAGAAGGTAGAGACAACAATACATCACACAAAGCAGCCACAACTGTCAGTAAGAGTGTCCATGATTGAGTCTTTAAATGAAGAGATTGAGAACTGTCCAGTTTGAGTCTTTGTTGCAGTTCATTCCAGTCACTAGCTGCAGCAAACTGAAAAGTGAGGAGGAGAGCCTTATTCTGGTCCATACTTTCAGTGTATTAAAATATATAATTTAAGGCTATCTAATAGTTAATTAATGGCTAGAATGTCCTTTTTTTAAAGAGCTTCTCAACCCTTCTGCATAAAAATTATCCTCCCCGGTCCCCCTAAGCAAGGGAACTGGAATTTGTGGAATTTACATGAAAGGGGAGGTTAACTTGTTTGTCTTGGGATTTTTATTTGTTTTAACCACAGGGCCTACAGCAGTAATATGTTTGTAGTATGTTATAGAACGCTAACAGTGTACACCGCAGTGGGGTATCTATTCCAGCTAAAGACAAGCACCAGGCACAATATTTAACTTTGATGAATGTATTCATATATTGTTGTCCTATATGGAGTTTTCGCATTTTGCAATCTAGATGTACTTCATAATACTGGACTATTAAATACAATGGTCTGTTTTGATGCCAAGTCTCCCAGCGGCTATCCAAAACAAACTGCAACTTGCGAAACCAGTTTCGCCTGACATCTTGGCCTAAGGGGAGCTGGCTGGTAGAGTAGAAAGCCAAAGTGCCAGACCCACAGGCAGGAGAAACTACTCGCGTCCCTCTTGCAATCTCGTTCCTTGTCTAAATAAGCTTATTCCAACCTAATTATGGCTTGTACTGCTTAGTGTCAACATATCCAAATGACAAATGGTTCATTTGTTTATTGCCACAGTGACAGTAGGCAGGCTTTAAAAATCGTACATTACTGATTTTATACAGCAGTGCTGTCCTGTTAGTTAAAAAAAAAAATATATATAGAACAAAAATATAAACGTGACAATTTCAACCATTTTACTGAGTTACAATTCATATAAGGAAATCAGTCAATTGAAATGAATTCACTAGGACCTAATCTATGGATTTCACATGACTAGGCAGGGGCACAGCCATGGGAGGGCATGGGCCCACTTGGGAGCAAGGCCCAGCCAATTCGTTTTTCCTCACAAAAGGGCTTTATTACAAACAGAAATGCTCCTCTGTTTCATCTGTTGTCCGGGTGGTTGGTCTCTGACGATACCGCCGTCAAAGAAGCCAGATGTGGAGGTCCGGGGCTGGTGAGGTTAAACGTGGTCTGCGGTTGTTAGGCCAGTTTGATGTATTGCCAAATTCTCTAATATGACGTTGGAGGTGGCTTATGATAGAGAAATTAACGTTCACAGCGCTGGTGGACATTCCTACAGTCAGCATGCCAATTGCACTCTCCCTCAACTTGAGACATCTGTGGCTTTTAGTGTCCCCAGCACAATGTGCACCTGTGTAATGATCATGTTGTTTAATCAGCTTCTTGATATGCCACACCTGTCAGGTGGCTGGATTATCTTGGCAAAGGAAAAATGTTCAGCGATTACAGATTTGTGCACAACATTGTCGAGAAATAAGATTGAGGCATATGGGACATTCTGGGATCTTTTATTTCAGCTCATGAAACATGGTGACCAACACATGTTGCATTTATATTTTTGTTCATTAGTTAGTAGCCCATCTAAAGAACTTGGTAAAGCTGTCTCAGAAGGACTCAGCTCTATAAGAGTTAACTTCTGTCTTGGGATTTCATTAGGGCAATTATCCAAAGTCATTTTCCTCTCCTAAGAACTCCAGTATCCTCAAAGGGAGTGGTTCCTAATCCGTGACCGGATCTTTTATTTCTGAGACTTCGTATCAGTAAGTGTGTGTCGCAGTATCTCGCCGGGAATTTGGGACTTCACTAATTTTCTCATGCGAAAACCGGATTAGATATAGTGCATTCGGAAATGGATTAAATAGTTTCCCCCCTCAATCTAAACACAATACACCATAATGACAATTCAAAGTCTTTTAGACATTTTAGTAAATTTATAAAATACAAAAAATAACATTTACACAGGTATTCAGACCCTTTACTCAGTACTTTGTTGAAGCACCTTTGGCAGCGATTACAGCCTCGGGTTTTCTTGGGTATGACGCTACAAGCTTGGCTAACCTGTATTTGGGAAGTTTCTTGCATTCTTCTCTGCAGATCCTCTCAAGCTCTGTCAGGTTGGATGGGGAGCGTCGCTGCACAGCTATTTTCAGGTTTCTCCAGAGATGTTCAAGTCCGTGCTCTGGCTGGGTAACTCAAGGACATTCAGAGACTTGTCCCGAAGCCACTCCTGCATTATCTTGGCTGTGTGCTTAGGGTTGTTGTTCTGTTGGAAGGTAAACCTTCGCCCCAGTCTGAGGTCCTGTGCGCTCTGGAGCAGGTTTTCATCAAGGATCTCTCCGTTTATCTTTCCCTCAATCCTGACTAGACTCCCAGTCCCTGCCGCTGAAAAACATCCCCACAGCATGAGGCTGCCAACACCATGCTTCACTGTAAGGATGGTGCCAGGTTTCCTCCAGACGTGACTCTTGGCATTCTTGGTTTCATCAGACCAGAGACTCTTGTTTCTCATGGTCTGAGAGTCATTTAGGTGCCTTTTTGTAAACTCCAAGCAGGCTGTCATGTGCCTTTTTTTACTGAGGAATGGCTTCCGTCTGGCCACTACCATAAAGGCCTGATTGGTGGAGTGCTGCAGAGATGGTTGTCGTTCTGGAAGGTTCTCTCAACTCCACAGAAGAACTCTGGAGCTCTGTCAAAGTGACCATTGGGTTCTTGGTCACCTCCCTGAGCAAGGCCCTTCTCCCCCAGTTGCTCAGTTTGGCTGGGTGACCAGCTATAGGAGAGTCTTGGTGCACCCCGACACAAACTACTGCAGCATAAATACTGGAGGCTGAGACAGGAGGGGTCAGGAGACACTGTGGCCCCATCCGATGACACCCAAACAGGCAGGATATGAGGGCCAAACAGGCAGGATATAACCCCACCCACTTTGCCAAAGCACAGCCCCCACACCACTAGAGGGAAGTCTTCAACCACCAACTTACCATCCTGAGACAAGGCCGAGTATAGCCCACAAAGATCTCCGCCACGGCACAACCCAGACAGGAAGATCACGTCAGTGACTCAACCCACTCAAGTGACGCACCCCTCCTAGGGACGGCATGGAAGAGCACCAGTAAGCCAGTGACTCAGCCCCTGTAATAGGGTTAGAGGCAGAGAATCACAGTGGAGAGAGGGGACCTGGCCAGGCTGAGACAGCAAGGGCGGTTCGTTGCTCCAGATCACGTCCAATCCAATGGAAGTTACCACAGGTGTACTCCAATCATTTTGTAGAAACAGCTCAAGGATGAGCAATAGAAACAGGATGCACCTGAGCTCAATTTTGAGTCTCATAGCAAAGGGTCTGAATACTTATGTAAATAAGGTATTTCTGTTTTTATTTTTAATAAAATTGCAACAAAATCTAAACTTGTTTTCACTTTGTCATTATGGGGTATTGTGTGTAGATTGAGGGTAAGAAATGATTTAATCCATTGTAGAATAAGGCTGTAACGTAACAAAGGGAAGCGGTCTGAATACTTTCGGAATGCACTGTACATACCGGTAGTTAAATTTAGAGTTAAATTACAAAAATATGATATTCGCAATGTCACTAAGCAAATAAACAAACAACCAAAACATTAGTAGCCACTACAATGTGGAAACGTGATTTTTGTCCTGAGTTCAGTAGCATTTACTTGATTTTTGCGGACCCAGCATTAGCTAGCTAGTATATTAGCAATACTAGTCAGCATAGGCTGCTACATGATTATCAGCTCGCGTTAGCCAGCTAGCATTAGCTAGCATTAGCTAGCTAGCCAGCCTAGTTAGCTCTAGTCCAATAGAAACGTATGCAACCCTGCTGGTTACGTGGCTAGCTAGATGACCAGTGGTGACAGGGATCCCTATGAGATTCAAGGCTTTAATAAGTGTCATAGTGCAGAAATAGCACAGAAAAATACTGATTGTTTGAGCTAGCTAAGTTAGCTAGCAAGATGGCTATGACAGTTACGAGTGTGCAATAAATGAAATGTTTCCCTAGGCGGTAGAGGCCTAGACCTCCATTAATGAGCCTGTCATGTCATTAATAAAGAACAAGTCAACAGGTCCAAACAATTACTGCTCTCTACGTGCTGCCCCCATTGAGTGGAACTGCCAGCCCTGAATGGAGCTGGGTGAGACTAGGGCTGTGGCAGTCACAATTTAGTCGGCCGGTGTTTGTCAAGCAAATCAAATAACTGTCGGTTTCACGGTAATTGACGTGAAGAGGCACAGCCAGAAGAGGACTGGCCACCCCTCATAGCCTGGTTCCTCTCTAGGTTTCTTCCTAGGTTCTGGCCTTTCTAGGGAGTTTTTCCTAGCCACCGTGCTTCTACACCTGCATTGCTTGCTCTTTGGGGTTTATGTACAGCACTTTGAGATATCAGCTGATGTAAGAAGGGCTTTATAAATACATTTGATTTGATACAAACCTTATCAAATGATATAGGCCTATGAGCTAGGCTACATGAGGTGTGCGACTTTGATCAGAAAAGTCCCCCCCCCCAAAAAAGGCATTGTTTCTTGCCTTACGCTGGGCATTATTCACAAGTGATAATATATCATTCACAAGTGATAGGCTAATATTGGTGAAATTTGTTTTGATTTAGAATGGATCATTATCATGCACCTGTCTCAACAGGGGTAGTGGGGAAAATACATGTCATCTATGCACTTAAATAGCAAATGGAGGACGCTTTTCCCGTGGTTCATTTTCATGCCGGTCAGGTAGGCTATACTCCTGTTGTAAAGATAAGCAATGTGCTTAATATTAGGAAAGTTGAGAAATAAATATAGTAGGCTTAGCCTATAGAAAGCTGATTGGATCCTCTTTTTAATAGAGGCCATTACTCTGTTTTCTCGCGCAATTGCATAGCCTATAGAAATGTTGCGCAACATGAGCTCATAAGCTCTCATGAAGTGTTTGATTAGAATTTTGATTAGACTTGTATTGATGTCAGAGTGATTAGAGGGAATATAGAGTGCTGAGTACAAGGCAGTTTGGTAGGCTACTGATGACCATCAGCAGCATCAGAGCTTGAAGCCTAATTATTGTGACTAAACTGTCACATGGAATTTGACTGCCTTCATAACTCATGACCGCCGGTGTGACGGTAATACCGCAACAGCCCTTGGTGAGACTACATAGAGGATGTTTATTTCCCTTCACGTTTATTATTTTAAATCAAATAATCTGTTTGGGTTTAGACGGGGTCTCCTGAATTTATTTATGGAGTTCTGATCCTTGTCAGAATTGTAGTCATTGATTTGGTTGGGAGTTAAATGGATGCTTTAAACTGCACGCAGAGACATAAAAATGGTATCCATGAGTTCATCTGACTCTGGGGAAGTAGATCAAGGGCTTCCTTGCCAAAATCCCGAAGTGTCCCTTTAACCAGACTGATGAGGTAGGGCGCAACTTTGGTTTTAGAAGTGGAAGTTTTTTTATTATTTTTTTATTTATCCAGTCAGATAAACGCTCCCAACAGCCTACCCGATCGCTTGGAGGCATCCGCATGGTCCTAAAGCACACCTGTGCTTGGGTTTTTTGTATTACATTCCAATGAAAGAACTGGGGGGACAAAAATGTAAATTCAGAATGTGGGGGGAAACATGTCCCCAGTGAAAGTTGCGCCCCTGACCATACCACTAATCCTCACCACAATGTTTTTATTAAAATTGGGGAGAAAACAACTGGATGTTCAAAAAATAGACTGATTAAACTGACCTCTACACCTCTATTGTCTTACATACCACTTTGGATAGAATGTAGTTCTTCTCTGTGATAACTAAATGATTTTGGCCTCAATGCAATGTTATTTGTTTTCAGACTGTCAGTCGCCACTTCCGGAATATCCCAGTGAACGAGAAGGAGACTCTCACATACTTTATTTATATGGTGAAGAGCAGCAAAAGCCGACTGGACCAGAAATCGGAGGGCAGCAAACAGCTGGAATAAAGGCCACCAATAAGTCTTGGACATGAGCACGTGTGTTTGATGAAAAGGTGTTTCCGCCAGGCAGCCTAATCTGATTTCAGACTGTTGTCAAGACTCTCCGCAGGGTAATGTAATTCTGTAATGTGAATATGCCGATATGTACAAAATACGCAGAGTATAAAGATATCAGCAACACGATAGAATGCAATGTATGAGAACTGCCTTAAAGATTTGTTTGTATTTTTTGTATTTTGCATGGACTGTTAACAACTTTAAGAAAGGCTTGTGTCAAACCAGAGTGTGCAAACTTAATATTTCAATAAACTAGTCATGGAGCATTTTGTGAATGAAAAGATGGTGGATAAGGTTTTGGGAAGCGTTGCACATTTTCTGGTGTCCAACTAGAATTTAAGCAATAAGGCCCGAGGGGGTGTGGTATATGGCCAATATACCATGGCTAAGGGCTGTTCTTATGCATGACGCAAAGCAGAGTGCCTGGATACAGCCCTTAGCCGTGGTATATTGGCCATATCACACAAACCCCTGAGGTGCCTTATTGCTATTATAAACTGGTTAACAACGTAATTAGAGCAGTACAAATAAATGTTGTCATACCCGTGGTATACGGTCTGATATACCACAGCTGTTGGCCAATCAACATTCAGGGCTCGAACAACCCAGTTTTATAATACTCATCCAGTGTTATGACATACATGGGATGACTGAAGTTGAATGATGTAGCATTTGGCCCTGACCCTTTTTTACATTTTACATTGACTTTACCCGCTCTTTCCCGTCTTATACACTGAAACACACTGCAGATTGAAATGGCGTTTCAGTGAATACCAAGCTCTTTTCAAGTATTGGTGGAAATGTTATGTCTGACTTTTTTCTTTACTACATTTTCTACTTTTTTGTGAGATGTCAGTACAGTACTTTAGTTCATCCTTGATTGTAAGGTCTCTGTAAAGTTGTGTGTGTCTGGTGGAAAGTAACTTTCAGTCTGTTCATTTTCATGGTTTCAGCTTTTGAGACTAATTTAAAGCAATTAATTGAACTTGTTCATTAGGGGTTTAAAATGCATTATTATTATTATTATTATTACTACTACTATTATATTATTTCAGAAGAATTGTTGCTGTACTAACACAAGCACGTAGAACGTCTCAACTTGAGAGCAATGAACCATATTTGAACCACCTAAATAGTTTTCACAGTGCACACAAGCACTGGCTGTACTTTGCCTTAGTGTTCACAATACATTTGTTCTATTCTATTGCAATGTATTTCTGTGGAATCATGTCACCCTCAGCTGTCAAGTCTATTTCCTCTCCTGGCACAGTGTTGAAATTATGTGTGTGTCTCGTGGGCACGCAACCACACGATAACACTACCTACCGCTTATTGAAGATGGGAGTTGTAAAAAAATTTAAATAAAATGTTTTTGCTTTCTCTCTATCACTAATTGGGATTTTCTTGTTCACTTCAACACTGCTGTATGCGCGCTGTTTTGTTTGTCAGTGGTCTTTTCACAGATGATGCTATGCCTTAGTATTGATTAGGTTCTCTGTCCCAGACCTTATTTAAGTCCAACGTAATAAGTTATGTCTACTGTTTTCCATCTTACACCATCAATTAGTCATGTCAAATGTGTCATTTGCTGAACTATCGATGGCTTTTTTTTGTTTTTGCTTGTAGGTTTATAGTGTCAGATTTCCCTCTTCTTCTTTTTTTTCTCCTATGTTAGCATATTGGCTGTGCTGCTTAACCCAATTGTTGTATTATAGAAGACACATTTATTTAAATATGGCTGCTTATTGCTTTTAATAAATGTATTGTACATAATGGCTTGTCTTTTGTTTATTGTGGGGCAGTCACGCCATTTTCTGATTTTAGTGGGTGGATGGAATTAGCGACTGGACAAAACTTCTCCTTTCATGCTTTTTCAACCATAGACAAAGGAATAGCTGGGAGACTTATGTAGTCGTACTAAATGGAGGGATATATTTAAAAAAATGCCCCAAATCATGAATTGCCCGGAGGCCAGGTTGCTCTGTGTTACTAGATCCACCACCAGGTGTCCAGCAGCATTCTGTTGGGGCCCCCCAGTGGTTGAGCAGAAACACTAGATCTACCTACTGCTCTATGCAGGTCACAGGACTTAAACCTCTATACTTTTATGATACTGTCTATTTTAGTTTTCTAAAAACACACACAGGCCTTATATATATATATATATAAATTCAGTTGTATGACTTTGTAAGGACAATTAAAAAATGTGTATCCTGCCTAGCCCTTTCTCTCTGCAATAATTTAGTCCATGCACGAGTAGGGCTATGTCCAGAATTGAGGCACCAATATCAGGAAATAAGGACATTGCTCAGGCTGTATATTTTGCATTTCCCTACAAAGGCTATGGAATACAAGGTTCCCTGCATGCTACTAATTACTATCATAGCCTACCACACCTTTTCAGTGAGTTTTCGCATAGGCGAATTTATATAGTTTGCATTGATGTTGGAGAATGACACTTTTGTTTTTCAAAGAAATATTGCCTGAGCATGATTGGTTGATGAGCAATGAACTTGAACGCGCACAGATGTACACCTTTGCTCGAGGAACCCCTTTCTTGTAGAGAACTAAGTTAGACCACGTAGGTTATAAGTTATACAATATAAGGATTTAGGTTTTGGCTCAGCCTCTTTATTTAGCCTAATAATGGTTTATTCTGGCCAATTTGATTGTTTTTCCTCTCTGATGTGAAACGTGTTGTCATGTATGATTAGGCTTCTGCAAATAGCCTATTCCAAACCAATATTATTCTGACCTATAAGCAAATATTTGTTCATAGGCTATATACACTGTATGTTTATCATTGAAATAATAGCCTACATCTCTTAATTCGATTATTATATCCTATAGGATATACTTTGAGATTGATTGATTGATTGATGGGACTACTATCTTGTGGGCTGTTCAATCGAAAGACCGCTCTCTTAGTTCAGGCGAAATAGCATGCATCTGTCCCAGCCCCAAAAAGGAATAGAACCGTAAATTGAAAAATATTTGTTTCGTCTACATTTAGATAATATCATTTGATTGCTGTAGATATATTGATCTATAATTAATTTCTCAATTTGGTAAATATCGTGTAGAGCCAATCAAATGTTTTAGCTCACACCATGGAACCATGCGGGTACCCTGAAATAAAATAGCCTATAAAATCACAAATGGCATATGGCTAGAAATATCGAGAGCTTGGGACGATAAGGTTCTATCTTCAAAAATATGATTCTGAAATAGTTGGCTTTAAAGTTCCGAACCCTCATTGGTATAAATGTCAGCAAATTTTCATCTTGTACTCTTTTGAACTTAACCACATGAATTGGGGTATTTAGAGTAGACTATACATTAGCCTTTTTCTGTTCCATGTTCTATGTCAATAACTAAATTTGGACAAAAATACAGATCGAACCTTAGTCCTACCACTGTTTATTGACCTCCGGACACAGCACACTGAAGCATGTATTTTCATATGTTATACTACTGCACCTCAAACCCTTAAATTATCTAGTCAGCCTACATCACCATAAAACAAAAGTTTTAATAAATAAAATAAGAATGTGTCCTCATAAAGCAAATTAATAATTGCCTAGAGCTATGCATATCAAGATTTGTATAGCCTACCTAATCATTCTGTTGAAGAACTGACTGATTTCATTGCCGTTTTAAAGATTGTGTGATTAAATTAAGTCATTATGAATATAATTTCACATTGAATTCATAAGAAGAAAACTATCAAAACGAAATACCAATAGTCTAATAGTTGGCCTTTACCGGTATCATTTCGAAGTAATATAAACCTGTGCGTTCCATTGTTTTTTAACAAATAGGTTATTTGTCTTGAACTGCTGAATGTATTAGTTTTCTATTTCAAACGAACAGTTACATTAATTTGAGGTAGATTCAACATTTTTCTTTACAAGACATAGCACGACAGTAAGTCGACTCTACTACAACAAGACAAATGCAAAGCGGGAAAAATAATGCTGAACAGCATTGCCCCATAACCGGGAGGCATAAAGAAACACCTCAAATATCCCAGTCTCTCCGTTCGTTATTGTGGCCTATCCACAACCAAAAATATTTATTCTAAGCTATACAACTTTCATTTAAGTTCTCTCAGACGACAATTGACAAAGGAACGTTTACCAGGCAGTTGTTGAAATATCTGCATAATATTGCATTTTACCAAGTCCACCTTGTTTGAATTTAAACATTGCACGTATATACAGTAGATGAGTATAAGTGGTTGTATTCCTTGCAGCGACGTGCTTGAATACGGAGTCTTTGAGTGGGTTGCATGCT
Organism: Salvelinus namaycush; assembly: GCF_016432855.1. NCBI lineage: Eukaryota > Metazoa > Chordata > Actinopteri > Salmoniformes > Salmonidae > Salvelinus > Salvelinus namaycush. The sequence goes on from NC_052309.1 coordinate 55,815,365, forward strand.
CAGAGGTCAAAACATTCACTGGTTCAGTTCCAAAGCCCAGACTTGCTGTGGCCAACCTGTCCGTCCTTTGAACGTTTTCTCGTTTCCTAATGACTCTTGCAGGCCATCGTTCTGTGAAATAAAGCAAAAATGTAGTCAATATTGATATAAGCACTCTGCAATTGTAATAGACTGATTTTAAACTCAATGTAAAATGACATGGCCTGAATTAAATAAACACTTAGGCCTATTACATGTTCACATTAACAACCAGAGGTCGGATAATGTTATATTGTTTATCTTTATAGGCCTTTTCAGGCTTGTTCAATTGAGCTCAAAGTATAATTTCTCTGACATGGGATTGCTCTAAACTTTGAAATGTTTTCGCTTACAGAGCCAACAAACACAATTTATTTTAACAAATGTAATAGGCCTACACAGTAATTACAACATTATGGCCTCAACGTTGTTTCAACATAAAACCACAATCACGAAGGTGCATATTCCATCATATTCCGTAATATAAAACACATAAGACACTCAATAATTAAGACAATCATTTAGATTGATGGCAGAACGTAGACTACGTGATCCTAATTCATAGAAATCATTTTTACAATGCTGTTATAGTTTGCAGAATATGAATTTAGATTTTCGGAACAGTAAAATATTATCACCATATAGCTTAGGCCTATGCAAAAATAATAGGCTGCTTATTAAAATAGTTCACATAGCCTACCGTTTCCCGTTTCCGTTTCAAATCTCTATCATATTTCTTGATTTCGGCCTTGAATCCCTCTGTCTCCCCAGTTTCTTTAGCCAGCACGTCCATTAGGTAGGCAATGTAACTTGTTGCTAGTCGTAACGTTTTAATTTTGGACAGTTTCGTATCTACCGGTACGTTAGGTATACATTCTCTCAGTTCGGCGAACGCGGTGTTGATGCTCTCCGTCCTTCTCCACTCCTTCTTCGGCCCTGATGCTCTCCTCTTCCCCATGCACGCGGAGAGAGCGTCCAGCTGACTTTCTTGCGCCGGACCCGGAGCCCCGAACTCCGTGGAGTAAGGCATCTGGATCTGGAAATCAGAGTTGACTTCACCATGGTTCACCACCCAGTTTTGGAAGTAGGGATAATCTTGATGACACCTCTGGACGAATGGAAACGTCTTGTGCATCAGGTGATGATGCTGGTAGCTCCCAATAAGGTTCATTTTTACAATAAATAAAAATCGCCACCGGTCTGCAGGTCTTTTGGAGTCTTGCGGTTGGTGACACTAGTCAGTGACCTATGCTATAGTGAACAGGGGAAAGTGACATTCGCGAATGATGTTCCAATCGACATATGAAGACCTTCACCATTACAAATAGGCCCAAAAACACATAAGACAACCAGCACACGTTTTAAACGTTTATCATCAAAAAAGTGTCAAGTTTGTTGAGAATCTGTCGTTGACATTCTGATACGTTTAAAGTGAGGTTGGCCTAGTATAATCCAGACAGGTTTTGGCAATCTCGAGTGCACAATTTTTTCGTGGGATTGCGCTCGTTTGCGCAATACATTTTGACGGCAATGAAGGTGCGGGCCATAGGTTTATATGGTTTCGGAAGTGACAGAACGAACAGCCAATAGCGTGAGAATGCTAGAGGTTTGGGTGGAGCGTGTTTGATGCCACGTTCAGACAACTGGGAACTCGGAACTCTCCAACTTCCGACTTCTACGACTTGGAAAAATCGTTCTGAATGATCATTCAACTCGGAAGTGCAAGTCGGAAACTCTGGCATCTTTCTAGAGCTTCGTCTTTCCGACTTATAAATCACTGCCGTTACGTTTTTCCGAGTTCCCATTTGTCTTGAAAGCACCATGAGAGCAGAGAAGTCCGCGAGGTTAAGGGCGCGTTCCTCTGCCCAGGCTTTGCCAACGTATTTCAGATCTTACCACGCCTGGATAGGTATTTTACGGATCAGCTAACCACATCATATGTTATAGCAATATGGTGCCCGACGGTACAGTCGATGACGTGGCACGCGACCATTGGATGATGCATGTAATGTCTGAGCAGGGGACGCGACCTAAACCTACAAAAACATGCGCCATGGTCCCACTACAAAACTGCAGTAACTGGATATGGGAGAATACAAAGCAAATCAAGACATCATTTGCAGGGTCTTTCCCCATTTTAAAAATGGCATAATGCCATCATTTTCATGTGTTTATTTAGAATATTTGCAGTGGAAAGGGCTCCTGCTGATTCCATAATGAGCTCTCTGACAGCCTTTGCACACGGATTTTACGCAATTTTGATATTTATATTTTGCTTCAGTTAGTAAAATGTTGTGTTTTCGTTCAGCATGCTTACGTTGGTCCCCTTTTGCATACATTTGTGGAAGAAATAAGTTCCTTGAATGCATGTTGTATTTCTTTGTGAGTATAGCCTAGTATATGTTATAGTAGGCTGATACAATTAGGCCGCCGCCTAGATGTGAAATACTTTGAGGGAGGGAAATGGTTAATTCAATATAATGTAGGCTAGAGAAAGAAATGCAAAATAAACGTGCAGGCTAATATTGTTGTCTTACGTCTACATTTGAAAAAAAAACATGCAGGGATGTATTTTATAGCTATTACTTTGTAAAATTGTTGGTACGTGGGCCAGTCGTTTCGTGTGAAATCCGTGTATTATCATTTGTAAGATGTGTGGCCGAGACAATTTAGAAACACTTTTGGCATATAACCCAAGGAAACACTTTTTTTTATTTTTTATTAACCTTTCAAATGAGGGTCAATCAGTTCTGTTTTCACTCCCTGGATTGAAATCTTCCCAAAATAATTGTTGCTTTACCAGAACTGTAGAATCAACCTTTATTATAATTGTATAAATGCATAATCATATAATACCATAGAAAATGTATTTATAAAGACCCTTTAAATTATGACCTCATAGTTGACAAGCTTATCTGACTTACATGTAGCTTAATATTTGTGTGTCCTGTGAATAATTAAATTATAACATACTTTTGTCAATCTAGCAAGGGACTTTTTTATTAAACTCAACAGTGTGTATCTTTTTGAATATTAGTCCTAATTGGGAAATTATAAAAATGTAAAAGCTGCCCATTTCATCAAATAGGCATACTTGTTTACATAGGCTATCACATATGTATATTTTAACTATAAAAATGTCTATGCAGTTAACATGACCAACAAAATATCAATTATTAATTAGGCTATCTATTCCCTTAATTGGAGAGGCTTATGTTGAATCCTATATTTTTTAAATTCACTGTTAAAGTAATGTAATCCATGGCAAGTAATAATAACAGTCTAAGTCTAAGTATTGATATGCTACAGAAACATTCATATTAATCATAATTTGTTGTTGTTGTCATATGTTAAATGTTTATAATTCAAATGCATGACTCATAGTTTGAATTAATGTTTATGGTCTTGAGGTTGAAATGAATGATGGTTCAGTGTGTGAATATCAAGGTTATTATATTTTTGTGTTTATATTTATATTAGTTTTAAGATTTTTCTTTGGAATTTGCTGTCTGGTCAAAAAGAGTATGAAATTGTTGCCACCTGTAGCATTGAATGCAAGGGAAGCTCATAAATATTTTGGCCTCCCTTGATAAAGAAACTATAAAATAATAGCCAATCAGTGACTGAGTGACCTCAACTGTGAATGGTCCTGGTGTCAAGGGAAGCCAGTTTGGATATGGCTTCACACCAATCACATCACATCACATCAAAAGCCAAACGTCATTGACAGAGAAAACTTGAATTGTTGCATCTCGTTGTGTTGTCCTCCGGTGGCTAGATAACTCAATTGTCCCTTTCCTAAATTAGCTATGGCTGGAGATTTGGACTTGTGGTTTTACTTAATTCTCTGTACTGGCAAATGATTATAACTGCGATTCTGATCCAACCATAAATTCATACACTGTGTCCTGGCCTGAGAGGATGGAAGTTCAATATGTAGCTAGATGTAGAAGGCTAGATGGCTCATCGTTGACCATGAAAGGAAGTTAGGCTAGCGAGCAAGCATTTTAGCCAGGTAGCCAAGAACAACAAAAAATTTAAAGTGTGTAGACTTACTGTATGACAGAGTCATAGATTGTTTCGGCAACATGAAAGAGAGGAGGATGGTATAGGCGTTTCTCTACAAGTATGGTGAGTATACATGCTTTTTTCTACTTATACACACACACACACACACACACACACACACACACACACACACACACACACACACACACACACACACACACACACACACACACACACACACACACACACACACACACACACACACACACAGACACTTACTTAGTTATGGTAGTACATCGTATCCGATGAGGACTTACACTTTTGAGTTGACAGTGAATTCTTTGGTGGCTGTAGAGTCCAATCCTAGGTCCACACACTTTATTGCAGGTGGGGCATGTGCAGTTGGCAGGGGGCTGGCATGGTTGTATGTCTCATGAACTGTTTTGCTCCTCTCTTCCTCCCACCTCTGTACACTGCTCTGGCAGAGCTGCCGCCAGGTGGAATGGTTGGCAGCAGCATCCTCCAGGCCTGTGGGTTTGATGTTGCACATCTTTTCAGCTGGTCCTTGTAACGCTTAATCTGCCCCCCTGCAGACCACCGGCCTAGGTGTAGATGGCCATACAGGATCTTCCACGGCAAGCTCTCCTGAGACATTCTAATGACATGCCGAGCCAGCACTGTTGGTGTTGGGTGACCATGGCCTCCATACTCTTGCAGTTGATCTTAGCAAGTATTTCCGTATGGGGCACATGGTCGTGCCAGGTGATTCCCAGGATGTGCTGCAGGCCTCCTATGTGGATTCACTCAAGCTGCTTGTTGTGGCGACTATAGGTGACCCAGGCTTCACAGCTGTAAAGAAGTGTGGTAATGCAGATTGCTTGATAGATGGCAATTTTGTTGTAGAGGTGGCGATCCCTGTTTTGGAAGACTCTGTGTCTGAGTTTGCCGAAGGCATGCTTGATCCTGTTTTGAATTTCGGGGTCGATGCTGCATTCCTCCAAGAGGATGTTGCCCAGGTATTTGAATGACGGGACTATTGTCAATGATTTGTGTTTGATTGTGAGTGGAGAGCTGGATCTCCATTGGCAGACCACCTCTGTCTTGGTGGGGTTGATAGACAGTCCAATCCTGCTACAGACCCTCACAGCCATTACAAGGATGGATTGAAAGTCTTCTGGAGTGTGAGCCACAAGAGCACAGTCATCAGCATACTGCAGCTCAAGAACCCGCTCTATCGAAACCTTGGTGCTTGCTTGGAGCATTCTGATTTCCATCCAGTCTGAAGTCCACCGCAACGCCGCTGCTGTCCTCAAGCTCCATGTGGAGAAGCTGGGTGACACATAGGAGGAAGATGTTAAAGAGTACAGGTGCCAGCACGCACCCCTCCCTTACACCAATGTGTACTCCAAAGGGCACTGACTCCTGTCCTCCTATGGCCACCTGAGCCATCATCCCATCATGGAACTGGCAAAGGATGTTAACAAATTTGTTTGGACAGCCAAATCTGAGTATAATGCCCCACAGTAGTTCCCTGCTCACCGTGTCGAAGGCCTTGGAGAGGTCGACAAAGGCCATGAAAAGGTCCTGATGTTGTTCATGGCACCGCTCCTGGAGTTGCCGTGCCGTGCATATCATGTCGACTGGGCTCCTATTCATTCTGAAGCTGCATTATGACTCTGGCAGCAGTTCCTCTGTGATGTTATTCACCAGCCTGTGTAGCATCACCTTGGCCAGGACCTTGCCGGCAACAGCCAGAAGGGATATCCCCCGGCTGTTGTCGCAGATTGACTTGTCACCCTTTTCATATATAGATGGTGTTTGCATCCCGCCACTGTTGGGGGACAATCTCCCAGTCCCAAACCTCAGTGATGTACTGGTTGAGCATTCTGGGGCAGAAGTAACCTCCATTCTTAAGTAGCTCTGCCAGAATTCTGTCAGCGCCAGGAGTCTTGATAACCCCTCTAGGAAGGTTGGTGAATGGTTGAGGTCTTGAATAGGGGGACAGACAGGCAGCTTTTCCAGGATGGAGTGGGCGGTTGGAGAGCGCTGGTTAAGTAGTGCTTCAAAGTGGTCAGCCCACCTCAACAGTATCTAGTTTTGGTCCTTCAAGAGAGTCAGACCATCAGCTGTTTTCAGGGGGGGTGATGGAGCATCTTCTAAGGCCATAGATAGCTTTAACTGAGTTTAGCTGTACAGTCGTGGCCAAAAGTTTTGAGAATGACACAAATATTAGTTTCCACAACGTTTGCTGCTTCAGTGTCTTTAGATATCTTTGTCAGATGTTACTATGGAATACTGAAGTATAATTACAAACATTTTGTAACGGCTGTCTTTCGGTGAGTTAGTAGACCAAGGCGCAGCGGGTTGTGAATACATAATGACTTTATTGCAAGACGAAGAACAGACACGAAAATACACTTGACTAATTTACAAAATAACAAAACGAACTAGACAGACCTAAACTACGAACTTACATGAAACGAAGAACACATGAACAGGAACGACCGAACGAACGAGACGAGACAGTACCGTGTGGTGCAATAAACACAGACACAGCGACAATCACCCACAAACAAACAGTGAGAACAACCTACCTTAATATGACTCTCAATTAGAGGAAAACGCAAAACACCTGCCTCTAATTAAGAGCCATACCAGGCAACCCAAAACCAACATAGAAACAGAAAACATAGACTGCCCACCCAAAACTCACGCCCTGACCATCACACACATACAAAACAACAGAAAACAGGTCAGGAACGTGACAGAACCCCCCCCCTCAAGGTGCGAACTCCGGGCGCACCCCTAAAACTCAAGGGGAGGGTCTGGGTGGGCATCTGTCCGCGGTGGCGGCTCCGGCGGTGGACGAGGACACCACTCCACCACTGTCTTTGTCCCCCTCCATAGCGTCCTTTGAGTGGCGACCCTCGCCCCCAACCATGGTCCAGGAACCTTTACTAAGGCCCCTCCAACATAGAGGAGACAGCTCAGGACAGAGAGGTAGCTCAGGACAGAGAGGTAGCTCAGGACAGAGAGGTAGCTCCGGACAGAGGGACAGCTTAGGACAGAGGGACAACTCTGTACTAATGGCAACTCCGGACTGGGTGGCAGCTCCGGACTGGGTGGCAGCTCCGGACTGAGTGGCAGCTCCGGACTGAGTGGCAGCTCCGGACTGAGTGGCAGCTCATGACTGTAGGGCAGCTCATGACTGTAGGGCAGCTCATGACAGTAGGGCAGCTCATGACAGTAGGGCAGCTCATGACTGTAGGGCAGCTCATGACTGGAGGGCAGCTCATGACTGTAGGACAGCTCCTGACTGTAGGGCAGCTCCTGACTGTAGGGCAGCTCCTGACTGGCTGGCGGCTCTGGCAGCTCCTGACTGGCTGGCGGCTCTGGCAGCTCCTGACTGGCTGGCGGCTCTGGCAGCTCCTGCCTGGCTGGCGGCTCTGGCAGCTCCTGACTGGCTGGCGGCTCTGGCAGCTCCTGACTGACGGACGGCTCTAGCGGCTCCTGACTGACGGACGGCTCTAATGGCTCGGGACAGACGGGCGGCTCTAATGGCTCGTGGCAGACGGATGGCTCAGAAGGCGCTGTGCAGACGGATGGCTCAGAAGGCGCTGGGCAGACAGATGGCTCAGACGGCGCTGGGCAGACAGATGGCTCAGACGGCGCTGGGCAGACAGATGGCTCAGACGGCGCTGGGCAGACAGATGGCTCAGACGGCGCTGGGCAGACAGATGGCTCAGACGGCGCTGGGCAGACAGATGGCTCAGACGGCGCTGGGCAGACAGATGGCTCAGACGGCGCTGGGCAGACAGATGGCTCAGACGGCGCTGGGCAGACAGATGGCTCAGACGGCGCTGGGCAGACAGATGGCTCAGACGGCGCTGGGCAGACAGATGGCTCAGACGGCGCTGGGCAGACAGGCAGTGCAGAAGGCGTTGGGCAGACGGCCGACTCTGCCCTGCTGAGGCGCACAGTAGGCCTGGTGCGTGGTGCCGGAACTGGAGGTACCGGGATGACGGCACGCACTTCAAGGCTAGTGCGGGGAGCAGGGACAGGGCACATTGACCTCTCGAAGCGCACTATAGGCCTGGTGCGTGGTACCGGAACTGGAGGTACCGGGCTGAGGGCACGCACCTCAGGGCGAGTGCGGGGAGAAGGAACAGTGCGTACAGGGCTCTGGAGACGCACAGATGGCTTAGTGCGTGGTGCCGGAACTGGAGGCACTGGGCTGGAGACACGCACCATAGGGAGAGTGCGTGGAGGAGGAACAGGGCTCTTAAAACGCACTGGAAGCCTGGTGCGTGGTGTAGGCACTGGTGGTACTGGGCTGGGGCGAGGAGGTAGCGCCGGAAATACCGGACCGTGTAGGCGTACTGGCTCCCTTGAGCACTGAGCCTGCCCAACCTTACCTGGTTGCATGCTCCCCGTAGCCCGTCCAGTGCGGGGAGGTGGAATAACCCGCACTGGGCTGTGTTGGCGAACCGGGGACACCATGCGTAAGGCTGGTGCCATGTACACCGGCCCGAGGAGACGTACTGGAGGCCAGATATGTTGAGCCGGCTTCATGGCACTTGGCTCAATGCTCACCCTAGCCCTACCAGTGCGGGGAGGTGGAATAACCCGCACCGGGCTATGAACACGTACAGGAGACACCGTGCGCTCTACTGCGTAACATGGTGTCTGCCCGTACTCCCGCTCTCCACGGTTAGCCTGGGAAGTGGGCGCAGGTCTCCTACCTGCCCTCGGCCCACTACCTCTTAGCCCCCCCCCCAAGAAATTTTTGGGTAGTACTTGCGGGCTTCCAGCCTTGCTTCCGTGCTGCCTCCTCATAACGTCGCCTCTCCGCTTTCGCTGCCTCCAGCTCCGCTTTGGGGCGGCGACACTCCACTGGCTCTGCCCAGGGTCCTTTACCGTCCAGGATCTCTTCCCATGTCCAATCCTCCTTGACCCACTGCTGCTGTCGTTGCTGTCCGTTAACCCGCTGCTTGATCTGGGTTTGGTGGGTGATTCTGTAACGGCTGTCTTTCGGTGAGTTAGTAGACCAAGGCGCAGCGGGTTGTGAATACATAATGACTTTATTGCAAGACGAAGAACAGACACGAAAATACACTTGACTAATTTACAAAATAACAAAACGAACTAGACAGACCTAAACTACGAACTTACATGAAACGAAGAACACATGAACAGGAACGACCGAACGAACGAGACGAGACAGTACCGTGTGGTGCAATAAACACAGACACAGCGACAATCACCCACAAACAAACAGTGAGAACAACCTACCTTAATATGACTCTCAATTAGAGGAAAACGCAAAACACCTGCCTCTAATTAAGAGCCATACCAGGCAACCCAAAACCAACATAGAAACAGAAAACATAGACTGCCCACCCAAAACTCACGCCCTGACCATCACACACATAAAAAACAACAGAAAACAGGTCAGGAACGTGACACATTTCATAAGTGTCAAAGGCCTTTTTTTTTCTTTTTTTTCTTTTTTTTCTTTTCTTTTTAGGGGTGGATCAGCTTAATATTGCGGAAAGAATGTTGCTTCCAATGTAATTGTCTGCATCATTTCTAATCCCCCATATTTTTTGGGGTAAATATATATATCCATACACGTATGCATACATATACATACACATACCTATATAGACATACATACTTTTTTAAAGAATATACCTTTATTGTCAAAGGCTTTAATTGACAATTACATGAAGTTGATGCAAAGAGTCAGTATTTGCAGTGTTGACCCTTCTTTTTCAAGACCTCTGCAATCCGCCCTGGCATGCTGTCAATTAACTTCTGGGCCACATCCTGACTGATGGCAGCCCATTCTTGCATGGAGTTTGTCAGAATATTTGGGGTTTTGTTTGTCCACCCGCCTCTTGAGGATTGACCACAAGTTCTCACTGGGATTAAGGTCTGGGGAGTTTCCTGGCCATTGACCCAAAATATCGATGTTTTGTTCCCCGAGCCACTTAGTTATCACTTTTGCCATATGGCAAGGTGCTCCATCATGCTGGAAAAGGCATTGTTCGTCACCAAACTGTTCCTGGATGGTTGGGAGAAGTTGCTCTTGGAGGATGTGTTGGTACCAATCTTTATTCATGGCTGTGTTCTTAGGCAACATTGTGAGTGAGCCAACTCCCTTGGCTGAGAAGCAACCCCACACATGAATGGTCTCAGGATGCTTTACTGTTGGCATGACACAGGACTGATGGTAGCGCTCACCTTGTCTTCGCCGGACAAGCTTTTTTACGGATGCCCCAAATAATCGGAAAGGGGATTCATCAGAGAAAATTACTTTACCCCAGGCCTCAGCAGTCCAATCCCTGTACCCTTTGCAGAATATCAGTCTGTCCCTGATGTTTTTCCTGGAGAGAAGTGGCTTCTTTGCTGCCCTTCTTGACACCAGGCCATCCACCAAAAGTCTTCACCTCACTGTGCGTGCAGATGCACTCACACCTGCCTGCTGCCCATTCCTGAGCAAGCTCTGTACTGGTGGTGCCCTGATCCCGCAGCTGAATCAACTTTAGGAGACGGTCCTGGGGCTTGCTGGACTTTCTTGGGCGCCCTGAAGCCTTCTTCACAACAATTGAACCGCTCCCTTTGAAGTTCTTGATGATACAATAAATGTTTGATTGCAATCTTACTGGCAGCAATATCCTTGCCCGTGAAGCCCTTTTTGTGCAAATGATGACGGCACGTGTTTCCTTGCAGGTAACCATGATTGACAGAGGAAGAACAATGATTCCAAGCACTATCCTCCCTTTGAAGCTTCCAGTGTGTTATTCAAACTCAATCAGCATGACAGAGCGATCTCCAGCCTTGTCCTCGTCAACACTCACACCTGTGTTAACGAGAGAATCACTGACATGATGTCAGCTGGTCCTTTTGTGGCAGGGCTGAAATGCAGTGGAAATGTTTTTTTGGGGATTCAGTGTATTTGCATGGCAAGGAGGGACTTTGCAATTAATTGCAATTAATCTGATCACTCTTCATAACATTCTGGAGTATATGCACATTTCCATCATACAAACTGAGGCAGCAGACTTTGTGAAAATGTATATTTGTGTCATTCTCAAAACTGTGGCCACGACTGTAGAAATTGTGCATGTCATTTTTGTCGACATAAATTAGGATTTCCTTTGCCTTATTCATCCATCATTTGTTCTGCAGAGCACGCAATGTTGTTTGCACTTCCTTGCGGGATGCTCGTCATTGTTGGCGGAGAGTAGCAGATGTGGGGCTGAGAATAGCACTGTAAGGTTGTGATGGTGTCCGAGTTCTCATCGAACCAGTCATGATGTTTCCTACCTCTGTAGCCAATGGAGTGGGCCATTGCCTGTTAGAGCACTGAGCTGATAGATGCCCCCTTCTGGTCCATGGGGTCCTCTGAGATCAGAAGAGGCTCAATCTCCTTCAGCCTTTCAGCGAGAGAGCAACAGAACTCGTCCCTTACTGCAGCTTTCTCAAGCTGGGCACAGTGCAGATGCCTCTTACTGGACTTTTGCAGGCATTGGGAGGGGACGTCACCTGGAGTTTAGCCAGTATCATGCAGGGATCTGTCCAGCATTCTGCACCCCTCATGGAATGTGTCAGCAGGACGTCATTGGTGTCAGAACATCTCACTATGACATAGTTGATCAGGTGCCAGTGTTTGGAGCTTGGGTGCATCCATGTTTTATTTTTGTTCTTCTGCTGGACAAGGTGTTAGTGATGATGAGATCATGCTCAGCACAGAGTTAGCAGTCTCATGCCGTTCTCATTGACCTGGCCAACACCATGCCTACCCAGCACTCTGCTCCATATCCTGTTCTTCTGTCCCACCTAGGGCTGTGGCGGTCATGAAATTTTGTCAGCCGGTGATTGTCAAGCAATTAACTGCCGGTCTCACGGTAATTGACCGTTAATTAACATAAACACATTTAGCATCTCCTGGCTTCCACGCATAGCCTACAAGCCACTGATGCAGACCTTTGGAACATCTACATTTTAAAAAGTCTAATAAATCCATCACAATAAATCCATTATTTATTTTTAGACAGGTTTAAAACTTATTCGGGATTGGTGTCCCTTCCACGGGACGGTTGAGCTAATGTAGGCTAATGCAATTAGCATGAGGTTGTAAGTAACAAGAGCATTTCCTAGGACATAGACATATGTGATATTGGCAGAAAGCTTAAATTCTTGTTAATCTAACTGCACTGTCCAATTTACAGTAGCTATTACAGTGAAAATATACCATGCTATTGTTTGAGGAGAGTGCACAATTTTGAACATGAAAAGTTATTAATAAACAAATTAGGCACATTTGGGCAGTTGTGATACAACATTTTGAACATAAATGCAATGGTTTATTGGATCAGTCTAAACATTTGCACATACACTGATGCCATCTAGTGGTCAAAATCTAAATTTCACCTGGGCTGGAATAATACATTATGGCCTTTCTCTTGCATTTCAAAGGTGATGGTACAAAAAAGTAACATTTCTTAAAATTAAGCACATAAATCTGCTTTACAAGGGGTGTAGAGCCTAACTGGCATTCATAAGCAGCGCGTGAGTTTCTAGTTTGGGGGAAGATCATTTTCACCATAGAAATGCACCTTAATAATGAAAGCATTACATGCATAATCGCATTTGTAGTCGCTTTTAATAATGGTGTTTTTCTGCTGATGGAACATTCGTGCTTATAGCCTACTGCCATGTGGACATTGCTGGGCTTATAATATGAAGAAATAGCCTAATAGTTTATCAACAATTAAAGCTAAACGTTCTGATCTGTTCTTCCAATATCTTCACAATGCACCTCAGATTTGGATAAGCAGGCGCGCAGTTGCATCGTGGGTGTGTTGGTCTTCACTTGTAGCCTGTGAGAAAGACCCGATCACATGATGGAGAGCCATGTGAGTGAGAAGTGCTTCGGAGCACTCCAGGCCAAGGGCCCAACGGCCACTGGCCACAAAAGGCATGGATTTTCTTAGGTTGCATTATGGCCACACAAAGGGTATTCCGCCGTGAAATTCGAGGCATTATCAAGTACTTGTCAAATTGTGAATGAGAAACTGATAAAGTGTGTGCAGCCTACTCAAAAAACAAAGCAGAGCTCATGCCTTTCAAGCTACTTTTTTCAAATCATCATTGGAGTTGCATCATGCAGCCTTACAATGTAAGGCATCAGTGGCTTGGGTGCATCCATGTTTTATTTTTGTTCTTCTGCTGGACAAGGTGTTAGTGATGATGAGATCATGCTCAGCACAGAGTTAGCAGAGATGCTAAAAGTGTTTATGTTCATTAACGTCAATTACCGTGAGACCGACAGTTATTCGCTTGACAATCACCGGCTGATGACATTTTGTGAGAGCCCTAGACATGAATCCAACATATCAGTTATTAATTTGTGGACAAACTTGTCACACCCTGATCTGTTTCACCTGTCTTGTGCTTGTCTCCACCCCCCACCAGGTGTCTCCTATTTTCCCCATTATCTCCTATGTTTTTATACCTGCGTTTTCTGTTTTGTCTGTTGCCAGTTCATCTTGTTTTGTCAGGTCTTACCAGCATGTTTCCAGTTTATCCTGTTCTCAAGTTTTTGTTTTCTAGTCTTCCCGGTTCTGACCTTTCTGCCTGTCCTGACCCTGAGCCTGCCTGCCGTCCTGTACCTGTCTGACTCTGACCTCGTTTACGAACCTCTGCCTGTCCTCGACCTGCCTTTTGCCTGCCCCCTTTGTTATAATAAATATTCAGAGAATCGAACTATCCGCCTCCTGTGCCTCCATCTGGGTCTTATCGTGAGTCGTGATAAAACTGGAATTGCAGCCAGACTAAGTCAGTGGCACAGATGGAACTATCCAAGCAGAAGATTAATCTCCTTCCTTCAAATGTTGATATTTGTTTGCGTTGACAACCAAACACAATTCAATATTACTTTTGAAATACAATAAATAGCCTAATTTGTTAACAAATAATATGTTGCATTCACGTCTCCAACTCAACCAAAAATTAGAGCTAAAGAATGGGATTAAGCCAGGGGCTCAGATGGATCTATCCAAGCAGTAAATACATCTCCTTTAAATGTTGATATATGGTTGCGTTGTCAACCAAACACAATTCAATATTACTTTGTAATAGAGTAAATAGCCTACAGTTAAGGATATCTTACAAAATAATGTAACATTCATCCTTAAAATAATTAACATGGGCACATTTTGAGGTTACTGTGACTAAACATTTATTTTTATGTAATCATATAAATATAGCATGCATAGGTCGTCGCAGGGCAGAGCTTCACAATTGCTGTAATAATCTGTGAATAATCTCAAACGGCATTGATCACTTGCACCATGTACTTTTAATGTAATCTCAGCTGCAATCCAGATCTTTTGGTTCTGCTAATTAGAAGAAGCACAGTGATAATAAATTAATCTCTTGTATAAATAAACAAAATACCTGACATTGTATGCCCATTTGAACTTTGCTGTGCTTATAAATAGTTGAAAGTGCAGTGATAGACATTTGGGTGACAACTAAACCAAAAATTAGACATTGTATTTCCATTGGAATTTGGTTGTGCATTTAGATTGTTGGAAGCATAGTAATAACCAATTTGAAATGTTGGCTGTCTTTTTGAGTGGTGACCCTATGGGCCCAGGTCAAAAGTGGTGCACTATATAGGGAATAGGGTGCCATTTAGGAAGCATACTGATTATGGGCCATGGATGCCTTACCTGGGTGAGGTAGCCTCCCACTGGGCACACACTGGTTGAATCCATGTCATTTCAATGAAACGTGGAATAAAAGTTGAATTGACATCTGTGCCCAGTGGGCTCTATCTTCAGTCTGGACTTTCCCATTTACAGTATGTGTATTATAATATAGAGGGAAAATGTGTGTGTGTGTGGCAAAGCAACTAAATAGCATTATGAGCAGTGTTAGCACAGTATAACGTAATGCGAAGAGGGAAATTCTGTGGCTAGAACATAAATCTGTTCATATTGTTTGAACCTTGTCATGTAGGGAATTCTCTGGGAAGAGAAAACACACGGTCAATCTGGGCTAAGCTCCAGTGGTGCCAGTGGACCACCTTGTCATCTGAACCCAGGATAGGCCATCACAGCCTGGCCATAGCCCTGGGTCTTATCTGGACCCAAACTGCCTCTGGGACTAGGGCTGCGTGCTGTCCCTGTCCCGGATCGTAGGCCTGGGGTGGGTTTGGAGCCTTGCATAGGGCTGGAGATTCTTCCCCGCTCACACCACTTTCCCATTCCCTGGCTTTTCCACGTCGGCCTTGCTCACAGCCTCGCTCCTGAGAAAAAGCAGACACCTCCACCACCCTCCCCCCTCTTCCCCTCCTCCCCTCATCCCCTCCTCCCTTCCTCTTCCTCCCTCTCCCAGCTTTCTTCTCTTTCCCTTTTCCTCTCAGGCTTTTTTATGGCAGGTCCTTTGACATTTGACCTCTGCCATGCATTAGACAGCATGTACACTATCATACAACGCCAGAAATACAGAGCATGTGATTATATAGTCATGTCCATAGAGCTGTTTAATAGGAAGCACTACTTTCCAATCTCTGTCCATGCCAGTTTTCTGCAGCGATAACATTGTTGATTAATTCCTCCCTAAAATATATATACTATAATCCAATCAAACTACATTCACTTGGATTTTCAGTACGCTTGGCAATTTAGGAAGGTAAGAAATCATCTCTGTGTAGTGTAGAAGTCATTGGGCAAATTTCTTTTTTACCTGTCTACCTTGCCTAATTGTAGGTTTCTGTGGACTCTCTGCTTGGCTATTGGCTTATACAGTATGACATGTTGTAACTCTGTGTATACATTATACTCATTTGCATGACGACTATTTGTTCTGCCTGCCACCAAAATGAAATATTTATTTTATATACTTTTATTTATTTATTTTTTATTTTTTAACAAAGGGAGCTCAATTTCAGTTGAGTTATGCTGGAGAGGCAACACGTTGCCGTTTAACAATTAACCTTGCGTTAAAGGTTTGTGTATTTTCTTCCTCTGTATCTCTGTGTAATGGTGTCTGTTTCTATTTGTAGAGGAGATGCTCTGAGAGCAGCACTGTTGGACATGGTCCTGGATCAGATGTCGAGACGATGTGTAATGGAATCCTATCCTATCTCTTAATTGATTCAATATTGATTCACAAATAATAATGAACACAGGGACTACAAATCTAACATCTGGTACAATGATTGTTGTACATTGTCCCTGTCAAATCAAATAATACAAAATAATGAGTTATTTCACTTTCATTCAGATTTCAGATAAAATACTTAATTATCCACTTGTAATGCATTTGCCTTGACTTGAAGAACAGCAAGTCAGGATGGAGACACATGGATGAATGGAGAGAGCAGTGTGCACAGATCTCCTGTGAACTCATCTCATGAGATGCGAGCCCATCAAGTATTTCTGTGCATGCTGTCATGTACGATGTTGTGCCTTATTTCAGTAAAGATTATAATTGGCCATGGAGCCATGTTTTTGACTGGCTGAATTTATTGCAGGGGCCCCAAGCTCAAGACCTTTGTTTTTCAAGATTTTCTGAGACGTTTTTTCTACTTCTGTGCATGTGTCATCTTCTTAAGTACTTCTCATGAGAGTCGTACATAATATATTGTTTATTTGTGAGGAGGATAACAATGTTCTGGCCAAATGATAAATTCTAAGGTTTAAACACACTCCCCCTCCAATCTATAGTCTGTAATTTGGCAAACTCTGAACCTGCGGGCTCCCCTCTGCCGCTGAGAACCACCGTTGGCCGGCCGCACTGGAGATGGGGCGCATTGTTTTATGGCGCTATCTGTCTTATGTGTCTCAGACCAAATCCTATTTTTATTGCTTGCTTATACATTCCTGCTGCAAATGGTTTACATACTAAAGCAGGGAGCCCTCCTAAATCACCTGGCAGGTCCAGGCAGCTCGGACAAGGTGGAAACCCTGTCATCGGGTCGCTTCTCACGGGATTAATGAACCCCAAATCAAGATAACATCTCCGCTTGACCCGTAGCACCGGATTACATCACTTTAACAGAAATTCAATTTAGACTCTTGTCGTTCTCTGTCAGTGGGACTCCTCTGTGACATTTTCTCCCTCTTTCTTTATGAAAAGCAAGAAAGCAACACCCATTCATGAATTAAATGTTTTTTTTTCTTCATCTGAGGGTCCTTCAACACTGTTCAAACACTGTTGAGTGAAGGTGGAGAGGCTGTAGTGAAGGGATGCATCCATAGGGCCCTGGTCAGAAGTAGTGCACTATGTAGGGAATAGGGTGCCATTTGGGACGGAGATTAGGAATCTTGAGAAGTTAAAGGGTGCTGACTCGACCATTCAGGATGGGGCAACAATCTAGTCCAGCGTTCAGGAGGCCCCAGAGTGCAACTACACAAATCCTCTGTTACCTACTCTCTTTTAAAACCTGGTTCCATTCATGTTAGCTGCTCATAAAGGGCCGCCCACTGCCTCTGCAAAAACAATCTACAGCCTTCAGATTTATACGACATACTATAATGTGGGCCATAATCACATTTTGGCTTTCTTTAGGAAATTCATTTGGCTTGATAAATCAAATCATCAAATCAAATAGCGTACACAGTTTAGCAGATGTTATAGCGAGTGCAACAAAATGCTTGTGTTACTAGCTCCTAATGGTGCAGTAAAATGTTAAATAAGTAGACAAATAATAAATAATAAAATACTAGAAACAACCCAAATAACACTGTCAGTAATCCAAATGCAATCTTTGCATACATACAGTGGGGCAAAAAAGTATTTAGTCAGCCACCAATTGTGCAAGTTCTCCCACTTAAAAATATGAGAGAGGCCTGTAATTTTCATCATAGGTACACTTCAACTATGACAGACAAAATGAGAAAAAATAATCCAGAAAATCACATTGTAGGATTTTTTATGAATTTATTAGCAAATTATGGTGGAAAACAAGTATTTGGTCAATAACAAAAGTTTATCTCAATACTTTGTTATATACCCTTTGTTGGCAATGACAGAGGTCAAATGTTTTCTATAAGTCTTCACAAGGTTTTCACACACTGTTGCTGGTATTTTGGCCCATTCCTCCATGCAGATCTCCTCTAGAGCAGTGATGTTTTGGGGCTGTTGCTGGGCAACACGGACTTTCAACTCCCTCCAAAGATTTTCTATGGGGTTGAGATCTGGAGACTGGCTAGGCCACTCCAGGACCTTGAAATGCTTCTTACGAAGCCACTCCTTCGTTGCCCGGGCGGTGTGTTTGGGATCATTGTCATGCTGTAAGACCCAGCCACGTTTCATCTTCAATGCCCTTGCTGATGGAAGGAGGTTTTCACTCAAAATCTCACGATACATGTTCCCATTCATTCTTTCCTTTACACGGATCAGTCGTCCTGGTCCCTTTGCAGAAAAACAGCCCAAAAGCATGATGTTTCCACCCCCATGCTTCACAGTAGGTATGGTGTTCTTTGGATGCAACTCAGCATTCTTTGTCCTCCAAACACGACGAGTTGAGTTTTTACCAAAAAGTTATATTTTGGTTTCATCTGACCATATGACATTCTCCCAATCTTCTTCTGGATCATCCAAATGCTCTGTAGCAAACTTCAGACGGGCCTGGACATGTACTGGCTTAAGCAGGGGGACACGTCTGGCACTGCAGGATTTGAGTCCCTGGCGGCGTAGTGTGTTACTGATGGTAGGCTTTGTTACTTTGGTCCCAGCTCTCTGCAGGTCATTCACTAGGTCCCCCCGTGTGGTTCTGGGATTTTTGCTCACCGTTCTTGTGATCATTTTGACCCCACGGGGTGAGATCTTGCGTGGAGCCCCAGATCGAGGGAGATTATCAGTGGTCTTGTATGTCTTTCATTTCCTAATAATTGCTCCCACAGTTGATTTCTTCAAACCAAGCTGCTTACCTATTGCAGATTCAGTCTTCCCAGCCTGGTGCAGGTCTACAATTTTGTTTCTGGTGTCCTTTGACAGCTCTTTGGTCTTGGCCATAGTGGAGTTTGGAGTGTGACTGTTTGAGGTTGTGGACAGGTGTCTTTTATACTGATAACAAGTTCAAACAGGTGCCATTAATACAGGTAACGAGTGGAGGACAGAGGAGCCTCTTAAAGAAGAAGATACAGGTCTGTGAGAGTCAGAAATCTTGCTTGTTTGTAGGTGACCAAATACTTATTTTCCACCATAATTTGCTAATAAATTCATTAAAAATCCTACAATGTGATTTTCTGGATTTTTTTCCCTCATTTTGTCTGTCATAATTGAAGTGTACCTATGATGAAAATTACAGGCCTCTCTCATCTTTTTAAGTGGGAGAACTTGCACAATTGGTGGCTGACTAAATACTTTTTTGCCACACTGTATATACACCAAAAAATATAGTACGAATTATATGTACAGTAGTAGAGGTGATAAGAGGTATGTAGAGGTCATGAACGGTTGAATGGTCCCTTGACATTGCTATTAGAGTAATCCGACTTCCCATGAATAGCCAGACACTCCCTTTACTGGTTACTTTCATTTTGTTTATGTTGATGTTTATGTTGATGTTTGACAATACCTCTTAATGTTTTTCTCTCCCTTCGCCTTGGAAGAGAACTACTTCCTCACATGTAGGACAAAATGTTTCTTAAAAGTCTTATGAGTGAAAAGGATGTTACCTCATTAAAGAAAGGGCCTTAAATTTGGTTCCTCACTCAGCCTCACCATGCCACATCTGGCCCGCTCCGCTCGCTCACTCTAGCCACTCATTGTTCCCCATACTCAATGAGCCACTGAGCTTCCCACCTGATTTACAGATGCCATTCATGTCACATATTGTTTAGCCTCCATTGAGTCCCTTCACTATCCACAGTGTCATGTTTTGTTGGTCCGATTGCATGGGACTTTTGCCAAGACATCATGTACAGTATGTGTGTGATGTAACAATAACAGATGCGTTAGGGACTGTATATGGGTGTATGGCTCGAAAGCACTTGAAATCAAGTAGGGAGACTAAATACAGACATTGTTTGCATCCCAAATGGCACTCTATTCGCTATATAGTGCGCAACTACTGACCAGGGCCACAGATGGCTCATAAGGCTCGGGTCAAAAGTACTGCAATATATACAGGGAATAGGTTGCCATTTGGGATGCAACCGTTGTATTAGTCGAGGAGGCTAGTTCTCTATTTATATCAGAGAGAGGCGGAACCATTTTGTCCCTGGGGTGAATGAGAAATCCTGTAAATTCATGCAATATCTTTTCTCTTCTTTCCCATACAGATTTTTATTTTATTTCAATATACACTGCTCAAAAAAATAAAGGGAACACTTAAACAACACAATGTAACTCCAAGTCAATCACACTTCTGTGAAATCAAACTGTCCACTTAGGAAGCAACACTGATTGACAATAAATTTCACATGCTGTTGTGCAAATGGAATAGACAAAAGGTGGAAATTATAGGCAATTAGCAAGACACCCCCAATAAAGGAGTGGTTCTGCAGGTGGTGACCACAGACCACTTCTCAGTTCCTATGCTTCCTGGCTGATGTTTTGGTCACTTTTGAATGCTAGCGGTGCTTTCACTCTAGTGGTAGCATGAGACGGAGTCTACAACCCACACAAGTGGCTCAGGTAGTGCAGCTCATCCAGGATGGCACATCAATGCGAGCTGTGGCAAGAAGGTTTGCTGTGTCTGTCAGTGTAGTGTCCAGAGCATGGAGGCGCTACCAGGAGACAGGCCAGTACATCAGGAGACGTGGAGGAGGCCGTAGGAGGGCAACAACCCAGCAGCAGGACCGCTACCTCCGCCTTTGTGCAAGGAGGAGCACTGCCAGAGCCCTGCAAAATGACCTCCAGCAGGCCACAAATGTGCATGTGTCAGCATATGGTCTCACAAGGGGTCTGAGGATCTCATCTCGGTACCTAATGGCAGTCAGGCTACCTCTGGCGAGCACATGGAGGGCTGTGCGGCCCCACAAAGAAATGCCACCCCACACCAATTTATTGTCAATCAGTGTTGCTTCCTAAGTGGACAGTTTGATTTCACAGAAGTGTGATTGACTTGGAGTTACATTGTGTTGTTTAAGTGTTCCCTTTATTTTTTTGAGCAGTGTAGTTAAGGTCACATAATATTTATTTCAAATGCATGGAGATACATTTGCATCTTTTTGTCAAATGCATTTAATGCCTTAAAATGTATTACAGAGATGCATGTACATACATTTGCACCTTTGTTCAAATGGATGTAAGACCTGACAATATTTTACAAATGCATGGCTATGACATCTAGTCGACAGAGTGGTCCTAATTCAGATTCTTAAATTACTCTTTATTTATTGATCAACGGAGATCATGTTTTTGGCAACCAAGCCAAAACTTTGGCAGTGATATGATTTCACCATACTGTGATTTCACCATACTATACCCTCTTATGGCTGCAAGCCCGAGGTCGGTACACCTATGACAACATCCCCCACCCCCCCCACACTGATTAGCATCGCTAGCATAGCGTCACAATTAAATAGTAGCATCTAAATATCATTAAATCACAAGTCCAAGACACCAAATGAAAGATACAGATCTTGTGAATAAAGCCACCATTTCAGATTTTTAAAATGTTTTACAGGGAAGACAAAATATGTAAATCTATTAGCTAACCACGTTAGCAAAAGACACAATTTTTCTTTGTCCACCATTTTCTCTCTCCACCTGTAGCTATCACCAATTCGGCCAAATAAAGATATTGATAGCCACTAACCAAGAAAAAACCTCATCAGATGACAGTCTGATAACATATTTATTGTATAGGATAGGTTTTGTTAGAAAAATGTGCATATTTCAGGTATAAATCATAGTTTACAATTGCACCCACCATCACAACTCGACTAGAATAAATACACAGAGCAATGTGTATTACCTAATTACTAATCATAAAACATTTCTTAAAAATACACAGCTCACAGCAATGGAAGGACACAGATCTTGTGAATTCAGACAATATTTCAGATGTTCTAAGTGTTTTACAGCGAAAACACAATAAATCGTTATATTAGCATACCACATGTGCAAACGTTACCAGAGCATCGATTCAAGCCAAAGAGAGCGATAACGTAATCATCGCCAAAATATATTAATTTTTTCACTAACCTTCTCAGAATTCTTCCGATGACACTCCTGTAACATCATATTACAACATACATATAGAGTTTGTTCGAAAATGTGCATATTTAGCCACAAAAAAACGTGGTTATACAATGACAAAACTAGCAAAACTAGCCTGAAAATGTCGGTCGCCATCTTTCACAGTGATCTTGTCTCATGGATAACTATTCATAAACTTGACTAAAAAAATATAAGTTGGACAGCTATCGAAAGACAAATTAGTTCTTAATGCAATCGCTGAATTACATTTCTAAAATTATTCTTACTGTGCAATACAGGGTTCGCCAAGCGAAGCTATACCAAAGAAAATGGCGGAATATGCGTTTAAAATTTTTCGACAGAACAACGATTTATCATCTTAAATATTTCTTACTATGAGGTGATCTTCCATCAGAATCTTGGGCAATGTATCCTTTCTTGGGTCTAATCTTCTTTTGGTCGAAAGATGTCCGCTTGTCCGTCGAAATGCCCACTAACGTTCGACCGGTACTGGAAACGTGCCCAAAGCTTCAAAGTGCATCACCAAGAATTGCCTCAAAATCGCACTAAACGGATATAAATTGCTATAAAACGGTTTAAATTAACTACCTTATGATGTCTTTAACACCTATAACGAGTAAAAACATGACCGGCGAAATATTACTGGCTAAACCCAAGCTTGGAAAGAGAGCAGGTCCAACGTACATCGTGCGTCAGGCGCAGCAGGAAAAGAACGGTACATCCGGTCTTTGTCGTTTTATACAGGCACTGATTGCGCAATCGACTCCATTCAAATTGTCACCTCTTACTGACATCTAGAGGAAGGCGTAGGCAGTGTTTGTAGCATCATAGCCTTCACAGGGACTTATGAACTGACCTGGGAGCAGGGGCCAAGATGTCTGAAATCTCACACCATATCAGGAAAAGTGCTGTAGAATGAGTTCTGTTCCACTCAGAGACATAATTCAAACGGCTATAGAAACTAGAGAGTGTTTTCTATCCAATAATAACAATAATATGCATATTGTACGAGCAAGAATTGAGTACGAGGCCGTTTGAAATGGGCACCTTAAACAGAGCTACTCAATACTGCCCCTGCAGCCATAAAAAGTTAACATTCTGTCATAAAGAGCACATGTTCAACTTCATTAAAAAACCTGACGTTTTCCCAAAGATCTGACACTAGGCTCTTTCTATAATTTTTTTGTTTAATTTGTTATCGATTTAAACAAAAACTATACTACATACAACGCTCCACAATATGTCAAAGTGTAGGTCTATGTGTTGCGCTTATACGGCTCTACAGTGGATAGTTAGCGGTTTAATGATGCGTTCGTAACCAAGTGGGAAGTGGGAATTTACCACATCTAGGAAAAATCCTCTTTAACAGCACTCCAACTGGTCATTACTACACTGAATAAAAATTAAAACACAACATGTAATGGGTTGGTCCCATGTTTCATGAGCTGAAATAAAAGATTCCATGTCACGCCGAGGAGGAGGAATGGGAGAAGGTCATGTGGTCTGATGAGACAAAAATAGAGCTTTTTGGTCTAAACTCCACTCACCGTGTTTGGAGGAAGAAGAAGGATGAGTACAACCCCAAGAACACCATCCCAACCGTGAAGCATGGAGGTGGAAACATCATTCTTTGGGGATGCTTTTCTGCAAAGGGGACAGGACGACTGCACTGTATTGAGGGGAGGATGGATGGGGCCATGTATCGCGAGATCTTGGCCAACAACCTCCTTCCCTCAGTAAGAGCATTGAAGATGGGTCGTGGCTGGGTCTTCCAGCATGACAACGACCCAAAACACACAGCCAGGGCAACTAAGGAGTGGCTCCGTAAGAAGCATCTCAAGGTCCTGGAGTGGCCTAGCCAGTCTCCAGACCTGAACCCAATAGAAAATCTTTGGAGGGAGCTGAAAGTCCGTATTGCCCAGCGATAGCCCCGAAACCTCCAGATCGGAGAATGGTTTGTATGGAGGAGTGTGCCAAAATCCCTGCTGCAGTGTGTGCAAACCTGGTCAAGAACTACAGGAAACGTATGATCTCTGTAATTGCAAACAAAGGTTTCTGTACCAAATATTAAGTTCTGCTGTTCTGATGTATCAAATACTTATGTAATGCAATATAATGCAAATTAATTACTTAAAAATCATACAATGTGATTTTCTGGATTTTTGTTTTAGATTCCGTCTCTCACAGCTGAAGTACAATTCAGCTGTGATAAAATTGATAAAAAATTACAGACCTCTACATGCTTTGTAAGTAGGAAAACCTGCAAAATCGGCAGTGTATCAAATACTTGTTCTCCCCACTGTATGTTATAAAATACAATTGTACAGTGTTAGGCTTTCACAAGGCAATTTAGTTAAACATATCGTAATATTGGTGCGCATAGAACGGAGTCATAAGTGCATTCAGGTGCGTGTGCCATGGCAAATTTTCTTCACAATAAACAAACATAGGCTCCTTCTGTTCAAAACAATACAGGAAATGATGCCATGTCATCTTGAAACTGTACATCAAACATAGTGATCATAAACGTTGACACTGTATATGACATGAGTTTTATGATTTGGAAAAGTGCTAATTTGAAGTCATGGGTGTTTGGCTTGCTTGTTTGACATCTAAGCTGTAGTTATTATAATCCTCAACGTCTCATTTTACATCAAGTCATCTTAATTTACAGTATTTCCCTCAGTCAGACAACAAAACATTTGCAAATGTTGCCCAATTACCGGGAGGGATGGGCGAACCTCTTGTCACACTTGGTGCTCACGTTCAAGCGGCTGTCAGTCAAAATCCACACAACGCTGTGAAGTGAGTCAGAGCTCTGACGTCATGTATAGCATGTTACTGTACAGCCACTACGTTCCAATTTAGGCACTTATTAGTGACCAGGGCTATGATGGCGTCTCGTGGATACATAACAGGTGCAGTTTGAGCTACTCCAAGAAGTGAAGTTGCAGGCTTGAGTAACTCAAGTTGAAGGCCGACCGAGGTACTACAGGCTGCCATTAGCTACTAAATTGTCCTTCCAACTTATTCTGTGTGCGATTTAAAAATAATCAGTTCAAGGACATACTATACATCTGGTGTATTAGAAGCAAATATTGGTACCATGATTGTCTTCTAAAAATAGTTTCATTTATGCGAAGATTGACCACAAAGATTTGCATTTTACCATTCACTATAATGGGGGTAGGCAAACAATGCCTACAGTAACGCAGTCGGCCTTGAACTTTCATTGCTTCAATGAGAGGGTGAAGTCGTTCTCCCCTGCTCTGTACTGGTTCATTGCTTCAATGAGAGGGTGAAGTCGTTCTCCCCTGCTCTGTACTGGTGCTTTGTCTTTTCTGAGTTATTATAACCCAAAGTGCACCAACATTTCAGAGATGTTCCTAGAGTTTCCTCTCCCATAGGACAATGTGTCTCATAGTCAATAAATCAATGCAAAATGGCTGTGACGTTTAGTCCTGATACACTGGGGCTCTGCCTGGGGCCTCCAAATCACTAAGTCTAGCCCTGTCCACATGAATGTAGAAATGTGCTAACAGGAGGCTTCTACTCTCCAGAACTTATTCTGTCTTATTCTGTCCTTGAATGGCACAGATCGGATATACTATTTATCAATCAAATCAATCAAATGTATTTATGACTTACATCAGCCGATGTCACATAGTGCTATACAGAAACCCAGCCTAAAACCCCAAACAGCAAGCAATGCATATGTAGAAGCACGGTGGCTAGGAAAGACTCCCTATTTATAACAATGTTTACCAACATGAGTTGTGAACAGTTCATAATTGGTCTGTAACAAATATTATATTTGGCCTACTCTTGTTTGGTAAAGTTCGGTTTTGAGAGTAGTTCAAAGTTCAGTTTTGCATAGTTTTCTGAGTAATCAACCTTCGAAGCACATTGCCTTTCAGTAAAACCTTGTGTAATGTACATTGTGTAGTACTGCATTCAAATCATCAGTGTCAAAGTGCTGCATTTAGTTGTTTCATCTGACCTACATTTGAAAATTACATGAACGCTCTATCCTAACCTATTCTGGTGACTAATTAAAAAGCCTCCAGCTATGGTTGTTCTTCAATATTTTGCTCCAACAACATCAGATAAGTAGCGCTGGCTATGGAGTGTGGCTTCAAAGTGCCCTCTGTCTGGTTCATGCCAGAGAGAATTAGAATGGCGCTGAACAGATTGCAGCTACACAAAGGAAGCCTTCCTTTAATGTTATCAGAAAGTGATGTCTGTTGTTACAGTAATGATTCTGTATTCCCCTCTCTGCCTGACAGTGGCCGTATGGCTTTTATAACCAGCCTTAATACAACTACGAGCCATTACAAATTGTTTTTATTAAGTTTCCAACCAGAGAAAACCTTCTTCATCTTCACTGAGATGGATGGCTGTTGTTTTTGACATTCATCAAGATAAATGGTGCCATTTTTCCTATGCCGTCAGGATGTTGTGGCATGTGTGCTGGTGTATCTAATGTTGAAAACCAATGCCTTTGGCTGAGAAGACACCGATATAATCAACTTGACTTTAAAAAAAATGGCAACACAATGCATTTCAGCTTTCTTGGACTCTATTTGTTACGATCAATGTAGTCTTTTTTGATGATAAAGTTGTTTGGATGCTGTAAGTGCAGCCGGCCATTTCTGATCATTGGTATTTGTCCTATTGCCATGGTGGGGTGCACTGGCTATCCCTGTTTACAGGGACATCCAACCATCCCCATACAATGTCTGATCCCAGCATATCTCTTCATTCATTTGAGTTCTCATCCTTCACATTCAGAAAAGTGTTATTGCTTTTTATCCCCCTGACATCCAGCTTTCTTTAACTCCTTTAATACCATAAACACATTATTAAGACAAAACAGCTAGTTTTGACATTCCAACCGCTTCTCTCCTGTGCTTTTTACTGTGTTTTGTTTATTTAACATTGCGTTATAAAATATATTTTCTGACTCCCAGCGCAGGTCAGTCTCTGGTACAGGCTTTGATGAACACCCCTCGGCCCTCCCTCAGCCCCACGTTCCAAATCTAAATGGGGGTCTTTGATGTTAGTGGACGGGGACTGTTGTTTTTGTTTGTATCAGGACTTATCACTGCAGTAATGCAGTTCTCCCCTCCTTCCCTCCCCCTGCCTGTCTGTCTGCTGTCTGGCCGGTCGGCGAGTCCTGGGCCCCAACAGCACATGCTGGGCTGGCCCTCTGCTCTCCTCTGGAGCAGGCCTTTCTGGCCCTGCTGCAGTCTGGGACTCCAGTGCCGCCAGACTCCCCCTGATAAGGATGATGGATGGGCAGAACTCTGGCTCCACCAAAGCCCGGCAGCTTCTTGGGAGCTGGAGATCCACCGTGGCAGGGGGCACCACAACTTTATTTTGGAGTTATCCCCCAACCTCAATCTCACACTCCCATCAGTAGGCTCTATCCGCATTCCAATTAATTATTTGTTTGGTTCTCAAAATAATCAAGAAACTAAATTTGTAGTCTATTTGAATTAGTTTTTTAAGGAAAGGAAAGGACACCACAACCTCGTTACATTATGATATTTATATTTATATATTTATGATTTCCTTCAGACATGAGTTTTAATCATACAATATTTTTTATGATTTCATATTTGATGTATTTTATTCAACAGCGGTTTTCTTTAATCCTAACTGGAAAAAAAGATTCCCAATTGTGAGTACATATTCAGCACAGAAAAGTGCTTCTTTGCAGCAAATGTAACTTATAGCTAGCTATATTTAGGCAAAATCATGTTTAATGTTTTTCCACAGTGTTATCTGTGTGGACGACAGAAGGAAAGAAAGCCATGTTCTCCTAAGTGCTACAGTATCTCGTATAATCATAGATCTTGGCAGGGATGGAAAAAGCTGTGACGAGAGCTGGCAACAGCCGCAGATTTCAACCAAATCTGTTCCTGGCAGCTGCTTAGCTATCCTCTCTGTGTGTGAGAGTAAATCACCCAAACCGTTCCTCTGTCACACTTCAAATACAAACACAGAGACAGCTAAGAGACAGCTTCGGTACTCATAATTCCTCCATGCTCCCCTAAGGTGCGTGTACGAACACTGCGGACCTGGATATTATTTAGATATGTTTACCACTGCTCATTTAAACATTTACGTTTGTGCACAAGGTGAAACTGAGTCCCTTTTTTTAAAGTCTTGTTCTGTGGTTGAGCTTTGTGACCCCTGGAGGTTTCCCACGGGGTTTGGGTGTCTCAAGTTACTCCCAAATGCCACACTAATCCCTTTTTAGAGCACTACTTTGGACGAGAACCCTATGGGCCCTAGTCAAAAGTAGTGCATTATAAAGGGAATAGTGTCCCATTTGGGACTCAGCCTCAGTTCCCTGCTGGGTGACATCTCCCCCTGAATCTACCTGACATTTACTAGGCAGCAGAGGCTTGATATGGTTGGAGGAACTTTGTGATCACTGCTCCACCTTCTCAACTACACACACACACACACATTTTGTCTGATTCTTAATCCATTACTGCAAAACGCTTGGACGGGGTGACTTATTATCTGTTTATGCTTCAGATGGAAAGTAAATACTTGGATATTTGACAACGTGCTTGGGATTCAATTCAGTTCTGGAGTTACTTCACTCGCTCTTGCCAAGCCACAGGTTCAAGCTAAATAGATCACTTCTCTTTAAAAGTTCCTCCCTACACTTCCACTGTTAAGCCTTGATAATATGCAACACATTGGGCTTTAAGAGGTGCAATTCAAGATAATTAGTAGAGAGGGATGGAAGTAAGGGCCTGGGTTGCAGTCTCTCTCCGCAACTCTGTTTAGAAGTAGGGGGATGGGTGATAGAGTGTGTGTGTGTGTATGGGTTTTGCCGGGGCCCATTAAGACCTGTGGAAGAAAACGGTAGAGCATGATTAGTGACTCCCCTAACTGACCACCTCTGGTGGCATTTTCTAAACAACGCATAATATTGTATCCGATCCTCATAAAGAATAAAGAATAGAATATTTGAAAGTCTAGGTTTGATATCAAATATGTCACCAAATACTGTTCCAAAATGATTTTCTTGTTATTCAGAAAAATGTATCTCAGATCTTTTACCTCTAAACATGCACAAATTCCCATTGGAACACAACCATTTTAAATGTGCAGGACTTGTGCAACGTACAGTACAATTTTCGTCTTACAGGAATGATATACAGTGCAATTTGCAAAACTAAAAAAATCGGTTTTCGTTTTGTGGTATTGTGTGTAGATTTGAGGATTTTTTTAATTTAATCCATTTTAGAATAAGGCAGTAACGTAATGTTTTGGGGAAAAAGTCAAGGGGTCTTAATACTTTCCAAAGGCACTGTATATAAGAGAAAGCTGAAGACTCTACCTATCCATTGATGTATATCCTCTGTCTGATTCCCATTTTGTTCACTAGATCAATGGTTCTCAACTGGTTTTGCCTTGCGACCCAATATTCGCATCACAAAAAATAAATCGGCAAAATATAATCTGGAAAAATATACTGAACAAAAAAATGTACAGTTCATAAAAATGGACAGTTACAGTTCATATAAGAAAATCAGTCATTTGACATAAATTCATTAGGCCCTAATCTATGGATTTGACATGACTGGGCAAGAGCGCAGCCATGGGTCAGCTTGGGAGGGCATAGGCCCACCCACTGGGGAGCCAGGCCCAGCCAATAAGAATTAGTTTTTCTCTACTAAAGGGCTTTATTATAGACAGAGACACTCCTCAGCACCCCCTCAGATGATCCCGCAGGTGATGAAGATGAATGTGGAAGTCCTTGGCTGGCGTGGTGTGAGGTTTTAATGCCAGTTGGACGTACTGCCAAATTCTCTAAAATTAAGTTGGAGGCGGCTTATGGTAGAGAAATTAACATTCAATTATCTTGCAACTGCTCTGGTGGACATTCCTGCAGTCAGCATGCCAATTGCACGCTTCTTCAAAACTGCACATTTTAGAGTGGCCTTTTATTGTCCCCAGCAAAAGGTGCACGTGTGTAATTAATCCTGCTGTTTAATCAGCTAATTAACATGCCACACCTGTCAGGTGGATGGATTAGCTTGGTAACAGGGATGTAAAAAAAAAATTGAGATTTTTTTTGTGCGTATGGAACATTTCTAGGATCTTTTATCTCAGCTCATGAAACATGGGACCATGTTTTTTTCAGTATATTTTAAATGCTATATTGATATTAAATGTAGAAATGACATAACATGGGAACCAGAAGATTGTTAAGAGATTACATTTTTTTAAATGTAAATTCATTATCATTTCTACACACTTTCTACCTGGTTTAAGATTTGAGTCAAAATTCCAGAAAGACAAGGCCTGTAGCTTTCAAATGATATGTCACTTTCTATTTTCTGATTACTTTTTTTAGGGGGCCTCGCCCCCAAACTCACAGGGCCCAAAATAACCGCTCAGAGTTTAACAGGTTAATGTTGGCTCTATTTTAGGCCCTGAAAGCTAGGTGTGTGTGTGTGTGTGTGTGTGTGTGTGTGTGTGTGTGTGTGTGTGTGTGTGTGTGTGTGTGTGTGTGTGTGTGTGTGTGTGTGTGTGTGTGTGTGTGTGTGTACGTGTGTGTGTACGTGAATCCGTATGTGTTTGTCCTCTGGGGTAATTTGTGTGGGTGTGTGTTCATGTGTGTGCGTGTTATATACGTAGGTGTGTGTGTGGAATGCTGGGTGCTGATCTCTGTGGTGACGTGCAACATCTCCGAGGGGAGCTGTGAACAGTGACATGCACGGTGTCAGCTGAGACACGCTGATGGCCCAGCTTGGCCTTATCTCCCCAGTGGAGTGAGTGCAAAGACCCAGCATTGCCAGGAGAGGGAGAGCGGCGAGAGAGGGGTGTTCTCAGACACCTAACCAGCAACATTCCTGTCAGGGCATAAGGAGAGAGAAACTGTCATACACACTGGCCCTGTGCCATTCAGCTGTGAGATGGGCTTTAAATTCTCCTCTTACCAAGGTTGGGGTCAATTCCATTTAAATTCAGTTAATTCAGGAAGTGACATGAAATTCCAAGCCAGGGAAACCAGAACTGTTTCTTGGGTCAGTCATAACTATTAGAGAATAGGCATGAGCGGCTATGGCCATAGCAGCGGGAAGTAGGGGTGACAAAGTCAGAAAAAAATAATAAAGAAGTATTTTTTCACAAAAGTAGTGAACTGGGTTCACCCTGAGGGCTCTCTATGGTCAGGGCGTGACAGCCTCTCAGCAAGGAAGAAACCATTGCTCCAAAACCACCATAAAAAAGCCAGATTACAGTTTGCAACTGCACATGGGGACAAAGATCACACTTTTTGTTTAGAACTGTTTGGCCATAATGACCATCGTTATGTTTAGAGGAAAGAGGGGGATGCGTGCAAGCTGAAGAACAACAAGCACGGGGGTGGCAGCATCATGTTGTGGGGGTGATTTGCTGCAGGAGGGACTGATGCACTTCACAAAATAGATGGCATCATCAGGTAGGAAAATTATGTGGATATATTGAAGCAACATCTCAAGACATCAGTCAGGAAGTTAAACTTCTTATGGCTGCAGGGGGCGTATTGAAAAACTGGAAAATATGTGCCCATTTTCAAACGGCCTCTTAATCAATTTTTGCTCTTACAATATGCATATTATTACTACTATTGGATAGAAAACAGTCTCTAGTTTCTAAAAACGTTTGAATTATTTCTCTAAGTGGAACAGAACTATTTTTACAGCCCATTTCCTATCCGGAAGTGAGATTTCCAACATCGATGTCTCTCTTCAAGACCTTGTCTATAAAAGGGCATCTCACTTAGGACTGTAGAAACACGTCATACGCCTTCCCCTGGATGTCATGCGGAAGTGAGAGCAGAAAGGACTTGAATATCTCGTCCAGGGTTTGAACACAACCTCTTGGAGTGAGACTTGCGCACTTTATTTTTTTTTTCTGGGCGCGAAGTAGGACCTGTACTTGGCTCCTGGAAAACGCTCGTTAAAGGTGAATATGACCTCCGGCTTCGATTTTATTTGATACATGTCACAATATCATCCTAAAGTATGTTTTTTCAATATAGTTTAATTATATTATTGAAATTTATTCTGGACTTTAGACGTGATGCGACGCAAGAATTTTGTCAAGATGGAGAGGTTAGCGTCGCACTGCCAGTGTGCTTGCTAATTCAAGAGGGAAATCGTTCGTTCTGGATCGAAATAAAGACGTTTCTGAACAAAGGACCCCTTGGAGAACATTCTGATGGAAGATCAACAAAGATAAGGACCCAATTTGGGATGCTTTTTCATATATCTGTCGAACTGTGCTATGCTACCGTTCGACTAGAATCAATGCTGCTGTGTGCTAGCTAATGTAGTAAGCTAATATAACGATATATTGTGTTTTCGCTGTAAAACACTTCAAAAATCGGAAATATTGGCTCTTTTCACAAGATCTTTGTCTTTCATTAGCTATCCACCATATATTTTTCTGAAATGTTTTATGATGTGTAATTAGTAGTTGACGTTGGTGTCTGTATTTTCTCTGGCTACTCCCGTGCGATTTCTGACTGTTGCTATGATGGTAGCAGTAATGTAAAACTGATTTATAGCTAAAATATGCACATTTTTTGAACAAAACATAGATTTATTGTGTAACATGTTATAGGACTGTCATCTGAGGTAGTTTTTTCTAGGTTATTTAGGTTGGTTCTAGGTTAGTTAGGTTGGCTTGTGCATGCTACTTGCATCCTACTTGTGCTGTGAAAAATGTCTGTCCTCTTTTTTATTTGGTGGTGAGCTAACATAAATATATGTGGTGTTTTCTCTGTAAAACATTTAAAAAATCGGACATGTTGGCTGGGTTGACAAGATGTTTATCTTTCAAATGCTGTATTGGACTTGTTAATGTGTGAAAGTTAAATATTTAAAAAAAATAGATTTTGAATTTCGCGCCCTGCACTTGAGCTGGATGTTGTCATAAGTGTACCGATGTCGGGACAGCCCGCCTAACAGGTTAACCTGTTTGGGCTGCAGGGGCAGTATTGAGTAGCCAGATAAAAGGTGCCCATTTCAAACGGCCTCGTACTCAATTCTTGCTCGTACAATATGCATATTATTATTACTATTGGATAGAAAACACTCTCTAGTTTCTAAAACCGTTTGAATTATATCTGTGAGTCAAACAGAACTCATTTGGCACAAACTTCCTGACCAGGAAGTTGAAAGTCTGAAATTGGGGCTCTGTTCTACTTCCTGCCTATAAATGGGCATGATACGTAAGAGTATACGTGCACTTCATAGACCTTCCTCTGGATGTCAAGAGGTGGTGAGAGAAGAAATTTAGTGTTTATCTTGGTCTGAACTGGAATACAGGCTCTTTGTATGACGTGTCCTCCCATTTCCTGTTTTCTGGAGGCGCGAAAGGGTACTTGGATTTGCCTTCTGTTTAGCTGCCGTTATGGACGACTAATCTCTCCGGCTTTGATTTTATTTGATACATGTGACCATATCATCGTAAAGTATGTTTTTTCAATATAGTTTCATCAGATTATTGAAACATTTTCGGGAGTTTTGCCGTGTTCCGTTCTCTTCCGTTTGTTGACATGGAGAGCTTTGTGCCACTAGGCTAGCGCGCTTGCTAATTCAAGAGGGAAAATGAACGTTCTAATTCCAAACAACGATTGTTCTTGACAAAGGACACCTTGTCCAACATTCTGATGGAAGATCACCAAAAGTAAGAAACATTTCATGATGCTATTTCATATATCTGTCGTGCATGTGAACTAGTCGCCGACGCCCAACGTTTGGGTACTCAGCTATACCGAAGCTGGA
The DNA here is from genome assembly GCF_016432855.1 of Salvelinus namaycush. Classification (NCBI taxonomy): domain Eukaryota; kingdom Metazoa; phylum Chordata; class Actinopteri; order Salmoniformes; family Salmonidae; genus Salvelinus; species Salvelinus namaycush. The sequence goes on from NC_052309.1 coordinate 55,849,390, forward strand.
TGTCGTAATGAAGTTATTTTTTAGAATTCTAACACTGCGATTTCATTAAGAACTAATGGATCTATCATTTCCTATACAACATGTATTTTTTAGTTATGTTTATGAATAGCTATTTGGTCAGAATATGTGTGTCAGAAAACGTGTCAGAAAAATATCGTTGCTGTTTAGACGTTGTGGAAAAAGTAGCTAAGTTAGCACAATGTGTAACCACTGATTTCAGCTCTAAATATGCACATTTTCGAACAAAACATAAGTGTATGTATAACCTGATGTTATAGGACTGTCATCTGACGAAGAATATCAAGGTTAGTCAAAAAGTATATATATTTTGCTTGTTTGTTACGATCGCTAACCTTTTGCTACTGGGAAATGGCTTGTCTTTCTGGCTATTGTGGTAAGCTAATATAACGCTATATTTTGTTTTCGCTGTAAAACACTTAATAAATCGGAAATATTGGCTGGAATCACAAGATGCCTGTCTTTCATTTGCTGTACACTATATATTTTTCAGAAATGTTTTATGATGAGTAATTAGGTATTTGACGTTGGTGTCTGTAATTATTATGGCTGCTTTCGGTGCAATTTCTGATTGTAGCTGCAATGTAAACTATGATTTATACCTGAAATATGCACATTTTTCGAACAAAACATAGATTTATTGAATAACATGTTATAAGACTGTCATCTGATGAAGTTGTTTGTTGGTTAGTTTGGTTGGTTCTTGGTTAGTTAGGTTGGCTTTGTGCATGCTACCCGTGCTGTGAAAAATGTCTGTCCTTCTTTGTATTTGGTGGTGAGCTAACATAAATATACGTGCTGTTTTCGCTGTAAAACATTTTAAAAATCGGACATGTTGGCTGGATTCACAAGATGTGTACCTTTCATTTGCTGTATTGGACTTGTTAATGTGTGAAAGTTAAATATTAAAAAAAATAAATAATGAATTTCGCGCCCTGCACTTGAGCTGGCTGTTGTCATAAGTGTACCGACGTCGGGCTTGCAGCCAGAAGAAGTTAAGGCAATAAATAGGCCATGGTGGCGAAGTAATTACAATATAGCAATTAAACACTGGAATGGTAGATGTGCAGAAGATGAATGTGCAAGTAAAGATACTGGGGTGCAAAGGAGCAAGATAAATATTTAAATAAATACAGTATGGGGATGAGGTTGTTTACATATTGGCTATGTACAGGTGCAGTGATCTGTGAGCTGCTTTGACAGCTGGTGCTTAAAGCTAGTGAGGGGGATATGAGTCTCCAGCTTCAGTGATTTTTGCAGTTCGTTCCAGTCATTGGCAGCAGAGAACTGGAAGGAGAGGCGGCCAAAGGAAGAATTGGCTTTGGAGGTGACCAGTGAGATATACCTGCTGGAGCGCGTGCTACGAGTGTGTGCTGCTATGGTGACCAGTGAGCTGAGATAAGGCGGGGCTTTACCTAGCAGAGACTTGTAGATGACCTGGAGCTAGTGGATTTGGCGACGAGAGTGATGCGAGGGCCAGCCAACGAGAGCACACAGGTCACAGTGGTGGATGGTATATGGGGCTTTGGTAACAAAACAGATGGCACTGTGATGTAGGGCATTGGAAGCTATTTTGTAGATGACATCGCCGAAGTCGAGGATCGGTAGGATAGTTAGTTTTACTAGGGTAAGTTTGGCAGCGTGAGTGAAGGATGCTTTGTTGCGAAATAGGAAGCCAATTCTATATTTGATTTTGGATTGGAGATGTTTGATATGAGTCTGGAAGGAGAGTTTACAGTCTAGCCTGACACCTCGGTATTTGTAGTTGTCCACATATTCTAGGTCAGAACCGTCCAGAGTAGTGATGCTAGTTGGGCGGGCGGTGCGGGCAGCGAACGGTTGAAAGCATGCATTGGTTTTACTAGCGTTTAAGAGCAGTTGGAGGTCACGGAAGGAGTGTTGTATGGCATTGAAGCTCGTCTGGAGGTTAGTTAACACAGTGTCCAAAGAAGAGCCAGATGTATACAGAATGGTGGATCAGGGTAATTACCCGCAGCAAGAGCGACATCGTTGATAGATACAGAGAAAAGAGTCGGCCCGACAATTGAACCCTGTGGTACCCCCATAACTGTGCATTAAGTGCACTAATCTTTATAGATATTTTGGAAGAGCAAGGCAACAGACCTAAGAAAATAAAGTCATGGGTGAGGAGCTGGCTTAGAATGGGGGAGGAGAAAGGATGCTTCAATAATCTTTTATCGTAGCTTAAAGAGGACAATCCAACCAGCTACAGGTGAGTGCATGTTAGCAAAAAATATATACATGTATATACATATCTAGGTTGTCTTAAGCCTACTTGAACTCCATCTATCCACCTAGTTTTATCTGGAGTAATATCATCAAATAAAACAATGATCATATCTAATTTGGTCAGCTAAAACCCTCACAAACCTTTACAGATGCTCAACTGTATCGCCGCCTGTTACGGCAACTGCACTGCCAACAACAGCAGGTCTTTCCAGAGGGTGGCACAACGAATCACCGGGGGCAAACTACCTACCCTCCAGGACACCTACAGCACCCGATGTCACAGGAAGGCCAAAACGATCATCAAGGACAACAACCACCCGAGCCACTGCCTGTTCACCCCACTACCATCCAGAAGGCGAGGTCAGTACAGGTGCATCAAAGCTGGGAATGAGAGACTGAAGAACAGCTTCTATCTGAAGGCCATCAGACTGTTAAACAACCATCATCAGCACAGAGAGGCTGCTGCCTACATACAGACTTGCAATCATTGGCCTATTTAATAAATGGAACACTAGTCACTTTAATAATGCCACTTTAACAATGTTTACATATCTTGCATTATTCATCTCATATGTATATACTGTATTCTATACTATCTATTGCATCTTAGCCTATGCCGCTCTGTCATTGCTCATCCATATATTTATATTTATACACTGCTCCAAAAAATAAAGGGAACACTAAAATAACACATCCTAGATCTGAATGAATGAAATAATCTTATTAAATACTTTTTTCTTTACATAGTTGAATGTGCTGACAACAAATCACACAAAAATGATCAATGGAAATCAAATGTATCAACCCATGGAGGTCTGGATTTGGAGTCACACTCAAAATTAAAGTGGAAAACCACACTACAGGCTGATCCAACTTTGATGTAATGTCCTTAAAACAAGTCAAAATGAGGCTCAGTAGTGTGTGTGGCCTCCACGTGCCTGTATGACCTCCCTACAACGCCTGGGCATGCTCCTGATGAGGTGGCGGATGGTCTCCTGAGGGATCTCCTCCCAGACCTGGACTAAAGCATCCGCCAACTCCTGGACAGTCTGTGGTGCAACGTGGCGTTGGTGGATGGAGCGAGACATGATGTCCCAGATGTGCTCAATTGGATTCAGGTCTGGGGAACGGGCGGGCCAGTCCATAGCATCAATGCCTTCCTCTTGCAGGAACTGCTGACACACTCCAGCCACATGAGGTCTAGCATTGTCTTGCATTAGGAGGAACCCAGGGCCAACCGCACCAGCATATGGTCTCACAAGGGGTCTGAGGATCTCATCTCGGTACCTACAGGCAGTCAGGCTACCTCTGGCGAGCACATGGAGGGCTGTGCGGCCCCCCAAAGAAATGCCACCCCACACCATGACTGACCCACCGCCAAACCGGTCATGCTGGAGGATGTTGCAGACAGCAGAACATTCTCCACGGCGTCTCCAGACTCTGTCACGTCTGTCACATGTGCGCGTGAACCTGCTTTCATCTGTGAAGAGCACAGGGCGCCAGTGGCGAATTTGCCAATCTTGGTGTTCTCTGGCAAATGCCAAACGTCCTGCACGGTGTTGGGCTGTAAGCACAACCCCCACCTGTGGACGTCGGGCCCTCATACCACCCTCATGGAGTCTGTTTCTGACCGTTTGAGCAGACACATGCACATTTGTGGCCTGCTGGAGGTCATTTTGCAGGGCTCTGGCAGTGCTCCTCCTTGCACAAAGGCGGAGGTAGCGGTCCTGCTGCTGGGTTTTTGCCCTCCTACGGCCTCCTCCACGTCTCCTGATGTACTGGCCTGTCTCCTGGTAGCGCCTCCATGCTCTGGACACTACGCTGACAGACACAGCAAACCTTCTTGCCACAGCTCGCATTGATGTGCCATCCTGGATGAGCTGCACTACCTGAGCCACTTGTGTGGGTTGTAGACTCCGTCTCATGCTACCACTAGAGTGAAAGCACCACCAGCATTCAAAAGTGACCAAAACATCAGCCAGGAAGCATAGGAACTGAGAAGTGGTCTGTGGTCACCACCTGCAGAACCACTCCTTTATTGGGGGTGTCTTGCTAATTGCCTATAATTTCCACCTGTTGTCTATTCCATTTGCACAACAGCATGTGAAATTTATTGTCAATCAGTGTTGCTTCCTAAGTGGACAGTTTGATTTCACAAAAGTGTGATTGACTTGGAGTGACATTGTGTTGTTTAAGTGTTCCCTTTATTTTTTTGAGCAGTGTATATTCTTATTCCATTCCTTTACTTAGATTTCTGCAATCTGCTAACCATGGGTATGTGACCAATAAAATTTGATTTGATCGCTTTGTTTGTTTTTTAGATCTGGATGCGGATGAATTCGGGAAGAGTTAGTGAGGATGGTGACACCTCTAATTGAAAAGGAAGACAGTAATGAGGGAAGAAATCAGCCCAGCACAGCGATGGTCTCTCACCTTGAGATTTTTGGCATCCGGGGAGACATTCATCTCCCTGTCCTTCATGTTTATAATCAACCGGCAAGCCATTTCTTAAATAGTTATGGAAACATTCCAAGCCTTATACAAAGTGCTAAAAGGTAGTTAGCTATCTGTCAGTGCCATCTGCAGAGGCAAAGTGTGAGATTGTCGCAAAGAAGTTTGAGGAGCTTTGGCAATTTCCACACTTCATAGGATCTTTGGACTGGAAACATGTCAACATCCAACACCCCAAGCACCGTGGATTCCAGTACCACAATTACAAGGGCAACCACTCCATTGAAATAATGTCTCTGTGGATGCAGACCTCAAATTTACCTATGTCGATGGTAGAGTGAGTGATGGGGAGTCTGGAACAAGTGTTCCCTCAGCAAGGCACTACAATACAGGTCCCTAAAAATCCCTCCGCCATCTGCCTTCCCATCACAGAGTACACCTGTCCCCTATATGGTTGTAGCCGAGGCTTTTGGCTTGAAGAAGAACATCATGGACGCCATACCCAAAGGGCCAACTGACCACAGAGACCACAATCTTCAACTATAGGTGATACTGTATTTCTTAAAAATCTTGGTAATTACGCAATAAAAGAGAGGCCCTTGAGCGTCATTGAGCGTCAATGCTGGAAACTACCATTTCCAAAGGGCCAAGGAATTTCGGTAAGAGTTCTGTGACTTCTTCAACTCAGAAGCTGGAGATGATAGCTTGCAGCATGGCTGTTACCACTGAACAATATCATAAGCCATGGAATATCACTCTGCTATTGGTCTGGATGGATAGATAATTAGAATCATGATTTTAATAAAGAAACAATAAAACCCCATTGAATGTATTGTAACTTTTAATTTAGTAATGAATAGATCAATAAATAAATCCATTCAGACAATTTTGTTCATGTTTTTAGAATAAATATTTGGTTAAAAGAGAACACAAAGTTTGTTGTTTCATCTAGATAATCAATTACTCATCAGTGATATTATCCAGTAAATGTTTAACCAGAATTGGCTGGATTTTCATCTTTGCCCATTCTCTCGCTCTAATTGGCAACCCTTGTAAGGTTTTCCCCACATACTGTCCAAACATAGTACCTACAGTGCACTCTGAAAGTATTCAGACCCCTTCACTTTTTCCACATTTTGTTACGTTACAGCCTTATTCTAAAACTGATTTAACTTTTGTTTCCTCCTCAATTTACACACAATACCCCATAATGACATGGCAAAAACACGTTTTAAAAACAGAAATATCTTATTTGCATAAGTATTCAGGCCGTTTGCTATGAGACTCGATATTGAGCTCAGATGCATCCCGTTTCCATTGATCATCCTTGAGATTTTTCTACAACTTGATTGGAGTCCACCTGTGGTAAATTCAATTGATTGGACATGATTTGGAAAGGCACACACCTGTCTATTTACGGTCCCTGTAAGGAGTGCGTCCTGGCGGCAGAGAAGTCAGGCGCAGGAGAGCAAAAACTGTGTTTCCAACGGCGCAGTTTAATAATAAAAACCACAGGAAAACATAACAACAAATAAATGGGTACAAAACCCGATGCACACCTGACATAACGTGCACAAGCACTTACAATAAACAATTCCGGACAAGGACATGGGGGGAACAGAGGGTTAAATACACAACATGTAATGAATGGAATTGGAAAGAAAATACTGAATGGTGTGGAAAGAAAAGACAAAACAAATGGAAAATGAAAGTTGGATCGCAAATGGCTAGAAGACCGGTGACGTCGACCGCCGAACAAGGAGAGGGACCGACTTCGGAGGAAGTTGTGACAGTCCTACAGTGCATGTCAGAGCAAAAACCAAGCCTTGAGGTTGAAGGAATTGTCCGTAGAACTCTGAGACAGGATTGTGTCGAGGCACAGATCTGGGGGAAGGGTACCAAAACATTTCTGCAGCATTTGTACACTGCTCAAAAAAATAAAGGGAACACTTAAACAACACAATGTAACTCCAAGTCAATCACACTTCTGTGAAATCAAACTGTCCACTTAGGAAGCAACACTGATTGACAATAAATTTCACATGCTGTTGTGCAAATGGAATTGACAAAAGGTGGAAATTATAGGCAATTAGCCAGACACCCCCAATAAAGGAGTGATTCTGCAGGTGGTGACCACAGACCACTTCTCAGTTCCTATGCTTCCTGGCTGATGTTTTGGTCACTTTTGAATGCTGGCGGTGCTCTCACTCTAGTGGTAGCATGAGACGGAGTCTACAACCCACACAAGTGGCTCAGGTAGTGCAGCTCATCCAGAATGGCACATCAATGCGAGCTGTGGCAAGAAGGTTTGCTGTGTCTGTCAGCGTAGTGTCCAGAGCATGGAGGCGCTACCAGGAGACAGGCCAGTACATCAGGAGACATGGAGGAGGCCGTAGGAGGGCAACAACCCAGCAGCAGGACCGCTACCTCCGCCTTTGAGCAGGAGGAGCACTGCCAGAGCCCTGCAAAATGACCTCCAGCAGGCCACAAAGGCCATGTTTCTGGTTTTGAGGTTTGGGCATCTGGTGTCCGCAGTTCAACTGTCTAATCTCCTGCAAGGAGAGAAAGGCATCAATAATTTTACAATTGTCACGACTCCGACCGAAGGTGACTCCCCTTCCCGTTCAGGTGGCGCTCGGCGGTCGTCGTCGCCGGCCTACTAGCTGCCACTGACTCTTTTTCCTCCCCCTCCTTATGTGTTTATTTGTTACACCTGTGTTGAGGTGATTATAATTAGTTGGGCTTTATTAGTCAGCCAGCCCGTACGTTTCTTTGTGCGGGATTGATCAGTTGTACATTGGATTCGGGAGTAGACGAACGTATTGTTTGTTTCGTTCATAGAGTGTATTTGGACTGGGTTTTTGTCCCCCGTGTATGGGACATTTGTTTGTTACACCCAGTGTTTTCGTGGGGACATTGTTTACCGTGTGTGCATTAAAAGCACTATGTTGAACTCTCTGTTGTTCCTGCGCCTGACTTCACCCCCCCGACACCCAGAGCGTTACAGAATCCCGCACCACAAGAAATGGAGTCAGCAGGAGCAGCAGCCAACCCTCTCCCATCGATGGAGGGTTCTCCACCATACCACCGTCCTCCATCGGATTGGATCGGCCATGGACCAAATGATGGAGAGAATGGACCGATGGGAGAGGAGTGGGCTCCTTTCTCCACCTTCGGCTCCCCCCCCTCAGGACTCTCCATCCCCCGGCTCCAGCGCGCTCCGTCTTACGCTCCCGAGGGATTATGATGGAGCGGCGGCGGGGTGCCAGGGGTTCTTACTCCAACTGGAACTATACCTGGCCACCGTTAGCCCCACTCCCTCGGGAGCGGAGAAGGTGAGTGTCCTCGTCTCCTGCCTAACGGGTCGTTCTCTGGAGTGGGCAAATGCAGTCTGGAATGGCCCAGACTCAGCGAAGGAGCACTACCCAGAGTTTACCCGCCGTTTTCGTGCCGTGTTTGACCACCCCCCAGAGGGCCGAGCGGCGGGTGAAAGACTATTCCATCTCAGGCAGGAGAAGAGGAGCGCCCAGGATTACGCGCTGGAGTTCCGGACCTTGGCCGCGGAATCAGGGTGGAACGACAGGGCCCTTATTGACCACTACCGGTGTAGTCTCCGGGAGGACGTCCGCAGGGAGCTAGCGTGTCGGGACACCGCTCTTTCCCTTGATGAGCTAATTGACATGTCCATCCGACTGAACAATCTGCTGGCTGCCCGCGGGCGTTCGGAGAGGGTCCTGTGCGTTCCACCACCCAGCACCCCGGCTCCCATCCCGATGGAGTTGGGAGGGGCCGCGCCTAGGGGTATCGGAGGAGGAGGCCCCCCCTGCACCAGCTGTGGTCGGAGAGGACACACGGCCGATCGGTGCTGGGGGGGTCCGTCTGGGAGTCGAGATGGCAGGCGGAACACTTCTCGATCACCCCAGGTGAGTCAGCACCAAACTCACCCAGAACCCCCTGTTGGTCACATGTTTGTCTTGATTTTTTCCCTAATTTTTTTCCCTCTTCCCAGCATAGGGCGCTAGTCGATTCAGGTGCAGCTGGGAACTTTATGGATCGCGGACTCGCCCGTAAGTTGGGCGTTCCGCTTGTGCCGATAGATTCTCCCTTTCCCGTGCACTCCCTAGATAGTCGGCCATTAGGGTCAGGGGTGGTCAGGGAGGCCACAGTCCCACTGGACATGGTGACGCAGGGGAATCATAGGGAACGTATCAGTCTCTACATTATTGATTCGCCTGCGTTTCCAGTGGTGCTGGGAATTCCCTGGCTGGCCCGGCACAATCCCAGTATTTCGTGGAGACAGGGGGTTCTCCAGGGGTGGTCAGAGGAGTGTTCTGGAAGGTGTCTGGGAGTTTCCATCGGTGCCACATCGGTGGAGAGTCCAGACCAGGGTTCCACGGTGTGCATTCCCCCCGAGTATGCCGATTTGGCAATCGCTTTCAGTAAAAAGAAAGCGACGAAATTACCACCCCATCGACCGGGAAGGGATTGTGCGATAGATCTCCAGGTAAACGCTGCGCTTCCCAAGAGTCACGTGTACCCCTTGTCCCAAGAGGAGACGTTGGCTATGGAGACATATGTCACGGAGTCTCTGGGACAGGGGTACATTCGGCCCTCCATCTCACCCGTCTCCTCGAGTTTCTTTTTTGTGAAGAAAAAGGAGGGAGGTTTGCGTCCGTGTATTGATTATAGAGGTCTAAATGCCATCACAGTGGGGTTTAGTTACCCACTACCTCTCATCGCTTCAGCGGTGGAATCATTTCACGGAGCGCAGTTCTTTACAAAACTGGACCTCAGGAGCGCGTACAGTCTGGTGCGTATTCGGAAAGGAGACGAGTGGAAAACCGCATTTAGTACCACATCGGGCCACTATGAGTACTGCGTCATGCCGTATGGGTTAAAGAATGCTCCAGCCGTTTTCCAATCCTTTGTAGACGAGATTCTCAGGGACCTGCACGTGCAGGGCGTGGTTGTGTATATCGATGACATTCTGATCTACTCAGCTACTCACGCCGCGCATGTATCTCTGGTACGCAAGGTGCTTGGTAGACTGCTGGAGCATGACCTATACGTCAAGGCTGAGAAGTGTGTGTTCTCCAAACGAGCCGTCTCCTTCCTGGGTTATCGCATTTCCACCTCGGGGGTGGTGGTGGAGAGTGACTGCAATAAGGCCGTGCGTAATTGGCCGACTCCGACCACGGTAAAAGAGGTGCAGCGGTTTTTGGGTTTTGCCAACTACTACCGGAGATTTATCCGGGGTTTTGGCCAGGTAGCGGCTCCCATTACCTCACTGCTTTAGGGGGTCCCGGTGCGGTTGCGGTGGTCAGCAGCGGCGGACGGAGCTTTCAACAGGTTGAAGGCTCTGTTCACAGATGCGCCCGTGTTTGCGCATCCGGACCCCTCTTTATCATTCATAGTGGAGGTGGACGCGTCCGAGGCTGGGGTGGGTGCCGTGCTATCACAGCACTCGGGTACGCCACCAAAACTCCGCCCCTGCGCTTTCGTCTCTAGGAAGCTCAGCCCAGCGGAGCGTAACTATGATGTGGGGGACCGGGAGTTGTTAGCGGTGGTCAGGGCTCTGAAGGTGTGGAGACACTGGCTTGAGGGGGCTAAGCACCCCTTTCTCATCTGGACCGACCACCAGAATCTGGAGTATATTCGGGCAGCTAGGAGACTGAACCCACGTCAGGCAAGGTGGGCCATGTTCTTCACCCGGTTCCGGTTTACGTTATCCTATAGACCAGGCTCCCAAAACGTAAAGGCTGACGCACTATCCCGCCTTTACGACACGGAGGATAGGTCCACCGAACCCACTCCCATCCTCCCCGCCTCGAGACTGATAGCACCAGTGGTATGGGAGGTGGACTCGGACATCGAGCGGGCGCTACGGGCCGAACCCGCGCCTCCTCAGTGTCCGGCGGGGCGGAGTACGTGCCGCTTGGTGTTCGGGACCAACTGATTCGGTGGGCTCACGTCCTACCCTCCTCGGGTCACCCTGGGGTGGCGAGGACAGTGGGGAGCCTTCGGGGGAGGTATTGGTGGCCTACCTTAGCTCGGGACGTTAGGGTTTATGTCTCCTCCTGTTCGGTATGCGCCCAGAGTAAGGCTCCTAGGCACCTTCCTAGAGGGAAGTTGCAACCCCTCCCCGTTCCACAACGGCCATGGTCTCATCTGTCTGTAGATTTCCTGACCGATCTTCCCCCGTCTCAGGGGAACACTACAGTTCTGGTGATTGTGGATCGGTTTTCTAAGTCCTGCCGTCTCCTGCCGTTGCCCGGTATCCCTACAGCCCTACAGACTGCGGAGGCCTTATTCACCCACGTCTTCCGGCACTACGGGGTGCCGGAGGACATCGTATCTGATCGGGGCCCCCAGTTCACGTCCCGAGTATGGAGGGCGTTCATGGAGCGTCTGGGGGTCTCGGTCAGCCTGACTTCCGGTTATCACCCCGAGAGTAATGGGCAGGTGGAGAGAGTGAACCAGGAGGTGGGTAGGTTTCTGCGGTCGTATTGCCAGGACCGGCCAGGGGAGTGGGCGAGATACATTCCCTGGGCCGAGATGGCCCAGAACTCACTACGCCACTCCTCTACTAACGTGTCCCCCTTTCAGTGTGTGTTGGGGTACCAGCCGGTCCTGGCACCATGGCAACCGAGCCAGACCGAGGCTCCTGCGGTGGAGGAATGGGTACAGCGCTCCAACGAGACCTGGAGGGCCGTCCAGGAGTCCCTCCAACAAGCTAGTAGAAGGCAGAAGAGGAGCGCTGACCGCCACCGCAGTGAGGCCCCCGTGTTTGTACCGGGGGAAAGGGTCTGGCTCTCGACCCGAAACCTGCCCCTCCGCTTGTCCTGCCGGAAGCTGGGGCCGCAGTGTGTGGGGCCCTTCAAAGTCCTGAGGAGAATAAACGAGGTGTGTTATCGATTACAACTCCCTTCCTATTATCGTATTAACCCCTCGTTTCATGTGTCTCTCCTCAGGCCGGTGGTAGCTGGTCCCCTGCAGGACGGTGAGGTGCCGGAGGTCCCTCCTCCCCCTCTGGACATCGAGGGGTCCCCGGCGTATACGATACGGGCCATTCTGGACTCGAGACGCCGGGTGAGGGGCCTGCAGTACCTCGTGGACTGGGAGGGGTACGGTCCGGAGGAGAGGTGCTGGGTACCGGTGGGGGACATTTTGGATCCGTCAATGTTGAGGGATTTCCATCACCTCCATCCGGATCGCCCTGCGCCACGTCCTCCGGGTCGACCTCGAGGTCGGTGTCGGCGCGCTGCGGGAGCCGCGCATCAGAGGGGGGGTACTGTCACGACTCCGACCGAAGGTGACTCCCCTTCCCGTTTGGGTGGCGCTTGGCGGTCGTCGTCGCCGGCCTACTAGCTGCCACTGACTCTTTTCCCTCCCCCTCCTTATGTGTTTATTTGTTACACCTGTGTTGAGGTGATTATAATTAGTTGGGCTTTATTAGTCAGCCAGCCCGTACGTTTCTTTGTGCGGGATTGATCAGTTGTACATTGGATTCGGGAGTAGACGAACGTATTGTTTGTTTCGTTCATAGAGTGTATTTGGATTGGGTTTTTGTCCCCCGTGTATGGGACATTTGTTTGTTACACCCAGTGTTTTCGTGGGGACATTGTTTACCGTGTGTGCATTAAAAGCACTATATTGAACTCTCTGTTGTTCCTGCGCCTGACTTCACACCACCCGACACCCAGAGCGTTACAACAATACTGTATTAATTTCATTGACTATATATTCCTGTTTGATATGCATTCATAGAATTGGACATGTTATCCTTTAGCACATGCCAGTATTTGTTTTGTATCTAATGCATTTAGCGTACATTAGGATGAAGTAGCCAAGGCCTTCTAATCTAGTTAATTGCATCATATCACCTTTCAATATTAGTCATCAACTAATATAAACCATGTTATTTTGAACATCAGTGTCATTTAATAATATGCACGGGTATGATAGTTGTATGGATTAATTACAATGCAAGCCTACTCATTAGAAAAAAACATTAGCAGACCTAATGCAATTTTAGCTTCACACTGAAACATCACTATTCTGGGTATTAATCATTCTTCAACAGTCAGTAACTTATTTATTACTACTACTTACTAACTTATTTCAAAAAATCATAGCCTGTATGATATCATGCATGTAAGCTTACCTGTCATGTCCACAACGATGGAGCAGCAGACCAAGCAATAGACAAATTGGAGAACTATTCTGGTCGGTGTCAACTTCATTCATTAACAGGTACTGAGGATATCGATTCTGTTACTTGTTAACTTGTTATTCGTATCAGATATTTCAATTTTTAGATAGTTGTTCACTGGATTGCTAGCACTAGTTTATCATGCTGTGTATCACAAGTGTTTCAAGCCTAAATTAAGCTTAATGAAGCTACTGATACCTCTCACCGTCACCTAATGTCTAAAAAGGCTCTGCATGGTCAATCTCACGTCTGAAATGGCCGTACAGCATTTACTGCGACACAGTCTCTGCAGACTTCAGGGCTTTCATACTTCTTGCGCTTAGCGGGGCAGAGCAGAGTTATTGTGAAAAAAGTTGTCAAGGAAGTGAGTTTGTGTTTATACAGGACGTACCGGCTCCACCTACCGTCAACCAATAATTTTAATGCGGAGCCATACAAATCTTGCATTGTTACAAATCTTGAGAGGGGCATGGCGATGCGATACCGAGCTTGATTTGGCCTCTGAAAATCAAGGCTCCGCAATTGCGTCACACCCTCCATACAAAGCCTCCAACCACATTTTTGAATCAAGCATAAATTGACTTTTACTAGCGCCATAAGATACCATCATGAATTAACATGGATTGTCAATGGAGACACGTTTATTTCGAAGGCGTCAAACTGCCAACGCGTTCACGTTCATGTCACGTGTCAGTTTATAATTTAAGATTTCACCATGAACATCTTCCTGATGTCTATGTGTACATGATGCTTTTCTATATTTTTATTTGGCAGAGTAATCAATTTAATTTGTCTATTTAGCTAGAATATACCTATCACCTCTAAAAAAGATCAGGCTAGTTATTTTCAGCCAGCCACCATTACGGTGAAGATATAGGACTATTTCTAGGGCCTTCCGAGTGGCACAGCGGTCACTACAGACCCAGATTCAATCCCATTCTGTGTTGCAGCTGGCTGCGACCAGGCGACCCATGAGGCGGCGCACAATTGGCCTAGCGTCGTCCGGGTTAGGGGATGGTTTGGCCAGCCGGGATGTCCTTGTCCCATCATGCTCTAGCGACACCTTGTGGTGGGCTGAGCGCATGAACGCTGACTTCGGTCGCCAGTTGTACGGTGTTTCCTCTGACACATTGGTGTGGCTGGCTTCCAGGTTAAGCGAGCAGTGTGTCAAGAAGCAGTGAGGCTTGGCAGGGTCGTGTTTCGGAAGACGCATGACTCTTAACCTTCGCCTCTCCCAAGTCCGTGCGGGAGTTGCAGTGATGGGACAAGACTGTAACTATCAATTGGATATCACGAAACTGGGGAGAAAAAGGGGTAAAAAAAAGATGACTATTTCTATAATCAATATGGACACGAGGGCTTTGTTGGAGCCCTATTCAGAAATAAAACGTAGGGGTTTACCAGTTTGACAAACGCAATCACTTTCACCATGCTCTCCTGTGGAGGGTTTGATGTGTTATGGTTAAAAGCAGAGCTTGAATTGAGGGGGTATGTGATGATCTAACCCTTTTTACAGAGAAGGGCAAAAAGAATAGGTTTATAAAAAAACAACGGTCCAGATTATATAAAGGCTATAACAATGATTAACTCCTCGATGCTTTCTACATAGTCTACTAGCCCATCAAAGGATTTGCTCAGCCTCAGCATGGGTCCATGGTCGTGGGTCCATGGTAGGTTTATAGGCCTATCAAAACATATAATTTTTTATAGATTATCCCACAGAAAATATGGTTGTTTTAAATGCTCTGGAATTGAGAATAGGCCTATTAGTGGTTAGCTTTCAAACTCTAGGCGGCATTCTGCTAGATAGTGTAGATAATTAGCACAGGTGGTTGTCTCTTGTCTTCCGTAAACAAGCACTGTAACATGGAGATATGTCCGTGTCGGAGCACTAACCCTATCAAGGTGTGTATCAATTTAACTTCTTATGGCTGAAGGGGCAGTATTGAGTAGCTTGGATGAAAGGTGCACAGAGGTGCCCATATTAAACGGCCTGCTCCTCATTCCCAGTTGCTAATATATGCATATTATTCATATTGGATAGAAAACACTCTGAAGTTTCTAAACTGTTTGAATTATGTCTGTGAGTATAACAGAACTCACATGGCAGGCAAAAACCTGAGAAGTTCCACTTCCTGTTTGTATTTTTTCTGGGGGTGCCAATTTTCAACCAAGCTCTCATTGAAATCACAGAGAGATATTGATGAGTTTTCACTTCCTATGGCTTCCACTAGATGTCAACAGTCAATAGAACTTTGTCTGATGAATCTAATGTGAAGGGGGGCCGAAGGAGACAGGAATTAGTGAGCTCTGGCAGGAGGTGATCACGCATTGAACACACGCGTTCACGTGAGAGTCAGCTCCGTTCCTTCGGTCAACCGAAGTCGAGGAAATTCTCCGGTTGGAACGTTATTCAAGATGTATGTTAAAACCTCTTGAGGGCAGTGGGCAGCTTTTTCACTTTCGGGAAAAATAGCATGCCAAAATTCAACTGCTTGCTACTCATCCCCAGAATATAAGATATGCATATTATTAGTAGATTTAGATAGAAAACACTCTGAAGTTTCTAAAACTGTTTGAATCATGTTCCAGACACCAGATTTCTAATGGACTTGCTTGCAGTTCCTACCGCTTCCACTGGATGTCACCAGTCCTTGGAAATCGGTTGAGGTTATTCCTTTGTGTAGTGAAGAAGTAGGGCTATCGTAAATGAGGGTCACATGAAGTAAATTTTTGGAGAGAGTCAAGTTATGAAAAAAGTTGCGTCAGTTTGGTTTCTTTTTGTATTGAACACAGATCATCCCGTCTTCAAATTGATCGATTATTAACGTTTAAAAATACCTAACGTTGTATGACAAAAGTAGTTTGAAATGTTTTGGTAAATTTACATGTAACTTTTGATATATTTTGTAGTGACTTGGCGAAAGTTGGAAGCTGTGTTTTTCTGGATGAAACGGTCCAAATAAATTGACATTTTGGATATATATCGACGGAATTAATCGAACAAAAGGACCATTTGTGATGTTTAAGGGACATATTGGAGTGCCAACAAAAGAATTTCGTCAAAGGTAAGGCATGATTTATATTTTATTTCTGTGTTTTGTGTCGTGCTTGCAGTGTTGAAATATGCTACTCTGTTTGTTTACTGATGTGCTATCATCAGATAATAGCATCATGCTTTTGCCGAAAAGCTTTTTTGAAATCTGACATGTTGGCTGGATTCACAACGAGTGTAGCTTTAATTTGGTATCTTACATGTGTGATTTAATGAAAGTTTGATTTTTATATCATGTTACTTGAATATGGAGAGCTGTATTTTCCCTGGCTATTGGCCGGTGGGACGTTTGCGTCAACAAAGTACTGAGTAAAGGGTCTGAATACTTATGTAAATGTAATATTTAAATAATATTTAATATAAAAAAAACTTTTTTATTTGTCATTATGGGGTATTGTGTGTAGATTGATGAAGGGAAAAAAACATTTCATACATTTTAAGAATAAGTATCTCTTTTTTTTAACCTCTAACGCCTCCCTAACCCGGATCCGGGATCCCCCCCAACACAAAAGCTGACTAGCATAGCCTAGCCTAAAGTTACAGGGATATCATAAAATAAAATGTTCATGAAATCACAAGTCCAAGACACCAAATGAAAGATACAGATCTTGTGATTCAAGCCATCATCTCTGATTTGTAAAATGTTTTACAGGGAAGACACAATATGTAAATCTATTAGCTAACCACTGTTAGCAAAAGACAACAATTTTCTTACTCCACCATTTTCTTACTGCATCAGTAGCTATCACCAATTCGGCCAAATAAAGATATTGATAGCCACTAACCAAGAAAAAACCTCATCAGATGACAGTCTGATAACATATTTATTGTATAGGATAGGTTTTGTTAGAAAAATGTGCATATTTCAGGTATAAATCATAGTTTACAATTGCACCCACCATCACAACTCGACTAGAAAAAATACAGAGAGCAACGTGTATTACCTAATTACTAATCATAAAACATTTCTTAAAAATACACAGCGTACACTAATTGAAAGACACAGATCCTGTGAATCCAGACAATATTTCAGATTTTCTAAGTGTCTTACAGCGAAAACACAATAAATCGTTATATTACCATAGCACATGTGCAAACATTACCCCAGCATTGATTCACGGCAAAAAGAGCGATAGCATTATCACCACCAAAATGTATTAATTTTTTCACTAACCTTCTCAGAATTCTTCAGATGACACTCCTGTAACATCATATTACAACATACATATAGAGTTTGTTCGAAAATGTGCATATTTAGCCACCAAAATCATGGTTAGACAATGAGAAAAGTAGCCAAGCTGGTCAGAAAATGTCGGGCGCCATATTAGACAGTGATCTAGTCTTATACATAAATACTCATAAACTTGACAAAAAAATACAGGGTGGACAGCGATTGATAGACAATTTAATTCTTAATGCAATCGCTGAATTACATTTTTTAAATTATCCTTACTTTTCAATACAGGTTGCGCCAAGCGAAGCTACATCAAACAAAATGGCGGCATAAGCGTTTAACATTTTTCGACAGAAACACGATTTATCATCATAAATAGTTCTTACTATGAGCTGTTCTTCCATCAGAATCTTGGGCAATGAATCCTTTCTCCGGTCTAATCGTCTTTTGGTCGAAAGATGTCCTCTTGTCCCGTCGAAATGGCCACTAACGTTCACCATGCACTCGAAAAGTGCCCAGCTCCTCAAAGTGCATCACACAGAAATGCCATAAAATCGCCCTAAACGGATATAAATTGCTATAAAACGGTTCAAATTAACTACCTTATGATGTTTTTAACACCTATAACGAGTAAAAACATGACCGGAGAAATATTACTGGCTAAACAACAGCTTGGAAGGAGGCAAGTCCGATGTCCATCGTGCGTCAGGCGCAGGCAGGAAAAGAAAGCTACTTCCGGTCTTTGGTGTTTTATAGAGGCCCTGATTGCGCAATCGACTCCATTCAAAGCGTCACCACGTACTGACATCCAGAGGAAGACGTAGGCAGTGTTTGTTTCTCCATAGCATTTACAGGGACTTTACAACCGACCTGGGAACAGGGGCCAAGATTTCTGAAATCTCACTCCCTGTCATGAAAAGTGCTGTAGAAGGAGTTCTGTTTCACTCAGAGACAAAATTCCAACGGCTATAGAAACTAGAGAGTGTTTTCTATCCAATAATAATAATAATATGCATATTGTACGAGCAAGAATTGAGTAGGAAGCCGTTTAATCTGAAGACCGATTTATGCTAAGTCGAAACAGCACCCCTTATATTCGCAAGAAGTTAAACAAGCATTGCAGAGCTGGCTACAATTTCAATTTCATCAAACTGAACAATATAACAAATATTACAACAGATATTATGGCTGAACTCAAATGTGCTGGTTAGTAAAATACCTGTATTTATGGGAATACATTCAAAAACAAAGGGTATTTTGTTTTTAAATTATATTGTAAATTGGAATGGCAGAGTTATGTCTTTCATGGAGTTATCAGAATAGTACGGGAAGGTCAGCTCAATCCAAGATTACAACCAATTGATTACAGCATTACCCCAAAAATAGAGGAGGCAGGTCGCAGCAGGAGGAGGTAGGGAACTGGTCTGTCTGCCCAATATAAAGGATCAAAACTAGTGGAGGAATAATAATAGCATAAATAGGAAAGTATACCAGTTTCATTTGAGGACCAGGATGTTGACAGCTGTTATATACTGTACATATTGCAAAATAGTTGGGAAGAGATTTTTTGATGTACCGATTCCGTGGTACAGTGTGTATGAGTTGATATATAAAATAACGCAAGATTCAAGACTTTGTGCTTTTCAGCTAAAATTATTATATAGAATTGTTGCCACCAACAAAATGTTGAAATTTTGGGGCATACAATCATCGAAGCTCTGCAGATTTTGTTGTGAGGATACAGAATCAATAGACCATTTATTTTGGTATTGTCGTCAGGTTCAGGAGTGGCTGAAAATCCATAACACTGATCAAAAATTTCCCATTACATTTTAATGTAAGCATTTCGATTTTAGCTTCTATATAAAAATATTCTTTACTCCATTAACCTGTTTGGGATAGCCCCCCTTTTTCTCAATTTCCGCCTGAAAACATACCCTAATCTAACTGCTTGTAGCTCAGGCCTAGAAGGAAGGATATGCATATTCTTGGTATCATTTGAAAGGAAACATTCTGAAGTTTGTGTAAATGTGAATTGAATGTAGGAGAATATAACACAATAGATCTGGTAGAAGAAAATACAAGGAAATCAACAGACGTTTTTTGTTCTTTTACTGTTGTTGCATCTTTAAAAATCAACAAGAAAGGCCAAACATTCAGTTATGATACTGGGGATCATTTCAAATGAGAACATAGGTAGGCAACAGTATTTTACCAAAGTTTCAGATGGATACATTCAGGAATGAGTGAGGTACATGCCATTGAGCATGAGGTCAACCAGGTGTCCCTCACAAGTTTCCCAAATGTACCCAAGTGGCCGAATTGGTACAATGATACAATGATACAAAACCTATATACAAAATACAAAACAATTATTCTAACATACCCCAAAAAATATATATTTGAAAAATTCAAGAAAAAAAAATGAATATTTCAAAAAAATAAAAAAATAACAAGGGGAACTATTTACACTTCAAATGTTCAATCATGTGAAGACTCTCTGTCCTCTAAACAATGTTGCGCTCCTGATGCCATATCCCATAGCAGTCTCTCTCTGGTGTGAAACAGAGGGTCACAGCACAGGTGGTGCAGGTGACAGGGGACTTCTTGTGGCACAGGGCACAACGAAGCCGCCCTACTGTGCCCCTTTTTCCCTGAGGCACATCCCTGCCTGCAATGATGAACTTCACCATGTGCGTACCGCTGGTTGGAGCAGAAGGGACAGAGGTAGAGGGGACAGAAGGTGCTACAGTGTTCTTGCTGTAGTTAGCAAGCTCCTGGATGAGCTGCTCCCTAAAGGGTAGCTGTGAGATGGGGGGCTGTCCACAGTTCTTGGCCATTTCCTTCTGGAGGATGAAGGAATTCACCACAGCAATGTCAATAAAATGATAGAATAGAGTTTTGTACCATTTCATGGTCTTGTGAAGTACATTATAATAGCCTATCAGCGCATCCGATAGGTCTACACCCCCCATGCTCTTGTTGTAATCCCTCACAGCATCTGGAATGGGGACATTTCTGGCAGTCCAAGCGCCTGTAGGACCTTTCAAACGTCGAACAACGTGATCCCCACCGAATGACTTGTGAATAGTGGAACACATGACTACCTCTCGAGTGTCCATCCACTTCACAAACAGCAAACCATCTTCACGGATCCATCTCATGGTACCCCGCTCAGCCCGCTTAGGCATGTCGTTTACCCTGGTTTTTGGAAAACCCACTCGGTTGGTCCGAATGGTGCCACAGGCCCACATCTCCAGCTTCCTCAGGTCTGTGAACAGGGTAGGGCTTGTGTAGAAGTTGTCTAAAAATAGTTTGTAGCCCTTCCCCAGCAGCTGGAAATCTAATAACTGCATCACAGAATCATAACTGAGTCCCTTACCGCTCGCACAAGTGTTCTTCCCCTCATAGACAAAAAAATTGCACGTGTATGCACACGCAGAATCGGCCAAAACAAACAGCTTGTAACCCCATTTTGTGGGTTTGTTGCGCATGTACTGTTTTAGGCCAATTCTGGCCTTTGAGGCTACCATTCTCTCATCTATGGAAAGGTTCTGGGCGGGCTGAAAATATGTCTTGCATGCCTCAACGATATCATGGTAGAGAGGTTTAATCTTGCATAGTTTGTCAAAGCCTGCTGTGCCTCGTTTCGCCTCGTTGTCCTTATCAACCTCTGGGTCACTAATGTGAAGTGCCCGTGAAATTGTCAGAAACCTCTTACAAGACATGACCGTTGAGGGGAAAGGCAGTTGATAGAGTGGTGCAGTTTTCCAGTAGTGTTTGAGGTTCTTCAGCTTCACCACCCCCATGTAAATGACCATAGACAGGTAGCAAAACAGATCTGAAATGGAAATGTCCTTCCATGCCTCTGTCTTGCCTTCCTGCTTCTTAGCCCCATATTTATTAGTGTTCATCACCAGGGTATCAACAACTGCCGAGGTGAAGAACAACTGGAAAAGTTGCATGGGGCTGTATTTAGAGGTTGTGTCCAATTGAGGGCCTACTGGGCGTTTTGGGCGGAAAAGTGGAGATGGTGGGGCCACATCCTCCTCAAGAACAGAGTGCCAACGGTCCTCCTCCGCTCTGTCAGGTTCCACGCTGGACGGTTCCACGCTGCCCTTCCTCCGCTTCTTTGCCGCCGGCTTACCACCCCTTGATGGCCGGGCGGGGGTAGGTGTGGTGCCGGATACAGCCGGGGTCCAGCTGGATGGACCAGCTTCAGTGGGGGATTTTCTCCTTGGCTCCCAATCAGAATCGCTGGGACTGTGAAATAAAGACACAGACACAAAGACACATATTATATATACACAATTTGTGACCATGGTGAGGTTTTGTCCATTTCATTTTAGAGATAAAATACATGGAAACAATTAGGTAATAATTATACAGACACATATTATAGAAGCACAATTTGTGACCATGGTGAGGTTTTGTCCATTTCATTTTAGAGATAAAATACATGGAAACAATTAGGTAATAATTATACAGACACATATTATAGAAGCACAATTTGTGACCATGGTGAGGTTTTGTCCAGACACACAGACATACACCCACAATGTAGAGCAATATGTACTTTCTACATTTCAATATACTTGTGTACTTTTATATTTCATGTCCTAGTCATATTTTTATATAAGGCAAATAAAATACAATATCTCAAACAACTCAAATGAATTATATTTGATATTACTAATTTCAAACAACGTTACTCACCGATCCAAAACTGCGTCTTCACCGTGGAGGAACATGTCTTCGAATTCTGAATCCACGGATTCAATCTCACTGGATTCATTTAGCTGTTCACTATCACTAGATCTCTCTATTTCATCAATGATATCGTGCATATCTGTATACCTGGTCTTGGTCTTTGATTTTGCTGATTTATTAGCCATTATTGTAACTTGAAAATGCTCAGAAAAAAACGTTTGCGGCGCGTAAAACGGCAGGGATCCTTCTGGTAGAATTTTCAATGGCGAATAGCTGTGTACGCATGGCTTTACAACGAAGCCTATTATTTCCAGGTAGAACCATTGCATATGCCCATGTACCTCTGTTCATTGGCTATCTATCCAGCTAGATTTCAAGAAGATCCGTGGTCATTGGTCCGAAATACAGTCAATCAACGAAGGACAGGTCATTCGATTGGCGCGTCAGGAAGTTGTTGTTTGGTCTGTTCAAATCAATTTTTTCCGGTCAATATGTCCCGGGAAAAGAACCATGAAGTTTGGTTGTTTTACTAACAAACAGAGGATTCTAATGAAACCGAACTTGACTTGATAAACGTCCCTTTAGAGTGAGTAATTACAATGAATGTTACGTCCAAAGTTGAACGACGCTGAATTTTCCACACAAGCCGTTCACAAAATGTTTCGTTTTAGGCTATAAAAATGGATTATATCGAACAAAAAGCCACTTGATTGTTTCGTCGTGACCTTTAGGATTGCCAAAAGAAGAAAATTTCCTAAGGTAATTGATGATTTTTATTGCTATTTCTGACTTTCGTGACTAATGTACTTTGTTGTAACTGTACCTAATGTGTTGTTTACTGATCGATAATCGCTTTTGCAGTGAAGCTTTTCGAAATCGGACATATTGGCTAGATTAACAAGAGGTATAGTTTTGATATGGTGTATAACACTTCTGATTTAATTGAAGCTAAATATTTATAATTATGACATTTCGCCACTTTGCTTCCTCCGCACCGACCCTATGACTGCAGGATCAACCTTCTCCCAGGCACCACACCGCCCCGGGGACGACTGTTTTGTGAAAACTAACTAAACTAAAACTAATTATATTTGCTTTACTTGGCAAACTTGTTCTGTACTGTGAAGGTAATCTGATTATGTGCCTGATATTATCACACAGGCAGGATGCCTATATATTCTCATATATGTGTTCTGCTGTAGCCTACATTTATTCATTTTATTTGAAGTTATATTCTAATATTGTAACATTTGTTCTACAGCTACATTGATGTCTTGAAAATTATATGAAATGCGGGTCTTGTAAGCCTCACAATTCGTATGTGATTAAACAAACTATTTGTGAATATCTTCTAAGTGAGAAAATATGGGTTTTCATAAAGTTAACCAAATCAGTGGCCACGCCCACGTGACTATAGACATTATGTCGGTGTCATGGACCGCCCTTTTCTCAGAAGCGTATAAAACCCACTCCTGACCAAATTTACATTAGACCAGAAAATATGGAGCTGACGCTACATGTTGAAATGCTTAAGAACTACAACTCTATAGGCCCAGGAGACCAGACAGTGTGTAGTGTTGGCTACACGGCTGAAAATGGTTCAACTCTGAGACTATCGATCACTACAGAATAAGAGAAAATCCTAGACGTATAATTACTAGTCTGCAGCTGGAAATTTCGTAAGTCTAGTACGAGACTTCCGACAACCGCGGAAGCATCTATTCTATGCAACGATCCTCTGTACGCCTGACGTATCCATAACAACAGACACTATCCAGAGCCGCTGAGAAAGCGACAACTACGAAAGACATTGTGACTTCTGGGTAAGTTAACCAGAGACTCTCTGATGAACTGACTCTCCAGCAGACGGACCGGCGATTCCAACAGAGATTCCAACAGTTCATGTGCAAAGGATTAGCATATAAATGAATATAATTATGAACTGTGTGTAGTGAATCCATTTTGTCTTTCCCGCTTTTAATCTGTCCTCACCCCTTTCCATTGTCTACCAAGCTGTCATACCGGTTTAGCCCACTAGGGACTTATCAATGCATTGTGTTAGTAACCAATAACAATATTGTTTGTTTATGTATTTCTGTGATTTGTTTAGTTAGTTAGTAAATAAATAATTAATCCAATTTGTATATAGCTGATTCGTTATGGAAACTAGGGTTTGTGCAGATATCCAAGGGTTTGCGACGTTCAGTAATGAGAACTGATGAGGTAATAATAATACATTAATACAAGACTGTACTCAATAAGATATGAAAATATCGGAAGAGTCGATTCGGGAAATAGGAACTCTATAAACATTTTCCCGTGGTTCCCCTACTTCCTAGTTAATTAAAGTTTACATTATTAGTTTAATCACATAATAATAATTACACATAGAGAATTGAGATGCTAAGATGCTAAGCTAACATCTTAGCTTATGGTAAGCTTTTTCGAAAATCCAAGATGGCGTAGCAGTCAGACGTCTTTGTCCTGTCCCTTGTATATATCTTTTTTTCATATTTTTCTTCGCATATCTTTTAAAAATATTTTCCTAAACAGCAACTTCTAAATACTCGCCTCACCCAATGTGGCGTGGATCTGCTTTTTTTCCTAAAGTATTTCTATTTCCTTCGGATCTGGAATCCCTCAACTGAAGATAGCCAGCTAGCTACCTACCCGCTATCAGTTAGCAAACCATTGCTAGCGGTCATCAGCTAACCTTTAGCTCGGAAAGCTCTCGCCAGTTCGAACAACGTGACTCAAACCAGAGCATAACGGACCTATTTCTCTCCATATCCCCATATTCCTACCAAAAACTCTGAACATTTTCATCTGGATCTTCGCAACTAGCTAACCGCAATCCTGGGTGACCACTCCTGGCTAGCTTTTCCATCCCGGAGCAAGCACCAATTAGCCTGAAGCTAGCCCGGCCAGGGCTCCTGTGCTACCACCGAAGCCCACTCCTGGGCTACAATATCCGGACCCCTTCTACTGCCGGTACGGGGGACGGAACCCCGCCGTTCCTCTACGACTGGAATACCGACATAATCTGCCCGAGGACTCCAACAGGCCCCTCAGGCGCGACGCCCGCTGAAGGCCCATTCTGCTAACCTGCTAGGCCTGCTAGCTACCTAGAGCTACCTGGAACCCTACAAATTCCACGACTGGTCTATCGACGTCACCGCACGAAGAGGCAAAAACAGACTTACCCCCATCACGACGACCCCCAAAGGCTAACTTGCTAGCCCCGGTCTGCTAACTGCTAGCTTGCCGGCCCCGGTCTGCTAACTGCTTAGGATAAGCTGGACATACTAATGTTGGAGGAACACACAGGCTACTAGTCCTAATAAGGTTAATCCAGGTCCTGCAGTGCCTAGCCCCACTCCCACTCCCCAGGTGCTCTCATTTGTTGACTTCTGTAACCGTAAAAGCCTTGGTTTCATGCATGTTAACATTAGAAGCCTACTTCCTAAGTTTGTTTTACTCACTGCTTTAGCACACTCTGCTAACCCGGATGTCTTAGCCGTGTCTGAATCCTGGCTTAGGAAAACCACCAAAAACCCTGAAATCTCCATCGCAAACTATAACATTTTCCGCCAAGATAGAACTGCCAAAGGGGGCAGTGTTGCAATCTACTGCAAAGATAGCCTGCAGAGTTCTGTATTACAATCCAAGTCTGTACCCAAACAATTCGAGCTTCTACTTATAAAAATGCACCTTTCCAGAAACAAGTCTCTCACTGTTGCCGCTTTCTATAGACCTACCTCTGCCCCCAGCTGTGCCCTCGATACCATATGTGAATTGATTGCCCCCCGTCTATCTTCTGAGCTCGTGCTACTAGGTGACCTAAAATGGGACATGCTTAACACCCCGGCCATCCTACAATCTAAGCATGATGCCCTCAATCTCACACAAATTATCAATGAACCTACCAGGTACAACTCCAAATCCGTAAACACGGGCACCCTCATAGATGTCATCCTAACTAACTCGCCTTCCAAATACACCTCTGTTGTTTTAAATCAAGATCTCAGCGATCACTGCCTCATTGCCTGCATCCGTAATGGGTCTGCGAACAAACAACCACCCCTCATCACTGTCAAACGCTCCCTAAAACACTTCTGCGAGCAGGCCACTCTAATCGACCTGGCCGGGGGGGCATCCTGGAATGACATTGACCTCATCCCGTCAGTAGATGATGCCTGGCTATTCTTTAAAAGTGCCTTCCTCACCATCTTAACCTGTTAGGCGGGCTGTCCCGACGTCGGTACACTTATGACAACATCCAGCTCAATTGCAGGGCGCGAAATTCAAAATCTATTTTTTTTTAATATTTAACTTTCACACATTAACAAGTCCAATACAGCATTTGAAAGATAAACATCTTGTTAATCCAGCCAACGTGTCCGATTTTTAAAATGTTTTACAGCAAAAACACCACGTATATTTATGTTAGTTTACCACCAAATACAAAAGAGGACAGACATTTTTCACAGCACAGGTAGCATGCACAAAGCCAACCTAACTAACCAAGATCCAACCAAACAAACCTAGAAACAACTTCCTCAGATGACAGTCCTATAACATGTTACACAATAAATCTATATTTTGTTCGAAAAATGTGCATATTTGAGCTATAAATCAGTTTTACATTGATGCTACCATCATAGCTACAGTCAGAAATAGCACGGGAGTAGCCAGAGTAAATACAGACACCAACGTCAACTACCTAATTACTCATCATAAAACATTTCAGAAAAATATATGGTGTATAGCAAAATGAAAGACAAAGATCTTGTGAATACAGACAATATTTCCGATTTTTTAAGTGTTTTACAGCGAAAACACAATATATCGTTATATTAGCTTACTGCAATGGCTAACACACAACAGCATTGATTCCAAGTAATCGGTAGCGATAGCACAGCTCGACAGATATATGAAATAGCATCCCAAATTGGGTCCTTATCTTTGTTGATCTTCCATCAGAATGTTGTAAAGGGGTCCATTGTCCAGAACGGTCTTTGTTTGGATCCAGAACGAACGATTTCCCTCTTGAATTAGCAAGCACACTGGCCGTGCGGCGCTAACCTCTCCTTCTTGAAAAAATTCTTCCAACGCATCACGTCTAAAGTCCCGAATAAATTTCAATAATATAATTAAACTATATTGAAAAAACATACTTTAGGATGATATTGTGACATGTATCAAGTAAAATCGAAGCCGGAGATCATATTCACCTATAACGACGGTTTTCCAGGAGGCAATTCCAGGTCCAACTTCGCGCCTTCGAAACAAAAAATAATGGCGGACCTCTCACTCCAAGATGATGTATTCAATCCCTGAACGACATATTCAAGTCATTTCTGCTCTCACTTCCGCATGACACCCAGGGGAAGGCGTATGACGTGTTTCTATGGTCCCAAGTGACATGCCCTTTTATAGACAAGCTCTTGAAAAAAGACCTCGCATTTGGAAATCTCACTTCCGGATAGGAAATGGGCTGCAGAAAGAGTTCTGGTTCACTTAGAGAAATAATTCAAACGGTTTAAGAAACTAGAGAGTGTTTTCTATCCAATAGAAATGATAATATGCATTTTGTACGAGCAAGAATTGAGTAGGAGGCCGTTTGAAATGGCCACCTCTTTCCAGGTTACTCAGTGCTGCCCCTTGCAGCCATAAGAAGTTAAATATGCATGCCGCATTCAAAAAATGTAGAACTAGGAATAGATATAGTCCTTGGTTCACTCCAGACCGCTCTGCCCTTGACCAGCACAAAAACATCCTGTGGCGTTATGCATTAGCATCGAATAGCCCCCGTGATATGCAACTTTTCAGGGAAGTTAGGAACACCGGCAGTTGGGAAAGCTAAGGCTAGCTTTTTCAAACAGAAATTTGCATCCTGTAGTACTCACTCAAAAAAGTTCTGGGACACTGTAAAGTCCATGGAGAATAAGAGCACCTCCTCCGAGCTGCCCACTGCTCTGAGGCTAGGAAACACTGTCACCACCGATAAATCCACTATAATTGAGAATTTCAATAAGTATTTCTCTACGGCTGGCCATGCTTTCCACCTGGCTACCCCTACAACGGTCAACTGCCCGGCACCCTCCACAGCAACCCGCCAAAGCCCCCACCATTTCTCCTTCACCCAAATCCAGATAGCTGATGTTCTGAAAGAGCTGCAAAATCTGGACCTCTACAAATCAGCCGGGCTAGACAATCTGGACCCTCTCTTTCTAAAATGATCTGCCAAAATTGTTGCAACCCCTATTACTAGCCTGTTCAACCTCTCTTTCGTATCGTCTGAGATTCCCAAAGATTGGAAAGCTGCCACGGTCATCCCCCTCTTCAAAGGGGGTGACACTCTAGACCCAAACTGCTACAGACCTATATCCATCTCACCCTGTCTTTCTAAGGTCTTCGAAAGCCAAGTTAACAAACAGATTACCGACCATTTCGAATCCCACCGTACCTTCTCCGCTATGCAATCTGGTTTCAGAGCTGGTCATGGGTGCACCTCAGCCACGCTCAAGGTCCTAAACGACATCATAACCGCCATCGATAAGAGACATTACTGCGCAGCCGTATTCATCGACCTGACTCGACAGCCTTGGTTTCTCAAATGATTGCCTCGCCTGGTTTACCAACTACTTCTCTGAAAGAGTTCAGTGTGTCAAATCGGAGGGCCTGTTGTCCGGACCTCTGGCAGTCTCTATGGGGGTGCCACAGGGTTCAATCCTCGGGCCGACTCTCTTCTCTGTATACATCAATGATGTTGCTCTTGCTGCTGGTGATTGTCTGATACACCTCTACGCAGACGACACCATTCTGTATACTTCTGGCCCCTCTTTGGACACTGTGTTAACCTCTCTAGGGTACGTGAGACGGTAGCGTCCCACCTCTTCAACAGCCAGTGAAACTGCAGGGCGCCAGATTCAAAACAACAGAAACCCCATAATTAAATTCCTCAAACATACATGTATTTTACACCATTTTAAAGATACACTTGTTGTAAATCCAGCCACAGTGTCCGATTTCAAAAAGACTTTACGACGAAAGCAAACCAAACGATTATGTTAGGTGAGTGCCTATTCACAGAATAACACAGGCATTTTTCCAGCAAAATAGAGGAGTCACAAAAAGCTATAAAATTAATCACTAACCTTTGATGATCTTCATCAGATGACACTCATAGGACTTCATGTTACACAATACATGTATGTTTTGTTCGGTAAAAGTCCATATTTATCTCCAAAAATCTGAGTTTACATTGGCGCCTTACGTTCAGAAGTTTCAAAACATCCTTTGATTTTGCAGAGAGCCACATCAATTTACAGGAATACTCATAATAAACATTGCTAAAAAATACAACTGTTATGCATGGAATTTTAGTTACACTTCTCCTTAAGGTAGGCTGTTCTCACTGTTTGTTTGTGGGTGATTGTTGCTGTGTCTGTGTTTGTTCACCACACAGTACTGTTTCGTTTCGTTCGTTCGTTTGTTCCTGTTCGTGAGTTCATTGTTTTATGTGTTCTCAAGTTCAGGTCTGTTTTACGTCGTTTATTATTTTGTAGTTTGTTCAAGTGTATTTTCGTCTTCGTTATTATTATTAAAATTATTATGTATTCAACCCACGCTGCGTTTTGGTCCGATCCTTGCTCCTCTTCAGACGAGGAGGAAGACGAGCGTTACAGAATCACCCACCAACCAAGGACCAAGCAGCGTGGTAACAGGCAGCGGCAGCAGAAGCAGCGCAAGAAGGAGGAATGGACATGGGAAGACGTTTTGGACGGCAAGGGTTGCTACACATGGGAGGAGATCCTGGCTGGAAAGGATCGCCTCCCATGGGAACAGGTGGAGGCAGCTAGGAGAGCAGAGGCAACCGGAGAGAGGAACCGGCGTTATGAAGGTACGCGGCTAGCACGGAGGCCTGAGAGTCAAGCCCAAAAATGTCTTGGGGGGGGCCACAAGGGAGTGTGGCGAAGTCAGGTAGGAGACCTGCGCCAACTCCCCGAGCTTACCGTGGAGAGCGAAAGTACGGGCAGACACCGTGTTATGCGGTAAAGCGCACGGTGTCTCCTGTACGTGTGCATAGCCCGGTGCGGTACATTCCAGCTCCACATATCGGCCGGGCTAGATTGAGCATTGAGCCAGGTGCCATGAAGCCGGCTCAACGCGTCTGGTCTCCAGTGCATCTCCTCGGGCCGGCATACATGGCACCAGCCTTACGCATGGTGTCCCCGGTTCGCCAACACAGCCCAGTGCGGGTTATTCCACCTCCCCGCACTGGTCGGGCTACGGGGAGCATTCAACCAGGTAAGGTTGGGCAGGCTCGGTGCTCAAGGGAGCCAGTACGCCTGCACGGTCCGGTATATCCGGCGCACGCACCAGGCTTCCTGTGCATCTCCAGAGCCCTGTGCTCCCTGTTGCTGCTCCCCGCACTAGTCTTGAGGTGCGTGTCCTTAGCCCGGTACCACCAGTTCCGGCACCACGCACCAGGCCTACTGTGTGCCTCAGCCGGCCAGAGTCTGCCATCTGCCCAGCGCCGCCTGCACTGCCCGTCTGCCCAGCGCTGTCTGAGCCGTCCGTCTGCCCAGCGCCGTCTGAGCCGCCCGTCTGTCCTGAGCCTTCAAAGCCTCCCGTCTGTCCTGAGCCTTCAAAGCCGCCCGTCTGTCCTGAGCCTTCAAAGCCGCCCGTCTGTCCTGAGCCTTCAAAGCCACCCAGTCTGTCCTGAGCCTTTAAAGCCGCCCGTCAGACAGGAGCCGACAAAGCCGCCCGCCAGAGCCGCCCGCCAGACAGGAGCCGCCCGCCAGCCAGGAGCCGCCAGAGCCGCCCGCCAGCCAGGAGCCGCCAGAGCCGCCCGCCAGCCAGGAGCCGCCAGAGCCGCCCGCCAGCCAGGAGCCGCCAGAGCCGCCCGCCAGCCAGGAGCCGCCAGAGCCGCCCGCCAGCCAGGAGCCGCCAGAGCCGCCCGCCAGCCAGGAGCCGCCAGAGCCGCCCGCCAGCCAGGAGCCGCCAGAGCCGCCCGCCAGCCAGGAGCTGCCAGAGCTCTAAACTGATTGGATATCGGTCTCATTCAATTTGAACTAAAGTTAAACTTGCCAGACTTACTTTTTCAGGTGGATCTTTTAAATAATATCCAAATTGATTGGTTTTCTACAAATGAGACAATTTAAACTTTTCCACATTAACCTGTTTTGGCTGCAGCCCGACGTCGGTACACTTATGACAACATCCAGCTCAAGTGCAGGGCGCGAAGATATTTTTTTTAAATATTTAACTTTCACACATTAACAAGTCCAATACAGCATATGAAAGGTACACATCTTGTGAATCCAGCCAACATGTCCGATTTTTAAAATGTTTTACAGGGAAGACACAATATGTAAATCTATTAGCTAACCACGTTAGCAAAAGACACCACTATTTTTACTCCATCAGTTTTTACTACATCAGTAGCTATCACAAATTCGACCAAATAAAGATATAAATAGCCACTAACCAAGAAACAACTTCATCAGATGACAGTCTGATAACATATTTATTGTATAGCATATGTTTTGTTAGAAAAATTTGCATATTTCAGGTATAAATCATAGTTTACATTGCAGCTACAGTCAGAAATTGCACCGAAAGCAGACAGAAAAATTACAGACACCAACGCCAAATAACTAAATACTCATCATAAAACATTTCTGAAAAATACATAGTGTACAGCAATTGAAAGACAGGCATCTTGTGATTCCAGACAATATTTCCGATTTATCAAGTGTTTTACAGCGAAAACACAATATAGCGTTATATTAGCTTAGCACAATAGCAAACATAACAACAGCATTGATTCAAGGCAAAAATAGCTATAACGTATAAACCACCAAAATATATTAATTGTTTCACTAACCTTCTCAGAATTCTTCAGATGACAGTCCTGTAACATCATATTACACAATGCATATAGAGTTTGTTCGAAAATGTGCATATTTAGCGGCACAAATCGTGCTTAGACAATGAGAACAGTGTCCATAACGTCAAGCAATCTGTCCGGCGCCATCTTGTAAAGGCACCTTTTCTTATCGAATACTATTCATAAACTTGACTAAAAAAATACAGGTTGGACAGCAATTGAAAGACAAATTAGTTCTTAATGCAATCGCTGAATTACATTTTTAAAATTAACCTTACTGCGCAATACAGGCTGCGATAACGCAAGGCTACACTGCAGGAAATGGCGTCTTATGTATTTTACATTTTTCAACAGAACAATGAATTATCAGCATAAATAGTTCTTACTTTTAGATGAACTCCCATCAGAATCTTGGGAAATGTGTCCTTTGTCCAAAAGAATCGTTGCTAGGTTGGAGAACGTCGTCTTCAACGTTGAAATTAGCAATAAACAATAGCCATGTGGGCCAGAGATACCCAACTTCCTAAAACGTCATGAAAATAAATACCCGAAAATCGCAATATACTGACATAAACTGATATAATTCGGTTTAAAATAACAACATTACAATGTCTTCAACACCTATATCGAATAAAAACAGAGCCGGATATATCTAGGAGCTAATACGGGAGCTTCTAAAATGACATGCAAAGACCCTTCCTGCGTCAGAGCGAAGAGTGGAAAGATGGGACACTTCGGTTCCAAGCAATTTATAACCTTTGGGACCTACGTAGAAACTCCATTTCAACTCTCCCTATTCGCTGACACCCAGTGGAAGGCGTATGCAGTGCATCTCAACCAATAGAGGACAGGCAAATTAATACACAGGTCTCAGAACAGCCAGCAAAATTCTGCATTCTGACATACACATAGGAAAATTGCTCTAAGTCCAGTTCTGTTTCACCCACAGATATAATTCAAACGGTTTTAGAAACTAGAGAGTGTTTTCTATCCAATAGTAATAATAATATGCATATTGTACGAGCAAGAATTGAGTACGAGGCCTTTTTGAAATGGGCACCTTTTATCTGGCTACTCAATACTGCCCCTTGAGCCCAAAGAGGTTAAAGCATTAGACCTCTCACTAAAGGCATCAGTCATACAAAAGTTATACTTAAATCCAAACTGGTTCTCTAGTAGATTGGTACAAATGTCTCATCCTATGTTCAAGAAGGGCCTTTTTCCCTTTATTCAGATTACACCTGCTCACTTTCGGTTGTTTGAAAAGGAAATAATCTCCAAAATATCTTTATTTTTTAAACAAGCCTTAGAAAGTTGGTTGCAATTTCAGTTTAATCCACCTGAAAGGACGGAACAAATAGTACAACAAATATTGTGGTTAAATTCAAATATAGTAATTGATAAAAAAACTGTATTTATCGAAGAAATGTTTAAAAAATGTATCATTTTTGTGAATGATATCATAAATAGGACTGGTGGAGTAATGTCACACATGCAGCTAACAGACATATGGAAATGTCTGCTCTACCCAAAATTACAACCAATTATTTGCAGCATTACCACAAAAATGGAAGAGGCAAGTAGAAGGGGAAAAAAGTAAGGAACTTGTATGTCGGCCCTATATTAAAGAACATAAATGGTTAAAGAAAAGTGTGATAAATAAAAACATATACCAATTTAATTTAAGGACCAAAAAACTGACAGCTGTGCCATATAAATTGCAAAATAGTTGGGAAGAGATTTTCGATGTACCCATTCCATGGCACATGGTTTATGAATTGATACGCAAAACAACGCCGGATTCAAAACTTCGAATTTTTCAATTTAAATTACTGTACAAAATTCTTGCAACTAATAGAATGTTATATATATGGGGGATACAATCTTCCCAGCTCTGCAGATTCTGCTGTGAGGAGGCAGACTCATTAGATCATTTATTTTGGTATTGTCCGTATGTAGCTCGTTTTTGGTCACAGGTCCAGGAATGGCTGAAGAATTGCAACATTTGCGTAGAACTAACGCTACAGATAGCAATACTGGGGGATTTGAAAAGCCATAGTCAATCAATCAATAATATAATAATTATTTTAGCAAAAATGTTTATTTTTAATTTACAATCCGTGGAAGCTATGAGAATAGGAAGATTCAAATCTTTTGTGAAGCATCACAGCACAGTTGAAAAATATATGGCAAATAAAAATCTGAAATGGATGATGTTGGAAGATAGATGGGAAGGGTTGAGTGGAGCTGAAGGGTGGGACTAATAACAAGATAAACAATGTAGGGCATACGGGATCTGTGAAATGTGTATAGGTGCGGAGCTTTTGTGAAATAGCACAGTTACAAGTGGAAATCAAACGGGATGGACAACAGAAATAGAGGAAGGACTAAGAACAAACAAGAGAGAACTATTATAAAGTAGACTGTGTCTGTAAAATGTGTATAAGATGTATAAATTGAAGGTAAAAACAGAAATGTTTATCAGTTTACTCCAATTGGGGGATCGGTGGTAGGGTTTGCGGGGAATAATAATAAAGGTATACTCTTTAAAAAAGTTTGTATGTCTATATAGGTATGTGTATGTATATATGTGTATATGTATGCATACGTGTATGGATATATATATTTACCCCAAAAAATATGGGGGATTGGAAATGATGCAGACAATTACATTGGAAGCAACATTCTTTCCGCAATATTAAGCTGATCCACCCCTAGGGGGGAAAAAAAAAAAAACACAATGATATAGTGTGTCAAGGACATTCAGAGACTTCAAACAGTCGTTTTCCTGTTTGAAGGTGAACCTTTGCCCCAGTCTGAGGTCCTGAGCGCTCTGGAGAAAGTTTTCAACAAGGATATCTGTGTATTTTGCTCCGTTCATATTTCTCTCGATCCTGACTAGTCTCCCAGTCCTTGTCGCTAAAAACAATCCCCACAGCATGATGCTGCCACCACAATGCTTCACCGTAGGAATGGTTCCAGGCATTCAGGTCAAAGAGTTCAATCTTGGTTTCATCAGACCAGAGAATCTTGTTTCTTATGTTGAGTGACCAAGGTTCTTGGTCACCTTCCTGACTTAGGCCCTTCTCCCCCGATTGCTCAGTTTGGCTGGGCGGTGGTTCCAAACTTCTTCCATTTAAGAATGATTGAGGCCACTGTGTTCTTGGGGAACTTCAATGCTGCAGACATTTTTTGGTGATCTTCCCTAGATCTGTGCCTAAACACAATCCTGTCTCGGATCTCTACGGACAATTCCTTCGACCTCATGGCTTGGTTTTTGCTCTGAAATGCACTGTAACTGTGGGACCTTATATAGACAGGTGTGTGCCTGTCCAAATCATGTAAAATCAATTGAATTTACCACAGGTGGACTCCAATCAAGTTGTAGAAACATCTCAAGGATGATCAATGGAAACAGGATGCACCTGAGTTCAATATCGAGCCTCAAAGCAAAGGGTCTTTTACTGTTTTCGCTTTGTCATTATGGGGTATTGTGTGTAGATTGATGATTATTGAATCAATTTTAGAATAAGGCTGTAACATATAACAAATGTGGAAAAAGTCAAGGGGTCTGAATACTTTCCGAATGCGCTGTATATGTTTCAAATCACCCCAGATTTGTTTTTTTACAGTGTATGGCCTAGGCTTGTATCACAGCTGTCTCTATATCTTCCCCTTAAAACTTTATTTGTCAATTTATACGATAGACATTGATTTTGCATTTTCCTATCATGTATTCTAGTTTTTGATATCCTACAGAAAGGATTTGAAGCTAAGGCATGGTTTTTAATACATTTTTGGGTGAAAGGAAAAATGAGATTTTCCTATGTGTCTGAGTGAGATGCTCTGCAGGCAGCTTTGATTGATGGGTCTTTTTAGGTGGGTGGGTGTGCGTGTATGAGTTTGCTAATTCTTTCTATGTCCATTCAGAGAGTTTCCTAAAATGACCCTGTCTGGACTTCATCGCTTTAATCAGATAAAAAAAAACTGTAGGCAGCAAGCTTCATGATGGTCGAGGAATTACGACAGGACTGGTGCCAGTTTTGCATTTCCTCTCTTATTAAATGGCGTGAAAGAATGGAACATGGCCAAGCTCCTTTCATGATTCATCCTTTAGGATAAGTATTGTAATATTTTCAATAGCATATTATTTTTCCAGTAGGCTTAGTATATGATTTTTATGTCATTACTGCTTCCGCTCTAGCCACTTTGAACAACATAGCCCATTGCCGCTGAGAATGACCACAGCATCCTCAAATTTTTTAAAATGTTATTTTAGGTGGGAGGCGAACTCTGACCTTGCTGGGGTTCAGAGAAACTCCGCTACGCAAGTGATGCTGTGGTAATAATTACATAACCAACGTTCTAGTAATAGTCAGTTC
The DNA here is from genome assembly GCF_016432855.1 of Salvelinus namaycush. NCBI lineage: Eukaryota > Metazoa > Chordata > Actinopteri > Salmoniformes > Salmonidae > Salvelinus > Salvelinus namaycush. The sequence continues at coordinate 55,885,540 of NC_052309.1, forward strand.
TGAATTGGGGTTATGTCACAAATACGACACAAATACAGTATCTATCAGGTAAGCTATAACCACTTGATCAATCGATTCAAGTTGGAATTTCAGCAAAATAATAATGAAGACCTTGATTTGACAAGGGAGAAAGACCTGACCTTCAGAAAGTACTCACACTCCTTGCCTTTGTCCACATTTTGTTGTGTTATAAAGTGTGATAAAAATTTATTTAATTGTCATTTGTTGTCAATTATCTATACAACATATTCTGTAATGTCAAAGTGGAAGAAAAATTCTAACATCTAAAAAATATATATCTGGACTTTACAAGGTGTCGAATGCGTTCCACAGGGATGCTGGCCCATGTTGACTCCAATGCTTCCCACAGTTGTGTCAAGTTGGCTGGATGTCCTTTGGGTGGTGGACCATATTTGATACACACGGGAAACTGTTGAGCATGAAAAACCCAGCAGTGTTGCCATTCTTGACACAAACCGGTGCGCCTGGAACCTACTACATAATAAATATAAATATATAAATACTACCTTACCCCGTTCAAAGGCACTTACATTGCCCATTCACCCTCTGAATGGCACACATACACAATCCATACCTCAGTCGTCTCAAGCCTTAAAAATCCTTCTTTAACCTGTCTCCTCCCCTTCATCTACACTGATTGAAGAGAATTTAACTAGCGACATCAATAAGGGATCATAGCTTTCAGCTGGATTCACTTGGTCAGTCTATGTCATGGAAAGAGCAGGTGTTCTTAATGTTATGTATACTCAGTGTATCTTGATTAGACAAGTATTCAACCCCCTGAGTCAATACATGTCTTTCTGGATAAATCTCTAAGAGCTTTCCACACATGGATTGTGCAATATTTGCTATTATTCTTTTCAAAATTATTCTAGCTCTGTCAAATTGGTTATTGATCATTGCTAGACAACCATTTCAGGTCTTGCCATGGAATTTCCAGTAGATGTAACTCAAAAGTGTAACACGGCCACTCAGGAACATTCACTGTCATCTTGATAAGCAACGCATTGTGTTATAGGTTATTGTCCTGCTAAAAGGTGAATTCATCTCTGTGTCTGGTGGAAAGCAGACTGAACCAGGTTTTCCTGTAGGATTTTGCCTGTGCTTCGCTCCATTCCATTTATTTTTATCCTAAAACTCCCTATACTCCTTGCCATGAGCAGTTTCCGTTCCTCTCTGGCAACTGAGTTAGGAAGAACGCCTGTATCTTTGTAGTGAATGGGTGTATTGATACACTTTCCAAAGCGAATGGGTGTATTGATACACTTTCCATAACTTCACTGTGCTCAAAGGGATATTCAGTGTCTGCTTTTTAATTTTTTAAAACATTTTAAATGTATTTTTTACCCATATGTGAACTTTGCAAGGCATTGGAAAACCTCCCTGGTCTTTGTGGTTGAATCTGTACTTGAAATTCACTACTCCACTGAGGGACCTGACAGTATGTGAGAGGTATAGAAATGGGGTAGTCATTCAGAAATCCACTATTATTGCACACAGAGTGAGTCCATGCAATTTATTATGTGACTTGTTAAGCACATTGTTACTCCTGAACTTATTTAGGCTTACCATAACAAAGGAGTTGAATACTTATTGATTCAAGACATTTCAGCCTTTCATTTTTAATGAATATGTACACATTTCTTAATAGATTTTATTCCACTTTTACAAGATGGTAGATTAGTGACACAAAATCTCAATTTAATCCATTGTAAATTCAACCTGTAACACAACAACATTTTGAAAAAGTCAAGGGGTGTGAATACTTTCTGAAGGCACGTTGCTGCATTTTGGGGTATTTTATTCCTCGTGTTATTGTTTTTATCTTTCTTATTTTAACTCTGCATTGTTGGGAAGGTCTTGTAAGTAATCATTTCACGGTAGGGACCTGTTCAGCTGTTGTATTCCACTAGGGACATGTTCACCTGTTGTATTCAGCGCATGTGACCAATAAAATGTGACTTGATTTGATAAACCACTGCGCTGTCATTCTCTGGGCATACAGACAGACAGACAGACAGAGAGACAGTGAGGTCCAGAGAGTGTTCTTGCCCCGTGTCCCCTGGCTTGACCCCCCCCCCACCAGTGCTTCGCCCTCCACCATTCCCTCCCCCGTGTCACTTCCTCCCCTCCTCCATCTCTCCCCGTGTCACTCCCTCCTCTGCCATCCTCCATCTCTCCCCGTGTCACTCCTTCCCCTCCTCTGCCCTCCTCCATCTCTCCCCGTGTCACTCCCTCGCCTCCTCTGCCCTCCTCCATCTCTCCCCGTGTCACTCCCTCCCCTCCTCTGCCCTCCTCCATCTCTCGCCGTGTCACTCCCTCTCCTCCTCTGCCCTCCTCCATCTCTCCCCATGTCACTCCCTCCCATTCTCAATGTCTCCCTTTGTCATTCCCTCCCTTGTGCAATTGTTTGGAGAGGTCAGCTCCGTATGTTTGTTATGAGGGCCATCATGTGAAACTGTGTGTGTAGGATTACACCCTGTTGCCCATCTTAACCCTGGGTGTAGTGGTTACCACCCACCTTGGCTACACCAAGCTTGTTTTTTAAAGGAACGTTTCCCCAGAAAATGACTGATTGGGAGATAGGCTTGCAACATTTGGCGTTCGTAATTGGTGAAACTAAACAGAGATCCATAGATGGTGTGTATAAATGACATATGTTAATATTGTATATTCAATGGATATGCATTCTTATATTTGATATGAGACTATTAAAACCTTTTCTCAATAGGGGGGGCGCTGTTTTCACTTTGTAAAAAATCGTGCCCAAATTAAACTGCCTCGTACTCTATTCTTGCTCGTACAATATGCATATTATTATTACTATTGGATAGAAAACACTCTCAAGTTTCTAAAACCGTTTGAATTATATCTGTGAGTAAAACAGAACTCATTTTGCAGCAAACTTCCTGATAGGAAGTGAAAAATCTGAAATCGAGGCTCTGTTCCAGGGCCTTCCTATTAATTTGCCTGAAATCTATGGATATACATGCACGTCATACGCCTTCCACTAGATGTCAACAGGCAGTGGGAGGTGGAATGGGGTGTCTAGCTTGATCTGAGGTCGAACAAGAGCTTTTGGAATGACGTGTCTGGAAATTTCATTGTCTTCGAAGGCGCGAGAAGGAACCCCAGATTGCCTTCTGAAAAGCTTTCGGTATACACGGTAGATATCTCCGGCTCTGATTTTATTTGATAGATGTGATACAAACATCATAAAGTAGTTTTTTTCAAACGAGTTGTATCAGTTTATTGAACGTTTATTGCCTCACATTGGAAAATATCGCCGCTCTTGGAAAGAGATGGAGGCAGCTAAAGCCCAGGAGCGGTGGTATGAGGAGGCAGCACGGAAGCGTGGCTGGAAGCCCGTGAAGAAATCCCAAAAATTTCTTGGGGGGGGGGGGGGGGGGGGGGGGCTAAAGGGTAGTGTGGCGAAGGTAGGTAGGAAACCTGCGCCCACTTCCCATGCTTACCGTGGAGAGCGGGAGTACGGGCAGGCACCGTGTTATGCGGAAGAGCGCACGGTGTCTCCTGTACGTGTGCATAGCCCGGTGCGGGTTATTCCACCTCCCCGCACTGGGCAGGCTAGATTGAGCATTGAGCCAAGTGCCATGAAGCCGGCTCAACATATCTGGCCTCCAGTACCTCTCCTCGGGCCGGTGTACATGGCACCAGCCTTACGTATGGTGTCCCCGGTTCGCCAACACAGCCCAGTGCGGGTTCCACCTCCCCGCACTGGACGGGCTACGGGGAGCATTCAACCAGGTAAGGTTGGGCAGGCTCGGTGCTCAAGGGAGCCAGTACGCCTGCACGGTCCGGTATATCCGGCGCCACCTTCCCGCCCCAGCCCAGTACCACCAGTGCCTACACCACGCACCAGGCTTCTAGTGCGTCTCCAGAGCCCTGTTCCTCCTCCAGGAGCTGCCAGAGCTCTAAACTGATTGGATATCGGTCTCATTCAATTTGAACTAAAGTTAAACTTGCCAGACTTACTTTTTCAGGTGGATCTTTTAAATAATATCCAAATTGATTGGTTTTCTACAAATGAGACAATTTAAACTTTTCCACATTAACCTGTTTTGGCTGCAGCCCGACGTCGGTACACTTATGACAACATCCAGCTCAAGTGCAGGGCGCGAAGATATTTTTTTTAAATATTTAACTTTCACACATTAACAAGTCCAATACAGCATATGAAAGGTACACATCTTGTGAATCCAGCCAACATGTCCGATTTTTAAAATGTTTTACAGGGAAGACACAATATGTAAATCTATTAGCTAACCACGTTAGCAAAAGACACCACTATTTTTACTCCATCAGTTTTTACTACATCAGTAGCTATCACAAATTCGACCAAATAAAGATATAAATAGCCACTAACCAAGAAACAACTTCATCAGATGACAGTCTGATAACATATTTATTGTATAGCATATGTTTTGTTAGAAAAATTTGCATATTTCAGGTATAAATCATAGTTTACATTGCAGCTACAGTCAGAAATTGCACCGAAAGCAGACAGAAAAATTACAGACACCAACGCCAAATAACTAAATACTCATCATAAAACATTTCTGAAAAATACATAGTGTACAGCAATTGAAAGACAGGCATCTTGTGATTCCAGACAATATTTCCGATTTATCAAGTGTTTTACAGCGAAAACACAATATAGCGTTATATTAGCTTAGCACAATAGCAAACATAACAACAGCATTGATTCAAGGCAAAAATAGCTATAACGTATAAACCACCAAAATATATTAATTGTTTCACTAACCTTCTCAGAATTCTTCAGATGACAGTCCTGTAACATCATATTACACAATGCATATAGAGTTTGTTCGAAAATGTGCATATTTAGCGGCACAAATCGTGCTTAGACAATGAGAACAGTGTCCATAACGTCAAGCAATCTGTCCGGCGCCATCTTGTAAAGGCACCTTTTCTTATCGAATACTATTCATAAACTTGACTAAAAAAATACAGGTTGGACAGCAATTGAAAGACAAATTAGTTCTTAATGCAATCGCTGAATTACATTTTTAAAATTAACCTTACTGCGCAATACAGGCTGCGATAACGCAAGGCTACACTGCAGGAAATGGCGTCTTATGTATTTTACATTTTTCAACAGAACAATGAATTATCAGCATAAATAGTTCTTACTTTTAGATGAACTCCCATCAGAATCTTGGGAAATGTGTCCTTTGTCCAAAAGAATCGTTGCTAGGTTGGAGAACGTCGTCTTCAACGTTGAAATTAGCAATAAACAATAGCCATGTGGGCCAGAGATACCCAACTTCCTAAAACGTCATGAAAATAAATACCCGAAAATCGCAATATACTGACATAAACTGATATAATTCGGTTTAAAATAACAACATTACAATGTCTTCAACACCTATATCGAATAAAAACAGAGCCGGATATATCTAGGAGCTAATACGGGAGCTTCTAAAATGACATGCAAAGACCCTTCCTGCGTCAGAGCGAAGAGTGGAAAGATGGGACACTTCGGTTCCAAGCAATTTATAACCTTTGGGACCTACGTAGAAACTCCATTTCAACTCTCCCTATTCGCTGACACCCAGTGGAAGGCGTATGCAGTGCATCTCAACCAATAGAGGACAGGCAAATTAATACACAGGTCTCAGAACAGCCAGCAAAATTCTGCATTCTGACATACACATAGGAAAATTGCTCTAAGTCCAGTTCTGTTTCACCCACAGATATAATTCAAACGGTTTTAGAAACTAGAGAGTGTTTTCTATCCAATAGTAATAATAATATGCATATTGTACGAGCAAGAATTGAGTACGAGGCCTTTTTGAAATGGGCACCTTTTATCTGGCTACTCAATACTGCCCCTTGAGCCCAAAGAGGTTAAAGCATTAGACCTCTCACTAAAGGCATCAGTCATACAAAAGTTATACTTAAATCCAAACTGGTTCTCTAGTAGATTGGTACAAATGTCTCATCCTATGTTCAAGAAGGGCCTTTTTCCCTTTATTCAGATTACACCTGCTCACTTTCGGTTGTTTGAAAAGGAAATAATCTCCAAAATATCTTTATTTTTTAAACAAGCCTTAGAAAGTTGGTTGCAATTTCAGTTTAATCCACCTGAAAGGACGGAACAAATAGTACAACAAATATTGTGGTTAAATTCAAATATAGTAATTGATAAAAAAACTGTATTTATCGAAGAAATGTTTAAAAAATGTATCATTTTTGTGAATGATATCATAAATAGGACTGGTGGAGTAATGTCACACATGCAGCTAACAGACATATGGAAATGTCTGCTCTACCCAAAATTACAACCAATTATTTGCAGCATTACCACAAAAATGGAAGAGGCAAGTAGAAGGGGAAAAAAGTAAGGAACTTGTATGTCGGCCCTATATTAAAGAACATAAATGGTTAAAGAAAAGTGTGATAAATAAAAACATATACCAATTTAATTTAAGGACCAAAAAACTGACAGCTGTGCCATATAAATTGCAAAATAGTTGGGAAGAGATTTTCGATGTACCCATTCCATGGCACATGGTTTATGAATTGATACGCAAAACAACGCCGGATTCAAAACTTCGAATTTTTCAATTTAAATTACTGTACAAAATTCTTGCAACTAATAGAATGTTATATATATGGGGGATACAATCTTCCCAGCTCTGCAGATTCTGCTGTGAGGAGGCAGACTCATTAGATCATTTATTTTGGTATTGTCCGTATGTAGCTCGTTTTTGGTCACAGGTCCAGGAATGGCTGAAGAATTGCAACATTTGCGTAGAACTAACGCTACAGATAGCAATACTGGGGGATTTGAAAAGCCATAGTCAATCAATCAATAATATAATAATTATTTTAGCAAAAATGTTTATTTTTAATTTACAATCCGTGGAAGCTATGAGAATAGGAAGATTCAAATCTTTTGTGAAGCATCACAGCACAGTTGAAAAATATATGGCAAATAAAAATCTGAAATGGATGATGTTGGAAGATAGATGGGAAGGGTTGAGTGGAGCTGAAGGGTGGGACTAATAACAAGATAAACAATGTAGGGCATACGGGATCTGTGAAATGTGTATAGGTGCGGAGCTTTTGTGAAATAGCACAGTTACAAGTGGAAATCAAACGGGATGGACAACAGAAATAGAGGAAGGACTAAGAACAAACAAGAGAGAACTATTATAAAGTAGACTGTGTCTGTAAAATGTGTATAAGATGTATAAATTGAAGGTAAAAACAGAAATGTTTATCAGTTTACTCCAATTGGGGGATCGGTGGTAGGGTTTGCGGGGAATAATAATAAAGGTATACTCTTTAAAAAAGTTTGTATGTCTATATAGGTATGTGTATGTATATATGTGTATATGTATGCATACGTGTATGGATATATATATTTACCCCAAAAAATATGGGGGATTGGAAATGATGCAGACAATTACATTGGAAGCAACATTCTTTCCGCAATATTAAGCTGATCCACCCCTAGGGGGGAAAAAAAACAAAACACAATGATATAGTGTGTCAAGGACATTCAGAGACTTCAAACAGTCGTTTTCCTGTTTGAAGGTGAACCTTTGCCCCAGTCTGAGGTCCTGAGCGCTCTGGAGAAAGTTTTCAACAAGGATATCTGTGTATTTTGCTCCGTTCATATTTCTCTCGATCCTGACTAGTCTCCCAGTCCTTGTCGCTAAAAACAATCCCCACAGCATGATGCTGCCACCACAATGCTTCACCGTAGGAATGGTTCCAGGCATTCAGGTCAAAGAGTTCAATCTTGGTTTCATCAGACCAGAGAATCTTGTTTCTTATGTTGAGTGACCAAGGTTCTTGGTCACCTTCCTGACTTAGGCCCTTCTCCCCCGATTGCTCAGTTTGGCTGGGCGGTGGTTCCAAACTTCTTCCATTTAAGAATGATTGAGGCCACTGTGTTCTTGGGGAACTTCAATGCTGCAGACATTTTTTGGTGATCTTCCCTAGATCTGTGCCTAAACACAATCCTGTCTCGGATCTCTACGGACAATTCCTTCGACCTCATGGCTTGGTTTTTGCTCTGAAATGCACTGTAACTGTGGGACCTTATATAGACAGGTGTGTGCCTGTCCAAATCATGTAAAATCAATTGAATTTACCACAGGTGGACTCCAATCAAGTTGTAGAAACATCTCAAGGATGATCAATGGAAACAGGATGCACCTGAGTTCAATATCGAGCCTCAAAGCAAAGGGTCTTTTACTGTTTTCGCTTTGTCATTATGGGGTATTGTGTGTAGATTGATGATTATTGAATCAATTTTAGAATAAGGCTGTAACATATAACAAATGTGGAAAAAGTCAAGGGGTCTGAATACTTTCCGAATGCGCTGTATATGTTTCAAATCACCCCAGATTTGTTTTTTTACAGTGTATGGCCTAGGCTTGTATCACAGCTGTCTCTATATCTTCCCCTTAAAACTTTATTTGTCAATTTATACGATAGACATTGATTTTGCATTTTCCTATCATGTATTCTAGTTTTTGATATCCTACAGAAAGGATTTGAAGCTAAGGCATGGTTTTTAATACATTTTTGGGTGAAAGGAAAAATGAGATTTTCCTATGTGTCTGAGTGAGATGCTCTGCAGGCAGCTTTGATTGATGGGTCTTTTTAGGTGGGTGGGTGTGCGTGTATGAGTTTGCTAATTCTTTCTATGTCCATTCAGAGAGTTTCCTAAAATGACCCTGTCTGGACTTCATCGCTTTAATCAGATAAAAAAAAACTGTAGGCAGCAAGCTTCATGATGGTCGAGGAATTACGACAGGACTGGTGCCAGTTTTGCATTTCCTCTCTTATTAAATGGCGTGAAAGAATGGAACATGGCCAAGCTCCTTTCATGATTCATCCTTTAGGATAAGTATTGTAATATTTTCAATAGCATATTATTTTTCCAGTAGGCTTAGTATATGATTTTTATGTCATTACTGCTTCCGCTCTAGCCACTTTGAACAACATAGCCCATTGCCGCTGAGAATGACCACAGCATCCTCAAATTTTTTAAAATGTTATTTTAGGTGGGAGGCGAACTCTGACCTTGCTGGGGTTCAGAGAAACTCCGCTACGCAAGTGATGCTGTGGTAATAATTACATAACCAACGTTCTAGTAATAGTCAGTTCTGAATTGGGGTTATGTCACAAATACGACACAAATACAGTATCTATCAGGTAAGCTATAACCACTTGATCAATCGATTCAAGTTGGAATTTCAGCAAAATAATAATGAAGACCTTGATTTGACAAGGGAGAAAGACCTGACCTTCAGAAAGTACTCACACTCCTTGCCTTTGTCCACATTTTGTTGTGTTATAAAGTGTGATAAAAATTTATTTAATTGTCATTTGTTGTCAATTATCTATACAACATATTCTGTAATGTCAAAGTGGAAGAAAAATTCTAACATCTAAAAAATATATATCTGGACTTTACAAGGTGTCGAATGCGTTCCACAGGGATGCTGGCCCATGTTGACTCCAATGCTTCCCACAGTTGTGTCAAGTTGGCTGGATGTCCTTTGGGTGGTGGACCATATTTGATACACACGGGAAACTGTTGAGCATGAAAAACCCAGCAGTGTTGCCATTCTTGACACAAACCGGTGCGCCTGGAACCTACTACATAATAAATATAAATATATAAATACTACCTTACCCCGTTCAAAGGCACTTACATTGCCCATTCACCCTCTGAATGGCACACATACACAATCCATACCTCAGTCGTCTCAAGCCTTAAAAATCCTTCTTTAACCTGTCTCCTCCCCTTCATCTACACTGATTGAAGAGAATTTAACTAGCGACATCAATAAGGGATCATAGCTTTCAGCTGGATTCACTTGGTCAGTCTATGTCATGGAAAGAGCAGGTGTTCTTAATGTTATGTATACTCAGTGTATCTTGATTAGACAAGTATTCAACCCCCTGAGTCAATACATGTCTTTCTGGATAAATCTCTAAGAGCTTTCCACACATGGATTGTGCAATATTTGCTATTATTCTTTTCAAAATTATTCTAGCTCTGTCAAATTGGTTATTGATCATTGCTAGACAACCATTTCAGGTCTTGCCATGGAATTTCCAGTAGATGTAACTCAAAAGTGTAACACGGCCACTCAGGAACATTCACTGTCATCTTGATAAGCAACGCATTGTGTTATAGGTTATTGTCCTGCTAAAAGGTGAATTCATCTCTGTGTCTGGTGGAAAGCAGACTGAACCAGGTTTTCCTGTAGGATTTTGCCTGTGCTTCGCTCCATTCCATTTATTTTTATCCTAAAACTCCCTATACTCCTTGCCATGAGCAGTTTCCGTTCCTCTCTGGCAACTGAGTTAGGAAGAACGCCTGTATCTTTGTAGTGAATGGGTGTATTGATACACTTTCCAAAGCGAATGGGTGTATTGATACACTTTCCATAACTTCACTGTGCTCAAAGGGATATTCAGTGTCTGCTTTTTAATTTTTTAAAACATTTTAAATGTATTTTTTACCCATATGTGAACTTTGCAAGGCATTGGAAAACCTCCCTGGTCTTTGTGGTTGAATCTGTACTTGAAATTCACTACTCCACTGAGGGACCTGACAGTATGTGAGAGGTATAGAAATGGGGTAGTCATTCAGAAATCCACTATTATTGCACACAGAGTGAGTCCATGCAATTTATTATGTGACTTGTTAAGCACATTGTTACTCCTGAACTTATTTAGGCTTACCATAACAAAGGAGTTGAATACTTATTGATTCAAGACATTTCAGCCTTTCATTTTTAATGAATATGTACACATTTCTTAATAGATTTTATTCCACTTTTACAAGATGGTAGATTAGTGACACAAAATCTCAATTTAATCCATTGTAAATTCAACCTGTAACACAACAACATTTTGAAAAAGTCAAGGGGTGTGAATACTTTCTGAAGGCACGTTGCTGCATTTTGGGGTATTTTATTCCTCGTGTTATTGTTTTTATCTTTCTTATTTTAACTCTGCATTGTTGGGAAGGTCTTGTAAGTAATCATTTCACGGTAGGGACCTGTTCAGCTGTTGTATTCCACTAGGGACATGTTCACCTGTTGTATTCAGCGCATGTGACCAATAAAATGTGACTTGATTTGATAAACCACTGCGCTGTCATTCTCTGGGCATACAGACAGACAGACAGACAGAGAGACAGTGAGGTCCAGAGAGTGTTCTTGCCCCGTGTCCCCTGGCTTGACCCCCCCCCCACCAGTGCTTCGCCCTCCACCATTCCCTCCCCCGTGTCACTTCCTCCCCTCCTCCATCTCGCCCCGTGTCACTCCCTCCTCTGCCATCCTCCATCTCTCCCCGTGTCACTCCTTCCCCTCCTCTGCCCTCCTCCATCTCTCCCCGTGTCACTCCCTCGCCTCCTCTGCCCTCCTCCATCTCTCCCCGTGTCACTCCCTCCCCTCCTCTGCCCTCCTCCATCTCTCGCCGTGTCACTCCCTCTCCTCCTCTGCCCTCCTCCATCTCTCCCCATGTCACTCCCTCCCATTCTCAATGTCTCCCTTTGTCATTCCCTCCCTTGTGCAATTGTTTGGAGAGGTCAGCTCCGTATGTTTGTTATGAGGGCCATCATGTGAAACTGTGTGTGTAGGATTACACCCTGTTGCCCATCTTAACCCTGGGTGTAGTGGTTACCACCCACCTTGGCTACACCAAGCTTGTTTTTTAAAGGAACGTTTCCCCAGAAAATGACTGATTGGGAGATAGGCTTGCAACATTTGGCGTTCGTAATTGGTGAAACTAAACAGAGATCCATAGATGGTGTGTATAAATGACATATGTTAATATTGTATATTCAATGGATATGCATTCTTATATTTGATATGAGACTATTAAAACCTTTTCTCAATAGGGGGGCGCTGTTTTCACTTTGTAAAAAATCGTGCCCAAATTAAACTGCCTCGTACTCTATTCTTGCTCGTACAATATGCATATTATTATTACTATTGGATAGAAAACACTCTCAAGTTTCTAAAACCGTTTGAATTATATCTGTGAGTAAAACAGAACTCATTTTGCAGCAAACTTCCTGATAGGAAGTGAAAAATCTGAAATCGAGGCTCTGTTCCAGGGCCTTCCTATTAATTTGCCTGAAATCTATGGATATACATGCACGTCATACGCCTTCCACTAGATGTCAACAGGCAGTGGGAGGTGGAATGGGGTGTCTAGCTTGATCTGAGGTCGAACAAGAGCTTTTGGAATGACGTGTCTGGAAATTTCATTGTCTTCGAAGGCGCGAGAAGGAACCCCAGATTGCCTTCTGAAAAGCTTTCGGTATACACGGTAGATATCTCCGGCTCTGATTTTATTTGATAGATGTGATACAAACATCATAAAGTAGTTTTTTTCAACCGAGTTGTATCAGTTTATTGAACGTTTATTGCCTCACATTGGAAAATATCGCCGCTCTTGGAAAGAGATGGAGGCAGCTAAAGCCCAGGAGCGGTGGTATGAGGAGGCAGCACGGAAGCGTGGCTGGAAGCCCGTGAAGAAATCCCAAAAATTTCTTGGGGGGGGGGGGGGGGGGGCTAAAGGGTAGTGTGGCGAAGGTAGGTAGGAAACCTGCGCCCACTTCCCATGCTTACCGTGGAGAGCGGGAGTACGGGCAGGCACCGTGTTATGCGGAAGAGCGCACGGTGTCTCCTGTACGTGTGCATAGCCCGGTGCGGGTTATTCCACCTCCCCGCACTGGGCAGGCTAGATTGAGCATTGAGCCAAGTGCCATGAAGCCGGCTCAACATATCTGGCCTCCAGTACCTCTCCTCGGGCCGGTGTACATGGCACCAGCCTTACGTATGGTGTCCCCGGTTCGCCAACACAGCCCAGTGCGGGTTCCACCTCCCCGCACTGGACGGGCTACGGGGAGCATTCAACCAGGTAAGGTTGGGCAGGCTCGGTGCTCAAGGGAGCCAGTACGCCTGCACGGTCCGGTATATCCGGCGCCACCTTCCCGCCCCAGCCCAGTACCACCAGTGCCTACACCACGCACCAGGCTTCTAGTGCGTCTCCAGAGCCCTGTTCCTCCTCCACGCACTCTCCCTGTGGTGCGTGTCTCCAGCCCAGTGCCTCCAGTTCCGGCACCACGCATCAAGCCTCCTGTGCGTCTCCAGAGCCCTGTACGCACTGTTCCTTCTCCCCGCACTCACCCTGAGGTGCGTGCCCTCAGCCCGGTACCACCAGTGCCGGTACCACGCACCAGGCCTATAGTGCGCTTTGAGAGTCCAGTGTGCCCTGTTCCTGCTCCCCGCACTCGCCCTGAGGTGCGTGTCTCCAGTCCGGTACCACCCGTACCGGCACCACGCACCAGGCCTACTGTGCGCATCAGCAGGTCAGAGTCGGCCGTCTGCCCAACGCCGCCTGCACTGCTCGTCCGCCCAGCGCCGTATGAGCTGCCTGCCTGCCCAGCGCCGTCTGAGCCATCCATCTGCGCAGCGCCGTCTGAGCCATCCGTCTGCCCAGCGCTGTCTGAGCCATCCGTCTGCCCAGCGCCGTCTGAGTCATCCGTCTGGCCAGCGCCGTCTGAGCCATCCGTCTGGCCAGCGCCGTCTGAGCCATCCGTCTGCCCAGCGCCATCTGAGCCATCCGTCTGCCCAGCGCCATCTGAGCCATCCGTCTGCCCAGCGCCATCTGAGCCATCCGTCTGCCCAACGCCATCTGAGCCATCCGTCTGCCCCGAGCCTTCAGAGCCGCCCGTCTGTCCCGAGCCTTCAGAGCCGCCCGTCTGTCCCGAGCCTTCAGAGCCGCCCGTCTGTCCCGAGCCATTAGAGCCGTTCGTCAGTCAGGAGCCGCTAGAGCCGTCCGTCAGTCAGGAGCTGCCAGAGCCGCCAGCCAGTCAGGAGCTGCTAGAGCCGCCAGCCAGTCAGGAGCTGCCAGAGCCGCCAGCCAGTCAGGAGCTGCCAGAACCGCCAGCCAGTCAGGAGCTGCCAGAGCCGCCAGCCAGTCAGGAGCTGCCAGAGCCGCCAGCCAGTCAGGAGCTGCCCTCCAGTCATGAGCTGCCCTCCAGTCATGAGCTGCCCTCCAGTCATGAGCTGCCCTCCAGTCGTGAGCTGCCCTACAGTCGTGAGCTGCCCTACAGTCGTGAGCTGCCCTCCAGTCGTGAGCTGCCCTACAGTCATGAGCTGCCCTACAGTCATGAGCTGCCCTACAGTCATGAGCTGCCCTACAGTCATGAGCTGCCCTACAGTCATGAGCTGCCCTACAGTCATGAGCTGCCACTCAGTCCGGAGCTGCCACTCAGTCCGGAGCTGCCACTCAGTCCGGAGCTGCCACTCAGTCCGGAGCTGCCACTCAGTCCGGAGCTGCCACTCAGTCCGGAGCTGCCATTCAGTCCGGAGCTGCCATTCAGTCCGGAGCTGCCATTCATCCGGAGTTGCCTCTCTGTCCGGAGTTGCCCCTCTGTCCGGAGTTGCCCCTCTGTCCTGAGCTGCCTCTCTGTCCTGAGCTGCCTCTCTGTCCTGAGCTACCTCTCTGTCCTGAGCTACCTTCTAAATCATGTGGGGGCCTTGGGGAGGATTCTTAGGCCAAGGTCGTGGGCGAGGGTCGCCACTCAAAGGACGCTAAGGAGGGGGACAAAGACAGTGGTGGAGTGGTGTCCTCGTCCACCGCTGGAGCCGCCACCGCGGACAGATGCCCACCCAGACCCTCCCCTTGAGTTTTAGGGGTGCGTTCGGAGTCCGCACCTCAGGGGGGGGGTACTGTAACGTCCTGACCAGAGTTCTTATGTGTTTTGCTTGTTTAGTGTTGGTCAGGACGTGGCGCTGGGTGGGAATTCTATGTTGTGTGTCTAATTCGTCTGTTTCTGTGTTCAGCCTAATATGGTTCTCAATCAGAGACAGCTGTCAATCGTTGTCCCTGATTGAGAATCATATATAGGTGGCTTGTTTTGTGTTGGGGATTGTGGGTGGTTGTTTCCTGTCTTTGTGTTTTGTCTGCACTAGCTAGGACTGTGACGGTTAGTTTGTTTTGTCATTTTGTATAGTGTCTTGTTTTGTGTTAATTAAATCATGGAAAATTACCACGCTGCACATTGGTCCTCAGATCCTTCTCGCCTCTCCTCGTCTGAGGAGGAGGACGACTTAGACTGCCGTTACAACTAGTGTATCTTTCATTTGCTGTCCAACATGTATTTTTTAGTAAAATTTATGATGAGTTATTTGGTCAGATTAGGTGAGTGTCAGAATATATCCGGACAATCTGGGAAAAAGTTGCAACATTTTCACAATGTATAACCACGGTTTTCAGCTCAAAATATGCACATTTTCGAACAAAACATAAGTGTATTGTATAACCTGATGTTATAGGACTGTCATCTGATGAAGTTGGTCAAGGTTAGTGATTAATTTTATATCTTTTGCTGTTTTTTTGCGATCGCTACCTTTGCGTGAATGAATGCGGTTGTGTGTTTTGGTATTGTGGTAAGCTAATATAATGCTATATTGTGTTTTCGCTGTACAACACTTAAAAAATCGGAAATATTGGCTGGATTCACAAGATGTTTATCTTTCATTTGCTGTACACCATGTATTTTTCATAAATGTTTTATGATGAGTATTTAGGTATTTCACGTTGTTCTCTGTAATTATTCTTGCTGCTTCGGTGCTATTTGTGATTGTAGCTGCAATGTAAAACTATGATTTATACCTGAAATATGCACATTTTTCGAACAAAACATAGATTTATTGTATAACATGTTATAAGACTGTCATCTGATGAAGTAGTTTCTTGGTTAGTGACTAATTATATCTCTATTTGGTCGGTTTTGTGATAGCTACCTATGCGGTAGAAAAATGGTGAAAATATGCGGTTGAGTCTTTTGCTATTGTGGTTAGCTAATAGAAATACATATTGTGTTTTCGCTGTAAAACATTTTAAAAATCGGAAATGGTGGCTGGATTCACAAGATGTTTATCTTTCATTTGCTGTATTGGACTTCATGAATATTATATTATATGATATCCCTGTGGCGTTAGGCTAGGCTATGCTAGTCAGCTTTTTTGATGGGGGGGATCCCGGATCCGGGTTTGTGACTCGTGAGAAGTTAAATCCGTTTTACCTCATTTCTACCAGCATGTCACATGTGGAACAAGAGGGGAAAAAACTCTACACCACCTTTACTCCACACACAGAGATGCCAACAAATCTCTCCCTTGTACACTATTTGGCAAATCTGACCATAATTCTATTCCCCTGATTCCATTCCAAATGGCACAACTTTGACCATGGTCCATGGGTACTATAGAGGGAATAGGGTGCCATTTGGGATGCGCTGGATGTTCTCAATAAATGGACATTGTTTCTTGCTTGTATTGTTTGGGGGTGTATTGGCCTTTGAGTTATTTGTAAGATCATGAAGCCTTGTGTGGCCCATGTGATGTTGCTCTGTCATATAAATGGTTGATTGATGGCTGATTTATTCTACTTTAAATAAAACAGCTGTTCTCTTCTAGGACTGTTCAATCCTATCCTCATATTCTCTTTTCATCTTATTTTGAGTTGTCAGTTCACACTGAGCTTTTGGTATCACCTTTTGGATATCCTGGAACTAAAACTCAATGGTTGAAAATGTACAAACATAATTTGGGGGATTTGTTAATGAGGGGAAATTACTCTTTGCACATTAGCAGGGGCACATGAGCAAAGTCCAATTAGCCACAGTGGAGGAAATGAAGACTGCAAAGGAGCCTTTCGTTTTGTACCGAAGCGTGAGGTTGGAGGGTGAAGGGGGATGGGGGGGTGTGTGAAGAAAGTCACAGATTTTAAATCAGTTCCCTGGCCTTTAACGGCCACAACATAAGCTCAGTGTGAGTGTTCTAAAGACTGAGGTTCCAGAACAAAGAGGACTACAGCAGGCCAGCGCCAGCCTCTCCCCCAATTAACATTCCTCCTGCCTTTATGACCTGGCCTAGGCCCACCCCTTCACTCGCACCTCATAAAAGTCACAAACATCAATTCTTGTAAACCATAACAGTCATTATAATCTCATTAAAAACAACTCGCAGAGAAATGTACAGTGTACACCGGGCCAAACCTGCCAGGCTGTTAGAAAAACCCTCTACAAAACAGCTTGCAGAACAAATAAGGAAGTATATTGGGAGTAATTAGGCTAATATGACACTATAATGACACCACTCCTGTTTTGATACCCTGGTTCCTTCTTTGTACCTGGGTTCTCCAAAGCTGTGTGGCCAAAATTGCTCCCATAGGGCTCTGGTCAACAGTAGTACACTATGTAGGGAATAGGTTGCCATTTGAGATGCAGACCAGTATTTTCCTGAAATTCAGAACAGGTCTGAGAGAGCAGGTTGCCCTTTAATGAAACACACACCATTTCTGAAATGGCCATCGGTCCAACATCACTTTTAGCATCATTAAGCCATCAAATCCCACTGTGATTGGTTCAACCTGTTGGCCCGGCTTGAGCTCACATTCAGGGATTTACAACATTGAAGAATGACCAAAGGGTAAGGCAGTTGGCATCAAGAAACACTGTCAGCCAAAGGTTGTACTGGAGTAGCCTACACACCAGGGTGTCTCCAGATAAAGTGACATAAAGCAGTGGATATACTGTGTCCTGTTTTTGCAGTTTCCTACCCAGGCCCAACTAATCAACAGGATGACTTAATGCTAAGGCCATGCAGGCAAACAAAATGCATGATTAAGCATTTAAAAATTCATAGAATAACATTTGTCTACTGTATAATGCCTTTCTTGAGATGTATACATTTTATACAGCTACAGCGTAATACAGCTACTCATGTCAACCTATATGCCTATAAAGAGACCAGGTTTACCTCCCACTACATTTGACCAGAGCCCTGGTCAAAAGTAGTGCACTATAAAGGGAATAGGGTCCTCTTAGAGCAGAGACGCACACCAACATGTCAGAAGTCTACTGAGGTCAACACAGGGACCTGAGAATGTTATGCCCCACTGAGCTTATAGGACATCCGTCTGAGGAAACTTAATTATATCCTACACGGCATCCTGGGGGGTTGCGGAGCAGGTCGGTTAGTTGGGCCAAGCGTGTATGTGTGTACGTGTGATTGTGTGTGTGTTGGGGGGCATACAGGCTGGGCGACTGCGACACCTCAGCAGACTCAAGAGTAACACCCCTTTCTCATAAATTAACATTAACATTTAGTGGCCGCTGCCAACATACTGACTCAACTCCAGCCACTTTAATAATGGGAATTGATGGAAATTATGTAAAAATGTATCACTAGCCACTTTAAACAATGCCACTTAATATAATGTTTACATACCCTACATTACTCATCTCATAGGTATATGTATATACTGTACTGTATATCATCCACTGCATCTTGCCATCTTTATGTAATACATGTATCACTAGCCACTTTAAACTATGCCACTTTATGTTTACATACCCTACATTACTCATCTCATATGTATAGACTGTACACTATACCATCTACTGCATCTTGCCTATGCCGTTCTGTACCATCACTCATTCATATATCTTTATGTACATATTCTTTATCCCTTTACACTTGTGTGTATAAGGTAGTAGTTGTGGAATTGTTAGGTTAGATTACTTGTTGGTTATTACTGCATTGTCGGAACTTGAAGCACAAGCATTTCGCTACACTCGCATTAACATCTGCTAACCATGTGTATGTGACAAATAAAATTTGATTTGATTTGATTTGTTCTCCACTCATTACCTGCACCTGTTTGAACTCGTTACCTGTATAAAAGACACCTGTCCACACACTCAATCAAACAGACTCCAACCTCTCCACAATGGCCAAGACCAGAGAGCTGTGTAAGGACATCAGGGATAAAATTGTAGACCTGCACAAGGCTGGGATGGGCTACAGGACAATAGGCAAGCAGCTTGGTGAGAAGGCAACAACTTTTGACGCAATTATTCGAAAATTGAAGAAGTTCAAGATGACGGTCAATCACCCTCGGTCTGGGGCTCCATGCAAGATCTCACCTCGTGGGGCATCAATGATCATGAGGAAGGTGAGGGATCAGCCCAGAACTACACGGCAGGACCTGGTCAATGACCTGAAGAGAGCTGGGACCACAGTCTCAAAGAAAACCATTAGTAACACAGTACGCCGTCTTGGATTAAAATCCTGCAGCGCACGCAAGGTCCCCCTGCTCAAGCCAGCGCATGTCCAGGCCCGTCTGAAGTTTGCCAATGACCATCTGGATGATCCAGAGGAGGAATGGGAGAAGGTCATGTGGTCTGATGAGACAAAAATAGAGCTTTTTGGTCTAAACTCCACTCGCCGTGTTTGGAGGAAGAAGAAGGATGAGTACAACCCCAAGAACACCATCCCAACCGTGAAGCATGGAGGTGGAAACATCATTCTTTGGGGATGCTTTTCTGCAAAGGGGACAGGACGACTGCACCGTATTGAGGGGAGGATGGATGGGGCCATGTATCGCGAGATCTTGGCCAACAACCTCCTTCCCTCAGTAAGAGCATTGAAGATGGGTCGTAGCTGGGTCTTCCAGCATGACAACGACCCGAAACACACAGCCAGGGCAACTAAGGAGTGGCTCCGTAAGAAGCATCGCAAGGTCCTGGAGTGGCCTAGCCAGTCTCCAGACCTGAACCCAATAGAAAATCTTTGGAGGGAGCTGAAAGTCCGTATTGCCCAGCGACAGCCCCGAAACCTGAAGGATCTGGAGAAGGTCTGTATGGAGGAGTGGGCCAAAATCCCACTCCTCCAGTTTCAAGTTCCTTGGTGTCCACATCATGGTCCAAACACACCAACACAGTCGTGAAGAGGGGACGACAAAACATTTTCCCCCTCAGGAGACTGAAAAGATTTAGCATGGGTCCCCAGATCCTCATAAAGTTCTACAGCTGCACCATCGAGAGCATCCTGACCGGTTACATCACTGCCTGGTATGGCAACTGCTCGGCATCTGACCGTGAGGCGCTACATAGGGTTGTGTACGGCCCATTACTTCACTGGGGCCAAGCTTCCTGCCATCCAGAACCTATATAATAGCCGGTATCAGAGGAAAGCCCATAAAATTGTCAGAGATTCCAGTCACCGAAGTCATAGCATTTTTTCTCTGCTACCGCACGGCATGTGCGGTAGCAGAGAAAAAATGCTATGACTTCGGTATGTGCGGTAGCAGAGAAAAAATGCTATGACTTCGGTGACTGGAATCTCTGACAATCTCTGACACCGAAGTCATAGCATTTTTTCTCTGCTACCAATTGAACAATTAATCAAATGACCAGCGGACTATTTACATTGACCCCACCTCCATTTGTTTTGTACACTGATGCTACGCGCTGTTTATTATCTATGCATAGTCACTTCACCCCTTCACCCCTACTTCACCCCTGTACAAATTACCTCAACTAATCTGTACCCCCACACACTAACTCGGTACCGGTACCCCCTGTATATTGCCTCGTTATTGTTATTTTATTGTGTTACTTTTTTTCCTTAACTCTTTCTTGAACTGCACTGTTGCTCTACCGCTTCTCTCTCCCGGATCCGGGATCCTCCTCATCAAAAAAGCTGACTAGCATAGCCTAGCCTAACGCGACAGGGATATCATATAATATAATTTTCATGAAATCACAAGTCCAATAAAGCAAATGAAAGATAAACATCTTGTGAATCCAGCCATCATTTCCGATTTTTAAAATGTTTTACAGCGAAAACACCACGTATATTTATGTTAGCTCACCACCAAATACAAAAAAGCACAGACATTTCTTTCACAGCACAGGTAGCTTGCACAAAACCCCCAAATAGAGATAGAATTAGTCACTAACCAAGAAACAACTTCATCAGATGACAGTCTTATAACATGTTATACAATAAATCTATGTTTTGTTCGAAAAATGTGCATATTTCAGGTATAAATCATAGTTTTACATTGCAGCTACAATCAAAAATAGCACCGAAGCAGCAAGAATAACTACAGAGAGCAACGTGAAATACCTAAATACTCATCATAAAACATTTATGGGCCTCCCGGGTGGCGCAGTGGTCTAGGGCACTGCATCGCAGTGCTAACTGCGCCACCAGAGTCTCTGGGTTCGCCCCCAGGCTCTGTCGCAGCCGGCCGCGACCGGGAGGTCCGTGGGGCGACGCACAATTGGGCTAGCGTCGTCCGGGTTAGGGAGGGTTTGGCCGGTAGGGATTTCCTTGTCTCATCGCGCTCCAGCGACTCCTGTGGCGGGCTGGGCGCAGTGCGCGCTAGCCAAGGGGGCCAGGTGCACGGTGTTTCCTCCGACACATTGGTGCGGCTGGCTTCCGGGTTGGAGGCGAGCTGTGTTAAAGAAGCAGTGCGGCTTGGTTGGGTTGTGCCTCGGAGGACGCATGGCTTTCGACCTTCATCTCTCCCGAGCCCGTACGGGAGTTGTAGCGATGAGACAAGATAGTAATTACTAGCGATTGGATACCACGAAAATTGGGGAGAAAAGGGGATAAAAATAAATAAATAAATAAATAAAACATTTATGAAAAATACATGTTGTACAGCAAATGAAAGATAAACATCTTGTGAAGCCAGCCAATATTTCAGATTTTTTAAGTGTTTTACAGCGAAAACACAATATAGCATTATATTAGCGTACCACAATAGCCAACCACACAACCGCATTCATTCACCGCAAAGGTAGCGATCGCAAAAAAACAGCAAAAGATATAAAATTATTCACTAACCTTGACAACCTTCATCAGATGACAGTCCTATAACATCATGTTACACAATATATATATGTTTTGTTCGAAAATGTGCATATTTAGTGGTACAAATCGTGGTTTTACAATGGGAATACGTAGCCAAACTGCACAAAATTATCCGGATATATTTCTGACACTCACCTAATCTAATCAAAGAACTCATCATAAACTTTACTAAAAAATACATGTTGTACAGCAAATGAAAGATACACTAGTTCTTAATGCAATGTTAGAATTCTAAAAATAACTTTAGTACGACATACAGCTTACGTTATAGCGAGACAGCGCCTGCAATGAGGGCGGAAAATAGTACTAAACGTTTTCCACAGAAATACGAAATAACATCATAAATGGTTCCTACTTTTGCTGAGCTTCCATCAGAATGTTGTACAAGGAGTCCTTTGTCCAGAATAAATCGTTGTTTGGTTTTAGAATGTCCTCTTCTCCTGTCGAATTAGCAACCAAACCTAGCCAAGTGGCGCGAAGTTGTCCAACTTCACCAAACGCAGAGAACGGAAAACGCCAAAACTCCCGATAAACGTTCAATAATCTGATAAAACTATATTGAAAAAACATACTTTACGATGATATTATCACATGTATCAAATAAAATCAAAGCCTGCGATATTAGCCGTCTATACCGAAAGCTTTTCAGAAGGCAATCCAGGGTTCCTTCCCGCGCCTTGCTGAACAAAGGAAATTTGGGGTCACGTCATTCAACCTCAGATCAAGCTAGACACCCCATTCCACCTCCCACTGCCTCTTGACATCTAGTGGAAGGCGTATGAAGTGCATGTATATCCATAGGTTTCAAGCAAATGAATAGGAAGGCCCTGGAACAGAGCCTCGATTTCAGATTTTTCACTTCCTGACAGGAAGTTTGCTGCAAAATGAGTTCTGTTTTACTCACAGATATAATTCAAACGGTTTTAGAAACTTGAGAGTGTTTTCTATCCAATAGTAATAATAATATGCATATTGAACAATCTAGAATAGAGTACGAGGCCGTTTAAATTAGGCACGATTTTTTCCCAAAGTGAAAACAGCGCCCCCCTATCCCAAAGAAGTTAACCTCTCTAGGGTATGTGGGACGTTAACCTCATCAACAGCCAGTGATACTGCAGGGCGCCAAATTCAAAACAACAGAAATCCCATAATTTAAATTCCTCAAACATACAAGTATTTTACACCATTTTAAAGCTACACTTGTTGTAAATCCAGCCAAAGTGTCCAATTTCAAAAAGGTTTTACGACGAAAGCACACCAAACGATTATGTAAGGTATGAGCCAAGTCACAGAAAAAGACAGCCATTTTTCCAGCTAAAGAGAGCATAAACAAAAAGCAGAAATAGAGATAAAATTGATCACTAACCTTTGATAATCTTCATCAGATGACAGTCATAGGACTTCATGTTACACAATACATGTATTTTATGTTCGGTAAAGTTCATATTTATATCCAAAAATCTGAGTTTAGGCAAGACGCTACTGTATCACTTGGCAAAAAGCCTGAGAAAATGCATAGCGCCACATTAAAATGAATGACTATGAAAATTACTATAAAATCAAACTTTCATTAAATCACACATGAAAGATATCAAATTAAAGCTACACTGGTTGTGAATCCAGCCAACATGTCAGAATTCAAATAGGCTTTTCAGCGAAAGCATACGATGCTATTATCTGAGCATAGCACCATTGTAAACAAAAGAGAGAAAACATTTCAACCCTGCAGGAGCGACACAAAACGCAGAATAAAAATATAATTCATGCCTTACCTTTGACGAGCTTCTGTTGTTGGTACTCCAATATGTCCCATAAACATCACAAATGGTCCTTTTGTTCGATTAATTCCATCGATATATGTCCAAAATGTCCATTTATTTGGCGCGTTTGATCCAGAAAAACACTAGTTCCAACTTGCTCAAACATGACGACAAAATATATCAAAGGTTACCTGTAAACTTTGCCAAAAAATGTCAAACTACTTATGTAATACAACTTTAGGTATTTTTTAACGTTAATAATCGAGAAAATTGAAGACGGGGTGATATGTGTTCAATACAGGATTAAAACGATATGTAGCATGCCTGCTGTTTGATTGAAACGCATGTCAGGGACACCAGGAGTGCCTCGACTTCAAGATGGCCGTATTTCTTCATTACACAAAGGAATAACCTCAACCTATTTCTCACGACTGTTGACATCCAGTGGAAGCCGTAGGAACTGCAAGCAAGTTGCTTAGAAATCTGGTTTCCCAATGAAAATCATTGAAAAGACAGTGTCCTCAAAAAAAAAAAAGAAACTGAATGGTTTGTCCTCAGGGTTTCACCTGCTAAATAAGTTATGTCATACTCAAAGACATGATTCAAACAGTTTTAGAAACTTCAGAGTGTTTTCTATCCACCATCTACTAATAATATGCATATCTTATCTCCTGGCGATGAGTAACTGGCAGTTGAATTTGGGTATGTTTTTCATCCAAACGTGAAAATGCTGAAAACCGTTTTCCATAAAGTTAGAGCAAATTAAGATGGAATCTCGACGTAATTTATAATGTCGTAAGGTATCCTTCAAACTAATTATCATTGCGTGATTAATGTGATGTAGTAAAGTAATTGAAATACGTTGCATGAGTAAACATATTCTACTTTTATTAACTACATGATACATTATTACATTTACCAATTATTCTTAATACACATGTCTAAACATACTTCAAAGAGAATATCCACTCATTATATTGAAACTATTCTTTCAACTTGGCTTATACTCCCCATCACACTGTCAACTCCATCGTAGAGCCAAAGGATCAGGAAGTTATACCTATAACCCATTGGGAATAGAACAGAACAGAACAAACAACACAACAATACAATACACTCCTTCACATATCACTCAAGGTGTATAAACTTCAATCCAAAACCTCAAAGAACTGAATCCTCCCCCATTTTTAACACATATCTCTCCATGAGAGTAATGTGAGAAAAAAAATGTTTTCAACACTTCTACTGGTCAAAAGATATAACAAAATTTCAAATAACCTAATCAAATAAAATCACTACTCTGAAAAACTCCACAAAGAAAAATTATTTTACCCATATGGTCATAGGAAAATAGACTTAAAGCAGCCTACCCTTAGTTAATATGGCTAAGAACTATATTTATCAATTTCACAAATTAGCCATGTCAAACGCTCGCGCAGAAGCAGGCGAACTCGGACGAAAACAGATGCAGGCGAACTCGGACGAAAACTTCAAAAAGTTTTATAACAGGTCGAATAAACTGGTCAAACTAAGTAGACAATCAATCTTCAGGATGTTGTTATCATAACTATTCAATAACGTTCCAACCAGAGAATTCCTTTGTGTCTCTAGAAGTTATGGAAAGCAAGACGATATCGTTTTGGAACGCACGTGACCAGGAACTGGCATTCTGCCAGACCAATGACTGAAACACCTCCCATCCGGCCCCACATCACACTAGAGGCTTCATTCCACGTTCTATAGACTGTTGACATATAGTGGACGGCGTAGGAAGTGCAAACAGATCCATATCTTACAGGGAATTGAATAGGCGATGAGTTGAACATTGACCAGTCTCAGAATTCTCACTTCCTGTTTGGATTTTTTCTCAGGTTTTTGCCTGCCATATGAGTTATGTTATACTCACAGACATCATTCAAACAGTTTTTAGAAACTTCAGAGTGTTTTATATCCAATAGTAATAATAATATGCATATATTAGCATCTGGGACAGAGTAGGAGGCAGTTCACTATGGGCACGCAATTCATCCAAAAGTGAAAATGCTGCCCCCTATCACAAAGAAGTTAATCAGCAATCTAATCATTTCAACGTGTTGATATGTTTAGTAAAAACTATCCAGATTTTTTAACAAATCTAAAATCTTTCAAAAGTTGGCATCAGCGTAAAAATCAAAACAAACTTTTTTTCACTCATGTCCACAAGGTTTGCATTCCCCAAAGGTCAATACTGTTCAGCTCGTACATTAATGATCTTCCTTCTGTCTGTACAGGGTCTGAAGTTCCAATGTATGCAGATGATACAGTGATAAATGCATGTGTAACGCTCCTCCTCGTCTGTTGATCAGGAATAGGAATCATCGGACCAACACGCAGTGTGGTAAGTGTTCATTGTAAATTTTAATTAAAAATAAACTGAACACAGAATGACAAAAACAACAAAGAGAGTGAACGACACGAAACAGTCCTGTAAGGTAAAAAACACAAAACAGGAAACAACTACCCACAAACACAGGTGGGAAATGGCTACCTAAGTATGGTTCTCAATCAGAGACAACGATAGACAGCTGCCTCTGATTGAGAACCACACCTGGCCAAACACATAGAACTAGACAACATAGAACACAACATAGAATGCCCACCCCAACTCACGCCCTGACCAACCAAAATAGAGACATAAAAAGGATCCCTAAGGTCAGGGCGTGACAGCATGCAAATAACAAACAACAAGCTACACAAGAACTCACTACTGTAATGGTTCAGATGACAAAATTGCTCAGAGACTCATGTTTGCATCTATATTTTAAAAAAACACAGTCTGCATGTTCCTCACAAAGAAAACAACTGATGCCCCTGAGACAGATGTCTATGCATCAGGTGAAAAGCTCCAGGTGGTATCTGATTTTAAGTACCACAGCATCATACTTGATTCCAACCTCTTTTTTAAAAAGCAAATAAAAAAGGTAACTCAAATAACCAAATTCAACCTAGCTAATTTCCAACACATATGAAATTGTTTTGACGACAGAGGTAACAACACTATAATTAAAATCTATGATACTCCCCCACTTAACTTCTTCTGGCTGCAAGCCCGAAGCCGGGCACAATATGACAACAGCCACTTCAAGTGCAGGCCTTGAAATTCAAAATATATTTTTTTGAAATATTTAACTTTCACACATTAACAAGTCCAACACAGCATTTTAAAAATGTTTTACAGCGAAAACACCATGTATATTTATGTTAGCTCACCACCAAATACAAAAAAGGACAGACATTTTTCACAGCACAGGTAGCATGCACACAACCAACCTAACTAACCAAGAACCAACCAAACTAACCAAGAAACAACTTCATCAGATGACAGTCTTATAACATGTTATTCAATAAATCTATGTTTTGTTCGAAAAATTTGCATATTTGAGCTATAAATCAGTTTTACATTGCAGCTACCATCACAGCTACCGTCAGAAATGGCACCGAAGCAGCCAGAGTAATTACAGACACCAACGTCAAATACCTAAATACTCATCATAAAACATTTCTGAAAAATACATGGTGGACAGCAAATGAAAGACAGGCATCTTGTGATTCCAGCCAATATTTCCGATTTCTTAAGTGTTTTACAGCGAAAACACAATATAGCATTATATTAGCGTACCACAATAGCCAGAAACACAAGCCATTCCCCAGCAGCAAAAGTTAGCGATCGTAACAAACCAGCAAAAGATATATAATTTTTGACTAACCTTGATAAGCTTCATCAGATGACAGTCCTATAACATCAGGTTATACATACACCTATGTTTTGTTCGAAAATGTGCATATGTAGAGCTGAAATCAGTGGTTATACATTGTGCTAACTTTTTCCCACAACGTCCGGATATTTTTCTGGCACTCACATATTCTGACCAAATAACTATTCATAAACATAACTAAAAAATACATGTTGTATAGGAAATGATAGATACACTAGTTCTTAATGTCTGTGTTGGTTATGCTCTGTCAGTTTAATATACATGTTTCTGTCTCTGTCTTATAATTTCTTTTAATTGGAGTGGGTTTTGACTCCCTTTTCTGTAGTAATATATCTATGTTTTAGAATTCTAAAAATAACTTCATTACGATATGCAGTTTACGTTATGGCGAGAGCATGCCCAAAACCTGGCCGCAAACTACTAGTACAACATGTTCGACAGATATATGAAATAACATCATAAAATGGGTCCTACTTTTGATAATCTTTCATCAGAATGTTGTACAAGGGGTCCTTTGTCGGGAACAATCATTGTTTGGATTTAGAATGTCCTCTTCTCCAGTCAATTAGCACGGAAAGCTAGCAAAGTGGCGCGAAGCTCTCCTTCCTGAACATACGCAGACAAAGCAACACGCCTAACGTCCCGAAAAAAGTTCAATAATCTAATAAAACTATATTGAAAAAACATACTTTAGGGGATTGGAGGGACGCCATGTGCGACTGACGTGTTTTCCGTTTGCTCCCGTGGTATTTTTAAAGTTTATGTGAATTTTGCAGCAGAACCGTATTTATTTTCATATATTATTTTGGTGATCCCTTCCCGTAAAAACCAAGACTACTTTACTTCCAAATGTCAGCATGTCGACGAAACATAAGGCCAAAAGCATGACTTTGAGAAAACCCGGCCTACAAGACACACTCTCATCACCGCCCTCCCCTGAGCCTGACGGCCCGGGGACTGATACTTTACCCGGGGGGGCGGCTTGGCCTGGCGGCGCTGAAGTGAACATTCTCGAGGCCATCAAACTACTACGCTCTGAGATAGTTGAAATGAAAACGGAGGTGGTTGCTATGATTGAGGCCCGAATAAAAGAGGTTTCTGATACTTTAAAAGCAGATCTAACCATCCTGCGGAACGAGACGGTGCCAGCAATCGCATCACACAAAACAACAATGGAGTCGCACACTACAACGATTGCAGCACTGGAGACCTTCGCTACAAATGTCTCCGACTTAACTACATCCCTGGAGGCTGACGTGAAACGCCTAGCTGCGGATTTGAAAAAGGTGAAGGAGAGCTGTGTAAGTTTAGAGGGATTCTCTCGCCGCAATAACCTGAGACTTGTATCAGTCCCAGAGTCAGCGGAAATGCCTCGCGCCACGGATTTCGTTTCTGGGCTGCTGAAGGATGTTCTTGCCTTAGATGAAAAGCCCCTGATTGATCGTGCCCACCGGTCGCTGCGCCCAAAGCCCCGGGATGGGGAGAGGCCCCGTGACATAATTCTTCGAGTGCACTTTTTCCATGAGAAGATGGAGATTCTCCGACGAGCCCGCAATACCACTCTGAGCTTTCAAGGACAGAGCTTCTCCATCTACCAGGACTACTCCCCCACTGTTTCCAGGCAGCGCGCAGCTTTCGGACAGGCCAAACGACTACTTCGGGACCATCCAGGTGTGAAGTACGGACTGCGATTCCCGGCCCGTTTATGGCTATCTCATGATGGTAAAGACTACACATTTGAATCTCCGGATGAGGCTCTCTCTCACATTCAACGTCACATCAAGAAGTCTTGAACTTGCTCATAGTTCAGCAACTGTTGCTTGCGAACTGTAACCCACCTGTGGTACAATTATGTTTAGCTACAACATGCTAATTTTGTATAGTTGGGGAGTTGGCGTACCCATTCAGGCTTATTTGATGTGATCTAATGTTTTGATCATCTAGTGTGCTTGCCTTACAAGCATTCAGTCATTTTAATTTCATTGTATTGCGGTTATACTATACTCCTGTGTTTTCTAGGCTGTCTTGCTCACCTATTCAGTTTGTTTACATAGTGTCTCAGTGACTCAAAATATTCTTGGTTATTTGCTTACTGCATCCGTTTGCATTGACCCAGTAAACAGTAAATGCTTCCCGAGGCGACACGTTTTTTGGGGTCTTCACTTAAATTTTAAAAGTTCTGAGCGTCATTTATGCCCAGCAAGCGTTCAACGTTGCGCACACGTAGTTTTTTGGTCTTGGTTGTAAGCTGTCTCAGCATTCAACAAGACAACTATTATAATAATAATAATTATTATTATTTTTGATTGTCTTACTACGATTTCCTTACTTCAAATTAGGTTTTCGGCTGAGAGCCTTTATACATTCTATTTATTTTCTTTATTTTCTCTCTCAAATGCCTGTTATAAGACTGGGAATATAATTATATACATCTACAAGTGGTGCTTTTGTAATTTCGTCTGCAAAAGGGATTCACTTTAATTTTTTTTATTTAAAAAACGATTATCTCTTTTTGCTGTTTGATCCACTAACAAAACACGACTTTAAAGAGCGGGACTGTGGGTTTAGGTTTAAGACCGCACTCTCACAGACATACTGTGCGAAGAGAACATGTTCTATTTAGGCTTGTACCTCGTTTGGGGAGGTACTGTCTGGGATGGGGGGATGGGGTGGGGGGAGGGGTTGAATTGTTCAGTTCTAATGTTGTCATTCTGTCTTTTTTGTTTTTTTTTCTGTACTTTTTCCAAACATCTACCACCGTACATTATTACTCTGAGACAAGTTATTCTGGGGTTTTTGGGCGCTCATTGCTTTTCCATTCTATGCTCTAATGACAGGGTTGTATAACGGGAATGCCCAGAGGGGCCGAAACAATGCGATCAAGTACATTTCGTGGAACACCAAAGGGGTTAATAACCCAGTGAAGCATAAGAGGGTGTTGACACACTTAAAGGGTTTGAATGCAAATGTTGCATTTCTACAAGAGACTCACTTGAGGACTGGTGAGCACTTTAGGATGCGTAGGGACTGGGTTGGTCAAGTGTTCCACTCTAACTTTCATAGTAAATCAAGAGGGGCTGCCATTTTGGTTGATAAAGCCACTCCCTTTGTAGCTTCTGAGGTTATCGCTGATCCTAAGGGACGATACGTCATAGTAACCGGTAAACTGTTTTCTACCCCTCTTGTTTTGGCTAGTGTTTATGCTCCCAATTGGGATGACACAAGTTTCATTTCTTCCTTCTTGTCTGCTATACCCAATTTAGATTCTCATTTGTTGATTTTAGGGGGGGATTTCAACTGCAAAATGTCCCCAGTTCTTGACAAGTCCTCACGAACAACTACAGGCCCATCTAAAAAAAAAAAAAAAAAAAAAAAAAAAAAAAAAAAAAAAAAAAAAAAAAAAAAAAAAAAAAAAAAAAAAAAACTTCCGGCGCCGAAAAGAGATGGCTGCCTCGCTTCGTGCTCCTTGGAAAATATGCAGTATTTTGTTTTTTTACGTGTTATTTCTCACATCGGTACCCCGGGTAATCTTAGGTTTCATTACATACAGTCGGGAGGAACTACTGAATATACGATTAACGTCAACTCATCATCGTTCCTACCAGGAATATGACTTTCCCGAAACGGATCCAGTGTCTTGCCTTCCACACAATACAATGGATCTGATCCCAGCCGGCGACCCTGTGCGACGCCGAAAAAGGGGAAAACGTGGCGGTCTCGTGGTCAGGCTTCGGAGACGGGCACATCGCGCTCCACTCCCTAGCATACTACTCGCCAATGTCCAGTCTCTTGACAATAAGGTTGATGAAATCCGAGCACGGGTAGCATTCCAGAGAGACATCAGGGATTGCAACGTGCTCTGCTTCACGGAAACATGGCTAACTCAAGGGACGCTAACGGAGTCGGTGCAGCCAGCTGGTTTCTCCATGCATCGCGCCGACAGAAACAAACATCTTTCCGGTAAGAAGAGGGGCGGGGGGGTATGCCTTATGATTAACGAGAAGTGGTGTGATCATCATAACAACACACAAGAACTCAAGTCGTTCTGTTCACCTGATCTAGAACTCCTCACAATCAAATGTCGACCGCATTATCTACCAAGGGAATTCTCGTCAATCATAATCACAGCCGTATACATTCCCCCCCAAGCAGACACATCGATGGCCCTGAACGAACTTTATCTGACTCTTTGTAAACTGGAAACCACACACCCTGAGGCTGCATTCATCGTAGCTGGGGATTTTAACAAGGCTAATCTAAAAACAAAACTCCCTAAATTCTATCAGCATATCGATTGTGCTACCAGGGCTGGAAAAACACTAGACCATTGTTACACTAATTTCCGCGACGCTTATAAGGCCCTCCCCCGCCCCCCTTTCGGAAAAGCTGACCACGACTCCATTTTGTTGATTCCAGCCTACAAACAAAAACTCAAACAACAAGCTCCCGCGCTCAGGTCTGTTCAACGCTGGTCCGACCAATCTGAATCCACGCTTCAAGACTGCTTCGATCACGCAGATTGGAATATGTTCCGCATCGCGTCCAACAACAATATTGACGAATATGCTGATTCGGTGAGCGAGTTCATTAGGAAGTGCATTGACGATGTCGTACCCACAGCAACGATAAAAACATTCCCAAACCAGAAACCGTGGATTGACGGCAGCATTCGCGTGAAACTGAAAGCGCGAACCACTGCTTTTAACCTGGGCAAGGTGACCGGAAGCATGACCGAATACAAACAGTGTAGCTATTCTCTCCGCAAGGCAATCAAACAGGCCAAGTCTCAGTACAGAGACAAAATCGAGTCGAAATTCAACAGCTCAGACACAAGAGGTATGTGGCAGGGTCTACAGTCAATCACGGATTACAAAAAGAAAACCAGCCCCGTCGAGGACCAGGATGTCTTGCTCCCAGACAGGCTAAACAACTTTTTTGCCCGCTTTGAGGACAATACAGTGCCACTGACACGGCCCCCTACCAAAACCTGCGGGCTCTCCTTCACTGCAGCCGAGGTGAGTAAAACATTTAAACGTGTTAACCCTCGCAAGGCTGCAGGCCCAGACGGCATTCCCAGCCGCGTCCTCAGAGCATGCGCAGACCAGCTGGCTGGTGTGTTTACGGACATATTCAATCAATCCTTATCCCAGTCTGCTGTTCCCACATGCTTCAAGAGGGCCACCATTGTTCCTGTTCCCAAGAAAGCTAAGGTAACTGAGCTAAACGACTACCGCCCCGTAGCACTCACTTCCGTCATCATGAAGTGCTTTGAGAGACTAGTCAAGGACCATATCACCTCCACCCTACCGGACACCCTAGACCCACTCCAATTTGCTTACCGACCCAATAGGTCCACAGACGACGCAATCGCAACCACACTGCACACTGCCCTAACCCATCTGGACAAGAGGAATACCCATGTGAGAATGCTGTTCATCGATTACAGCTCAGCATTTAACACCATAGTACCCTCCAAACTCGTCATCAAGCTCGAGACCCTGGGTCTCGACCCCGCCCTGTGCAACTGGGTCCTGGACTTCCTGACGGGCCGCCCCCAGGTGGTGAGGGTAGGTAACAACATCTCCACCCCGCTGATCCTCAACACTGGGGCCCCACAAGGGTGCGTTCTGAGCCCTCTCCTGTACTCCCTGTTCACCCACGACTGCGTGGCCATGCACGCCTCCAACTCAATCATCAAGTTTGCGGATGACACTACAGTGGTAGGCTTGATCACCAACAACGACGAGACGGCCTACAGGGAGGAGGTGAGGGCCCTCGGAGTGTGGTGTCAGGAAAATAACCTCATACTCAACGTCAACAAAACAAAGGAGATGATTGTGGACTTCAGGAAACAGCAGAGGGAGCACCCCCCTATCCACATCGACGGGTCAGTAGTGGAGAAGGTGGAAAGTTTTAAGTTCCTCGGTGTACACATCACGGACAAACTGAACTGGTCCACCCACACAGACAGCGTTGTGAAGAAGGCGCAGCAGCGCCTCTTCAACCTCAGGAGGCTGAAGAAATTCGGCTTGTCACCAAAAGCACTCACAAACTTCTACAGATGCACAATCGAGAGCATCCTGTCGGGCTGTATCACCGCCTGGTACGGCAACTGCTCCGCCCACAACCGTAAGGCTCTCCAGAGGGTAGTGAGGTCTGCAGAACGCATCACCAGGGGCAAACTACCTGCCCTCCAGGACACCTACACCACCCGATGTCACAGGAAGGCCATAAAGATCATCAAGGACAACAACCACCCAAGCCACTGCCTGTTCACCCCGCTATCATCCAGAAGGCGAGGTCAGTACAGGTGCATCAAAGCAGGGACCGAGAGACTGAAAAACAGCTTCTATCTCAAGGCCATCAGACTGTTAAACAGCCACCACTAACATTTAGCGGCCGCTGCCAACATACTGACTCAACTCCAGCCACTTTAAAAATGGGAATTGATGGAAATTATGTAAAAATGTACCACTAGCCACTTTAAGCAATGCCACTTAATACAATGTTTACATACCCTACATTACCCATCTCATATGTATATATACTGTACTCTATATCATCTACTGCATCTTGCCATCTTTATGCAATACATGTACCACTAGCCACTTTAAACTATGCCACTTTATGTTTACATACCCTACAGTACTCATCTCATATGTATATACCGTACTCTATACCATCTACTGCATCTGCCATGCCGTTCTGTACCACCACTCATCCATATACCTTTATGTACATATTCTTTATCCCTTACACTTGTGTGTGTGTAAGGTAGTAGTGTGGAACTGTTAGGTTAGATTACTGTTGGTTATTACTGCATTGTCGGAACTAGAAGCACAAGCATTTCGCTACACTCGCATTAACATCTGCTAACCATGTGTATGTGACTAATAAAATTTGATTTGATTTGATTTAAATGTGCCCTACTTATTCAAGCCTTTCTTCAGAAATATGCCATGTTTGAGGCCTGGCGTTTCCTACATCCTACAGATAGACAGTATTCCTTTTATTCTTATGTTCATCAAACATACTCCCGGATTGATTACTTCTTTTTGGACAAAAAACTTCTGCCTAACCTTCGGCAGTGTACTTACAAGAGTATTGTTATTTCTGACCATTCACCATTAGTGCTTGAACTAGAGTTTCCCCAGCGACCTCCTATGTGTTATCAATGGCGTCTTAACCCCACTTTACTCTCAGATAAGGAGTTTGTCAATTTCATTTCTTCTGAAATCACCTTATTCCTAGAAACTAATTCAACACCAGGTATGTCCTGCTCTACCATATGGGAGTCTCTCAAAGCATACCTACGTGGCCAAATTATTTCTTATACAGCCAACCAAAACAGAGTTCGCTCTCAGCGACTTCGGGACCTGAGCGAATCCATAGCCACATTGGATGAGAAGTATGCCACGGTTCCTTCCTCTGATCTGCATAAAGAGCGCCAACTACTCCAATCTGAATTTGATGAGCTTTCTACCAGGCAAGCTGAACAGTTACTCTTGCGAGCTCGGTACAGAGTGTATGAACAAGGCAACAAGGCCAGTAAACTCCTTGCACATCAGATCCGTAAATCTGAGGCCTCACGTTTAATCCCACAAATAAGGACCCCGTCTGGTGCCACCACAGTTATACATAAAGAGATCAATGATCAATTCAAACAATTTTACTCTGCGCTATACACCTCTGAATCCCCTCAAGACCCTTTGCTGATTGATTCCTTCTTTAATGGCCTGAATATGCCTTCAATTGATACAGACACCCATGACTGTCTAGAAGAAGAATTTACACCTGAGGAGATTGCAACAGCAGTGTCCGCAATGAAAAGTGGTAAATCACCGGGTCCGGATGGTTTTCCAACCGAATTTTACAGGACGTTTTCTGGTCTGCTTTGCCCATTCTTGTCTCGACTATTTGCAGAGTGCCTTAATACCTCAAAGCTACCGCCTAGTCTTTATCAGGCTTCAATTTCATTACTATTAAAGAAAAACAAAGACCCCCTGGAATGTGGATCCTATCGCCCAATCTCGCTTTTAAACTGTGATTACAAAATCCTAGCCAAGCTTTTAGCCATCCGTATGTAAGGGAACTCCCCCCTCAATTGTACAAAATAACATGGCAACTTATTGGCACCGAGCGGACCATATACACAATGGGATTGTGTGGGATTTCACATTACATCCGGCGCTGTTTCGTCCAAAGTTGATGGCAAATGCCATATTGCAAATGAGCTGTGTAACACTCCAAAATTCCTATAGTGGGCGAGTTTGTTCTATCTAAATTTTTCATAGGCCTTTTGTAACGCAAGTCAAGACCCAAGAGTAAAATTTTGAGATTTTGAAAGTTTTGGCAAAAACTTATCACCCACTTAAAAAAGTGCTTTCTGGACCGTTTTTTGAAATTCTTTCGAGTTTTATGTCAATTACCCATGTGTAAGAACTGTATGAAAATACTTTTGTCAAATTTTAATAACATAATTTTTTTGAAATTTTTATTTGGACTTAAGGAATTTGTTTTGTGCATTTGGAATGTGATTTCATAGGAAGTCAAAAGTCAAAAGTCAAAAATGTCAAAAATTTGGAAAAAACGTATCACCCCCTTTAAAAAAGTGCTTTCTGGACCGTTTTTCGAAATTCTTTCGAGTTTTATGTCAATTACACATGTGTAAGAACTGTATGAAAATACTTTAGTCACATTTATTATCATAATTTTTTATAAATGTTTACTTGTACTTAAGGAATATGTTTTGTGCATTTGGAATATGATTTCATAGGAAGTCAAAAGTCAAAAATTTGGAAAAAACGTATCACCCCCTTCATAGTCGAAAATAACATTTTTTTTTTAAAGGCCAAAATGAAGCAGTTAAAACTGTATTGAAAATCGTGCATGGTAACCCAAAACATGAAACAGAATATTTTTTGACTTTTTTTGAAAACCTCCATAAATCACTCAGGCCAGCACCCATTGATTTTTGCCCGTAGTATAGTGCTCCCAGAGCGGGTATGGAAGTCTGGATGCCCCCTAAAAGCAATTTCAACCATGGCACCTGGTAACCCCAAAAAAATACCAGGTGCACGAAAAGTTTGGACTTAGAATATTTTTTGAGTTTTTTGGAAAAACTCCATAAATCACTCAGGCCATTGACTCGAGAAGAAAAAACATAAAATATTTTCCAGAAAAAAACCCAAATTTTTTGACTTTTTTTGAAAACCTCCATAAATCACTCAGGCCAGCACCCATTGATTTTTGCCCGTAGTATAGTGCTCCCAGAGCGGGTATGGAAGTCTGGATCCCCCCTAAAAGCATTTAAGGCTCTGTGTGTCTTTAAGCACCATACTTTTTCATTCCATCCTTGCTGTGTGTGTCTGTGTGTGTGTGTGTGTGAGCTTTTCTTTGACATCTGTTTAGAGAAATGACTGATTTACACTTCATGAGGGTTGCCTAATCACACACTTAAAGTTTTGGAAAGATCTGACTTTTTTAACCCTTTGAAACAGCACCTATGACCCCATTTTAAGGCACTTCCGGTTGGCACAGGAAGCTATAAGTAAACACCTATCCTGATCGGGGTATGCTTTTACAGAATCCTGAGTTTTAAGTCTATACGTTAAGAACTGACTGATTTACACAGGGTTGAATGCACTATATATCACAAACTGCTGGTTGGGTATGGCAAAACACTTTTAGGGTGATTTTATCACTTCCGGTTGCTCCAGGAAGCTTAGAATCAACACAGGTAGACCTCATAGTGGCTTGATGGATTGTCATTGAAGACAGGTTCATAAGACATTCATAACCCACATAGGGTTTATTTAAAGAATGCACGTTACATTTGCATATGATTCAACAGTGAAAAACATCACATCATATTGCAAACATAACACACTGTTGAATCATATTGCAAACACACAGTGTTACATTTGTAATATGATGTGTTGAATCATATTGCAAACATAACACACAGTGTTACATTTGCAATATGATGTGTTGAATCATATTGCAAACATAACACACAGTGTTACATTTGTAATATGATGTGTTGAATCATATTGCAAACATAACACACAGTGTTACATTTGCAATATGATGTGTTGAATCATATTGCAAATGTAACGTGCATTCTTTAAATACTTTAGAAATACAAAATTGAACGTCCTGATGACCTCAGGATGGCCGGGCAGTGATAGTGGTTCCTCTCCATCGCTCGTTGCGTGGAAATTTCATCATGTCGATTTTGGTGATGGTACCCCCCCGTTGAAACATATTGCAAATGCACAAAAGTCAACTAGCAAGTCAGTGTCCATCAGTCAATTGGATATTGTCAGACACCAAACTGATACCATCTGACACTAAACTCACTTTTTCCAACTCCTTTAGAAGCCAACTATAACATATTTCAGAGCAGGCCCAAAATTCACAGCGCCTTCCATTTAAACCATAATAAAACAAATAATACGTAGTTATGTTCTAGCTGCGGGTCCAGTTCTCACATTATGTTTAGCCCTATGTGAGGTGACCTCGAATCCCAAGTTTCGGCTCGATAGGTCATTCGGTGCCCGAGCAATACCTTAATTGGTGCTGAATATCCACTTTTTTCATTGCCTTGCTACGGGGTCCTTGAATGAGCAATCAAACAGGCTCGTTGGGGTCTGACTCTATGGGCCGAGCCGGTTTCAATGCACCTAGTCTTGAGACTCTGGGACTTTTCTAAATGTTGTCAGTTTCGTTGAGCTGAAAATGAATTGAAAACATAGCAAATACACGAGGCTGTTTATCGGTCTGAGAACCTTCTAGAGCCACATAACTCACCGTGCACAATCAACCTGAGGTCTAGAACAGGTTTCCAAAGTTTCAGAACTCTAGGTCTGACGGTTCTTTAAAAGTTGGAACAAAAGTAACTACCACAGGCACTGTCTGCCTCTTAGCCCCTCAGTGTGTCCCTCCATCATTTCTGTTTGGGTGTGTAAATTTTTCTTTGAAATCTGATGGGACTAATGACTGATTTACAGTTCAGGAGGGTTGCCTAATCACAAATATGAAGTTTTGGAAAGATTTGACATTTTTAACCCTTCAAAACATCCCATTTGACACCAATTATGGCACTTCCGGTTGGCACAGGAAGCTGTAAGTAAACACATATACTCACTGGAGTATGCTGTTAGAGAATCCTGAGTTTTAAGTCTATATGTCAAAAATTGACTGATTTACATAGGGCTGAATGCACTATTTCTCTCAAACTGCAGGTTGGATATTGCAAACACTTTTAGGGTGATTTTAACCACTTCCGGTTGCTCCAGGAAGCTTAGAATCGACACAGGTAGACCTCATGGTGGCCTGATGGACTGTCATCAAAGACAGGTTCATAAGACATTCATAACCCACATAGGCTTCAGGTTGAATTTAGAGGAGCAGTCAATGTATTCCTATGGGGCGAAATGTCATTGTAAAATGTTTGATGTAAACTCCTTCTTTTAACTGTGAAGGGTTAATGCCACAAGGTCAAGGTTAGGCTTGCACAAATCGGGAGGACCTTAGGATTGTTCCTGAGGTGAAATTGTGCTTCTAACCTTAACGGTTCTCTCTCTGTCTCCCAAAAGCAAATGAAATTGACATTGAGGTCAAAAGGTCATTTGTGTCCGTTCTCTTGTAACGGTCGCTGCGCTCAGACCGAGCGAGCTACGGTCAAGCGGGGCATCCCGTTGAACTCGGCACGGCCTGGAGAATATGGCGATGTCATTTTAGTGGTGATTTCAGAATGCTATTTTGGTGCATTCATGGAAGGCGCTGTGAATTTTGGGCCTGCTCTGAAATATGTGATAGTTGGCTTCTAAAGGAGTTGTAAAAAGTGAGTTTGGAGTCAGATGGTATCAGTTTGGTGTCTGAAAATATCCAATTGACTGATGGACACTTGCTAGTTGACTTTTGTTGACACTTGCTAGTTGACTTGCTAGTCGACTTTTGTACATTTGCAATATGTTTCAACGGGGAGGTACCATGAGGAAAAAGCGACATGATGAAATTTCACGCAACGAGCGTTGGAGAGGAACCACTATCACTGCCCGGCCATCCTGAGGTCATCAGGACGTTGACTTTTGTATTTCTAAAGTATTTAAAGAATGCACGTTACATTTGCAATATGATTCAACATCACATCATATTCCAAATGTAACGTGCATTTGCAATATGATGTGATGTTGAATCATATTGCAAATGTAACGTACATTCTCTTAAATACTTTAGAAATGCAAAAGTCAACGGTCTGATGACCTCAGGATGGCCGGGCAGTGATAGTGGTTCCTCTCCATCGCTCGTTTCGTGAAATTTCATCATGTCGCTTTTTCCTCATGGTACCTCCCCGTTGAAACATATTGCAAATGTACAAAAGTCAACGAGCAAGTCAGTGTCCATCAGTCAAATAGATATTTTCAGACACCAAACTGATACCATCTGACTCCAAACTCACTTTTTCCAACTCCTTTAGATGCCAACTATAACATATTTCAGAGCAGGCCCAAAATTCACAGCGCCTTCTATTTAAACCATAATAAAACAAATAATACGTAGTTATGTTCTAGCTGCGGGTCCAGTTCACACATTATGTTTAGCCCTATGTGAAGCGACCTCGAATCCCAAGTTTCGGCTCGATAGGTCATTCGGTGCCCGAGCAAAACCCTAATTGGTGCTGAAATTCCACTTTTTTCATTGCCTTGCTACGGGGTCCTTGAATGAGCAATCAAACAGGCTCGTTGGGGTCTGTCTCTATGGGCCGAGCCGGTTTCAACGCACCTAGTCTTGAGACTCTGGGACTTTTCTAAAGGTCGTCCGTTTCGTTGAGGTCAAAATGAATTGAAAACATGGCAAATACACGAGGCTTTTTATCGATCCGAGAACCTTCTAGAGTCATATAATTCACCGTGCACAATCGACCTGAGGTCTAGAACAGGTTTGTAAATTTTCAGAACTCTAGGTCTGACGGTTCTTTAAAAGTTGGAACAAAAGTAACTACTGCAGGCACTGTCTGCCTCTTAGCCCCTCAGTGTGTCCCTCCATCATTTCTGTGTCGGTGTGTATTTTTTTTTTTTTTAATCTGATGGGATGAAGGACTGATTTACAGTTCATGAGGGTTGTCTATTCACATATATGAAGTTTTGGAAAGATTTGACATTTTTAACCCTTCGAAACAGCCCATTTGACACCAGTTATGGCACTTCCGGTTGTCACAGGAAGCTATAAATAAACACATATCATCACTGGAGTAGGCTGTTACAGAATCCTGAGTTTTAAGTCTGTATGTTAAAAAATGACTGATTTACATAGGGCTGAATGCACTATTTCTCTCAAACTGCAGGTTGGCTATGGCAAACACTTTTAGGGTGATTTAACCACTTCCGGTTGCTCCAGGAAGCTTAGAATCGACACAGGTAGACCTCATGGTGGCCTGATGGACTGACATCAAAGACAGGTTCATAAGACATTCATAACCCACATAGGCTTCAGGTTGAATTGAGAGGTGCAGTCAATGTATTCCTATGGGGCGATATGTCATTGTAAATTGTTTGATGTAAACACCAGCTTTTAACTGTTAAGGGTTAATGCCACAAGGTCAAGGTTAGGCTTGCACAGATCGGGAGGACCTTAGGATTGTTCCTGAGGTGAAATTGTGCTTCTAACCTTAACGGTTCTCTCTCTGTCTCCCAAAAGCAAATAAAATTGACATTGAGGTCAAAGGGTCATTCGTGTCCGTCTTCTTGTAACGGTCGCTGCGCTCAGACCGAGCGAGCTACAGTCAAGCGGGGCATCTCGTTGAACTCGGCACGGCCTGGAGATAATAGTAATGCCATTGCAGGCTTTGTGTGTCTTTAAGCACCGTACTTTTTCACTCCATCATAGCTTTTTGTGTGTGTGTGTTTGTGTGAGAGAGCTTTTCTTTGACATCTGTTGGGAGAAATGACTGATTACAGTTCATGAGGGTTGTCTAATCACACAAGTGAAGTTTTGAAAAGATCTGACCTTATTACCCTTCAAACCTGACCCTATGGCACCATTTTAAGGTACTTCCAGTTGACATAGGAAGCTGAAAGTGAACACATACCCTCCTTGGGGTAGGCTCTTATATAATATTGAGTTTTAAGTCTTTATGTTAAGAACTGACTTATTTAAAGAGGGTTAAATGAGTGTGTGTTATTTCATAAAATCATATAAAATCACAGGATTCTCGCAGAGCATCGAGACCCACTTTAAAAATGTACGTCTGAACACACTGCAACTGGATCTGTGATTTTTTTGAAAAAAAAATTCCTCTTTGTGAACATCACCAAACGGTCAATGTACATTTTCTCTTAAATTACGATAGATAAAATGCTGGTTCTTTTTTTCCTGACACCGTATGCTTATGTACTTTGACATGAAGCGGTCAAATTAGCACCCTACTTGCGTTTTAACCCTTTAATCCCAGAAAAATGGCCATAACTCAAAAAGCGCCGAGGTCTCGACGCCATCTCGTTCGGGGCCAACTGCCCATTACTCCAAACCTACGCTCGCCGAGTTTCGTCTTCGAAATATTTTCAGTTTAGGAGAAAAGGCCGCGCTCGTTTGCCACGTACTCGTGCGCTTGCAATATGATTTATTTTCCCCCTTGTGGGAATTTTCGAGAATGCGGAAAAAAGTCAAAAATTTGTCATTTTTATAAAACGGAAACCGAAAGTCCGAGACGTTTTTTTGGGTGACTTCCTGAAAGAGCTCTCCGCCGCCCACGGCCCGACGCCGTCCGCGATTTTCTGCGACGTCGCAAGACGTCAGGTAAGGGACCGTACATTTGCAATGGGACTTTCTTCACTAACCATACGGCTCCCGTCTCAGACTTCCCTTAAGGTATGGAAGGCTCGCTGCATCAAGTAATACACTCTGACCAGACTGGCTTTGTGAGAAATAGGCATTTGTTTTTCAATATTAGGCGCCTTATGAATATACTGTACTCCCCTGCGTCGGAGGACCCAGAGGTGGTGGTCTCACTTGATGCAGAAAAAGCGTTTGACCGCGTTGAGTGGGATTACCTAACAGCTACCCTTTATAGATTTGGCTTTGGCCCCAAATTCATTGCGTGGATAAAGATTCTTTATTTTTCCCCCATGGCTTCGGTACGGACTAACAACTTGTCCTCTGACTATTTTCCCTTGCACCGCGGATCCAGACAGGGCTGTCCACTCTCCCCCTTGTTGTTTGCTTTGGCAATCAAACTTCTCGCCATTGCACTACGCTCTAATGATGCCATTCAAGGAATAATCCGGACGGGCTAGGAGAAAGTCTCGCTATATGCGGATGACCTCCTTTTGTTTATCTCTAACCCTGATACCTCATTGCCACGCGCCTTATCTGTTCTTAAAAGGTTTGGATCAATCTCAGGGTACAAGCTGAATCTAGGCAAGAGTGAGCTTTTTCCTGTAAACAAGGCTGCTTTAAAGT
Organism: Salvelinus namaycush; assembly: GCF_016432855.1. NCBI lineage: Eukaryota > Metazoa > Chordata > Actinopteri > Salmoniformes > Salmonidae > Salvelinus > Salvelinus namaycush. The sequence goes on from NC_052309.1 coordinate 55,928,311, forward strand.
GCTCTTTTACAAGTTCTCAGTTTAGGATTGTCCGGGATCAATTCACCTACTTGGGAGTTAAAGTGACAAGGAAATATTCAAATCTGTTTCAGGAAAACTTGGTTGCTCTATTAGACAGTTTGAAACAATCTTTTACTTTTTGGAATGCGCTACCTCTTTCTCTTATCGGAAGGATTAATGTCATTAAAATGAGTGTGTTGCCCAAATTTCTATATTTATTTCAATGTTTACCCATTTTTATTCCAAAATCTTTTTTTATTTCACTGGATCAAACATTCATGCATTTTATTTGGGATGGCAAGGTACCACGGATTGGTAGAAAACATTTACAGAAGCCTAAGTCATTGGGGGGTTTAGCTCTACCAAATTTTCAGACATACTATTGGGCTGCAAATTTCAGAGCCCTTCTGTACTGGCTGCAGACTGATCCTACTGGCCCTAGACCAATCTGGGTCCAGATGGAGTCTGAATCGTGTAAACCTGCTGCACTTTCTTCTGTGTTGTGCTCGTCTCTCCCAGTGTCCCTAGGCAAAAGGTGTGTCAACCCAATTGTAAAGCAGTCTCTTAAAATTTGGAATCAGTTCCGTTTAGTCTTTGGCCTCCGAGGCTTTTCTCTATCAGGCCCAATCAATCAGAACATTTTATTTCCTCCATCTTTGAATGATGGGGCTTTTGGCATCTGGCACTCACTAGGCCTCTCCTCACTAGCCCAATTATTCTTTGATGATACATTTGCCTCTTTTGCTCAGCTACAGGAAAGGTTCAACCTCCCCCAATCCCACTTTTTCCGCTATCTCCAGACTAGGAACTTTGTCAGAGCTAACACACCTGAATTTCCCCATAGGCCTGTGAATACAGCTATAGAGAGCATCCTGGAGCTGAACAAGCTTCCTAGGGGCGCAATTTCAGATGTATATGCAATCATTCATGACTTACAGAACCCTTCTTTGGTGCCTTTAAAGACTCGATGGGAAAAGGATTTGGGGGAGGAACTTGGGGAAGACACCTGGGAATCTGTGCTGCGCAGGGTGCATTCGTCCTCTTTTAGCACTAGACACAGCCTCATTCAATTCAAGGTGGTTCACCGTATCCACTGGTCTGGGGCCAGACTTGGAAGAATATTCTCTGATTTTGATCCTACCTGTGTCAGATGTAAAATTGAACCAGCCACACTGTTGCATATGTTCTGGGGCTGTCATAAACTGTCAGGTTTCTGGGAATTAATATTTAAATGTTTCTCTGATATATATAACACTGTTATAGATCCCTCTCCCCTTACAGCCCTTTTTGGAGTACTGCCCATAGGTACCCCCCTGTCAAGAATCCAGTCGGACACTGTTGCTTATACAACTCTTTTAGCTAGACGGCTAATACTACAGAACTGGAAGATGGCAGCTCCCCCATCTTATAAATATTGGGTGAGAGATGTGTTGTGCTCTCTGAAACTAGAAAAAAATAAATTCAATTCACGTGGGAACCCCAAACTGTTTAATGAGGCTTGGGCTCCATTCCGGTCTTACTTTAAACAGTCCATCCTCTGATGGCATTCCTATTAAAACCAAAATAAGTCTGTATTTGACCCCCCTGTGACTTAGAGGTTGGATGAGCATTTCTCTGTGTTTTTTTCTGGGGTGGGGGTGGGGGGCATTAAGGTTGATGTGCTTATTGATTGTGACCTGCGGATGCCTTGTTCATCTTGCCCGGGCAGAGACTAAGGTGTGAGCTTGTTTTTCCCAGTTATTTTTATTTTTTAATTCTGTTCACGCCTACATAAAATTATTATTATTCATTTTTTATTTTAAAGCATTGTAAACTTTTTATTTTTGGTCCAGTGGATGGTTGGTCTGTGGCCTTGACTGTCTGTGAGTGGTTGCATTTCTCCACCCCATCCCTTGACTGTTTACAGGAACAATGGTGAGGTGTTTGCTCTGTCCCTATACTATAGATTGCCCTTTAACCTTTTGTAGCCTTCTGCCTGGTGTGTTTAACTTGTCTAAAGTATGGTATCTTTAAAGTTATTTTTTTTATATGTATTATTTGTATTTTTTCTAGTTGAGTATATTATTTATATTGCTTTGTCTTGTCTGTGTGTGTGTAAAACTTAATAAACAGAGTTTTCAAAAAAAAAACATACTTTACGATGATATTGTCACATGTATCAAATAAAATCAAAGCCGGAGATATTAGTCGTCTATAACGACAGCTGTACAGAAGACAAAACCAGGTCCCTTCACGCGTTCTCCAGAAAACAGGAAACTGGTGACACGTCATACAAAGAGCATTTATTCGACCCCAGATCAAGTTATACACTCAATTTCTTCTCTCACTGCCTGTCGACATTTAGTGGAAGACGTATGAAGTGCATGTATACTGATATATATCAAGGACATTTATAGGCAGGCCCTAGAACAGAGCATCGATTTCAGATTTTCCACTTCCTGTCAGGAAGTTTGCTGCAAAATGAGTTCTGTTTTACTCACAGATATATTTCAAACGGTTTTAGAAACTAGAGAGTGTTTTCTATCCAATAGTAATAATAATATGCATATTGTACGAGCAAGAATTGAGTACGAGGCCGTTTGAAATGGGCACCTTTTATCCGGCTACTCAATACTGCCCCTGCAGCCCAAACAGGTTAACTTCTACCGACTCAGAAACCCGGATCCGGGAGCACCCCCACCTCCCCCACCAGTAAAAAAGCTGAATAGCATAGCTAGCATAGCGTCACAATTAAATAGTAGCATCTAAATATCATTCAATCACAAGTCCAAGACACCAAATGAAAGATACAGATCTTGTGATTCAAGCCATCATCTCTGATTTTTAAAATGTTTTACAGGGAAGACACAATATGTAAATCTATTAGCTAACCACGTTAGCAAAAATCACCATTTTTCTTTGTCCACCATTTTTTCTCAACACCAGTAGCTATCACCAATTAGGCCAAATAAAGATATTGATAGGCACTAACCAAGAAAAAACCTCATCAGATGACAGTATGATAACATATTTATGGTATAGAATAGGTTTTGTTAGAAAAATGTGCATATTTCAGGTATAAATCATAGTTTACAATTGCACCCACCATCACAACTCGACTAGAATAAATACAGAGAGCAACGTGTATTACCTAATTACTAATCATAAAACATTTCTTAAAAATACACAGCGTACACTAATTGAAAGACACAGATCCTGTGAATCCAGACAATATTTCAGATTTTCTAAGTGTCTTACAGCGAAAACACAATAAATCGTTATATTACCATAGCACATGTGCAAACATTACCCCAGCATTGATTCACGGCAAAAAGAGCGATAGCATTATCACCACCAAAATGTATTAATTTTTTCACTAACCTTCTCAGAATTCTTCAGATGACACTCCTGTAACATCATATTACAACATACATATAGAGTTTGTTCGAAAATGTGCATATTTAGCCACCAAAATCGTGGTTAGACAATGAGAAAAGTAGCCAAGCTGGTCAGAAAATGTCGGGCGCCATATTAGACAGTGATCTAGTCTTATACATAAATACTCATAAACTTGACTAAAAAATACAGGGTGGACAGCGATTGATAGACAATTTAATTCTTAATGCAATCGCTGAATTACATTTTTTAAATTATCCTTACTTTTCAATACAGGTTGCGCCAAAGCGAAGCTACACCAAACAAAATGGCGGCATAAGCGTTTAACATTTTTCGACAGAAACACGATTTATCATCATAAATAGTTCTTACTATGAGCTGTTCTTCCATCAGAATCTTGGGCAATGAATCCTTTCTCCGGTCTAATCGTCTTTTGGTCGAAAGATGTCCTCTTGTCCCGTCGAAATGGCCACTAACGTTCACCATGCACTCGAAAAGTGCCCAGCTCCTCGAACTGCGTCACACAGAAATGCCATAAAATCGCCCTAAACGGATATAAATTGCTATAAAACGGTTCAAATTAACTACCTTATGATGTTTTTAACACCAGAACAGAAATATTACTGGCTAAACAACAGCTTGGAAGGAGGCAAGTCCGATGTCCATCGTGCGTCAGGCGCAGAGACGAAAAGAAATGTACTTCCGGTCTTTGGTGTTTTATACAGGCCCTGATTGCGCAATCGACTCCATTCAAAGCGTCACCACGTACTGACATCCAGAGGAAGACGTAGGCAGTGTTTGTTTCTCCATAGCATTTACAGGGACCTTACAACTGACCTGGGAACAGGGGCCAAGATTTCTGAAATCTCACTCCCTGTCATGAAAAGTGCTGTAGAAGGAGTTCTGTTTCACTCAGAGACATAATTCCAACGGCTATAGAAACTAGAGAGTGTTTTCTATCCAATAATAATAATAATATGCATATTGTACGAGCAAGAATTGAGTAGGAAGCCGTTTAATCTGGAGACCGATTTATGCTAAGTCGAAACAGCACCCCCTATATTCGCAAGAAGTTAACATACTACCTTACTAGTTTGGCCCAAGCTTGCTGTTCAACATTAAAACCCATCCAGTCTGTCTGCAAACAGGCTCTCAAAGTACTTGATAGGAAACCCAATAGCTATAGAAAGCATAAGCTCCTGAGTTGGAAAAATTCTTATACAATACACTGACGCCTATCTTGTATTCAAGATTCTAAATGTCCAGGCTCCCCTTCTACTCAGTACTTTTGTTGAACAGAAAACCCAAACCTTATGATAGCAGATCCACAAGATCCGCCATGAGAGATGATTGTATAGTTCCCTTAAGGAAAAGTACCTTTAGTCAATCTGCTTTCAGTGTGAGAGCTTCCCATGTCTGGAATACCCTGCCATTAGACACACACAACTGTGATTAATGTGCACTGTCCCTGTAAAAAAAAAAATTACTCAAACTGCAATCAACTTTAACCTGTTTGGGCTGCAAGGGGCAGTATTGAGTAGCCAGATAAAAGGTGCCCATTTCAAACGGCCTCGTACTCAATTCTTGCTCGTACAATATGCATATTATTATTACTATTGGATAGAAAACACTATCTAGTTTCTAAAACCGTTTGAATTATTTCTCTGAGTGAAAAAGAACTCATTCTGCAGCACATTTCCTGACCAGGAAGTGGAAAGTCTGAAATCGATGCTCTGTTCTTCTTCCTGCCTATAAATTCCTATAAGTTCTGGTGAGTTGGGCACGTCTGGGCCACATGGCTAATGCTTACTGCTAATTCCAAAGTTGAAGGCGACAATCTACAACCGAGTAACGATTCTTTTGGGCAAAGGACAACTTGCCCAAGATTCTGATGGGAGCTCATCAAAAAGTAAGAACTATTTATGATGTTAATTCGTTGTTCTGTTGAAAAATGTAAAACTCATATTCCGCCATTAATTTCGGTGCGGTCTCGCTTTAACGGACGCTGTATGTCGTGATAACGTTAATTTAAAAAATCTAACACAGCGATTGCATTAAGAACTAATGTATCTTTCATTTGCTGTCCAACCTGTATTTTTTTGTCAAGTTTATGATTAGTTAATGATTAGATTAGGTGCCTCTCCCAAGATTTCTCCCGACATATTGTTGGCAGCTTGGCTACTATTCTCATTGTATAACCACGATTTGTGCCGCTAAATATGCACATTTTCGAACAAACTCTATATGTATTGTGTAATATGATGTTATAGGACTGTCATCTGAAGAAGTTTGAGAAGGTTAGTGAAAAAATTAATATATTTTGCTGGTTTATTCGTTATCGCTATTGTTGGCTTGAATCAATGCTGTTGTGTGGTTGGCTATTGTAGTAAGCTAATATAATGCTATATTGTGTTTTCGCTGTAAAACACTTAAAAAATCTGAAATATTGGCTGGATTCACAAGATCTTTGTCTTTCATTTGCTGTACGCTGTGTATTTTTCAGAAATGTTTTATGATGAGGATTTAGGTAATTCACGTTGGTCTCTGTAGTTATTCTAGTTGCTTTGGTGAGAGTTGTGATGGTGGCTGCAATGGTAAACTATGATTTATACCTGAAATATGCAAATTTTTCTAACAAAACATATGCTATACAATAAATATGTTATCAGACTGTCATCTGATGAAGTTGTTTCTTGGTTAGTGGCTATTTATATCTTTATTTGGTCGAAATTGTGATAGCTACCTATGCAGGAAAAAAATGGGGGAAAAAAAAGTTGTGTCTTTTGCTATAGTGGTTAGCTAATAGATTTACATATTGTGTCTTCCCTGTAAAACATTTTAAAAATCAGAAATGATGGCTGGATTCACAAGATGTGTATCTTTCATCTGGTGTCTTGGACTTGTGATTTAATGATATTTAGATGCTAGTATTTACTTGTGACGCTATGCTAGGCTATGCTAGTCAGCTTTTTTACTGATGGGGGTGATCCCGGATCCGGGATTGTGTGCAAGTAGAAGTTAATGAACTGAACTAAAGTGTTGTTCTGACCTGTTCTTTCGAGGTTATCATGAAAAGTGCCATCAGACGGTATCTTAATGCATGATAGGAACACTATGAGACAATTTTCAGCAGTTTGCAACTTTGAAATCTGGATATAAACAGTTTTCCATAACCTTTGTCTAAAACCATGTTTGACGCAATTTCTAAGTAACAACAAGTTTAGGACTGGCAGAAGAGATGATAAGAACACTATGAGACAATATTCACCAGTGTGCAACTGTGAAATATAGATATAAACAGTTTTCATAAACAAGGTCTAAAATCATGGTTGACGCCATCTGAAAGTAGCAACAAGTGTAGTACAAGGAGTCAAGAAGATAGGAACACTATGAGACAATTTTCAGCAGTTTGCAACTGTGAAAAATAGTTAGAAACAGTTTTCCCTAAACTAGGTCTAAAATCATGTTTGACGCAATTTCTAAGTAATAACAAGTTCAGGACTGGCAGGAGAGATGATAGGAACACTATGAGACCATTTTCACCAGTTTGAAACTGTGAAATATAGATATAAACAGTTTTCCATAAACAAGGTCTGAAATCATGTTTGACTCAATTTGTAAGTAACAACAAGTGCAGTAGAAGGAGTCGAGATGATAGGAACACTATGAGACCATTTTCACCAGTTTGATACTGTGAAATAAAGATATAAACAATTTTCCATAAACAAGGTCTAAAATCATGTTTGACGCAATTTCTAAGTAACTACAAGTGCAGTACTGGTAGTAGAGATGATAGAAAAACTATGAGACAATTTTCAGCAGTTTGCAACTGTGAAATATAGATATAAACAGTTTTCCATAAACAAGGTCTAAAATCATGTTTGACACAATTTGTAAGTAACAACAAGTGAAGTACAGGTAGTAGAGATGATAGGAACACTATGAGACAATTTTCACCAGTTTGCAACTGTGAAACATAGATATAAACAGTTTTCCATAAACAATGTCTAAAATCATGTTTGACTCAATTTGTAAGTAACAACAAGTGCAGTAGAAGGAGTCGAGATGATAGGAACACTAGGAGACAATTTTCACCAGTTTGCAACTGTGAAATATAGATATAAACAGTTTTCAAAAAATAAGGTCTAAAATCATGGTTGACGCAATCTGAAACTAACAACAAGTGTAGTACAAGGAGTCAAGATGGTAGGAACACTATGATACAATTTTCAGCAGTTTGCAACTGTGAAATATAGTTAGAAACAGTTTTCCATAAACTAGGTATAAAATCATGTTTGACCCAATTTCTAAGTAATAACAAGTTCAGTACTGGCAGTCGAGATGATAGGAACACTATGAGGCAATTTCACCTGTTTGCAACTGTGAAATATAGTTATAAACAGTTTTCCATAAACAAGGTCTGAAATCATGTTTGACTCAATTTGTAAGTAACAACAAGTGCAGTAGAAGGAGTCGAGATGATAGGAACACTATGAGACCATTTTCACCAGTTTGAAACTGTGAAATAAAGATATAAACAGTTTTCCATAAACAAGGTCTATAATCATGTTTGACGCAATTTATAAGTAACTACAAGTGCAGTACTGGTAGTAGAGATGATAGGAACACTATGAGACAATTTTCAGCAGTTTGCAACTGTGAAATATAGATATAAACAGTTTTCCATAAACAAGGTCTAAAATCATGTTTGACGCAATTTCTAAGTAACTACAAGTGCAGTACTGGTAGTAGAGATGATAGGAACACTATGAGACAATTTTCAGCAGTTTGCAGCTGTGAAATAAAGATATAAACAGTTTTCCATAAACAAGGTCTAAAATCATGTTTGACGCAATTTCTAAGTAGTAACAAGTTTAGGACTGGCAGAAGAGATGATAAGAACACTATGAGACAATATTCACCAGTTTGCAACTGTGAAATATAGATATAAACAGTTTTCCAAAAACAAGGTCTAAAATCATGGTTGACGCAATCTGAAAGTAGCAACAAGTGTAGTACAAGGAGTCAAGAAGATAGGAACACTATGAGACAATTTTCAGCAGTTTGCAACTGTGAAATATAGTTAGAAACAGTTTTCCCTAAACTAGGTCTAAAATCATGTTTGAAGCAATTTCTAAGTAACTACAAGTGCAGTACTGGTAGTAGAGATGATAGGAACACTATGAGACCATTTTCACCAGTTTGAAACTGTGAAATATAGTTATAAACAGTTTTCCATAAACAAGGTCTGAAATCATGTTTGACTCAATTTGTAAGTAACAACAAGTGCAGTAGAAGGAATCGAGATGATAGGAACACTATGAGACCATTTTCACCAGTTTGATACTGTGAAATAAAGATATAAACAATTTTCCATAAACAAGGTCTAAAATCATGTTTGACGCAATTTCTAAGTAACTACAAGTGCAGTACTGGTAGTAGAGATGATAGAAACACTATGAGACAATTTTCAGCAGTTTGCAACTGTGAAATATAGATATAAACAGTTTTCCATAAACAAGGTCTAAAATCATGTTTGACGCAATTTGTAAGTAACAACAAGTGAAGTACAGGTAGTAGAGATGATAGGAACACTATGAGACAATTTTCACCAGTTTGCAACTGTGAAACATAGATATAAATAGTTTCCATAAACAATGTCTAAAATCATGTTTGACTCAATTTGTAAGTAACAACAAGTGCAGTAGAAGGAACGAGATGATAGGAACACTAGGAGACAATTTTCACCAGTTTGCAACTGTGAAATATAGATATAAACAGTTTTCCAAAAAACAAGGTCTAAAATCATGGTTGACGCAATCTGAAAGTAGCAACAAGTGTAGTACAAGGAGTCAAGAAGATAGGAACACTATGAGACAATTTTCAGCAGTTTGCAACTGTGAAATATAGTTAGAAACAGTTTTCCCTAAACTAGGTCTAAAATCATGTTTGACGCAATTTCTAAGTAACTACAAGTGCAGTACTGGTAGTAGAGATGATAGGAACACTATGAGACCATTTTCACCAGTTTGAAACTGTGAAATATAGATATAAACAGTTTTCCATAAACAAGGTCTGAAATCATGTTTGACTCAATTTGTAAGTAACAACAAGTGCAGTAGAAGGAGTCGAGATGATAGGAACACTATGAGACCATTTTCACCAGTTTGAAACTGTGAAATATAGATATAAACAGTTTTCCATAAACAAGGTCTATAATCATGTTTGACGCAATTTATAAGTAACTACAAGTGCAGTACTGGTAGTAGAGATGATAGGAACACTATGAGACAATTTTCAGCAGTTTGCAACTGTGAAATATAGATATAAACAGTTTTCCATAAACAAGGTCTAAAATCATGTTTGACGCAATTTCTAAGTAACTACAAGTGCAGTACTGGTAGTAGAGATGATAGGAACACTATGAGACAATTTTCAGCAGTTTGCAGCTGTGAAATAAAGATATAAACAGTTTTCCATAAACAAGGTCTAAAATCATGTTTGACGCAATTTCTAAGTAGTAACAAGTTTAGGACTGGCAGAAGAGATGATAAGAACACTATGAGACAATATTCACCAGTTTGCAACTGTGAAATATAGATATAAACAGTTTTCCAAAAACAAGGTCTAAAATCATGGTTGACGCAATCTGAAAGTAGCAACAAGTGTAGTACAAGGAGTCAAGAAGATAGGAACACTATGAGACAATTTTCAGCAGTTTGCAACTGTGAAATATAGTTAGAAACAGTTTTCCCTAAACTAGGTCTAAAATCATGTTTGACGCAATTTCTAAGTAACTACAAGTGCAGTACTGGTAGTAGAGATGATAGGAACACTATGAGACCATTTTCACCAGTTTGAAACTGTGAAATATAGATATAAACAGTTTTCCATAAACAAGGTCTGAAATCATGTTTGACTCAATTTGTAAGTAACAACAAGTGCAGTAGAAGGAATCGAGATGATAGGAACACTATGAGACCATTTTCACCAGTTTGATACTGTGAAATAAAGATATAAACAATTTTCCATAAACAAGGTCTAAAATCATGTTTGACGCAATTTCTAAGTAACTACAAGTGCAGTACTGGTAGTAGAGATGATAGAAACACTATGAGACAATTTTCAGCAGTTTGCAACTGTGAAATATAGATATAAACAGTTTTCCATAAACAAGGTCTAAAATCATGTTTGACGCAATTTGTAAGTAACAACAAGTGAAGTACAGGTAGTAGAGATGATAGGAACACTATGAGACAATTTTCACCAGTTTGCAACTGTGAAACATAGATATAAATAGTTTCCATAAACAATGTCTAAAATCATGTTTGACTCAATTTGTAAGTAACAACAAGTGCAGTAGAAGGAACGAGATGATAGGAACACTAGGAGACAATTTTCACCAGTTTGCAACTGTGAAATATAGATATAAACAGTTTTCCAAAAAACAAGGTCTAAAATCATGGTTGACGCAATCTGAAAGTAGCAACAAGTGTAGTACAAGGAGTCAAGAAGATAGGAACACTATGAGACAATTTTCAGCAGTTTGCAACTGTGAAATATAGTTAGAAACAGTTTTCCCTAAACTAGGTCTAAAATCATGTTTGACGCAATTTCTAAGTAACTACAAGTGCAGTACTGGTAGTAGAGATGATAGGAACACTATGAGACCATTTTCACCAGTTTGAAACTGTGAAATATAGATATAAACAGTTTTCCATAAACAAGGTCTGAAATCATGTTTGACTCAATTTGTAAGTAACAACAAGTGCAGTAGAAGGAGTCGAGATGATAGGAACACTATGAGACCATTTTCACCAGTTTGATACTGTGAAATAAAGATATAAACAATTTTCCATAAACAAGGTCTAAAATCATGTTTGACGCAATTTCTAAGTAACTACAAGTGCAGTACTGGTAGTAGAGATGATAGAAAAACTATGAGACAATTTTCAGCAGTTTGCAACTGTGAAATATAGATATAAACAGTTTTCCATAAACAAGGT